>NC_140990.1:124779312-126233531 GCF_052327205.1 Somniosus microcephalus
GCCCATTAGGGACCAAAGTGGCAAGCTGTGTGTAGAGCCCGATGATGTAGGTGGGGTTTTAAATGAATTTTTTGCATCTGCGTTCACTATGGAGAAGGACGATGTAGACATAGAAATCGAGCAGGGGGACTGTGATATACTTGAACATATTAGCATCGAGAGGGAGGAGGTACTAGCGGTTTTAGCGGGCTTAAAAGTGGATAAATCCCCAGGCCCGGACGAGATGTATCCCAGGCTACTATGTGAGGCAAAGGAGGAGATTGCAGGGGCTCTGACACAAATTTTCAAAACCTCTCTGGCCACAGGGGATGTGCCAGAGGACTGGGGAACAACTAACATAGGACCATTATTCAAGAAGGGTAGTAGGGATAAACCAGGGAATTACAGGCCAGTGAGCCTAACATCAGTGGTAGGGAAATTATTGGAAGAAATTCTGAGGGGCAGAATTAGTCTCCACTTGGAGAGGCAAGGATTAATTAGGAATAGCCAGCATGGCTTTGTAAAGGGAAGATCATGTCTGACCAACTTGATTGAATTTTTCGAGGGGGTGACTAGGTGTGTGGATGCGGGTAGTGCAGTGGATGTGGTTTGCATGGATTTCAGTAAGGCATTTGATAAAGTCCCGCATAGGAGACTGGTCAGGAAGGTAAGAGCCCATGGGAACCAGGGTGCCTTGGCACATTGGATCCAAAACTGGCTTAGTGTCAGAAGGCAGAGGGTGATGGTGGAAGGCTGTTCTTGTGACTGGAAGCCTGTGTCCAGTGGGGTACCGCAGGGATCGGTGCTGGGTCCCTTGCTGTTTGTGGTCTACATTAATGATTTGGATGTGAATGTAAAGGGTATGATCAGTAAGTTCGCAGATGACACAAAAATTGGTGGGGTGGTAAATAGCGAGGAGGGAAGCCTCAGGCTACAGGATGTTATAGATGGGTTGGTCAGATGGGTGGAACAGTGGCAAATGGAATTTAACCCTGAAAAGTGTGAGGTGATGCATTTTGGAGGGACTAACAAGGCAAGGCAATACACAATGAATGGTAAGACCCTAGGAAAGACAGAGGATCAGAGGGACCTTGGTGTGCATGTACATAGATCCCTGAAGGCAGCAGAACAGGTGGATAAGGTGGTTAAAAAGGCATATGGGATACTTGTCTTCATTAGCCGAGGCATAGAATATAAGAGCAGGGAGGTTATGATGGAGCTGTACAAAACGCTGGTAAGGCGACAGCTGGAGTACTGTGTGCAGTTCTGGTCGCCACACTATCGGAAGGATATGATTGCTTTGGAGAGGGTGCAGAGGAGATTTACCAGGATGTTACCTGGGCTGGAGCGCTTCAGCTATGAAGAAAGACTGGACAGGCTGGGGTTGTTTTCCTTGGAGCAGAGAAGGCTGAGGGGGGACCTGATTGAGGTGTACATAATTATGAGGGGCATAGATAGGGTAGATAGTAAGGAACTTTTCCCCTTAGTAGAGGGGTCAATAACAAGGGGGCATAGACTCAAGGTAAGGGGCAGGAGGTTTAGAGGGGATTTGAGGAAAAACTTTTTCACCCAGAGGGTGGTTGGAATCTGGGACTCACTGCCTGAAAGGGTGGTAGAGGCAGGAACCCTCACAACATTCAAGAAGCACTTGGATGAGCACTTGAAATGCCATAGCATACAAGGCTATGGACCAAATGCTGGAAAATGGGATTAGATTAGACAGGGCTTGATGGCCGGCATGAACGCGATGGTCCGAAGGGCCTCTATCTGTGCTGTATAACTCTATGACTCTATGACATGGGGAAAAACCTTTCCTCTGTCTCCCTGCATAGGTTCCCAACCCCCTGCCATTTTAGTTTAAACCCTCCCCAACTGCACTAGCAAACACTCCCCCGAGGACATCGGTCCCGGTCCTGCCCAGGCGCAAACTGTCTGGTTTGTACTGGTCCCACCTCCCCCAGAACCGGTTCCAATGTCCTAGGAATTTGAATCCCTCCCCGTTGCACCATTCCTCTAGCCACGTATTCATCTGAAATAAATCAGCCTCTCCCACTCTCGGCTCTTTTTAAATCAGCCTCTCCTGCTCTCGGAGCTCTGTTTAAATCAGCCTCTCCCGCTCTCGGAGCTCTGTTTAAATCAGCCTCTCCCACTCTCGGAGCTCTGTTTAAATCAGTCTCTCCCGCTCTTGGAGCTCTTTTTAAACCAGTCTATCCCGCTCTCGGCGCTCTGTTTAAATCAGCCTCTCCCACTCTTGGCTCTGTTATGACTTACCCTTTAATTAATTCAATTTAATTTAAATCAAATCAATACCACTGATTAAACTACAATTAAATGATATCCTCAAGGGCCCTTGGTTACTAGCACTCCCCGATACACAACACAGACCTTAGAAATTATAACCACAAAAATTAAGACCTTCTAAATATTATAAACTATTAATCTTAACTATCAAACTATAGAGTAGTATAAAAACTCACCTGGCCGTACTCACCCAATTAGCTGCTTCCTCTTGCCTGCATCACATTTTGAATCGTGACGTGGCTCCGGAACAGCGCTGCTGGTCTGTAAGATTGGTAAGCCTTTGTAAAAAAGCCCGCGAAAGTGAGTTTAAGTACTCACTGTACCATCGCTCTCTCCGCTCCCGACACTGGCCTCTTTAAAAAAGCCTGTGAAAGTGAGTTTAAGTATTCACTGTACCGCCGCTCTCTGCTCCTCCTGAAACTGGCCTCTGTTCCAGGATTTTCACCCAGCGACAATGTAGGAATGGCAATATATGCCCAAGTCAGGATAGTGTGTGACTTACATAGAAACATAGAAGATAGGAGCAGGAGTAGGCCATTCGGCCCCTCGAGCCTGCTCCGCCATTCAATGAGATCATGGCTGATCATCCAAATTCAGTGGAGGGGAACTGGGAGGTGATGGTGTTCCCATGCACCTGCTGCCCTTGTCCTTCTAGGTGGTGGAGGTCACGTGTTTGGGAGGTGCTGTCAAAGTTCTAGTCGAGTTGCAAATGTATAAAGTCACTCTCCTTTACATCGCCCCCTCCCACCTCACTCTCTCTCCTCCCATAGAGGCCAGAGTCTTGTGTAGGCCCAGACCGGATGGCGGGTTCCCTTCCCTGAAGGACATTAGTGAACGAGTTGGGTTTTTATGAAAATCCGGCAGCTTTCATGGTCACTTTTTTTTAGTGCAGGCCCCACAAATTCCCAGATTCATTCAGCTCAATTTCACAACCTGTCTTTGTGTTTTTGTGGGTTCTCTCTCACCCTCCTTTTTTCCCATTTTAAATTGATTTTGCAGGGTGTTCGAAGGGGAGGATTTGCAGATGGGAAACTCAAACCAAACATCACTTCAAGATCTGACAGAGTCGCTCAATTTATCAGGACCTTTGAGCATGGAAGAAGAAAGCACCATTCAGAGCGGGGAGAAACTGTTCACGTGTTGTGTGTGTGGATGAGGCATCAGCCGATCATTCAACCTGGGAAGACACAGGCGCAGTCACACTGGGGAGAGGCCATTCACCTGCTTCGAGTGTGGGAAGGGATTCACTCAGTCATCCAGGCTGCTGACACACCAGCATGTTCAGACTGATGGAAGACCTTTTAAATGTTCTGACTGTGAGAAGAGATTTAAAAGCAAAAAGCATCTGCTGAGACACCAGCGAGTTCACACCAGGGAGAGGCTGTTCACTGCTCTGTTGTGTGGGAAGGGATTCATTCAGTCGTCTACCCTGCTGACACACCAGCGAGTTTACACTGGGGAAAGGCCATTCACCTGCACTGTGTGTGGGAAGGGATTCACTCTGTCATCCAACCTGCTGACACACCAGCGAGTTCATACTGGTGAGAGGCCGTTCACCTGCTCCGTGTGTGGGAAGGGATTCACTCAGTCATCCGATCTTCTGAAACACCAGCATGTTCACACTGATGGGAGACCTTTTAAATGTTCTGACTGTGAGAAGAGATGTAAAAGCAAAAAGCATTTGCTGAAACAGCAGCGAGTTCACACCGGGGAGAGGCAGTTCACCTGCTCTGTGTGTGGGAAGGAATTCACTTGTTCATCCCACCTTGTAACTCACCAGCGAATTCACGCCGGGGAGAGGCCGTTCACTTGCTCCGTGTGTGGGAAGGGATTCACTCAGTCATCCACCCTGCTGAGACACCAGCGAGTTCACAAGTGACTGCAGGTGTTTGATTCTGCTGTTATTGCTGCTGTTAATCGCAGCCTGGACTGAACCATGTTCATTCTCAAAGTTGGTGTTTGTTTCTGCTGATGTTAATAACTTCTGTAACTGGGCTGGAGTTTAATATTCTGGATATATGTCAAATAAATCAATTTGCTTTAAATGCATTGTTGTAGATATTTATTGTTCCCACCTGTGTATGAAATGTGTCCCAGCCACTCTCTCCCATGGTTCAGAGCTACTAGGCATGGAACAGAAGGCTCCTTTACAAATGCGTTTAGAGTCAGGAAGTACAACAGCAAATGCTGGAAGCGTGCTGTCAAATCAGAGATTGGTGTCAAACTGCGATCTGTTCCTGACTGAAAGTGAAACGGCAGGGTTAAGTTTCCAGTCTAAAAATGACTGGTAATTATTCCACGAAGATTTAATATGTGTGTGACAGTCCTGAGTCTACCATTTTAAGGCAGGTGTTAGCTCATTTAAAATAAACCCGTTTAACATAAATTGGTTAAAGTCTGCATTAAAATAGCAGAGGGAGGAGTTCACAGGAGCCTGTTAATTGCTGGTACAATTATACAACAGACATTTGATCTCCAGATAAAGAAGGACCTGCAGCGTGTTTCCAGGAATTCCCTGTTTTATTGATGTGTACATGTTAGACACCAGGATAACTCAAAATACACGACCCGGAACATCCATGGGATGCAATCCCGACAGTTACTCTGGGATCACTCCCGCTGTGGAACTCCACCACTGACCCTGCTGAAGGTTGTAGGCTCAGGGAGTGGGGCCTCCAGGAGTGGACTGTGAGAAAGCTGGGTTTCAGTATCCTGACACATATACGGTGAGGAACCAGAGGAATCCTTACTAAGGAACCATCTGAGGATTTATCTACCAGCGTAGGTCTAGTGGTAAATGATTCCTGACTCGCTGAACTGTCTCACATTGAACCCAGTTTGGAACAAGATGGATTGAGTTTACAGGAGAATCAGGACAAATATCGCCCGCAATTGAGGGAGGCACAAGCAGCCATTAGAGAAGAACAGAAAAGATAGACTTGCATTTATATAGAGCTTTTCACCACCACCGTATGTCCCAAAGCGCTTTACCGCCAATGAAATACTTTTTGAAGTGTAGTCACTGTTGTAATGTAGGAAATGTGGCAGCCAAATTCTGCACAGCAAGCTCCCACAAACAGCAATGTGATAATGACCAGATAATCTGCTTTTAGTAAAGCCGATTGAATTATAAATATTGGCTAGCAGACCAGGGATAACTCCCCTGCTCTTCAGAAGAGTGTCATGAGATCTTTTACATCCACCTGAGGGGGCATCAGGGCCTCGTTTTAATGTCTAATCTGAAAGATGGCACCTCCGACAGTGCAGCACTCCCTCAGTACTGCCCTGGAGTGTCAGCCTAGATTTTTGTGCTCAATTTCCTGGAGTGGGACTCCAACCCACAACCTTCTGAAACTTTCGAAGCAAAGAGATCTTTAGAAAAGAAGATGGTGCACAATTGTGGTAATACCAAATACTTTTCCAGCTATGTCAGGAGTCAGAAGCCTGTTAAAGATGGTTTAGTGCCACAGTTCAGGGCAGATTGAAACAGATGCCCAAGCTGTGGCAGAGCTGTGAAATGACTTTCACATCAGTCTACACTCCTGTGGATGATGCTCAGATTCCAGCTGTGAGATGTGCTGTCGACAATAACATCAGCAATATTAAAATAGAAAGAGATTGTCATAGAAGCAGTGAATCGTACCGCACAGAAGGAGGCCATTCAGCCCATCAAGTATGCGCCGGCTCTTTCGAAGAGCAATCCAGTTAGTCCCACTCCCCACCCCCGGCTCTTGCCCCATATCCCTGCCATTATTTCTCCTTCAAGTATTTATCCAATTCCCTTTTGAAGGCTGCTATTGAATCTGTATCCACCAAACTATCAGGCAGTGTATTCCAAACCACTCGTTACATAAACAGGTTTTTCCTCTATCAATCTCAGTTTATTGCTCCACCTCTCCAAAAGTGCTTCTCCCAAGCCTAAGATCCCTCTCATCAGAGAGACTGACTTTCCAATCAGTGAAAGGGGTCAATGCTGGAGTGCCGTGCCCAGAATGCACCAGAGGTGGAAAGCGCCCTAACTGATCAGCGGACCTCAGCGCGCAGGCGCGGGAGAGGACGATTGTCGGGCAGTGTGAGCTGAGCATGCACGGCTCCAGCGGGGAAAGGGAGGCAGGTCAATAAACCCCAGGAGAGAGTGGTCAGGGAGCGTCTGTAAATGGAGGAAAAAGGGTGAGTGGTCAGGGAGCGTCTGTAAATGGAGAAGAAATGGTGAGTGGTCAGGGAGCATCTGTAAATGGAGGAGAAAGCGTGAGTGGTCAGGGATCATCTGTAAATAGAGGAGAAATGGTGAGTGGTCAGGGAGCATCTGTAAATGGAGGAGCAATGGAGAGTGGTCAGGGAGCATCTGTAAATGGAGGAGAAAGGGAGAGTGGACAGGGAGCACCTGTAAATGGAGGAGAAATGGTGCGTAGTCAGGGAATGTCTGCAAATGGGGGAGAAATGGTGTGTGTTCAGGGAGCATCTGTAAATGGAGGAGAAAGGATGAGTGGTGAGGGAGCGTCTTTAAATGTAGGAGAAATGATGTGTGGTCAGAGAGCGTGTGTAAATGGAGGAGAAATGGTGATTAGTCAGGGAGCGTCTGTAAATGAAGGAGAAACAGTGAGTGGTCAGGGAGTGTCTGTAAATGGAGGAGAAAGAGTGAGTGGCCAGGGAGCGTCTGTAAATGGAGGAGAAATGGTGAGTAGGCAGGGAGCGTCTGTAAATGGAGGAGAAATGGTGAGTGGGCAGGGAGCATCTGTAAATGGAGGAGAAATGGTGCATGGTTAGGGAGCGTCTGTAAATGGAGGAGAAAGGGAGAGTGGTCAAGGAGCATCTGCAATGGAGGAGAAATGGTGCGTAGTCAGGGAGTGTCTGCAAATGGAGGAGAACTGGTGAGTGGTCAGGGAGCGTCTGTAAATGTAGGAGAAATGATGTGTGGTCAGGGAGCGTCTGTAAATGGAGGAGAAATGGTGCGTGGTCAGGGAGTGTCTTATAATGAAGGAGAAAGAGTGAGTGGTCAGCGAACATCTTTAAATGGAGGAGAAATGGAGACTGGTCAGGGAGCATCTGTAAATGGTGGAGAAATGGTGCGTGGTCAGGGAGTGTCTGTACATGAAGGAGAAATAGTGAGTGGCCAGGGAGTGTCTGTAAATGGAGGAGAAATGGTGGTTTGTCAGGGAGCGTCTGTAAATAGAGGAGAAATGGTGAGCGGTTAGGGAGCATATGTAAGTGGACGCGAACGGGTGAATGGTCAGGGAGCGTCTCCAAATTGAGGAGAAAGAGCGAGTGGTCAGGGAACATCTGTAAATGGAGGAGAAATGGAGACTGGTCAGGGAGCGTCTGTAAATGGCGGAGAAATGGTGCATGGTCAGGGTGCATCTTTAAATGAAGGAGAAATTGTGCATAGTGAGGGAGCGTCTGTAAATGAAGGAGAAATGGTGAGTGGTCAGGGAGCATCTGTAAATGGAGGAGAAATGGTGAGTGGTCAGGGAGTGTCTGTAAATGAAGGAGAAAGTGTGAGTGGTCAGGGAGTGTCTGTAAATGGAGGAGAAAGAGTGAGTGGTCAGGGAGCGTCTGTAAATGGAGGAGAAATGGTGAGTGGTCAGGGAGCATCTGTAAATGGAGGAGAAATGGTGAGTGGTCATGGAGCGTCTGTAAATGGAGGAGAAATTGTGAGTGGTCAGGGAGCATCTGTAAATGGAGGAGAATGAGTGAATGGTCAGGGAGCATCTGTAAATGGAGGAGAAATGGTGAGTGGTCAGGGAGCGTCTGTAAATGTAGGAGAAATGGTGCGTGGTCAGGGAGCGTGTGTAAATGGAGGAGAAAGAGTGAGTTGTCAGGGAGTGTGTGTAAATGGAGGAGAAACAGTGAGTGGTGAGGGAGCATCTGTAAATGGATGAGAAAGGGTGAAGATCAGGGAGCGTATGTAAATGGAGGAGAAATAGTGGTCAGGGAGCGTCTGCAAATTGAGGAGAAAGAACAAGTGGTCAGGGAGCATATGTAAATGGAGGAGAAATGGTGCGTGGTCAATGAACGTCTGTAAATGGAGGAGAAACGATGTGTGGTCAGGGACCGTCTTTAAATGGAGGAGAAAGGATGAGTGGTTAGAGAGCGTGTGTAAATGGAGGAGAAAGAGGGAGCGTCTGTAAATGGAGGAGAAATGGTGAGTGGTCAGGGTGCATCTGTAAATGGAGGAGAAATGGTGAGTGGTCAGGGAGTGTCTGAAATGAAGGAGAAAGAGTGAGTGGTCAGGGAGTGTCTGTAAATGAAGGAGAAAGAGTGAGTGGTCAGGGAGTGTCTGTAAATGAAGGAGGAAGAGTGAGCGGTCAGGGAGTGTCTGTAAATGGAGGAGAAATGGTGAGTGGTTAGGGAGTGTCTGTAAATGAAGGTGAGGCTTTAAAAGGCGGCGGAGACCAGGTAGGCCTCAGAGCGGCGGCGGGAAACTCAGCGGTGGCGGCGCGGCTTTAAAAGGCGGCGGAGACCAGGTAGGCCTCAGAGCGGCGGCGGGAAACTCAGCAGCAGCGGTGAGGCTTTAAAAGGCGGCGGAGACCGGGTAGGCCTCAGAGCAGCGGCGGGAAACTCAGTGGCGGCAGCGAGGCTTTAAAAGGCAGCAGTGACCAGGTAGACCTCAGAGCGGCAGCGGGAGACTCAGCGGCAGCGGCGAGGCTTTAAAAGGCGGCGGAGACCATGTAGGCCTCAGAGCGGCGGCGGGAAACTCAGCGGCGGCGGCGAGGCTTTAAAAGGCGGCGGAGACCAGGTAGGCCTCAGAGCGGACCAATCTCAGAGAGAGGGAGAGAAGTAAAAAGTAATCAAAGTGTGACATCACCAGAAAGCAGGTAACTGATTTGTTGGTGAGTATTTCTCTCTTTATAAACTTTAACTCTGTGGTTTATAGTTTCTAAGGTCTCTGTGGTGTAGCGGCAACTGTTTGCAAACCAGGGCCCTTAAATATACCATTTAACTGTAGTGTAATTGGTGGGATTGATTTGATTTAATTTAATTGCAATTAATTAAAGGGTAAGTCATGGCAGGACAGCCCGGTGCTGTAGTATGCTCCTGCTGCGCTATGTGGGAACTCAGGGACACTTCCTGTGTCCCTGACAACTATGTGTGCAGGAAGTGTGTCCAGCTGCAGCTACTGGCAGACCGCATTGCGGCACTGGAGCTGCGATTGGATACATACTGGACCATTCGCAAGGCTGAGGACATCGTGGATATCACGTTTGATCAGTTGGTCACATGGCAGGCAAAGGTTGGACAGGCAGAAAGTGAATGGGTGACCAACAGACAGAGTACTAGGCACAGGCAGGTATTGCAGTGATCCTCTGTGGACATCCCCCTCTCAAACAGATACACCACTTTGAGTGCTGTTGGGGGGGATGGCTTATCAGAGGAAGGCAGCAGCAGCTGGCACTAGGGGTGGCTCTGCTGCACAGGACAGGAGGAAAAAGAGGGGTAGAGCTATAATAATAGGGGATTCTATTGTAAGGGGAATAGATAGGTATTTCTGCGGCCGCAAACGAGACTCCAGGATGGTGTGTTGACTCCCTGGTGCAAGGGTCAAGGATGTCTCAGAGTGGCTGCAGAACATCTTGGAAGGGGAGGGTGAACAGCCAGTTGTCATGGTGCACATAGGTACCAACGATATAGGTAAAAACCGGGATGAGGTCCTAATAGCTGAATATAGGGAGTTAGGAGATAAATTAAAAAATAGGACCTCAAAGGTAGTAATCTCAGGATTGCTACCAGTGCCACGTGCTAGTCAGAGTAGAAATAGAAGGATATTTCAGATGAATACGTGGCTAGAGGAATGGTGCGAGGGGAAGGGATTCAAATTCCTGGGACATTGGAACCAGTTCTGGGGGAGGTAGGACCAGTTCAAACCGGACGGTTTGCACCTGGGCAGGGCCAGGACTGATGTCCCAGGGAGAGTGTTTACTAGTGCACTGGGCAGGGTTTAAACTAAAATGGCAGGGGGTTGGGAACCTGAGCAGGGGGACAGAGGAAAGTGAAACAAGGATAAAAGCAAAAGATAGGAAGGAGAAAAACAAAAGTGACAGTCAGAGAAATCAACGGTTTAAATCAAACATGGCCACAGTAAATAATAATTCTAATAGGTCTAAGAGCAAGTCTGAAGGCTTTGTGTCTTAATGTGAGGAGCATTCGTAATCAGGTGGATGAATTAGCTGCGCAAATAGAGGTAAACAAATATGAATAGATTGGGGTTATGGAAACATGGCTCCAGGGTGGCCAAGGCTGGGAACTCAACATCCAGGGGTATTCAATATTCAGGAATGATAGGCAAAAAGGAAAGGGAGGTGGGGTAGCATTGCTGGTTAAAGAAGGGATTAACACAATTGTAAGGAAGGATATTAGCTCTGATGCTGTGGAATCTGTATGGGTAGAACTGAGAAATACCAAGGGCCAGAAAATGTTAGTGGGAGTGGTATATAGACCTCCAAACAGTAATGCGGAGGTGGGGGATAGCATTAAAAGGGAAATTACAGAAGCGTGCAATAAGGGCACAGCAGTCATCATGTGTGACTTTAATCTACATATAGAATGGGCTAATCAAATTAGTAACAATAGTGTGGAGGAGGAATTCCTGGAGTGTTTACAGGATGGTTTCCTGGACCAATATGTCGAGGAACCAACTAGAGATCAGGCCATCTTAGACTGGGTATTATGTAACGAGAAAGGATTAACTAGCAATCTTGTTGTACGAGGCCCCTTGGGTCGGAGTGATCATAATATGATCGAATTCTTCATTAAGATGCAGAATGAAGTAGTTGACTCAGAGACTAGGGTCCTGAATCTAAATAAAGGAAACTATGATGGTCTGAGGCGTGAGTTGGGTAGGATTGATGGGGGAATGGCACTCAAAGTGTTGACGGTGGATAGGCAATGGCAAACATTCAAAGAACGCATGGATGAACTACAGAATTTGTTCATCCCAGTTTGGCATAAAAATAAAACAAAAAAGGTGACTCAACAATGGCTAACAAGGGAACATAGGGTCTGATGAAAGGGAGGAATTAAAGAAATCAGTATTTGTAGGGAAATGGTATTAAGGAAATGGTGTTAGGGAAATTGATGGGATTGAAGGTCGATAAATCCCCAGGCCTGATCATCTACATCCTAGGGTACTTAAGGGTACTTAAGGAAGTGGCCCTAGAAATAATAGATGCATTGCTGATCATATTCCAACATTCAATGGAATCTGGAACAGTACCCATGGATTGGAGGGTAGCTAATGTTACCCCAATATTCAAAAAAGGTGGTAGAGAGAAAACTGGGAATTACAGAATGTTAAGCCTGACATCAGTAGTGGTGAAAATGCTAGAGTCCGTTATAAAAGATACAATAGCAGAGCACTTGGAAAACAGTGACAGGATCGGACAAAGTCAACATGGATTTACAAAAGGTAAATCGTGCTTGACTAATCTACTGGAATTTTTTGAGGATGTAGCTGGTAAAATAGATAAGGGAGAACCAGTGGATGTGGTGTATTTGGACTTCCAGAAGGCTTTTGATAAGGTCCCGCATAAGAGATTAGCGTGTAAAGTTAAAGCACATGGGATTGGGGGCAAGGTGTTGACTTGGATAGAGAACTGGTTGGCAGACAGAAAGCAAAGAGTTGCAATAAACGGGACTTTTTCTGAGTGGCTGGCAGTGACTAGTGGGGTACTCCTTAGACCCCAGCTATTCACAATATGTGTTACTGATCTAGACAAGGGAACTAGATGTAATATCTGCAAATTTGCAGATGATACAAAGCTGGGTGGGCGTGTGTGCTGTGAGGAGGATGACGAGAAAATACAGGATAATTTGGACAGGTTGGGCGATTGGGCAGAAGCATGGCAGGTGCCATATAATGTGGATAAATGTGAGGTTATCCACTTTGGTGGCAAAAACAGGAAGGCAGATTATTATCTGAATGGCAATAGATTGGGAGAAGGGGAAGTGCAACAAGACCTGGGTGTCCTTGTGCACCAGTCGCTGAAGGTAAGCATGCAGGTGCAGCAGGCAGTTAAGAAGGCAAATAGTATGTTGGCCTTCGTAGCGTGAAGGTTTGAGTACTGGAACAGAGATGTCTTGCTGCAGTTGTACAGGGCCTTGGTGAGACCACATCTTGAGTATTGTGTGCAGTTGTGGTCGCCTTATCTGAGGAAGGATGTTCTTGCCATGGAAGGAGTTCAGCAAAGATTCACCAGGCTGATACCTGGGATGGCAGGAATGACGCATGAGGAGAGATTGGGTCGATTGGGCTTGTACTCACTGGAGTTTAGAAGAATGAGAGGGGATCTCATTGAAACTTTTAAAATTCTGACAGGACTGGACAGATTAGAAACAGGAAGGATGTTCCCGATGGTCGGGGAGTCCAGAACCAGGGGTCACAGTCTAAGGATAAGGGGTAGGCCATTTAGGACAGAAATGTGGAGGAATTTCTTCACCCAGAGAGTAGTGAACCTGTGGAATTCTCTACCACAGAAGGCAGTAGAGGCCAATACATTAAATATATTCAAGAAGGAGTTGGATATATTTCTTAAGACTAAAGGGATCAAGGAGTACGGGGATAAAGCAGGGACCGGGTACTGAATTTGGATGATCAGCCATGATCGCATTGAATGGCAGAGCAGGCTCAAGGGGTCAAATGGCCTACTCCTGCTCCTATCTTTTATGTGTCTGTGTTTCTATGAAATGGTGAGTGGTCAGGGAGCATCTGTAAATGAAGGTGAAATGGTGATGGGTCAGGGAGCGTCTGTAAATGAAGGAGAACGAGTGAGTGGTCAGGGAGCGTCTGTAAATGAAGGAGAAAGAGTGAGTGGTCAGGGAGTGTGTAAATGGAGGAGAAAGAGTGAGTGGTTAGGGAGCATCTGTAAATGGATGAGAAAGGGTGAATGGTCAGGGACCGTCTGTAAATGGATGAAAAATAGTGGTCAGGGAGCGTCTGCAAATTGAGGATAAAGAGCGAGTGGTCAAGAAGCGTCTGTAAATGGAGGAGAACGAGTGAGTGGTCAGGGAGCGTCTGCAAATTGAGGAGAAAGAATGAGGTGTCAGGGAACATCTGTAAATGGAGGAGAAAGATAGTGGTCTTGGTGCGTCTGTAAATGGAGGAGAAATGGAGACTGGTCAGGGAGCGTCTGTAAATGGAGGAGAAATGGTGCGTAGTCAGGGAGTGTCTTTAAATGGAGGAGAAAGGGTAAGTGGTGAGGGAGCATCTGTAAATGTAGCAGAAATGGTGAGTGGTCAGGGAGCATCTGTAAATGAAGAAGAAAGGGTGAGTTGTCAGGGAGTGTCTGTAAATGGAGGAGAAATAGTGACTGGTCAGGGAGCGTCTGCAAATGAGGGAGAAATAGTGACTTGTCAGGGAGCGTCTGTAACTGGAGGAGAAAGAGTGCGTGGTCAGGGAGCGTCTGTAAATGAAGGAAAAATGGTGAGTGGTCAGGGAGCATCTGTAAATGTAGGCGAAGCTTGGAGTGGTCAGGGAGCGTGTGTAAATGGAGGAGAATGAGTACCTGGTCAGGGAGCATCTGTAAATGGAGGAGAAATAGCGAGTGGTCAGGGAGCATCTGTAAATGAGGAGACAGGAATGAGTGGTCAGGGAGCATCTGTAAATGGAGGAGAAATGGTGCGCAGTCAGGGAGGATCTGTAAATAGAGGAGAAATGGTGCGTGGTCAGGGAGGGTCTGTAAATGGAGGAGAAATGGTGCATGGTCAGGGAGTGTGTAAATGGAGGAGAAATGGTGCATGGTCAGGGTGCATCTGTAAATGGAGGAGAAATGGTGAATGGTCAGGGTGCATCTGTAAATGGAGGAGAAATGGTGAGCGGTCAGGGAGTATCTGTAAATGAAGGAGAAATGCTGACTAGTCAGGGAGAGCCTGTAAATGGAGGAGAAATGGTGAGTGGTCAGGGAGCGTCTGAAAATGATGGGGAAATGGTTAGTGGTCAGGGAGCGTCTGTAAATGGAGGAGAAAGTGTGAGTGGTTAGGGAGCATCTGTAAATGGACGAGAAAGGGTGCATGGTCAGGGAGCGTCTGTAAATGGAGGAGAAATAGTGGTCAGGGAGCGTTTGCAAATTGAAGAGAAAGAGCGAGGGATCTGGGAGTGTCTGTAAATGGAGGAGAAAGAATGAGTGGTCAGGGAACATCTGTAAATGGAGGAGAAAGAGAGTGGTCTTGGTGCATCTGTAAATGGAGGAGAAAGGGAGAGTGGTCAGGGAGCGTCTGTAAATGGAGGAGAAATGGTGCATAGTCGGGGAGCGTTTGTAAATGAAGGAGAAATGGTGCGTGGTCAGGGAGCATCTGTAAATGGAGTAGAAAGGATGAGTGGTGAGGGAGCATCTGTAAATGTAGGAGAAATGGTGAGTGGTCATGGAGCATCTGCAAATGGAGGAAAAATAATGCGTGGTCAGAGAGCATCTTTAAATGGAGGAGAAAGGCTGAGTGGTCAGTGATCGTGTGTAAGTGGAGAAAGAGGAACCATTTGTGTTATAAATCTCATCATTCAAGAAACTACTCATGAAATAACGCTGGACGGCCAGCTGGTGGCGCCGTCCAAGGAGTATAAATACTCGGGTGTCGGCCCCAGCTTTCCAGGGACATTTTGTAAGACAAGGAACTAGTGAAGTACAACTAGACCTCCATGTTCTGAAACAAGTTGATTAAAGCCTTGCTTTATGCTCAAACCAAGTGCGTAGTGAGTTTTATTACGTCAATTTAATCAACTTGATATCGACTCCATGCTTTGGATGATTCGGGAACAGCCAGCTACAACTCGAACCATAGAAGAGAACTCAGACAAGTAATCGATCCATCATGGAGAAACTACTCAGACCCGCCCATCTCGACCTGGACCCGAATTCGCTTACCACCGCTAAAGTATGGAAACACTTGTATCGTACCTTTAGCAACTTCCTTGAGGAGTGTGGTGAGAATGTTCCTAACAAGTTACGAATGCTTGCTAATTATGTATCCCCTCATGTGTTTGATTATATCAAAGACTGTGTAGACTATGATGCTGCTATCCAAATACTACAGCAGCTATATGTCAAGTCTGCAAATGAAATTTTTGCTCGGCATCTACTGACCACAACTCGACAACAAACCGGGGAATCAGTTGACGAATTCCTTCAGAAACTTCACAGGCTCAGCAAGGATTGTAATCTTAAAGCTGTTTAAGCAGAGCAGTACCAGGAGGAGTTAATTCATGATTCCTTTATTAATGGGATTGCATCTCCCTTCATACATCAGCATCTGTTGGAGAATAAAACCCTTAAGTTACAGGCTGCCTATGTCCAGGCATGTTCTCTGGAATTAGCAAAGACGAATGCAGACACCTATCTTTGACCACGTGCATGGGCTGCTGCTATCACTTTTAGTGACTCTTTCGATAGGCCTCGGGCAGAAGCCCTCACAGATGATGACTCCAACCCGGCTGATGACAAACCTACCCTAGAATCCTACAATAATGACAACCCTGCCCTAGCGGCATCTTGGTAATCTGGAAGGAAGTGTTTCTTCTGTGGAGGTGCGTTCCATTATAGGAAATTTTGTCCTGCTCGTAACGCGACCTGCAATCATTACAGCAATAAAGGTCACTTTTCTAAGGTATGCCAGTCAAGAGCCGCTGTTAGTAAGAAAGCCCACTTTTCTAAGGTATACCGGTCGAGAGCTCCTGTTAGTTTTGCAGCTATTATCTATAAAACTGCTCCTTCCCCAAGAGCCACTACTAAGGTTACAGCTGCAATCTATAAAACTGGTCCTCCCCAAGAACCACTACTAAGGTTACAGCTGTCAAGGGTAAAACAGCCCCTCCTCCCATCACAGCTCTTTTTCCCCAAAGTCTGTCCCATGCAGCCACGAAGGTGTCGGTAAATGGACACATTTTGAGCGCACCAATCAACTCATGCAGCTTTGACAGCTTCATTAGTGAGCGGGCTGTCAGTAAGTTAAAACTGCGTATTTATCCCTTGGACAGGGAAATTGCAGTGGCTCTGACGGCACTGACCACCAATTCTTCTGGCTTTTGTCTTGTTGACCTTATTCTCAATGGCCGCACTTATTTCTCTACCCGGCTCGGGGTGCTCTAGAACCTATGCAGTGATGTGCTCCTGGGACAGGATTTCCAGAAACAACACAAAAGACTCACTTTCGAGTTCAGAGGGTCAAAGTCAGAGCTTACTATTTCCAAAGTACAGTTTTGTGCGCTTTCGGCGGCTTCGCTCGACGAGCCCTCCTTGTTTGCCAATCTTTCCCCCCAATGCAAGCCCATAGTCACTAAATCACAACGTTTCAGCCAAGATGATCGATCCTTTAGCGAGACAGAAATCTCTCACCTTCTAGCTGATGGTATCATTGAGCCATGTTCACCTTCCTGGCAGGCTCAAGTCATCATTGTTAAAAATCCTCTGAAGCAACATAAGAAACGTCTTTGCATCAATTACTCGCAAACTATTAATCAGTATACTGACCTGGATGCCTACCCACTACCATGCATCGATGATATGGTCAATAACCTTGCCAACTACAAGGTATTTTCAACTTTTGATTCAAAGAGCGCATATCATCAAGTGCCATTAAAGGACTCTGACAAGAAGTATACGGCCTTTGAGGCCAATGGTCGGCTTTACCAGTTTCACGGACACTTTTCCACATTTGGATAATATCACCATTGCTGGTCATGACCAGAAGGAGCATGATGCCAACCTCCAGAAATGTTTTGACATTCTCCGTCATCACAACTTTACCTTAAATGAGTCCAAATCTGTGAAATCAGTACCATCAGTCAACATCCTTGGCTACTGGGTGGGCAATGGTGTCATCAAACCGGATCTGGAGTGAATTCGTCCGCTTCAGGAGCTCCCTCCCCCTATGAATCTCAGCTCTCTTCGTTGGGCACTCGGCATGTTCGCCTATTATGCAAAATAGATACACCACTTCTACGACAAGATCCAGCCCCTGCATCACGCAAAGTAATTTTCATTAGAGGCAACATAAGAACATAAGAACATAAGAAATAGGAGCAGGAGTAGGCCAATCGGCCCCTCGAGCCTGCTCCGCCATTCAATAAGATCATGGCTGATCTGATCCTAACCGCCAATCCACTATCACAGAACCATCTCCTGAATCTAACAGAATTAGACACATGAAATAGGAGCAGGATCAGGCTACACGGCCCCTGGGCCCGCTCCACTACCCACAGGGCCATGACCGATCCAAACCTAGACTCATGTCCAAATTCCTGCCCGCTCCCCGTAACCCTTAATTCCCTTTACTTCTAGGAAACTGTCTATTTCTGTTTTAAATTTATGTAATGATGTAGCTTCTACAGCTTTTTGGGGCAGCATATTCCATGGACCTACCACCCTCTGAGTGAAGTAGATCCTCCTCATCTCAGTTTTGAAAGAGCAGCCCCTTATTCTAAGACTATGCCCCCTAGTTCTAGTTTCACCCATCATCGGGAACATCTTCCCCGCATCCACCCGATCCAACCCCTTCACAATCTTATATGTTTCAATAAGATCGCCTCTCATTATTCTGAACTCCAATGAGTAGAGTCCCAATCTACTCAACCTCTCCTCATATGTCCATCCCCTCATCCCCGGGATTAACCGAGTGAACCTTCTTTGTACTGACTCGAGCGCAAGTATGTCCTTTCTTAAGTATGGACACCAAAACTGTACGCAGTATTCCAGGTGCGGTCTCACCAATACCTTGTACAACTGAAGCAATACCTCCCTATTTTTATATTCTATCCCCCTAGCAATGAACGCCAACATTCCATTGGCCTTCTTAATCACTTGCTGCACCTGCAGACTAACCTTTTGAGTTTCGTGCACCAGGACCCCGGACCCCCAGATCCCTTTGTACTTCAGTACTTTCCAGTTTCTTGCCATTAAGATAATAACTTGCTCTATGGTTTTTCCTGCCAAAGTGCATAACCTCACACTTTCCAGTATTGTATTCCATCTGCCAAATCTCTGCCCACTTACTTAGCCTGTCTACGTCCCCTTGCACGTTTTTTATGTCCTCCTCACTCACTACTTTCCCTCCCATCTTAGTATCATCTGCAAACTTTGATATGTTACACTCGGTCCCCTCCTCCAAATCGTTAATATAGATTGTAAAGAGTTGGGGACCCAGCACTGACCCCTGCGGAACACCACTAGTTACTGATTGCCAGTCTGAGAATGAACCATTTATCCCAACTCTCTGCCTTCTGTTAGATAGCCAATCCTCTATCCATGCCAGAATATTACCCCCAATCCCGTGATTTTTTATCTTAAGCAATAATCTTTTGTGTGGCACCTTGTCAAATGCCTTTTGGAAGTCTAAATACACTACGTCCACTGGTTCCCCTTTATCCACCCTATATGTTACTTCCTCAAAGAACTCCAGCAAATTTGTCAAACATGACTTCCCCTTCATAAAACCATGCTGACTTTGTCCTATTAAATTATGATTATCCAAATGTCCTGTTACTGTCTCCTTAATAATGGACTCCAAAATTTTACCTACCACAGATGTTAGGCTAACCAGTCTATAGTTTCCAGCCTTCTGTCTACTGCCCTTTTTAAATAAGGGTGTTACATTAGCAGTTTTCCAGTCTGCCGGGACCTTTGCCGAGTCCAGGGAGTTTTGGAAAATTATTACCAATGCATCCACAATCCCTACCGCCACTTCCCTCAAAACCCTAGGATGTAAGCCATCAGGACCAGGTGATTTATTCGCCTTGAGTCCCATTATTTTACCGAGTACCACTTCCTTAGTGATTTTGATCGTGTTTAGCTCCTCCCCCCTTTTACCCCTTGTTTGTCCAGTGTTGGGATATTCTTAGTGTCTTCTACTGTAAAGACTGATATAAAATATTCATTCAGTGTTTTTGCCATCTCCATATTTCCCACCATTAATTTCCTGGTCTCATCCTCTAAGGGACCAACATTTACTTTAGCCACCCTTTTTCTTTTTATATAACTATAAAAACTCTTACTATCTGTTTTTATATTTTTTGCTAATTTACTTTCATAATCTATCTTCCCTTTCTTAATCAATCTTTTTGTTATTTTTTGCTGTCTTTTAAAGTTTTCCCAATCCTCTCTCCTCCCACTAGATTTGGCTACCTTATATGCCCTTGTTTTTAGTCGAATACTATCCTTAATTTCTTTACTTAGCCATGGATGGCTGTCTTTTCTTTTACACCCTTTTCTTCTCAGTGGAATATTTTTTTTTGGAAGTTGTAAAATAACTCCTTAAATGTACACCACTGATCATGTATCGTCTTACCCTTTAATCTATTTTCCCAATCCTCTCTACTCAATTCCGCTCTCATACCTTCATAGTCTCCTTTATTCAAGCTTAGCATGCTTGTTTGAGATCCAGCCTTCTCACCCTCTAATTGAATATGGAATTCAACCATGTTATGGTCACTCATTCCAAGGGGATCCTTTACTAGGACATTTTTAATTAATCCTGTCTCGTTACACAGGACCAGATCTAAGGTTGCTTGCCCCCTGGTCGGTTCAGTTACATACTGCTCAAGAAACCCATCCCTAATACACTCATTGAACTCATCCTCAAGGCAGCCCTGCCCAATTTGATTTGTCCAATTAATATGATAGTTAAAATCCCCCATAATTATAGATGTTCCCTTATTACAAGCCTCAACTATTTCCTGATTGATACTCCGTCCAACAGAGTTGCCACTGTTCGGAGGCCTATAGACTACGCCCACTAGTGTTTTTTCCCCCTTATTATTCCTTACCTCCACCCAAACTGTTTCATTATCCTGATCTTTTGACCCAATATCATTTCTCTGTATTACAGTGATTCCTTCCTTTATTAACATAGCCACCCCACCTCCCCTTCCTTCCTGCCTGTCCTTCCTGATCGTTAAATAACCTGGTATGTTTAATTCCCAGGCATTGTCACCCTGCAGCCACGTTTCTGTAATGGCCACAAGATCATACCCATATGTAGTTATTTGTGCCATTAACTCGTCTATTTTGTTACGAATGCTATGTGCATTCAGATAGAGAACTTTCAAAGATGTTTTGTGACACTTAGTTCCTGCTTTTGCCCTTTTTATTACTTTACCTTTTACTCCATACCTTCTACCTCTTCCTGACACGCTCTGGTTTTTAATTTCCCCACTGCTACCTAAGTCTATGACCTTCTCTGTTGTCATTTTTATTATTTGCTCTCTAGGAACCTCCCCCCCACTAGTTAGTTTAAAGCCCTCTCTACAGCCCTAGTTATATGATCCGCCAGGACTCTAGTCCCAGCACTGGCCAAGTGAAGCCCATCCTAATGGAACAGCTCCCTCCTGCCCCAGTACTGGTGCCAGTGTCCCAGGAAGCAAAACCCATTTCTCCCACACCAGTCTTTGAGCCACGCATTTAACTCTCTAATTTTATTTGTCCTAGCCAAATTCGCTCATGGCTCAGATAATAATGCCCTTGTGGTTCTGCTTTTTAATTTGGCCCCCAGCTGCTCAAACTCCCTCAGCAGAACCTCCTTCCTTGTCCTATCTATGTCGTTGGTACCAACATGGACCACGACAACTGGATCCTCCCCCTCCCACTCCAAGTTTCTCTCCAGTCCAGAGGAGATGTCCTTAACCCTGGCACCGGGCAGGCAACACAGCCTTCGGGACTCTCGCTCTCGGCTGCAAAGAACTCTATCTATCCCCCTAACGATACTGTCCCCTACCACTGCAACATTTCTTTTAACTCCCCCCACTTGAATGGCCCCCTGCTCCATGGTGCTGTGGCCAGGTTGCTCATCCTCCCCTATTTCAGCTTTCAACCTCCTCATGCGACAACTGGAAAAAGCCATGCTTCATTCTATTGATGAAAATCTTCCTTTCGTAGTCGAGTGCGATGCATCGGATGTGGCGATCTCTGCTACCTTGAATCAAAGTGGTCGACCCGTTGCATTTCTGTCCAGAACTTTGCAGGGTATCGTGCTCCATTATCCTCCTGTTGAGAAGGAGGCTACGGCCATCATCGAAGCGGTACGTATATGGAGTCATTTTCTCACTCGTCGCCATTTCACACTTATAACCAATCAGCACTCCGTGGCCTTTATGCTGGATAACCGGAAATGCACTAAATCAAGATTAACAAAATACAACTCTGGAGGATGGAATTGGCCGCCTTTGGATACACCATACATTATCGACGCAGCAAAGCGAATGTGGCCCCGGATACCCTCACGTGGGCATTCTGCTCTTCTATGTCAACTTCGACTCTGGTGGATCTTCATACTAACTTATGCCATCCTGGCATTACCTGTATGTTGCACTTTGTGCGATCTAAAAATCTTCCATTTTCTACGGAAGATGTGAAAAGAACATGCTCCTCCTGTAGAATTTGTGTAGAATTAAAACCGCAATTCTTCCGTCCATCAGATGGCTCGCTCATACATGCTATGCAGCCTATGCAGTGACTCAGCATTGACTTTAAAGGGCCATTGCCCTCCTCAACGTGAAACACCTACTTACTGACTATGGTGGATGAATATTCACGCTTTTCCTTTGCTTTCCCCTGTCCCAATATGCTTACTTCCACAGTGATCAAATGCCTTGATCAAGTCTTTTCCCTTTGTGGTACGACCAATTTCATCCACTCTGATCGGGGTCCCTCCTTCATGTCAAGCAAACTCAAAAGTTATCTCTCCCAATGGGAATTGCCACAAATAAAATGACACCGTACCATCCCATGGGTAATGGACAGGTTGAGAGATACAACGCTATCATTTGGAATGCTATTCGTCTTGTGCTGAGGTCACGCAACCTACCAGACAAGCAGTGGGAAACTATGCTCCCTGACGTGTTGCATTCCATCAGGTCTCTCCTTTCTACATCTACCAATGTCACATCTCACGAGCGATTCTTCAGCTTCCAGCGTCGCTTCACCCATGGGACGTCTCTACCACCATTTCGCTCCAGGACCTGGCTCCCTGTCTGGCCGGTTCCACGGACTCAACCGATAGAGGGACCCATGGGGATGATGCCAACACTCTGCACTCCCCTGAAGATGATGCCCTACCTGGGGCATCGAGAGATCTGCCAGCTGTCCCACCGGATCCAGTCGGGGAGCTGAGCGCTCCCCATGGGATGGCCACCCGAGGCCAGGACGCCGGTCAATCCCCAGCTATCCAACAGGATGAAGCCAGTTCTGCGCCTGTGGGGGCCCACACCCGGAGTCACAATCTCCCCAGCCTCCCTCAGGTCAATCAGAGCAACACGGGCCCAGTCGATCCACCGGTATGGATCAAGCAGCCCAGGGACCAAGACATGGAGAGGTGCCTTCTAGCCATAAACAAAAATCTAAAAGACTGCGGCTATTGGTGGTCCACCTGATCCGCTAAGAGGAAGTCGTCGGACTTCCAAATCTTTTAGGCAGGAAGAATGTTATAAATCTCATCATTCAAGAAACTACTCGTGAAATAACGCTGGACGGCCAGCTGGTGGCACCGTCCAAGGAGTATAAATACTCAGCTGTCGGTCTCAGCTCTTCAGGGACATTTTGTAAGACAAGGAACTAGTGAAGTACAACTAGACCTCCATGTTCTGAAACAAGTTGATTAAAGCCTTGCTTTATGCTCAAACCAAGTGCGTAGTGAGTTTAATTACGTCAGTCTGTAAATGGAGGAGAAATGGTGAGTGGTCAGGGAGCGTCTGTAAATGAAGGAGAAAGAGTGAGTGGTCAGGGAGCGTCTGTAAATGGAGGAGAAATAGTGACTGGTCAGGGAGCGTCTGTAAATGAAGGAGAAATAGTGACTTGTCAGGGAGCGTCTGTAAATGAAGGAGAAATGGTGACTGATCAGGGAGCATCTGTTAATGGAGGAGGAAGTTTGAGTGGTCAGGGAGCATGTGTAAATGGAGGAGAAATGGAGACTGGTCAGGGAGCGTCTGTAAATGAAGGAGAAATGGTGAGTGGTCAGGGAGTGTGTGTAAATGGAGAAGAAATGGTGAGTGGTCAAGGAGCATCTGTAAATGTAGGCGAAGCTTTGAGTGGTCAGGGAGCGTGTGTAGAGAAAGAGTACCTGGTCAGGGACCGTCTGTAAATGGAGGAGAAAGAGTGAGTAGTCAGGGAGCGTCTGTAAATAGAAGAGAAACAATGAGTTTTCAGGGAGCATCTGTAAATGGAGGAGAAAAGGTGAGTGGTTAGGGAGCGTCTGTAAATGGAGGAGGCAGGGTGAGTGGTCAGGGAGCATCTGTAAATGGAGGAGGCAGGGTGAGTGGTCTGGCAGCATCTGTAAATGGAGGAGAAAGGGTGAGTGGTCATGGAGTGTCTGTAAATGGAGGAGAATGGGGGAGTGGTCAGGGAGCATCTGTAAATGGAGGAGAAAGGGTGAGTGGTCAGGGAGCATCTGTAAATGGAGGAGAAAGGGTGAGTAGTCAGGGAACTTCTGTAAATGGAGAAATGGTGATTGGTAAGGGAACGTCTGTAAATGAAGGAGAAATGGTGACTGTTCAGGGTGTATGTGTAAAGGGAGGAGAAATGGTAACTGGTCAGGGAGTGTCTGTAAATGAAGCAGAAGTGGTAATGGGTCCATTAGGGAGATTATTCACTTTTTCCATGTGTGGGAAGGGATTTATTCAGCGATCCCACTTGGTTAGACACCAGCGTATTAATACTGATCAGAGCCTGTTCGTGTGTTCTCACTGTGCGAAGAGGTTTACAAACCCATCCCACCTGATGAGGGCCCTGCCTATTCACACTAAGGAGAGGCCGTTCACCTGTTCCGGGTGTGGGAAAGGATTTAACTAGTCCTCAACCCTCCTGACACACTTGCGAGTTCACACTGGGGAGAGACCGTTCACCTGCTCTGAGTGTGGGAAAGGATTCAATCGGTCATCCCACTTGCTGACACACCTGCGAGTTCACACTGGGGAGAGGCCGTTCACCTGCTCCGGGTGTGGGAAGGGATTCACTCGGTCATCCCACTTGCTGACACACCTGCGAGTTCACACTGGGGAGTGACCGTTCACCTGCTCCGTTTGTGGAAAGGGATTTAACCAGTCCTCTCCCCTGCTGACACTCCAGCGAGTTCACACTGGGAAGAGGCCGTTCACCTGCTCCAGGTGTGGGAAGGGATTTAACCAGTCCTCTCCCCTGCTGACACACCAGCGAGTTCACACTGGGGAGAGGCCATTCACCTGCTCCCAGTCTGGGAAGGGATTTAACCAGTCCTCTCCCCTGCTGACACACCAGCAAGTTCCCAAGTGACTGCAGGGGTTGGATTCTGCTGTTATTGATGCTGTTAATCACATCCCAGACTGATTCGTGTCCATTCTGACAGTTGGGGGTTGTTTCTGCTGATGTTAGTAAACCCTATAACTGGGCTGGAGTTTAATATTCTGGATATCTGTCAAATAAATCAAAGGGTGAAATGTCAGAGTCACTCTTATCCCTGAAAGGGGGGTAAAATTACTGCTGATTGTGTTTCCCTCCAATGGAGTTTATTGTTACTTTTGCCAAATACTCTTTAAAGGGATTTCCCAAATACTGACAACTATCTCAAATGGAGCTGAAATCTGTGTAGGGTTTGGGGAAATAATGTTCAGAGACGAACATGTTTTAACATAAAATGGTTAAAATACATTGCCATTAAATGTCTGATAGAATGTTCATTATGGGAGAGAGAAGTTTAGTCTGAGTTAGAAACTCAAACAGATGTTTCACTGCAGACAGGTCGCCATGGCAACACTGATAAGACATTCATAGAAACATAGAAGATAGGAGCAGGAGTAGGCCATTCGGCCCCTCGAGCCTGCTCCACCATTCAATGAGATCATGGCTGATCATCCAAATTCAGTACCCTGTCCCTGCCTTCTCTCTATATCCCTTGATCCCTTTAGCTTTAAGAAATATATCTAACTCCTTCTTGAACATATTTAATAAATTGGCCTCAACTGCCTTCTGTGGTAGAGAATTCCACAGGTTCAACACTCTCTGGGTGAAGAAATTCCTCCTCAGCTCTGTCCTAAATGGCTTACCTCTTATCTTTAGACTGTGACCCCTGGTTCTGGACTCCCCGGCCATCGGGAACATCCTTCCTGCATCTAGTCGGTCCAGTCCTGTTAGAATTTTATAAGTTTCAATGAGATCCCCTCTCATTTTTCTAAACTCCAGTGAGTATAAGCCCAATCGACCCAATCTCTCCTCATACATCATTCCTGCCATCCCAGGTATCAGCTTGGTGAATCTTCGCTGCACTCCCTCCATGGCAAGAACATCCTTCCTCAGATAAGGCGACCAAAACTGCACACAATACTCAAGATGTGGTCTCACCAAGGCCCTGTACAACTGCAGCAAGACATCCTTGTTCCTGTACTCGAACCCTCTCGCTACGAAGGCCAACATACCATTTGCCTTCTTAACCGCCTGCTGCACCTGCATGCTTACCTTCAGCGACTGGTGCACAAGGACACCCAGGTCTCATTGCACTTCCCCTTCTCCCAATCTATTGCCATTCAGATAATAATCTGCCTTCCTGTTTTAGACACCAAAGTGGATAACCTTGCATTTATCCACATGTCATGCTTCTGCCCAATCACCCAACCTGTCCAAATCATCCTGGAGTTTCTCAGCATCCTCCTCACAGCACACACGCCCACCCAGCTTTGTGTCATCTGCAAACTTGGAGATATTACATCTAGTTCCCTTGTCTAGATCATTAATATATATTGTGAATGTAATGTATATACCTTTAAAGGGGGAACTATCTTTTACAGCTCATGTATACTGCAGTACCGGCAGTGACCACACCTGTATATAGCACTGAGTAGTAATCTGTACAGATCAGTTCCCGTGTGAGCCACGTTGAGTAAACACCTGTTGTACCGTTCTCCTGCAGGTCTGTGTCTTATTATACACGGACACAACATTGGCGACAAGGCAAGTTCGAACCTACCTGCAACTCTGCATCACCTCCCGGGGATTTGTTCCTGGAGATCAGTGGATTGGAGGTCAAGGCCAGAGACTTGGGCGTCGACCACGGGCAACTGCCCAGTCATCCAGCAGAGACTCGAGAATTGTGGGGGAGGCTGTCGAGAGCCAGGCTTGGCTTTCCAGTCGAGGTGGTCCAGCGAAATGGGCTGGCAACAGGTAGTGCGCAGACCCTTCCTGGACAGCGGCGGGGCTAGAGCCCGACCGAGCGGCACAGCAAAGGGCCGAGCAGCGTCGACGGGGGAGAGAGAGAGAGGGCAGAGCACACAGGGCGCAGCCGGTGTTCAGGGGCTGAGCAGCGTCGGAGAGAGGGAGAGATAGACGCACAGAAACCCGCAAGGCACCACCATTGCCACGAGGACCACCGAGAGCGGCGTTGGCAGCAGCACAGGAGAAGCGCGCGAAACCTACAGGGCACCGCCATTGCCACGAGAACCGCCGGGAGCGGCGTTGGCAGCAGCGGGGGAGGAAGGAAAGCGTGGGAGATGCCATTTTAGGCCATTGGGAGACACCATTTTAAACCACACCCAAAATGCCGAAGAGTGGCAGTATCACCGCATTTCACAATGAAGTCGAAGATTGGACTACATATGTCGAACGAATAGAGGTGTACTGCAAGGCAAATGAGGTGTCAGATGACAAGAAAGCGTCGGTATTGTTAAATTTAATGGGTGCAAAGACGTATGGTTTATTACAAAATCTAGTAACCCCAACGAAGCCAATGGAAAAGAGTTTTGAAGACATAGTAACGATACTATAGGAACATTTAAAGCCCACACTGCTGCTGATAGCAGAAAAATTCAAGTTTCACAAACGGAACCAGCATAAGGATGAAAGCAATGCTGATTATTTAACAGAACTGCGCAAACTATCGAAACACTGCCAGTTTGGAGCGGGACTGGCAGATACCTAAAGGGACAAGTTTGTGTGTGGGCTTCAAAGTGAAGGAACCCAGAAACAGCTTTTATCTGAAAAGGACCTTACGCTGGAAAAGGCTTTCAGCATTGTGGTATCATATGAAGCAGCAGCACGGGGCGCTGCAGAGATACAACAGAGACTGCAAGAATATGGCACAAACGGAATGTCATATGGAACAGAGAAGTGCTATCGCTGCGGCAGAACAACACATGACCAGAATGATTGCTGGTTCAAAGACAAAGTGTGCAGACAGTGTGGAAAAGTAGGACACATAGCACGAGTCTGCAGGTCGGGAAAGAAAACCAGCAATAAGAAACCGACCAAAGAAAAGTACAAGAAGGTACATAAGATGACGGAGAATAGTTCAGATGAACAAAAGAGTGATAACAACTCCAAAAGCAGGGAACTGAGTTGTCTGAAACGATATAATGTGATCACAATGGAGGATCACCGAACCATTTGGGTCACTCTCAAGATAGCAGGAGTCCAGGTAAAGATGGAATTGGACACAGGATCAGCCCTAACAGTCATAAACCGACGGGACTATGCGCGGCTATTCTCACACGTTCCCTTGAGAGACACAAAAATTATTTTGAAGACGTACACGGGGCAAAAAGTCTACCCCAAAGGAAAAATAAGGGTGACCGTTATATATAACGGTAAGGAAACACCAAAACTAGACCTGTATGTATTGCAAGATGGAGGACCACCATTACTGGGACATGAATGGATCCGGAAAATACAACTGGATTGGCATTCCATACAGGCACTGACTGTGGCTGACAAAAACGGTGACAATGTCACACCTGGGTGACTGTCAAAGATCCTAACTGACATGAAAGAAGTGTTCCAGCAAGGACTCAGAACACTAAAAGGCATGACAGCGATGATTAAAATTGAAGAAAACGCAAGCCCAAAATTTTTTACAGCCAGACCGGTACCTTATGCGATCTGCCCAGCCGTCGAAGCAGAGCTGGAGAGTCTGGAACGTTCAGGTGTACTGTCCAAGGTAGACTGGAGCGAATGGGCTACACCCATCATCCCTGTGATGAAAAAGTCGTTGAGCAGCACGCCTGGGGAACCAAGGAAGGTTCGCATCTGTGGGGACTTTAAGGTAACAGTGAACCCGGTCCTTCACACCGTACAATATCCACTTCTGCGGATTGAAGATATTTTCGCATCGCTATCTGGAGGGAAACGCTTCACTAAGATTGATCTGGCACAGGCGTACCTGCAAATGGAGGTAGAAGAAGCATCAAAAAAATACCTCACAATCAACACCCATAAAGGTCTCTACCAATACAACCGGCTGGTATTCGGGGTAGCATCAGCTCCGGCTATTTGGCAGAGGGCAATGGATCCCAGGGACCCAGTGTTATTTGGACGACATCCTGGTCATGGGCGAAAATGACAGTGATCACCTTGCCAACCTGGAGCAGGTGCTCACTAGATTGCAGGAATATGGGCTCCGAGCTAACCGCCCCAAATGCGAGTTTTTTAGAAAACAGATCTCGTATTGTGGCCATGTTATCGATACAGAGGGGTTACATAAGCCCCCAGAGAAGATTGAGGCAGTAGTCAAGGTTCCAGCACCGGAAAATGTGTCACAACTGAGGTCGTTCCTCGGGCTGGTAAACTACTTCCATAAGTTCTTGCCAAATTTGTCTACAATACTACACCCACTGAACACCCTACTGCCATCTGGGGTGCCAAGGAAGTGGAGTGACGAATGTAGACGAGCTTTCCAGAGGAGCAAAACACTGATCACATCGAAAGAGGTATTGGCCCATTACAACCCAGCATTACCAATTCGGTTGGCATGTGATGCGTCACCCTACGGCATTGGAGCGGTGCTGTCGCACAAATTCTCGGATGGCTCAGAGAGGCCAAAAGCCTTTGCGTCACGATCACTAACCTCAGCCGAGCGTAACTACGCCCAGATTGACAGGGAGGCCCTCAGCCGAGTGTGGGGAGTGAAAAAGTTCAATCACTATCTGCACGGGCAGAAATTCACCTTGCTGACTGATCACCAGCCTCTTGTCTCCATTTTTAATCCGAAGAAGGGCATTCCGGTGATGACTGCGCAACGACTACAAAGATGGTCACTTTTTCTAGGGGCGCACCACTATGAGATTGAATATAAGGGCACGAAACAGCATGGAAATGCTGATGGGCTATCACGCCTGCCACTGCCTACTGCGGAGGAAGCACCAGCAGTGGATCCTGTCGAAATATTCCATTCGACTATAGTTGAATACCTACCGGTAACTAACGCTTGTATCGAAAAGGAAACCCAAAATGACCCAACACTGTCTCGGGTATATGATTTGACGGTGAAGGGATGGCCAACACATGGCGATTCACTGTTGCCAGCATTCTCGACAAGGAGAGAACAGCTGTCAGTGTGCCGGGGGACCTTGATTTGTGGATCCCGAGTGGCAATTCCACCCAAGTTAAGGGAGAGAGTGCTCAATGAGCTTCATGAGGGTCATCTGGGAGGGGTAAAAATGAAAAGCCTAGCCAGGGCTTATGTGTGGTGGCCAGGAATCGACAAACAAATCGAGGACCTGACCAAGAGCTGCTCAGGATGCCAGGAAGTCCAAAATGCACCACCACAGGCCCCTCTACCCCCATGGGAGTGGCCCTCATCTCCATGGCAATGGGTGCATATTGATTTTGCTGGTCCATTCATGGACTCAATGTTTTTAATAGCTGTGGATGTGCACTCGAAATGGCCTGAGGTCATCAAAATGTCCTTCACCACCACGGAGAAAACTATTGCAGTCCTATGGACCATTTTTGCCAGGAATGGCTTGCCAGAACAGATTTGCTCTGACAATGGACCACAGTTTGTGTCCGAAGAGTTCCGGAGGTTCTTGAAAAAGAATGGGGTAAGGCATTACACATCCGCCCCGTATCATCCAACCACAAATGGATTGGCTGAGAGGTTCGTACAAACCTTTAAGAAGGCAATAAAGGCTATGTACAATGACAACATTCCGCTGCAGCACAAGGTGGACAATTTCCTGTTCACCTACCGGAATGCGACACATGCAGTCACCAAATCAGGCCCCAGCCATGATGTTCTTTAACTGAAGGTTAAGATCTCGCCTGGATTTGCTCAGACCAAACGTACGAAGAGATGTTGAGAGTAAGCAATTCCAGCACATCCATGAGAAGCCAACAAGGAGCTTCAATGTAGGGCAACCTGTCTTGGCCCGCGACTACCGAACAGAAAAATGGCAGCCAGGAACAATATGCACACGGCAGGGCCCACTAATGTACACAGTGGACGTTGGGGAGAGCATCGTGAGACGCCATGCTGACCAGATCCTAGAGTCACAGGAACAAGTCAACCCCATGCCTCGCCTATACGTACCTGGTGATGAACCCGACGTACAGGTCGCATCTACCCCAGAAACAGTAGCATCAGAAGCTGATGAACCAACCGACGACAGGGGGCCAGAATCGCCTCCGCACCAAGAGCAAGACACTCGGGAAAGGCGCTAACCAGAAAGGATCAGGAAGCCTCCCCAAAGACTGAATATATAAATATACTATTTTCAGCTAATGTTGCATGTTAAAAGTGTTAATTGTAATTAGTTTGATATTTAATTGTTAAATGAGTGTTATGGTACTGTTAATCTAAAAGGGGAGGAATTGTAATGTATATACCTTTAAGGGGGGAACTATCTTTTACAGCTCATGTATACTGCAGTACCGGCAGTGACCACACCTGTATATAGCACTGAGTAGTGATCTGTACAGATCAGTTCCCGTGTGAGCCACGTTGAGTAAACACCTGTTGTACCGTTCTCCTGCAGTCTGTGTCTTATTATACACAGACACAACACTGAATAGCTGGGGTCCTAGGACCGATCCTTGCGGTACCCCACTAGTCACTGCCTGCCATTCCAAAAAAGACCCATTTATTCCAACTCTTTGCTTTCTGTCTGCCAACCAGTTCTCTATCCAAGTCAGTACCTTGCCCCCAATCCCATGTGCCTTAACTTTACACGCTAATCTCTTATGCGGGACCTTATCGAAAGCCTTCTGAAAGTCCAAATACACCACATCCACTGGTTCTCCCTTATCTATTCTACCAGTTACATCCTCAAAAAATTCCAGTAGATTAGCCAAGCATGATTTACCTTTTGTAAATCCATGTTGGCTTTGTCTGATCCTGTCACTGTTTTCTAAGTGCTCTGCTATTACATCTTTTAACAATGGACTCTAGCATTTTCCCCACTACTGATGTCAGGCTTACTGGTCTATAATTCCCCGTTTTCTCTCTACCCCATTTTTTGAAAAGTGGGGTAACATTAGCTACCCTCCAATCCATGGGTACTGTTCCAGAGTCTATTGAATTTTGGAAGATGACCAGCAATGCATCTACTATTTCTAGGGCCGTTGAATCCACTGGGTGGAACTCTAATCAGATCAGGAGAAAGAACAGAATTTGTCTGTTAATATCAGCTTAAACCACAGTGAGTAAAAGAATGCATTAGCTTATAATATGTGATGTTTAAACCTAGAACCGTGAAACTGTAAAATAACATCATTAACAGCAGGCAGGGTAGTTTAGGGATAATGAGAAAATTACTGAAGAAAAGTAACTGCTAGGAACCAGGAAAAGTGTCCTTGTAATTCACAGATTAGAGAAGTTCCAGCTGTCTTTCCCTCGCTTCCTGCCGAAAGTCAGCAGAGAAGACAAAGAAGAGTCAGGTGCCAAAGATGGATCACTACAGGGTATAAAAGTGAGGGGATCCTGATGTAAGGGGGCAGTCGGGACTGGAGACACCGGAGATCAAGTTCAGGGTGCCCGAGGTTCCATCCAGTGGGCTGACCTCGTGTAAGTTACTGTGGACACGTGGGACTTGCAAGTTTACTCTGATTGATGGATCAATGTAAGGTATGGTAGAGGACAGAGAATCTGCTCATCTTATATTTCTAATAAGGTATTAAAGTTGCTGACACGAGACTCTCGAACCTGCTAATTAATAAGACAAGGCACCAGCGAGAATCTTACACCTCTTTACTGTTCTGTCCCTCTACTCCTTTTAAACTTTTACCATTTAATGGCGATTTCCTACTTTTTTCTTCCTCCCAAAATGCATCACCTCATAATTCTCTGCATTAAATTTCAGCTGACATCTCCCTGCCCCATTTACTAACCTGTGTATTCACACTGAAGTCACTTACAGTCCTCTTCCCAGTTGGCCAGGCTCCCCATTTTGGTCTCATCTGGAGATTTTGATCTTGTACCTCACATACCCAAGCCCAGATCATTTCTCTATATTGAGAAGAGCAGTGGTCCCAACACTGACCCTGGGGGACACCACTGTGTACATCCCTCCAGTCTGAAGAACATCCATTAACCACTACTCTCTGTTTTCTGCCCTTTACCCAACTTCCTGTCCACGCTGCCCCACTCCCTTTAATACCATCAGCCTTCATTTGATCAACAAGCCTCCTGTCCGGCACCTTATCAAACACCTTTTGACAATCCATCTAGGCACCATCCACTGCATTTCCTTTCTCACTACACTGTGTTATTTCTGAAATAATCCCTGCTGTCTGTCCTGAGTGAATCCATTTCACTGCCAAATGTTGCAATGTTTGCTCCACCCCACAGGGTTCCATCTGTTCAAAGCCACAACAGAAAAGTCCAGTTTTCTCCTGGAGTTTGAGAGAAATCAGCTTCAACAATGAGGCAGAGTTTCAGCCAATGAGGGAGATCCGGGCTCAGCCCCGCCCACTGAGTGCCGCAAGCCCCGCCCCTCACACACTGCGATTGGCTGGAGGACCAGCCACCCATTCGGACCTCCAGACCCGCCCCGCACTTCCTATTGGTCTGGAGCTCCCGTCAATCACCCGAGCAGCGTGAGCTGAGCATGCGCGGGAGAGGCTCATTGTTGGGCAGTGGCGGGGACTGGGTGACCCGACAGGAGAAACAATAAGTGGCCTTGACACAGCAGAGGGAGCAACTCAGAGCCGGTTAGCATCAGGGTGGGCGGTGGATGTGGAACTCGCTCCCTGGCCTCCTGTGTAGGGCTTTCTTGTTGCTTCAGTTTGAGCTGGAGTGGAGAGGGGGGAGAAGCTGCTGGGTTTAACCCCCAGTACTTCTGAGCCCAGTGGGACCCAACAATTTCCAATGTGGGACTGTGAAGGGAGGTGGATTCCAGGGGAGATTAAATTGCTAAACAGACACTGTCCATACAGTGTCAAAGATTATCGTTTTAGGAACAAGTATTTCTGTAGAGGCTTTCAATCCATTTTATATATACAGAATTTTTAATTCATTCGATGGTGGTGTCACTAGCAAGGCCAGCTTATATTGTCAGTTCCCAGTTGCCCATTGAGAAGGTGATGTTGGACCTTCTTCTTGAACCTCTGCAATCCGTGTGGTGAAGGTACTCTCAGAATGCTGTTAGGTGAGGAGTTCCAGGATTTTCACCCAGCGATGTTGTAGGAATGGCGATATATGCCCAAGTCAGGATAGTGTGTGACTTGGAGGGGAACTGGGAGATGATGAAGTTCCCATGCACCTGCTGCCCTTGTCCTTCTAGGTGGTGGAGGTCATGTATTTGGGAGATGCTGTCAAAGTTCTAGTCGAGTTGCAGATGTATAAAGTCGCTCTCCTTCACCCCTCCCCCTCCCACCTCACTCTCCTCCCATAGAGGCCAGAGTCTTGTGTGGGCCCAGAATGGGTGGCGGGTTCCCTTCCCTGAAGGACATCAGTGAACCAGTTGAATTTTTACGACAATCCGGCAGCTTTCATGGTCACTTTCTTCTAGTGCCGGCCCCACAAATTCCCAGATTCATTCAGCTCAATTTCACAACCTGCCTTTGTGTTTTTGTGGGTTCTCTCTCACCCTCCCTTTTTCCTGTTTTAAATTAATTTTGCAGGGTATTAGAAGGGGAGGATTTACAGACGGGAAGCTCAAAACAAACATCACTTCAAGATCTGACAGAGTCACACGATTCATCAGGACCTTTGAACATGGAAGCAGAAAGCACCATTCAGAGCGGGGAGAAACCATACACGTGTTCAGTGTGTGGACGAGCCTTCAGCTGATCCTCTGGCCTGTCGAATCACAAGCACAATCACATGCGGGAGAGGCCAGTCACCTGCTCTGAGTCTGGGAAGGGATTCACATGTCCATCCGACCTTCTGAGACACCAGCGAGTTCACACTGGTGAGAGGAAATTCACCTGCTCTGAGTGTGGGAAGGGATTCACGTGTTCATCTGGCCTTCTGAGACACCAGCGAGTTCACACTGGGGAGAGGCCATTCACCAGCACTGAGTGTGGTAAGGGATTAATGTTTTCATCTGGCCTTCTGAAACACCAGCGAGTTCACACTGGGGAGAAGCCGTTCACCTGCTTCAAGTGTGGGAAGGGATTCACATGTTCATCTGGCCTTCTGAGACACCAGCGAGTTCACACCAGGGAGAGGCCGTTCACCTGCTCTGCGTGTGGGAAGGAATTCACTCGGTCATCCAGCCTGTTGACACACCAGCGAGTTCACACCGGGGAGAGACCGTTCACCTGCTCCAAGTGTGGGAAGGGATTCACTCGGTCATCCAGCCTGCTGATGCATCAGCGAGTTCACACTGGGGAGAGGGCGTTCACCTGCTCTGAGTGTGGGAAGGGATTCCCTCGTTCATTCAACCTGCTGCAGCACTGGCGAGTTCACACTGATGAGAGACCTCTTAACTGCCCGGATTGCGGGAAGTTCTATAAAAGTTCCGGGGCCCTGATGCGCCATCAACGTGTTCACTCTGATGAGAGACCATTCAGGTGCGCGCACTGCGGGACTGTGTCCAGGCAATCATCTCACCTCACTGTACACCAGCGCACTCACACTGGGGAGAGGCCGTTCACCTGCTCTGAGTGTGGGAAGGGATTCACCTGTTCATCCAGCCTGCTGACACACCAGCGAGTTCACACTGGTGAGAGGCGGTTCACCTGCTCCGTGTGTGGGAAGGAATTCACTTGGTCACCCAGCCTGCTGACACACCAGCGAGTTCACACTGGTGAGAGGCCATTCACCTGCTCCGTGTGTGGGAAGGGACTCACTTGTTCATCCAACATGCTGCAGCACTGGCGAGTTCACAAGTGACGGCAGGGAACGGATTCTAATGTTAATGCTGCTGTTAATCACATCCAGGACTGAATCATGTTCATTCTGACAGCTGGGGTTTGTTTCTGCTGATGTTAATAACCCCTGTAACTGGGCTGGTGTTTAATATTCTGGATATAGATCAAATAAATCAGTTTGCTTGAAACACATTGTTGTGGATTTTTGTCGTTCCCACCTGAGTGTTTAGCATCACCGGGCTGGAGCTCAGAAAGGACAATCTGGGGGAGGATCGTACGGTGGGAACAGAACTACAGCCTGGACACAGTCCTTCAGGGCCACACTGAGAGGGGCAAATGGCACTTTGGTCTTTCTCGTCTCTCTTCACTGACAGCAATGTCCCTGTTCAAGTTAATCTTGAGGCCTGTCAGGAATGTGTCCCAGCCGCTCTCTTCCATAGGTCAGAGCTCCTAGGCACAGAACAGAAGGCTCCTTTACACCTGTGTTTCGCATCATGAAGAACAACGGTGAATGCTGGAAACATGCTATCCAATCAGAGATTGGTGTCAAACTCCGATCTGTTCCTGACTGAAAGTGAAACGGCAGGGTTAAGTTTCCAGTCTAAAAATGGCTGGTAATTATTCTATGAAGGTTTAACGTGTTCATAGAATCATAGAATGGTTACAGCACAGAATGTGGCCATTCGGCCCATTGAGCCCGTGCCGGCTCTCTGCAAGAATACTTCAGCTAGTCCCACGCCCCCACCCTTCCCTCATAGCCCTGCAAATTTTTGTCCTTCAGGTATTCATCCAATTCCCTTTTGAAAGCCACGATTGAATCTGCCTCCACCATCCTTTCAGGCAGTGCATTCCCGATCATAACCACTCACTGCGTAAAAAGTTTTTCCCCATGTCACCTTTGGTTCTTCTGCCAATCACCTTAAATCTGTGTTCTCGACACTTTTGCCAATGAGAACAGTTTCTCTCTATGTACTCTGTCTAGACCCTTCATGGTTTTGAACACCTCTATCGAATCTCCTCTCAATCTTCTCTGCTCCAAGGAGAACAACCCCAGCTTCTCCAGTCTATCAAGGTAACTGAAGTCCTTCATTCCTGGAATCATTCTCGTAAACCTTTTCTGCACCTTCTCTAAGGCCTTCACATCCTTCCTGAAGTGTGGTGCCCAGAATTGGACACAGTACTCCAGTTGGGGCCGAACCAGTGTTTCATCATCATTTCCACACTTTTGTACTCTATACCTCTATTTATTAAGTCCAGGGTCCTGTAAGCCTTTTTAACTGCTTTCTCAACCTGCCCTGCCACCTTCAAGGATTTCTGCACACATACCCCTAGGTCTCTCTGTTCGTGCACCCACTTTAGGATTGTACCATTTAGTTTACGTGTCCTCTCCTCATTCTTTCCACCAAAATGTATCACTTCACACTTTTCTGCATTAAATTTCATCTGCCACGTGTCCGCCCATTTCACCAGCCTGTCTATGTCTTCCTGAAGTCTATCACTCTCCTCCTCACTGTTCACTATACTTCCAAGTTTTGTGTCATCTGCAAATTTTGAAATTGTACCTTGTACACCCATGTCCAAGTCATTAATATATATCAAGAAAAGCAGTGGTCCTAGAACTGACCCCTGGGGAACACCACTGTATACCTTCCTCCAGTCCAAAAAACAACCGTTCACCACTACTCTCTGTTTCCTGTCAATTAGACAATTCTGTATCCATGCTGTCACTGTCCCTTTTATTCCATGGACTTCAACTTTGCTGGCAAGAATATAAAGTGGCACTTTGTCAAACGCCTTTTGGAAATCCATGTACACTACATCAACCGCATTGCCCTCATCAACCCTCTCTGTTACCTCAGCAAAAATCTTGATCAAGTTGGTTAAACACGATTTGCCTTTAACAAATGCATGCTGGCTTTCCTTAATTAATCCACACCTATCCAAGTGACTATTAATTTTGTCCCTGATTACTGCTTCTAAAAGCTTCCCCACGACCGAGGTTAAACTGACTGGCCAGTAGTTGCTGAGTTTATCCTTACACCCTTTTTGAACAATGGTGTAACATTTGCAGTTCTCCAGTTCTCTGGCACCACCCCCGTATCAATGGAGGATTGGAATATTATGGCCAATACCTCCGCAATTTCCTCCCTCAATTCCCTCAGCATCCTAGGATGCATCCCATCCACTCCTGGTGATTTATTTACTTTAGGTACAGCCAGTCTTTGTAATAGCTCCTCTTTATCAATTTTTATCCTATCAGGTATCTCCACTACCTCCTCCTTTACTATGTCTATGGCAGCATCCTCTTCCTTGGTGAGGACAGATGCAAAGTAATTGTTTAGTACCTCAGCCATACCCGCTGCCTCCATGCATAGGTCTCCTTTAAGGTCCCTAATCGGCCCCAACCCTCCTCTCACTACCCATTTACTATTGATATGCCTATAGAAGACTTTTGGATTACCTTTTATGTTGGCTGCCATTCTATTCTCATACCCTCTCTTTGCCCCTCTTAGTTTCTTTTTCACTTCTCCTCTGACCTTTCTATATTTAGCCTGATTCTCAGATGTATTTGCAACCTGACATCTGTCATACATGGTCTTTTTCTGTTTCATCATATTCTCTATCTCTTTTTTCATCCAGGGAGCCCTGACTTTAGTTGCCCTGCCTTTCCCCCTTGTGGGAATGTACCTCAACTGTACCTGAACTATTCCCTCTTTAAAGGCAGCCCATTGTCCCATTACAGTTTTGCTGCTAATCTTTGATTCCAGTTTACCCGGGCCAGATCCGTTCTCATCCCACTGAAATTGGCCTTCCCCCAGTTAAACATTTTTACTCTAGATTGCTCCCTATCCTTTTCCATAGCTAATCTAAACCTTATGATACAATGATCACTGTTCCCTAAATGTTCACCTACTGACACTTGCTCCACTTGACCTACCTCATTCCCCAGAACCAGATCCAGCAATGCCTCCTCCCTCGTTGGGCCAGAAACATACTGATCAAGAAAGTTCTCCTGAACACACTTCAGAAATTCTTCCCCTTCTCTGCCTTTAACTCTATTACGATCCCAGTCTATATTGGGATAGTTGAAGTCCCCCATTATCACTACTCTATAGTTCTTGCACCTCTGTGTAATTTCCCTGCAAATTTGCTCCTCGATATCTTTCCCACTATTTGGTGGTCTACAGAATACACCTAGTAGTGCAATGGTACCTCTATTATTTCTTAACTCTAGCCATATAGATTCTGTCCTTGACCCCTCCAGGACCTCCCCCCTCTCCAGCACTGTAACATTCTCCTTGACCAATACTGCCATACCACCTCCTATCTTTCCTGAACATTTATAACCAGGAATATTTAATACCCAATCCTGCCCTTTTTTGAGCCAGGTCTCAGTTATTGCCACAACATCATATTCCCATGTGACTATTTGTGCCTGCAGCTCACTTACCTTGTTTACTACACTTCGTGCGTTCACATACATACACTGTAAACCCATCTTAGACCATCCTGTATTCTCTCTTAGTTTGACCCCACCTAATAGCTTACTATTTCTTACTTTAGTGCTCTCTGCCTCTCCCAATCCTTTGAGCACTTTCTTCCCCTTTTCTAATATTACATCCTCATGTCCATCCCCCTGCCAACTTAGTTTAAACCCTCCCCAACAGCACTAGCAAACCTCCCCGCAAGGATATTGGTACCGGCTCTGTTGAGGAGCAACCTGTCCGGCCTGTACAGGTCCCACCTCCCCCAGAACTGGTCCCAATTCCCCAGGAATCTGAAGCCGTCCCTCCTGCACCATCTCTCCAGCCACAGATTCATCTGCTCTATCCTCCTATTTCTATACTCACTCACGTGTGGCACCGGGAGTAACCCAGAGATTACTACCTTTGAGGTCCTGCTTTTTAATCTCTTTCCCAGCTCCCTCAAATCTGTCTGCAGGACCTCATCCCTCTTTCTACCTATGTTGTTGGTACCGATATGGACAACGACCTCTGGCTGTTCACACTCCCCCCTCAGAGTGTCCTGCAGCCGCTCAGTGACATCCTTAACCCTGGCACCAGGGAGGCAACATACGATCCTGGAGTCAGGTCTGCAGCTGCAGAAAAGCCTGTCTACTCCCCTAACTATTCAATCCCCTCCCACTATTGCTTTCCCTGTCTTCCTCCTCCACCCCTGTGCAGCTGAGCCATTTGTGGTGCCACAGACTTGGCTCTGGCTGTACTCCCCAGAGGAACCATCACCCTCACCAGTACTCAGCTCAGAATACTGGTTGGAGAGCGAGATGCACTCCGGGGACTCCTGCACTACCTGCCTGGTCCTCCTTTTCTGTTTAGCAGTCACCCATTCCCTCTCTGCCTGCGCACTCATTAGCTGTGGGGTGACCACCTCCTGAAATGTGCTATCGACGTAGCTCTCAGACTCGCGGATGCACCGTAGTGACACCAGCTGCTGCTCAAGCTCCAAAACCCAGAGCTCGAGCTCCTCCAGCTGATGACACGTCCTGCGCACATGGTTGTCCAGGACACGGGAAGCGTCCTGGAGTTCCCACAATTTATTTTCATTCGTTCATGGGGTGTGGGTGTCACTGGCAAGGCCAGCATTTATTGCCCATCCCTAGTTGCCCTTGAGAACGTAGTGGTGAGCTGCCTTCTTGAACCACTGCAGTCTGTGTGGTGAAGGTACTCCAACAGTGCTGTTAGGGAGTGAGTTCCAGGATTTTGACCCAGTGACGATGAAAGATCAGCGATATACTTCTAGGTCGGGATGGTGTGTGACTTGGAGGGGAAATTGGAGGTGGTGCTGTTCCCATGTGCCTGCTGCCCTTGTCCTTCTAGGTGGAAGAGATCACGGGTTTGGGAGGTGCTGCCGAAGAAGCCTTGGCGAGTTGCTGCAGTGCATCTTGTAAATGGTACAGTGCAGCCACGGTGTGCTGGTGGTGGAGGGAGTGAAAGTTTAAGGTGGTGGATAGGGTGCCAATCAAGCGGGCTGCTTTGTCCTGGATGGTGCCGAGCTTCTTGAGTGTTGTTGGAGCTGCACTCATCCAGGCAAGTGGAGAGTATTCCATCACACTCCTGACTTGTACCTTGTAGATGGTGGAAAGGCACAGGATGTGCATCCGCTGGACTGAGTTACCTTGCTGTGCCTTTAATTATTTGACTATTAACGAACTTCTTTTTTTTAAGTAACTTAACAGAAATAAACTCGAGACTTAAAACAATCCCTCCCCAATCTGCTCCTTCCCTGTGCTGAGGTCACTTACCTCGCTCCCTGACACTGGCGCTCCCTCCGGGCTCTTGGGCCTGTCTTTATCTGCGGCCGCTCCTCTCGCTGTCCCACAGCTCCGCTCTCGTGCCTATTAACTTGGGTTCTGTGGCTCCACTCCTCCTTTTCACTCAGACGTCTCCACCACCTTCTTCCTCTCCACCAATTCCTGCGCCCACTCTGCTTGTGAATCACTGCATTTGCGAATCTCCCGGCTCTGTCTCCAAGCTCTGTGCTCAAGCTCAGTATTTGAAACAATGATCTCGATGCAGGAAATAGTGCACGGTGTGTTAGTTCCAGGAGATTAAATCAAGGACACCATCACAATCAGCAAAGACAATGACAAAGATCAGAACATTCCAAAGGCTGTCACATGCAGGACCTGTGGAGGAGTTGTACTAACCACATCCAAGAAGTGTTAAACCTTGCACACAACAACTGATTTCAAATCTGAAGCAAGAGAGTTCTTTCAAGGGCTGGTTGGAAGGAATTTCAGATGAGTATAAACTGAGACACTGTAGTTCAGTCTATGACACCCACAAACCATGTAGTCAAACGGAACCAGCTTGGGGTTAGATGTGGTAGAAGGTGAACTAGGTGAGAAGTGATATAATCAAGAGTAAGAAAAGCCCAAAAATGGAACAGTGGGTAACAGAACATCAATAAGTCTCCTCTGATCATGGAGAAATCAAATATTCAATACACTGTGTTTGAAACAAAGCTGCTTTATTCAATATTGATACAGAATATTAATCTCCAGCCCAGGTATAGGGGTTATTAAGATCAGCAAAAACACACTCTGACTGTGTACTAGAGGTGGAAGAATTACCATATTAGATAGGAGCAGACTAAGAAAGACTACAAAAAATTCAAAAATGGGTTTATAATGCATGTACATAAACATACAAAGTGTGGTGAATAAGGTTGGTGAGCACAATTAATCGTGTGGCAATATGATGTTGTGGCAATAACGGAAACCTGGCTTAAAACTGGGCACAATATTCAAGGGTACAAGGTGTTCAGAAAACATAGAGCAGGAAAAAAGGGTGGTGGGGTGGCAGTGCTGATTAAGAAAGACATTGTAGTGTTGGAAAGGGAGGATTTTCTCGAGGGGACAAGGACAGAATCCATTTGGTTCGAGTTGAGGATCAAAAAGGGTATGATCACGCTATTGTGGGTTTTCTACAGGCCTTCAAATAGTGAGAGGGAGGTAGAAACATAGAAACATAGAAGATAGGAGCAGGAGTAGGCCATTCAGCCCCTCGAGCCTGCTCCGCCATTCAATGAGATCATGGCTGATCATTCAAACTCAGTACCCTGTCCCTGCTTCCTTCCCATACCCCTTGATCCCTTTAGCCTTAAGAATATATCCAACTCCTTCTTGAATATATTTAATGAATTGGCCTCTACTGCGTTCTGTGGTAGAGAATTCCACAGGTTCACCACTCTCTGGGTGAAGAAATTCCTCCTCATTTCTGTCCTAAATGGCTTACCCCTTATCCTTAGACAGTGACCCCTGGTTCTGGACTCAACGACCATCGGGAACATCCTTCCTGCATCTAGTCTGTCCAGTCCTGTCAGAATTTTATACGTTTCAATGAGATCCCCTCTCATTCTCCTAAACTCCAGCGAGTATAAGCCCAATCGACCCAATCTCTCCTCATACGTCATTCCTGCCATCCCAGGTATCAGCCTGGTGAATCTTCACTGAACTCCCTCCATGGCAAGAACATCCTTCCTCAGAAAAGGCGACCAAAACTGCACACAATACTCAAGATGTGGTCTCACCAAGGCCCTGTACAACTGCAGCAAGACATCCTTGTTCCTGTACTCAAACCCTCTCGCTACGAAGGCCAACATACCATTTGCCTTCTTAACTGCCTGCTGCACCTGCATGCTCACCTTCAGCGACTGGTGCACAAGGACACCCAGGTCTCGTTGCACTTCCCCTTCTCCCAATCTACTGCCATTCAGATAATAATCTGCCTTCCTGTTTTTGACACCAAAGTGGATAACCTCGCATTTATCCACATTATATTGTATCTGCCATGCTTCTGCCCAATCACCCAACCTGTCCAAATCATCCTGGAGTTTCTCGGCATCCTCCTCACCGCACACACGCCCACCCAGCTTTGTGTCATCTGCAAACTTGGAGATATTACATCTAGTTCCCTTGTCTAGATCAGTAATATATATTGTCAATAGCTAGGGTCCAAGGAACAATCCCTGCGGTACCCCACTAGTCACTGCCTGCCACTCGAAAAAAGACTAGTTTATTCCAACTCTTTGCTTTCTGTCTGCCAACCAGTTCTCTATCCAAGTCAATACCTTTCCCCCAATCCCTGGTGCCTTAACGTTACACGCTAATCTCTTATGCGGGACCTTATTGAAAGCCTTCTAAAAGTCCAAATACACCACATCCACTGGTTCTCCCTTATCAATTTTACCAGTTACATCCTCAAAAAATTCCAGTAGGTTAGTCAAGCACGATTTATCTTTTGTAAATCCATGTTGACTTTGTCCGATCCTGTCACTGTTTTCAAAGTGCTCTGCTATTACATCTTTTGTAATGGACTCTAGCATTTTCCCCAGTACCGATGTCAGGCTTAGCGGTCTGTAGTTCCCCATTTTCTCTCTACCACCTTTTTTGAATACTGGGGTAACATTAGCTACCCTCCAATCCATGGGTACTGTTCCAGATTCCATTGAATGTTGGAAGATGATCAGCAATGCATCTACTATTTCTAGGGCCACTTCCTTAAGTACCCTAGGATGTAGATTATCAGGCCCTGGGGATTCATCGGCCTTCAATCCTGTCAATTTCCCTAACACCATTTCCCTACAAATACTGATTTCTTTCAGTTCCTCCCTTTCATCAGACCATATGCGCCCCGACATCTCTGGGAGGTTATTTGTGTCCTCCTTTCTGAAGAAAGAACCAAAATATGTATTTAATTGGTCTGCCATTTCTTTGTTCCCCATTATAAATTCCCCTGATTCTGACTGCAAGGGACCTACACTTGACTTCACCAATCTTTTTCTCTTCACATATCTATAAAAGCTTTTAGAGTCAGTTTTTATGCTCCCTGCAAGCTTGCTCTCATATTCTATTTCCCCCTTCTTAATGAATCCCTTTGTCCTCTTTTGTTGAATCCTAAACTGCTCCCAATCCTCAAGTTTATTGCTTTTTCTGGCCAATTTATATGTCCTCTCCTTGGCTCTTATGCTATCCTTAATTTCCCTTGTTAGCCATGGTTGAGTCATCTTTTTTGTTTTATTTTTATACCAAACTGGGATGAACAAATTCTGTAGTTCATCCATGCAGTCTTTGAATGTTTGCCATTGCCTATCCACTGTCAATCCTTTGAGTGACCTTCCCCAATCAATCCTACCCAACTCGCACCTCATACCATCATAGTTTCCTTTATTTAAATTTAGGACCCTAGTCTCTGAGTCAATTACTTCATTCTCCATCTTAATGAAGAATTCTATCATATTATGATCGCTCCGACCCAAGGGGCCTCGTACAACAAAATTGCTAATTAATCCTTTCTCATTACATAATACCCAGTCTAAGATGGCCTGATCTCTGGTTGGTTCCTCGACATATTGGTCCAGGAAACCATCCCGTAAACACTCCAGGAATTCCTCCTCCACACTATTGTTACTAATTTGGTTAGCCCAATCTATATGTAGATTAAAGTCACCTATGATGACTGCTGTGCCCTTATTGCATGCTTCTCTAATTTCCCTTTTAATGCCATCCCCAACCTCCGCATTACTGTTTGGAGGTCTATATACCACTCCCACTAACGTTTTCTGCCCCTTGGTATTTCTGTTCTACCCATACAGATTCCACATCATCAGAGCTAATATCCTTCCTTTCAATTGTGTTAATCCCTTCTTTAACCAGTAATGCTACCCCACCTCCTTCTCCTTTTTGCCTATCTTTCCTGAATATTGAATACCACTGGATGTTGAGTTCCCAGCCTTGGCCACCCTGGAGCCATGTTTCCATAATGCCAATCATATCATATTCGTTTACCTCTATTTGCGCAGCTAATTCATCCACCTTATTACGAATGCTCCTCGCATTAAAATACAAAGCCTTCAGGCTTGTTTTATTAACGCTCGTAGAGGAGCAAATCTGCAGGGAAATCACAGAGATATGCAAGAGCTAAAGAGTGGTGATATTGGGGGACTTTAATTACCCAAATATCGATTGCGATAATGCTGGGGTAAAGACAAAGGAGGGGTAGGGAATTTCTGAAATGTGTTCAGGAGAATTTCCTGGAACAGTATGTTCTTGGCTCAACTAGGAAGGAGGCATTGCTGCATCTGGTGCTGGGGAATGAGGTGGGCCAGGTCGACCAAGTGTCTGTGGGAGAACACTTGGGTACGAGTGATCATCGTATCATAAGATTTAGATTAGCAATGGAGAGGAGCAAGGAACAACCTAGAGTGCAACTTCTAAACTGGAATAGGGCCAGCCTCAATGGGATGCGAAAGGATCTAGCCAGGGTAAAATGGAACCAAAGACTGACAGGAAAAACTGTAATGGAACAATGGGTGGGCTTTAATGAGGAGATGTTCCAAGTACAATTTCAAAACGCACATCATTATAAAATACATTTCCTGATTCAACTACTTCCAGTCCATATAATCAATTTTAATTTCACAAACAAATTATGCCCAGACTTTGTGATTTTACAAAGAAGACAAAAGTAACAATTGCATTTGGGTGTGAGTCATTTATCCTCCCCTTTGAGCAATGTGTCTTGGAACATAGGATTACACAGGATATACGGCACAGAAACACACCATTCGGCCCAACCAGTCCATGCCGGCGTTTATGCTCCACTCGAGCCTCCTCCCGTCTTTCCCCATCTAACTCTATCAGCATAACCCTCTATTCCCTTCTCCCTCATATGCTTGTCTAGCCTCCCCTTAAATGTATCTATACTATTCGCTTCAACCACTCCCTGTGGTAGCGAGTTCCACATTCTCCCCACTCTCTGGGCAAAGAAGTTTCTCCTGAATTCCCTATTTGATTTCTTGGTGACTATCTTATATTGATGGCCTCTAGTTATGCTCTTCCCCACAAGTGGAAACACTCTCTCTGTATCTACTCTACCAAAACCTTTCATAATTTTAAAGACCTCTATTAGGTCACCACTCAGCCTTCTCTATTCAACCACAACACCACACAACCCTGCCACAGCAACCTCTGCAAGACATGCCAGATCATCAACACAGATACCATCATCACACTTGAGGACACCACCCACCAGGTACATGGTACATACTCATGTGACTCGGCCAACGTTGTCTACCTCATACGTTGCAGGAAAGGATGCCCCGGAGCATGGTACATCGGCGAGACCATGCAGACACTGCGACAACGGATGAACGGACACCGCACAACAATCGCCAGGCAGGAGTGTTCCCTCCCAGTCGGGGAACACTTCAGCAGTCAAGGACATTCAGCCTCTGATCTTCGGGTAAGCATTCTCCAAGGCGGCCTTCGAGACACACAATGCAAAATCGTCGAGCAGAAACTGATAGCCAAGTTCCGCACCCATGAGGACGGCCTGAACTGGGATCTTGGGGTCATGTCACGCTACATGTAACCCCACCTGGCGTAGGGTCATCCAGACTCGAGTTGTCGTTGGCTTGTTCTCTCTACACAGATGCGGCCGGACCTGCTGTAATTTCCAGCAAAAAAAATGTTTTTTGTCTGTTTTTTTGTTTTTCACACAGACCCCAGCATCTGCAACATTTGACCCCTTGTGACCCCACCTCATTGTTCTTTGATGTAATGTTTTCCTGACTGATCTGTTTGGACACCATTCACACCTTTGATTGCTGTGATTATCTCTCTGCTGAGGTGTGATAAATGGCAGTTAGAAAGATTACCTGTAAACATCTGACATTATTCTCTGACTATATAAGCTGTGTCTTTATGCATCTCTCCACTTCACCTGATGAAGGAGCAGTGCTCCGAAAGCTTGTGACTTCAAATAAAGCTGTTGGACTATAACCTGGTGTTGTGTGACTTCTTACATTTGTCCACCCCAGTCCAACTCCGGCATCTCCACACCATTGCCTAATATGGTCGTCTCTGGCTAGTGCACAATCCAGAGACACGAGTCTGCATTTTCTTCAACACACATCAACAACGTTAGAAGCGGGTAAAAACACTGTGGCCTTCCTGGGGCAGCACAAACCACTAGTCTCCAGACTTTTCTTATCCCAACATCATATTTCTGATCGAAACATTCTGTGATGAAAATATCCAAGGCCAGTTGGTTGCAAACACCAGCTGTTGCTCAGTGAAATCTCTCTCTCTCGTTAATGATACCAACCACATTTTCCCCGATATCGCATGAACTAAAGATGAACACCTTTCAGAAGCTGAATTAACCGAGGTCCATATGCCAACACCTCTCTCATCTTCCATTCACTTCAATTGAAAGGAAACCGACAGATTGGACCAGTCAGGATTTGAAAGATATTTACAACAGATTTTAGATGTTCTTAGAGTTGGGATCTTTCTCTACTCTGTCCACTCGAGGAGTTAGATAACAGACTTTCTCCTGTGAATATAGAGCTGGGGTATTGGGCCGTGATGTGTTCACTTGCATCTTGTTGACTCTAAATCTTTGCCAATTTTTTGATGTGATCTGTTTATTTGTATGTATTGTTTTAAATACACTTGCTGAGTGGATTCAAATTTAAATTGAAAGCATGTTTGCAGGCATGATGCTCTATTCACACATCAAAGGTGAGATGCTGTGGGACACATGCTAAGTCCAGTAGCTGAAAGTGATTAACAGACTGGGTTTTGTGTTTAGTGATCCCGGGCATGTTACCGAGACCTTCCCTCGATACCAAGGCTAGGAAAGGCACTCTGGAAGGTATGGGGTGCTGGGACTTGTCCATGAGAGTAACCGAAGGTATGAGAACTGAAATAATCTCAAGTTAGAAAGGAGAAAAGGCCCAAAAATGGAGCAGTCGGTAACAGGACATCAAATAGTCTTCTCTTATCTTGGAGACATCAAATATCGACACACTGTGTTATTTCAAATATGAAAATATTAATAACCCCTATAAATGGGCTGGAGTTTATCAGAAGAAACAAACCCCAAATGTCAGAATGAACATGATTCAGTCCGGGAGGTGATTAACAGCAGCAATGACAGCAGAATCCAACCCCTGCAGTCACTTGTGAACTCGCTGGTGTCTCAGCAGGCTGGATGAAGTAGTGAATCCTCTCCCACACTTGGAGCAGGTGAATGGCCTCTCCCCAGTGTGAACACGCAGATGTGTTAGAAGGTGGGATGGCTGAGTGAATCCTTTCCCACACTGAGAGCAGGTGAACGGCCTCTCCCCAGTGTGAACTCGCTGGTGAGTTAGAAGGTGGGATAAACAAGTGAATTGCTTCCCACACACGGAGCAGGTGAACGGCCTCTCCCCAGTGTGAACTCACTGGTGTGACAGCAGGTGGGATGACTGAGAGAATCCCTTCCCACAGACAGAGCAGGTGAATGGTCTCTCCCCAATGTGGATTCGCTGGTGTTTCAGCAGGGTGGATGAAAGAGTGAATCCCTTCCCACACACGGAGCAGGTGAACGGCCTCTCCCCGGTGTGAACGTGCTGGTGTAACAGCAGGTTGAATGACTGAGTGAATCCCTTCCCACACTCAGAGCAGGTGAACGGTCTCTCCGCAGTGTGAACTCGCTGGTGTTTCAGCAGGCTGGATGACAGAGTGAATCCCTTCCCACACTCAGAGCAGGTGAACGGCCTCTCCCCAGTGTGAATACGCTGGTGTGTCAGCAGGCTGGATGACCGAGTGAATCCCTTCCCACACTTAGAGCAGGTGAACGGTCTCTCCTCGGTGTGCACTCGCTTATGAGTTAGAAGGTTGGACGAACAAGTGAATTCCTTCCCACACTCAGAGCAGGTGAATGGCCTCTCCCCGGTGTGCACTCGCTGGTGAGTTAGAAGGTTGGATGAACAACTGAATTCCTTCCCACACTCAGAGCAGGTGAACGCCCTCTCCCCAGTGTGAACTCGCTGGTGTAACAGCAGGTTGAATGACTGAGTGAATCCCTTCCCACACTCAGAGCAGGTGAACGGCCTCTCCCCAGTGTGACTGCGCCGATGAATTTCCAGCTGAGACGGGGAACTGAATCCCTTCCCACATTCCTCACATTTCCACGGTTTCTCCATGGTACGGGTATCCTTGTCTCTCTCCAGGTTGGACGATCAGTTGAAACCTTGTCCACACACAGAACACGTGTACGGTTTCTCCCCATTGTGAATGATATGATGTTTTTTCAGGCTGTGTAACTGGTTAAAGCTCTTCCCACAGGCAGTGCACTGGAACACTCCCACTCGTGTGTGTGTGTGTGTGTGTGTCTCGGTGCTTTTCCAATCTTTTCTCACAGACAGAACAGACAAACATTTCTCCTTCCACATTCAAAGGCCGATGATATTCAGGTCCTGATGAATCGAGTGACTCTGTCAAATCTTGACGTGATGTTTAGTTTGAGTTTCCTGTCTGCAAATCCTCCCCTTCTAATACCCTGTAAAAGGTGTTTACAAAACTCGTCACTGTAAGTACAGGACAGAAATTCAGAACAGACAAATCTAGCTTCTACAGAACATTCTTTCCTCTCGTTCCTCCAAAGATGTAAATCCCCGTCCCACACATTCTCCCTCCTCCCTGTGCTAAAATCCAAAACTATCGCACATCTCAAGACAGTTTGTCTTCTACTCCCAGTTTTCTCCCCCAACTCTGGCTGGGTTCAGTTTTACACTCAATGGTTTCCCTCCCTCCCCTGAAGGTGCTGGCTCTGGCTGGGTTCGGTTCTACACTCACTGGTTCCCTGTCTCTCCTCCCCCGAAGGTGCTGACTCTGGCTGGGTTCAGTTCACTCACTGGTTCCCCTCCCCCTCCTCCCCTGAAGGTGCTGACTCTGGCTGGGTTCAGTTCTACACTCACTGGTTCCCCTGTCTCTCCTCCGCTGAAGGTGCTGACTCTGGCTGGGATCAGTTCTACACTCACTGGTTCCCCTCCCCCTCCTCCCCTGAAGGTGCTGACTCTGGCTGGGTTCAGTTCTACACTCGCTGGTTCACCTCCCTCCCTCTGGTTAACAAAATTGAGGCTCATGGAATAGGTGGGTCAGTGGCCGCTTGGATAGGGAATTGGCTTAAGGACAGAAATCAGCGAGTTGTGGTAAATGGCTGTTTTTCAGACTGGAGGATGGTAGACAGTGATGTTCTCCAAGGGTCTGTGCTGGGGCCACTGCTTTTTTTGGTATATATATAAATGACCTGGATATTGGAATACAAAGTAGAATTTCAAAATTTGCTGATGCCACCAAACTTGGGGGGTGTGGCAAACAGTGAGGATGATACCAATCGACTGCAACAGGACATAGAAAGGCTGGCAGAATGGGCAGACAAGTGGCAGATGGAATTTAATAGAGAGAAGTGTGAGGTGATGCATTTTGGCAGAAGGAACAGGGAGAGGCAATATACACTTAATGGCACAGTTTTATAGAGTGTGCAGGGACAGAGGGACCTGGGAGTTAATGTGCATAGGTCCCTGAAGGTGGCAGGGCATATTGAGAGAGTGGTCAACAAAGCATATGGGATCGTGGGCTTCATAAATAGAGGTATTGAGTACAAAAGTAGAGAAGTTATGCTGAACCTTTATAAAGCACTGGTTAGGCCACAACTGGAGTATTGCGTCCAGTTCTGGTCACCACACTTTAGGAAGGATGAGAAGGCCCTTGAGAGGGTGCAGAGGAGACTTAACAGAATGGTTCCAAGGATGGGGGATCTTAGCTACAAGAACAGGTTGGAGAAGCTGGATTTGTTTTCATCAGAGGAAAGGAAGTTAAGGGGTGATTTGATAGAGGTGTACAAGGTTATGACAGGTTTGGTAGGCTAGACGGGGATAGGCTGTTCCTAATAGTTGATGGTACAAGGACTAGGAGACACAGATTTAAGGTTTTAGGCAAGAGATACGGGGGGATGTGGGGAGAAACTTTTTTACGACGTGAGTGGTGGTGACCTGGTACTCGCTGCCGATGGAAGTGGTGGAATCAGAGACACTCAATTTATTCAAGGGGAGACTGGATAGGCACTTGAGGGAAATAAAGTTGCAGGGCTACGGGGATAGTGAGGGCGAATGGGACTGACTGGATTGTTCTGCAGAGAGCCGGCATGGAATCAATTGGCCGAATGGCCTCCTTCTATGCTGTTGACATTAATCCTCCTCTGAAGGTGCTGACTTTGGCTGGGTTCAGTTCTACATGCACTGGTTCTCCTCCCTCTCCTTCCCTGAAGGTGCTGACTCTGGCTGGGTTCAGTTCTACACTCACTGGTTCTCCTCCCTGTCCTCCACTGAAGGTGCTGACTCTGGCTGGGTTCAGTTCTACACTCACTGGTTCCCCTCCCTCTCCTTCCCTGAAGGTGCTGACTCTGGCTGGGTTCAGTTCTACACTCACTGGTTCTCCTCCCTGTCCTCCACTGAAGGTGCTGACTCTGGCTGGGTTCAGTTCTACACTCACTGGTTCCCCTCCCTCTCCTCTCCTCTCCTGAAGGTGCTGACTCTTGGCTGGATTCAGTTCACTCACTGGGATCCTGAAGCCCCGCCCACTAGAGGTCCCTTTACAAAGATGGCCGCGCATGCGCTCTAGCGCTCGGTGAACCAAAATGGCGGCGCACAAACCCTCAGATTTCTTTTGCAAAGATGGCCACCTTTAGCCAGGGCCTGTTACCGGGAAAAAGCAAACGCGGAACCTGTAGGTTCTCATTCGGGGCTTGCGGCCTACATCAGGTGCTTATGAAGTTCACCCGCCGGCTGCGTTATCTCCCTGCATCCCGGTGATTCGTAATCGGCGTAAAATCGCGTCTGCAACCTTTCTTCGTCTCCCACCTTTGTCCGCTTTTCGCACTCGCAGGGCCCGGATCACGTTGACACTGCGCATGCTCCAAGTATAGGCGGACACTGCCCCTGCGCGCTGGGCTCCTCCAGTGTGAATAGGACAAATTCTCGGCCACGGCGCATGCTGGGGAACAGCCTCGCCATTGAAAGCCCCAATTAGTGACTGGAGAATGAGTTTCTGTGATCCTATTGAGAAAAAAATCATCAATAATTCACACAGAAACCCAAGTGCACAGACACTCTGCCATGGTTCAGTCTTGGATGTGATGAAGAACCGAATCCAAACACCTGCAGTCACAATTGAAGTCACTGGAGTCTCAGCAGGTGGGGTGAATTCCTTCCTAGACACAGAATATAGACTCATAGAGTTATACAGAAAGAGGCCCTTCGGCCCATTGTGTCCGCGCCGGCCATCAAGCCCTGTCTATTCTAATCCCATTTTCCAGCACTTGGTCCGTAGCCTTGTATGCTATGGCGTTTCAAGTGCTCATCTAAATGTTTCTTGAATGTTGTGAAGGTTCCTGCTTCTACCACCCTTTCAGGTAGTGTGTTCCAGATTCCAACCACCCTCTGGGTGAAAAAGTTTTTCCTCAAATCCCCTCTAAACCTCCTGCCCCTTACCTTGAAACGATACCCCCTGGTTATTGACCCCTCTATTAAGGGGAAAAGTTCCTTTCTATCTGCCCTATCTATGCCCCTCATAATTTTGTACACCTCAATCAGGTCCCCCCTCAGCCTTCTCTGCTCTAAGGAAAACAACCCCAGCCTGTCCAGTCTCTCTTCATAGCTGAAGCGCTCCAGCCCAGGTAACATCCTGGTGAATCTCCTGTGCAACATCTCCAATGCAATCACATCCTTCCTATAGTGTGGCGATGAGAACTGCACACAGTATTCCAGCTGTGGCCTAACTAGCGTTTTGTACAGCTCCATCATAACCTCCCTGCTCTTATATTCTATGCCTCGGCTAATGAAGGCAAGTATCCCATATGCCTTTTTAACCACCTTCTCTACCTGTCCTGCTGCCTTCAGGGATCTATGTACATGCACACCAAGGTCCCTCTGATCCTCTGTCCTTCCTAGGGTCCTACCATTCATTGTGTATTCCCTTGCCTTGTTAGTCCTCCCAAAATGCATCACCTCACACTTTTCAGAGTTAAATTCCATTTGCCACTGTTCTGCCCATCTGACCAACCCATCTATATCATCCTGTAGCCTGAGGCTTCCCGCCTCGCTATTTACCACTCCACCAATTTTCATGTCATCTGCGAACTTACTGATCATACCTACATTCATATCTAAATCATCCATGTACACTACAAACAGCAAAGGATCCAGCACCTATCCCTGCGGTACACCACAGGCTTCCAGTCACAAAAACAACCTTTGACCATCACCCTCTGCCTCCTGCCACTAAGCCAATTTTGGATCTAATGCGCCAAATTGTCCTGGATCCCACTGGCTCTTACCTTCTTGATCAGTCTCCCATGTGGGACTTTGTTAAAAGCTTTACTGAAGTCCATGTAGAGTACATCAACTGCACTAGCCTCATCCACACACCTAGTCACCCCCTCGAAAAATTCAATCAAATTGGTCAGACATGAGCTCCCCCTGCCAAAGCTATGCTGACTATCCCTGATTAATCCCTGCCTCTCCAAGTGGAGATTAATTCTGTCCCTTAGAATTTTTCCCAATAATTTCCCTACCTCTGATGATAGGTTCGCTGGCCTGTAATTCCCTGGTTTATCCCTACTACCCTTCTTGAATAATGGGACTACGTTAGCTGTTCTCCAGTCCTCTGGCACCGCCCCTGTGGCCAGAGAGGTTCTGAAAATTTGTGTCAGAGTCCCTGCAATCTCCTCCCTTGCTTCACACAGCAGCCTGAGATACATCTCATCAGGGTCTGAGGATTTATTCACTTTTAAGCCCACTAAAACCGCTAGTACCTCCTCCCTCTCAATACTAATTTGTTCAAGTATATCACAACCCCCCTGCCTGATTTCTATGCCTACATCACCCTTCTCCATAGAGAACACAGATGCAAAATATTCATTTAAAACCTCACCGATATCTTCCGGCTCTACACATAGATTGCCACTTTGGTCCCTAATGGGCCCTACTCTTTCCCTGGTTATCCTCTTGCACTTAATATACTTATAAAACACCTTGGGATTTTCCTTTATTTTGCCTGCCAGTGTTTTTTCATGCTCCCTCTTTGATCTCCTAATTTCATTTCTGCTCTTTCAATACTCCTCTAGGGATTCCACTGTTTTTAGTCCTTTCTTTCTGCCAAAAGCCTCCCTTTTTTTCCTAATCCATTCTTGTATATCCCTTGACATCCAGGGTTCCCTCTCTCAAGTATCAATGCGCTGATCGGGCATCAGCTGCTTTGAACTTTGAAAACTTTTCTCACAGTCAGAGTATTTAAAGCAACTGTTCTCAATGTGGACACTCTGGAGTGTCAACAGACAGGACAATGGAGTGAATCCCTTCCCACACGTGAAGTATCTAAACGGTCTCTCTCCAGTGTGACTGTGCTGGTGTGTCAGTAAATGAGATGATTGATTGAATCCCTTTCCACATACAGACCATTGAACGGATCTTCCCTTTATGAACATGTTTGTGTGCTAATAGGTGAGATGAGCGAGTGAATTTCTTTCCTCGCTCAGCTGGTGAATGGCCTCTCCCCGGTGTGACTGTATCCATGAGTTTCCACCACATAAGGGCAACTGAATCCATTTCTACAATCCCCACATTTACAATGGTGATTCAGGTGGGCACATGAGTCTCACAGGTTAGATGATTGGTTGAAGATGGGTTCGTGCCACACAAGTGCCAGGCAATGACTATCTCCAACAAGCGAGAGTCTAACCACCGCCCCTTGACATTCAACAGCATTACCATCACTGAATCCCCCACCATCAACATCCTGAGGGGTCACCATTGACCAGAAACTTAACTGGACCAGCCACATAAATACTGTGGCAACAAGAACAGGTCAGAGGCTGGGTATTCTGCTGAGAGTGTCTCACCTCCTGACTCCCCAAAGCCTTTCCACCATCATAAAGGCACAAGGCACAAGTAAGGAGTGTGATGGAATACGCTCTCTCCACTTGCCTGGATGTGGCAGCCCATCCAATGGGCCCCGTTGGATGGGCTGCCATATATAGGAACCCCCTCTGTGTGTGGATCACTTACATTGAGACACCAAATCCAGGGTCCACTTACACTGTGACACAAAATTCAGGGACCACTTACACCGAGTCAATAAATCCAGGGACCACTTACAACTTGACACCAAATCCAGGGACCAGTTACACTGTTACACCAATTCCAGGGAGCACTTACACTGTGACTCCAGATCCAGAGACCACTTACAGTGTGACACCAAATCCAGGGGCCTCTTACACTGTGACATCAAATCCAAGGACCATTTACACTGAGACATCAAATCCAGGGACCAGTTACAGTGTGACACCAAATTCAGGGACAACTTACACTGTGACACCAAATCCAGGGACCACTTATACTGTGACACCAAATCCAGGGAGTATTTGCACTGTGACACCAATTCCAGGGCCCACTTACAATGCAACACCAAATCTGGGTACCACTTACTCTGAGACATCAAATCGAGGGACCACTTACACTGTGATACCAAATCCAGGGAACACTTACACTGAGACACCAAATCCAGGGACCACTTACACTGCGACACCAAATCCAGGTATCATTTACACTGAGTCTATAAATGGGAATCAGAGAGCCGCAGTATGGGGAATGGTCATGGTTGTGAAACCAGCTCCAGTGAGGGCAGGTAATGGATGAAGATATGACGTTGGAATCAGATGGTTACTGTTGGGGCCTGGTGACAGGTTATTGTCAGAAGCCCTTTTCAGGCAGGCCAAAGATTGAATGTAAGCAGCACAACACCTGGATCTGCCTGTTTTTGTCCCAAAGTCTAATGACCCTGATGTCTTTTTTGTGGCAAATGTAGAGATGTGAAAGAAGGGAGGAAATCAGGCTCGGGCCAGAAAGAAGGTTCCTTGAATGAACAATTCATGAGGTTGTTTTCTGACTCATCTGCGTGAGGTTAAAACACCATGAAATGAAAGAGAACATGTCTAGTGACACTGGCGTTGTCAATAGTGGTTTCTACCCCTATTCACTGTCTCATAGCCTAACATCCTAAGCCGAACCCCGGCCCCTAAACCCTAACCAAGGATTCCTGACAGGGATCAATGGAGGAGCTAAAGACCTGATAAAGGAAGTATTAGAAACAATTATCTTGAATAAAGAAATAGTGCACAGCATGTCAGTAATGAGAGATTGAATCAACGAGACCATCAAAATCAGCAATGACAATTACAAAGATCAGAACATTTCAAAGGCTATCACATGCAGTATCTGTGGAGGAGTTTTTACTAAATCGGATCCAAAAAGTGTTAAATGATACAGAAAATAACGGATTGCAAATCTTATGCAAGACAGTTCTATAAAAGAGTGGTTCAAAGGAATTTCAGATGAGTGTACTCTTTTTGAGCAACCCATAAACAAATAAATTGTAACTTAACAAAAATACATTAAATTAAACTTAATACATTAAATTAAAATTTGATTGCCGGGGGTGATGATGCACTTTAGCCCCTACAGTGCCCATCGGTTGTGGAAGGCCTCGAGCGTGCCGGCGGACACTGCGTGCTCCATCTCTAGGATAACACAGGCGCAAATGTTACAGTGGAAGAGAGGCAGGCGGTTGGGCCGAACAACCCCCATGACCGCCCGCTGCCTGGACCTGTTAATGGCCACTTTGGCCAGGCCTTAAGATGAGTGTAAAGAGAGACACTGCAGTTCAGTCTATGACACCCACAAGCCATGTACTCAAACGGAACAAACTTCTGGTTAGATGTGGGAGAAAGTGAACTAGGTGAGAAATGATACAAGTTAGAGTAAGAAAATTGCCAAAAAATGGAACAGTTGGCAACAATTAGTCTCCTCTGATCATTGAAAAATCAAATATTCGATACACTGTCAGTTTGAAACCAAGCTGATTTATTCAGACCCAGTTCTGACGAAAGGTCATCGGCCTGAAACGTTAACTCTGTTTCACTCTTCACAGATGCTGCCTGACCTGCTGAGTACCTCCAGCATTTTCTGTTTTTATTTCAGATTTCCAGCATCTGCAGTACTTTTTTATTTTTTTATTTATTTTAAATTTTTTTAAATTTTTTTTAATTTTAATTCAACATTTATACAGAATATCAATCTCCATCCCAGGTACAAGGGTTATTAGGATCAGCAGAAACACACTCTAACTGCCAGAACGAACATGATTCAGTGCTCAATGCAATCCCAGTAAATCCTGTTCTAGTCACTAATGCGGCCCTTCAATGGCGGGGCTTTTACCCAGCAGTCCCTGCGGGGGAGAATGTGCCACACCCGGACTACAGGAGCCCCGTGCACAGGCGCAGGACCCACCTGGGTTTGGAGCATGCACGGTGCATGTAATCGCAGATGGCACAGCCATGGGATGGGCTCCAGATACATCGGTAAGATGCGGGCGGAAGGAGCTGAGTATTGGCCTAGCGGGTGGGCGGGGAGGCTTCATAAACAACTGCTGTAGTTTGCAAGATATCGTTCAAATCCTGACTGGTCCAATCTGTCAGTTTCCTTTCAGTTGAAGTGAATGGAAGATGAGAGGGGTGTTGGCATATGGACCTTGGTTAATTCAGCTTCTGAAAGGTGTTCATCTTTAGTTCATTCGATATCGGGGAAAATGTGGTTGGTATTAGAGAGAGAGAGATTTCACTGAGCAACAGCTGGTGTTTGCAACCAACTGGCCTTGGATATTTTCATCACAGAATGTTTCGATCAGAAATATGATGTTGGGATAAGAAAAGTCTGGAGACTAGTGGTTTGTGCTGCCCCAGGAAGGTCACAGTGTTTTTACTGCTTCTAATGTTGTTGATGTGTGTTGAAGAAAATACAGACTAGTGTCTCTGGACTGTGCAGTAGCCAGAGATGACCATATTAGGCAATGCCAGCTCCAGTTTGATAAGAGGTTGATGGCAGAGCAAGAGATCCAGCAGTTTTAAGAATTTATCTCTCGTTATCTGCAGACATCGAATGTCGCAGCGTGCTGACAAAATTGGATTTAAGACTTTAACCTATTGGATTAAATTATTGGGATCGATTGTTATAGAATTGAATTGTTATAGAATAGAAAAGTAGTGAAGTTATGCTAAACTTGTATCGAACCTTGGTTAGTCCACACTTGGAGTACTGCATACAATTCTGGTCACATATTATAAAAAGGATATAGAGGCACTGGAGAGGGTGCAGAGAAGATTTACAAGGATGATACCAGAAATGCGAGGGTATACCTGTCAGGAAAGGATGGACAGGCTGGGTCTCTTTTCTCTTGAAAAAAGAAGGCTGAGTGGTGACCTAATAGAGGTCTTTAAAATGATGAAAGGTTTTGATAGAGTAGATACAGAGAGAGTGTTTCCACTTGAGGGGAAGAGCATAACCAAAGGCCATCAATATAAGATAGTCACCAAGAAATCAAATAGGGAATTCAAGAGAAACTTCTTTGCCCAGAGAGTGGTGAGAATGTGGAACTCACTACCACAGGGAGTGGTTGAAGCGAATAGTATAGATACATTTAAGGGGAGGCTAGACAAGCATATGAGGGAGAAGGGAATAGAGGGTTATGCTGATAGAGTTAGATGGGGAAAGACGGGAGGAGGCTCGAGTGGAGCATAAACGCCGGCATGGACTGGTTGGGCCGAATGGTGTGTTTCTGTGCCGTATATCCTGTGTAATCCTATTTTCCAAGACACATTGCTCAAAGGGGAGGATAAATGACTCACATCCAAACGCAATTGTTACTTTTGTCTTCTTTGTAAAATCACATAGTCTGGGCATAATTTGTTTGTGAAATTTAAATTGATTATATGGACTCGAAATAACTGAATCAGGAAATGTATTTTATAATGATGTGCATTTTGAAATTGTACTTGGAACATCTCCTCATTAAAGATCACCATTGTTCTGTTACAGTTTTTCCTGTCAGTCTTTGGTTCCATTTTACCCTGGCTAGATCCTTTCGCATCCCATTGAAGTTAGCCCTATTCCAATTTAGAAGTTCCACTCTAGATTGTTCCTTGCTCCTCTCCATTGCTAATCTAAATCTTATGATATGATGATCATTCGTACCCGTGTTCTCCCACAGACACTTGGTCGACCTGGATCACCTCATTCCCCAGCACCAGATCCAGCAATGCCTCCTTCCGAGTTGGGCCAAGAACATATTGGTCAAGGAAATTCTCCTGAATACATTTCAGAAATTCCCTCCCCGTCCTTTCCCTTTACCCTAGCATTATCCCAATCGATCTTTGAGTAATTAAAGTCCCCCAATATCACCACTCTTTAGCTCTGGCATATCTCTGCGCTTTCCCTGCAGATTTGCTCCTCTTCCTCCCTCTCACTATTTGGAGGCCTGTAGAATACCCCCAATAGTGTGATCTTACCCTTTTTGATCCTCAACTCTAACCAAATGGATTCTGTCCTTGTCCCCTCAAGAACATCCTCCCTTTCCAACACTACAATGTCTTCCTTAATCAGCACTGCCACCCCACCTCCCTTTTTTCCTTCCCTATGTTTTCTGAACACCTTGTACCCTTGAATATTAAGTGCCCAGTCCTCACCATTCTTAGGCTATGTTTCCGTTATTGCCACAACATCATATTGCCACACGGCTAATTGTGCTTGTAGCTCACCAACCTTATTCACCACACTTTGTGCGTTTACGTGCATGCATTCTAAACCCATTTTTGAATTTTTCGTAGTCTTTCTTAGTCTGCTCCTATCTAATATGATACTACTGCCGCCTCTAGTACACAGTCAGGGTGTGTTTTTGCTGATCTTAATAACACCTATACCTGGGCTGGAGATTAATATTCTGTATCAATAGTGAATAAAGCAGCTTTGTTTCAAACACAGTGTATTGAATATTTGATTTCTCCATGATCAGAGGAGACTAATAGATGTTCTGTTATCCACTGTTCCATTTTTGGGCTTTTCTTACTCTTGATTATATCACTTCTCACCTAGTTCACCTTCTACCACATCTAACCCCAAGTTGGTTCCATTTGACTACATGGTTTGTGGGTGTCATAGACTGAACTACAGTGTCTCACTTTATACTCATCTGAAATTCCTTTCAACCAACCCTTGAAAGAACTCTCTTGCTTCAGATTTGAAATCAGTTATTGTGTGCATGGTTTAACACTTCTTGGATGTGGTTAGTACAACTCCTCCACAGGTCCTGCATGTGACAGCCTTTGGAATGTTCTGATCTTTGTCATTGTCTTTGCTGATTGTGATGGTGTCCTTGATTTAATCTCCTGGAACTAACACACCGTGCACTATTTCCTGCATCGAGATCATTGTTTCAAATACTGAGCTTGAGCACAGAGCTTGGAGACAGAGCCGGGAGATTCACAAACACAGTGATTCACAAGCAGAGTGGGCGCAGGAATTGGTGGAGAGGAAGAAGGTGGTGGAGATGTCTGAGTGAAAAGGAGGAGTGAAGCCACAGAACCCAAGTTAATAGGCACGAGAGCGGAGCTGTGGGACAGCGAGAGGAGCGGCCGCAGATAAAGAAAGGCCCAAGAGCCCGGAGGGAGCGCCAGTGTCAGGGAGTGAGGTAAGTGACCTCAGCACAAGGGAAGGAGCAGATTGGGGAGGATTGTTTTTAAGTCTCGAGTTTATTTCTGTTAAGATACTTTAAAAAAAAAATTGTTAATAGTGGAATAATTAAAGGCATGGCAAGGCAACTCGGTCCAGCGGATGCACATCCTGTGCCTTTCCACCATCTACAAGGCACAAGTCAGGAGTGTGATGGAATACTCTCCACTTGCCTGGATGAGTGCAGCTCCAACAACACTCAAGAAGCTCGACACCATCCAGGACTAAGCAGCCCGCTTGATTGGCACCCCATCCACCACATTAAACATTCACTCCCTCCACCACCAGTGTACCGTGGCTGCAGTGTGCACCATCTACAAGATGCACTGCAGCAATTTGCCAAGGCTTCTTCGGCAGCACCTCCCAAACCCGTGACCGCTTCGACCTAGAAGGACAAGGGCAGCAGGCACATGGGAACACAACCACCTCCAAGTTCCCCTCCAAGCCACACACCATCCTGACTTAGAAGTATATCGCCAATCCTTCATCGTTGCTCGGTCAAAATCCTGGAACTCCCTCCCTAACAGCACTGTGGGAGTACCCTTCACCACATGGACTGCAGCGGTTCAAGAAGGCGGCTCACCACCACCTTCTCAAGGGCAACTAGGGATGGGCAATAAATGCTGGCCTTGCCAGCGATGCCCACATCCCATGAATGAATGAAAAAAAGTTGTGGGAACTCCAGGACGCTTCCCATGTCCTGGACAACCACATGTGCAGGAGGTGTCGTCAGCTGGAGGAGCTCGAGCTCCGGGTTTCGGAGCTTGAGCAGCAGCTGGTGTCACTGCGGTGCATCCGCGAGGCTGAGAACTACATGGATAGCATGTTTCAGCAGGTGGTCACCCCGCAGCTAATGAGTGTGCAGGCAGAGAGGGAATGGGTGACTGCCTGACAGAAGAGGAAGACCAGGCAGGTAGTGCAGGAGTCCCCGGAGTGCATCTCGCTCTCCAACCAGTATTCTGTGCTGAGTACTGGTGAGGGCGATGGTTCCTCTGGGGAGTACAGCCAGAGCCAAGGCCATGGCACTACGTGTGGCTCAGCTGCACGGGGGTGGAGGAGGAAGACAGGGAAAGCAATAGTGGGAGGGAATAGTTAGGGGAGCAGGCAGGCGTTTCTGCAGCTACAGACCTGACTCCAGGTTGATATGTTGCCTCCCTGGTGTCAAGGTTAAGGATGTCACTGAGTGGCTGCAGGACATTCTGAGGGAGGAGTGTGAACAGCCAGAGGTCATTGTCCATATCGGTACCAACAACATAGGTAGAAAGAGGGATGAGGTCCTGCAGACAGATTTTAGGGAGCTCGGAAAGAGATTAAAAAGCAGGACCTCAAAGGTAGTAATCTCTGGATTACTCCCGGTGCCACACGTGAGTGAGTATAGAAATAGGAGGATAGAGCAGATGAATGTGTTTTGGAGAGATGGTGCAGGAGGGAGGGCTTCAGATTCCTGGGGAATTGGGGCCGGTTCTGGGGGAGGTGGGTTGCAGCTGAACAGAGCTGGTACCAATATCCTCGTGGGGACCTTTGCGAGTGCTGTTGGGGAGGGTTTAAACTAAGTTGGCAAGGGGATGGGCACCAGGATGTAACATTAGAAAGGGGAAATAAAGTGCTCAAAGGATTGGGAGAGGCAGAGAGCACTAAAGTAAGAAATAGTAAGGTATTAGGTGGGGTCAAACTAAGAGAGAATACAGGATGGTCTAAGATGGGTTTACAGTGTTTGTATGTGAACGCACGAAGCGTAGTAAACAAGGTAAGTGAGCTGCAGGCACAAATAGCCACATGGGAATATGATGTTGTGGCAATAACTGAGACCTGGCTCAAAAAAGGGCAGGATTGGGTATTAAATATTCCTGGTTATAAAGTGTTCAGGAAAGATAGGGAAGGAAAGATAGGAGGTGGTGTGTCAGTATTGGTTAAGGAGAATGTTACAGTGCTGGAGAGGGGGGATGTCCCAGAGGGGTCAAGGACAGAATCTATGTGGCTAGAGTTAAGAAACAATAGAGGTGCCATTACACTACTGGGTGTATTCTATAGGCCACCAAATAGTGGGAAAGATATAGAGGAGCAAATTTGCAGAGAAATTACAGAGAGGTGCAAGAACTATAGAGCAGTGATAATGGGGGACTTCAACTATGCCAATATAGACTGGGATAGTAATAGTGTTAAGGGCAGAGAAGGGGAAGAATTTCTGAAGTGTGTTCAGGAGAACTTTCTTGATCAGTACGTTTCTGGCCCAACGAGAGAGGAGGCATTGCTGGATCTGGTTCTGGGGAATGAAGTGGGTCGAGTGGAGCAAGTGTCAGTAGGTGAACATTTAGGGAATAGTGATCATAGTATCATAAGGTTTAGATTAGCTATGGAAAAGGACAGGGAGCAATCTAGAGTAAAAATGTTTAACTGGGGGAAGGCCAATTTCAGTGGGATGAGAATGGATCTGGCCCGGGTAAACTGGAATCAAAGATTAGCAGCAAAACTGTGATGGAACAATGGGCTGCCTTTAAAGAGGAAATAGTTCAGGTACAGTTGAGGTACATTCCCACAAGGGGGAAAGGCAGGGCAACTAAAGTCAGGGCTCCCTGGATGATGAAAGAGATAGAGAATATGGTGAAGCAGAGAAAGAGCACGTATGACAGATGTCAGGTTGCAAATACATCTGAGAATCAGGCTAAATATAGAAAGGTCAGAGGAGAAGTGAAAAAGAAACTAAGAGGGGCAAAGAGAGGGAATGAGAATAGAATGGCAGCCAACATAAAAGGTAATCCAAAAGTCTTCTACAGGCATATAAATAGTAAACGGGTATTAAGAGGAGGGATGGGGCAGATTAGGGAGCATAAAGGAGGCTTATGCATGGAGCCAGAGGGTATGGCTGAGGTAATAAATGAGTACTTTGCATCTATCTTCACCAAGGAAGAGGATGCTGCCATAGACATAGTAAAGGAGGAGGTAGTGGAGATACTGAATGGGATAAAAATTGATAAAGAGCAGGTATTTAAAAAAGGAGGGAGAGAGAAAACAGGGAACTGCAGACCGGTTAGCCAAACTTCAGTAGCAGGGAAAATGCTAGAGTCTATTATAAAGGATGTGATAACAGGACACTTAGAAAATATCAATGGGATTAGACAAAGTCAACATGGATTTATGAAAGGGAAATCGTGTTTGACAAACCTACTGGAGTTTTTTGAGGATGTAACTGGTACAATAGATAAGGGAAAAGCAGTGGATGTGGTGTATTTGGATTTTCAGAAGACCTTTGATAAAGTCCCACATAAGAGGTTAGTGTGCAAAATTAAAGCACATGGGATTGGGGGTAATATATATACTGACATGGATTGAAAATTGGTTAACAGACAGGAAACAGAGAGTAGGAATAATGGGTCTTTTTCAGAGTGGTAGGTGGTGACTAGTGGGGTACCGCAGGGATCAGTGCTTGGGCCCCAGCTATTCACAATATATATCAATGATTTGTATGAGGGAACCAAATGTATTATTTCCAAGTTTGCTGACGACACAAAACTAGTTGGGATTGTGAGTTGTGAGGAGGATGCAAAGAGGCTTCAAGGCGATTTAGACAAGTTGAGTGAGTGGGCAAATACATGGCAGCTGCAGTATAACGTGGATAAATGTGAAGTTATCCACTTCGGTAGGAAAAACAGAAAGGTAGAGTATTATTTAAAAGGTGATAGATTGGGAAATGTTGATGTACAGAGGGACCTGGGTGTCCTTGTACACCAGTCACTGAAAGCAAACATGCAGGTGCAGCAAGCAGTTAGGAAGGCAAATGGTATGTTGGCCTTCATTGCAAGAAGATTTGAGTACAGGAGCAAGGATGTCTTAGTACAGTTATACAGTGCCTTGGTGAGACCACACTTGGAGAACTGTGTGCCGTTTTGGTCTCCTTACCTAAGAAAGGATATACTTGCCATTGAGGGAGTGCAGGGAAGGTTCACCAGACTGATTCCTGGGATGGCAGGACTGTCGTATGAGGAGAGATTGGGTCGACTAGGCCTGTATTCACTAGAGTTTAGAAGAATGAGAGGGGATCTCATTGAAACGTATACAATTCTGACAGGGCTAGACAGACTGGATGCAGGGAGGATGTTTCCCCTGGCTGGGGGGTCTAGAACGAGGGGTCACAATCTGAGGATACGGGGTTGAACATTTAGGACTGAGATGAGAAGAAATTTCTTCACTTAGTGGGTGGTGAACCTGTGGAATTCTCTACCACAGAAGGCTGTGCAGGCCAAGTCGCTGAATATATTTAAGAAGGAGATAGATAGATTTCTAGACCCAAAAGGCAACAAGGGGTATGAGGAGAAAGCGGGAATATGGTATTTAGATAGAGGATCAGCCATGATCATATTGAATGGCGGAGTAGGCTCGAAGGGCCGAATGGCCTACTCCTGCGTGAAGTCCTTAGAGAAGGTGCAGAAAGATTTACGAGAATGATTCCAGGAATGAGGAACTTCAGTTACGTGGATAGACTAGAGAAGCTGGGGTTGTTCTCCTTGGAGCAGAAAAGATTGAGAGGAGATTTGATAGAGGTGTTCAAAATCATGAGGGGTCTAGACACAGTACATAGAGAGAAACTGTTCCCATTGGTGGAAGGGTCGCGAACCAGAGGACACAGATTTAAGGTGATTGGCAGAAGAACCAAAGTTGACATGGGGAAAAACTTTTTACGCAGTGAGTGGTTAGGATCGGGAATGCACTGCCTGAAAGGGTGGTGGAGGCAGATTCAATTGTGGCTTTCAAAAGGGAATTGGATGAGTACCTGAAGGACAAAAATTTGCAGGGTTACGAGGGAAGGGTGGGGGAGTGGGACTAGCTGAAGTGCTCTTGCAGAGAGCCGGCACGGGCTCAACGGGCCGAATGGCCACCTTCTGTGCTGTAACCATTCCATGAACACGTTAAACCTTCATAGAATAATTACCAGTCATTTTTAGACTGGAATCCTAACCCAGCCGTTTCACTTTCAGTCAGGAACAGATCGCAGTTTGACACCAATCTCTGATTTGACACCACGTTTCCAGCATTCACCGTTGTTCTTCCTGACTCTAAACACAGTTGTAAAGGAGCCTTCTGTTCCGTGTCCAGGAGCTCTGACCCATGGAAGAGCGGCTGGGACACATTCCTTACAGGCCTCAAGATTAACCTGCATGGGGACATTGCTGTTAGTGAAGAGAGGCGAGAAAGACCAAAGTGCCATTTGCCCCTCTCAGTGTGGCCCTGAAGGACTGTGTCCAGGCTGTAGTTCTGTTCCTGCCATATGATCCTCCCCCAGATTGTCCTTTCTGAGCTCCAGCCAGGTGATGCTAAACATTCAGGTGGGAACGACAAAAATCCACAACAATGTGTTTAAAGCATACGGATTTATTTGACATATATCCAGAATATTAAACTCCAGCCCAGTTACAGCGGTTATTAACATCAGCAGAAACAAACCCCAACTGTCAGAATGAACACGATTGAGTCCGGGATGTGATTAACAGCAGCAAAAGCAGCAGAATCCAACCCCAGTCACTTGTGAACTCGCTGGTGTTCTAGCAGATCCTTTTTGCTTTTAAATCTCTTCTCACAGTCAGAACATTTAAAAGGTTCTTTATCAGTGTGAACTTGCTGGTGTATCAGTAGGTGGGATGACTGAGTGAATCCCTTCCTACACTCAGAGCAGGTGAATGGCCTCTCCCCAGTGTGAACTCGCTGGTGTATCAGTAGGTGGGATGACTGAGTGAATCCCTTCCCACATGCAGAGCAGGTGAACGGCCTCTCCCCAGTGTGAGTGCGCTGGTGTACAGTGAGGCGAGATGATTGCCTGAACCCAGTCCTGCAGTAAGAGCACCCGAACAGTCTCTAGTCAGTGTGAACACGCTGATGACACATCAGTTCCCCGGAACTTTTATGGCACTTCCTACAGTCCAGGCATTTAAAAGGTCTCTCGTCATTGTGAGCTCGCTGGTGTATCAGCAGGTGGGAGGACTGAGTGAATCCCTTCCCACACTCAGAACAGTTGAACGGTCTCTCCCCGGTGTGAAGTCGCTGGTGTGTCTGCAGATTGAATGAACACGTAAACCCCTTCCCACACTCGGAGCAGGTGAACTGCCTCTCCCCAGTGTGAACTCGCTGGTGTTTCACCAAGTCGGATGACTGAGCAAATCCCTTCCCACACTCAGAGCAGTTGAACAGCCTCTCCCCAGTGTGAACTCGCTGGTGTGTCAGCAGGCTGGATGAACACGTGAATCCCTTCCCACACTCGGAGCAGATGAACGGTCTCTCCCCGGTGTGAACTCGCTGATGTGTCAGCAGGTGGGATGAACACCTGAATCTCTTCCTACACTCGGAGCAGGTGAATGGCCTCTCCCCAGTGTGAACTCGCTGGTGTCTCAGCAGGTGGGATGAACAAGTGAATCCTTTCCCACACTCGAAGCAGGTGAATGGCCTCGCCCCGGTGTGACTGCGCTCATGTCTCGACAGGCCAGAGGATCGGCTGAAGCCTTGTCCACACATAGAACACATGTACGGTTTCTCCCCGCTCTGAACGGTGCTTTCTGCTTCCATGCTCAAAGGTCCTGATGAATTGAGCGACTCTGTCAGATCTTGGAGATGTTTGGTTTGAGTTTCCCGTCTGAAAATCCTCCCCTCCTAATACCCTGTAAAATGAATTTAAAACAGGACAAAGGGAGGGTGAGAGAGAACCCACAGGTTGTGAAATTGAGCTGAATGAATCTGGGAATTTGTGGGGCCGGCACTAGAAAAAAGTGACCATGAAAGCTGCCGGATTGTCGTAAAAACCCAACTAGTTCACTAATGTCCTTCAGGGAAGGGAACCCACCACCCGGTCTGGGCCTACACAAGACTCTGGTCTCTAGGGGAGGAGAGAGAGTGAGGTGGGAGGTGGGAGGGGTGAAGGAGAGCAATTTTATACATCTCCAGGACATCGCTGCAGGAGTTTCTCAGGGCAGTGTCCTAGGCCCAACCATCTTCAGCTGCTCCATCAATGACCTTCCCTGCAACATAAGGTCAGTAATGGGGGTGTTCGCTGATGACTGCACAGTGTTCAGCGCCATTTGCAACTCCACAGATAATGAAGCAGTCCATGCCCGCATGCAACAAGACATGGACAATGTTCAGGCTTGGGCTGATAAGTGGCAGGTAACATTAGCGCCACGGGAGTGCCAGGCAATCACTATCTCCAACAAGCGAGAGTCTAACCACCTCCCCTTGACATTCAATGGCATTCCCATCGCCGAATCCCCCACAAGCAACATCCTAGGGGTTACCATTAACCAGAAACTTAACTGGACCAGCCACATAAATACTGAGGAAACAAGAGCAGGTCAGAGGCTAGGTCTTCTGCAGCGAGTGTCTCACCTCCTGACTCCCCAAAGCCTTTCCACCATCTACAAGGCACAAGTCAGGAGTGTGATGGAATACTCTCTACTTGCCTGGATGAGTGCAGTTCCAACAACACTGAAGAAGCTCGACAACGTCCAGGACAAGGCAGCCCACTTGATTGGCACCCCATCCACCACCGGCGCACCGTGGCTGCACTGTGTACCATCTACAAGATGCACTGCAGCAACTCACCAAGGCTTCTTCGGCAGCACCTCCCAAACCCACTACCTCTTCCACCTAGAAGGACAAGGGCCGAAGGCACATGGGAACATCACCAGCTCCAAGATCCACTTCAAGTCACACACTATCCTGATTTAGAAGAATATCGCTGATCCTTAATCGTCACTGGGTCAAAATCCTGGAACTCCCTCGCTAACAGCACTGTGGGAGTACCATCACCACACGGACTGCAGCGGTTCAAGAAGGCAGCGCAGCAACACCTTCTCAAGGGCAACTAGGGATGGGCAATAAATGCTGGCCTTCCCAGTGACTCCCACATCCCATGAACGAATAAAAAAAAACTCGACTAGAACTTAGACAGCACCTCCCAAACACGCGACCTCCACCTAGAAGGACAAGGGCAGCAGGTGCATGGGAACACCATCACCTCCCAGTTCCTCTCCAAGTCACACACTATCCTGACTTGGACATATATTGCCGTTCGTCGCTGGGTGAAAATCCTGGAACTCCTCACCTAACAGCATTCTGAGAGTACCTTCACCACACGGACTGCAGAGGTTCAAGAAGAAGGCCCAGCATCATCTTCTCAACGGGCAACTGGGGACTGGCAATATCTGCTGACCTTGCTAGTGACACCCACATCGAATGAATTAAAAAAATCTGTATATATAAAATGGATTGAAAGCCTCTACAGAAATACTTGCTCCTAAAACGATAATCTTTTACACTGTACGTACAGTGACTGTTTAGCAAAATCTCCCCTATAATCCACCTCCCTTCACAGTCACACATTGGAAATTGTTGGGTCCGACTGGGCTCAGAAGTACTGGGGGGTAAACCCAGCAGCTTCTCCCCCCTCTCCACTCCAGCTCAAACTGATGCAACAAGAAAGCCCTACATAGGAGGCCAGGGACTGAGTTCCACATCCACCGCCCACCCTGATGCTAACCGGCTCTGAGTTGCTCCCTCTGCTGTATAAATGCAAGTTGTTATGTTTCTTGTCTGGGGGAGGTGCTGCACCCTGGGGTTAATGGTGCCAGGGTCCTGGCCACACGTCCGCCGGCTCTGACTCGGCGCCTGAAACCCGCACTCGGTGTTGCTGAGGGATTCTAACCCTGTGACTGTACATGGGGATTCCAACCCTGGGACTGTACATGGGAATTCTACCCCTGGGACTGTACATGGGGATTCTAACTCTGGGACTGTACATGGGGATTCTAACCCTGGGACTGCACATGGGGATTCCAGCCCTGGGACTGTACATGGGGATTCTAACTCTGGGACTGTACATGGGGATTCTAACCCTGGGATTGTACATGGGGATTCCTGCCCTGGGACTGTACATTGGGATTCCAACCCTGGGACTGTACATGGGGATTCCAACCCTGGGACTGTACATGGGGATTCTATCCCTGGGACTGTACATGGGGATTCCAACCCTGGGACTGTACATGGGGATTCCAACCCTGGGATTGTACATGGGGATTCCAACCCTGTGACTGTACATGGGGATTCTAACCCTGGGATTGTACATGGGGATTCCAGCCCTGGGACTGTACATGGGAATTCTACCCCTGGGACTGTACATGGGGATTCTAACTCTGGGACTGTACATGGGGAATCTAACCCTGGGATTGTACATGGGGATTCCTGCCCTGGGACTGTACATGGGGATACCAACCCTGGGACTGTACATGGGGATTCCAACCCTGGGATTGTACATGGGGATTCCAACCCTGGGACTGTACATGGGGATTCTAACCCTGGGACTGTACATGGGGATTCCAGCACTGGGACTGTACATGGGGATTCCAACCCTGGGACTGTACATGGGGATTCTAACCCTGGAACTGTACATGGGGATTCCAACCCTGGGACTGTACATGGGGATTCCTATCCTGGGACTGTACATGGGGATTCCTATCCTGGGACTGTACATGGAGATTCTTATCCTGGGACTGTACATGGGGATTCTAACCCTGGGACTGTACAAGGTGGCCCAGCTCTGGGGCTCTTCTTTTACAATTGTGTGGGATGTTAACCATATGCTCTGCTTTTACCAGCACCTTCAGGAGAGATGGTGAGAAATCCGAAGTGTGGAGAGTTTGAATCAAATACCAGATCGACTAGCAGAATGGGCAGATGGAATTTAATACAGAGAAAGGTGAGGTGATGCATTCTGGCAGAAGGAACAGGGAGAGGCAACATACACTTAATGGCACAGTTTTAAAGAGTGTGCAGGGTCAGAGGGACCTGGGAGTTAATGTGCAAGAGTACCTGAAAGTGGCAGGACATATTGAGGGAGCGGTTAACAAAGCATATGGGACCTTGGGCTTAATAAATAGAGGTATTCAGTACAAAAATAGAGAAGTTATGCTGAACCTTTATAAAGTGCTGGTTAGGCCACAACTTGAGTATTGCATCCAGTTCTGGTCACCACACTTTAGGAAGGATGTGAAGACCCTTGAGAGGGTGCAGAGGGGAATTACCAGAATGGTTCTGGGGATGGAGGATCTTAGTTACAAGGACAGGTTGGAGAAGCTGGATTTGTTTTTATTACAGCAAAGCAGGTTGAGGGGTGATTTGATAGAGGTGTACAAGATTATGACAGGTTTCGATAGGCTAGACGAGGAAAGGCTGTTCCCACTAGTTGATGGTACAAGGACAAGGGGACACAGATTTAAGGTTTTGTGCAAGAGATACAGGGGGATGTGAGGAAAAACATTTTTATGCAGCGAGTGGTGAGGACCTGGAACTCGCTGCCAATGGAACTGGTGAAAGTGGAGACACTCAATGTTTTCAAGGGGAGACTGGATAGGCATTTGAGGGAAATAAATTTGCAGGGCTACGGGGATAGACCAGGGGAATGGGATTCAATAGATTGCTGTACAGGGAGTTGGCACGGACTCGATGGGCCGAATGGCCTCTTCTGTGCTGTCATGACTGTATAAAGGTGCTGACAGTGGCTGGGTTCAGTTCTACACTCACTGGTTCCCCTCCCTCTCCTTCCCTGAAGGTGCTGACTCTGGCTGGGTTCAGTTCCACAATCACTGGTTCCCCTCCCTCTCCTCCCCTCCTCCCTTGAAGGTGCTGACTCTGGCTGGGTTCAGTTCCACACTCACTGGTTCCCCTCCCTCTCCTCCCCTGAAGGTGCTGACTCTGGCTGGGTTCAGTTCTACACTCACTGGTTCCCCTCCCTCTCCTCCGCTGAAGGTGCTCACTCTGGCTGGGTTCAGTTCTACTCTCACTGGTTCCCCTCCCTCTCCTCCCTTGGGGCGGAGCGATCATAATATGATTGAATTCTTCATTAAGATGGAGAGTGAAGTAGTTGACTCAGAGACTAGGGTCCTGAATTTTAATAAAGGAAATTACGATGGTATGAGGCGCGAGTTGGGTAGGATTGATTGGGGAATGTTACTCAAAGGGTTGACGGTGGATAGGCAATGGCAAACATTCAAAGATCACATGGATGAGCTACAGAATTTGTTCATCCTAGTTTGGCATAAAAATAAAACAAAAAAGGTGACTCAACCGTGGCTAACAAGGGAAATTAGGGTTAGCATGAGATCCAAGGAGAGGACATATAAATTGGCCAGAAAAAGCAGTAAACCTGAGGATTGGGAGCAGTTTAGGATTCAGCAAAGGAGGACAAAGGGGTTAATTAAGAGGGGGGAAATAGAGTATGAGAGTAAGCTTGCAGGGAACATAAAAACTGACTGAAAAACCTTCTATAGATATGTGAAGAGGAAACGATTGGTGAAGTCAAGCGTAGGTCCCTTGCAGCCAGAATCAGGGGAATTTATAATGGGGAACAAAGAAATGGCAGACCAATTAAATACATACTTTGGTTCTGTCTTCACAAAGGAAGACACAAATAACCTCCCAGAGATGTCGGGGAACATAGGATCTAATGAAAGGGAGGAACTGAAAGAAATCAGTATTTGTAGGGAAATGGTGTTATGGAAATTGACGGGATTGAAGGCCGATAAATTCCCAGGGCCTGATAATCTGCATCCCAGGGTACTTAAGGAAGTGGCCCGAGAAATAGTAGATGCATTGCTGGTCATCTTCCAAAATTCTATAGACTCTGGAACAGTTCCCATGGATTGGCGGGTAGCTAATGTTACCCCACTATTCAAAAAAGGTAGTGGAGAGAAAATGGGGAATTACAGACTGGTAAGCCTGACATCAGAATTGGGGAAAATGCTAGAGTCCATTATAAAAGATGTAATAGCAGAGCACTTGGAAAACAGTGACAGGATCGGACAAAGTCAACATGGATTTACAAAAGGTAAATCGTGCTTGACTAATCTACTGGAATTTTTTGAGGATGTAACTGGTAGAATAGATAAGGGTGAACTAGTGGATGTGGTGTATTTGGACTTTCAGAAGGCTTTCGATAAGGTCCCGCATAAGAGATTAGCGTGTAAAGCTAAGGCACATGGGATTGGGGGCAAGGTATTGACTTGGATTGAGAACTGGTTGGCAGACAGAAAGCAAAGAGTTGGAATAAACGGGTCTTTTTCCGAGTGGCAGGCAGTGACTAGTGGGGTACCGCAGGGATTGGTCCTAGGAGCCCAGCTATTCACAATATATGTTAATGATCTAGAAAAGGGAACTAGATGTAATATCTCCAAGTTTGCAGACGACACAAAGCTGGGTGGGCGTGTGTGCTGTGAGGATGCTGAGAAACTCCAGTATGATTTGGACACTTTGGGTGATTGGGCAAAAGCATGGCAGATGCAGTATAATGTGGATAAATGCGAGGTTATCCACTTTGGTTGCAAAAACAGGAAGGCAGATTATTATTTGAATGGCAATAGATTGGGAGAAGGGGAAGTGCAACAAGACCTGGGTGTCCTTGTGCACCAGTCGCTGAAGGTAAGCATGCAGGTGCAGCAGGCAGTTAAGAAGGCAAATGGTATGTTGGCCTTCGTAGCGAGAGGGTTCGAGTACAAGAACAAGGATGTCTTGCTGCAGTTGTACAGGGCCTTGCTGAGACCACACCTTGAGTATTGTGTGCAGTTTTGGTTGCCTTATCTGAGGAAGGATGTTCTTGCCATGGAGGGAGTGCAGCGAAGATTCACCAGACTGGTACCTGCGATGGCGGGAATGATGTATGATCAGATATTGGGTCGATTGGGCTTATACTCACTGGAGTTTAGAAGAATGAGAGGGGATCTCATTGAAACTTATAAAATTCTAACAGGACTAGACAGACTAGATGCAGGAAGGATGTTCCCGATGGTGGGGGAGTCCTGAACCAGGGGTCACAGTCTAAGGATAAGGGGTAAGCCATTTAGGACAGAGATGAGGAGGAATTTCTTCACCCAGAGAGTGGTGAACCTGTGGAATTCTCTACCACAGAAGGCAGTTGAGGCCAATTCATTAAATATATTCAAGAAGGAGTTCGGTATATTTCTTAAGGCTAAAGGGGTCAAGGGATATGGGGAAAAGGCAGGGACAGGATACTGAGTTTGGATGATCAGCCATGATCTCATTGAATGGCGGAGCAGGATCGAGGGGCCGAATGGCCTACTCCTGCTCCTATCTTCTATGTTTCTATGTTTTCCATGTGCTTCAACTTTTTTGGCTAGCCTATTATGGCACTCTATCAAACGCCTTTTGGAAGTCCATGTATACCACATCAACCACATTGCCCTCATCAACCCTCTCTGTTACCTCATCAAAAAACTTGATCCAGTTGGTTAAACACGATTTGCCTTTCACAAATCTGTGCTGGCTTTCCTTAATTAATCCACACCTATCCAAGTGACTATTAATTTTGCCCCTGATTACTGTTTCTAAAAGCTTCCCCACTACTGAGGTTAAACTGACTGGCCTGTAGTTGCTGGGTTTATCCTTACACCCTTTTTTGAACAATGGTGTAACATTTGCAATTCTCCAGTCCTCTGGCACCACCCCTGTATCTATGGACGATTGGAATATTATGGCCAGTAACTGCGAGATTTCCGCCCTCAATTCCCTCAGCTTCCTAGGATGCATCCCATCGACTCCTGGTGATTTATCTACTTTAAGTACAGCCAGGCTTTCTAATACATAGAAACATAGAAACCTTGAAAAATAGGAGCAGGAGTAGGCCAATAAGCCCTTCGAGCCTGCTCCACCATTGAATATGATCATGGCTGATCCTCTATCTCAATATCATATTCCCGCCTTCTCCCCATACCCCTTAATTCCTTTTGTGTCGAGAAATCTATCTATCTCCTTAAATATATTCAGTGACTTGGCCTCCACAGCCTTCTGTGGCAGAGAATTCCACAGGTTCACCACCCTCTGAGTGAAGAAATTTCTCCTCATCTCAGTCCTAAATGTCCTACCCCGTATCCTGAGACTGTGACCCCTCATGCTAGACCCACAGCCAGGGGAAACATCCTCCCTGCATCCAGTCTGTCAAGCTCTGTCAGACTCTTATACATTGCTACGAGAGCCCCTCTCATTCTTCTAAACTCTAGTTAATACAGGCCTAGTCGACCCAATCTCTCCTCATATGACAGTCCTGCCATCCCAAGAATCAGTCTGGTGAACCTTCGCTGCACTCCCTCTATGGCAAGTATATCCTTTCTTAGGTAAGGTGACCAAAACTGCAAACAGTACTCCAGGTGTGGTATCACCAAGGCCCTGTATAACTGTAGTAAGACATATTTGCTCCTGTACTCAAATCCTCTTGCAGTGAAGGCCAATATACCATTTACTTTCCTATCTGCTGCACCTGCATGTTTGCTTTCAGTGACTGGTGTACAAGGACACCCAGGTCCCTCTGTACATCAACATTTCCCAATCTATCACCATTTAAATAATACTTTGCCTGTCTGCTTTTCCTACCGAAGTGGATAACTTCACATTTATCCATGGTATACTGCATCTGCCATGTATTTGCCCACTCACTCAACTTGTCTAAATCGCCTTGAAGCCTCTTTGTATCCTCCTCACAACTCACAATCCCACCTAGTTTCGTGTCATCAGCAAACTTGGAAATATTACATTTGGTTCCCTCATCCAAATCATTGATATATATTGTGAATAGCTGGGGCCCAAGCACTGATCCCTGCAGTACCCCACTAGTCACCGCCTGCCACCCCAAAAAAGACCCATTTATTCCTACTCTCTGTTTCCTCTCTGTAAACCAATTTTCAATCCATGCCAATATATTACCCCCAATCCCATGAGCTTTAATTTTGCACACTAACCTCTTATGTGGGACTTTATCAAAGGCCTTCTGAAAATCCAAATACACCACATCCACTGGTTCTCCCTTATCTATTGTACCAGTTACATCCTCAAAAAACTCCAGTAATTTTTTCAAACACAATTTCCCTTTCATAAATCCATGTTGACTTTGTCTAATCCCGTTGATATTTTCTAAGTGTCCTGTTATCACATCCTTTATAATAGACTCTAGCATTTTCCCTACTACTGATGTTAGTCTAACCGGTCTGTCGTTCCCTGTTTTCTCTCTCCCTCCTTTTTTAAATAGTGGGGTTACATTTGCCACCCTCCAATCTGCAGGAACTGTTCTATAATCTACAGAATTTTGGAAGATGACAACCAATGCATCCACTAATTCCATGGCTACCTGTTTTAGTACTCTGGGATGCAGATTATCAGACCCTGGGGATTTATCAGCTTTCAGTCCTATTAATTTCTCCAGCACTTTTTTTCACCAATACCAATTTCCTTTAATTCCTCCTTCTCACTGGACACTTAGTTCCCTAGCATTTCTGGGAAGTTGTTTGTGTCGTCTTCTGTGAAGACAGAACAAAAGTATTTGTTTAATTGCTCTGCCATTTCCTTGTTCCCCATTATAAATTCTCCTGTTTCTGACTGTAAGGGGCCTACATTTGTCTTCACTGATCTTTCTCTTTTTACATACTTGTAGAAGCTTTTACAGTCCACTTTTATGTTCCTTGCAAGTTTACTCTCATACTCTATTTTTCCCCTCTTAATCAATCTCTTGGTCCTTTTTTGCTGAACTCTAAACTGCTCCCAATCTTCAGGCTTGCTACTTTTTCTGGCAACTTTATATGACTCCCCTTTGGATCTAATATCCATAATTTATTTTGTTAGTCAAGGTTGGGCCGCTTTTCCTTTTGTGTTTTTGCACCAGAAAGGAATGTATAACTTGCAATTCATGCATTCGTTCCTTAAATGTTAGCCATTGCCTATCCACCATCATGCCTTTTAATGAAGCTCCACAATCTATCATAGCCAACTCACTGCTCATACCTTTGTAGTTTCCTTTGTTTAGATTTAAGCCCCTAGTTTCGGATTGGACTTCTTCACTTTCCATCTCAGTGAAGAATTCTATCATGTTCTGGTCACTCTTCCCTAAAAGACCCCGCACAACACGATTATTAATTAACCCCTTCTCATTACGCAATACCCAATCTAGGATAACCTGTTCCCTAGTTGGCTCCTCAACATACTGGTCTAAAAAACCATCTCGTACACACTCCAGGAACTCATCCTCCACGATATTATTGCTAATTTGGTTTGGGGAGTCTATATGTAGATTAAAGTCACCCATGATTACTGTAGTACCCTTGTTACATGCATCTCTAATTTCCTGTTTGATGCCATCCCCTACATTACCACTACTATTTGGAGACCTATAGACAACTCCCACCAATATTTTCTGCCCTTTGATGCTTCTTAGCTACGCCCAGACTGATTCCACATCTTGATTATGTAAGCCAATATACTTTCTCACTATTGCTCTGATGATTTCATCCTTTACTAACAATGCCACCCCACCTCCTTTTTCTTTTTGACTGTCCTTCCTAAATATCGAATATCCTTGGTAAAAACAGATGCAAAGTTTTCATTTAGCATCTCAGACATACCCTCTGCCTTCATGCATAGGTCTCCTTTTCGGTGCCTAATTGACCCCACTTCTCCTCTTCCTACCCGTTTATTATTCACTAGCTGGAGTGCCCGGCGGTGCCGAGGCTTTTTTGAGGGCATGTTGTTGTTGGAAGAGAGAGAGAGAGCAACTGGGGGGGAAGAGAGAGAGCGACTGGGGGGAAGAGAGAGAGCGACTGGGGAGAAGAGAGAGAGCGACTGGGGAGAAGAGAGAGAGCGACTGGGGAGAAGAGAGAGAGCGACTGGGGGGAAGAGAGAGAGCGACTGGGGGGGAAGAGAGAGAGCGACTGGGGGGAAGAGAGAGAGCGACTGGGGGGAAGAGAGAGCGTGACTGGGGGGAAGAGAGAGCGCGACTGGGGGGAAGAGACAGAGCGACTGGGGGGAAGAGAGAGAGCGACTGGGGGGAAGAGAGAGAGCGACTGGGGGGAAGAGAGAGCAACTGCGGGGAAGAGAAAGAGTGACTGGGGGGAAGAGAGAGAGCGACTGGGGAGAAGAGAGAGAGCGACTGGGGAGAAGAGAGAGAGCAACTGGGGGGAAGAGAGAGAGTGACTGGGGGGAAGAGAGAGAGCGACAGGGGGGAAGAGAGAGAGCGACTGGGGGGAAGAGAGAGAGCGACTGGGGGGAAGAGAGAGAGCGACTGGGGGGAAGAGAGAGCGCGACTGGGGGGAAGAGAGAGAGCGACTGGGGGGAAGAGAGAGAGCGACTGGGGGAAGAGAGAGCGACTGGGGGAAGAGAGAGAGCGACTGGGGGAAGAGAGAGAGCGACTGGGGGGATGTAATGTTTCCCTGACTGACCTGTTTGGACACCATTCACACCTTTGACTGCTGTGATTATCTCTCTGCCGAGGTGTGACAAATGGCAGTTGGAAAGGTTACCTGTAAACATCTGACATGATTCTCTGACTATATAAGCTGTGTCTTTATGCATTTCTCCACTTCACCTGAAGAAGTAGCAGCGCTCCGAAAGCTTGTGATTTCAAATAAAGCTGTTGGACTATAACCTGGTGTTGTGTGATTTCTTACATACGTTAAGAGCATGCGCGATGCGCGCAATAGCCGAACGTGGCTGGACACGAATTCCGATTAAATGAGTAAGAAGCGGCTGGACGAAGCGAAGTAATGGAGCGGCGGGTGGGCGGATATGCTTCTTAAATAACTGCTCTAGGCCGGAAATCCCGAATAATAACCATAAGGTCCCGCGTTTGAAGTTTCGGGGCTTCTCCCGGTCACAGGCCCAGGCTAACGGCCGCCATCTTTGTTCAGTGAGTAGCAAAGCGCATGCGCGGTCATCTTGGCACAGGAACAAAGAGTGGCTGGGGCTTCAGTGTCTGCTTCCAACTGGGTCCCAGTGCCCGGGGATTCAATAGTTGACTCAGTTACTTGATTCAGACACTCCACACATCCGATTTCTCACCATCTCTACAGAAGGCGCTGGGAAAAGCAGAGCAGACGGTTAACATCCCACACAATTGTAACAGAAGTGCCCACAGCTGGGCCCGCATGTGTATTGATTTCTTTGTGGGTTCAATGACGAGACCTTTATGAAAGAGAATGACTTTTAATCTAAAGCTTGTTCAACTCTTTTATACAGCTTTTACAGGAGACACGATGCTTGTGAAGCATCTAGAACGAAACTGAAACTAAAACTAACTGCCTTGCTTCTCTCGGTCACATGCCCTCTGCTGGTCAGGCACAAGCAATCAATACATGCCAACATGCTATTAAGGCATCATAATCAAACAGGCAAATACCATCTCTATTTGCTGATATCATTACACCATGTACAGTCCCAGGGTTGGAATCCCATGTACAGTCCCAGGGTTGGAATCCCCATGTACAGTCCCAGGGTTGGAATCTCCATGTACAGTCCCAGGGTTGGAATCCCCATGTACAGTCCAAGGGTTGGAATCCCAATGTACAGTCGCGGGGCTGGGATCCCCATGTACAGTCCCAGGGTTAGAATCCCCATGTACAGTCCCAGGATTGGAATCCCCATGTACAGTCCCAGGGGTAGAATCACCATGTACAGTCCCAGGGTTGGAATCCCCATGTACAGTCCCAGGAATAGAATCCCCATGTACAGTCCCCGGGTTGGACTCCCCATGTACAGTCCCAGGGTTGGAATCTCTTTTTACAGTCCCATGGTTAGAATCCCCATGTACAGTCCCAGGGTTGGAATCCCCATGTGCAGTCCCAGGGTTGGAATCCCCATGTACAGTCCCAGGGTTAGAATCCCCATGTGCAGTCCCAGGGTTGGAATCCCCATGTATAGTTCCAGGGGTTAGAATCCCCATGTAGAGTCCCAGGGTTAGAATCCTCATGTACAGTCCCAGGGCTAGAATCCCCATGTACAGCCCCAGGGCAGGAATCCCCATATACGGTCCAAGGGTTAGAATTCCCATGCACAGTCCCAGGCTTGGAATCCCCATGTAGAGTACCAGGGTTGGAGTCGCCATGTACAATCCCAGGGTTAGAATCACCATGTACAGTCCCAGGGTTGGAATCCCCATGTACAGTCCCAGGGTTGGAATCCCCATGTATTGTCCCCGGGTTGGAATCCCCATGTACGGTCCCCGGGTTGGAATCCCCATGTACGGTCCCCGGGTTGGAATCCCCATGTACGGTCCCCGGGTTGGAATCCCCATGTACGGTCCCCGGGTTGGAATCCCCATGTACAGTCCCCAGGTTGGAATCCTTAGCAACACCGAGTGCGGTTCTCAGGCTCCGAGTCACAGCCGCCATTCCCCGGGGCAACACCGAGTAGGAACGGCGATATATGCCCAAGTCAGGATAATATGTGACTTGGAGGGGAACTGGGAGGTGAAGGTGTTCCCATGCACCTTCTGCCCTTGTACTTCTAGGTGGTGGAGATCACGTGTTTGGGAGGTGCTGTCAAAGTTCTAGTGGAGTTACAGATGTATAAAGTCGCTCTCCTTCACCCCTCCCCCTCCCACCTCGCTCTCTCTCCTCCCATAGAGGCCAGAGGGGTTCCCTTCCCCGAAGGACATTAGTGAACTAGTTGGGTTTTTACAACAATCCGGCAGCTTTCATGGTCACTTTTTTCTAGTGCCGGCCCCACAATTTCCCAGATTCATTCAGCTCAATTTCACAACCTGCCTTTGTGTTTTCGTGGGTTCTCTCTCACCCTCCCTTTTTCCTGTTTCAAATTCATTTTACAGGGTGTTCGAAGGGGAGGATTTGCAGACGGGAAACTCAAACCAAACATCACTTCAAGATCTGACTGAGTCGCTCAATTCATCAGGACCTTTGAACATGGAAACAGAAAGCACCGTTCAGAGCAGAGAGAAACCGTACACGTGTTCTGTGTGTGGACGAGGCTTCAGCCAATCCTCTGGCCTGTCGAGATACAGGCGCAGTCACACTGGGGAGAGGCTGTTCACCTGCACTGTGTGTGGGAAGGGATTCACTCAGTTATCCCACCTGCTGCAGCACTGGCGAGTTCACACTGACGAGAGACCTTTTAAATGTCAGGACTGCGGAAAGCGCTATAAAGGTTCCAGGGAACTGACATACCATCAGAGTTTTCACGCTGACGAGAGACCGTTCAGGTGCTCTCACTGCAGGACTGGGTTCAGGCGATCATCTAACCTCACTGTACACCAGCGCACTCACACTGGGGAGAGACCGTTCACCTGCTCCGAGTGTGGGAAGGGATTCACGTGTTCATCCAACCTGCTGATACACCAGCGAGTTCACACCGGGGAGCGGCTGTTCACCTGCACTGCGTGTGGGAAGGGATTCAGGTGTTCATTTGACCTGCTGACACACCAATGTGTTCACACTGGGGAGTGACCGTTCACCTGCTCTGAGTGTGGGAAGGGATTCACTCAGCCATCCCACCTGCTGACACACCAGCGAGTTCACACTGGGGAGAGATGGTTCACCTGCTCCGAGTGTGGGAAGGGTTTCACGTGTTCATCCCATCTGCTGAAACACCAGCGAGTTCACACTGGGGAGAGACTGTTCACCTGCTCTGAGTGTGGGAAGGGATTCACTCAGTCATCTACCCTGCTGAGACACCAGATGTCAAACTGCGATCTGTTCCTGACTGAAAGTGAAACGGCAGGGTTAAGTATCCAGTCTAAAAATGACTGGTAATTATTCTATGAAGGTTTAATTTGTTTGTAGAATCATAGAATGGTTACAGCACAGAAGGTGGCCATTCGGCCCATTGAGCCCGTGCCGGCTCTCTGCAAGAGCACTTCAGCTAGTCCCACTCCCCCACCCTTTCCCCGGAGCCCTGCAAATTTTTGTCCTTCAGGTACTCATCCAATTCCCTTTTGAAAGCTACGATTGAATCTGCCTCCACCACCCTTTCAGGCAGTGCATTCCAGATCCTAACCACTCACTGCGTAAAAAGTTTTTCCCCACGTCACCTTTGATTCTTCTCCCAATCACCTTAAATCTGTGTCCTCTGGTTCTCGGCCCTTCCGCCAATGGGAACAGTTTCTCTCTATCTACTCTGTCTAGACCCCTCATGATTTTGAACACCACTATCAAATCTCCTCTCAATCTTCTCTGCTCTAAGGAGAACAACCCCAGCTTCTCCAGTCTATCCACGTAACTGAAGTCCCTCATTCCTGGAATCATTCTTGTAAATCTTTTCCGCACCCTCTCTAAACCTGCACATCCTTCCTAAAGTGCGGGGCCCAGAATTGGACACAATATTGCAGTTGGGGCCGAACCAGTGTTTTATAAAGGATCATCATAACTTCCTTGCTTTTGTACTCTATGTCTCTACTTATAAAGCCCAGGATCCCGTAAGCATTTTTAACCACTTTCTCAACCTGCCCTGCCACCTTCAACGATTTGTGCACATAAACCCCCAGGTCTCTCTGTTCATGCACCCCCTTTAGGATTCTACCCTTTAGTTTATATTGCCTCTCCTCGTTCTTCCTACCAAAATGTATCACTTTGCATTTTTCTGTGGTAAATTTCATCTGCCACATGTCTGCCCATTCCACCAGCCTGTCTCTGTCCTCTTGAAGTCTGTCACTATCCCCCTCGCTGTTCACTATACTTCCAAGTTTTGTGTCATCTGCAATTTTTGAAATTGTGCCCTGTACACCCACGTCCAAGTCATTAATATATATCAAGAAAAGCAGTGGTCCTAGAACCGACCCCTGGGGAACACCACTGTATACCTTCCTCCAGTCCGAAAAACAACCGTTCACCACTACTCTCTGTTTCCTGTCACTTAGCCAATTTCATATCCATGCTGCCTGTTCCTTTTATTCCATGGGCTTCAACTTTGCTGGCAAGCTTATTATGTGGCAATTTATCAAACGCCTTTTGGAAATCCATGTACACCACATCAACCGCATTGCCCTCATCAACTGTTTCTGTTACCTCATCAAACAACTCAATCAAGTTAGTTAAACACGATTTGCCTTTAACAAATCCATGCTGGCTTTCCTTAATTAATCCACACTTGTCCAAGTGACTGTTAATTTTGTCCCAGATTATCATTTCTAAAAGATTCCCCACCATCGAGGTTAAACTGACTGGCCTATAGTTGCTGGGTTTATCCTTACACCCTTTTTTGAACAATGGTGTAACATTTGCAGTTCTCCAGTCCTCTGGCACCACCACCGTATCCAAGGAGGATTGGAAGATTATGGCCAATACCTCTGTAATTTTCACCCTTACCTTCTTCAGCATCCTGGGATGCATCCCATCTGGTCCTGGTGACTGAGCTACTTTAAGTACAGCCAACCTTTATAGTACCTCCTCTTTATCAATTTTTCTCCCATCCAGTATCTCAACTACCTCCTCTTTCACTGTGACTTTGGCAGCATCTTCTTCCTTGTTAAAGGCAGATGCAAAGTACTCATTTAATATCTCAGCCATGTCATCTGCCTCCATGCGTAGGTCTCCTTTTGGTCACTAATCGGCCCCACCCCTCCTCTTACTATCCATTTATTATTTATATGCTATAGAAGACTTTTGGATTCCCTTTATGTTAGCTGCCAGTCCATTCTCATACTCTCTCTGCCCATTTTATTTCCTTTTTCACTTCCCCTCTGAATGTTCTATATTCAGCCTGGTTCTTGCTTGTATTCTCAATCTTACATCTGTCATACTCCCCCTTTTTCTGCTTCATCTTACTCCCTATCTCTTTCATCATGCAGGGAGTTCTGGCTTTGGTTGCCCTACCTTTCCCCCTCGTGGGAATGTACATCGACTGTACCCGAACCATCTCTTTAAAGGCAGCCCATTGTTCCAATACAGTTTTGTCTGCCAATCTTTGATTTCAATTTATCCGGGCCAGATCCATTCTCATCCCACTGAAATTGGCCCTCCTCCAATTCAGTATTTTTACTCTAGATTGCTCCTTGTGCTTTTCCATAGCTAATCTAAACCTTATGATACTATGATCACTGTTCCCTAAATGTTCCCCTACTGACAGTTGCTCCACTTGACCGACCTCATTCCCCAGAACCAGATCCAGCAATGCCTCCTCCCTCGTTGGGCCAGAAACGTACTGATCAAGAAAGTTGTCCTGAACACACTTCAGAAATGCTTCCCCTTCTCTGCCCTTTATACTATTACGATCCCAGTCTATATTAGGATAGTTGAAGTCCCCCATTATCACTACTCTATAGTTCTTGCACCTCTGTGTAATTTACCTGCAAATTTGCTCCTCTATATCCTTCCCACTATTTGGTGGTCTATAGAATACACCTAGTAGTGTAATGGCACCTCTATTGTTTCTTAACTCTAACCAGATAGATTCTGTCCTTGACCCCTTCAGGACATCTTCTCTCATATATCTTATAGAATCATAGTCATAACGGCAAAGAATGAGGTAATTCGGCCCATCGAGTCCGTGTTGGCTCACTGTAGAGCAATCCAGTCAGTCCCATTCCCCCGCTCGATCCCCGTAACCGTGCAAGTTTATTTCCCTCAAGTGCCTATCCAGTCTTCCCTTGAAAACATTGAGTGTCTCCGCTTTCACCACTTCCATCGGCAGCGAGTTCCAGGTCCTCAGCACCCTCTGAGTAAAAAAGTTTTTCCTCACATCCCCCTGTATCTCTTGCCCAAAACCTATATCTGTGTCCCCTCGTCCTTGTACCATCAACTAGTCGGAACAGCCTTTCCCCTTCTAGCCTATCCAAACCCATCATAATCGCGTACACCTCTATTAATTCACCCCTCAACCTCTTTTGCTCTAAATTTAAAAAATCCATCTTCTCCAACCTGTCCTTGTAACTAAGATTCCCCCATCCCCAGAACCATTCTGGTAAATCTCCTCTGCACCCTCTCAAGGGCCTTCACATCCTTTCTAAAGTGTGGTGACCAGAACTGGATGCAATACTCCAGTTGTGGCCTAACCAGCGCTTTATAAAGGTTCAGCATAACTTCTCTACTTTTGTACTCAATACCCCTATCTATGAAGCCCAAGATCCCATTTGCTTTGTTAACCACTCTCTCCATATGTCCTGCCAACTTCAGGGACCTATGCACATTAATTCCAAGGTCCCCCTGTCCCTGCATACTCTTTAAAACTGTGCCATTAAGTGTATATTGCCTCTCCCGTTCTTTCTGCCAAAATACATCACCTCACACTTCTCTGTATTAAATTCCATCTGCCACTTGTCTGCCCATTCTGCCAGCCTTTCTATGTCCTGTTGCAGTCGATTGGTATCATCCTCACTGTTTGCCACCCCCCGAGTTTGGTGTCATCGGCAAACTTAGAAATTCTACTCTGTATTCCAATCTCCAGGTCATTTATATATATCAAAAAAAGCAGTGGCCCCAGCACTGACCCTTGGGGAACACCACTGTCCACCATCCTCCAGTCTGAAAAACAACCATTTACCACAACTCGCTGTTTTCTGTCCTTAAGCCAATTCCTTATCCAAGCTACCACTGACCCACCTATTCCATGAGCCTCAATTTTGTTAACCAGCCTTCTATGTGGTACTTTGTCAAACGCCTTCCTAAAATCCATGTAAACAACATCCACTGCATTCCCTTCATCAATCCTCCCTGTAACTTCATCTGAAAATTCAATTAGATTAGTCAAACATGATCTGCCTTTTACAAATCCGTGTTGGCTATCCTTAATTAGCTTAAACCTCTCCAAGTGCCCGTTATATCCAGGAATATTTAGGACCCAATCCTGCCCTTTTTTGAGCCAGGTCTCCATTATCGCCACAACACCATATTTCCATGTAGCTATCTGCGCCTGCAGCTCACCAACCTTATTTACCATGCTTCGTGCATTTACACACATGCACTGTAAACCTATCTTAGATCTTCTTGTATTCTCTCTTAGTCTGATCCCATCTATTACCTTACTCTGTCTTACTATAATGCTATCTGTCTCTCCCAATCCTTTGTTTCTCCTTTCTAATGCTACATCCTGGCGCCCATCCCCCTGCCAAATTAATTTAAACCTTCCCCAACAGCACTAACTTCCCGACTCCCCAGCCAGGGGGGAAAAAACCTCTCAATCCCCCCTCAGAATCTTATGTTTCAATGAGATCACCTCTCATTCTTCTAAATTCCAGAGAGTATAGGCCCAATCTACTCAATCTCTCCTCATAGGACAAGCCTCTCATCCCAGGGATCAATCTAGTGAACCTTCGTTGCACCGCCTCTAAGGCATATCTGTCCTTCCTCAGATAAGGAGACAAAAGCTCCAGGTGTGGTCTCACCAAGGCCCTGTACAATTGTAGCAAGACTTCCTCACTCTTGTACTCCAGCCCCCTTGCAATAAAGGCTAACATGTCATTTGCCTTCCTAATTGCTTGCTGTACCTTCATGCTATCTTTACGTGTTTCCTGTACGAGGACACCTAAATCTCTCTGAACTCCAACATTTAATAGTTTCTCACCGTATAATAAATATTCTGTTTTTCTATAGTTCCGACCAAAGTGAATAACCTCACGTTGCTCCACATTATACTGCACCTGCCACCTTATTGCCCACTCACTTAACCTGTCTATATCCCTTTGCAGCCTCTTTGTGTTCTCCTCACAGCTTACTGTCCCACCTAGCTTTGTATCATCAGCAAACTTGGATACATTGCACTCAGTCCCTTCATCAAAGTCATTGATATAGATTGTAAATAGCTGAGGCCCAAGCACTGATCCTTGCAGCACCCCACTAGTTACAGCCTGCCAAACGGAAAATGACCCATTTATCCCCACGCCCTGTTTTCTGCCCATTAACCAATCCTCTATCCATGCTGATATATTACCCCCAACCCCATGAGCCCATATCTTGCGTAGCAACCTTGTATGTGGCACCTTATCGAATGCCTTTTGGAAATCCAAATATACCACATCCACTGGTTCCCCTTTATCTACGCTGCTAGTAACATCCTCAAAAAACTCTAATAAATTTGTTAAACACGATTTACCTTATAAAACCATGTTGACTCTGCCTAATCATGTTATTATTTTCTCAGTGTCCTGTTACCACTTCCTTAACAATGGATTCCAGCATTTTCCCAACGACTGATGTCAGGCTAACTGGCCTGTAGTTCCCTGTTTTCTCTCTCCCTCCTTTCTTGAATAGCGGTGTTACATTTGCTACCTTCCAATCCACTGGGGCTGTTCTAGAATCTGGGGAATTTTGGAAGATCACAACCAATGCATCCACTATCTCTGCAGCCACCTCTTTTAGAACCCTCAGATGTAGGCCGTCAGGTCATTGGGAGTTGTCGGAATTTATTCCCATTAGTTTCTCAAGTACTTTTTCTCTACTGATATTAATTACTTTAAGTTCCTCACTCTTATCAGCCCCTTGGTTCCCCACTATTTTGGGTCTGCTTTTTGTGTCTTCTACTATGAAGACAGATATACAATATTTGTTTAAAATCTCTGCCATTTCCTTGTTCCCCAATATAATTTCTCTTGTCTCAGCCCCTAAGGGACCAATGTTTACTTTTGCTTCTCTCTTCCTTTTTACATACTTGTAGAAGCACTTACAATCTGTTTTCATATTTCTTGCTAGTTTACTCTCATTCTATTTTCAAATACTTGAAGAGGAGTAATTTGCAATGAAATGGGAAAAAGCTGGAGTGTGGGACTGCACAGGATAGGAGCAGGAGTAGGCCATATGGCCCCTGATGTGCTATCAATTACTCATAAAAGACAGAGAGTTAGGAGAGTAACTAAAGGCTTTTATTAGCAAAGAACAGAGCATGCCTCTCGTGGTTGACTGGGTTCCAAGAAGGCAGGGGGCTGCAGGTCAATCACCTTTATACCTGGGCCTGTGGGTGGAGCCAGCCGAGACATGTTGAGGCATGCATAGGTACAACAGTGTGCAGCAACAACAACAACAACAACAACAGTGACTAACAATAACAGTGGTTTACCACATTCACCCCTTGTTTAAAATTGAGTCCGGCGGGGTGAAGTGTACTAAAGGTTCGTGTAAGTAAGTCTATCAGGTGGCCTTGTATGCCGTCCTGATTGTCGTGGTGGCGGCGGTGATGGTGCAGCATCCAACGTTGAATCTGGCATCTCATTGAGTGGTTGGGTGGTCAATGATGGGTCCTGGGGCTGCGGCATGCCGTCTAGCGGGGTTGGGTTGTGGGTAGTGGTGGATGGCAATGGTAGTGTTTCAGGGGCACCCAAAGGTGCGAGATCTCGTGTGGGGGCTGTGTCCTCCTGCCCGTCCGGGTACGCTACGTAAGCGTACTGGGGGTAGGCATGGGTAGTGGTGGGTGGCGAGGGAGGTGTTTCGGGAGCACCCGAAGGTGCGAGGTCTCGTATGGAGACTGTGTCCTCCCGCCCGTCCGGGTACACCACGTAAGCATACTGAGGGTTGGCATGGAGGAGGCTCACCCTCTTGACCAGGGGGTCCGTCTTATGGGACCTCACGTGCTTCCACAGTAGGACGGGTCCTGGAGAAGTCAGCCATGTCGGTAACGAGATCCCCGATGTGGACTTCCTGGGGAAGGAGAACATTCTCTCGTGAGGGGTAGCATTGGTGGCTGTACAGAGCAGTGACCGAATGGAATGGAGCGCCGCAGGGAGGACTTCCTGCCAGCGAGAGGTCGGAAGGCCCTTAGATTTCAAGTTTAAAAGGACTGCCTTCCAGACCGTCGCATTCTCCCTTTCCACCTGGCCATTCCCCCGGGGGTTGTAGCTGGTGGTCCTGCTTGTAGCGATACCTCTCGAGAGCAGGTACTGCCGGAGTTCGTCGCTCATAAAGGATGAGCCCCTGTCGCTATGAATATAGCTAGAGAAACCGAACAAGGCAAAGAGGTCATTCAGACATTTAATGACAGTGGTACTGGTCATGTCTGAGCAAGGGATGGCAAACGGGAAACGGGAGTACTCATCAATTATGTTGAGGAAGTACACATTGCGGTCGGAGGAGGGGAGGGGCCCTTTAAAATCGACGCTCAGCCGTTCAAAGGGGCGCGTGGCTTTGATCAGGCTTGCTCTGTCTGGCCTATAAAAATGCGGTTTGCACTCGGCACAGATTTGGCAGTTCCTGGTCATGGTCCTGACCTCCTCGATGGAGTAGGGCAGGTTACGGGATTTGATGAAGTGAAAAAACCTGGTGACCCCCAGGTGGCAGAGGTCATTGTGGAGGGTCTTCAGTCTATCGACCTGCGCGTTGGCGCATGTACCACGTGATAGGGCATCTGGGGGCTCATTGAGTTTCCCGGGCCGGTACAAGATATCGTAATTGTAGGTGGAGAGTTCGATTCTCCACCTCAAGATCTTGTCATTCTTGATTTTGCCCCTCTGCTTATTATTAAACATAAAAGCTACTGAACGCTGGTCAGTGAGCAGGGTAAATCGTTTTCCGGCCAGGTAATGCCTCCAATGTCGCACAGCTTCCACAATGGCCTGGGCCTCCTTTTCGACAGAAGAGTGTCGAATCTCGGGGCCCTGGAGGGTCCTTGAGAAAAAGGCCACGGGTCTCCCCGCCTGGTTAAGGGTTGCAGCTAGGGCAAAGTCGGATGCATCGCTCTCCACTTGGAAAGGGATGGACTCATCCACTGCGTGCATTGTGGCCTTCGCAACATCTCCTTTTATGAGAGTGAAGGCTGCACAGGCCTCTGCTGCCAGGGGGAAGGAGGTGGACTTGATGAGGGGTCTGGCTTTGTCCGCATAGTTGGGCACCCACTGAGCATAGTACGAGAAAAACCCTAGGCATCTCTTCAGTGCTTTTTGGCAGTGGGGGAGGGGGAGCTCCATAAGGGGGCGCATCCTGTCGTGGTCGGGGCCGATGACTCCGTTCTCCACTACACAGCCAAGAATGGCAAGGCGCTTGGTACGAAACATACATTTGTCCTTGTTGTATGTTAGGTTCAGCCGCTGGGCCGTACGGAGGAATTTCTCTAGATTAATATCATGGTCCTGCTGGTCACGGCCGCAGATGGTGACGTTGTCTAGATAGGGGAAAGTGGCCTGGAGCGTGTTCTGGTCAACCATCCGGTCCATCTCCCGTTGGAAGACTGAAACCCCGTTGGTGACGCTGAAGGGAACTCTGAGGAAGTGGTAGAGATGACCGTCAGCTTCAAAAGCTGTGTACTGGCGGTCCTCAGCCCTGATGGGGAGCTGGTGGTATGCCGACTTCAGGTCAATCATCGAGAACACCCGGTATTGTGCTATCTGATTGACCATGTCAGATATGCGGGGGAGTGGGTATGCATCTAGCTGGGTGTAGCGATTGATCGTCTGGCTGTAGTCAATAACTAGGCGCTGTTTTTCGCCAGTCTTCACTACCACCACTTGTGCTCGCCATGGGCTGGTGCTACTTTCAATAATCCCTTCCTTCAGGAGTCTTGCTACCTCGGATTTAATGAAGCTCCTATCCCCGGCACTGTAACGCCTGCTTTTGGTAGCGATGGGCTTACAGTCGCGGGTGAGGTTAGCGAACAAGGAGGTGGGGGGGACTTTAAGGGTGGAGAGGCTGCAAATGGTGCGCGGCGGGCGATTTAAAAGCTGCTGGCTGCAGACTGTGAGTGGGGGGAGGGGTCCGTCGTACGCTAATGTGACACTCTTAAGGTGGCACTGAAAATCCAACCCCAGTAGAACGGCAGCGCAAAGATGGGGCAGGACCAGGAGTTTAAAATTTTTGTATTCTGTGCCCCTTACTGAAAGGGTCACTACACAGTAGCCACCGACGTCCGCTGACTGGGCTTTGGAAGCCAAAGAGATCCGATGTCGCGTCGGCAGGACCGGGAGAGAGTAACTGCGCACCGTGTCAGGGTGGATAAAGCTTTCCGTGCTCCCGCTGTCAAGAAGGCAGGTAGTGGCGCGGCCGTTTACCGTAATGTCCATCATGGACCTGGGCAGTTGATGAGGGAGAGATTGGTCCAGCGTCACGGAGGCCCAGCGTATGGTCGAGCGAGTCGATGTGGTCGTCAGATGAGGCGGTGGTTGCGTCCGGGTCCCCCGTGGTTGAAGTTGGAGACGTCCGAGATGGCGGCGCCCATGGTCCCGATCCCCACGCCGCTGGGGGAGCCCAAGATGGCGGACAAGATGGCTGCCCCCACGGTTCGCACGCGGCGCTGCTGGCGTTAGCGGTTTTACCTTTGCAGGCGCTGACATAGTGTCCTTTCTTCCCGCAGCTGGAGCAGGTAGCGTTTCTCGCCGGGCAGCGTGCTCTGGGGTGTTTTGCCTGGCCACAAAAGTAACATTTCTGTGCCTTGGACATCGCAGCAGCAGTTGAAGGTGGCGGTCCCATGACCCAAGGTTGTGGCGTCCACGTTGCGGAGCGGTTAGGGGAGAAGGCGTCCATATTCCTGTGGGCCGCGTCGAGCGAGAGCGCGAGGGACACTGCCTTTCTCAGGTCCATTTCTCCCTTTTCCAACAGTCTCTGCCGGGAGAAGTCGGACCTTAGACCCGCAACGAAAGCATCTCGGATCAGTCCCTCCGTGTGTGCTGCGGCTGATACTTCTTTGCAATCGCAGTCTCGGCCGAGTATCCATAGTGCCCGTAGGAAGGCCTCCACTGATTCCCCGGGCTGCTGTCTGCGGGATCTTAAGAGGTGCCTGGCATAGACCGTATTTACCGGGCGTGCGTATTGCCCTTTTAGCAGATCGATAGCCGCCGCATAGGTTGTCGCGTCCTGGATTATTGTATAAACTTGGTGGCTCACCTTTGAGGCCAGGATTTCCAACTTGTTTTCGTCCAGGGTCACAGTTGAGGCTTGCAGGTAGGCCTCGAAGCAACGCAGCCAATGCACGAATTTGGTAGCCGAACCCGCTTCTTGGGGGTCTAGGTCCAGGCATGTTGGTCTGAGGGCTCGCAGCAGCTCCTGCTGCTCAGTGTTTGGTGCAGCAGCCTGCTGTTCAGCGTTTGGTGCAGCAGCCTGCTGTTCAGCGTTTGTCGACATTTTGTTTTTGCTAATAAAATTGATGCGCTATCAATTACTCATAAAAGACAGAGAGTTAGGAGAGTAACTAAAGGCTTTTATTAGCAAAGAACAGAGCATGCCTCTCGTGGTTGACTGGGTTCCAAGAAGGCAGGGGGCTGCAGGTCAATCACCTTTATACCTGGGCCTGTGGGTGGAGCCAGCCGAGACATGTTGAGGCATGCATAGGTACAACAGTGTGTAACAACAACAACAACAACAGTGAATAACAATAACAGTGGTATACCACAGCCCCTTGATCCTGCTCCACCATTCAATAAGATCATGGCTAATCTTTGAACTCGACTCCACTTTCTCACCCGCTCCGCATATCCCTTGATTCCCTTAATATCCCCAAATCTACTGATCTCAGCCATGAATATACTCAACGACTGAGCATCCACGGCCTTGTGGGGTAGAGAATTCCAAAGATTCACAACCCTCTCATCTCAGTCCTAAATGACCTCCCCTTATCCTGAGACAATGCTCCCTAGTTCTAGACTCTCCAGCCCGGGGAAGCAGCCTCTCAGCATTTACCCTGTCAAGCCCTCTCAGAATCTATATATATAAATCGGTACTTCTGTCATTCTGTCTATCTGTCATTCTGTCATTCTGTCTGTCATTCTGTCTGTCATCGCGTGTGCGTCTGGCGAGCTATGCGCTCGAAAGTTACAGGGCGTACCTACGCGCGCGTTACCTCCAAAGAAAGCTTACGCTTCCGAGACGGTTTTAAGCGTATTTACGTTTCGGCCGGGCTAAAATCCCGCCCGCGGTATCCCAAAAACCTTCAACGTTCCGCTCATTAGCATCTCATTATCCGCTCATTAGCGACAGAGTGACCTCGAGCACGACCGGGTTGCTGGCGGGCCAATCGGTGCGCGTGTGGCCGGGCCTTATCGTTCTGAACCGAGGTGAGTCGCCGCCATCTTGATTCCAAACTTTTCCTTTCTTTTTCCTGCTTTCTGCGTCTTAAAAAAAAACGTTGCTTTTAAAACACATATTGTTTTTTAAGAAAATGATTTAGAAAGTAATTAACTTATCTAATCTCATTAATTTTCCTACCTTTCCCCGTTTTTCCAGGTAGGCCTAGATGCCTCGGCGTCTCCTCCGCACCCACGCCCGAGCTAGGCACCTCCCAGCCCCACTTGAAGGCTGGAGGGCCGAGCCTCAGCCCAGCGCCGCTAGGGTGCGCGCGCAGCAGCAGCTGAGATGCGCTGTCTCTGGCTCGGCCGGGGCTTGCTGAGCGTCAAGCGTTACCCTGGCAACCCCGGCCGGCCGTCTCGCACAGCCGCAATCGGCGGTCTTCACCTTGGGCGGGGGGGGGGGGTTGTCGCGACCCTCGGGGGGGGGCGCGACCCTCGGCGGGAGGCCGCGACCCTCGGGGGGGCCGCGCGCGCAGCAGGAGAAGCTGAGACGCGGCGTCTCTCTCCCTCTGGCTCGGCCCGGGGGCGGGGCTTGGTCAGCGTCACGGTTACCCTGGCAGCCGGGCCCGCCAGCCGAGCCAGAGACGCCGCGTCTCAGCTCCTGCTGCGCGCACAATCGGCGGTCTTCACCTCGGTGGGGGGGCCGCGACCCTCGGGCGGAGGTGGGGGTGGGGGGGCGCGACCCTCGGGGGGGGGGCGACCCTCGGGGGGGGGGCGCGACCCTCGGGGGGGGCGCGACCCTCGGGGGGCCGTGACCCTCGGGGGGGCCCCCGCCCTCCCTCCCCTCCCTCCCTTCTCCCCCCACCCTCCCTTTCCCCCCCTTTTCCCCCCCCCCGCCCTCCCCCCTCCCTTCCCCCCGCCCTCCCGCCCCTCCCCTGCCCCCCACCCTCCCTTCCCTGCCCTCCCCTCCCCTCCTCCCCATCCCCTCCCTCCCCTCCCCCTCCCCTCCCCCTCCCCTCCCCCCCCTCCTCCCCTCCCCCTCCCCTCCCCTCCCTCTCTTCCCCCCAGTCGCTCTCTCTCTTCCCCCCAGTCGCTCTCTCTCTTCCCCCCAGTCGCTCTCTCTCTCTCTTCCAACAACAACATTCCCTCGAAAAAGCCTCAACACCGCCGGGCACTTCAGCTAGTCGTATATGTTTCAATGAGATCACCTCTCATTCTTCTAAACTCCAGAGAGTATAGGCCCATTCTACTCAATCTCTCATCATAGGACAACCCTCTCATCCCAGGAATCAATCTAGTCAACCTTCGTTGCTCCCTCTCTAAGGCCTGTATATCCTTCCTTAGGTACAGAGACCCAAACTGTCCACAGAACTCCAGGTGTGGTCTCACCAAAGCCCCGTACAATTGTAGTAAGACTTCCTTACTCTTCTATTCCAACCCCCTTGCAATAAAGGCCAACATGCCATTTGCCTTCCTAATTGCTTGCTGTACCTGCAGGCTAACTCTCTGTGATTTGTGTACAAGGAAACCCAAATCCCTCTGAACAACAACATTTGATAATTTCTCACCATTTAAAAAATATCCTGTTTTTCTATTCTTCCTACCAAAGTGCATAACCTCACATTTCTCCACATTATACTCCATCTGCCACCTTCTTGCCCACTCACTTAACCTGTCAATATCCCTTTGCAGCCTCTTTGTGTCCTGCTGGTGGGTGGCTGCTCATTATCCTCGGTGTGATTTAATCCCCTTTCCCACTGAATACTGCGGACAGACAGGCTCACCTTGGGAACGGAATGGTCATTGTGACATCACTTTCTAAACAAGAGCCCACAAGACAATGGGTTATCAATAAATGTTAAAGGGACTCAACGCTCTGAAGTTACACTGTGAATAAAGGAAATAAAATGCTGATAAATAATGTCTGAAGATAATGATTTCTCTCTGTGGAACGTGCTTGCACACATTCAGAATGACGAGCTTTGTACACACACAGCAAACACTTTGTGAGGCTCTTTTCAGTTGTTGCTCTGAACCCGCTGAGAGCTGGTGCACCCGGTGGGCATTAGGACCCTGCGGCCGCCCATCCGGCGGTGCTGTGAGGTCACGGTTCCACGCTCTGTCTCACCCAATCACTGCCCAAAGCACTGATTTTAACACCGTGGAGAAAACACTTTCTGAGGCCTTGGAGAGACTAAAATCCTACTATGAAGAAAACCACCTTCGCGCAAACCCATCAAAGACGCAAGTTTGTGCATTCCACCTCAGAAACCGTGAAGCCAAACGCCAGCTGAAAGTAACCTGGTGTGGAGCAACACTGGCACATTGCGAGCACCCTATCTACTTAGGAGTCACCCTTGACCGATGCCTCACCTTCAAGAACCACATCGAGAAGACAAAGGCAAAAGTGAGCCCACGAAACAACATCCTGAATAAGCTTTCTAACACAAGATGGGGAACAAGCCCGAAAACATTGCGAACCAGTGCACTTGCTCTTTGCTATTCCACTGCCGAATACGCCTGCCCTGCATGGGAAAGGTCTACTCATGCCAAGAAGATGGATGCCGTTCTGAATGCAAGCTGCCGATTTATCACAGGTTGCTTAAAACCAACAAACACCAACAGCCTATATATCCTGGCGGGTATCGCTCCTCCTGATGTAAGAAGAATGGTAGCCAGCAAGAAAGAGCGACTCCGTCAAACATCAGATGAGAGGCACCCTCTGCATTGTCACACACCTACACCCAGCCGCCTAAAGTCAAGGAAGAGTTTCATGAACAGTGTTGTTCCATTGCAATCAACCTCATCTGAAGCCCGCATCGCCTTGTGGAAAGACCGGCTCGCCAGTCTTGAACAACCCCCAGCGATGGAAATTTTACCTGATGAAAGCCTTCCCCCAGTAGCTAATTGCAACTGGGCAACCTGGAAGTGCCTTAACAGACTTAGGACCGGTGTAGGTTGCTCAAAGGTGTCACTAAGCAAATGGGGATATTCAACCAGCCCGACAACTTGTGAATGTGGAACTGAGGCACAGACTATGCAACATCTCCTGCAATACCCATCGTTAGAGGAACCCTGCAATGTTGCAGATCTTGCCGAATTCAACAACAAGGCGCAAAAATGTGTCCAGTTCTGGCTGGGCTATGTATAGACTGTCCGTGGACACGATAAGAAGAAGAAGTGGGTCCCGCCAAAGCTCAATAGAAAATACTGCAGCAAAAACAATCCTGACCATTCACAAACTGGGAGCAATCAGCACAGCACAACACAAGTGTGAATTAGTAGACTTTAACACACAGAGTTTGTCACTAATTAGTGCAAAGTGCAGGGCACTATTGCTCACCTTCAGTCCTGTCCCTCAATCCCAGCTCATCTCTGGGGGATTGTTACAAGGTTCACCCCGTCCTTTCAACACAAATATTACCCACATAATCCCACATCAATTAGACATTGCACACAGCTTCTGACAGTTAGTAACAAGACTAAACCGATGGTTCAAACCATTAAATAATTAAATAAATCAATCAATCAATCAATCATCCCATTCCATCCCATCTCATCCCGGTGGATAAAACCTCAGACGGTTCCTTAGTTCGGATTCCTCTGGTTCCTCAGCATATATGTGTCAGGATACTGAAACCCAGCTTTCTCACAGTCCACTCCTGGAGGCCCCACTCCCTGAGCCTACAACCTTCAGCAGGGTCAGTGGTGGAGTTCCGCAGCGGGAGTGATCCCAGAGTAACTGTCGGGATCGCAACCCGTGGATGTTCCGGGTCGTGTATTTTTAGTTATCCTGGTGTCTAACACGCACACATCAATAAAACAGGGAATTCCTGGAAATACGCTGCAGGTCCTTCTTTATCTGGAGATCAAATGTCTGTTGTGTAATTGTACCAGCAGTTAACAGGCTCCTGTGAACTCCTCCCTGTGTTATTTTAATGCAGACTTTAATCAATTTATTTTAAACGGGTATATGTCACACACATATTAAATCTTCGTGGAATAATTACCAGTCATTTTTAGACTGGAAACTTAACCCTGCCGTTTCTCTTTCAGTCAGGAACAGATCCCAGTTTGACATCAATCTCTGATTTGACAGCACGTTTCCAACATTCACCGTTGTTCTTCCTGACTCTAAACACAGTTGTAAAGGAGCCTTCTGTTCCGTGCCTAGGAGCTCTGACCCATGGGAGAGAGCGGCTGGGACACATTCCTTATCGACCTCAAGATTAAAGGGATATAGGTCTCCAAAGGGATATAGATAGACTAAGTGAGTGGGCAGTAAGGTGGCAGATGGAGTATAATGTAGGGAAATGTGAGGTTATTCACTTTGGTAGGAAGAATAGAAAAACAGAATATATTTTGAATGGTTAGAAACTTTCAAATGTTGGTGTTCAGAGAGATTTGGGTGTCCTCGTGCAAGAAACACAGAAAGCTAGCATGCAGGTACAGCAAGCAATAAGGAAGGCAAATGGCATGTTGGCCTTTATTGCAAGGGGGTTGGAGTATAAGAGTAAGGAAGTCTTGCTACAATTGTACAGGGCCTTGGTGAGACCACACCTGGAGTACTGTGCACAGTTTTGGTCTCCTTATCTAAGGAAGGATATACTTGCCTTGGAGGCGGTGCAACGAAGGTTGACTAGATTGATTCCTGGGATGAGAGGGCTGTCCTATGATGAGAGATTGTGTAGAATGGGCCTATACTCTCTGGAGTTTAGAAGAATGAGAGGTGATCTTATTGAAACCTGCAAGATTCTGAAGGGGATTGACAGGGTAGATGCTGAGAGGTTGTTTCCCCTGGCTGGAGTGTCTAGAACTAGGGGGCATAGTCACAGGATAAGGGGTCGGCCATTTAAGACTGAGATGAGGAGGAATTTCTTCACTCAGAGGGTTGTGAATCTTTGGAATTCTCTGCCCCAGAGGGCCGTGAATGCTGAGTCTTTGAGTATATTCAAGGCTGAGATCGATGGATTTTTGGACTCTAGGGGAATCAAGGGATATGGAGATCGGGCGGGAAAGTGGAGTTGAGGAGGATGATCAGCCATGATCTTGTTGAATGGCGGAGCAGGCTCAAGGGGCCATGTGACCTTCTCCTGCTTCCAATTCTTATGATCTTTTCTTATGTTCTTAGTCTGCCCAGCAACTTTCCTTTCAGTGAAGAGAGACGAGAAAGACCAAAGTGCCGTTTGCCCCTCTCAGTGTGGCCCTGAAGGACTGTGTCCAGGCTGTAGTTCTGTTCCCGCCGTACGATCCTCCCCCAGATTGTCCTTTCTGAGCTCCAGCCAGGTGATGCTAAACACTCAGGTGGGAACGACAAAAATCCACAACAATGTGTTTAAAGCAAAGCTGATTTATTTGACATATATCCAGAAATTTAAACTCCAGCCCAGTTACAGGGGTTATTAACATCAGCAGAAACAAACCCCAGCTGTCAGTGTGAACATGATTCAGTCCTGGATGTAATTAACAGCAGCAACAACAGCATAATCCAACCCCTGCAGTCACATGTGAACTCACTGGTGTGTCAGCAGGCTGGATGACTGAGTGAATCCCTTCCCACACTCAGAGCAGGTGAACAGTCTCTCCCCAGTGTGAACTCGCTGGTGTACAGTGAGGTGAGATGATTGCCTGATCCCAGTCCCGCAGTGAGAGCACCTGAACGGTCTCTCATCAGTGTGAACATGTTGATGACACATCAATTCCTCTGAACTTTTATAACACTTTCCAGGCATTTAAAAGGTCTCTCCCCAGTGTGAAGTCGCTGGTGATTCAGCAGCTGGGATGACTGAGTGAATCCCTTCCCACACTCGAAGCAGGTGAACGGTCTCTCCCCGGTATGACTGCGCTTGTGACTCGACAGGCCAGAGGATCGGCTGAAGCCTCGTCCGCACACAGAACACATGTACGGTTTCTCCCCGCTCTGAACGGTGCTTTCTGATTCCATGCTCAAAGGTCCTGATGAATTGAGTGACTCTGTCAGATCTTGAAGTGATCTTTGGTTTGTGTTTCCCGTCTGCTAATCCTCCCCTTCTAACACCCTGTAAAATTAATTTCAAACAGGAAAAAGGGAGGGTGAGAGAGAATCCACAAAAACACAAAGGCAGGTTGTGAAATTGAGCTGAATGAATCTGGGAATTTGTGGGGCCGGCACTAGAAAAAAGTGACCATGAAAGCTGCTGGATTGTCGTAAAACCAAACTGGTTCACTAATGTCCTTCAGGGAAGGGAAACCGCCACCCGGTCTGGGCCTACACAAGACTCTGGCCTCTATGGGAGGAGAGACAGTGAGGTGGGAGGGGGAGGGGGAGGGGTAAAGGAGAGTGACTTTATACATCTGTAACTTGACTAGAACTTTGACAGCACCTCCCAAACACGTGACCTCCACCACCTAGAAGGACAAGGGCAGCAGGTGCATGGGAACACCATCACCTTCCAGTTCCCCTCCCAAGTCACAAAATATCCTGACTTGGGCATATATCACCTTTCCTACTCGGTGTTGCTGAGGCCTGGTCGCTCTGACTCGGGGCCTGAGAACCGCACTCGGTGTTGCTGAGGGTTCCAGCCCTGGGACTGTACATGGGGATTCTAACCCTGGGACTGTACATGGGGATTTCAAACCTGTGACTGTACATGGGGATTCAAACCCTGGGACTGTACATGGGGATTCCAAAACTGGGACTGTACATGGGGATTCTAACCCTGGGACTGTACATGGGGATTCCAACCCTGGGACTGTACATTGGGATTCCAACCCTGGGAACGTACTTGGGGATTGCAACCCTGGGACTGTATATTGGGATTCCAACCCTGGGACTGTACATGGGGATTCCAACTCTGGGACTGTACATGGGGATTCCAGCCCTGGGAACGTACTTGGGGATTCCAACCCTGGGACTGTATATTGGGATTCCAACCCTGGGACTGTACATGGGGATTCCAACTCTGGGACTGTACATGGGGATTCCAACCCTGGGACTGCACATGGGGGTTCCAACCCTGGGACTGTACATGGGGATTCTAACCCTGGGATTGTACATGAGGATTGCAACCCTGGGACTGTACATGGGGATTCCAACCCTGGGACTGTACATGGGGATTCTATCCCTGGGACTGTACATGGGAATTCCAACCCTGGGACTGTACATGGGGATTCCAACCCTGGGACTGTGCATGGGGATTCCAACCTTAGGACTGTACATGGGGATACCAACCCTGGGAATGTACATGAGGATTCCAACCCTGGGACTGTACATGGGGATTCCAGCCCTGGGACTGTACATGAGGATTCCAACCCTGGGACCGTACATGGGGATTCCAACCCTGGGACTGTACATGGGGATTCCAACCCTGGGACCGTACATGGGGATTCCAACCCTGGGACTGTACATGGGGATTCTAACCCTGGGACTGTACATGGGGATTCTAACCCTGGGACTGTATATGGGGATTCTAAGCCTGGGACTGTACATGGGGATTCCAGCCCTGGGACTGTTCATGGGGATTCCAACCCTGGGACTGTTGATAGAGATTCCTATCCTGGGAAGTTTCAAGGGGACCCAGTTCTGGGGCTCTTTTGTTACAATTGTGTGGGATGTTAACTGTGTGTTCTGCTTTTACCAGCGCCTTCATTAGAGCTGGTGAGAAATCCGAAGTGTGGAGAGTCTGAATCAAATAACTGAGTCCATTTATTACATCCCCGGGCACTGGGACCAGGCTGGGAACAGACACTTAAGCCCCGCCCACTCTTTGTTCCTGACAAAATGTCTGCGCATGCGCTTTGGTTCTCACTGAATCAAGATGGCGACCGTTCTCCTGGGCCTGTGACCGGGAGAAGACCCGGAGCTGCAAACGTGGGACCATCGGGTTATTATTCACAGCTTGTGGCCTGTACTATTTATGTCTGAAGCGTCCCCGCCCATCCACCGGTCGAGTACTCCGCTCCGTCCGGCCGTTTCTTAATAATTTATCAGGACCTAACCCACATACACCCGCCTCCGCGATGTCACACACCGCGCATGCTCCAATCCCAAGCGGCTCCGCGCCTGCGCACTGGTCTCCTGTACTCTGTGTGCGGCATATTCTTCCCCGCGGGGAATGCTGGGTAAAAAACCCCACCATTGAAAGTCCACATTCGTGAAGAGAACAGGATTTACTGGGATTGCATTGAGCACTGAACCATGTTCATTCTAGCAGTTAGAGTGCGTTTCTGCTGATCTTAATAACCCCTATACCTGGGCTGGAGATTAATATTCTGTATAAATATTGAATAAATCACTTTGTTTCAAACACAGTGTATTCAATAACAACAGAAAATGCTGGAAATACTCAGCAGGTCAGGCAGCATCCGTGGAGAGAGAAACAGAGTTAACATTTCAGGTCTGTGACCCTTCGTCAGAACTGGAAAAAGTTAGAGATGTAACAGATGTTAAGCAGGTGCAGAGGCAGGGGAAGGCGGAGGGGAGGAAAGAATAAAAGGGACGGTCTGTGATTGGGTGGATGGAAGTAGTGGTTAAATGTTGCAAATGGGGATGGCAGAATCATCAACACCTGCTGCCTGAAAAAATACAGGCAGAGGTTATAGTCTGAAACTGTTGAACTCAATGTTGAACCACTGCTCTCGCCGCATCCTGAGATCCACGCTCAATGCCATGCGTTGCCACATGAACACTATCGACTTCTCTCTTCAGCAGCACCGACACACTCTATCTCAGAGCTGTCCTGGTCCACAGTTCCATTTCATCCTTTGCCTCATCTGGTGCTTCAATAAGAAACTTTTTTCTTTCCTTTCAGCTGTCAGGGATCGCAAGCTTCAACAACTCTTGGACACCAATGCCCCTCCGGAACCTTCTTCCCTTTCACTTTCTTCTGACACCATCCCTTCTTCCAATCTCACCCCCTGCCGTGTTTTCACTATCCGCTCTGACCTTCCCCTCTCTGACACCGAACAATAAGTCCTCAGCAAAGGCCTTAGCTTCATCCCCTTACGCCCCCACCTCAATGAACTTCGAGCTCAGCATGATGCTGAGCTCTCTTTCCATCGCCTTTGTCTCCCTGACCACTTCTTTGGCCAGGAGTCTTCCCTCTGCACAGCGGACCATTTCTCCCGCTTTCAGAATTCACGCTCTACCTGGACCCCTCCCTCTGGCCTCTTACCCTCTCTAGATCTTTTCATTGCGAGCTGCTGGCGTGACATCGGCCGTCTCAATTAATATGCTCCCCTCACTCACTCCAACCTACCTCCCTCTGAACTTGCAGCACTCCATTCTCGCCGATCCAACCCTAAAAATGGCCCAGTAATTCCTGTCACAACGCGTGAGTACGGACGGGGTACTCACGCGTCTGCCCGGAAGAATTGCTGGTTTTCAGCATGCACAACGCACGCGCTGAAAACCGGCATTTCCTGTCCTCTGACCCAAGGGGTTAAGAGGCAGAGCGCGTGTGACTGCACAGGCAGCGCGTGCGCAGTGAAATTCCTTTTTTTTTTCAGAGTTGCCCGAGTGTAAAGGCCTCCGGTTTTTACACGTGGAAAAACCAGACGTAAGTACTTAGTTTTACAGGTAAGTGGGCTTTTAGTACAATTTAGACATTTTTTTCTCCACAGGTTTATTATTTTTAAAGAATTTACAGTAAGGTAAGTTTAGTTTTAGACCCGATTTTTAAAAAAATTATTTTTTTCAAAAAATTGATTAATTGTTTAAAACATTTTTTTAAACTTATTTATAGTTAATATAATCAGTGGGATGTTTTTAAAAATTTTATTTAAAGTTTAAGTAGTGTTTTGGCAGCCCATACTTTTCATGAGTTTGACAGTTCTTACTGTCAAACTCATGAATGAGTTTCCCCTCCCCTGATTGGTTGCACAGTGCTCACCTGATCCCAGCCGGCACATCGCACTAACTACGCCGCTGGATCAGGTAAGCACATCGCGCCGACATTTGAACCAGGCCAGTGACAGGAAATGCAAGCAGGCCCGGGCTTCAGATGTCAGCGCGCAGGGTGAGTGCACATCGGGGGCTTGCACGCGCGGCAAGCTCCCGATCCTAATTTCAGGGCCATTGTCATTAAACCTGCTGACAAGGGTGGCGCTGTTGTTGTGTGGAGGCTGAACGCCAACTCTGACATCTCCTACCTCCCCCTAGACCATGACCCCACTACCAAAGATCAAGCCATTGTTTCCAAGACTGTCACTGACCTCATCTCCTCTGGAAATCTTCCCTCCATGGCCATCAACCTCATCGTACCCCAACCCCACACAGCCTGCTTCTACCTCCTTCCCAAGATCCACAAACTGGGCTGCCCTGGTAGACCCATTGTTTCAGCCTGTTCTTGCCCCACGGAACTGATTTCTTCCTATCTCGACTCTGTTTTTGCTCCCCTTGTCCATTCTCTTCCCACCTACATTTGCGACTCTTCCAATGCCCTCCGCCATTTGAACAGTTTCTGGTTTCCTTTTCACCATGGACATCCAATCGCTATACACGTCCATCCTCCACCAGGATGGCCTGAGGGCGCTCCGCTTCTTACTTGAACAGAGGCCCAACCAGTCCCCATCCACCACCACCCTCCTCCGCCTGGCTGAACTTGTTCTCACATTGAACAACTTCTCCTTTGACCCCACTCACTTCCTCCAAATTAAAGGTGTTGCTATGGGAACCCGCATGGGCCCTAGCTATGCCTGCCTTTTCATGGGATAAGTGGAACATTCTTTGTTCCAGTCCTACTCAGGTCCCCTCCCTCACCTCTTTTTCTGGTACATTGATGACTGTATTGTTGCCGTTTCCTGCTCTCACCCTGAACTAGAAAATTTCATTCACTTTGCTTCCAATTTCCACCCTCCCCTCACCTTCACATGGTCCATCACTGACTCTTCCCTTCCATTCCTCGACTTCATTGTCTCCATTTCTGAGGATTAGGCTAGCACCAAACATCCGCTGTAAGCCCACAGCTAACTGGACTACACTTCCTCCCACCCCACTTCCTGAAAGGACTCTATTCCATTCTCACAGTTTCTCCGTCTCTGCCGCATCTGTTCTGACGATGCCACCTTCCATACTAATGCTTCCGATATGCCTTCCTTTTTCTTCAACTGGGGATTCCCTTCTACCGTGGTTGACATGGCCCTCAACCGTATCCATCCATTTCCAGCACTTCTGCTCTCACCCCATCCCCTTCCTCCCAGAACCACGATAGGGTTCCCCTTGTCCTCAGTTTCACCCTACCAGCCTCCACATTCAACAGATCATCCTCCGCCATTTCCGCCACCTCCAGCGTGATCCCACCACCAAACGCATCTTCTCCTCACCTCCCCTTTCAGCATTCCGAAGGGACTGCTCCCTCCGCAGCAGCCTGGTCCACTCCTCAAGCACCCCCAACAGCCCCTCCCCTCCCCACGGTACCTTCCCGTGCAAGCGCAGAAGATGCAACACCTGCCCTTTTACCTCCTCCATTCTCACTGTCCAGGGCCCCAAACACCCCCTCCTGGTGAAACTGCGATTTACATGTACTTCTTGCAATCTAGTATACTGTATTCACTGTTCACGATGCGATCTCCTCTACACTGGGGAGACCAAACGCAGATTGGGTGACCGATTTGCAGAACACTTCTGTTCAGTCTGTAAGGGTGATCCCGAGCTTCCGGTCGCTTGTCACTGTAACTCTCTGCTCCACTCCCACTCTGACCTCTCCATCCTCGGCCTCTTACACTGCACCAAAGAAGCTCAACGTAAGCTCGAGGAACAGCACCTCATCTTTTGTTTAGGCACATTACAGCCTTCTGGACTCAACATTGAGTTCAACAGTTTCAGACTATAAACTCTGCCACTATTTTTTCAGGCAGCAGGTGTTGATGATTCTGCCATCCCCATTTATAACATTTAACCACTCCTGCCTTCCACCCAATCACAGACCGTCCCTTTTATTCTTTCCTCCCCTCCCCCTTCCCCTGCCTCTGCACCTGCTTAACATCTGTTACATCTCTAACTTTTTCCAGTTCTGACGAAGGGTCACAGACCTGAAATGTTAACTCTGTTTCTCTCTCCACGGATGCTGCCTGACCTACTGAGTATTTCCAGCATTTTCTCTCATTATTTCAGATTTCCAGCATCTGCTGTATTTTGCTATTGTACAGCGTATTGAATATTTGATTTCTCTGTGATAAGAGGAGACACATTGATGTTCTGTTACTGACTGTTCCATTTTGGGGCATTTCTTACTCTAGATTATAACTATTCTCACCTAGTTCACTTTCTACCACATCTAACCCCAAGCTTGTTCTGTTTGAGTACACGGTTTGTGGGTGTTATAGACTGAACTGCAGTGTCTACCACTTTATAGAAATATCCTGCATAAGATTTGAAATCCGTTATTTTCTGTATCATTTAACCTTTTTTGGATCCGATTTAGTAAAAACTCACCCACACATACTGCATGTGATCGCCTTTAAAATGTTCTGATCTTTGTAATTGTCATTGCTGATTTTGATGGTCTCTTTGATTTAACCTCTTGTTACTAATATACCTTGCACTATTTCTTTATTCGAGATAATTGTTTCAAATACTTCCTTTATCGGGTCTTTAGCTCCTCCATTGATCCCTGTCAGTAATCCTTGGTTAGGGTTTAGGGGCTGGGGTTCGGGTTAGGATGTTAGGCTATGAGACAGTGATTAGGGATAGAAACCACTATTGACAATGCCAGTGTCACTAGACATGTTCTCTTTCATTTCATGGTGTTTTAACCTCAGGCAGATGAGTCAGAAAACAACCTCATGAATTGTTCATTCAAGGAACCTTCTTTCTGGCCCAAGCCTGATTTCCTCTCTTCTTTCACATCTCTATATTTGCCACAGAAAAAGACATCAGGGTCATTAGACTTTGGGATTTTGGGACAAGAACAGGCGGATCCAGGTGTTATGCTGGTTACATCCAATCATTGGCCAGCCTGAAAAGTTCTTGTGTGAATAATGTGTCACCGGGTCCCACCAGTCGCCACCTGATTCCACCATCATATCTTCATCCATTACCCGCCTTTCACCCTCACTGGAGCTGATTTCACCTCCATGACCATTCCCCATACTGAGGCTTTCTGATTCACATTTTATAGACTCAGTGTAAGTGGTCCCTGGATTTGGTGTCACAGTGTGAGTGGTCCCTGGATTTGGTGTCACAGTGTGAGTGGTCCCTGGATTTGGTGCCTCACTGTAAGTGGTCCCTGGATTTGGTGTCACAGTGTGAGTGGTCCCTGGATTTGGTCTCTCAGAGTAAGTGGTCGCTGGATTTGGTGTCACAGTGTAAGTGATAGTTAGATTTGGTGTCTCAATGAAAGTTGTCCTGGGATTTGGTGTCTCGATGTAAGTGGACCCTTCACAGCGTGGGTTCCTCAGGCCCCGCCCCCACACAGAGGGGCTTCTCCATCCCTGCCTCCACGCAGAGTGGGTTCCCCAGGCCCCACCCCCACAGAGAGCAGGTTCCCCAGGCCCCGCCACCACACAGTGCAGGTTTCCCAGGCCCTGCCCCCACACAGTACGGGTTCCCCAGGCCCCGCCCCCACACAGAGCAGATTCCTCAGGCCCCGCCTCCACACAGAGGGGGTTCCCCAGGCCCCGCCCCCACACAGAGGGGGTTCCACAGGCCCTGCCCCCACACAGAGGGGGTTCCACAGGCCCTGCCCCCACACAGAGCGGGTTACCCAGGCCCCGCCCCCACACAGAGCGGGTTCCCCAGGCCCCGCCCCCACACAGTGCGGGTTCCCCAGGCCCCGCCCCCACACAGAGCGGGTTCCCGCTGGGTCTGGATACAAAGAGACCGCGCGCTGTTCCTCCTCCCACTGCCTGGGGGAATGGGTCAGATATTTAAAGGGACAGGGACTCCCCTTTCTCTGCCGATTTATAGTTAAAGGGACAGACCCGTTTATCTTGGAGTGTCAGCGGACTTCACTCACAGAGCTCCCATTACAGTCGCTCCCTTCTGTAATGTGCAGTGATTGTAACCTGTCTGTTTCAGTGACTTGAGCCTTTCTAAAATGTCTCACTATTTTTGATGATCCATTTGACTTGCTTGTTTAATGGTGAAAGTCTTCAGAATTTTGCAGTGTGACGAAGGTTTTGTTTAAAGGTGGAGTGATATTTCTTTCTAAATATTCTGTTCTCACCCTCCCCCTTCCACTTTAAAACACTCTGCACTACTGACTAGGAAGGTACCAAGTTCAATCCTTGATCTGTGCTGTTAGTTGATCTCTGACAAGGCAGCAGTTCAGGGGCTATAAAAGTAAGAAACAGCCACTGCCCCTGCTCTTGATGGAGATCCAGTGACATCAACTGGGAAGTGTGTGGATGTCCATTGAGGGCAGATTGGACTGCTGTCACTGCTGACACTCACGGAGTCGGCTGATGGTGAGGCTCGAGAATCATAGAATCCTAGACTCGTTAGAGCACAGCAGGAGGCCCATCGAGCCCGTGCCGGCTCTCTGCAAGAGCACTTCAGCGAGTCCCACTCCCCCGCCGTTTCCTCGTAGCCCTGCCAACATTTATCCTTCAGGTACTTATCCAATTCCCTTTTGAAAGCCACAGTTGAATCTGCCTCCACCACCCTTTCAGGCAGTGAATTCCAGATCCGAACCACTCGCTGCGTAAAAAGGTTTTTCCTCATGTCACCTTTGGTTCGTCTGCCAATCACCTTAAATCTGTGTCCTCTGGTTCTCGACCCTTCTGCCATTGGGAACAGCTTCTCTCTATCTACTCTGTCTAGACCCCTCATGTTGCTGAGTTCTATCAAATCTCCTCTCAACCTTCTCTGCTCCAAGGAGAACAACCCCAGCTTCCCTAGTCTATCCACGTAACTGAAGTCGCTCGTCCCTGGAACAATTTCTCCTGGAACAAATCTTTTCCGCACTGTCTCGAAGGCCTTCACATCCTTCCTAAAGTGTGGTGCCCAGAATTGGATACAATACTCCAGTTGAGGTCATAAGAACATAAGAAATAAGAGCAGGAGTAGGCCATATGGTCCATTGAGCCTGCTCCACCATTCAATAAGATCATGGCTGATCATCGACCTCAACTCCACTTTCCTGCCCAATCTCCATATCCCTTGATTTCCCTGGAGTCCAAAAATCTATCTATCTCAGCCTTGAATATATTCAAAGACTCAGCATTCACAGCCCTCTGGGGCAGAGAATTCCAAAGATTCACAACCCTCTGAGTGAAGACATTCCTCCTCATCTCGGACTTAAATGGCCTACCCCTTTGTAATGAAATCTGTTTGTCTTGATCCTGTATTCGTTTTGCACTCATGTATATTACCCTCCCCCACTGTGTATAGTTTCACTTCCTCTTTCCCGACTAACTTGGGAGGTTCCAGGTCTTGGCTCTTGGCTCTGCCCCTGACTTCTCTTACATAAAGATCCCAGGATCTGTATGACTCATTCCTGTGAACCAGTCGGCGTGTTGAGATATTAGCTCTGATCTTAGTGATTAAAAGCCAACTTGTTTAAGTCTATAACTTCTAGTTTTGTGGTTATTGAAGGCCCATCAATTTTAATCACTAAAGAATACTAGGATGGATCGACTCCTAAAACCAGAGCATCTGGACTTGGATCCACATTCTGCTGAAGCATCAAATCAATTTGGACACTGGCTCAAATGCTTCGAACTCTTCGCGGGGGCCTCATCCGCTAACGAGGTAGATAAACTGAGTCTACTGACTACTCACGTAAGTCATCGGATTTATTCGTTCATCCGGGACGCCACCTCTTACACGGAGGCCATCACTATCCTGAAGGCCCAATACCAGAGGCCGGTAAATGAAGTGTACGCCAGACATCTGCTGGCTACACGCAGGCAGCGACCAGAGGAATCAATGGACGATTTCTTATAGGGCTTAAAGGACCTGGTCTGGGACTGTAACTGCAAGGCCGTGACGGCCAATGCGTACTCTGATGAATTGGTCCGCGATTCCTTCATCACGGGCCTCAAATCGAATTATATCCGGCAGAGACTGCTGGAGAAGGAGGTCCTGGACTTAAAAAAGTCAGTGGCCACTGCGCGATCGCTGGACGTGGCCCAGAAAAACTCTGACTCTTATTCTTCCAGCCATGTGGCCCTCACCGCCTCGTGCACGCCGAGGGGGCCGCCATCTTGGAATCAGCCATCTTCCCCATCCAGGTCTCAGACCAGCTCTACGCCACCGGAGTCCCCACACAGAAGTTCACCCAGGAGTCCTACTACAGCGGCAATGTCTCGAGGCCCGAAATGCTACTTCTGCAGCCAGGCCAAGCACCCCAGACAACGATGCCCAGCGAAGGACGCTACATGCTTCAAATGTAAGAAAAAGGGGCATTTTATCAAAGTCTGCAGGGGGATTCCGATTTCCAACTCCGTCACCGCCTTGTGCGTGCCATGCGGGCCGCCATCTTGGGATCCGCCATCTTTTCCCGACTCAACGGCCGCCCAGGGCCCAACAGTGGCTTCGATCATGGTGGATCAATCCAGGCCACACCCGTTGACAAAATCCATGATGGACATACAGGTAAACGGGAATTTAACGAAATGTTTAATTGACTGTGGGAGTACCGAGAGTTTTATCCACCCTAGCCTGGTACGGCGGCACTCATTAACGGTAACCCCTACACGGAGCAGAATTGCTATGGCTGCTAAGCTCCACACTTCGGACATTTTGGGCTACTGTGTGGTAACACTGACTGTAAAAGGCACGGACTACAAGGATTTTAAACTCCTCGTGATGCCAGAACTCTGTGTTAATGTAATCTTGGGCCTGGACTTCCAGTGCCACCACGAAAGTGTCACGCTAGCATATGGCGGGTCCCAGCCACCACTCACAGTCTGTGGCCTATCAACCTTAAAAATCAGCCCGCCCTCTTTATTCGTTAATCTCGCTCTGAACTGTAGGCCCATAGCGACCAAAAGTAGACGGTACAGTCTGGAAGACAGACACTTTATCAAGGCGGAAGTGGACAGACTCCTGCGGGAAGGCATTATTGAATGCAGTACCAGCCCGTGGCGTGCCCAAGTAGTCATAGTTAAAAATAGCGAAAAGAAACAGATGGTAATTGACTACAGCCAGACTGTTAATATTTATACCCAGCTGGACGCCTACCCTTTACCCCGCATATCAGAAATGGTCAACCAGATTGCGCAATACCGAGTCTTCTCGACTATCTACCTCAAATCCGCGTATCACCAGCTCCCCATTAAAATGGAGGACCGCCCATACACTGCCTTCGAGGCGAACGGGCGCCTCTACCATTTTCTCAGAGTACCCTTCGGAGTAACAAATGGGGTCTCGGTCTTCCAACGTGAGATGGACCGCATGGTTGACGAGAATAAACTACAAGCTACCTACCCCTATCTGGACAATGTCACTATCTGCGGGCACAACCAGCAAGACCACGATCTAAATCTTGCGAGATTTTAAAAAACTGCCCTAAAGCTGAATCTAACCTACAACGAAGACAAATGTGTCTTCAACACAACCCGTCTCTGTATCCTCGGCTGTGTGGTGGAAGATGGGGTAATTGGACCGGACCCTGACCGATTACGCCCCCTAAAGGAACTGCCCCTGCCACACAATCCCAAAGCTTTAAAAAGGTGCCTGGGATTTTTTTTGTATTATGCCCAATGGGTGCCCAATTACTCTGATAAGGCCCGACCCCTCATTAAATCGACGTCCTTCCCACTATCAGCTGAAGCTCGGGAGGCTTTCACCAGTATTAAACAGGACATTGAAAGGGCTGCAGTGTGTGCAGTGGACGAATGCATTCCCTTTCAAGTCGAAAGCGATGCGTCAGACTTTGCCTTAGCTGCGACCCTCAATCAGGCTGGGAGACCTGTGGCCTTCTTCTCCCGAACCCTTTAGGGACCTGAAATCAGGCACTCTTCTGTCGAGAAGGAGGCACAGGCTATAGTGGAGGCAGTGCGGCACTGGAGACAATACCTAGCCGGCAAACGTTTCACCCTGCTCACTGACCAGCGGTCAGTGGCTTTCATGTTTAATAACAAACAAAGGGGGAAAATCAAGAATGACAAAATACTCAGGTGGAGGATCGAACTATCCACATTCGACTATGATATTATGTACAGGCCGGGAGCCCTTAATGAACCCCCAGATGCCCTATCGCGGGGAATGTGTGCCAGCATTCATATGGACAAATTACAGGGTCTCCACAATGACCTCTGTCACCCAGGGGTCACCCGACTATACCATTTTATAAAGTCCCGCAATCTGCCCCACTCCATCGAGGAGGTCAGGGCAATGACCAGAGCCTGCTGCATCTGTGCGGAATGCAAGCCTCGTTTCTACAGGCCTGACCGTGCATACCTTATCAAAGCCACATGGCCATTCGAGCGCCTAAGTCTGGACTCCAAGGGACCCCTTCCCTCTGCCGACCGTAACGTATACTTCCTCAATATCATTGATGAATATTCCCGCTTCCCCTTCACCATTCCCTGCCCAGACATGACCAGTGCCACGGTCATCAAGTGTCTCTGTAATCTATTCTGCATGTTTGGCATGCCGAGCTACATACACAGCGATAGGGGGACGTCATTCATGAGTGACGAGCTGCGCCAGTTCTTGCTCTCGAAGGGGATAGCCACTAGCAGAACCACTAGCTACAACCCCCGGGGTAATGGGCAAGTGGAAAGGGAGAATGCTACTGTTTGGAAGGCTGTCACATTAGCCTTAAAGTCAAAAGGCCTTCCGACCTCCCGCTGGCAGGAAGTCCTCCCAGACGTGCTCCACTCCATAAGGTCTCTGTTATGTACTGCCACTAACGCTACCCCTCACAAAAAGATGTTCGTTTTCCCCTGGAAATCCACCTCGGGCATATCTCTACCCACGTGGCTGACATCTCCGGGGACAGTACTATTGCGGAAGCAGGTGAGAGGCCATAAAATGGACCCCCTTGTGGAAAAGGCACAGCTCCTCCATGCAAACCCTCAGTACACCTATATCGAATACTCTGACAGGCGAGAGGACACTGTTTCCATAAAAGACCTTGCTCCCTCGGGGAGTGGAGGGAACGATGGGAGACTACCCGATGAAGACCTACACTACAAAGAGACAGGACGCCCAGAGGTATCAATACCCAACTTTAACCTGGAGGACACTGCAGATAACCTGGAAGACACTGTGGAGGCCCGGACAGTGGAGGAACCAGAATCCACTCCCCTAGAGGCACCCCAACCGGCTTTGTGCCGATCACTGAGAACTGCAAAACCTCCTGACAGACTCACTTATACCAACTTTTAAGAAACATCACCCCGATGGACTAAATCTATAGAAGGGGTGAATGTAATGAAATCTGTTTGTCTTGATCCTGTATTCGTTTTGCACTCCTGTATATTACCCTCCCCCACTGTGTATAGTTTCACTTCCTCTTTCCCGACTAACCTGGGAGGTTCCAGGTCTTGGCCCTTGGCTCCGCCCCTGAATTCTCTTACATAAAGATCCCAGGATCTGTATGACTCATTCCTGTGAACCAGTCAGTGTGTTGAGATGTTAGCTCTGATCTTAGTGATTAAAAGCCAACTTGTTTAAGTCTATAACTTCTAGTTTTGTGGTTATTGAAGGCCCATCACCCTTATCCTGAGACTATGCCCCCTAGTTCTAGACACTCCAGCCAGGGGAAACAACCTCTCGGCATCTACCCTGTCAATTCCCTTCAAAATCTTGTATGTTTCAATGAGATCACCTCTCATTCTTCTAAACTCCAGAGAGGTCGGACCAGTGTTTTATAAAAGTTCAACATTAGTTCCTTGCTTTTGTACTCTATGCCTCTATTTATGAAGTCCCGGATCCCGTATGCTTTTTAACCGCTTTCTCAACCTGCACTGACACCATCAATGATTTGTACACATATACCCCCAGGTCTCTCTGTTCAGGCACCCCCTATAGAATTGTACCCTTTAGTTTATATTGCCTCTCCTCGTTCTTCCTGCCAAAATGTAGAGGTTAACTAATTGCACCCAGCCAGATTCAGTTCCTTCTGGAGAGAAGGGGAGACACAAAATCCCAGATGATGTAATGAATGTTGTTTTTAGACAGTAATGATGAAGGGAGAGTGTGTAGAATGGGGAATTTACAGCTTAGGAGGGACAGGAGGGGAAAGGATATTGTATAGAAACTAGATTTGTCTGTTCTGAAGTTCTATCCTGTTGTAAACACCATATGAGGACATTAGAAGGGGAGGATCTGCAGATGGAAACTGAATCCAAAATAGTCAGAAATGATATTGGGTCAAAGGATCAGGATAGTGAAATAGTTTGGGTGGAGATAAGGAATAAGAAGGGGAAAAAGTCACTAGTGGGTGTAGTCTATGGGCCTCCTAACAGTTGCAACTCTGTTGGTCGGAGTATAAATCAGGAAATAGTTGGGGCTTGTAATAAGGGAACAGCTATAATCATGGGGGATTTCAACTTTCATATTGACTGGACTAATCAAATTGGGCATGGCAGCCTTCAGGAAGAGTTCATAGAGTGTATTAGGGACGGGTTCCTTGAGCAGTATGTAACTGAACCAACCAGGGGGCAGGCAATCTTAGATCTGGTCCTGTGTAATGAAACAGGATTAATAAAAAATGTCCTAGTAAAGGATCCCCTTGGAATGAGTGACCATAATATGGTTGAATTCCAAATTCAGTTTGAGGATGAGAGTTGGATCTCAAACCAGCATACTGAGCTTAAATAAAGGAGACGATGAAGGTATGAGAGTAGAATTGACTAAAGTGGACTGAGAAAACAGATTAAAGTGTAAGACGGTACAAGAGCAGTGGTCTACATTCAAGGAGATATTTCACATCTTTCAAGATAAATATATTCCACTGAGGAAAAAGGGGAGTAAAAGAAAAGACAGCCATCCGTGGCTTAGTAAAGTAATAAAGGATAGTATCCGACTGAAAACAAGGGCATATAAAGTAGCCAAATCTAGTGGGAGGATAGAAGATTGGGAAGCATTTAAAAGCCAGCAAACAATAACTAAAAGATTAATTAAGAAAGGGAAGATAGATTATGAAAGTAAACTAGCAAAAAATATAAAAACAGATAGCAAGAGTTTCTACAGCTATATAAAAAGAAAAAGTGTGGCTAAAGTGAACGTTGGTCCCTTAGAGGATGGGACCGGGAAACTAGTGGTGGGGAACATGGAGATGGCAAAGACGCTGAACAAATATTTTGTATCAGTCTTTACAGTAGAGCACACTAAAAATATCCCAACACTGGACAAACAGGGGGCAATGGGGGGGGGGGGGTGGTGGGTGGAGGAGCTAAAGACGATTAAAATCACTAAGGAGATGGTACTCAGTAAAATAATGGGACTTAAGGCAGATAAATCCCTTGGACCTGATGGCCTACATCCTAGGGTCTTGAGAGAAGTGGCGGTAGGGATTGTGGATGCATTGGTGATTATTTTCCAGAACTCCCTGGACTCAGGAAAGGTCCCGGCAGATTGGAAAACTGCTAATGTAACACCCTTATTTAAGAAGGGATGTAGACAAAAAGCTGGAAACTATAGACCAGTTAGCCTAACATATGTGGTTGGCAAAATGTTGGAGTCCATTATTAAGGAAACAGTAACAGAGCATTTGGATAAACATAATTTAATAGGACATAGTCAGCATGGTTTTATGAAGGGGAAGTCATGTTTGACAAATTTGCTCGAATTCTTTGAGGATGTAACATACAGGGTGGATAAAGGGGAACCAGTGGATGTAGTGTATTTGGAATTCCAAAAGGCATTTGACAAGGTTCCACACAAAAGATTACTGATCAAGATAAGAAATCACGGGATTGGGGGTAATATACTGGCATGGGTGGAAGATTGGCTATCTAACAGAAAACAAAGAGTTGGGATAAATGGTTCATTCTCGGGCTGGCAATCAGTAACTAGTGGTGTTCCGCAGGGGTCAGTGCTGGGACCCCAACTCTTTACAATCTATATTAACGATTTGGAGGAAGGGACCGAGTGCAACATATCCAAGCTTGCCGATGATACAAAGATGGGAGGGAAAGCAGTGAGTGAGGAGGACATAAAAATCCTGCTAAAGGACATAGACAGGCTAAGTGAGTGGGCAGAGATTTGGCAGATGCAATATAATGTTGGAAAGTGTGAGGTTATGCACTTTGGCAGAAAAAATCAAAGAGCAAGTTATTATCTAAATGGACAGAAACTGCAAAATGCTACAGTACAAAGGGATCTGAGGGTCCTGGTGCATGAAACACAAAAAGTTAGTATGCAGGTGCAGCAGGTGATCAGGAAGGCCAATGGATTCTTGGCTTTTATTGCAAGGGGGATGGAGTATAAAAACAGGGAAGTCTTGCTGCAGTTATACAGGGTATTGGTGAGGCCACACCTGGAGTACTGCGTGCAGTTTTGGTTTCCATATTTAAGAAAAGATATACTTGCTCTCGAGGCGGTTCAGAGAAGGTTCACTCGGTTGATTCCGGAGATGAGGGGGTTGACGTATGAGGAAAGGTTGAGTAGGTTGGGACTCTACTCATTGGAGTTCAGAAGAATGAGAGGCGATCTTATCGAAACATATGAGATTGTGAGGGGGCTTGATCATGTGGATGCGGGGAGGATGTTTCCACTGATGGGTGAGACTAGAACTAGGGGGCATAATCTTAGAATAAGGGGCTGCCCTTTCAAAACTGAGATGAGGAGAAACTTCTTCACTCAGAGGGTAGTAAATCTATGGAATTTGCTACCCTAGAGAGCTGTGGAAGCTGCAACATTAAATAAATTTAAAATGGAGATAGACAATTTCCTAGCAGATAAGGGAATTAGGGGTTACAGGGAGAGGGCAGGGAAGTGGACGCGAGTCTGGATTCGGATCAGCCATGATCCTATTGAATGGCGGAGCAGGCCCGAGGGGCTGTATGGCCTACTCCTGCTCCTACTTCTTATGTTCTTATGTTCTTATTGCATCAAGATCTGACAGATTCATTAGATTATCAGGACCTGAATATTATCGGCCTTTGGATATAGAAGGAAGAAGCACCAATCACAGTGGAGAGAAACAGGGCACATGTTCTTTGCCTGGATCCACTTTTAACAAATCGTCTCGTCTGTGAGACTCGTGCACCCACCTGAATGAACAGTGTAAATGTGGGGACTGTGGGAATGGATTCAGTTGCCCGTCTGAGGTGCAAACTCATCGAAACAGTCAGACCAGGGAGAGGCTGTTCACCAGCTGAGTGTGGAAAGAGAGTCACTCACTTATCTTATCTATTCCCACACCAACATATTCGTAAGGAGGAGAATCCATTCACTGCTCTGTATGTGGAAAGTGATTCAATCGATCATCCCATTTACTGACACACCAGCACAGTCTCTGGGGCAGAGAATTACAAAGATTCACAACCCTCTGAGTGAAGACATTCCTCCTCATCTCAGTCTTAAATGGCCGACCCCTTATCCTGAGACTATGACCCCTAGTTCTAGACAATCCAGCCAGGGGAAACAACCTCTCAGCATCTACCCTGTCAATCCGCTTCAAAATCTTGTATGTTTCAATGAGATCACCTCTCATTCTTCTAAACTCCAGAGAGGTCGGACCAGTGTTTTATAAAAGTTCATCATAAGTTCCGGAGAGAGAGCGTTTAGATACGTCACGCGTGGGAAAGGATTCACTCTGTTGTCCCAACTGTTGACACTCCAGAGTGTCCAGATTGAGAACCGTTGCTTTAAATACTCTGACTGTGAGAAAAGCTTTCAAAGTTCAAAGCAGCTGATGCACGATCAGCGCATTGATACTGGAGAGAGGCTGTTTCAATATCCTGTGTGTGGGAAGAAATTCACCCCACCTGCTGAGACTCCAGTGAGTTCACATGTGACTGCAGGGGTTTGGATTCTGTTATTAATCACATCCAGGACTGAACCATGGCAGAGTGCCCGTGCACTTGGGTTTAAGTGTGAATTATTGAATAATTTTCACTTCAAAGGGGTCACAGAAACTCATTCTCCATTCACTATTTGGAGCTTACAATGGCGGGTTTCTTCTCAGAATGCTCTTCGGAGGAGAAAGGGCCCGATTCAGACTGGAGGAGCCCAGTGCGCATGCGCAGTGCCCGCCGTTATTGGGAGCATGCGCACTGTCATTGTGATCCAGGACGGCGAGTGCTACAAGCGGAGAAAAGCTGCAGACACGATTTACGCCAATTACGAATCAGCGGGGCGCAGGAAGGTACTGAACCCGGCGGGTGTATTTCATAAGCTCCTCGTGTAGGCCGCAAGCCCTAAATGAGAACCTACAGGTCCCGCGTTTCCAGCGCGGAGGCTTTTTCCTGGTAATAGGCCCAGGTTAACGGGCGCCATCTTTGTAAAGGAAAGCTGAGGTTGTGTCGCAGTCTTGCTTGATACTGCGCATGCGTGGCCATCTTTGCAAAGGAACTACTAGTGGGCGGGGCTTCTGGGTCCCAGCCAATGTGGCATTGAACCCAGCTAGAGTCAGCACCTTCAGGGGAGGAGAGGGAGGGGAACCAGTGAGTGTAGAACTGAACCCAGCCAGAGTCAGCACTGTCAGGGGAGGAGAGAGAGGGGAACCAGTGAGTGTGGAACTGAACCCAGCCAGAGTCAGCACCTTCAGGGGAGGAGAGAGAGGGGAACCAGTGAGTGTAGAACTGAACCCAGCCAGAGTCAGCACCTTCAGGGGAGGAGAGGGAGGGGAACCAGTGAGTGTGGAACTGAACCCAGCCAGAGTCAGCACCTTCAGGGGAGGAGAGGGAGGGGAACCAGTGAGTGTGGAACTGAACCCAGCCAGAGTCAGCACCTTCAGGGGAGGAGAGGGAGGGGAACCAGTGAGTGTGGAACTGAACCCAGCCAGAGTCAGCACCTTCAGGGGAGGAGAGGGAGGGGAACCAGTGAGTGTGGAACTGAACCCAGCCAGAGTCAGCACCTTCAGGGGAGGAGAGGGAGGGGAACCAGTGAGTGTGGAACTGAACCCAGCCAGAGTCAGCACCTTCAGGGGAGGAGAGGGAGGGGAACCAGTGAGTGTGGAACTGAACCCAGCCAGAGTCAGCACCTTCAGGGGAGGAGAAGGAGGGGAACCAGTGAGTATGGAACTGAAATAACAGCAGAATATGCTGGAAATACTCAGCAGGCCAGGCAGCATCCGTGGAGAGAGAATCAGAGTTAACTTTTCAGGTCTACCAGTGAGTGTAGAACTGAACCCAGCCATAGTCAGCACCTTTATACAGTCATGACGGCACAGAGAAGTCCATTTGACCCATCGAGTCTGTGCCGGACCCCTGTACAGCAATCCATTCAGTCCCATTCCCCTGCTCTATCCCCGTAGCCCTGCAACTTTATTTCCCTCAAGTGCCTATCCAGTCTCCCCTTGAAAACATTGAATGTCTCCGCTTCCACCACTTCCGTTGGCAGCGAGTTCCAGGTCCTCACCACTCGCTGTGTAAAAATGTTTTTCCTCACATCCCCCTGTACCTCTTGCCCAAAACCTTGAATCTGTGTCCCCTAGTCCTTGTACCATCAACTAGTGGGAACAGCCTTTCCCCGTCTAGCCTATCCAAAGCCGTCATAATCTCGTACACCTCTATCAAATCACCCCTCAACCTCCTTTGCTCTAATAAAAACAAATCCATTTTCTCCAACCTGTCCTTATAGCTAAGATCCTCCATCCCCAGAACCATTCTGGTAAATCTCCTCTGCACCCTCTCAAGGGCCTTCACATCCTTCCGAAAGTGTGGTGACCAGAACTGGACGCAATACTCCAGTTGTAGCCTAACCAGCGCTTTATAAAGGTTCGGCATAACTTCTCTACTTTTATACTGAATATCTCTATTTATGAAGCCCAAGATCCCATATGCTTTGTTGACCACTCTCTCAATATGTCCTGCCACCTTCAGGGACCTATGCACATTAACTCCCAGGTCCCTCTGTCCCTGCACACTTTTTAAAACTGTGCCATTAAGTGTATATTGCCTCTCCCTGTTCCTTCTGCCAAAATGCATCACCTCACACTTCTGTGTATTAAATTCCATCTGCCTCTTGTCTGCCCATTCTGCTAGCCTTTCTATGTCCTGTTGCAGTCAACTGATATCATCATCACTGTTTGCCACACCCCCAAGTTTGGTGTCATTGGCAAATTTAGAAATTCTACTCTGCATTCCAATATCCAGGTCATTTATATATATCAAAAAAGCAGGGGTCCCAGCACTGACCCTTGGGGAACACCACTGTCTACCATCCTCTAGTTTGAAAAACAGCCATTTACCATCTCCCCTTGACATTCAATGGCATTACCATCACTGAATCCCCCACTATCAACATCCTGGGGTTACCATTGATCAGAAACTGAACTGGACTAGCCATATAAATACTGTGGCTGCAAGAGCAGGCCAGAGGCTGGGAATTCTGTGGCGAGTGTCTCAGCTCCTGACTCCCCAAAGCCTTTCCACCATCTACAAGGCACAAGTCAGGAGTGTGATGGAATACTCTCCACTTGCCTGGATGAGTGCAGCTCCAACAACACTCAAGAAGCTCAACACCATTCAGGATAAAGCAGCCCGCTTGATTGGCACTCCATCCACCTTCAAAATTCCCTCCCTCCACCACCGGCGCACTGTGGCTGCAGTGTGTACCATCTACAAGATGCACTGCAGCAACTCGCCAAAGCTCCTTCAACAGCACCTTCCAAACCCGCGACCTCTACCACTTAGAAGGACAAGGGCAGCAGACGCATGGGAACATCATCACCTACAAGTTCCCCTCCAAGCCACACACCATCCTGACTTGGACCTGTATCGCCGTTCCTTCACTGTCGCTGGGCCAAAATCCTGGAACTCCCTTCCTAACAGCATTGTGGGTGTACCTACACCATATGGACTGCAGTGGTTCAAGAAGGTGGCTCACCACCATCTTCTCAAGGGCAATTAGGGATGGGCACTAAATGCAGGCCTAGCCAGCGACGCCCACATCCCATCAATGAATAATTTATTTTTTTTAAACTCGCTGTTTTCTGTCCTTAAGCCAATTCCTTATTCAAGCTGCCACTGACCCACCTATTCCATGAGCCTCAATTTTGTTAACAATCTTTTTATGTGGTACTTTGTTAAACGCCTTCTGAAAATCTGTGTAAACAACATTCACTGCATTCCCTTCATCAATCCTCTCTGTTACTTCATCAAAAAATTCAATTAGATTAGTCAAACATGATCTTCCTTTGACAACCCCGTGTTGGCTTTCCTTAATTAGCTTAAACCTCTCCAAATGACCGTTAATTTTTTTCCTCGATTATTATTTCTAAAACTTTACCTACCACTGATGTTAAACTGACCGGCCTGTTGTTACTAGGATTGTCCTTACACCCTTTCTTGAACAATGGGGTCACATTTGCCACTTTCCAATTCTCAGGCCCCTCCCCCACACCTAGGGAAGTTTGGAAAATTATGGCAAGCCCTTCTGCTATCTCCTCCCCCAATTCCCTTAGCAACCTGTGATGCAAGCTGATATACCTATCAATTCCTCCAATAAAAGGCGAAGAGTTACGAAGGTGACTAAAGGTTTTTATTGACTAAATAACAGAGCCCACTCTCGTGGGTGATCCGATCCAAGCAGGAGGAATACCAGTCAGTCGCTCACCTTTATACCTGGCCTGGTGGGTGGAGCCAAGGCGGAGTCGGCGGTGGTCATCCCAGGTATAGCAGTGTGGCAAGAGGCGACCTCGTACCGTGATACAATAGTGGTCAGTGATACAGTTATAACGAACAGTGGTGAACAGTGCTAACTACTAACAGTGATACGATAGTGAACGTGGTTTACCACATTCACCCCTTGTTTAGAATTAAGTCCGGCGGGGTGAAGTGTACTACCAATTCTGGTAGGTCAGTCTGTCCGGAGGCTTCGTAAGCCTCTCCGATCGCCGCAGCGGTGGTGTTGCCTTATCCGGTGCTGGTGCCTTATCCGGTGTTGATGCTGGTGTTTGCGTGGTCGGCGAGGGCTCGTGGGGTTCCGGCATGCCGTCTACCTGGGCTGGGGTTGGGGGGGGTGGTGGCGGTGTTTCCGGATCGGCTGAGGGTGCGAGGTCTCGTAGGGAGACAGTGTCCTCCCGCCCGTCTGGGTACGCCACGTAGGCGTACTGGGGGTTGGCGTGCAGGAGGTTCACCCTCTCGACCAGGGGGTCCGTTTTATGGGCCCTCACGTGTTTCCGCAGCCAGACCGGCCCCGGGGCGGTCAGCCAGGTTGGTAGAGTGGTTCCCGTAGTCGACTTCCTGGGGAAAACGAACATTCGTTCATGGGGGGTGGTGTTAGTGGCCGTGCAAAGTAATGACCGGATGGAGTGCAGCGCTGTCGGGAGGACTTCTTGCCAGCGGGAGGTTGGGAGGCCCTTAGACTTTAAGGCTAAGAGGACGGCCTTCCATACCGTCGCGTTCTCTCTTTCCACCTGACCGTTACCTCTGGGGTTGTAGCTGGTGGTCCTGCTTGCTGCAATACCTCTCTCTAGGAGGAATTGCCGGAGTTCCTCGCTCATGAAGGAGGAGCCCCGGTCGCTGTGTATATAGTTCGGGAACCCGAACAAGGCGAAGAGGGCATTCAGGCACTTGATGACCGTGCTACTGGTCATGTCGGGGCAGGGGAAGGCAAAGGGGAAACGGGAGTACTCATCAACGATGTTGAGGAAGTACACATTACGGTCAGAGGACGGGAGGGGCCCCTTAAAGTCGATGCTCAGGCGCTCGAAGGGGCGGGTGGCCTTGATCAGGCTTGCTCGGTCCGGCCTATAGAAGTGCGGTTTGCACTCCGCACAGGTCTGGCAGTTCCTGGTCATGGTCCTGACCTCCTCGATGGAGTAGGTCAGGTTGCGGGCCTTAATGAAATGGTAGAGTCTGGTGACTCCGGGGTGGCAGAGCTGGTCGTGGAGGGTCTGAAGCCTATCGATATGCGCGCTGGCGCATGTCATTCGTGAAAGGGCATCAGGGGATTCGTTCAGCTTGCCTGGCCGGTACAAGATCTCATAATCGTAGGTGGAGAGCTCGATTCTCCATCTCAAAATCTTGTCATTCTTGATTTTGCCCTTCAGCTTGTTATTAAACATGAAAGCCACCGAACGCTGGTCGGTGAGGAGGGTAAATCGTTTGCCTGCCAGGTAGTGCCTCCAGCGCCGTACTGCCTCCACGATCGCCTGGGCCTCTTTCTCGACCGACGAATGTCGGATCTCGGGGCCCTGTAGGGTCCTTGAGAAGAAGGCCACTGGCCTCCCCTCCTGGTTTAGGGTGGCGGCTAAGGCGAAGTCGGATGCGTCGCTCTCCACCTGGAAGGGGATGGACTCGTCCACTGCGTGCATCGTGGCCTTGGCTATGTCTCCCTTAATGAGGGAGAAGGCCGCGCACGCCTCCTCCGTGAGGGGGAAGGAAGTGGCTTTCAGGAGGGGTCTGGCTTTGTCCGCGTAATTGGGTACCCATTGGGCATAGTAGGCGAAAAGCCCCAGGGTTCTCCTAAGTGCTTTAGGGCAGTGGGGGAGGGGTAGCTCCATGAGGGGGCGCATTCTTTCTGGGTCGGGGCCGATGATTCCGTTCTCCACTACGCAGCCGAGGATGGCAAGGCGTGTGGTGTTAAACACGCATTTCTCCTTATTGTAGGTGAGGTTCAGCCGTTGGGCCGTACGGAGGAATTTCTCCAGATTCGCGTCATGTTCCTGCCGGTCGCGGCCGCAGATAGTGACGTTATCTAGGTAGGGGAATGTAGCCTGCAGTTCGTTCTGGTCAACCATCTGGTCCATCTCCCTTTGGAAGACCGAGACCCCATTAGTGACACCGAAGGGGACCCTAAGGAAGTGGTATAGGCGCCCATTCGCCTCGAAGGCGGTATACTGGCGGTCCTCAGGGTGGATAGGGAGTTGGTGGTAGGCCGACTTCAGGTCGATGGTCGAGAATACTTTATACTGTGCAATCTGATTGACCATGTCAGATATGCGGGGGAGGGGGTATGCGTCCAGCTGGGTATATCTGTTTATGGTCTGGCTGTAGTCGATGACCAGGCGGTTTTTATCGCCGGTCTTTACGACTACGACCTGGGCACGCCAGGGGCTGCTGCTCCCCTCGATAATGCCCTCTTTCAGGAGGCGCCGCACCTCAGAGCTAATGAAGGCTCTGTCCCCGGCGCTATACCGCCTGCTCTTGGTAGCGACGGGTTTGCAGTCAGGGGTAAGGTTAGCAAACAGAGAGGGTGGCGGGACCTTGAGGGTGGAGAGGCTGCAGGTGTTACGCGGTGGGCGGTTTAACGTTTGCTGGTTGTTGACTGTGAGTGGGGGGAGGGGTCCACCGTATGCTAGGGTTACGCTTTGGAGGTGGGATTGGAAGTCCAGCCCTAGTAGGACGGCAGCGCAGAGATGGGGGAGGACGAGGAGTTTAAAGTTTTTATACTCCGTGCCCTTAACCGACAGGGTCACGACACAGTAGCCGCTGATGTCCGTGGCGTGGGACCTCGATGCCATCGAGATTCGGCTGCGCGTTGGTAGGACAGAGAGGGAGTAGTGGCTCACCGTGTCTGGGTGGATGAAGCTCTCCGTGCTTCCGCTGTCGAACAGGCAGGTCGTGGCGTGGCCGTTCACTTTGATGTCCATCATTGACTTGGACAGATGGTGCGGGCGGGCTTGGTCCAGGGTGACGGAAGCTAGTGTGTAGCTGAGCGAGTTGTTGTCATCTGCGGGCGAGGCGGTCGGGCGTGGTGAGTAAAATGGCGTCTCCCACGAGGTAGGGCAAAATGACGGAGAAGATGGCTGCCCCCGTAGCTCACATGAGGCACTATTGGGGTCGGTTGCCTTAATCAAAGATGGCCGCCCCCATGACTCATGTGTGGGGATGCTGGCCTCAGTTGCCCTAAACAAAGATGGCCACCCCCATGACTCATGTGTGGGGATGCTGGCCTCAGTTGCCCTAAACGAAGATGGCCGCCCCCATAGTTCGCATGCGGCACTGCTGGCCTCTGAGGATCCGCTCCTGCAGGCCTTGGAGAAGTGGCCTTTCTTCAGGCAGGTTCTGCATGTGGAGTTCTTGGCTGGGCAGCGCGACCTCGGGTGCTTCTCCTGGCCACAAAAAAAACAGCCGGCGGCCCGATCGCGGATGCCCGATGTCGGGGCCGGTGCCGGGGGTGGCGGGGCCGGTCGGGTCCGGGACGCCGACGCAGAGGTAGGTCCCGGGGGCGGCGCTGGGAAGGGTGCTGTGGTAGGGGTCGGGCCCGAGTCCCAGGGTCGCGAGCAGTACCTGGTGAATGCTTCCTGATCTTGGTGGGCCACTTCCAGGGAGATAGCGAGGGCTTCAGCTTTTTCCATGCTGAGGTCTTTAGCTTCCAGCAGTCTTTGCCGTGAGTACTCGGACCGTAGGCCTTTCAGGAATGCGTCGCGGATATTATCTTCAGTATTTTCGGCTGCCGACACCGATTTAAAGTCACAGTTCCTGGCGAGTGCATATAGCGCCTGTGAGAATTCGGCTACTGATTCTCCTGGCTGTTGCGGCCGTGATCTTAGGAGGTGCCTAGCGTACATGTAGTTTACCGGGGTCCGGTACTTCTGTTTCAGCAGGTTGATGGCGGTCTCGTAGGTAGTCATGTCCTCGATGAGAGTGTATACTCTCGGGCTCAGTTGCGCCTGCAGGACACTTAGTTTGGATGCCTGAGGGACGCTGGATTCTCTCAGGTATGATTCGAAGCAGACCAGCCAGTGTTTAAAGTCTGCGGCTGAGTTTGCTGCTCGTGGGTTCAGGTCCAGGTACGGCGGTCTGAGGGCTCGCAGCCAAGCTGGCTGGTGTGGCTGTGCTCCTGGGAGCTGCGCTGGTGGCTCCTCCGCCGGTTGTGACTCGTTGTCGGACATCATTAAATTTAGTCAATAAAATTGATATACCTATCAATTCCTCCAATAAAAGGCGAAGAGTTACGAAGGTGACTAAAGGTTTTTATTGACTAAATAACAGAGCCCACTCTCGTGGGTGATCCGATCCAAGCAGGAGGAATACCAGTCAGTCGCTCACCTTTATACCTGGCCTGGTGGGTGGAGCCAAGGCGGAGTCGGCGGTGGTCATCCCAGGTATAGCAGTGTGGCAAGAGGCGACCTCGTACCGTGATACAATAGTGGTCAGTGATACAGTTATAACGAACAGTGGTGAACAGTGCTAACTACTAACAGTGATACGATAGTGAACGTGGTTTACCACACAAGCCATCTGGTATTTGATTCAAACTCTCCACATTTCGGATTTCTCACCATCTCTCCTGAAGGCGCTGGTAAAAGCAGAGCATACGGTTAACATCCCGCACAATTGTAACAGAAGAGCCCCAGAGCTGGGCCCCACTTGTACAGTCCCAGGGTTAGAATCCCCATGTACAGTCCCAGGGTTGGAATCCCCATGTACAGTCCCAGGGTTGGAATCCCCATGTACAGTCCCAGGGTTGGAATCCCCATGTACAGTCCCAGGGTTGGAATCCCCATGTACAGTCCCAGGGTTCGAATCCCCATGTACAGTCCCAGGGTTGGAATCCCCATGTACAGTCCCAGGGTTGGAATCCCCATGTACAGTCCCAGGGTTAGAATCCCCATGTACAGTCCCAGGGTTGGAATCCCCATGTACAGTCCCAGGGTTGGAATCCCCATGTACAGTCCCAGGGTTGGAATCCCCTTGTACAGTCCCAGGGTTGGAATCCCCATGTACAGTCCCAGTGTTAGAATCCCCATGTACAGTCCCAGGGTTAGAATCCCCATGTACAGTCCCAGGGTTAGAATCCCCATGTACAGTCCCAGGGTTAGAATCCCCATGTACAGTCCCAGGGTTGGAATCCCCATGTACAGTCCCAGGGTTAGAATCCCCATGTACAGTCCCAGGGTTAGAATCCCCATGTACAGTCCCAGGGTCTGAATCCCCATGTACAGTCCCAGGGTTAGAATCCCCATGTACATTCCCAGGGTTAGAATCTCCATGTACAGTCCCAGGGTTAGAATCCCCATGTACAGTCCCAGGGTTAGAATCCCCATGTACAGTCCCAGGGTTAGAATCCCCATGTACAGTCCCAGGGTTAGAATCCCCATGTACAGTCCCAGGGTTAGAATCCCCATGTACAGTCCCAGGGTTGGAATCCCCATGTACAGTCCCAGGGTTAGAATCCCCATGTACAGTCCCAGGGTTGGAATCCCTCAGCAACACCGAGTGCGGGTCTCAGGCCCTGAGTCAGAGTCGGCGGACGTGTGGCCAGGACCCCGGCACCATTAACCCCAGGGTGCAGCACCTCCCCCAGACAAGAAACACAACAACTTGCATTTATACAGCAGAGGGAGCAACTCAGAGCCGGTTAGCATCAGGGTGGGCGGTGAATGTGGAACTCGGTCCCTGGCCTCCTGTGTGGGGCTTTCTTGTTGCATCAGTTTGAGCTGGAGTGGAGAGGGGGGAGAAGCTGCTGGGTTTAACCCCCAGTACTTCTGAGCCCAGTGGGACCCAACAATTTCCAATGTGAGACTGTGAAGGGAGGTGGATTCTAGGGGAGATTAAGTTACTAAACAGACACTGTCCGTACAGTGTAAAAGATAATCATTTTAGGAACAAGTCTTTCTGTAGAGGCTTTCAATCCATTTTATATGTACAGATTTTTAAAAATTAATTTGATGTGGGCGTCACTAGCAAGGCCAGCATATATTGCCAGTCCATAGTTGCCCGTTGAGAAGGTGATGCTGGGCCTTCTTCTTGAACCTCTGCAGTCCGCGTGGTGAAGGTACTCTCAGAATGCTGTTAGGTGAGGAGTTCCAGGATTTTCACCCAGCGACGATGTAGGAACGGCGATATATGCCCAAGTCAGGATAGTGTGTGACTTGGAGGGGAACAGGGAGGTGATGGTGTTCCCATGCACCTGCTGCCCTTGTCCTTCTAGGTGGTGGAGGTCGCGGGTTTGGGAGGTGCTGTCAAAGTTCTAGTTGAGTTACAGATGTATAAAGTCGCTCTCCTTCACCCCTCCCCCTCCCACCTTGCTCTCTCTCCTCCCATAGAGGCCAGAGTCTTGTGTAGGCCCAGACCGGGTGGCGGGTTCCCTTCCCTGAAGGACATTAGTGAACCAGTTGGGTTTTTACGACAATTCAGCAGCTTTCATGGTCACTTTTTTCTAGTGCCGGCCCCACAAATTCCCAGATTCATTCAGCTCAATTTCACAACCTGCCTTTGTGTTTCTGTGGGTTCTCTCTCACCCTCCCTTTTTCCTGTTTTAAATTCATTTACAGGATATTAGAAGGGGAGGATTTGCAGACTGGAAACTCAAACCAAACATCACTAAAAGATCTGACAGAGTCGCTCAATTCATCAGGACCTTTGAGCATGGAGCATGGAAGCAGAAAGTACCGTTCAGAGCGGGGAGAAACCGTACTCGTGTTCTGTGTGTGGACGAGTATTCGGCCGATCCTATGGCCTGTCGAGACACAAGCGCAGTCACACCGGGGAGAGGCCGTTCACCTGCAATGAGTGTGGGAAGGGATTCACATAATTCATCCCACCTGCTGACACACCAGCGAGTTCACACTGACGAGAGACGTTTTAAATGCCTGGACTGCGGGAAGTGCTTTAAACATTCCGGGGAACTGATGCGCCATCAACGTGTTTACACTGATGAGAGACCGTTCAGTTGCACTCGCTGTGGGAAGAGATTCAGGCAATCATCTGACCTCACTGTACACTAGTGAGTTCACACTGGGGAGAGACCGTTCACCTGCTCCATGTGTGGGAAGGGATTCACTCTGTCATCCTACCTGCTGATACACCAGTGAGTTCACACTGGGGAGAGGCCATTCACCTGCTCCATGTGTGGGAAGGGATTCACTCTGTCATCCCACCTGCTGAAACACCAGCGAGTTCACACCGGGGAGAGGCCATTCACTTGCTCTGTGTGTGGGAGGGGAATCACTCGGTCATCCAACCTGCTGATACACCAGTGAGTTCACACTGGGGAGAGGCCATTCAGCTGCTCCATGTGTGGGAAGGGATTCACTCAGTCATCCCACCTGCTGAGACACCAGCAAGTTCACAAGTGACTGCAGGGGTTGGATTCTGATGTTATTGCTTCTGTTAATCACATCCCGGACTGAATCGTGTTCATTCTGACAGTTGGCGTTTGTTTCTGCTGATGTTAATAACCCCTGTAACTGTTTAGCATCACCTGGCTGGAGCTCAGAAAGGACAATCTGGGGGAGGATCGTACAGCGGGAACAGAACTACAGCCTGGACACAGTCCTTCAGGGCCACACTGAGAGGGGCAAACGGCACTTTGGTCTTTCTCGTCTCTCTTCACTGACAGCAATGTCCCCGTGCAGGTTAATCTTGAGGCCTGTAAGGAATGTGTCCCAGCCGCTCTTCCATGGGTCAGAGCTCCTAGGCATGGAACAGAAGGCTCCTTTACAACTGTGTTTAGAGTCAGGAAGAACAACGGTGAATGCTGGAAACGTGCTGTCAAATCAGAGATTGGTGTCAAACTGGGATCTGTTCCTGACTGAAAGTGAAACGGCAGGGTTAAGTTTCCAGTCTAAAAATGACTGGTAATTATTCCACGAAGATTTAATATGTGTGTGTGACAGTCCTGAGTCTCCCATTTTAAGGCAGGTGTTAGCTCATTTAAAATAAACCTGTTTAAAATAAATTGATTAAAGTCTGCATTAAAATAGCAGAGGGGGGAGTTCACAGGAGCCTGTTAACTGCTGGTACAATTATACAACAGACATTTGATCTCCAGATAAAGAAGGACCTGCAGCGTGTTTCCAGGAATTCCCTGTTTTATTGATGGGTACGTGTTAGGAACCAGGATAACTGTAAATACATGACCCGGAACATCCACGGGGTTACTCCAGGATCACTCCCGCTGTGGAACTCCACCGCTGACCCTGCACCAATCATCACACACTGGAGGTTTATATCAGGAGCTTCTGTGTGATGGTGAGGTGATCAATGGACAATAAAGTGCAGAGACTGGTGGGTGGCTGCTCATTATCCTCGGTGTGATTTAATCCCCTTTCCCACTGAATACTGCGGACAGACAGGCTCACCTTGGGAACGGAATGGTCATTGTGACATCACTTTCTAAACAAGAGCCCACAAGACAATGGGTTATCAATAAATGTTAAAGGGACTCAACACTCTGAAGTTACATTTTAAATAAAAGGAAATAAAATGCTGAAAAATAATTGGTGAAGATAACTTATCTCTGTGGAATGTGCTTGCACATATTTAGAATGATGTGTTTTGTTTACACACTCATACATATAACAAACACTTTGTGTGAGCTCTTTTCAGTTGTTCTGTTTAACCTGAAGGTCAAACTTACTGTGGTCTTTAGGACCCTGCGGCAGCCCATCCGGCGGGGCCCGCTGGGTCAGGATACAAAGAGACCGTGCGCTGTTCCTCCTCCCACTGCCTGGGGGAATGGGCCAGATATTTAAAGGGACAGAGACTCCCCTTTCTCTGCCTATTTATAGTTAAAGGGACAGACCCGTTTATCTTGGAGTGTCGTAGGACTTCACTCACAGAGTTCCCATTAACAGTCGCTCCCTTCTGTACTGTGCAGTGATTGTAAACCTGTCTGTTTCAATGACTTCAGTCTTTCTAAAATGCCTCACTATTTTTGACGATCCATTTGTCTTGCTTGAATAATTTGGAAAGACTTCAGAATGTTGCAGTGTGACTGGGAAGATCCCAAATTCAATCCTTGATCTGGGCTGTGAGTTGATCTCAACCAAGGCAGCAGTTCAGGGGCCATAATTGGCCTCAGTACCACTGGGCTAAGTGTAAAAATCAGCCCGTGCTCCAGCTCTTGATGGCGATCCAGTGACCTCAACTGGGAAGTGTGTGACTTTCAATTGAGGGCAGGATTGGACTCGGCTGTGATGCCTACCACAGTGGAAATCCTGCGGACACTGAGTCGGCTGACGGTGAGGCACTAGAGGTTAACTAATGTCTGTGGAATTGCACCCAGCCAGATTCAGAAACCTCTGGAGAGAAGGGGAGAAACAAAATCCCAGATGGTGTAATGCATGTTTTTAGACAGTAGGAATGGATTCAGTTGCCCGTCTGTGGTGGAAACTCATGGATACAGTCACACCGGGGAGAGGCCGTTCACCAGCTGAGTGTGGAAAGAGATTCACTCGCTCATCTCACCTATTAGCTCATGAACATGTTTGTAATGGGGAGAATCTATTCACTGCTCTGTATGTGGAAATGGATTTCATCGACCATCCCATTTACTGACACACCAGCACAGTCACACCGGAGAGAGACCGTTTAGATATTCACGTGTGGGAAGGGATTCACTCCGCTGTCCCAACTGTTGACACTCCAGTGTGTCCACATTGAGAACAGTTTCTTTAAATACTCTGACTGTGAGAAAAGCTTTCAAAGTTTAAAGCAGGTGATGCACCATCAGCGCATTGATACTGGAGAGAGGCTGATTCAATATCCTGTGTGTGGGAAGAAATTCACCCCACCTGCTGAGACTCCAGTGAGTTCACATGTGACTGCAGGGGTTTGGAATCTGTTATTAATCACATCCAGGACTGAACCATGGCAGAGTGCCCGTGCACTTGGGTTTCTGTGTGAATTATTGATGAATTGTCTCCCAATGGGAATCACAGAAACTCATTCTCCATTCACTAATTGGAGCTTTCAAAGTTCCCGAGCAGGCCCCGCGGGGGAGAATGTGTCCCGTCACACTGGAAGAGCCCAGTGCGCAGGCGCAGTGACCGCCTATATTTGGAGCATGCGCAGTGTCATTCTGATCCGGGACGGCGAGTGCGACAAGTGGACTAAAGCTGCGGACGCGATTTACGCCGATTACGAATCAGCGGGGCGCAGGAAGGTAATGCACTCGGCGGGTGGATTTCATAAACACCTGGTGTAGGCCGCAAGCCCTAAATGAGAACCTGCAGGTTCCGCGTTTCCAGCTCGGAGGCTTTTTCCCAAGAACAGGCCCAGGTTAACGGGCGCCATCTTTGTAAAGGGCAGATGAGGGGTTTTGCGTCGCCATCTTGCTTGATACTGTGATGTAGCTGCCATCTTTGTAAAGGAAGCACTAGTGGGCGGGGCTTCAGGGTCCCAGTGAGTGTGGAGCTGAACCCAGCCAGAGTCAGCACCTTCAGGGGAGGAGAGGGAGGGGAACCAGTGAGTGCAGAACTGAACCCAGCCAGAGTCAGCAGCTTCAGGGGAGGAGAGGGAGGGGAACCAGTGAGTGTGGAACTGAACCCAGCCAGAGTCAGCACCTTCAGGGGAGGAGAGGGAGGGGAACCAGTGAGAGTAGAACTGAACCCAGCCAGAGTCAGTACCTTTATACAGTCATGACGGCACAGAGAAGGTCATTCGGCCCATCGAGTCCATGCAGGCTCTCTGTACAGCAATCCATTCAATCCCATTCCCCTGCTCTATCCCCGTAGCCCTGCAAGTTTATTTCCCTCAAGTGCCTATCCCGTCTCCCCTTGAAAACATTGAGTGTGTCCACTTCCACCACTTCCGTTGGCAGCGAGTTCCAGGTCCTCACCACTCGCTGCATAAAAATGTTTTTCCTCACATCCCCCTGTATCTCTTTCCCAAAACCTAAATCTGTGTCCCCTTGTCCTTGTACCATCAACTCGTAGGAACAGCCTTTCCCCGTCTAGCCTATCCAAACATGTCATAATCTTGTACACCTCTATCAAATCACCCCTCAACCTCCTTTGCTCTAATGACAACAAATCCAGCTCCTCCAATCTGTTCTTGTAACTAAGATCCTCCATCCCCAGAACCATTCTGGTAAATCTCCTCTGCACCCTCTCAAGGGCCTTCACATCCTTCTGAAAATGGGGTGACTAGAACTGGACGCAATACTCCAGTTGTGGTCTAACCAGCGCTTTATAAAGGTTGTGCATAACTTCTCTACTTTTATAATGTATATCTCTACTTATTAAGCCCAAGATCCCATATGCTTTCTTGACCACTCTCTCAATATGTCCAGCCACCTTCAGGGACCTGTGCACATTAACTCCCAGGTCCCTCTGTCACTGCACACTCTTTAAAACTGTGCCATTAAGTGTATATTGCCTCTCCCTGTTCCTTCTGCCAAAATGCATCACCTCACACTTCTCTCTATTAAATTCCATCTGCCACTTGTCTGCCCATTCTACTAACCTTTCTGTGTCCTGTTGCAGTCGATTGATATCATCATCACTGTTTGCCACACCCCCAAGTTTGGTGCCATCAGCAAATTTAGAAATTCTACTCTGTATTCCAATATCCAGGTCATTTATATATATCAAAAAAAGCAGTGGCCCCAGCACTGACCCTTGGGGAACACCACTGTCCACCATCCTTCAGTCTGAAAAACAGCCATTTACCACAACTCGCTGTTTTCTGTCCTTAAGCCAATTCCTTATCCAAGCTGCCACTGACCCACCTATTCCATGAGCCTCAATTTTGTTAACAATTCTTCTATGTGGTACTTTGTCAAACGCCTTCCGTGTAAACAACATCCATTGCATTCCCTTCATCAATCCTCTCTGTAACTTCATCAAAAAATTCAATTAGATTAGTCAAACACAATCTGCCTTTCACAAATCCGTGTTGGCTTTTCTTAATTAGCTTAAACCTCTCCAAAAGCCTGTTAATTTTTTTTCTTTGATTATTGTTTCGAAAACTTTACACACCACTGATGTTAAACTGACTGGCCTGTAGTTACTTGGATTGTCCTTACACCTTTTCTTGAACAATGGTGTCATATTTGCCACTAGGGAAGATTGGAAAATTATGGCAAGCCCTTCCGCTATCTCCTTTCCCAATTCCCTTAGCAACAAGGGATGCAAGCCATCTGGTATTTGATTCAAACTCTTCACACTTCGGATTTTTCACCATCTCTCCAGAAGGCGCTGGTAAAAGAAGAGCCCCAGAGCTGGGCCCCCCCCTTGTACAGTCCCAGGATAGGAATCCCCATGTACAGTCCCAGGGCTGGAATCCCCATGTACAGTCCCAGGGTTGGAATCCTCATGTACAATCCCAGGGTTAGAATCCCCATGTACATTCCCAGGGTTAGAATCCCCATGTACAGTCCCAGGGTTGGAATCCCCATGTACAGTCCCAGGGTTGGAATCCCCATGTACAGTCCCAGGGTGGAATCCCCATGTTCAGTCCCAGGGCTGGAATTCCCATGTACAGTCCCAGGGCCGGAATTCCCATGTACAGTCCCAGGGTTGGAATCCCCATGTACAGTCCCAGGGTTGGAATCCCCATGTACAGTCCCAGGGTTGGAATCCCCATGTACAGTCCCAGGGTGGAATCCCCATGTACAATCCCAGGGTTGGAATCCCCATGTACAGTCTCAGGGTTGGAATCCCCATGTGCAGTCCCAGGGTGGAATCCCCATGTTCAGTCCCAGGGCTGGAATCCCCATGTACAGTCCCAGGGCTGGAATCCCCATGTACAGTCCCAGGGCTGGAATCCCCATGTACAGTCCCAGGGTTGGAATCCGCGTGTACAGTCCCAGGGTTGGAATCCCCATGTACAGTCCCAGGGTTGGAATCCCCATGTACAGTCCCTGGGTTGGAATCCCCATGTACAGTCCCAGGGTTAGAATTCCCATGTACATTCCCAGGATTGGAATCCCCATGTACAGTCCCAGGGTTAGAATTCCCATGTACAGTCCCAGGGTTGGAATCCCCATGTACAGTCCCAGGGTTGGAATTCCCATGTACATTCCCAGGATTGGAATCCCCATGTACAGTCCCAGGGTTAGAATTCCCATGTACATTCCCAGGATTGGAATCCCCATGTACAGTCCCAGGGTTAGAATACCCATGTACATTCCCAGGATTGGAATCCCCATGTACAGTCCCAGGGTTAGAATTCCCATGTACATTCCCAGGGCTGGAAACCCCATATACAGTCCCACGGTTAGAATCCCCATGTACACTCCCAGGGTTGGGATCCCCACGTACAGTCCCAGGGTTGGAATCCCCATGTACAGTCCCAGGGTTAGAATCTCCATGTACAGTCCCAGGGTTGGAATCCCCATGTACAGTCCCAGGGTTGGAATCCCCATGTACAGTCCCAGGGTTGGAATCCCCATGTACAGTCCCAGGGTTGGAATCCCCATGTACAGTCCTAGGGTTGGAATCCTCATGTGCAGTCCCAGGGTTAGAATCCCCATGTACAGTCCCAGGGTTGAAATCCCCATGTACAGTCCCAGGGTTGAAATCCCCATGTACATTCCCAGGGTTGGAATCCCCATGTACAGTCCCAGGGTTGGAATCCCCATGTACAGTCCCAGGGTTGGAATCCCCATGTACAGTCCCAGGATTGGAATCCCCGTGGATAATCCCAGGGTTAGAATCCCCATGTACAACCCCAGGGTTGGGATCCCCATGTACAACCCCAGGGCTGGAATCCCCATGTACAGTCCCAGGGTTGAAACCTCCATGTACAGTCCCATGGTAATAATCCGCATGTACAGTCCTAGGGTTGGAATCCCCATGTACGTTCCCAGGGCTGGAATCCCCATGTACATTCCCAGGGTTGGAATCCCCATGTACAGTCCCAGGGTTGGAATCCCCATGTACAGTCACAGGGTTAACATCCCCATGCACTGTCACAGGGTTATAATCCCCATGTACATTCCCAGGGCTGGAATCCCCATGTACAGTCCCAGGGTTAGAATGCCCATATACAGACCCAGGATTGGAATCCCTATGTACAGTCCCAGGGTTGGAATCCCCATGTGCAGGCGCAGGGCTTGAATCCCCATGTACAGTCCCAGTGTTAGAATTCCCTTGTACAGTCCCAGGGTTGGAATCCCCATGTACAGTCCCAGGTTTGGAATCCCCATGTACAGTGCCAGGGTTGGAATCCCCGTGTACAGTCCCAAGGTTGGAATCCCCATGTACAGTCCCAGGGTTGGAATCCCCATGTACAGTCCCAGGGTTGGAATCCCCGTGTACAGTCCCAGGGTTGGAATCCCCATGTACAGTCCCAGAGGTTGGAATCCCCGTGTACAGTCCCAGGGTTGGAATCCCCATGTACAGTCCCACGGTTAGAATCCCCATGTACAGTCCCAGGTTTGGAATCGCCATGTACAGTCCCAGGTTTGGAATCCCCATGTACAGGCCCAGGGTTGGAATACCCATGTACAGTCCCAGGGTTGGAATCCCCATGTATAGTTCCAGGGTTAGAATCCCCATGTACAGTTCCAGGGTTGGAATCCCCATGTACAGTCCGAGGGTTGGAATCCCCATGTACAGTCCCAGGGTTGGAATCCCCATGTATTGTTCCAGGGTTAGAATCCGCATGTACAGTTCCAGGGTTGGAATCCCCATGTACAGTCCCAGGTTTGGAATCCCCATGTACAGTCCCAGGGTTGGAATCCCCATGTATTGTTCCAGGGTTAGAATCCGCATGTACAGTTCCAGGGTTGGAATTCCCATGTACAGTTCCAGGGTTGGAATCCCCGTGTACAGTCCCAGGGTTGGAATCCTCATGTACAGTCCCAGGATTAGAATCCCCATGTACAGTCCCAGGGTTGGAATCCCCATGTACAGTCCCAGGGTTGGAATCCCCATGTACAGTCCCAGGATTAGAATACCGATGTACTGTCCCTGGGTTTGAATCCTCATGTACAGTCCCAGGATTAAAATCCTCATGTACAGTCCCAGGGTTAGAATCCCCTTGTACAGTCGAGGTTTGCAATCCCCATGTACAGTCCCAGGGTTGGGATCTCCATGTACAGTCCCAGGGTTAGAATCCCCATGTGTAGTCCCAGGGTTGGAATTCCCATATACGTTCCCAGGTTTGGAATCCCCATATACAGTCCCAGGGTTGGAATCCCCATGTACAGTCCCAGGGTTGGGATCCCCATGTACAGTCTCAGGGTTGGTATTCCCATGTACAGTCCCAGGGTTGGAATCCCCATGTACAGTCCCAGGGTTGGGATCTCCATGTACAGTCCCAGGGTTGGAATCCCCATGTCCAGTCTCAGGGTTAGAATCCCCATGTGCAGTCCCAGGGTTAGAATCCCCGTGTACAGTCCCAGGGTTGGGATCCCCATGTACGGTCCCAGGGTTGGGATCCCCATGTACAGTCCCAGGGTTGGGATCCCCATGTACAGTCCCAGGGTTGGAATACCATGTACAGTCCCAGGGTTTGAATCCCCATGTACAGTCCCAGGGTTAGAATCTCCATGTACAGTCCCAGGGTTAGAATCCCCATCTCCAGTCCCAGGGTTGGAATCCCCATGTACAGTCCCGGGGTTTGAATCCCCATGTACAGTCCCAGGGTTAGAATCCCCATGTACAGTCCCAGGGTTAGAATCCCCATGTACAGTCCCAGGGTTGGAATCCCCATGTACAGTCCTAGGGTTGGAATCCCCATGTACAGTCCCAGGGTTAGAATCCCGATGTACAGTCCCAGGGTTGAAATCCCCATGTACATTCCCAGGGTTGGAATCCCCATGTACTTTCCCAGGGTTGGAATCCCCATGTACAGTCCCAGGGTTGGAATCCCCATGTACAGTCCCAGGGTTGGAATCCCCATGTACGGTCCCAGGGTTGGAATCCCCATGTACATTCCCAGGGTTGGAATCCCCATGTACAGTCCCAGGGTTGGATCCCCATGTACAGTCCCAGGGTTGGAATCCCCATGTACAGTCGCAGGGTTAACATCCCCATGCACTGTCCCAGGGTTATAATCCCCATGTACATTCCCAGGGCTGGAATCCCCATGTACAGTCCCAGGGTTAGAATGCCCATATACAGTCCTAGGATTGGAATCCCTATGTACAGTCCCAGGGTTGGAATCCCCATGTGCAGGCGCAGGGCTTGAATCCCCATGTACAGTCCCAGTGTTAGAATTCCCTTGTACAGTCCCAGGGTTGGAATCCCCATGTACAGTCCCAGGGTTGGAATCCCCATGTACAGTCCCAGGGTTGGAATCCCCGTGTACAGTCCCAGGGTTGGAATCCCCATGTACAGTCCCAGGGTTGGAATCCCCATGTACAGTCCCACGGTTAGAATCCCCATGTACAGTCCCAGGTTTGGAATCACCATGTACAGTCCCAGGTTTGGAATCCCCATGTACAGGCCCAGGGTTGGAATACCCATGTACAGTCCCAGGGTTGGAATCCCCATGTATAGTTCCAGGGTTAGAATCCCCATGTACAGTTCCAGAGTTGGAATCCCCATGTACAGTCCCAGGGTTGGAATCCCCATGTACAGTTCCAGGGTTGGAATCCCCATGTACAGTCCCAGGGTTGGAATCCCCATGTACAGTCCCAGGTTTGGAATCCCCATGTACAGTCCCAGGGTTGGAATCCCCATGTACAGTTCCAGGGTTAGAATCCCCATGTACAGTTCCAGGGTTGGAATTCCCATGTACAGTCCCAGGGTTGGAATCCTCATGTACAGTCCCAGGATTAGAATCCCCATGTACAGTCCCAGGGTTGGAATCCCCATGTACAGTCCCAGGGTTGGAATCCCCATGTACAGTCCCAGGATTAGAATACCCATGTACATTCCCAGGGTTAGAATCCCCATGTACAGTCCCAGGGTTGGAATCCTCATGTACAGTCCCAGGGTTAGAATCCCCATGTACAGTCGCAGGGCTGGAATCCCCATGTACATTCCCAGGGTTAGAATCCCCATGTACAGTCCCAGGGTTGGAATCCTCATGTACAGTCCCAGGGTTAGAATCCCCATGTACAGTCCCAGGGTTAGAATCCCCATGTACAGTCCCAGGGTTAGAATCCCCATGTACATTCCCAGGGTTAGAATCCCTATGTACAGTCCCAGGATTGGAATCCCCATGTACAGTCCCAGGGTTAGAATCCCTATGTACAGTCCCAGCTTTGGAATTCCCATGTACAGTCCCAGGGTTAGAATCCCCACGTACAGTCCCAGGGTTAGAATCCTTATGTACAGTCCCAGGGTTGGAATCCCCATGTACAGTCCCACGATTGGAATCCCCATGTACAGTCCCAGGGTTAGAATCCCCACCTTCAGTCACAGGGTTGGAATCCCCATGTGCAGTCCCAGGGTTGGAATCCCCATGTACCGTCCCAGGGTTGGAATCCCCATGTAGATTCCCAGGGTTAGAATCCCCATGTACATTCCCAGGGTTGGAATCCCCATGTATAGTCCCAGGGTTGGAATCGCCATGTAGATTCCCAGGGTTAGAATCCCCATGTACATTCCCAGGGTTGGAATCCCCATGTACAGTCCCAGGGTTGGAATCCCCATGTACAGTCCCAGGGTTGGAATCCCCATGTACAGTCCCAGGGTTGGAATCCCCATGTACAGTCCTAGGGTTGCAATCCCCATGTACAGTCCCAGGGTTAGAATCCCCATGTACAGTCCCAGGGTTGAAATCCCCATGTACAGTCCCAGGGTTGGAATCCCCATGTACATTCCCAGGGTTGGAATCCCCATGTACAGTCCCAGGGTTGGAATCCCCATGTACATTCCCAGGGTTGGAATCCCCATGTACGGTCCCTGGGTTGGAATCCCCATGCACATTCCCAGGGTTGGAATCCCCATGTACATTCCCAGGGTTGGAATCCCCATGTACAGTCCCAGGGTTGGAATCCCCATGTACATTCCCAGGGTTGGAATCCCCATGGACAGTCCCAGGGTTAGAATCCCCATGTACAGCCCCAGGGTTAAAATCCCCATGTAGAGTCCCAGGGTTGGAATCCCCATGTACAGTCCCAGGATTGGAATCCCCGTGGATAATCCCAGGGTTAGAATCCCCATGTACAACCCCAGGGTTGGAATCCCCATGTACAGTCCCCGGGTTGAAACCTCCATGTACAGTCCCATGGTAATAATCCGCATGTACAGTCCTAGGGTTGGAATCCCCATGTACATTCCCAGGGCTGGAATCCCCATGTACATTCCCAGGGTTGGAATCCCCATGTACAGTCCCAGGGTTGGATCCCCATGTACAGTCCCAGGGTTGGAATCCCCATGTACAGTCCCAGGGTTAACATCCCCATGCACTGTCCCAGGGTTGGGATCTCCATGTACAGTCCCAGGGTTGGAATCCCCATGTACAGTCTCAGGGTTAGAATCCCCATGTGCAGTCCCGGGGTTGGAATCCCCATGTACAGTCCCAGGGTTGGGATCTCCATGTACAGTCCCAGGGTTGGAATCCCCATGTACAGTCTCAGGGTTAGAATCCCCATGTGCAGTCCCGGGGTTAGAATCCCCGTGTACAGTCCCAGGGTTGGGATCCCCATGTACGGTCCCAGGGTTGGGATCCCCATGTACAGTCCCAGGGTTGGAATACCATGTACAGTCCCAGGGTTTGAATCCCCATGTACAGTCCCAGGGTTAGAATCTCCATGTACAGTCCCAGGGTTAGAATCCCCATGTACAGTCCCAGGGTTGGAATCCCCATGTACAGTCCCGGGGTTTGAATCCCCATGTACAGTCCCAGGGTTAGAATCCCCATGTACAGTCCCAGGGTTGGAATCCCCATGTACAGTCCCAGGGTTGGATCCCCATGCACAGTCCCAGGGTTGGAATCCCCATGTACAGTCGCAGGGTTAACATCCCCATGCACTGTCCCAGGGTTATAATCCCCATGTACATTCCCAGGGCTGGTATCCCCATGTACAGTCCCAGGGTTAGAATGCCCATATACAGTCCCAGGATTGGAATCCCTATGTACAGTCCCAGGGTTGGAATCCCCATGTGCAGGCGCAGGGCTTGAATCCCCATGTACAGTCCCAGTGTTAGAATTCCCTTGTACAGTCCCAGGGTTGGAATCTCCATGTACAGTCCCAGGTTTGGAATCCCCATGTACAGTCCCAAGGTTGGAATCCCCATGTACAGTCCCAGGGTTGGAATCCCCATGTACAGTCCCAGGGTTGGAATCCCCGTGTGCAGTCCCAGGGTTGGAATCCCCATGTACAGTCCCAGGGTTGGAATCCCCATGTACAGTCCCACGGTTAGAATCCCCATGTACAGTCCCAGGTTTGGAATCACCATGTGCAGTCCCAGGTTTGGAATCCCCATGTACAGGCCCAGGGTTGGAATACCCATGTACAGTCCCAGGGTTGGAATCCCCATGTATAGTTCCAGGGTTAGAATCCCCATGTACACTCCCACGGTTAGAATCCCCATGTACAGTCCCAGGTTTCGAATCACCATGTACAGTCCCAGGTTTGGAATCCCCATGTACAGGCCCAGGGTTGCAATACCCATGTACAGTCCCAGGGTTGGAATCCCCATGTATAGTTCCAGGGTTAGAATCCCCATGTACAGTTCCAGAGTTGGAATCCCCATGTACAGTCCCAGGGTTGGAATCCCCATGTACAGTTCCAGGGTTGGAATCCCCATGTACAGTCCCAGGGTTGGAATCCCCATGTACAGTCCCAGGGTTGGAATCCCCATGTACAGTCCCAGGTTTGGAATCCCCATGTACAGTCCCAGGGTTGGAATCCCCATGTACAGTTCCAGGGTTAGAATCCCCATGTACAGTTCCAGGGTTGGAATTCCCATGTACAGTTCCAGGGTTGGAATCCCCGTGTACAGTCCCAGGGTTGGAATCCTCATGTACAGTCCCAGGATTAGAATCCCCATGTACAGTCCCAGGGTTGGAATCCCCATGTACAGTCCCAGGGTTGGAATCCCCATGTACAGTCCCAGGATTAGAATCCTCATGTACAGTCCCAGGGTTAGAATCCCCTTGTACAGTCGAGGGTTGCAATCCCCATGTACAGTCCCAGGGTTGGGATCTCCATGTACAGTCCCAGGGTTAGAATCCCCATGTGTAGTCCCAGGGTTGGAATTCCCATATACGTTCCCAGGTTTGGAATCCCCATATACAGTCCCAGGGTTGGAGTCCCCATGTACAGTCCCAGGGTTGGGATCCCCATGTGCAGTCTCAGGGTTGGTATTCCCATGTACAGTCCCAGGGTTGGAATCCCCATGTACAGTCCCAGGGTTGGGATCTCCATGTACAGTCCCAGGGTTGGAATCCCCATGTACAGTCTCAGGGTTAGAATCCCCATGTGCAGTCCCAGGGTTAGAATCCCCGTGTACACTCCCAGGGTTAGAATCCCTATGTACAGTCCCAGGATTGGAATCCCCATGTACAGTCCCAGGGTTAGAATCCCTATGTACAGTCCCAGCTTTGGAATTCCCATGTACAGTCCCAGGGTTAGAATCCCCACGTACAGTCCCAGGGTTAGAATCCTTATGTACAGTCCCAGGGTTGGAATCCCCATGTACAGTCCCACGATTGGAATCCCCATGTACAGTCCCAGGGTTAGAATCCCCACCTTCAGTCACAGGGTTGGAATCCCCATGTGCAGTCCCAGGGTTGGAATCCCCATGTACCGTCCCAGGGTTGGAATCCCCATGTACAGTCCCAGGGCTAGAATCCCCATGTCCAGTCCCAGGGTTGGAATCCCCATGTACAGTCCGAGGGTTGGAATCCCCATGTACAGTCCCAGGGTTGGAATCCCCATGTACAGTCCCAGGGTTGGAATCCCCATGTCCAGTCCCAGGGTTGGAATCCCCATGTACGGTCCCAGGGTTGGAATCCCCATGTACAGTCCCAGGGTTGGAATCCCCATGTACAGTCCCAGGGTTGGAATCCCCATGTACAGTCCCAGGGTTGGAATCCCCATGTACAGTCCTAGGGTTGGAATCCCCATGTACAGTCCCAGGGTTAGAATCCCCATGTACAGTCCCAGGGTTGAAATCCCCATGTACAGTCCCAGGGTTGGAATCCCCATGTACATTCCCAGGGTTGGAATCCCCATGTACAGTCCCAGGGTTGGAATCCCCATGTACATTCCCAGGGTTGGAATCCCCATGTACGGTCCCTGGGTTGGAATCCCCATGCACATTCCCAGGGTTGGAATCCCCATGTACATTCCCAGGGTTGGAATCCCCATGTACAGTCCCAGGGTTGGAATCCCCATGTCCATTCCCAGGGTTGGAATCCCCATGGACAGTCCCAGGGTTAGAATCCCCATGTACAGCCCCAGGGTTAAAATCCCCATGTAGAGTCCCAGGGTTGGAAACCCCATGTACAGTCCCAGGATTGGAATCCCCGTGGATAATCCCAGGGTTAGAATCCCCATGTACAACCCCAGGGTTGGGATCCCCATGTACAACCCCAGGGTTGGAATCCCCATGTACAGTCCCAGGGTTGAAACCTCCATGTACAGTCCCATGGTAATAATCCGCATGTACAGTCCTAGGGTTGGAATCCCCATGTACATTCCCAGGGCTGGAATCCCCATGTGCATTCCCAGGGTTGGAATCCCCATGTACAGTCCCAGGGTTGGATCCCCATGTACAGTCCCAGGGTTGGAATCCCCATGTACAGTCGCAGGGTTAACATCCCCATGCACTGTCCCAGGGTTATAATCCCCATGTACATTCCCAGGGCTGGAATCCCCATGGACAGTCCCAGGGTTAGAATGCCCATATACAGTCCCAGGATTGGAATCCCTATGTACAGTCCCAGGGTTGGAATCCCCATGTGCAGGCGCAGGGCTTGAATCCCCATGTGCAGTCCCAGTGTTAGAATTCCCTTGTACAGTCCCAGGGTTGGAATCCCCATGTACAGTCCTAGGTTTGGAATCCCCATGTACAGTGCCAGGGTTGGAATCCCCGTGTACAGTCCCAAGGTTGGAACCCCATGTACAGTCCCAGGGTTGGAATCCCCATGTACAGTCCCAGGGTTGGAATCCCCGTGTACAGTCCCAGGGTTGGAATCCCCATGTACAGTCCCAGAGGTTGGAATCACCGTGTACAGTCCCAGGGTTGGAATCCCCATGTACAATCCCAGGATTAGAATCCCCATGTACAGTCCCAGGGTTGGAATCCCCATGTACAGTCCCAGGGTTGGAATCCCCATGTACAGTCCCACGGTTAGAATCCCCATGTACAGTCCCAGGTTTGGAATCGCCATGTACAGTCCCAGGTTTGGAATCCCCATGTACAGGCCCAGGGTTGGAATACCCATGTACAGTCCCAGGGTTGGAATCCCCATGTATAGTTCCAGGGTCAGAATCCCCATGTACAGTTCCAGGGTTGGAATCCCCATGTACAGTCCCAGGGTTGGAATCCCCATGTACAGTTCCAGGGTTGGAATCCCCATGTACAGTCCCAGGGTTGGAATCCCCATGTACAGTCCCAGGTTTGGAATCCCCATGTACAATTACAGGGTTGGAATCCCCGTGTACAGTCCCAGGGTTGGAATCCTCATGTACAGTCCCAGGATTAGAATCCCCATGTACAGTCCCAGGGTTGGAATCCCCATGTACAGTCCCAGGGTTGGAATCCCCATGTACAGTCCCAGGATTAGAATACCCATGTACTGTCCCTGGGTTAGAATCCTCATGTACAGTCCCAGGATTAAAATCCTCATGTACAGTCCCAGGGTTAGAATCCCCTTGTACAGTCGAGGGTTGCAATCCCCATGTACAGTCCCAGGGTTGGGATCTCCATGTACAGTCCCAGGGTTAGAATCCCCATGTGTAGTCCCAGGGTTGGAATTCCCATATACATTCCCAGGTTTGGAATCCCCATATACAGTCCCAGGGTTGGAATCCCCATGTACAGTCCCAGGGTTGGGATCCCCATGTACAGTCCCAGGGTTGGAATCCCCATGTACAGTCCCAAGGTTCGGATCCCCATGTACAGTCTCAGGGTTGGAATTTCCATGTACAGTCCCAGGGTTGGAAGCCCCATGTACAGTCCCAGGGTTAGAATGCCCATGTACACTCCCAGGGCTAGAATCCCCATGTACAGTCCCAGGGTTGGAATCCCCATGTACAGTCCCAGAGTTAGAATCCCCATGCACACTCCCAGGGCAGAAACCCCTATGTACAGTCCCAGGGTTGGAATCCCCATGTACATTCCCAGGGTTAGAATCCCCATGTACAGTCCCAGGGTTAGAATCCCCATGTACAGTCCCAGGGTTAGAATCCCCATGTACAGTCCCAGGGTTAGAATCCCCATGTACAATCCCAGGGTTAGAATCCCCATGTACATTCCCAGGGTTAGAATCCCCATGTACAGTCCCAGGGTTGGAATCCTCATGTACAGTCCCAGGGTTAGAATCCCCATGTACAGTCGCAGGGCTGGAATCCCCATGTACATTCCCAGGGTTAGAATCCCCATGTACAGTCCCAGGGTTGGAATCCTCATGTACAGTCCCAGGGTTAGAATCCCCATGTACAGTCCCAGGGTTAGAATCCCCATGTACAGTCCCAGGGTTAGAATCCCCATGTACATTCCCAGGGTTAGAATCCCTATGTACAGTCCCAGGATTGGAATCCCCATGTACAGTCCCAGGGTTAGAATCCCTATGTACAGTCCCAGGTTTGGAATTCCCATGTACAGTCCCAGGGTTAGAATCCCCACGTACAGTCCCAGGGTTAGAATCCTTATGTACAGTCCCAGGGTTGGAATCCCCATGTACAGTCCCACGATTGGAATCCCCATGTACAGTCCCAGGGTTAGAATCCCCATGTAGATTCCCAGGGTTAGAATCCCCATGTACATTCCCAGGGTTGGAATCCCCATGTATAGTCCCAGGGTTGGAATCGCCATGTAGATTCCCAGGGTTAGAATCCCCATGTACATTCCCAGGGTTGGAATCCCCATGTACAGTCCCAGGGTTGGAATCCCCATGTATAGTCCCAGGGTTGGAATCGCCATGTAGATTCCCAGGGTTAGAATCCCCATGTACAGTCCCAGGGTTAGAATCCCCATGTACAGTCCCAGGGTTGGAATCCCCATGTACAGTCCCAGGGTTAGAATCCCCATGTACAGTCCCAGGGTTAGAATCCCCATGTACAGTCCCAGGGTTGGAATCCCCATGTACAGCCCCAGGGTTGGAATCCCCATATACAGTCCCAGGGTTAGAATCCCCATGTACAGTCCCAGGGTTAGAATCCCCATGTACAGTCCCAGGGTTGGAATCCCCATGTACAGTCCCAGGGTTGGAATCCCCATGTAGATTCCCAGGGTTAGAATCCCCATGTCCAGTCCCAGGGTTAGAATCCCCATGTCCAGTCCCAGGGTTGGAATCCCCATGTAGATTCCTAGGGCCGGAATCCCCATGTACAGCCCCAGGGTTGGAATCCCCATGTACAGTCCCAGGGTTGGAATCCCCATGTAGATTCCCAGGGCCGGAATCCCCATGCACAGCCCCAGGGTTGGAATCCCCTTGTACAGTCCCAGGGTTGGAATCCCCATGTACAGTCCCAGAGGTTGGAATCCCCGTGTACAGTCCCAGGGTTGGAATCCCCATGTACAATCCCAAATCCCCATGTACAGTCCCAGGGTTGGAATCCCCATGTACAGTCCCAGGGTTGGAATCCCCATGTACAGTCCCACGGTTAGAATCCCCATGTACAGTCCCAGGTTTGGAATCGCCATGTACAGTCCCAGGTTTGGAATCCCCATGTACAGGCCCAGGTTTGGAATACCCATGTACAGTCCCAGGGTTGGAATCCCCATGTATAGTTCCAGGGTTAGAATCCCCATGTACAATTCCAGGGTTGGAATCCCCATGTACAGTCCCAGGGTTGGAATCCCCATGTGCAGTTCCAGGGTTGGAATCCCCATGTACAGTCCCAGGTTTGGAATCCCCATGTACAGTCCCAGGGTTGGAATCCCCATGTATAGTTCCAGGGTTAGAATCCCCATGTCCAGTTCCAGGGTTGGAATCCCCATGTACAGTTCCAGGGTTGGAATCCCCGTGTACAGTCCCAGGGTTGGAATCCTCATGTACAGTCCCAGGATTAGAATCCCCATGTACAGTCCCAGGGTTGGAATCCCCATGTACAGTCCCAGGGTTGGAATCCCCATGTACAGTCCCAGGATTAGAATACCCATGTACTGTCCCTGGGTTAGAATCCTCATGTACAGTCCCAGGATTAAAATCCTCATGTACAGTCCCAGGGTTAGAATCCCCTTGTACAGTCGAGGGTTGCAATCCCCATGTACAGTCCCAGGGTTGGGATCTCCATGTACAGTCCCAGGGTTAGAATCCCCATGTGTAGTCCCAGGGTTGGAATTCCCATATACAGTCCCAGGGTTGGAATCCCCATGTACAGTCCCAGGGTTGGGATCCCCATGTACAGTCTCAGGGTTGGTATTCCCATGTACAGTCTCAGGGTTGGAATTTCCACATACAGTCCCAGGGTTAGAATCCCTATGTACAGTCCCAGGGTTGGAATCCCCACGTGCAGTCCCAGGGTTAGAATCTCCATGTACAGTCCCAGGATTGGAATCCCCATGTACAGTCCCAGGGTTGGAATCGCCATGTAGATTCCCAGGGTTAGAATCCCCATGTACAGTCCCAGGGTTGGAATCCCCATGTACAGTCCCAGGGTTGGAATCCCCATGTACAGTCCCAGGGCTGGAATCCCCATGTACAGTCCCAGGGTTAGAATCCCCATGTACAGTCCCAGGGTTGGAATCCCCATGTACAGTCCCAGGGCTGGAATCCCCATGTACAGTCCCAGGGTTAGAATCCCCATGTACAGTCCCAGGGCTGGAATCCCCATGTACAGTCCCAGGGTTAGAATCCCCATGTAGATTCCCAGGGTTAGAATCCCCATGTACAGCCCCAGGGTTGGAATCCCCATGTAGATTCCCAGGGTTAGAATACCCGTGTACAGTCCAGGGGCTGGAATCCCCATGTACAGTCCCAGGATTGGAATCCCCATGTACAGTCCCAGGGCTGGAATCCCCATGTAGATTCCCAGGGTTAGAATCCCCATGTACAGTCCCAGGGTTGGAATCCCTCAGCAACACCGAGTGTGGGTCTGCGGCCCCGAGTCAGAGCCGGCGGACGTGCGGCCAGGACCCTGGCACCATTAACCCCAGGGTGCAGCACCTCCCCCAGACAAGAAACACAACAACTTGCATTTATACAGCAGAGGTAGCAACTCAGAGCCTTTTAGCATCAGTACGATAGCCCAATACTGCAGATGCTGGATATCCGAAATAACAACAGAAAATGCTGGCAAAACTCAGCAGGCCAGGCAACATCCGTGGAGTGAAATTGGAGTTGACGTTTTGGGTCTAACCCTTTTCCAAAACTGGAAAGGAAATGAAATAGATCGAATGGCAGGGCTGGGGAGGGAACAAAAGGAGTGAATAGACATTAAAAGGTATTCCAAATGAGACAAGATGGTGATAGGACTAGTAAAGAGACAAAAGACAGCTCAGATTAGGTGTGAAATGTACTGGTAGAATGAGAGACCGCTGCCATGTAAAAAAAAAAAGAGGAAAGGGAGGCGGGGAGGGAAAACTCAAAACAATGGGGTGGAAAAAATAATATATGTAAAAATGTAATAGGGGCCGAGGTTATGATCTGAAATTGTTGAACTCGATATTGAGTCCGGATGGCTGCAAAGTGCCTAATCTTCCGATTGGCCTTCTAGGTGGTGGACGTCGCGTGTTTGGGAGGTGCTGTCAAAGTTCTAGTCGAGTTACAGATGTATAAAGTCACTCCTTCACTCCTCCCCCTCCCACCTTGCTCTCTCTCCTCCCATAGAGGCCAGAGTCTTGTGTAGGCCCAGACCGGGTGGTGGGTTCCCTTCCCTGAAGGACATTAGTGAACCAGTTGGGTTTTTACGACAATCCGGCAGCTTTCATGGTCATTTTTTTCTGGTGCCGGCCCCACAAATTCCCAGATTAATTCAGCTCAATTTCACAACCTGCCTTTATGTTTTTATGAGTTCTCTCTCACCCTCCCTTTTTCCTGTTTCAATTTAATTCTACAGGGCATTAGAAGGGGAGGATTTGCAGACACGAAACTCAAACTAAACATCACTTCAAGATCTGACAGTCGCTCGATTCATCAGGACCTTTGAACATGGAAGCAGAAAGCACCGTTCAGAGCGTGGAGAAACTGTACACGTGTTCTGTGTGTGGACGAGGCTTCAGCCGATCCTCTGACCTGTCGAGTCACAAGCGCAGTCACACCGGGGAGAGGCCATTCACCTGCTTCGAGTGTGGGAAGGGATTCACTCAGTCATCCCACCTGCTGAATCACCAGCGATTTCACACTGGGGAGAGGCCGTTCACCTGCTCCGTGTGTGGGAAGGGGTTCACTCAGTCATCCCACCTGCTGAATCACCAGCGACTTCACACTGGGGAGAGGCCGTTCACTTGCTCGGAGTGTGGGAAGGGATTCACTCAGTCATCCAACCTACTGAATCACCAGCGAGTTCACACTGGGGAGAGGCCGTTCACCTGCTCAGAGTGTGGGAAGGGATTCACTCAGTTATCCCACCTGTTGACACACCAGCGCACTCATACCGGGGAGAAGCCGTTCACCTGTTTCGAGTGTGGGAAGGGATGCACTAATTTATCCCACCTGTTGACACACCAGCGCACTCACACCGGGGAGAGGCCGTTCACCTGCTCCAAGTGTGGGAAGGGATTCACTCGGTCATCCACCCTGCTGAGACACCAGCGAGTTCACACCGGGGAGAGGCCGTTCACCTGCTTCAAGTGTGGGAAGGGATTCACTAATTCATCCCACCTGTTGGCACACCAGCGTGTTCACACTGACGAGAGACCTTTTAAGTGCCCGGACTGCGGAAAGTGCTATAAAAGTTCTGGGGAGCTGATGTGTCATCAACATATTCACACTGACGAGAGACCGTTCAGGTGCTCTCACTGCGGGACTGGGTTCAGGCAATCGTCTCACCTCACTGTACACCAGCGCACTCACACCAGGGAGAGGCCGTTCAGCTGCTGTGAATGTGGAAAGGGATTCACTCGGTCATCCACCCTGCTGACACACCAGCGAATTCACACCGGGGAGAGACCGTTCACCTGCTCTCAGTGTGGAAAGGGATTCACTCGGTCATCCATCCTGCTGACACACCAGCGAGTTCACACTGCGGAGAGGCCGTTCACCTGCTCCGTGTGTGGGAAGGGATTCACTCAGTCATCCAACCGGCTGAGACACCAGCAAGTTCACAAGTGACAGCAGAGGTTGGATTCTGATGTTATTGCTGTTGTTAATCACATCCCGGACTGAATTGTGTTCACACTGACAGTTGGGGTTTCTTTCTGCTGATGTTAATAACCCCTGTAACTGGGCTGGAGTTTAATATTTTGGATATATGTCAAATAAATCAGCTTTGCTTTAAACACATTGTTGTGGATTTTTATCGTTCCCACCTGAGTGTTTAGCATCACCTGGCTGGTGCTCAGAAAGGACAGTCTGGGGGAGGATCGTACGGCGGGAACAGAACTACAGCCTGGACACAGTCCGTCAGGGCCACACTGAAAGGGGCAAACGGCACTTTGGTTTTTCTCGTCTCTCTTCACTGAAAGGAAAGTTGCTGGGCAGACTAAGAACATAAGAAAAGATCATAAGAATTAGGAGCAGGAGTAGGTCACACGGCCCCTTGAGCCTGCTCCACCATTCAACAAGATCATGGCTGATCATCCACCTCAACTCCACTTTCCCGCCCGATCTCCATATCCCTTGATTCCCCTAGAGTCCAAAAATGTATCTATCTCAGCCTTGAATATACTCAAAGACTCAGCATTCACAGCCCTCTGGGGCAGAGAATTCCAAAGATTCACAACCCTCTGAGTGAAGAAATTCCTCCTCATCTCAGTCTTAAATGGCCGACCCCTTATCCTGAGACTATGCCCCCTAGTTCTCGACACTCCAGCCAGGGGGAACAACCTCTCAGCATCTACCCTGTCAATCCCCTTCAGAATCTTGTATATTTCAATAAGATCACCTCTCATTCTTCTAAACTCCAGAGAGTATAGGCCCATTCTACACAATCTCTCATCATAGGACAGCCCTCTCATCCCAGGAATCAATCTAGTGAACCTTCCTCGCACCGCCTCCAAGGCAAGTATATCCTTCCTTAGATAAGGAGACGAAAACTGTGCACAGTACTCCAGGTGTGGTCTCACCAAGGCCCTGTACAATTGTAGCAAGACTTCCTTACTCTTATACTCCAACCACCTTGCAATAAAGGCCAACATGCCATTTGCCTTCCTTATTGCTTGCTGTACCTGCATGCTAGCTTTCTGTGTTTCTTGCACGAGGACACCCAAATCTCTCTGAACACCAACATTTGAAAGTTTCTAACCATTCAAAAAATATTCTGTTTTTCTATTCTTCCTACCAAAGTGAATAACCTCACATTTCCCTACATTATACTCCATCTGCCACCTTACTGACCACTACTTCGTCTATCTATATCCCTTTGGAGACCTATATCCCTTTAATCTTGAGGCCGATAAGGAATGTGTCCCAGCCGCGCTCTCCCATGGGTCACAGCTCCTAGGCACGGAACAGAAGGCTCCTTTACAACTGTGTTTAGAGTCAGGAAGAACAACGGTGAATGCTGGAAACGTGCTGTCAAATCAGAGATTGATGTCAAACTGGGATCTGTACCTCACTGAAAGTGAAACGGCAGGGTTAAGTTTTCAGTCTAAACATGACTGGTAATTATTCCACGAAGATTTAATATGTGTGTGACAGTCCTGAGTCTACCATTTTAAGGCAGGTGTTAGCTCATTTAAAATAAACCCGTTTAAAATAAATTGGTTAAAGTCTGCATTAAAATAACACAGGGAGGAGTTCACAGGAGCCTGTTAACTGCTGGTACAATTACACAACAGACATTTGATCTCCAGATAAAGAAGGACCTGCAGCGTGTTTCCAGGAATTCCCTGTTTTATTGATGTGTGCGTGTTAGACACCAGGATAACTGAAAATACACGACCCGGATCATCCACGGGGTGCGATCCCGACAGTTACTCTGGGATCACTCCTGCTGCGGAACTCCAGCACTGACCCTGCTGAAGGTTGTAGGCTCAGGGAGTGGGGCCTCCAGGAGTGGACTGTGAGAAAGCTGGGTTTCAGTATCCTGACACATATATGGTGAGGAACCAGAGGAATCCTTACTAAGGAACTGGCTGAAGTTTTATCCACCGGGATGAGATGGGATGATTGATTGATTTATTTAATGGTTTGAAGCATCGGTTTAGTCTTGTTAATAACTATCAGAAGCTGTGTGCTGTTGTGTCCGTGTATAATAAGACACACTGCGGAGAACGGTACAACAGGTGTTTACTCAATGTGGCTCACACTGCAACTGATCTGTACAGATTACTACTCAGTGCTATATACAGGTGTGGTCACTGCCGGTACTGCAGTATACATGAGCTGTAAAAGATAGTTCCCCTTAAAGGTATATACATTACAATTCCTCCCCTTTTAGATTAACAGTAACATAACACTCATTTAACAATTAAATATCAAACTAATTACAATCAACACTTTTAACATGCAACATTAGCTGAAAATAGTCTATTTATATATTCAGTCTTTGGGGAGGCTTCCTGATCCTTTCTGGATAGCGCCTTTCCCGAGTGTCTTGCTCTTGGTGCGGAGGCGATTCTGGCCCCCTGTCGTCGGTTGGTTCATCAGCTTCCGATGCTACTGTTTCTGGGGTAGATGCGACCTGTACGTCGGGTTCATCACCAGGTACGTATGGGCGAGGCATGGGGTTGACTTGTTCCTGTGACTCTAGGATCTGGTCAGCATGGCATCTCACGATGCTCTCCCCAACGTCCACTGTGTACATTAGTGGGCCCTGCCGTGTGCATATCATTCCTGGCTGCCATTTTTCTGTTCGGTAGTCGCGGGCCAAGACTGGTTGCCCTACATTGAAGCTCCTTGTTGGCTTCTCATGGATGTGCTGGAAATGTTTACTCTCAACATCTCTTCGTATGTTTGGTATGAGCAAATCCAGGCAAGATCTTAACCTTCGGTTAAAGAACATCATGGCTGGGGCCTGGTTGGTGACTGCATGTGTCGCATTCCGGTAGGTGAACAGGAAATTGTCCACCTTGTGCTGCAGCGGAATGTTGTCATTGTACATAGCCTTTATTGCCTTCTTAAAGGTTTGTACGGTCCTCTCAGCCAATCCATTTGTGGCTGGATGATATGGGGCGGATGTGTAATGCCTTACCCCATTCTTTTTCAAGAACCTCCGGAACTCTTCGGACACAAACTGTGGTCCGTTGTCAGAGCAAATCTGTTCTGGCAAGCCATTCCTGGCAAAAATGGTCCGTAGGACTGCAATAGTTTTCTCCGTGGTGGTGGAGGACATTTTGATGACCTCAGGCCATTTCGAGTGTGCATCCACGGCTATTAAAAACATTGAGTCCATCAATGGACCAGCAAAATCAATATGCACCCATTGCCATGGAGATGAGGGCCACTGCCATGGATTTAGAGGGGCCTGTGGTGGTGCATTTTGGACTTTCTGGCATCCTGAGCAGCTCTTGGTCAGGTCCTCGATTTGTTTATCGATTCCCGGCCACCACACATAAGCCCTGGCTAGGCTTTTCATTTTTACCCCTCCCAGATGACCCTCATGAAGCTCATTGAGCACTCTATCCCTTAACTTGGGTGGAATTATCACTCGGGATCCACACATCAAGGTCCCCCGGCACACTGACAGCTGTTCTCTCCTTGTCGAGAATGCTGGCAACAGTGAGTCACCATGTGCTGGCCATCCCTTCACCATCAAACCATATACCCGAGACAGTGTCGGGTCATTTCGGCTTTCCTTTTCGATACAAGCTTTAGTTACTGGTAGGTATTCAACTGTAGTCGAATGGAATATTTCGACAGGATCCACTGCTGGTGCTTCCTCCGCAGTAGGCAGTGGCAGGCATGATAGCCCATCAGCATTTCCATGGTGTTTCGTGCCCTTATATTCAATCTCATAGTGGTGCACCCCTAGAAAAAGTGACCATCTTTGTAGTCGTTGTGCAGTCATCACCGGAATGCCCTTCTTCAGATTAAAAATGGAGACAAGAGGCTGGTGATCAGTCAGCAAGGTGAATTTCTGCCCGTGCAGATAGGGATTGAACTTTTTCACTCCCCACACTGGGCTGAGGGCTTCCCTGTCAATCTGGGCATAGTTACGCTCGGCTGAGGTTAGTGATCGTGACGCAAAGGTTATTGGCCCCTCTGAGCCGTCCAAGAATTTGTGCGACAGCACCGCTGCAATGCCATAGGGTGACGCATCACATGCCAACTGAATTGGTAATGCTGGGTTGTAATGGGCCAATACCTCTTTCGATGTGATTAGTGTTTTGCTCTTCTGGAAAGCTCGTCTACATTCGCCACTCTACTTCCATGGCACCCCAGTTTGCAGTAGGGTGTTCAGTGGGTGTAGTATTGTAGACAAATTTGGCAAGAACTTATGGTAGTAGTTTACCAGCCGAGGAACGACCTCAGTTGTGACACATTTTCCGGTGCTGGAGCCTTGACTACTGCCTCAATCTTCTCTGGGGACTTATGTAACCCCTCTTTATTGATAACATGGCCACAATACGAGAACTGTTTTCTAAAAAACTCGCATTTGGGGCGGTTAGCTCGGAGCCCATATTCCTGCAATCTAGTGAGCACCTGCTCCAGGTTGGCAAGGTGATCACTGTCATTTTCGCCCATGACCAGGATGTCGTCCAAATAACACTGGGTCCCTGGGATCCCTTGCAGGACTTGTTCCATTGCCCTCTGCCAAATTGCCGGAGCTGATGCTACCCCGAATACCAGCTGGTTGTATTGGTAGAGACATTTATGGATGTTGATTGTGAGGTATTTTTTTGATGCTTCTACCTCCATTTGCAGATACGGCTGGGCCAGATCAATCTTAGTGAAGCATTTCCCTCCAGATAGCGAGGCGAAAATATCTTCAATCTGCGGAAGTGGATATTGTACGGTGTGAAGGGCCGTGTTCACTGTTACCTTAAAGTCCCCACAGATGTGAACCTTCCTTGGTTCCCCAGGCATGCTGCTCAAGGACTTTTTCATCACAGGGATGATGGGTGTAGCCCACTCGCTCCAGTCTACCTTGGACAGTACACCTGAATGTTACAGACTCTCCAGCTCTGCTTTGACGGCTGGGCGGATCGCATAAGGTGCCGGTCTGGCCTTAAAAAATTTTGGGCTTGCGTTTTCTTCAATTTTAATTGTCGCTGTCATGCCTTTTAGTGTTCCGAGTCCTTGCTGGAACACTTCTTTCGCGTCAGTTAGGATCTTTGACAGTCGCCCAGGTGTGACGTTGTCATCCTTTTTTTCAGCCACAGTCAGTGCCTGTATGGAATGCCAATCCAGTTGTATTTTCCGGATCCATTCACGTCCCAGTAATGGTGGTCCTACATCTTGCAATACATACAGGTCTAGTTTTGGTGTTTCCTTACTGTTATATATAACGGTCACCCTTATTTTTCCTTTGGGGTAGACTTTTTGCCCCGTGTACGTCTTCAAAATAATTTTTGTGTCTCTCAAGGGAACGTGTGAGAATAGCCGCTCATAGTCCCATCGGTTTATGACTGTTAGGGCTGATCCTGTGTCCAATTCCATCTTTACCTGGACTCCTGCTATCTTGAGAGTGACCCAAATGGTTCGGTGATCCTCCATTGTGATCACATTATGTAGTTTCAGACAACTCAGTTCCCTGCTTTCGGAGTCGTTATCACTCTTGTTCATCTGAACTATTCTCCGTCATCTTATGTACCTTCTTGTACTTTCCTTTGGTAGGTTTCTTATTGCTGGTTTTCTTTCCCAACCTGCAGACTCATGCTATGTGTCCTACTTTTCCACACTGTCTGCACACTTTGTCTTTGAACCAGCAATCATTCTGGTCGTGTGTTGTTCTGCCGCAGCAATAGCACTTCTCTGTTCCATATGACATTTCGTTTGTGCCATATTCTTGCGGTCTCTGTTGTATCTCTGCAGTGCCCAGTGCTGCTGCTTCATATGGTACCGCAATGCTGAAAGCCTTTTCCAGCGTAAGGTCCTTTTCAGATAAAAGCCGTTTCTGGGTTCCTTCACTTTGAAGCCCACACACAAACTTGTCCCTTAAGGTATCTGCCAGTCCCGCTCCAAACTGGCAGTCTTTCGATAGTTTGCGCAGTTCTGTTAAATAATCAGCATTGCTTTCATCCTTATGCTGGTTCCGTTTGTGAAACTTGAATCTTTCTGCTATCAGCAGCGGTGTGGGGTTTAAATGTTCCTTTAGTATCGTTACTATGTCTTCAAAACTCTTTTCCATTGGCTTCGTTGGGGTTACTAGATTTCGTAATAAACCATACGTCTTTGCACCCATTACATTTAACAATACCGACGCTTTCTTGTCTTCTGACACCTCATTTGCCTTGCAGTATACCTCTATTCGTTCGACATATGTAGTCCAATCTTCGACTTCATTGTCAAATGCGGTGATACTGCCACTCTTTGGCATTTTGGGTGCGGTTTAAAATGGCGTCTCCCAATGGCTTAAAATGGCATCTCCCGCGCTTTCCTTCCTCCCCCGCTGCTGCCAACGCCGCTCCCGGCGGTTCTCATGGCAATGGCGGCGCCCTGTAGGTTTCACACGCTTCTCCTGCGCTGCTGCCAACGCCGCTCTCGGCGCTCCTCGTGGCAATGGTGGCGCCTCGCGGGTTTCTGCGCGTCTCTCTCTCTCCCTCTCTTCGACGCTGCTCGGCCACTGAACACCGGCTGCACCCTGTGCGTTCTGCCCTCTCTCTCTCTCCCCCGTTGATGCTGCTCAGCCCTTTGCTGTGCTGCTCGGTCGGGCTCTAGCCCGCCGCTGTCTGGGAAGGGTCTGCACACTACCTGTTGCCAGCCCGTTTCGCTGGACCACCTCGACTGGAAAGCCAAGCCTGGCTCTCGACAGCCTCCCCCGCAATTCTCGAGTCTCTGCTGGATGACTGGGTGGTTGCCCGTGGTCGACATCCGAGTCTCTGGCCTTGACCTCCAATCCACTGATCTCCAGGAACGAATCCCCGGGAGGTGATGCAGAGTTGCAGGTAGGTTCGAACTTGCCTTGTCGCCAATGTTGTGTCCGTGTATAATAAGACACAGACTGCGGAGAACGGTACAACAGGTGTTTACTCAACGTGGCTCACACTGCAACTGATCTGTACAGATTACTACTCAGTGCTATATACAGGTGTGGTCACTGCCGGTACTGCAGTATACATGAGCTGTAAAAGATAGTTCCCCTTAAAGGTATATACATTACATGTGCAATGTCTAATTGATGTGGGATTATGTGGGTAATATCTGTGTTGAAAGGACGGGGTGAACCTTGTAACAATCCCCCAGGGAGCTGGGATTGAGGGACAGGACTGAAGGTGAGCAATAGTGCCCTGTACTTTGCACTAATTAGTGACAAACTCTGTGTGTTAAAATTTACTAATTCACACTTGTGTTATGCTGTGCCGAATGCTCCCAGTTTGTGAATGGTCAGGATTGTTTTTGCTGCAATATTTTCTATTGAGCTTTGGCGGGACCCACTGATTGGGTGAGACAGAGCCTGGAACCGTGACCTCAAAGCACCGCCGGATGGGCGGCCGCAGGGTCCTAATGCCCACCGGGTGCACCAGCTCTCAGCGGATTTAGAGCAACAACTGAAAAGAGCCTCACAAAGTGTTTGCTGTGTGTGTACAAAGCTCATCATTCTGAATGTGTGCAAGCACATTCCACACAGAGAGAAATCATTATCTTCAGACATTATTGATCAGCATTTTATTTCCTTTATTCACAGTGTAACTTCAGAGCGTTGAGTCCCTTTAACATTTATTGATAACCCATTGTCTTGTGGGCTGTTGTTTAGAAAGTGATGTCACAATGACCATTCCGTTCCCAAGGTGAGCCTGTCTGTCCGCAGTATTCAGTGGAAAGGGGATTAAATCACACCGAGGATAATGAGCAGCCACCCACCAGCAGGACACAAAGAGGCTGCAAAGGGATATAGACAGGTTAAGTGAGTGGGCAAGAAGGTGGCAGATGGAGTATAATGTGGATAAATGTGAGGTTATTCACTTTGGCAGGAAGAATAGAAAAACAGAATATTTTTTAAATGGTGAGAAATGATCAAATGTTGTTGTTCAGAGGGATTTGGGTTTCCTTGTACACAAATCGCAGAGAGTTAGCCTGCAGGTACAGCAAGTAATTAGGAAGGCAAATGGCATGTTGGCCTTTATTGCAAGGGGGTTGGAATACAAGAGTGAGGAAGTCTTGCTACAATTGTACGGGGCTTTGGTGAGACCACACCTGGAGTTCTGTGGACAGTTTTGGTCTCTGTACCTAAGGAAGGATATACAGGCCTTAGAGAGGGTGCAACGAAGGTTGACTAGATTGATTCCTGGGGTGAGAGGGTTGTCCTATGATGAGAGGTTGAGTAGATTGGGCCTACACTCTCTGGAGTTTAGAAAGGTGAGAGGTGATCTCATTGAAACATATACGATTCTGAGAGGGCTTGACAGGGTAGATGCTGAGAGGCTGCTTCCCCGGGCTGGAGAGTCTAGAACTAGGGAGCATAGTCTCAGGATAAGGGTAGGTCATTTAGGACTGAGAGGAGAGGGTTGTGAATCTTTGGAATTCTCTACCCCAGAAGGCCGTGGATGCTCAGTCATTGAGTATATTCATGGCTGAGATCAATAATAGATTTTTGGATATTAAGGGAATCAAGGGATATGCGGAGCGGGTGGGAAGTGGAGTTGAGTTCAAAGGTCAGCCATGATCTTATTGAATGGTGGAGCAGGATCAAGGGGCCGTATGGCCTACTCCTGCTGCTATCCTGTGTAGTCCCACACTCCAGCTTTTTCCCATATCATTGCAAATTACTCCTCTTCAAGTACGTGAAAATAGAATGAGAGTAAACTAGCAAGAAATATGAAAACAGATTGTAAGTGCTTCTACAAGTAAGTAAAAAGGAAGAGAGAAGCAAAAGTAAACATTGGTCCCTTAGGGGCTGAGACAAGAGAAATTATATTGGGGAACAAGGAAATGGCAGAGATTTTAAACAAATATTGTATATCTGTCTTCATAGTAGAAGACACAAAAAGCAGACCCAAAATAATGGGGAACCAAGGGGTTAATAAGAGTGAGGAACTTAAAGTAATGAATATCAGTAGAGAAAAAGTACTTGAGAAACTAATGGGACTAAAATCTGACAAATCCCAATGACCTGACGGCCTACATCTGAGGGTTCTAAAAGGGGTGGCTGCAGAGATAGTAGATGCATTGGTTGTGATCTTCCAAAATCCCCCAGATTCTAGAACAGCCCTAGCGGATTGGAAGGCAGAAAATGTAACACCGCTATTCAAGAAAGGAGGGAGAAAACAGGGAACTACAGGCCAGTGAGCCTGACATCAGTCGTTGGGAAAATGCTGGAATCCACTGTTAAGGAAATGATAACAGGACACTGAGAAAATAATAACATGATTAGGCAGAGTCAACATGGTTTTATAAGGTAAATCGTGTTTAACAAATTTATTAGAGTTTTTTGAGGATGTAACTGGCAGGGTAGATAAAGGGGAACCAGTGGATGTAGTATATTTGGATTTCCAAAAGGCATTCGATAAGGTGCCACATAAAAGGTTGCTATGCAAGATATGGGCTCATGGGGTTCGGGGTAATATATTAGCATGGATAGAGGATTGGTTAACGGGCAGAAATCAGGAAGTGGGGATAAATGGGTCATTTTCCGTTTGTCAGGCTGTAACTAGTGGGGTGCTGCAAGGATCAGTGCTTGGGCCTCAGCTATTTACAATCTACATCAATGACTTTGATGAAGGGACTGAGTGCAATGTTTCCAAGTTTGCTGATGACACAAAGCTAGGTGGGACAGTAAGCTGTGAGGAGGACACAAAGAGGCTGCAAAGGGATATAGACAGGTTAAGTGAGTGGGCAATAAGGTGGCAGATGCAGTATAATGTGGGGAAATGTGAGGTTATTCACTTTGTTAGGAACTATTAAAAAACAATATTTTTTATACGGTGAGAAACTATTAAATGTTGGAGTTCAGAGAGATTTAGGTGTCCTTGTACAGGAAACACACAAAGATAGCATGAAGGTACAGCAAGTAATTAGGAAGGCAAATGGCATGTTGGCCTTTATTGCAAGGGGTTGGAGTACAAGAGTGAGGAAGTCTTGCTACAATTGTACAGGGCTTTGGTGAGACCACACCTGGAGCTTTTGTCTCCTTATCTGAGGAAGGACAGACATGCCTTAGAGGCGGCGCACCGAAGGTTCACTAGATTGATCCCTGGGATGAGAGGCTTGTCCTATGAGGAGAGATTGAGTAGATTGGGCCTATACTCTCTGGAATTTAGAAGAATGAGAGGTGATCTCATTGAAACATGAGATTCTGAGGGGGGATTGAGAGGTTTTTTCCCCCCTGGCTGGAGAGTCGGGAAGTTAGTGCTGTTGGGGAGGGTTTAAATTAATTTGGCAGGGGGATGGGCACCAGGATGTAGCATTCAAAAGGAGAAACAAATGATTGGGAGAGACAGATAGCATTATAGTAAGACAGAGTAAGGTAATAGATGGGATCAGACTAAGAGAGAATACAAGAAGGTCTAAGATAGGTTTACAGTACATGTGTGTAAACACACGAAGCGTGGTAAATAAGGTTGGTGAGCTGCAGGCGCAGATAGCCACATGGAAATATGATGTCATGGAGATAACAGAGACCTGGCTCAAAAATGAGCAGGATTGGGTCCTAAATATTCCTGGATATAACGGGCACTTGGAGAGGTTTAAGCTAATTAAGGAGAGCCAACACGGATTAGTAAAACAATAGCAAAATACTGCGGATGCTGGAAATCTGAAATAACAACAGAAAATGCTGGAAATACTCAGCAGGCCAGGCAGCATCTGTGGAGAGAGAAACAGAGTTAACGTTTCAGGTCTGGGACCCTTCATCAGAACTGGAAAAAGCTGGAGATGTAACAGACATTAAGTAGGTGCAGAGATGGGGGTGGGGGGGGCGGTTTAGTGGGGGAGGAAAGAATTGAAAGAACATACTGTACTTTTGTAAGAGGCAGGAAAGATAAAATGTTGCAAATGGGAATGGCAAAATAATACAGCATGAAAAATGGGAGCAGTGATTATTGTCTGAAACTGTTGAACTCAATGTTGAGCCCGGAAGGCTGTAAAGTGCCGAATTGAAAGATGAGGTGCTGTTCCTCGAGCTTACGTTGAGCTTCATTGGAACAATGTAATAGGCCGAGGACAGAGAGATCAGAGTGGGAGTGAAGCGGTGAATTAAAGTGACAGGCGACCGGAAGCTCAGGGTCGCCCTTACGGACTGAACGGAGGTGTTCCGCAAAGTGGTCGCCCAATCTGCGTTTGGTCTCCCCAGTGTAGAGGAGACTGCATCATGAGCAGCGAATACAGTACACTAAATTGCAAGAAGTACAAGTAAATCGCTGTTTCACCTGGAAGGGGTGTTTGGGGCCCTGGACAGTGGGGAGGAGGTAAAAGGGCATGTGTTGCATCTCCTGCGCTTGCACGGGAAGGTGCCAGGTGAAGGAGAAGGGCTGTTAGGGGTGATTGAGGAATGGACCAGGGTGTTGCGGAGGGAGCGGTCCCTTCGGAATGCTGAAAGGGGAGGCGAGGGGAAGATGTGTTTGGTGGTGGGATCATGTTGGAGGTGGCGGAAATGGTGGAGGATGATCCGTTGAATGTGGAGGCTGGTGGGGTGAAAGGTGAGGACAAGTGGAACCCTATCGTGGTTCTGGGAGGGAGGGGAAGGGGTGAGAGCAGAAGTGCGGGAAATAGAACGGATACAGTCAAAGGCTGTGTCAACCACAGTAGAGGGGAATCCTCGGTTGAGGAAAACGGAAGACATGTCGGAAGCACTGGTATGGAAGGTGGCATCGTCAGAAAAGACACGGCGGAGACAGAGAAACTGGGAGAATGGAATAGAGTCCTTACAGGAAGCGGGGTGGGAGGAAGTGTAGTCCAGGTAGCTGTGGGAGTCGGTGGACTTGTAGTGGATGTTTGTCGAAAGCCGATCACCAGAAATGGAGACGGAGAAGTCAAGGAAGGGAAGGGAAGAGTCGGAGATGGACCATGTGAAGGTGAGGGAAGGATGGAAATTGGAAGTAAAGTGAATGGACTTATCTAGTTCAGGGCGAGAGCAGGAAATGGCACCAATACAATCATCGATGTACCGGAAAAAGAGGTGAGGGAGGGAACCTGAGTAGGACTGGAACAAAGAATGTTCCACTTATCCCATGAAAAGGCAGGTATAGCTAGGGCCCATGCGGGTTCCCATAGCAACACCTTTAATTTGGAGGAAGTGAGTGGAGTCAGAGGAGAAGTTGTTCAATGTGAGAACAAGTTCAGCCAGGTGGAGGAGGATGGTGGTGGATGGGGACTGGTTGGGCCTCTGTTCAAGGAAGAAGCGGAGCACCCTCAGGCCATCCTGGTGGAGGATGGAGGTGTAGAGGGATTGGACGTCCATGGTGAAAAGGAGGCGGTTGCGGCCAGGAAACTGGAAACTGTTAAAGTGGCGGAGGGCATCAGAAGTGTCGTGAATGTAGGTGGGAAGAGACTGGACAAGGGGAGCAAAGATTGAGTCGAGATAGGAAGAGACAATCTTTCGATTAGGCACTTTACAGCCTTCTGGGTTCAACATCGAATTCAACAATTTCAGACAATAACCCCTGCCCCCATTTTTCATGCTGTATGATTTTGCCTTTCCCATTTGCAACATTTTATCTTTCCTGCCTCTTACAAAAGTACAGTATGTTCTTTCAATTCCTTCCTCCCCTCCTAAACGCCCCCCCCGGCTCTGCACCTGCTTAATATCTGTTACATCTGCAGCTTGTTCCAGTTCTGATGAAGGGTCCCAGACCTGAAACGTTAACTCTGTTTCTCTCTCCACGAATGCTGCCTGGCCCGTTGAGTGTTTCCAGCATTTTCTGTTGTTATTACGGATTAGTAAAAGGCAGATCATGTTTGCCTAATCTAATTCCATTTTTTGATGAAGTAACAGGGAGGATTGATGAAGGGAATGCAATGGATGTTGTCTACATGGATTTTAGGAAGGCATTTGACAAAGTACCACATAGAAGGCTGGTTAACAAAATGGAGGCTCATGGAATAGGTGGGTCAGTGGCAGCTTGGATAAGGAATTGGCTTAAGGACAGAAAACAGCGAGTTGTGATAAATGGCTGTTTTTCAGACTGGAGGATGGTAGACAGTGGTGTTCCCCAAGGGTCTGTGCTGGGGCCACTGCTTTTTTTGACATATATAAATGCCATGGATATTGGAATACAGAGTAGAATTTCTAAATTTGCCGATGACACCAAACTCGGGGGTGTGGCAAACAGTGATGATATTAATCGACTGTAACAGGACATAGAAAAGCTAGCAGAATGGGCAGACAAGTGGCAGATGGAATATAAGACAGAGAAGTGTGAGGGGATGCATTTTGGCTGAAGGAACAGGGAGAGGCAATATACACTTAATAGCACAGTTTTAAAGAGTGTGCAGGGACAGAGAGCTGCCTTTAAAGAGGAGATGGTTCGGGTACAGTCAAGGTATATTCACACGAGGGGAAAAGGTAGGACAACCAAAGCCAGAGCTCCTTGGGTGACGAAAGAGATAGGGAGTAAGATGAAGCAGAAAAAGGGGGAGTATGACAGATGTCAGGTTGAGAATACAAGTGAGAACCAGGCTGAATATAAAATGTTCAAAGGAGAAGTGATAAAGGAAATAAGAGGGGCAAAGAGAGAGTATGAGAATGGACTGGCAGCTAACATAAAGGCAATCCTAAAGTCTTCTATAGCGTATAAATAATAAACGGGTCGTAAGAGGAGGGGTGGGGCCGATTAGGGACCAAAAGGAGACCTATGCATGGAGGCAGATGACATGGCTGAGGTACTAAATGAGTACCTTGTGGCAGAGCCACTAAGGGACTCTAAACAACTGTACATAATTCCCTTTTAACAACTTGTTAGCTACAGACTGAATCTGTATCTTTGTTTATATTGTTTGCATGTACATAGCGCGGCCCCTTTAAGAGCGCGGCCAAACGCGATGATGTCATCACGTTGATCACGTGATCCTCCAGCGGCGGGAAAATGTGATGACGTCATGACGTCGACCCGGGAACCTCCCGGTCAGTCCTCGTGGAGCCTCTGAACTGACTAGACCTACATTCGATGTTCTCCTGTATTTATCCGTTAAACTCTGTTAGTTTTCATTAAACCGCATTTGTTTGATCGCCTGAGTGGACCTCAGTCTTTTGGTAGGAACAAAACATTCCTACATTGGTGACCCCGACTTTTGCGAACGGCTTTCGCAGAAGGTACGAAACATGGAAACGAATGCCATTGCTTTGAAGCTACCTCAATTCTGGGAACAACCACCAGCCGCGTGGTTTATCCAGGCTGAAGCCCAGTTCACCATCAGGAAGATCGTTGTGGATCAGACCCATTACTATTACGTGGTCTTCGCCCTCGACAGCGCCACAGCCTCGCGGATCGTCAGCCTGCTTGGTAATCCACCAGAAGATCGCAAGTATGAAACGATAAAGGCGCGATTGTTACAGGTCTTCGAGCTCACTAAGTCGGACCGCGCCCGCCGGCTGCTCGCGATGCCCGGCCTCGGGGACTCCAAGCTGTCCGAGCTCGTGAGCCAAATGCTCACGCTCTTAGGCTCCGAAACGGAATGCTTCCTCTTCAGGGAGTTATTCCTCAGCCAACTACCGGAGCAAGTTCAGGCTGCCCTAGCCCGGTCCGATGTCACAGACTGCGCAGATCTTGCTGCCGAAGCGGACAAGATTTTCGCGGTGACGCAGCAGTACTGCGCTGCCACAAGGCGCCCATCCCCCACAGACGCTGCTCCAGCCCCTCAACCTGTGGGGTTGTGCTCCTACCACACCCGTTTTGGCGCGAAAGCAAGATGCTGCTGCCCTCCCTGCAGCTTTTCGCTCAAAAAAACTCAGCAGCAACCCTGACGAAAGAGGACCGGTTATAACGAGCGCCCCGCGGCTGCGATGGCCATCGGCAATTTGGGAAAATTCCTCTTCATCACCGACTCCCTGTCTGGTCGACGTTTCCTCTGCGACACTGGGGCGCAGTGTAGCATCCTACCCGCGTCAAACCTCGATATACAAGATGGGGGGCACGGCCTCTCCCTCGAGGTGGCTAATGGTGGGGCCATTCAGACCTTTGGAAGACGGCGGGTCCAGGTGCGTTTCAGCAGCCAGTGGTTTCACTGGGACTTCATCACGGCCAAAGTCTCTCAAGCCATCCTCGGGGCGGATTTTTTGTGTGCCAATGGCCTCCTGGTGGATGTTAGGCACTGCTGGTTGATCAATGCGGCCACTTTTCACTCCATACCGTGCCACCACGGCAACACCGTGTCGTGCACTGTCTCCTGTGCGTTACCGCCTCCGGATGACTTCACTCGCCTCCTCGGAGATTTCCTAGGCCTGACCAGACCCACTTTCTCTTCCACGGCCATGAAGCATGGTGTTGAGCATCACATCACCACTACTGGCTCCCCGGTCTACGCACGAGCCCGGCGCCTCGAACCTGGCAAGCTCGCGACCGCAAAAGCGGAGTTCGACACGATTATTCGCTGGTCGAATAGTCCCTGGTTTTCGCCCCTCCACATTGTTCCAAAACCTGGCAGTGGATGGTGGCCTTGCGGCGACTACCGATGCCTGAACGATGCCACTACTCCTGATCGGTACCCGATCCCTCATATTCAGGACTTCTTGGCCCATTTGGTGGGAAATACCATTTTTTCAAAAGTCGACCTTGTCCGTGGCTACAACCAGGTCCCTGTGCACCCGTAAGACATCCCAAAAACTGCAGTCATCACCCCATTTGGCCTGTTTGAATTTCTGTGCATGTCGTTTGGCTTGAAGAATGCTGCACAGGCTTTCCAGTGCTTGATGGACTCCGTGCTTCGGGACCTCAAATTTCTATTCGTCTACCTCGATGACATCCTCATCGCCAGCCCGAAGAAAGAGGAGCACATCTTCCATTTATGCACCCTCTTTAGACGCCTCAGTCAACATGGCTTGATCATCAACCCGGCCAAGTGCCAGTTCGGCTTGCAGCAGATTGAATTCTTAGGCCATCACATCACATTGGACGGCGCAATTCCCCTACAAATGAAGGTTGAGGCAATTACTTCTTTCTGACGCCTGCAGACTGTCAAGGCCCTGCAGGAGTTCCTCGGTATGGTGAATTTTTATCACCGGTTTGTCCCAAACGCAGCTCTGCTCATGCAGCCCCTGTACGAGACCCTCATGGGCAAGTCCGGCAAGGATCCGATTAGCTGGACGGTCGACATGGACCGGGCGTTCGTTGACACAAAAAGCACCTTGGCCAACGCGACCATGCTGGCGCACCCACTGCCAGGAGCCACCATCGCCCTTACCACTGAAGCATCAGACTATGCCATCGGTGCTGTGCAGGAACAGAGGGTCAATGGGACGTGGCAACCGCTGGTATTTTTCAGCCATCAACTACGGCGCAATGAACAAAAATAGAGCACTTTTGACCGGGAGTTGCTAGCACTCTTTCTGGCCATCCGCCATTTCCGGTTCTTGTTGGAGGGACGTCCCTTCACCGCGTTTGTGGATCATAAACCACTAACCTTCGCCATGGCCAAGCCCGCCGAACCGTGGTGAGCCTGACAACAACGCCAGTTAACATTCATATCGGAATTCATGACAGATATCCAACACGTAGCTGGCAAAGACAACCTGGTGGCAGATTGCCTCTCCCGCGCAACCATTCAGGCGGTCCAGCTGGGCATTGACTATGCCCTCATGGCTGCCGAGCAAGTATCAGACCCTAAGGTGCAGGCTTACAGAACTGACATTTCTAGCCTCCAACCGGCTAATGTTAAATTCCATGCAGCAGGCACCACGCTACTGTGTGACGTCTCCATGGGAGATCCTCACCCTATCGTTCCGGTCGCCTGGCGCCGCAAAGTTTTTGACGCCATACACGGGCTTTCACATCCTGGAATGAAGGCCTCCCAAAGGTTGATGTCGTCAAAATTTGTCTGGAAACATAAGAACATAAGAAGTAGGAGCAGGAGTAGGCCATACGGCCCCTCGGGCCTGCTCCGCCATTCAATAGGATCATGGCTGATCGGAATCTAGACTCGTGTCCACATCCCTGCCCTCTCCCCATAACCCCTAATTCCCTTATCTGCTAGGAAACTGTCTATCTCCATTTTAAATTTATTTAATGTTGCAGCTTCCACAGCTCTCTGGGGTAGCAAATTCCATAGATTTACTACCCTCTGAGTGAAGAAGTTTCTCCTCATCTCAGTTTTGATAGGGCAGCCCCTTATTCTAAGATTATGCCCCCTAGTTCTAGTCTCACCCATCAGTGGAAACATCCTCACCGCATCCACCTGATCAAGCCCCCTCACAATCTTATATGTTTTGATAAGATCGCCTCTCATTCTTCTGAACTCCAATGAGTAGAGTCCCAACCTACTCAACCTTTCCTCATACGTCAACCCCCTCATCTCCGGAATCAACCAAGTGAACCTTCTCTGAACCATCTCGAGAGCAAGTATATCTTTTCTCAAATATGGAAACCAAAACTACACGCAGTATTCCAGGTGTGGCCTCACCAATACCCTGTATAACTGCAGCAAGACTTCCCTGTTTTTATACTCCATCCCCCTCGCAATAAACGCCAAGATTCCATTGGCCTTCCTGATCACCTGCTGCACCTGCATACTAACATTTTGTGTTTCATGCACCAGGACCCCCAGATCCCTTTATACTGTAGCACTTTGCAGTTTCTCTCCATTTAGATAATAACTTGCTCTTTGATTTTTTCTGCCAAAGTGCATAACCTCACACTTTCCAACATTATATTGCATCTGCCAAATCTCTGCCCACTCACTTAGCCTGTCTATGTCCTTTTGCAGGTTTTTTATGTCCTCCTCACTCACTGCTTTCCCTCCCATCTTTGTATCGTTGGCAAACTTGGATATGTTGCACTCGGTCCCTTCCTCCAAATCGTTAATATAGATTGTAAAGAGTTGGGGTCCCAGCACTGACCCCTGCGGAACACCACTAGTTACTGATTGCCAGCCCGAGAATGAACCATTTATCCCAACTCTTTGTTTTCTGTTAGATAGCCAATCTTCCACCCATGCCTGTATATTACCCCCAATCCCGTGATTTCTTATCTTGATCAGTAATCTTTTGTGTGGAACCTTGTCAAATGCCTTTTGGAAGTCCAAATACGCTACATCCACTGGTTCCCCTTTATCCACCCTGTATGTTACATCCTCAAAGAATTCGAGCAAATTTGTCAAACATCACTTCCCCTTCATAAAACCATGCTGACTCTGTCTTATTAAATTATGTTTATCCAAATGCTCTGTTACTGTTTCCTTAATAATGGACTCCAACATTTTGCCAACCACAGATGTTAGGCTAACTGGTCTATAGTTTCCAGCTTTTTGTCTACTTCCCTTCTTAATTAAGGGTGTTACATTAGCAGTTTTCCAATCTGCCGGGACCTTTCCTGAGTCCAGGGTGTTCTGGAAAATAATCCCCAAAGGTAAGCACAAGGATGTCCGCGACTGGGCTAACAACTGTCTGTCAAAAATCAAAGGTGCAACGCCACGTCAAGGGTCCATTGGCCACTTTTGCAGTACCGAGCGTCGGTTTGACCATGTGAACGTAGACCTGGTTGGGCCGCTTCCACCATCACAGGGGGTTCACACACATCCTTACCATGGTAGACCGCACCAATAGATGGCCAGAGGCGGTTCCTTTGTCATCTACCACTTCAGCTGACATCGCCAGGGCATTCATATCCACTTGGGTTGCCTGTTTCGGCGTTCCGGCGGACATCTCTTCAGACCGGGGTCCGCAGTTTTCATCTGAGCTCTGGAACGCTGTGGCCCGGGGCCTCGGCACCAAGCTACACCGCACCATGGCCTATCATCAAAAAGGGGAACGGCTTGTGCGAGCATTTTCACAGGTCCTTAAAAGCAGCACTGAGGGCCAGCCTCCAAGGCGCCGGTTGGGTAGATAAGCTACCGTGGGTCACGTTGGGATTGCGTACGGCACCCAAGGAGGATCTTCAATCGTCTTCGGCTGAGCTCGTGTACGGTCAACCACTCCGCGTACCGGGAGACTTCCTCCCGAGTCCAACAGAGCCATGGTCCGCATCCGATCAACTCATCAGCCACCAGGAAACAGCCAAGTCTTCCGCTCCCATACCAGCATCGCATCACGGCTTTCAAACCTCACACGTCCCAGCAGAGCTCAAGAACGCCACATATGTGTTCATCCACCACGACGCTCATCAGGATCCGCTTAAGCCCTCTTACACAGGCCCTTTCTGTGTACTGGAAGCAGGGGACAAAAGTTTCTCTGTGGAGATCGGGGGTAAACCGGACCACGTTTCCATTGATCGTCTGAAGCTGGCACACCTGGAACTTGACCGTCCTCTCGAGACTGCACAGCCGCCAAGACGTGGTCGACCACCCGCAGCTGCTGCACCAGACCAAATGCTTCCACCTGCCAGCCCGCCCACCGTCCAGCAGCTTCCGCTTCAGGAATACAGAAGTCGCTCTGACAGGCTTGTCAGACCTCCTTGCCGGTTGACTTTTTCTGTTAAAGGCAATTCTGGGGGGGGCGCATGTGGCAGAGCCACTAAGGGACTCTAAACAACTGTACATAATTCCCTTTTAACAACTTGTTAGCTACAGACTGAATCTGTATCTTTGTTTATATTGTTTGCATGTACATAGCGTGGCCCCTTTAAGAGCGCGGCCAAACACGATGATGTCATCACGTTGATCACGTGATCCTCCAACGGCAGGAAAAACGTCGTGACATCATGACGTCGACCCGGGAACTTCCCGGTCAGTCCTCGTGGAGCCTCTGAACTGACTAGACCTACATTCGATGTTCTCCTGTATTTACCCGTTAAACTCTGTTAGTTTTCATTAAACCTCATTTGTTTGATCGCCTGAGTGGACCTCAGTCTTTTGATAGGAACTAAACATTCCTACAACCTTGCTCTGTCTTTACCAAGGAAGAAGATGCTGCCAAAGTCACAGTGAAAGAGGAGGTAGTTGAGATACTGGATGGGAGAAAAATTGGTAAAGAGGAGGTACTTGAAAGACTGGCTGTACTTAAAGTAGATAAGTCACCAGGACCAGATGGGATGCATCCCAGGATGCTGAAGAAGGTAAGGGTGAAAATTACAGAGGTACTGGCCATAATATTCCAATCCTCCTTGGATACGGGTGTGGTGCCAGAGGACTGGAGAACTGCAAATGTTACACCCTTGTTCAAAAAAGGGTGTAAGGATAAACCCAGCAACTGCAGGCCAGTCAGTTTAACCTCGATGGTGGGAAAGCTTTTAGAAATGATAATCTGGGACAAAATTAACAGTCACTTGGACAAGTGTGGATTAATTAAGGAAAGCCAGCATGGATTTGTTAAAGGCAAATCGTGTTTAACTAACTTGATTGAGTTGTTTGATGAGGTAACAGAAACTGTTGATGAGGGCAATGCGGTTGCCGTGGTGTACATGGACTTCCAAAAGGCGTTTGATAAAGTGCCACATAATAGGCTTGCCAGCAAAGTTGAAGCCCATGGAATAAAAGGAACAGGCAGCATGGATATGAAATTGGCTAAGTGACAGGAAACAGAGAGTAGTGGTGAACGGTTGTTTTTCGGACTGGAGGAAGTTATACAGTGGTGTTCTCCAGGGGTCGGTTCTAGGACCACTGCTTTTCTTGATATATATTAATGACTTGGACGTGGGTGTACAGAGCACAATTTCAAAATTTGCAGATGACACAAAACTTGGAAGTATAGTGAACAGTGAGGGGGATAGACATAGACTTCAAGAGGACAGAGACAGGCTGGTGAAATGGGCAGACACGTGGCAGATGAAATTTACCACAGAAAAATGCGAAGTGATACATTTTGGTAGGAAGAACGAGGAGAGGCAATATAAACTAAAGGGTAGAATCCTAAAGGGGGTGCATGAACAGAGAGACCTGGGGGTTTATGTGCACAAATTGTTGACGATGGCAGGGCAGGTTGAGAAAGTGGTTAAAAAAGAGTACGGGATCCTGGGCTTTATAAGTAGAGGCATAAAGTACAAAAGCAAGGAAGTTACAATGAACCTTTATAAACACTGGTTCGGCCACAACTGCAATATTGTGTCCAATTCTGGGAACCGCACTTTAAGAAGGATGTGAAGGTTTAGAGAGGGTGTGGAAAAGATTTACAAGAATGGTTCCAGGGATGAGGGACTTCAGTTACATGGATAGACTGCAGAAGCTGGGGTTGTTCTCCTTGGAGCAGAGAAGGTTGAAAGTAAATTTGATAGAGCTGTTCAAAATCATGAAGGGTCCAGACACAGTAGATAGAGAGAAACTGTTCCCATTGGCGGAAGGGTCGAGAACCAGAAGACACAGATTTAAGGTGATTGGCAGAAGAATCAAAGGTGACATGGGGAAAAACTTTTTACGCAGTGAGTGGTTAGGATTGAGAATGCACTGCCTGAAAGGGTGGTGGAGGCAGATTCAATCGTGGCTTTCAAAAGGGAATTGGATGAGTAACTGAAGGACAAAAAATTGCAGGGCTACGAGGGAAGGGTGGGGGAGTGGGACTAGCTGAAGTGTTCTTGCAGAGAGCCAGCACAGGCTCAATGGGCCAAATGGCCACCTTCTGTGCTGTAACCATTCTATGATTCTACGAACCTTCATAGAATAATTACCAGTCATTTTTAGACTGGAAACTTAACCCTGCCGTTTCACTTTCAGTCAGGAACAGATCGTAGTTTGACACCTGGTGTCTCAGCAGGATGGATGACTGAGTGAATCCCTTCCCACACACGGAGCAGGTGAATGGCCTCTCCTGAGTGTGAACTCGCTGGTGTGTCAGCAGGTTGGATGACTCAGTGAATCCCTTCCCACACACAGAGCAGGTAAACGGTCTCTCCCCAGTGTGAACTCGCTGGTGTACAGTGAGGTTAGACGATCGCCTGAACCCAGTCCTGCAGTAAGAGCACTTGAACGGTCTCTCATCAGTCTGAACACATTGATGGTGTGTCAGTTCCGTGGAACTTTTATAGCATTTCCTGCAGTCCTGACATTTAAAAGGTCTCTCGTCAGTGTGAACTCGCCAGTGCTGCAGCAGATTGCATGACTGAGCGAATCCCTTCCCACACACAGTGCAGGTGAACGGCCTCTTCCTGGTGTGACTGCGCTTGTGTCTCGACAGGCCAGAGGATTGGCTGAAGCCTCGTCCACACACAGAACACAAGTACGGTTTCTCCCCGCTCTGAACGGTGCTTTCTGCTTCCTTGCTCAAAGGTCCTGATGAATCGAGTGACTCTGTCAGATCTTGAAGTGATGTTTGGTTTGAGTTTCCCGTCTGCAAATCCTCCCCGTCTAACACCCTGTAAAATTAATTTAAAACAGGAAAAAGGGAGGGTGAGAGAGAACCCATAAAAACACAAAGGCAGATTGTGAAATTGAGCTGAATGAATCTGGGAATTTGTGGAGCCGGCACTAGAAAAAAGTGACCATGAAAGCTGCCGGAGTGTCGTAAAAACCCAATTAGTTCACTAATGTCCTTCAGGGAGGGGAATCCGCCACCCGGTCTGGGCCTACACAAGACTGTGGCCTCCATGGGAGGAGAGAGAGTGAGGTGGGAGGGGTGAAGGAGAGCGACTTTATACATCTGCAACTCGACTAGAACTTTGACAGCACCTCCCAAACACACGACATCTACCACCTAGAAGGACAGGGGCAGCAGGTGCATGGGAACACCATCACCTCCCAGTTCCCGTCCAAGTCACACACTATCCTGACTTGGGCATATATCGCCGTTCCTACATTGTCGCTGGGTGAAAATCTTGGAACTCCCTCCCTAACAGCATTCTAGAGAACGGCACTCGGTGTTGCTGAGGGTTCCAGCCCTGGGACTGTACATGGGGATTCCAGCCCTGGGACTCTACCTGGGGATTCCAGCCCTGGGACTCCACCTGGGGATTCCAACCCTGGGACTGTACATGGGGATTCCAGCCCTGGGACTCTACCTGGGGATTCCAGCCCTGGGACTGTACGTGGAAATTGAAAAGCTGGGACTGTACATGGGGATTCCAACCCAGCGGCTCTACAAGGTAATTTCAACCCTGGGACTGTGCATGGGGGAGCCAACCCTGGGACTGTACATGGGGAATCCAACCCTGGGACTGTACATTGGGATTCCAACCCTGGGACTGTAAATGGGGATTCTAACCCTGGGACTGTACATGGGGATTCCAACCCTGGGACTCTACCTGGGGATTCCAACCCTGGGACTGTACGTGGAAATTCTAACCCTGGGACTGTACATGGGGATTCCAGCCCTAGGACTGTACATGGGGATTCCAACCCAGGGACTGCACTTGAATATTCCAACCCCAGGACTGTACGTGGGGATTCCAACCGCGGGGCTGTACCTGGGGATTCTAACCCTGGGACTGTACATGGGGATTCCAAAACTGGGACTGTACATGGGGATTCTAACCCTGGGACTATATATGGGGATTCCAGCCCTGGGACTGTACATGGGGATTCCAACCCTGGGACTGTAAATGGGGATTCTAACCCTGGGACTGTACATGGGGATTCCAACCCTGGGACTCTACCTGGGGATTCCAACCCTGGGACTGTACGTGGAAATTCTAACCCTGGGACTGTACATGGGGATTCCAGCCCTAGGACTGTACATGGGGATTCCAACCCAGGGACTGCACTTGAATATTCCAACCCCAGGACTGTACGTGGGGATTCCAACCGCGGGGCTGTACCTGGGGATTCTAACCCTGGGACTGTACATGGGGATTCCAAAACTGGGACTGTACATGGGGATTCTAACCCTGGGACTATATATGGGGATTCCAGCCCTGGGACTGTACATGGGGATTCCAAACCTCAGACTGCACCTGGGGATTCTAATCCTGGGACTGTACATGGGGATTCCAACCCTGGGACTGTACATGGGGATTCCAACCCTGGGACTGTACATGGGGATTCCAACCCTGGGACTGTACATAGGGATTCCAACCCTCGGACTGTACCTGGGGATAGCAACACTGCGACTGTAAATGGGGATTCTAATCCTGAAACTGTACGTGGAAATTGCAACCCTGGGGTTGTACATGGGGATTCCAACCCTGGGACTTTACATGGGGATTCCAGCCCTGGGACTGTACATGGGGATTCCAACCCTGGGACTGTACATGGGGATTGCACCCCTGGAACTGTACACAGGGATTCTAATCCTGGGATTGTATATGGGGATTCCAATCCTGGGACTGTACATGGGGATTCTAACCCTGGGACTGTACATGGGGATTCCAACCCTGGGACTTTACATGGGGATTCCAACCCTGGGACTGTACATGGGGATTCCAGCCCTGGGACTGTACATGGGGATTCCAACCCTGGGACTGTACATGGGGATTCCAGCCCTGGGACTGTACATGGGGATTCCAACCCTGGAACTGTACACGGGGATTCTAACCCTGGGACTGTACATGGGGATTCCAACACTCGGACTGTATATGGGGATCCCAACCCTGAGACTGTACATAGGGGTTCTAAGCCTGGGACTGTACAAGGAGGCTCTAACCGTGGGACAGTACATGTGGATTCCAACCCTCAGACTGTACATTGGCATTCCAACCCTCGGACTGTACATGGGGATTCTAACCCAGAGACTGTACATGGGGATTCCAACCCTGGGACTGTACATGGGGATTCCAGCCCTGGGACTGTACATGGGGATTCCAACCCTGGGACTGTACATGGGGATTCTAACCCTGGGATTGTACATGGGGATTCCAATCCTGGGACTGTACATGGGGATTCCAACCCTGGGACTGTAGATGGGGATTCCAACCCTTGGACTGTACATGGGGATTCTATCCCTGGGATTACATGGGGATTCTAATCCTGGGACTGTACATGGGGAGTCTAACCCTGGGACTGTACATGGGGATTCCAACCCTGGGACTGTACATGGGGATTCCAACCCTGGGACTGTACATGGGGATTCCAACCCTCGGACTGTACCTGGGGATAGCAACACTGCGACTGTAAATGGGGATTCTAACCCTGAGACTGTACGTGGAAATTGCAACACTGGGGTTGTACATGGGGATTCCAGCCCTGGGACTGTACATGGGGATTCCAACCCTGGGACTGTACATGGGGATTCCAGCCCTGGAACTATACACGGGGATTCTAACCCTGGGACAGTACATGTGGATTCCAACCCTCAGACTGTACATGGGCATTCCAACCCTCGGACTGTACATGGGGATTCTAACCCAGAGACTGTACATGGGGATTCCAACCCTGGGAGTTAACATGGTGATTCCAACCCTGGCACTGTATATGGGGATTCCAGCCCTGGGACTGTACATGGGGATTCCAACCCTGGGACTGTACATGGGGATTCTAACCCTGGGATTGTACATGGGGATTCCAATCCTGGGACTGTACATGGGGATTCTAACCCTGGGACTGTAGATGGGGATTCCAACCCTCAGACTGTACATGGGGATTCTAACCCTGGGACTGTACATGCGGATTCCAACCCTGGGAATGTACATGAGGATTCTAATCCTGGGACTGTACATGGGGATTCCAACCCTCGGACTGTGCATGGGGATTCTAACCCTGGGACTGTACATGGGGAGTCTAACCCTGGGACTGTTCATGGGGATTCTAACCCTGGGATTGTACATGGGGATTCGAACCCTGGGACTGTACGTGGGGATTCCAACCCTGGGATTGTAGAAGGGGATTCTAACCCTGGGACTGTACATGGGGATTCTAACCCTGGGACTGTACGTGGGGATTCCAACCCTGGGAGTGTACGTGGGGATTCAAACCCTGGGACTGTACATGGGGATTCTAACCCTGGGACTGTACATGGGGATTCCAACCCTGGGACTGTACATGGGGATTCCAACCCTGGGACTGTACATGGGGATTAAAACCCTGGGACTGTACATGGGGATTCCAACCCTGGGACTGTACATGGGGATTCCAACCCTGGGACTGTACATGGGGATTCTAACCCTGGGACTGTACAATAAGAACATAAGAACATAAGAAATAGGAGCAGGAGTAGGCCAATCGGCCCCTCGAGCCTGCTCCGCCATTCAATAAGATCATGGCTGATCTGATCCTAACTGCCAATCCACTATCACAGAACCATCTCCTGCATCTAACAGAATTAGACACACGAAATAGGAGCAGGATCAGGCTACACGGCCCCTGGGCCCGCTCCGCTACCCACAGGGCCATGACCGATCCGAACCTAGACTCATGTCCAAATTCCTGCCCGCTCCCTGTAACCCTTAATTCCCTTTACTTCTAGGAAACTGTCTATTTCTGTTTTAAATTTATGTAATGATGTAGCTTCTACAGTTTTTTGGGGCAGCATATTCCATGGACCTACCACCCTCTGAGTGAAGTAGTACATCCTCATCTCAGTTTTGAAAGAGCAGCCCATTATTCTAAGACTATGCCCCCTAGTTCTAGTTTCACCCATCATCTGGAACATCTTCCCTGCATCCACCCGATCCAACCCCTTCACAATCTTATGTTTCAATAAGATCGCCTCTCATTCTTCTGAACTCCAATGAGTAGAGTCCCAATCTACTCAACCTCTCCTCATATGTCCATCCCCTCATCCCCGGGATTAACCGAGTGAACCTTCTTTGTACTGACTCGAGAGCAAGTATGTCTTTTCTTAAGTATGGACACCAAAACTGTACGCAGTATTCCAGGAGCGGTCTCACCAATACCTTGTACAACTGAAGCAATACCTCCCTATTTTTATATTCTATCCCCCTAGCAATGAAAGCCAACATTCCATTGGCCTTCTTATTCACTTGCTGCACCTGCATACTAACCTTTTGAGTTTCGTGCACCAGGACCCCCAGATCCCTTTGTACTTCAGTACTTTCCAGTTTCTTGCCATTAAGATAATAACTTGCTCTACGATTTTTCCTGCCAAAGTGCATAACCTCACACTTTCCAGTATTGTATTCCATCTGCCAAATCTCTGCCCACTTACTTAGCCTGTCTATGTCCCCTTGCAGGATTTTTATGTCCTCCTCACTCACTACTTTCCCCCCCATCTTAGTATCATCTGCAAACTTTGCTATGTTACACTCGGTCCCCTCCTCCAAATCGTTAATATAGATTGTAAAGAGTTGGGGACCCAGCACTGACCCCTGCGGAACACCACTAGTTACTGATTGCCAGTCTGAGAATGAACCATTTATCCCAACTCTCTGCCTTCTGTTAGATAGCCAATCCTCTATCCATGCCAGAATATTACCCCCAATCCCGTGATTTTTTATCTTAAGCAATAATCTTTTGTGTGGCACCTTGTCAATGCCTTTTGGAAGTCTAAATACACTACGTCCACTGGTTCCCCTTTATCCATCCTATATGTTACTTCCTCAAAGAACTCCAGCAAATTTGTCAAACATGACTTCCCCTTCATAAAACCATGCTGACTTTGTCCTATTAAATTATGATTATCCAAATGTCCTGTTACTGTCTCCTTAATAATGGACTCCAAAATTTTACCTACCACAGATGTTAGGCTAACCGGTCTATAGTTTCCAGCCTTCTGTCTACTGCCCTTTTTAAATAAGGGTGTTACATTAGCAGTTTTCCAGTCTGCCGGGACCAGGGAGTTTTGGAAAATTATTACCAATGCATACACAATCCCTACCGCCACTTCCCTCAAGACCCTAGGATGTAAGCCATCAGGTCCAGGTGATTTATCCGCCTTAAGTCCCATTATTTTACCGAGTACCACTTCCTTAGTGATTTTGATCGTGTTTAGCTCCTCCCCCCATAGCCCCCTGTTTGTCCAGTGTTGGGATATTCTTAGTGTCTTCTACTGTAAAGACTGATACAAAATATTCATTCAGTGTTTTTGCCATCTCCATATTTCCCACCATTAATTTCCCGGTCTCATCCTCTAAGGGACCAACATTTACTTTAGCCACCCTTTTTTTTTTATATGACTATAAAAACTCTTACTATCTGTTTTTATATTTTTTGCTAATTTACTTTCATAATCTATCTTCCCTTTCTTAATCAATCTTTTTGTTATTTTTTGCTGTCTTTTAAAGTTTTCCCAATCCTCTATCCTCCCACTAGACTTGGCTACCTTATATGCCCTTGTTTTTAGTCGAATACTATCCTTAATTTCTTTACTTAGCCACGGATGGCTGTCTTTTCTTTTACACCCTTTTCTTCTCAGTGGAATATATATTTTTTGGAAGTTGTAAAATAACTCCTTAAATGTACACCACTGATCATGTATCGTCTTACCCTTTAATCTATTTTCCCAATCCACTCTACTCAATTCCGCTCTCATACCTTCATAGTCTCCTTTATTCAAGCTTAGCACGCTTGTTTGAGATCCAACCTTCTCACCCTCTAATTGAATATGGAATTCAACCATGTTATCGTCACTCATTCCAAGGGGATCCTTTACTAGGACATTTTTAATTAATCCTGTCTCGTTACACAGGACCAGATCTAAGGTTACTTGCCCCCTGGTCGGTTCAGTTACATACTGCTCAAGAAACCCATCCCTAATACACTCAATGAACTCATCCTCAAGGCAGCCCTGCCCAATTTGATTTGTCCAATTAATATGATAGTTAAAATCCCCCATAATTATAGATGTTCCCTTATTACAAGCCTCAACTATTTCCTGATTGATACTCCGTCCAACAGAGTTGCCACAGTTCGGAGGCCTATAGACTACGCCCACTAGTGTTTTTTTCCCCTTATTATTCCTTACCTCCACCCAAACTGTTTCATTGTCCTGATCGTTTGACCCAATATCATTTCTCTGTATTACAGTGATTCCTTCCTTTATTAACATGGCCACCCCACCTCCCCTTCCTTCCTGCCTGTCCTTCCTGATCGTTAAATAACCTGGTATGTTTAATTCCCAGGCATTGGGGGGCCCAGCTGTGCGGCGCTTTTGTTGCAATTGTGTGGGATATTAACCGTATGCTCTGCTTTTACCAGCGCCTTCAGGAGAGATGGTGGGAAATCCTAAATGTGAAGAGTGTGAATCAAATAACTGAGTCAATGAAATACTCACCAGGGCACTAGGACCCGGTCGGGAACTGAAGCCCCGCCCACTCTTTGTTCCTGGCCAAAGTATCTGCGCATGCGTTTTGCTATTCACTGAATCAAGATGGCGGCCGTTAGCCTGGGTCTGTGACCGGGAGAAGCCCCGAAACTGCAAACTCGGGACCTTCAGGTTGCTCTTCGGGGCTTGCGGCCTGCAGTGGTTATTTATGAAACCTCCCCGCGCAGATTCCGGTCCATTACTCCGCTCCATCCGGCCGCTTCTCACCCATTGATCAGGAACTGCTTCGCAATCGCCATGGTGACACGCACCGCGCATGCTCCAAACCAGGCGCTCCCACGCCTGCGCACTAGGTTCGGGAGCGGCACCTTCTCTCCCGCGCGGAATGCTGGGTAAAAGCCCCACCATTGAAAGGCCACATTCGTGAATAGAACAGGATTTACTTGGATTGCATTGAGCACTGAACCATGTTCATTCTAGCAGTTAGAGTATGTTTCTGCTGATCTTAATAACCCGGGCTGGATATTAATATTCTGTCTAAATATTGAACAGTGTGTTCAATAACAACAGAAAATGCTGGAAATACTCAGCAGTGAAAAGATCTAGAGAGGGTAAGAGGGAGGGGTCCAGGTAGAGTGTGAATTCTGAAAGCGGGAGAAAGGGTCCGCTGTGCAGAGGGAAGACTCCTGGCCAAAGAAGTGGGCAGAGAGACAAAGGTGATGGAAAAAGAGCTCAGCGTCATGCCGAGCTCGAAGTTCATTGAGGTGGGGGCGTAAGGAGATGAAGCTCAGGCCTTTGCTGAGGACTTATCGTTCAGCGTCAAAGAGGGCAAAGTCAGAGCGGATAGTGAAAACATGGCAGGGGGTGAGACTGGAAGAAGGGATGGTGTCAGAAGAAAGTGAAGGGGAAGAAGGTTCCGGAGGGGCATTGGTGTCCAAGAGTTGTTGAAGCTTGTGATCCTTGACAGCTGAAAGGAAGAAAAAAAGTTTCTTATTGAAGCACCAGATGAGGCAAAGGATGAAATGGAACTGTGGACCAGGACAGCTCTGAGAAAGAGTGAGTCGGTGCTGCTGAAGAGAGAGGTTGAGAGTGTTCATGTGGCAACGCATGGTGTTGAGCGTGGATCTCAGGATGCGGCGAGAGCAGTGGTTCAACATTGAGTTCCACAGTTTCAGACTATAACCTCTGCCCGTATTTTTTCAGGCAACAGGTGTTGATGATTCTGCCATCCCCATTTGTAACGTTGAACCACTCCTACCTTCCACCCAATCACAGACCGTCCCTTTTATTCTTTCCTCCCCTCCGCCTTCCCCTGCCTCTGCACCTGCTTAAAATCTGTTACATCTCTAACTTTCTCCAGTTCTGACGAAGGGTCACAGACCTGAAACGTTAACTTTGTCTCTCTCTCCACGGATGCTGCCTGACCTGCTGAGTATTTCCAGCATTTTCTGTGATAAGAGGAGACACATTGATGTTCTGTTACCGACTGTTCCATTTTGGGGCATTTCTTACTCTAGATTATAACGATTCTCACCTAGTTCACTTTCCACCACATCTAACCCCAAGCTTGTTCTGTTTTAGTACATGGCTTGTGGGTGTTATAGACTGAACTGCAGTGTCCACCCCTTTATAGAACTATCCTGCATAAGATTTGAAATCCGTTATTTTCTGTATCATTTAACCCTTTTTGGATCAGATTTAGTAAAAACTCCTTCACACATATTGCATGTGATCGCCTTTGAAATGTTCTGATCTTTGTAATTGTCATTGCTGATTTTGATGGTCTCTTTGATTTAATCTCTTGTTACTAACATACCTTGCACTATTTCTTTATTTGAGATAATTGTTTCAAATACCTCCTTTATCGGGTCTTTAGCTCCTCCATTGATCCCTGTCAGTAATCCTTGGTTAGGATTTAGGGGCTGGGGTTCGGGTTAGGATGATAGGCTATGAGACAGTGATTAGGGATAGAAACCACTATTGACAACGCCAGTGTCAGTAGATGTGTTCTCTTTCATTTCATGGTGTTTTAACCTCATGCAGATGAGTCAGAAAACAACCTCATGAATTGTTCATTCAAAAAACCATCTTTCTGGCCCGAGCCTGATTTCCTCCCTTCTTTCACATCTCTACATTTGCCACAGAAAAAGACATCAGGGTTATTAGACTTGGGGACAAGAACAGGCGGATCCAGGTGTTGTTCTGGTTACATTCAATCATCGGGCTGCCTGAAAAGGGCTTGTGACCATAACCTGTCACCAGGTCCCACCAGTTGCCATCTGATTCCACCATCATATCTTCATCGATTACCCACCTTTCACCCTCACTGGAGCTGATTTCATCTCCATGACCATTCCCCATACTGAGGCTTTCTGATTCACGTTTTATAGACTCAGTGTAAGTGGTCCCTGGATTTGGTGTCTCAGTGTAAGTGGCCCCTGGATTTGGTGTCACAATGTCAGTGGTAGTTGGATTTGGTGCCTCAATGTAAGTTGTGCCGGGATTTGGTGTCTCGATGAAAGTGGTCCCTTCACAGAGTGGGTTCCCCAGGCCTCGCCCCCACACAGAGCGGGTTCCCCAGGCCCCGCCCCCGCACAGAGCGGGTTCCCCAGGCCCCGCCCCCACAGAGTGTGTTCCCCAGGCCCCGCCCCCACAGAGTGTGTTCCCATGCCCCGCCCCCACAGAGAGTGTGTTCCCGCTGGGTCAAGATATAAAGAGACCGCGCGCTGTTCCTCCTCCCACTGCCTGGGGGAAAGGGGCAGATATTTAAAGGGACAGGGACTCCCCTTTCTCTGCCTATTTATAGTTAAAGGGACAGACCCGTTTAGCTTTGAAGTGTCGGCGGACTTCACTAACAGAGCTCCCATTAACAGTCACTCTCTTCTGTAATGTGCAGTGATTGTAAACCTGTCTGTTTCAGTGACTTGAGACTTTCTGAAATGTCTCACTTTTTGATGATCCATTTGATTTGTTTGTTTAATATTGAAAGTCTTCAGAATTTTGCAGTGCAATGAAGGTTTTGTTTAAAGGTGGAGTGATATTTCTTTCTAAAGATTCTGTGCTCACCCTCCCCCTTTAAAACACTGCACTACTGACTAGGAAGGTACCAAGTTCAAACCTTGATCTGACCTGTTGGTTGATCTCTGACAAGGCAGCAGTTCAGGGGCTATAATTGTCCTCAGTACCAATGGGCTAACTAAGAGTAAGAATCAGCCACTGCCCCTGCTCTTGATGGAGATCCAGTGACATCAACTGGGAAGTGTATGGATGTCAGTTGAGGGCAGGATTGGATTGCTGTCACTGCTGACACTGAGTCGGCTGATGGTGAGGCTCTAGAATCATACTCGTTAGAGCCCAGCAGGATGCCCATCGAGCCTGTGCCGGCTCTCTGCAAGAGCACTTCAGCGAGTCCCACTGCCCCCACCCGTTCCTCGTAGCCCTGCCAACATGTTTCCTTCAGGTACTATCCAATTCCCTTTTGAAAGCCACAGTTGAATCTGCCTCCACCACCCTTTCAGGCAGTGCATTCCAGATCCTAACCACTCGCTGCGTAAAAAAGTTTTTCCTCATGTTACCTTTGGTTCATCTGCCAATCATCTTAAATCTGTGTCCTCTGGTTCTCGACCCTTCCGTCAATGGGAACAGCTTCTCTCTATCTTCTGTCTAGACCCCTCATGATGTTGAGCACCTCTATCAAATCTTCTCTCAACCTTCTCTGCTCCAAGGAGAACAAACCCAGCTTCCCTAGTCTATCCACGTAACTGAAGTCTCTCATCCCTGGAACCATTTTTCCCAGAACAAATCTTTTCCGCATTCTCTCAAAGGCCTTCACATCCTTCCTAAAGTGTGGTGCCCAGAATTGGACAGAATACTCCAGTTGAGGACATAATAAATAAGAGCAGGAGTAGGCCATATGGTCCCTCGAGCCTGCTCCACCATTCAATAAGATCATGGCTGATCATCGACCTCAACTCCACTTTCCCGCCCGATCTCCATATCCCTTGATTCCCCTAGAGTCCAAAAATCTATCGATCTCAGCCTTGAATATACTCAAAGACTCAGCATTCACAACCCTCTGGGGCAGAGAATTACAAAGATTCACAACCCTCTGAGTGAAGAAATTCCTCCTCCTCTCGGTCTTAAATGACCGACCCCTTATCCTGAGACTATGCCCCCTAGTTCTAGACACTCCAGCCAGGGGAAACAACCTCTCGGCATCTACCCTGCCAATCCCCTTCAGAATCTTGTATGTTTCAATGAGATCACCTCTCATTCTTCTAAACTCCAGAGAGGTCGGACCAGCGTTTTATAAAAGTTCATCATAATTTCCTTGCTTTTGTACTCTATGCCTCTATTTATGAAGCCCAGGATCCCGTAAGCTTTTTTAACCGCTTTCTCAACCTGCCCTGCCACCTTCAATGATTTGTGCACACATACCCCTAGGTCTCTCTGTTCATGCACCCCCTATAGAATTGTACCCTTTAGTTTATATTGCCTCCTCATTCTTCCTACCAAAATGTAGAGGTTTACTAGTTGCACCCAGCCAGATTCAGTTCCTTCTGGAGAGAAGGGGAGACACAAAATCCCAGATGATGTAATGAATGTTATTTTTAGACAGTTAAGATGAAGGGTGTGTGTGTAGAATGGGGAATTTACAGCTTAGGAGGGAGAAGAATGTTGTATAGAAACTAGATTTGTCTGTTCTGAAGATCTATCCTATTGTAAACACCATAGGAGGGTATTAGAGGGGGAGGATCTGCAGATAGAAACTGAATCTAAACATTGCGTCAAGATCTGACAGATTAATCGGATTTATCAGGACCTGAATATCATCGGCTTTTGGAAATAGAAAAAAAAAGCACCAATCACAGCGGGGAGAAACAGGACAAGTGTTCTGTGTGTGGATCCACTTTTAACAAATTGTCTAGCCCATGAGACTCGTGCGCCCACCTGAATCAACAGTGTAAATGTGGGGAATGTGGAAACGGATTCAGTTGCCCGTCTGAGGTGCAAACTCATGGATACAGTCAGACCGAGGAGAGTCTGTTCACCAGCTGAGTGTGGAAAGAGATTCACTCACTCATCTCTTCCCACACTAACATGTTCGTAAGGAGGAGAATCCATTCACTGCTCTGTATGTGGCAAGTGATTCAATCGATCATCCCATTTACTGACACACCAGCACAGTCACACCTGAGAGAGACCGTTTAGATACTTCACGTGTGGGAAGGGATTCACTCCGTTGTCCCAACTGTTGACACTCCAGAGTGTCCACATTGAGAACTGTTGCTTTGATTACTCCGACGGAGAAAAGCTTTTCAATTTCAAAGCAGCTGATGCACGATCAGCGCATTGATACTGGAGAGAGGCTGTTGCAATATCCTGTGTGTTGGAAGAAATTCACCCCACCTGCTGAGACTCCAGTGAGTTCACATGTGACTGCAAGGGTTTGGATTCTGTTATTAATCACATCCAGGATTTAAACAAAGAAACATAGAAGATAGGAGCAGGAGTAGGCCATTCGGCCCCTCGAGCCTGCTCCGCCATTCAATGCGATCATGGCTGATCATGCAAATTCAGTACCCTGTCCCTGCCTTCTCTCTATAGCCCTTGATCCCTTAGCCTTAAGAAATATATCTAATTCCTTCTTGAATATATTTAATGAACTGCCCTCAACTGTCTTCTGTGGTAGAGAATTCCACAGGTTCACCACTCTCTGGGTGAAGAAATTCCCCCTCATCTCAGTCCTAAATGGCTTAACCCTTATCCTTAGACTGTGACCCCTGGTTCTGGACTCCCCCGCCACCGGGAACAGCTTTCCTGCATCTAGTCTGTCTAGTCCTGTTAGAATTTTATAAGTTTCAATGAGATCCCCTCATTCTTCTAAACTCGAGCAAATATAAGCCTAATCGACCCAATCTCTCTTCATACGTCATTCCAGCCATCCCAGGAATCAGTCTAGTGAATCTTCGCTACACCATGGCAGATGTCCCCGTGCACTTGGTTTTCTGTGTGAATTATTGATGAATTCTCTCACTGGGATGACAGGTGGTCATTCTCCATTCACTAATTGGGGCTTTCAATGTTCCACAGCATGCCCCGCGGGGAGAATGTGCCTATTCACACTGGAGGAGCCCAGTGCGCAGGCGCAGTGTCCGCCTGCATTTGGAGCATGCGCAGTATCTGTGATCCATGCCGGGCAAGTGCGACAAGCGCAGAAAAGTTGCAGGCGCGGTTTTTACGCTGATTACGAATCAGCGGGGCGCAGGAAGGTAACGTACCTGGCGGGTGGGCTTCATAAGCACCTGGTGTAGCCCGCTAGCCCCGAATGAGAACCTACAGGTTCCGCGTTTCCAGCTCGGAGGCTTTTTACTGGGACCAGGCCCAAGTTAACGGCCGCCATCTTTGTAAAGAAAAGCTGAGGGTCTTTGCATCGCCTTCATGCTTCATCGTGTGGTAGAGCGCATGCGTGGCCATCTTTGCAAAGGAATCGCTAGAGGGCGGGGCTTCAGATTTCCATTGAGTGAGCTGAACCCAGCCAGCCAGAGTCAGCACCTTCATAGAAACATAGAAGATAGGAGCAGGAGTAGGCCATTCGGCCCCTCGAGCCTGCTCCGCCATTTAATGAGATCATGGCTGATCATCCAAACTCAGTACCCTGTCCCTGCCTTCTCCCCATATCCCTTGATCCCTTTAGCCTTAAAAAATATATCTAACTCCTTGAATATATTTAATGAATTGGCCTCAACTGCCTTCTATGGTAGAGAATTCCACAGGTTCACCACTCTCTGGGTGAAGAAATTCCTCCTCATCTGTCATAAATGGCTTACTCCTTATCCTTGGACTGACCCCTGGATCTGGACTCCCCCGCCATCGGGAACATCCTTCCTGCATCTGGTCTGTCTAGTCCTGTTAGAATTTTCTAAGTTTCAATGAGATCCCCTCATTCTTCTAAACTCGTGAGTATAAGCCCAATCTCTCCTCATACGTCATTCCTGCCATCCCAGGTGTCAGTCTGGTGAATCTTCGCTGCACTCCCGCCATGGCAAGAACATCCTTCCTCAGATAAGGCGACCAAAACTGCACACAATACTCAAGGTGTGGTCTCAGCAAGGCCCTGTACAACTACAGCAAGACATCCTTGTTCCTGTACTTGAACATACCATTTGCCTTCTTAACCGCCTGCTGCACCTGCATGCTTACCTTCAGCGACTGGTGCACAAGGACAGCCAGGTCTCAGAAACATAGAAGGTAGGAGCAGGATTAGGCCATTCAGCCCCTCGAGCCTGCTCCGCCATTCAATGCAATCATGGCTGATCATCCAAATTCAGTACTCGGTCCCTGCTTTCTCCATATATCCCTTAAACCGTAAGAAATATATCCAACTCCTTCTTGAATATATTTAATGAATTGGCCTCAGCTGCCTTCTGTGGTAGAGAATTCCACAGGTTCATCACTCTCTGGGTGAAGAAATTCCTCCTCATTTCTGTCCTAAATGGCTTACCCCTTACTCTTAGACTGTAACCCCTGATTCTGGACTCCCCGACCATCGGGAACATCCTTCCTGCATCTAGTCTGTCCAGTCCTGTTAGAATTTTATAAGTTTCAATGAGATCCCCTCTCATTCTTCTAAACTCCAGTGAATATAAGCCCAATAGACCCAATCTCTCCTCATATGTCATTCCTGCCATCCCAGGTATCAGCCTGGTGAATCTTTGCTGGAAGTGGCCCTAGAAATAGCAGATGCATTGCTTGTCATCTTCCAGAACTCAATAGACTCTGGAACAGTACCCATGGATTGGAGGGTAGCTAATGTTACCCCACTATTCAAAAAAGGTGGTAGAGGAAAAGCAGGGAATTATAGACTGGTAAGCTTGACATTGGTAGTGGGGAAAATGCTAGAGTCCATTATAAAAGATGTAATAGCAGAGCACTTGGAAAACAGTGACAGGATCAGACAGTCAACATGGATTTACAAAAGGTAAATCATGCTTGACTAATCTACTGGCATTTTTTGATGATGTAACTGGTAAAATCAATAAGGGAGAACCAGTGGATGTGGTGTATTTGGACTTTCAGAAGGCTTTCGATAAGGTCCCGCATAAGAGATTAGCGTGCAAAATTAAGGCACATGGGATTGGGGGCAAGGTATTGACTTGGATAGAGAACTGGTTGGTGGACAGAAAGCAAAGAGTTGGAATAAACGGGTCATTTTCCGAGTGGCAGGCAGTGACTAGTGGGGTACTGCAGGGATCGGTCACAGGACCCCAGCTGTTCACAATATATATTAATGATCTGGACAAGGGAATTGGATGTAATATCTCCAAATTTGCAGACGACAAAGCAGGGGGGGGGGGGTGGGGGAGGGCATGCTGTGAGGAGGATGTCATGAAACTCCAGTACGATTTGAACAGGTTGGGTGATTGGGCAGAAACATGGCAAATGCACTATGTGGATAAATGCGAGGTTATCCACTTTGGTGGCAAAAACAGGAAGGCAGTTTTTGAATGGCAATAGATTGGGAGAAGGGGAAATGCAAAGAGACCTGGGTGTCCTTGTGCACCAGTCACTGAAGGTAAGCATACAGGTGCAGCAGGCAGTTAAGGCAAATGGTATGTTGGCCTTTGTAGCAAGAGGGTTCGAGTACAAGAACAAGGATGTCTTGCTGCAGTTGTACAGGGCCTTGTTGAGACTGCACCTTGAGTATTATGTGCAGTTTTGCTCACCTTACCTGAGGAAGGACATTCTTGCCATGGAGGGGGTGCAGCAAAGATTCACCAGGCTGATACCTGGGATGGCAGGAATGACGTACAAGGAGAGATTGTGTCAATTGGGCTTATACTCGCTGGAGTTTAGAAGATTGAGTGAGGATCTCATCGAAACTTATAAAGTTCTGTCAGGCCTGGACAGACTAGATGCAGGAAGGATGCTTCTGATGGCTGGGGAGTCCAGAACCAGGGGTCATAGTCTAAGGATAAGGGGTAAGCCATTTAGGACTGAAATGAGGAGGAATTTCTTCACCCAGAGTGGTGAACCTGTGGAATTCTCTGCCACAGAGGGTGGTGGAGGCCAGTTCATTAAATATGTTCAAAAAAAAAAAAAAAAAAAAGGTGTTGGATATATTTCTTAAGGCTAAAGGGATCAAGGGATATGGGGAGAAGGCAGGGACAGGGTACTGAATTTGGATGATCAGCCATGATCTCATTGAATGGGGGGAGCAGGCTCGAAGGGCCGAATGGCCTACTCCTGCTCCTATCTTCTATGTTTCTATGTTTTCTCCACCTCTAACCAAGCCATTCATAATTTAAAGATGTCGATCAGCTCTCTTCTGAAGAGAAAACCACAACCTGTTCATTCTTTCCAATAGCTAATCTCAGTTCTGGTGCCATCCTTGCAAATCTTTTTGGCACTTCCTGAAGTGAGGAACATAAGAAATAGGAGCAGGAGTTGGTCATTTGACCCTTGGAGCCTGGTCCGCCATTCAATAAGACCATGGCTGATCTTCTACCTCATCTCCACTTTCCTTCACTATCCGCATATCCCTCGATTCCATTAATACTCAAAAATCTATCGATCTCTGTTTTGAATCTACTCAATGACTGAGCCTCCACAGCCCTCTGGGGGAGAGATTCCCAAAGATTCACCACCCTCTGAGTGAAGACATTTCTCCGCATCTCAGTCTCCGAATAAGGGGTCAGCCATTTAGGACTGTGACCCCTGGTTCTAGAGTCCCCAGCCAGGGGAAAGATCCTCCTGCATCAACCCTGTCAGACTTCAATGCAATCACCTCTGTGATTACAGCTTATGAGAAACTCTACACGCACGGGGCCCTTCATGTGGTCAACATTCTCGCTTACACCAACCAGAATGACTAAAATTGGAGATTAGATATTGCTGCCTGCAAGGGCCCACAATGTCACAGAAATTTAAGTAAACATTGCCCCCGACAGAAGCAGACTGTTGTAAGTGACGGGAATGTTAGCACGGACAGGAAAGTAGGCTTCGAGGATGCAACCAGGTTATTTCGGAGCCTCAAGTTGGGAAACGCAAGCATAGGTGTAGAAAGTGGAAAACCCATGGTGAGCTTTGTAAATATGTCCACATATTAACACGAATCAGCTACTGGTTACAGGGACAGGCCTGGAAAAGGTGGAAACATTCTCATTAGCCATCCAATAGGGAATATAGCAAATCAGTCAGAGACAGGAGAATTTATAATGGGGAATGAGGAAATGGCAGAGAAATTAAATACATACTTCATCTGTCTTCACAGAGGAAGACACAAAAAAACTCCCAGAAATGAGAAAACCACAGGTATGGCAAGAATGAAGAACTTAAAGAAGTTAGAAAAAAAAAAAAAAAAAGCAAAATTAATGGGACTAAAAGTCAATAAATCCCAAGGACTGGATGACCTACATCCTAGGGTTTTGAAAGAGGTGGCCATTCGGATAGTGGACGCATTAGTTGTCATCTTCCAGTATCTATAGAATTTTGGAACGGTTCCTGCAGATTGGAGGATAGCAAATGTAAACCCGCCATTTACAAGAGGGAGAAAATGGGGAACTACAGACTTGTTAGCCTCATCAGTAGTTGGGAAAATGCTGGAATCTATTATAAAGGATGCAATAACTGGGCACTTAGAAACTAATAGTAAGATTGGACAGAGTCAATATGGATTTATGAAAGGGAAGCCTTGTTTGACAAACCTATTGGAGTTTTGAGGATGTAACTAGTGGAGTAGACAAAGGGGAACCAGTAGATGTGGTGTATTTGGATTATCAAAAGGCCTTCGATAAGGTCACAAGAGGTTGGTGAACAACATTAGGGCACATGGAATTGGGGTACTATACTAGCATGGATTGAAAATTGGTTAACAGACAAAACAAAAGTAGGGATAAACAGGTCTTTCAGGATGGCAGGCTGTGACTAGTTGGGTACCGCATGGATCGGTGCTTGGGTCCCAGCTATTACAATCTATATCAAATGATTTGGATGAGGGGGACTAAATGTAACAATTCCAAATTTGCTGCTGATAGTTAGGTGGCAGTGTCAGTTTTGTAGAGGATGTGAAGAGGCTTCAAGGGGATCTCGACAGGCTCAGTGTTTTTTCTACCAAGGTTTATCCACATTATATTCCATCTGCCATGTTTTTGCCCACTCAAAGGCAGAGTATTTCCTAAATGGTGGAAGATTGGGAAATGCAGATGCTCAAAAGGGACCTGGCTGTCCTTGTACATGAGTCAAAGTGAATGTGCAGGTGCAGCAAGCCATTAGGAAGGCAAATGATATGTTGGCCTTCATTACAAGAGGATTTGAGTACAGGAGTAAAGAAGTCTTACTCCAATTATATCGGGCCTTGGTGAGACCACACCTGGAGTACTGTCTACAATTTTGTTCTCCTTACCCAAGGAAGGATATACTTGCCAGAAGAAGTGCAACGAAGGTTCACGAGATTGATTCCTGGGATGGTGGGACTGTCGTATGAGAAGAGATTGAGTAAACTAGGCCTGTATTCTCTTGAATTCAGAAGAATGAGGGGGGGGGGATCTCATTGAAGCGGACAAAATTATTACAGGGCTCGATAGGGTGGATGCTGGGAGAATGTTTCCCTTGGCTGGAGAGTCTAGAACCAGGGGCCACAGCCTCAGGAAAAAAAGGGAAGGCCATTCAGGACTGAGATGAGAAAACATTTCTTCAGAGGGTGGTGAATCTTTGGAATTCTCTACCCCGGAGGGCTGTGGAGGCTCAGTCATTGGGTATATTCAAAACAGAAGTCGATAGATTTCTGACTAGCAAGGGCATCAAGGGATATGGCAATAGGGCCGGTGAATGGAATTGAGGCAGATCAGCCATGATCTCATTGAATGGTGGAGCAGGCTCGAAGGGCTGAATAGCCTACTCCTGCTTCTTCTCTTAAGTGACTGATGTGGGATGAATAGGCTTGTTTTAGGAATTTACTGGGAAGAGATAAAATGGACATAACCGATCCACGGTTTCTAGTTAGTTAGTGATTAAACAGAGGTTACTGGGCAGGAGACATTGCATTTCCTACATTACAACAGTGACTAGACTTCAAAAGGAAGCTGCCGTCCTTACCTGGTCTGGCCTCTGATTCCAGTCTCACCAACACGGCTGCTCTCGGAAGTGCCCCAGCAAGCCATTCAGTTGCATCACATTGCGGCAAATACCAGTCACTGGGTCAAACAGCGCTGTGGGAGCACCTTCACCACAGGGACTGCAGCGGTTCAAGGCGGCGGCCCATCACCACCTGCTCAGGGCAACAATTACCGGCCTTGCTTGCGACACCCTTATCCCGAGAATGACAATAGGCCATTCGGCCCCCGAGCCTGCTCCGCCATTCAATAAGATCGTGGCTGATCTGATCTTGGCCTCAACTCCACTTCCCAGCTCACTGCCAATAACCCTCGGCTCCCTTACCATTCAGACATCTATCTCCACCTTAAAGAAAACCACCGACTCCGCCTCCACAGCTCTCTGGGGTAGAGAATGCCAGAGATTCACGACCCTCAAGAAATTCCTCAGTTTTAATTGGGCGACTCTTACTGAAACTATGCCCCCTAGTTCTAGATTCCCCACGAGGGGAGCATCCTTTCTGCATCTACCTTGTCAAGCCCTCAGAATCTTGCATTTTAATAAGATCACATCTTCCTTGTAAACTCCAATGAGTATAGGCCCAAACTGCTCAACCTTCTGAAGTTTTCTACAGTACTTACCTTCTGTAAAGGCGATCTCCACCCCAGCCAGGAACAGCAATAAAACCATCTCTGGAAATCTAAGAATTAGAAGCAGAACCAGACTACACGGCCCCTGGGCCCCCTCCACTACACAGGGCCATGACCATTCCGAACCTAGACTCATGTCCAATTTCCTGCCCGCTCCCCGTAACCCTTAATTCCCTTTACTTCTAGGAAACTATCTTTTGGTTTTAAATTTATTTGATGTAGCTTCCAGAGCTTTCTGGGGCAGCAAATTCCACAAACCTACCACCCTGAGTGAAGAAGTTTCTCATCTCAGCTTTGAAAGAGCAGCCCCTTAAGATTATGCCCCCTAGTTCTAGTTTCACCCATCATTGGGAACATCGTCACCGCATCCACCCGATCCAGCCCCTTCACAATCTTATACGTTTCAATAAGATCGCCTCTCATTCTTCTGAACTCCAATGAGTAGAGTCCCAATCTACTCAACCTCTCCTCATATGTCCATCCCCTCATCCCCGGGATTAACCGAGTGAACCTTCTTTGTACTGACTCGAGAGCAAGTATGTCCCTTAAGTATGGACACCAAAACTGTATGCAGTATTCCAGGTGCGGTCTCACCAATACCTTGTACAACTGAAGCAATACCTCCCTATTTTTATATTCTATCCCCCTAGCAATAAAAGCCAACATTCCATTGGCCTTCTTGATCACTTGCTGCACCTGCATACTAACTGAGTTTCGTGCACCAGGACCCCCAGATCCCTTTGTACTACAGTACTTTCCAGTTTCTTGCCATTAAAATAATAACTTGCTCTATGATTTTTCCTGCCAAGTGCATAACCTCACACTTTCCAGTATTGTATTCCATCTGCCAAATCTCTGCCCACTTACTTAGCCTGTCTATGTCCCTTTGCAGGTTTTTTATGTCCTCCTCACTCACTACTTTCCCTCCCATCTTAGTATCATCTGCAAACTTTGATATGTTACACTCGGTCCCCTCCTCCAAATCGTTAATATAGATTGTAAAGAGTTGGGGACCCAGCACTGACCCCTGCGGAACACCACTAGTTACTGATTGCCAGTCTGCGAATGAACCATTTATCCCAACTTTCTGCTTTCTGTTAGAGAGCCAATTCTCCACCCACGCGAGAATATTACCCCCAATCCAGTGGTTTTTTATCCTGAGCAATAATCTTGTGGCACCTTGTCAAATGCCTTTTGGAAGTCTAAATACACTACGTTCACTGGTTCTCCTTTATCCACCCTATGTTACTTCCTCAAAGAACTCCAGCAAATTTGTCAAACATGACTTCCCCTTCATGAAACCATGCTGACTTTGTCCTAGTAAACAATGTTTATCCAAATGTCCAGTTACTGTCTCCTTAATAAATGGACTCAACACTTTACCAACCACAGATGTTAGGCTAAAAGGTCTATAGTTTCCAGCCTTCTGCCTACTACCCTTTTTAAATAAGGGTGTTACATTAACAGTTTTCCAATCTGCCAGGACCTTTGCAGAGTCCAGGGAGTTTCGGAAAATTACCAATGCATCCACAATCCCTACCGCCACTTCCCTCAAGACCCTCGGATGTAAGCCATCAGGTCCAGGGGATTTATCCAGCTTAATCCCATTATTTTACCAAGTACCACTTCCTTAGTGATTTTAATCGTATTTAGCTCCTCTCCCCTGGAGCCCCCTGTTTGTCCAGTGTTGGGATATTCTTAGTGTCCTCTACTGTAAAGACTGATACAAAATATTTGTTCAGCGTTTTTGCCATCTCCATCTTTCCCACCATTAATTTCCCAGTCTCATCCTCTAAGGGACCAACATTTACTTTAGCCACCCTTTTTTTTTTTAATAAATATAACTATAGAAACTTTTGCTATCCGTTTTTATATTTTTTGCTAATTTACTTTCATAATCTATCTTCCCTTTCTTAATCAATTAGTTATTTTTTGCTGTCTTTTAAAGACTTCCCAATCTTCTATCCTCCCACTAGATTTGGCTACCTTGCCCTTGTTTTTAGTCAGATACTATCCTTAATTACTTTACTTAGCCACAGATGGCTATCTTTTCTTTTACACCCTTTCTCTCTCTCTTGCTGCCCCCCAACAGTGGAATATATATTTTTTGAAAGTTGTAAAATAACTCCTTAAATGTACACCACTGATCATGTATGGTCTTACCCTTTAATCTATTTTCCCAATCCACTCTATTCCACTCTCATACCTTCATAGTCTCCTTTATTCAAGCTTAGCACGCTTGTTTGAGATCCAACCTTCTCACCCTCTACTTGAATATGGAATTCAACCATGTTATGGTCACTCATTCCAAAGGGATCTTTTACTAGGACATTTTTAATTAATCCTGTCTCGTTACACAGGACCAAATCTAAGGTTGCTTGCCCCCTGGTCGGTTCAGTTACATACTGCTCAAGAAGCCCATCCCTAATACACTCAATGAACTCATCCTCAAGGCTGCTCTGCCCAATTTGATTTATCCAGTTAATGAGTTACAATCCCCCATAATTATAGCTGTTCCCTTATTACAAGCCTCAACTATTTCCTGATTAATACTCCATCCAACAGAGTTGCAACTATTCGGAGGCCTATGGACTACGCCCACTAGTGTTTTTTTCCTCATTATTCCTCATCTCTACCCAAACTGTTTCGTTAACCTGATCTTTTGACCGAATATCATTTCTGTGTAACAGTGATTCCTTCCTTTATTAACCTAGCCACCCAACCTCCCTTCCTGCCTATCCTTCCTGATCGTTAAATAACCTGGTATGTTTAATGCCCAGTCATGGTCACCCTGCAGCCATGTTTCTGTAATGGCCACAAGATCATACCCATATGTAGTAATTTGTGCCGTTAACACATTCATTTTGTTACAAATGCTATGTGCATTCAGATAAAGAACTTTCAAATATGTTTTGTGACACTTAGTTCCTGTTTTTCCCCCCTTTTACTACTATAGCTTTTACTCCATACCTTCTGTCCCTTCCTGACACGTTCTGTTTCTTAATTTCCCCACTGCTGCCTAAGTCCTTCTCTGTTGTCATTTCTGTTATTTGCTCTCGAGAAACCTCCCCCCACTAATTAGTTTAAAGCCCTCGCTACAGCCCTAGTTATATGATTCGCCAGGACTCTAGTCCCAGCACTGGCCAAGTGGAGTCCATCCCAACGGAACAGCTCCCTCCTGGAAGAGTTTCGATCGCCTAGAGAAAGTTGGATCGGAGAGGAATTTCCCAGATTTTTTCTCCCAAATTGGCCATTGGGTTTTTTTAATCTGGTTTTTCACCTCTCCTGGGAGATCACATAGGTTTGGGTGGGATTGAGTGTGATAGAAGATTTGAGGTTAGGATCAGCTCAGCCATGATCTTATTGAATGGTGGAGCAAGCTTGAGGGGCCGATTGGCCTACTCCTATTTATGTTCTTATGTTCAACCCTTTCAACTCAGGAATCAACCTAAAGAACCTTCTCTGAACTGCCTCCAATGCAAATATATCCCTCCTTAGAGCCCCAAACGCCATTAAAGTCAAAACAATTTGCATTTATATAGCGCCCATAACAGTCAAACGTCCCAGGGCGCTTCACAGGAGTGGCATCAAACAATTTGACTTCGAGCCACAGAAATATTAGGACACGTGACAAAAGCTTGGTCAAAGAGGTAGGTTTTACGGAGCCCCTTAATGAGAAATAACCAGAAAGGTGGAGGGGATTAGGGAGGGTGTTCCAGAGCTTCGGGCCTAGGCAACTGAAGGCACGTCCGCCAATTGTGGAAGAATAAAAATTGGGTGTACAAGAGCGCACAGATCTCAGTAGCAGAGAGGGGTTTTAATAAACAAGGGTGAGAATTTTAAATCGAGGCGTTGCCAGACCGGGAACCAATGTAGATCAGAGGTCACAGGGGTGATGAGTGAACGGGACTTGCTGCGAGTTAGGATAGTCAAAAGGTTGTTGGTTCAAATCTAGGCTGACACTCGTGCAGGACTGAGGCATTGCTGCACTGTTGGAGGTGCTGTTAAACTGAGGCCAGGCCCGCTCTCAGATGGACGTAAAATGATCCCATGGCACCATTTTGAAGAACGAGGGAGTATCCGCGGTGTCCTGGTCAATATTTATCTCAGTCAAGGTCACTTACGGATTATCTTGTAATTATCACATTGCGGTGCGCAAATTGACAGCCGCATTTTCTGCAACGGCTCAAAAGCGCTTTAAGAGTGTCCCGCGGTAGCGGAAGGCGCTATATAAAAAATGAAAGTCAAATTAGGCGCCGAGATTGCGAATGGTCTGGTTCCGCCTCATTCAAACAGTCGTCAGGGAGAGTGATGGAGTGGGTTGGCAACCGCAGATTGGGGCTTTAGTCTGGTCAGTATTACAGGAAAAATGTTTGAGCATATGCTTGATGTCAGACAAGCAGCGTGACAGCTCAGTCAGGAGGGTTCGAGGGGTACCGCTGCGTATCGTCAGGGTAAATGCGAGACCGGCACATTTGACTGGGAATTGAATCTGGCGGTGCTGGGCCGGCAGGGGTCCACCTGCATAAAGGCCCACGCACACCAGGGGGCGCAGGCGGTTCGCAAGCGTCTCTGGGATCACGTGGGCCAGGCCAACCAATGACAAAGGGGGATTCCCATTGTGCTCATGGGATTCCATTTACGTAGTGAACCCTCCACAAGCAGAATAGAAATCCTCAAGAATACAATTACACAGCTGAAATAAAAGTAAATCACAGGTTCAAAAATTACCATGTAAACAAAAAAAACTTTAACCAGGAAAAAAGCCTAATTTTAAATGTAAGCAAATGTAAATAGTTACCAATTATTTAAAGCCTTATGCAGTTGCAAGAAGGCGCAAGGGTTTGGTGGGTATTGGCTGGGCAGTTGTTGGGCGAATCAAAGTTACAGCACGGAAGGAGGCCATTTCAGCCCATCGTGTCCGTGCCGGCCAACAAAAAGCTATCCAGCCTAATCCCACTTCCCAGCTCTTGGTCCGTAGCCCTGCAGGTTCCAGCATCCCAAGTGCACATCCAAGTACTTTTTAAATGTGTTTAGTGTTCCTGCCTCTACCGCCCTTTCAGGCAGCGAGTTCCAGACCCCCACGACCCTCTGGGTGAAGACATTTCCCCTCAAATCCCCTCTAAACCTTCCACCAATTACTTTAAATCTGTCTCCCCTGGTTTTTGACCCCTCTTCTATCCACTTTATCTAGGCCCCTCATTTTTATACACCTCAATAAATGCCCAACCCTGTGCCAGCGTAAGTGAATTTCTAGCGGATGGGCACCATTGCATGCGGAAAGCTGGAACTTGTGGGGCGCTTATTACTCCAAACGCACGCTGCCAGCCCTGTGAAATCCTGCAACATGTCGATGAGAACAAGGAGCGGGTGTGGCGGGGAGAGCTCAAGCACTCGAGGTAATAATGCTTTGGTTATTAAGGGTTAAAGGCAGGTGGCAGCAGCGGTTCAGACTGATGGTTGGATATGGAACACTGACCGTGCTGGGACTGGGGACCCGAGTCCTGAGTTAGCCCATTAAACTCGGTGAATCGGCTGGGCCTCCATTGCCAGCGGGGCGAGTCCGTGAACAGGAGGAGCGGCCTAATGAGGTGAGGTCAGGTCAGCAAAAAAAAAAAGAGGCAAGAAAAAACCCATCACATTATTCAAAAACTGGACATTCCCGAAATCTGTTGATGCACCACCGGATATTCGCAATACAACAAGATCTAACCCAGAGTTTAACCGGCTCCGGCCCAGTCTCATTTGCTATTCCTGCGACAGAGAATTTCACTTCACCCGGAATAAGCTCGGCTGTTCAAGACCCAAACACCGGAGACCAGAACCTTACGTGGAAGGTCTTTATTAAGTACAAACAAGCATTAAACATTAAAACCACATCCATACAATTACCGAGTTTGACAATCCCTGGCCACTTACTGCCCGGCTCCCCTGGGACCGCAGTCACGGTCATCAGCATCTTCGAAACCAGATACAAGGAGAGAGAAGGAGGTTTGGATTGGGGGGGGGGGGGGGGGGGGGAAGAAGACTCGTGCATCACTATTCAAACAAAGTTAAACATTTCTGATCCAATGTCAGCGACTGATGGAATCGGCCGGGTGAGCGCCAACGGAGGGCGGATCGGTCTGAAGGAATAAAATTTCACTGACCCGCTGAGACCGCGTGACCTTGGAGCAGTGAAATAAACCCGGGCACAAAATTTTACCTCTCGGGCGCTGGCCCGTTTTCAAAATTTCAGCTTAGGAAACAGTTCCGCGGCCTGGTTGGGTTTTGACGAGACACTAAACCGGACCGGAATCATTCAATGACCGCAAGTTGAGGATTATACCGGTGGCAGTAGTAAAACGAAGACATGGAAGAGTTTTCACAAAGGAGACCCTTGGATAAGACCGGACTGAGCAACGACAAACGGACACACTGATCAGGATATTCCGACTCTCGACTGCTCACTGATCCCGGATTTCACAGTCTCCCTTTAGCCACAACCCGCCTTGTTCATCTGTAAAGTGCAGAGGGAAAGAGAAACGCGGAATTCAGTCTCAAGACAGTGACTTCTGACTAGCTGGACTCACCCCGGCCCCGCTCTAATAGTTTGTGTCCCGGACACCCCGCGATAGACCGAGTCAGTCAGCAGGACCCGAGATCCTCCCGTTCATGTCTCAACCCGCTGGGATAGAGATGCGTATACCTAAGTTTGTTGACGAGAGCGAGTTGGATGGCGCAGTTAGTAGTATAGGTGGATATAAATCCAGGGTTTGATGGTTACCCGCGGCCCCCCCCCCGTTATTTCAGTTCAGTTTAAACAAGCTTCCCTTTACCCCGTTCTTTGTAGATTAATTGGTGGGTGCGGCACAATTAGAGCAGATTGACAATGAGGAAGAGTGCGGGCCCGTTCATCCCCCGACCTCCCTCTAATAGCCCGTCAGGGAACGAGACTCCAATCCCCAGGGTCCTTTTGGGAAACAAACGGATGATTCCTGGGTCTCAATGTCCAGAGCCGGGAGCCATTAGTTTGCAGAGTCTCAGCTCAGACGCTGTCAGTTTACCTCTGGGGTCAGATTCAAATCCAGCCCGGAGTTGGCGAGGCCTCTCCCGGCTCTAAAAATACTTGAGAAATGGCTTGAGGCCCAATTCTCCAACAGGCACAGCGCGGAGAAGGTCATGTGGGGGGGGGGGGGGGGGGGGCGAAGATAGAAGGCCTCCGAGAATGGTCGGAAGAGCCGACTGCAGTACCTGGTGTCTCCTGGCGCCTGGCCCGCTTGCCGCCTCTCGCTTGTGTGCGATGTTCAAACACGTCAATGTACTCTGCCATCGAGATATACTGCCCGAGAGCCGCATCGTCGCACTCCTTTTTCCTGGGGCAAGACAAGTTGAACGGTCTTGGCACGGTGCATCCTCTGGTTGAGCGTGTCTGGAATGACATTAGCGTTAGTGCAGAATCTCAATCTACTCTGCCAATCCCAGGATTGATATCAATGCATACAATGTCTTGCACCTCCAAGGCCAATACATCCTTCCCGAGGCGCGTTGCCCAGAACTGAACCAAGTTCTCCAGAGGTGGTCCAAACAGAGCTCTGTACAACCAACTACTTCCACTGATGGCCTTCACTCGAGGAAGCCCAACATCCCATAGCCTTGTAAAGTTATTTGTACTTGTCCACTAGTTTAATGATCTGCTCATGTGCCTCATGTGCCTCAATCTCTACTCCTCCAGTTCCTAGCTGACCATTTAAAAAATACTCGGATCCAAGTTACTCAGGGTCTAAACCGGATGACCTCACTTCCCTACATTAAACTCCATCTGGCCACAGTTTTGCTCGATCAGTGGCCTTTTGAAAATTGCTGTTCCCACCTATACTAACTGCGCCATCTAACTCGCTCTCGTCAACAAACTTAGGTATACGCATCTCTATTCCTTCATCCAACTCATTGAAAGTGAAAAGCTAACGCCCTAGTACGGATTCCCTAGGGGAACCACCAGTCACAACCTGCCAATTGGAGTACATGTCCAGTAGCCCGACTGTCTCCTGCCTGCTAACCAATGTCGAATGACTGCCTCCTTTTCAATGTGCTTTCATTTATGCCAGTCTATTTCGTGAAACCATATTTGACTATTTCTGAAGTCCATATAACATAAGAAATAGGAGCAGGAGCAGGCCAATCGGCCCCTCGAGCCTGCTCCGCCATTCAATAAGATCATGGCTGATCTGATCCTAACCGCCAATCCACTATCACAGAACCATCTCCTGAATCTAACAATTAGACACACAAAATAGGAGCAGGATCAGGCTACACGGCCTCTGGGCCCGCTCCCCACAGTGCCATGACCGATCCAAACCTAGACTCATGTCCAAATTCCTGCCCGCTCCCTGTAACCCTTAATTCCCAGGAAACTGTATTTCTATTTAAAAATGTAATGTAGATTCTACAGATTTTTGGGGCAGTATATTTCATGGACCTACCACCCTCTGAGTGAAGTAGTTCCTCCTCATCTCAGTTTTGAAAGAGCAGCCCCTTATTCGAAGACTATGCCCCCTAGTTCTAGTTTCACCCATCATCGGGAACATCCTCCCCGCATCCACCCGATCCAACCCCTTCACAATCTTATATGTTTCAATAAGATCGCCTCTCATTCATCTGAACTCCAATGAGTCGAGTCCCAATCTACTCAACTTCTCATATGTCCATCCCCTCATCCCCGGGATTAACCGAGTGAACCTTCTTTGTACTGACTCGAGCGCAAGTATGTCCCTTAAGTATGGACACCAAAACTGTATGCAGTATTCCAGGTGCAGTCTCACCAATACCTTGTACAACTGAAGCAATATCTCCCTATTGTTATATTCCATCCCCCTAGCAATGAAAGCCAACATTCCATTGGCCTTCTTATTCACTTGCTGCACCTGCATACTAACCTTTTGAGTTTCGTGCACCAGGACCCCCAGATCCCTTTGTACTTCAGTACTTTCCAGTTTCTTGCCATTAAGATAATAACTTGCTCTACGATTTTTCCTGCCAAAGTGCATAACCTCACACTTTCCAGTATTGTATTCCATCTGCCAAATCTCTGCCCCCTTACTTAGCCTGTCTATGTCCCCTTGCAGATTTTTTTTTTATGTCCTCCTCACTCCCTACTTTTCCCCCCCATCTTAGTATCATCTGCAAACTTTGATATGTTACACTGTCCCCTCCCCTCCAAATCGTTAGATTGTAAAGAGTTGGGGACCCAGCACTGACCCTTGTAGAACACTAGTTACTGATTGCCAGTTGGAGAATGCCAGTCTGAGAATGAACCATTTATCCCAACTCTGCCTTCTGTTTGATAGCCAATCCTCTATCCATGCCAGAATATTACCCCCAATCCTGTGATTTTTTATCTTAAGCAATAAAAGTGGCACCTTGTCAAATGCCTTTTGGAAATCTAAATACACTACGTCCACTGGTTCCCCTTTATCCACCCTATATGTTACTTCCTCAAAGAACTCCAGCAATATCCATAGAATTACATAGGATCCCTAGCACAGGAACAGGCTGCTCAGTTCTACTGCTGTAAGCTACACAAGAGCTTCCTTCCAACCCTAGTTCACCAACTCCATGGTTAGAACCTTGTATTCCTTTCTCCCTTGTTAACGTAGCTGCTCCTTAACTGCATCTATACTATTTGCCTCAACTACCCTCGTGGTATCCAGTTCCACATTCTATCAACTAAGTAGTTCTTGAAACCTTATTCGGTTTAATTAGGGACCATCATATGATCTAGTTTTGGGTTCTGCACAAGCAGACACATCTGTCTAGTTGTTTCCCCCAAAGCCCCGCATAACTAGAGACTTCCATCAGGTCACCTCAGAGCCCGTTAGCCTTTCCTGATGGTCTTGCACAGATGAGCCTTCTCCAGTGCCTCATTTTTCAATATAGAGATCACGTGTACAGTACAGGAAGTCCTATACAAATTAACCAGAACTTCTCTTCAATTCTTTGCTTCTAGTAAAACCCAGTGTTTGGTTTGTATGCGCTCTTAAACCGACCTTGCTGTTGCTACTTTTGATTTGAGAATCTGTTCCTCGAGAAATTTCCTCCTCTACTCCATTTCAATGTTTACCAAGGATTGTGGACTCATTTCCCTTACCAAGATGCACCAACTCCTTTAAGTTAATTTCCATTTAAATAAATTTACAACGTGACCAAGAAAAATAGGCAAATCAATTACCCTTTACAACGCGATGCTGGCTCCGTTGTCCAAGTGCTCAGTCAATCTACTACTAATGTAATGGAGATTTGTCAATCTTCAGCCCCCGTTACCATTCTTAGATTTAAAGCCAATTAATTCTACACCGTTTCCTCTTATTATTTCGCAAGTCTGCCATTTCCTTGTACTCAATTACAGCATGGACTTTGTCTGCTCAGTATGGCACCAAACTTTCAATTATTTACGTTTATTAGGAAAAAGCGGGTGGTCGAGTGACGTGCGCCCCCTTGAAAATCGATAAGTGAAAATACGGAAATGGTGGCCATGTTGAATAATGCCAGACATCAACGAAATGTGGACTCAACGAAAGCAAACAGTAACGGGGAAATGAATGGCACTAAGTGACAAATTCGAGGACCCGATAGCTCCCATCCCAGGGATTTAAAGGGAGCAGATAAGAACATGCCAGATGCGCCAACTATAATGTTCCAAAATCCTCGATTCAACCACCATTCCTTTAGTGGGAAAACGGCAGGTTACTCACTATTCAAGGAGTGTGAAACCAGGAATTAGAGCAGTTAGCCTAACACCTGTTGTGAAATTACTAGAGTCCAAGGATGCAGAGACTAAACATTTGAAAAGTGGCAGCTGATCAGAAAGCCTACATGGATCTGTGAAAGACAGGTCATGGCTGACGGAGGTGGAGTCGGAGGAGGGTCTATGGAATTCCAAAAGGCATTCGATAAATTCCTCAACTGTTAGCTAAAAGTTCAAGCTCATGGAATTAAAGGGAAATCATTGACTTGTTAGGAAATTGGCTGAGCGGCAGGAGACAGCAGGGATAATTGGCAGGTAACTAGTGGTGTCCCACAGGAATGTGTTGTGGCCTCAACTATTCACTATTACTAAATGGAATAGAAAGGCACATATCCAAGTTTGACGATGACGGAGATAGGTAGCACTGAGCAGTGTAGAATGGGCAAAACTGTGGCAAATGGATTTCAAAGCAAGTGGGAGGTCATCCACTTTTTAACGCAGGATAGATCAGAGTACTTTCCAAATGGTGAAAAGCTAGTAACAGTAGAGGTCTAAAAAAGGCCTCCCGCCATGTACATAGATCTAAAATTTCATGGACAGCTGCAGAAAATAATCAAAAATAGCTGATGGAATGCTGGTCTTATATCTCTAGGATTAACCAAGGGGAAAGAGGTAGCAGTTATGTTACAGTTAGACAAAGGCCTGGTTAGACCACACTTGCAGAATTGAGCGCAGTTCTGGGCACCAGGAAGGATATTATTGGCTTGGCCTTGGAGGGTGTGCAGTGTAGGTTTACCAGAATACCTGACTGCCAAGGGTTAACTTACGAGGAGAAATTATACGAACAGGAGTGGTATTAGCTAGCATTTAAGGTTAAGTGGATTTAGAGAAGTTAAAGATATGAAAGCGAACTGAAGGTAGAGATAAACTATTACTGCTGGTTGGAGAGTTTAGGACTAGGGGGACATAGCCTATTGGAACCACACCTTTCAGGGGTGAAGTTAGTAAACGCTTCCACATAAAATAGTGTTAGAAGTTTCGAACTTCTGTAAACGGCAATTAATGCTGGGATCAATTATTAATTTTAAATCTAAGATGGATAGATCGTTAACCAAAGGTAGTAAGGGATATGGGGCAAAAGCGAGTATATGCAGTTAGGTCAGAGATCAGCCATGATCTCATAGCAGAACAGGTTCGAGGGGCTAAATAGCCTGCTCCTGTTTATGTAGGCATCAGGGCTTTTAATGAGAAACGGCTCAAGGTATCTTGGGATTCCTCTCAGCGTTAAATGGATGGTGAAATGTTACCGTGGTTCTCGGTGTTCACTCACCGAGGGCGGGTACTTGCGGAGATCCTTGATGAAGTGCGACAGTTTGTACTCTTGGTCTGATCCGGACTCCCGGTGACCTTCGGCTGGCCTGTTTGTGTGGAGCTGTATATTCATCGGCCTGGTGAGCGGGATGGAATTCCTCATGTTCTGACCTGAGAGGAGATCACAAGATTGAAGGCGGCACCGGATAGCTCAGTCCACTTAAAGACCCAACACGCATTTGCCATTTCCACACTACCGATAGGTACTTAACAGACACTGCTCCATCCAAATTCCCTCCGGTTTTTCCCCCACACAACCACCTCTTTACCCGGTCCCAGCTTTAGCTACAAATTTGCCATTTTTACATTGAATTGATGAATCCAATTTCTTCCTGTAGATCAACTCAAGATGGGAAAGGCATCAGGCCTTCCCCAGTCTGCCCACAAGACCCGATGCTCACCTTTGACCCTCAACCTGACTAGCAAGTGCCCACTATCCTTCACACAAGCTCGCATTCTCGAGATTCTGCTAAAAAACTAAACACAGATATCATGGATGAATAAAGCCACAAGGGAAAAATGAGGGTAAGGAAAGGCATACATTACGTGGACAGCAAGGGGAGAGCATAAGGGAGAATACGACGAGATTAGGAGATAAGTCAACAATTAGGAAGGCAAAGAGGAACTATGAAATTAAATCAAGGAACATGTAGAAAAATATTTTAGACAAGCTAAAAAAAAGGCAGGTCGGAATGGGAATAGGGCCACTAAGATGGACAGGATAATACCACAGGCAGCGATAGAGAGATGGCAGAAATTAAATAATTACTGACTTCTGTATTTACCAGGGAGATAGAACAGGTGGACATGACGCTGGAAGGCAAAATTAGAAATGTGCATTGAGATATTAAATAAACTGGTCAAACTAAGAAAAAACCTGGTCCAGATGGGTTACATCTGCACATTTTAAAATAATCTAGGGAAGAGATAGGCTCATACCATTTTTCCATTAAAAAATGGTGGTGCCAGAGGACTGGTGGTTAGCTGAAATACGTATATAGGAGATAGAACATGTTCAGGGAACTATAGACCAGTCAGCTTAATGGTGGTAGGAAATATAAATGGAATACCTACGAGAGAAAAAAAAAAAAAAAAAAAAAAAAAAAAAAAAAAAAATCTAGAAATGCCAAAAAAGGAATCGTCAACATGGATTTCAAAAGGGAAAGTCTTGTTTGTTCAACCTCTGAATTTTTTTGAAGAGGTAACGGAGAGCAGACAAGGGTGATGCAGTAGATGTAATTTATCTAGATTTGCAAAAGGCATTCAAATAAGGTACTACATAAGAGACTGATGAACAAAGTCAGAGAATGCAGAGTCAGGGGACAAGCAGCAAAATGGATAACTAGCTGGCTTCAGGAAAGGATGGACAGGCTGGGTCTCCATTCTCTTGAAAAGAGAAGGCTGAGTAGTGACCCAAGAGGTCTTTAAAATTATGAAAGGTTTTGCTAGTGTAGATAGAGTGTTTCCACTTGTGGGGAAGATCATAACTCGAGGCCATCAATATAAGATAGTCACCAAGAAATCAAATAGGGAATTCAGGAGAAACTTCTTTACTCAGTGAGAATGTGGAACTCGCTACCACGGAGTGGTTGAAGCAAATAGTATGGATGTACTTAAGGGAGAAGAGAAATAGAGGGCCAGATAGAGGATGATGAAAGACAGGGGGAGGCTCGAGTGGAGCATAAATGCCAGCATGGACAGGTTGGGCCAAATAGCCTGTTTGCACCACAGCCTATAATGTAATCTCTGAACCCTTTAGTCAACCATAGTTTGTCATGTGGAATCTTCGATGCATATTGGAAATCTGGGTGTATCCTCATGGGTCTCGCTGCTTCCCACTTGGGATATCACCTCCAGAATTTAAAAGTTGCAGGGTTTTCACTTTCTGAATCCTTATTAACTGAAAGCCCACAGCAGGGAGGTTGCTGTAGTGCAAGTGGAGGCGAACAGCAAGAAACATTCTATAAAACTGGATACATCAGCAGAGCAGGGAACCATTTCAGAATTAACAGGAGGGCGTTTGGAGTGACGCAGCTCAGAAGGGCACAAGGTCAATATTCAAGTTCTCCTAGAACTTGAGAAATGGTCCACCTATTGCGGTGCTGATTAAGGCCCAGGACAGTCTCACGCCTTGGGGCAGAGTTGTGGGACTCTGGCAGAGCATCAGTGACAGCAATTCACTGGCCATCATCCATCTCAAGAGGGACACCACTTGAAAATGTCAGCAGCTCTACATTGGAATATGGCAATGATCACTCAGTGATGTGCCCGCTCCTTCATAGAACCATCTCAACCACTTGGGCAAGATCCTGGAGGCCATTGATAGTGGGAGCCCCCACCCAATGTTTTCTCGTGGACGATCATTTATCCTAATAGATTTACTGTGATCCAGTGGCCCAAGTGTACTGCATGCCACTAGCCAGAAGAGAAGATGGACCTGGATTGATTATATTCTGAATTCCTGACAAGGATCCGAAAGAAATGTGGAGCTGGACACAACCCAACAGGGATGCAGCTGAAGTGAACTTGAAAGGATGAGCTGGAGTTAAAAGCCCAAGATAGAATGGAGCAGTGTTGTTTGGCTACTGCCTTATGTATCGGCACAGGAAGAATGATCCAGGGCCCCAGAAGGAATTGAGGCCACTCTGAAGTCACTGCCAGTAAAAGCATTCAGCACTAGCCATCCCCAGGATGCTCAGTAGAGATGTGGTGCCAGGCCATCCTGCTGGGAAGAGACTTCCCCAAGTGGAAGAGACAATACAGATACAGACGACTGGTGACTCCAAGCTCAGCAGATTAAAGAAGCCGATCTTCAAACGGACCCAATTAGCCTCTGCCGCTGTGTTAAATACTGACCATCAGCCTCTGATCAACTAACTGATTGATGGAATTGGCTAATGGTCCGGGATTCTTTCCCTTGTAGAACAGACTCAGATGAAACTGCTGACAGTGACAATCATGAAAAATGAGCTTTTAGAATGGACAATGTTGGGAATCAAATTGAACTCAATTCTGTAGATGATCATCGCAGGTAGCTCAACTCTAGATCATCGCAGGTAGAGTTCCAGTTGTAGAAACAGAATCTGAATTACTTAGAAGGCAATACAACCTACGCACCCCATACACAGCCGTCTCCCCATAGTTCAGTGGGTTACAAATAGCCTGTGGACTATCTCAAGTCATCCTCACGAAATAGCATTAATGAACCTTGCATTTCATCTCTCCAACACTGGCTATAGACACCTCCCTACAAAAGGTACACGTGGAATCTCTGCCAGATCAGCCACGCGCAGTCAACTAGCTTACTTGTGCCAGCAATCGCGAGATGCATCATTGCTTCATTGAGCCGCCTGTGCTCTGCCGTCTCCCTTTGTAATCGAGCGATTGTTGACATTTCCCGCTCCTCCGAGCTCATTGGCCTCCAGTATACATGGCTCCTGGACCGCCTAGGGGGTAAAGGGAAGCACAGATGTGGTTAGTTCACCCAGAAAAGCGGAGTTGGCAGTTAGTTCACGCAGTCTGGCCAACACTACAAATTAGACAGTCTATTCTTCATGAACTTGATTCGCACCAACAATTCAAGCTCTCCAAAAAGAAAGCAAGTTTATTTTAAGACCTGTTTTATAGCTCATCACGTCCCAAAACGCTTTAGAACTTGGAAGTGTAGTCACTGTTGTAATGTAGGAAACGTGCCAGCCAATCTGAACACAAGCTCCCACAAAGACTAGAAAACGTTTAATCTGATACTTTGTTTAACTTGTCCCATTACCACCTCCTTTTGCCTTGAATATGTCGGAACCTCTCCTGCCTTGTATCCCATCACAGACCTTCCCCTTTGTTCTTTCATCCCCTCCCCACTTTCCCAGCCCCTGCATTTGCTTAAAAATCTGTTCCATTCCTGCTTTTTCCAGTTCTGACGAAAGGTCATCGACATGAAACGTTAAATCTGTTTCTCAGATGCTGCCTGACCTGCTGAGTATCTCCAGCATTTTCTGTTTATATTTTAGATTTCCAGCATCTGCAGTATTTTCTTGTATTGTTGCAGATAATCTGTTTCACTGACGTTGATTGATGGAATATTATTGGCCAGCACACCACGGATGACTCCCCTGTTGTTTCTCGAATTAGTGCCATGGGAGATTTTACGTCCATCTGAGAACAGACGGGCCTGGGTTGAATGCCTCATCTGAAAGGCGAGCACCAGCAACAGTGCAGCACTCCACTGCAGTACTGAGTGTGTCAGCCTAGATTATTGTACAGGTTTTTGCAGTGAGACTTGAAATCACAACCTTCTCACTCAGGCGAAGGTGCTCCCAACTGAGCCGCAGCTGTCTCCTCCCTGCCTCACTCCCACAAAGCGGCGAATTCCTAAGAAAAGCCAGGTCCAATTTGCACCCCAAACGCAGTAATTTACAAGGTGAGCAGGAATTAGGCCAGGTGCCAGGACCTGAACAGCTGGTGATGATCCTCTAGCTAGGTCTCGGGCTGTTTACGTTCAGGTTTTCGGAGGGAAAATGTCCTCTAGCATCGAGTGAAGGCTCAAACCTTCGGGGTGAGCGAGACCAGCTCGGAGTCCTGTAGACTTCCTTACCACAAGTCACCCATTAGCGGGGCTGCGATAGCTAATCTGGCTCTGAACTTCAAAAATCACCAGATCTGCAATGGTCACTTCTATTCCCAGTCCTACTTCCCCTCGGCCCCAGTCACTGGAGGGTCGCTAGTTCCTGGTTAGATAATTGAACTGCGCGGGTTTGAGCCTCACGCACGGACAACAGACAGGGAGCCAACACCTCAGAATCCGATTTACAAGACCAGAGGTGACACTACACTGGAGCCATTCCCCATCCCCACCTCTTATTCTAAATGGATAGTGGGGACACCTGATGGTCCAACACTGAAGCGGTAGAAATCAGGTCCAGACTAAGGAATTAAGATGAGATCGGTTTTAATTATTAAGTGGTGCGTTTAACCCAGGGAATCACTGCAAGAAGCGGCGTGAATTTAGAATTTACACAGGTCTCAAAAGGCAATATCCGGACACTGACTTTTGGGCGGCATGACTTCACTTAACTAATCCTGATGAATCCGAGGCAAATCCGAAACTCTCGAGGTTTGATTTGACAGGGGAGCAGTTAGCACGGGTGACAGCAGATAGAGGCTCAATGCGGTGAATCGGGATTGGTGGAAATCACAATCGGAAGTTTACGGTACAGAAGGATGCCATTCGTCCCATCATGTAATGTCGAAATAGCCATCTAGTCTAATCCCACTTTCCATCTTTTGGTTCGTATTTTACAGGTTACTACTCTGTGCATATCCAAGTACTATGTAATGCGATGAGGGTCTCTGCCTCTACCACCCTCTCAGGCAGCGAGTTACAGACCCCCCCCACCCCACGGGTGAACATTTCTAAACTCCTCTGAAGACGACTTTCAATCTGTTCGTTATTGACCTCTAACTGAAATAGGTCCGTCCTATCCACTATCTGGACCCCAGTATGAAAGCCACCCCATCCAATGAAAACCACCCCAGCCCATCCAATCATTCCTCATTGCTAAAGCTCTCCAGTCCCGTCAACATCCTGGTAAATCTCCCTTGTACTTTTAGTGCAATCACATTTCCTTTAATGGTGACCCCAAAGCTGTATGCAGGGCTCTAGCTGTAGCCCAACTATTGGCAAGGGAAACAAGGCAATCTTTCCCTGGCCCCCATCAGACCCGTGACCGTGAGAAAGAACAGTTGCAACAGGAGCCACGCATTTATCCCACTGATTGATTCTCGGTTAAAATGCACCGCCCTAAAAAGTCAAGTCATGGGGGAAGCTGGACACTGAAGTAACAAGCCCAGTTCGGACCGACGTGTTTGCAACTTACTTGAGAACTGTGGGAGTTCGAGGTAGAGTCAGCTGGGGTCTGCGGGGGATCACCACGTGACCTCGAGCACCTCCCGATTGTTGGGCTGCAGCAAGCCTGCCGGGAGAGAGGGCGATTCATTTAACATCCTATTATCTTTAAGAGGGAGGCCATCTTCAGGCTGAAATAAGGAAGCGTTATATGGAACCAAGTGAAACCTGTTGGTTATTAATACCATATTCAGTTAGTCCTGACTGGGAGTTAACTACCTGGTGAATCGGCCGCTATTCTGGAAAGGAACTCGAGCTTAATTTATCGGACAAATTACTGGTGAAGCCGAGATATGAGCAACTGGCGGTGGGAGAAATTACCACCAAGACCAGCCAGTTCTCAAAGGTGACCAAATTGGGCAGGTGGGAGAAGCCAGCCGATTTCTGGCCACAGTTTAAAGAGGCTCAATGAACCGCAACCCCGGCTCGCGGGATGTAACCAGGCTGAATTAACAAGGCGAGTCTTCAGACAGCATTCGAGCTGACTGTTCCACGTGCAGCCAGTGATCTGTGAAGTGAGGAGCCGGCAGAGCAAGGCCGACAGTCACGATATCCAGAGAGTAGAGTTCGAGAGTCTGTTCTTTCGGCGTGCAATCCATATCCGTGCACTTTTATCCCCTGCAAGTATTTATCCAATTCCCTTTAAGGCTACTGTTCAATCGGCATCCACCATCCCAGCAGGCAGTGCATTCCATATACTAACCAATCGTAAAAAAGTTTCTCATGTCGCCTCTGGTTCTTTTGCCAATCACCTTAAATCTGTGCCCTCGGGAGCTACCCTTCAGGCATTGGAAGAAGTTTTCGAAACCCTTTATGATTTTAAACACTTAAACAGCCGATTAGCCGCCTCTGCTCCAAGGAGGACCGCCCCAGCTTCACTATCCACGTAACTGCAATTACTCATCCCTGGAACCATTCTGGTAAATCTCGTCTGTACCCTCAAGGACTTTCACATCCTTCCTAAAGTGTGGTGACTAGAACTGGACGCAATACTCCCATTGTGGCCTAACCAGCGCTTTATAAAGCTGGAGCATAACTTCTCTACTGAATACCTCTATTTATTAAGCCCAAGATGCCATATGTTTTGTTAACCACTATGTCCTGCCACCTACAGGGACCTATGCACATTAACTCCCAGGTCCCTCTGTCCCTGCACACTTTAAAGCTGTGCCATTAAGTGTATATTGCCTCTCCGTTCCTTCTGCCAAAATGCATCACCTCACTTCAATTCCACCTGCCACTTGTCAGCCTATTCTGTTAACCTTTATCTCCTGTTGCAGTCGATTGGTTTCACCCTCATGGTTTGTCATGTCTGACATCAAGTCTTGCAACTCCAATTTACCCGGGCCAGATCCAATCAATTCACTGAAAATAGCCCTCCATAACTAGACTAAATCTTACCATACTATGATAAATATTCGAGATGCTCTCCAAATGTTACATTCACCAATTGATAGTTAGTTCCCAGGACTACATCCAGCAATGCCTCCTTTCCTCTTGTTAATAAACCTACTGATCAATAAATTTCTCCTGAGCACACCCGAATTCCCTCCTTGAAAAATCACAGCCCCATTCCATAGAGGGAGTTAATGTCTCCCATTATCACTACTATCGTTCATGCATCTCTAGTTTTTGAAAAATCTGCCCATGTATCGCCTTCACTATTTAATGGCCTATAAAATACACCAAGTAGCCCAATATCTCCACACTGTTTCTCAACTACAAATCAAAGATTCTGCCTTTGATCCTCAAGGACATTTAGAATAATATTTTCCTCAATCAAAACTGCTACCCCTCGTGCTTGGTCCCCTCCCCATCTCCTGAAGACTTGGGAACCACCATATGAAGCATCCAATCCTCACATTTGAGCCAGTTCTCGTTAGTGCCACATCATATTGGTGGTTTTTTGCACCTGCAGCTCACCAACCTGTGCACACTCATGCACTCCAAACCTAACTTGGACTTTATTTTCTATGATCCCACCCAATTCTGTATTTCTAACTAGAACTCAGTAGTGTACATCTTATTTCCACTCTAAATACTACATATTGGTGCCCAACCATACTGCCGAATTAGTTTAAACCTTCCCAACATTGATTAACTTGTGAAGTATTGGTTCCAGCTTTGTTCTGGTACAAGCCAGCCTTCAACAGGCCCCTCCCGCTACAGAACTGCTCCCAATGTGTCAGGGATCTGAAGCCCTCCCTCCTGCACCATGTCTCTAGCCATTCATTCACCTCCCATTTCTGCTCACTAGGACGTGGCACTGGGAATAATCCAGAGATTACTACCTTGGAGGGTCTGCTTTTTAAATTAATGCTATGTTACATTTCTGGCACCAGCAATCTCCCCTAAAATCCATGTTGAAACTAGTTCGAACCCCAACTCCACGAAGCGAATCACCAATCCTTCGGTGGTCGGCGGGGGGGGGGGGGGGGGGGGGGTGCAGCACAGACAAGCTGGATAGTATCAGACAGGGTCTAGAGATCCTGGATAATTCCTGGAAAACAGAACTAATTCCTCACATTGAGCCTGGTCTTCACGGCCAACGTGGAGACTGAATGGTGACACGGCCAATCTAAAGGACTCCGACACTGGAGGTTGAGGGAGACTCGGCATTACTTACCCCAGAGGCTGGGCCGGACCCTCAGCAGCGGACAGTCGGCCGTCGGTGGACCGTCTCCTGGCCGCCAGCGAATTTACCGTGTTCGGGGGAGTGGTGGGGATTCCAGCGCTCGACGCTCCGCCTTCTGCAGAGACAGGAGGAGAGAGGCAGGAGTTTAGGGCGGGGGGGGGTCACAGCTCTTAAACCGAGATACTGAGGCCAAGCCGGTATTCTGAGCCAGTCTACAGCCACTTCTACACAAACTCCAGGATTCGAGTCTGGATTGAGCCCTCGACACCACAAGAAACACCCCCGAGTAAGAATCCGCAGCCCTTCCGGGTACAGAGGGCGAGCGGTTAAGGAACGGGGTAAATCCTCGGCCCCCAAACCTTAAATAACTCGCTCGGGTGCGCTTGATTTTAGGAGCATATATACAAGCACCAAACAGACCCATTCCTAACTATTAGATTTAAACGGCGGGCGCTCCCGGGGCATCGCAGGTTGTCGGTCACAAAAGCAGAAGTTGCGCTTTAAGAGGATTCTAGGATTATAGACACATCTTGCATCACAGGCCTTGAAAGGGATCCCAGCCCAGCGTTAGAGAGACAATAACCCGAGTCAGAACAGTTCATTCTCTCCCAAGCCACTTCAGCAAAGGATGACGACGTGTCATTCTAACCCAGCCGGTTATAATCCTCCGGGAACTTCCAGCCCAGAGACTGTGCGGCAGGCAGTGGGTTCGGTCCCAGAGAGAAGTTGAACACTGCGGGACTCGGTCTGTTCACGGCAGTAATTTGAACCCAGCCTGGTCTGGGGTTGAGAGCCCAGACTCTCGAGCGCCTGGTTTGGAAAGATCACGAGTGACCCACCTGGATGGCCGGGTCAGACGGGCAGGTCACCGAGAGGCGGGGCAAAGTTTGAAAAGTAAACTTCACATCGAAAGTGTCTCTAACCCGGCAGTACCAGGTTCGGTGTAAAAAAAGTGAAACATTACTCGGAGAGATGACAGTACACAGGGCGGTAGAATTTGGGAACTCATCCGCAAACAATTGATAGCTCAAATGTTAAATTTAAACTTAGTCCAAGATGTGTTAACCAAAGCTATTTAGGGGATAAGGGGAAAAGGCGGGTATGAGTTAGGTCACAGGTCAGCAATTATCTAATTGAACGGCAGAATATTGCTCGAGGGGCTAAATTGCCTCTTCCTGTTGTCCGATAGCATCGGTTCTGGTCAAAGTTCAGATTTTCTTGGGAAATAAAGACTTGCATCAGTCTAGCGCCTCTTCGACCGCCAAACGTCTCAAAGCGCTTCACAGCCAAAGAAGTACTTTTGAAGTGGAGTCACTGTCGGTGTGGGAAACGCAGCAGCCAATTTGCACACAGCAAGCTCCCGCAATGATAGTGCCCAAATAATCTGCTTTAGTGATACTGATTGAGGATAAATATTGGCCAGGACAATAGGGAGAACTCCCTGCTCTTCAACCACTGTTAGAATCTTAAATCTCCGAGAGCAGACAGGGCCTCGGTTCAACAGCTCACCCTCCAGCCAATGCAGCACTCAGTCCTGCGCTGGAGTCTCAGCCTAGATTTTTTTTTAATGCTCAAGTGTCTGTAACGGGAATTAACCCATAACCTTCAGGTGTGGGCGGTACCAGCAGAACCACAGCTCGACACAAGTTGATCAGTAAAGTGGGCATTAAACTCCGCTCATCATGACCGAGTGTTGCGGATTGACCGGGTTTAATTTGTTTCCCAATTCCTTTGACCCAGTTTGATTAAATATTAAATGGCGCAACACCTGAAGATATATTCCTCAAACAGAAGTTTCAAAGTATTTTCCAAAATTTAACAAACCGTTAAGGCCCAGCAAGTGAATTAGAGCCTGAAGACTACCTGGGCCTGCAGCCCAGTGTCACCGTCACAGCTCCCGAGAGCAAGGGCCCTGCCAACACCCAACTGGCAAGGTATAAACTCTACTTACATCTAGTTCATCTCTACAAACCCAGAGTAAGATTAGAGAGTGGAAAGATGTGGGGCAATCCATTAGATCTGGGCTGAGATCAATCTCCACGCTCACATCACAACTTAAGCGACTACACTTAATGTCTTATTGGGCACAAGGTGCTTTGGGACGTAGAGGTCATGAAAAGGCGCTACATGAATGTAAGTTTCTCAAGATTAACACCATTAGAAAAGAGATCGTTCTAATAGTCAGGAGACATTAAACATCCAGGACACCGAGTGAACCTTCTCCAGACTCGGCCGCTAAACCAGGGATCTCCGAAACATCTGGATTTCAGAGACCGATTGAGTAGAAAGGCAACTTACCGGAATCGCAGAGTTCTTCCCGTTCAATCAGAGGGCTCACCACAGCCTTTGGAACTCCACATCTCCAAGGTTTAAAAGGTAAATTGATTTTGGCACCGCTCTCCATATCGGCTAGTTTTACACCAAATGACAGATTTAATCTGATCTGCATCAGAAGGAGACAATCAGCTCAGTTAGGAATGAGCATTAACATATCTTGAAGACACGGTAATGTGGCAGCAAATAGAGGAAAGTGTGAAGGAGGTTCAGAAATGATGGCGGAGCAGGCTCGAGGGGCCAAGTGGCCTATTTATGTTCTTCTGATTGCAGCGCTGCACTCCCGGCCAAGTAGCTTACAAGAGAGGCTTAGCCTAAATCAGAAGGAATCAAGCAGCGGAGACCGCCCCAAGACCTGGAAAACCAAACACGCCGGTTAACCAGCGGCTTATAAATAAGAGATTACAGCAACTATCTCAAACATCATCAGCACAGAAACTGCTACAGATTCAACCCAAAACTTTTTGGTTCCCAACTAAAGACAGAAGGAAAACAAACAATCGCCCGCTCATTAAAACTTGCTCTTCCGTAACCCCCGAAACTATTTCCAGAGAATATCAGACCAAACCTCACCGATCGTCACTCAATCTCTCTGTTTACTTCGCGTCAGCCCGCAGCTCTGCTTTATACAGGACTCTAATCGTGCGTTGACCAATCAAACCCTTGTGACAAGTGACGTCAGCATTTTTCTCGTCCAATGGGTGTCCGTGCTGATTGAGAGACAGCATCTTGTCAGGTCGGATGGGATTGAGTGGAAAAGGCAGCACGCGGTGTCCGCCGGCGAGCTCGAGCTCTTTCGTGACCGGTGGGCGCCGCGGGGACTGGAGTGCGTAATCGATCTAAGAGGCCAAATTTTAATTTGATTAATCGGGTTATGTAAAGGGTTTATTTGTTTAAGGGTTTATTTTTTTTTTTTTTTTTTTTTTTTTTTTTTGGGTTCCAACAAAAGAGGTGAGTGGAAAAGGCAGCACGCGGTGTCCGCCGGCGAGCTCGAGCTCTTTCGTGACCGGTGGGCGCCGCGGGGACTGGAGTGCGTAATCGATCTAAGAGGCCAAATTTTAATTTGATTAATCGGGTTATGTAAAGGGTTTATTTGTTTAAGGGTTTATTTTTTTTGGGTTCCAACAAAAGAGGTGAGTGGAAAAGGCAGCACGCGGTGTCCGCCGGCGAGCTCGAGCTCTTTCATGACCGGTGGGCGCCGCGGGGACTGGAGTGCGTAATCGATTTAAGAGGCCAAATTTTAATTTGATTAATCGGGTTATTTAAAGGGTTTATTTGTTTAAGGGTTTATTTCTGGGTTTATAAAAGAGGTGAGTGGAAAAGGCGCTGCGAATCGAAACCGATCCTCAGTCATTGGGTCTTTTTGATGGACCAATAAGGGTGAGACTGGGTTCCTCTTTTTGTGCAACCAAAACAAGTTAACAAATAAACTGTAACTAAAATCCAATAACCCTTTAAATAAACCTTCACCAATCAAATTAAAATTTGGTTGTCTAAACTAATTATACACTCCAGTCCCCGCGGCGCCCACCGGTCACGAAAAAACTCGAGCGCGCCGGCGGACACCGCGTGCTCCATCTCTAGGGCCACCCGGGCGCGAACATGGTGGTGAGACTGGGCTGTCCCACAGTGATCAAACAACAATCATCGCAACAAGTGTCCGTTTTAGGGCAACACTTATATTTTGTTTAATTTGTTTATGGGATGTGGGCGTCACTGACAAGGCCAGCATTTATTGCCCATCCCTAGTTGCCCTTGAGAAGGTGGTGGTGAGCCGCCTGCTTGAACCGCTGCAGTCTGTGTGGTGAAGGTACTCCCACAGTGCTGTTAGGGAGGGAGTTCCAGGATTTTAACCCAGCGACGATGAAGGATCGGCGAAATAATTATCTGCCTGTTTAAAGGGGAAGTGTCTCTGTGCCTGTTTAAAGGGGCAGTGTCTCTGTGCCTGTTTAAAGGGGCAGTGTCTCTGTGTCTGTTTAAAGGGGCAGTGTCTCTGTGCCTGTTTAAAGGGGCAGTGTCTCTGTGTATGTTTAAATTGGCAGTGTCTCTTTAAAGGGACAATGTCATAGAGCCATAGAGACACCATGGCACAGAAAGAGGCATTAGGCCCATCGGGTCCATGCCGGCTCTCTGTAGAACAGTCCAGTCAGTCCCATTCCCCCGCTCTATCACCGTAGCCCTGCAAGTTTATTTCCCTCAAGTGCCTATCCAGTCCCCCCTTGAAAACATTGAGTATCTCTGCTTCCACCACTTCCGTTGGCAGCAAGTTCCAGGATCTCATCACTCGCTGCATAGAAAAGTTTTTCCTCACTTCCCGACTGTAACTCTTGCCCAAAACCTTAAATCTGTGTCCCCTAGTCTTTGTACCATCAGCTAGTGGGAACAGCCTATCCAAACCCATCATAATCTTGTACACCTCTATCAAATCACCCCTCAACCTCCTTTACTCTAATGAAAACAAATCCCGCTTTTCCAACCTCCCCATCCCCGGAACCATTCTGGTAAATCTCCTCTGCACCCTCTCAAGTGCATTCATGTCCTCCCGAAAGTGTGGTGACGAGAACTGGACACAATACTCCAGTTGTGGCCTAACCAGCGTTTTATAAAGATTCAGCATAACTTCTCTACTTTTCTACTCAATACCTCTATTTATGAAACCCAAGATCCCATATGCTTTGTTAACCACTCTCTCAATATGTCCTGCCACCTTCAGGGACCGATGCACATTAACTACCAGGTCCCCCTGTCCCTGCACACTCTTTAAAACTGCCATTAAGTGTATATTGCCTCTCCCTGTTCATTCTTGCAAAATGCATCACCTCACACTTCTCTGTATTAAATTCCATATGCCACGTGTCTGCCCATTCTGCTAGCCTTTCTATGTCCTGATGCAGTCGATTGTTATCATCCTCACTGTTTGCCACACCCCCGAGTTTGGTGTCATCAGCAAATTTAGAAATTCTACTCTGTATTCCAATATCCAGATCATTTATTTATATCAAAAAAGCAGTGGCCCCAGTTCTGACCCTTGGGGAACACCACTGTCTACCATCCTCCAGCCTGAAAGACAGCCATTTACCACAACTCGCTGTTTTCTGTCCTTAAGCCAATTCCTTATGCAAGCTGCCACTGACCTACCTATTCCATGAGCCTCAATTTTGTTAACCAGCCTTCTATTTGCTACTTTGTCAAACGCCTTCCGAAAATCCATGTAGACAACATCCACTGCATTCCCTTCAACGATCCTCCCTGTTACTTCATCTAAAATTCAATTAGTGTAGTCAAACACGATCTTCCTTTTACAAACCCGTGTTGACTCTCCTTAAATAGCTTAAACCTCTCCAATTGCCCATTAATATTTTCCTTGATTATTGTTTCTAAAACTTTACCCACTACTGATGTTAAACTGACTGGCCTGCAGTTACTAGGATTGTTCTTACACCCTTTCTTGAAGAATGGTGTCACATTTGCCAGGTTCCAATCCTCAGGCACCTCCCCCACATCCAGGGAAGATTGGAAAATTATAGCAAGCACTTCCATTCTCCACTCCCCCAATTCCCTTAGCATTCTGAGATGCAAGCCATCTGGACCAGGCGACTTATCCACTCTAAGCATAACCAGCCCTTCTAGTACATCCTGTCTGTCAGTTTTCACAATTATAAGGCACAGAAACAGGCCATTCGATCCAATCAATCCATTTCATTGTTTGTGCTCCACTAGAGCCTCCTCCCGCCTTTCCTCATCTAAATCTATCTGCATAACCCTCTGCTCCCCTCTCACTCATATATATGTCTGCTTCACTATCTGAGGAGTTGTGAATGGAGCTGAGTACTACAACTATTAGCGAACAGGCCCATTCCTGACGTTATGATGGAGGGAACATAGGAGCCGGAGCAGGCTGCTTAGCCCCACGAGCCTGTTCCTCCATTCAATGAGATCATGGCTGACCTGTGACCTAACGCTATAGACCTGCCTTTACCCCATATCCCTTAATAGTTTTGGTTAACAAAAATATATCAATCTCAGTTTAAACTTAACAAATAACCTAGTAACAACTGCTGATTGTGGAAGAGAGTTCCTAATTCCTACAACCTTTGCATGTAGAAATGTTTCCTAACTTCCCCCTTGAAAGGCTTGACTTTAATTTTTAGGCTATAACCTTTTTCTATTACCTAGAACCTTAACAAATTAAACTAAAATTTCATTGGCCGGGGTGATAATGCACTCAACTGGCCCAGACAGTGGGCGGTCGAGGGGGCCCGACTGCCTGCCTCTCTCTTCCACAGCCATGTTCGCGCCCGGGTGGCCTTGGAGATGGAGCACGTGGTGTCCACCGGCATGCTTGAGGCCTTCCATGACCGGTGGGTGCCACGGGGACTGGAGTGCATCATCACCCTGGCCAATTAAATTTTAATTTAATTTGTTAAGGTTCTTTTAAAGTTTTATTAGTTACAGTCTATTGGTTTTAATGTACCCATCAGAAGAGTACACACACCTCAGACACATCTCACAGCTTTTCAACCATGTGAAGCATCTCTCACACACACACACACACACACGCCTGTCAATACACTCCTTCACAATCGCCCCTCTTTTTCTGTTCCATGAAAAACAAGCACATGGCAAGCAACAGCAGGAGCCAACCGAGAGAGGGGAAGCACGACTCCAGAGATCACTCCCTTTGACGAGGCAGTGCTGGCCGTGATCGGGAGGGGCTTGGCAGGTGGTGGGGCCAGAGGCAGAGCAGAGGGCATCTCGCAGAGAGGTATGTTGCCACTGCGGCTTCCTTGCAGATGCAAGCCTATTCCTTGTCTCTAATCGCCCAAAAGAGATCCTCGCTGTTGCTGCACCCTAATCCTTTCCCACTTTACATTGTAGATTCCCAGGAGCAAGATGCACCTTGCCCCGTGGAGCAGTTTCAGCAAGAGCAACAGCCAGCTCACTCCCTGGAGGAAGAGGAGGAGAGCAAGGAGGAATGCACTGTGTCACTGGCTACCACTGTTGCAGGCATCCACTCAGAGACCGGCACCACGAGCAAAATAGAAGCTGGCTTAGAAGAGGAATCCTCACTGAGGGATGCACCGGGCAATAGCGGGCAGCAGCCACGCTGGGTGGAAGGAACACAGATGCCACATTTCCAGGGGGCGAGGTCTCGCACTAGTTCTGCTGGAGAGGAGTTGGATGAGGACCTCACAGGGCCAAACTTCAGAAGAGGGCTGATGGATGCGACAAACCAAATGCTTGTTGCAATGGAGAGCCTGCCTGAGAGCCTACTGGTCGTGGCGAGAGGGATGGTGGAGTCCGCCTCCACCTTGGTCCGGGGCTGGACCCAGAGCCTGGAACCCATCTTCTCCAGCGTGGAGAGGCTGGTGACTTCCAGCAAGCAACCTGCGGAGCCCGACATCATGCAGCGTCCCATGACTGAGGTCGCAGCTTCCATGGAGCGGCAAACTGCTGCAATGGAAGCTCAGGCAGCTGCCCTTGTGGCTCTGGGCTCCTCGGCAGAAAGGGGCTTGTAGAGTGTCTCCGATGCAGATCTGTCCTCTACCAGATCATTGGGTGGGCTGAACAGAGGCCCCCAGGTAGTGGCGTGGGAATCGTGGAGCAGGAACCTACGGGCCTCTCTCTGGATAACAGCATCCCTGCTCCCTCCCCCGTCACTCCACCATTGCTCTTGCCATTGCCTGTCACCCAGGCGGCCCAGACTGCTGAAGCCCATGCTGGGATGATGCAATCTAAGTCGGGGCCATCACGGCCCTCAGCCTCTTGAGGGCATCCCAGGAGGACATCTGAACCTCCCTCTCTAGATTCTGAGCAGCCTCCACCTCGCCTGCTGCTGACAGTGGGGCTGCACTTTGTAGAAGCACCAGATTACCCAGCAGCACTTATAGATAGCCACTGAGGGTAAACCCCAGGGTGAACAGTTTAATGTTTTTAAGTGATGTTGTTTCTGTCATATTTACATATTTTGTTTGTGATGTGTATAAAACATTGATTATGGTAATTGGGTAGTGGTGGAATCGGTGGTCTCTTACTGTGATCTTCAGGGGGAAGGGGTGACCGGATTGAGTGCAGATGATGGACTCTCTGGTGGAAGGTACCTCGTGTGGCCAGAGTGCTCTGGGGTCTGGTGGAGCTGGTCTCTAAAGCTCTGTTCAATTAGATTGTGACGAGCGTCCCTCCCAGGGGCGGCTTGTCTAGCTGGAAGTCTCTGGTGCTTCCCCCATTCCTCCTCCACCTCCTGTGATTGACCCTCTGGCACATATGCTGATGGTAACCGCTGGTCTCATGGTCGCCAGATTTTCAAACAGGCGCCCATTTAGTACAGCACCCATTCAGCGCCTGTTATCACCCTTTGGCCAAAATAACCCCCAGGTATGGTCTAACCATGGATTTGTACAGCTGTAGCACAACTTCTACCCCCTTGTACTCCAGTCCTCTAGATATAAAGCGCAGCATTCCATTAGCCTCTTTAATTATTTTCTGTTCCTCTCCGTGAAAGTTTAATGATCTATGTACATGGACCCCCTAAGTCTCTTTGGACCTCCACTGCTTCTATATTTTCACTATTTACAATGTATTCTGATCTATCCTTTTTAGGTCCTAGTGGATGACCTCACACGTTTGAAACCCATTTGCCTCAGGTTTGCCACTCACTTAATCTATTAAGATCGCTGTAATTTTATGCTTCCATCTACACTGCTTACATGCCACCTATCTTTGTGTCATCGGAAAACTTGGACATGTAGCTCTCTATCCCATCATCTAAGTCATTAATAAATGTGGTGAATAGTTGAGGCCCCAACACACATCCCTGCGGGACACCACTAGTCATATCCTGCCAATTAGACAACCTGCCCATTGTCCCCACTCTGTCTCCTAGCGCTCAGCTAATATCCTAACCAGGTCAATAATTTGCCTTTGAATCCATGAGCTTCACCTTTAGCTAACAATCTCTTCTGAGGGGCATTTGTCGACTGCCTTCTGGAAGTCCCTATAAATAACATCCATAGACATTCCCCTGGCCACTACTTTAGTCACCTCTTCAAAAATTGAAAAAGATTCGTCAGGCATGACCTACCCTTTACAAACCCTTTACAAATCCATGCTGGCTCTCTCTGGTTAGCTGAGAATTTAAGAATTTCAGTCACTCTATCCTTAATGATAGATTCTAGTAGTTTCCCGACAACAGATGTTAAGCTAACTGCTCTATAATTCCCTGGTTTCGCTCTCACCTTTCTTAAATAGCAGAGTGACATGTTCAATTTTCCAAACTAAAAGAACGTGCCCGAATCAAGAGAACTTTGTAACATTATAGCTAGCACATCTGCAACGTGCTCACCGACTTCCTTTAAAACGCTGGGATGGAAACCATCTGGCCCTGGGGACTTGTTAATCTTTCATGCCTTTATTTTCTTCATTAATGTTATTTTGGTGAGTCCTGTCTCTGTTTCAATATTAGTTTCCTTGGGATTTCCGACATGCTATCCTCTTCCTCTACTGTAAATACTGATGTAAAATAATTATTCACTATGTCTGCCATTTCCTTATTTTCATTTGCAATATCACGTTGTAGCCCACATTGCTCCTGACCACGCCTTTTTTCCTAACTTAATTCATATTCCCAAACTCTTACTATCTGTTATGTCACCTTTTGTTCTTACCTCTCCCAGTCATCAGGATCCGTGCTACTTTTTGCATGCTTATCACTTAGTTTTATGTATTTCCTTACCTATTTTGTCGTCCATGGCGGTTTGCTTTTTTTTGGCAAGTAGAAGTCTTGCCCTTTGGGGTATAAATTGGTTCTGTATCATGATTAATTACTTTTTGTACACCTCTCACTGATCTTTGGCCGTTTGACCCGTGAAACGACTTGCCCAGAACACTGGACCGTCTCTGTCTCATCCCTGACTTGCCTCAATCAAGAATCTTAGAAATTCATTGAAGTGGATGGTTAGGCCTAGAATACTGCCCTGAAGAACTCCTGCAGTAATGTTCTGGGGTTGAGATGATTGGCTTTCAACAACCATCTTCCTTTCTGCGAGGTTTGACTTCAACCACTGGTTGTAGTGTCCGTGTGTTGATAAAGACACTGAAGACAGGAGTTGGTTCATAGGTGTTTACTTAGCAAAGTCTGGGGGGGGGTTCTAATGGATATACACAATATACAGGCTTATATAGCCCGAGTGGCAATTACCGGCATTACAGCACACCTGGGGCTCTTAAAGGCACATACACTACAATTCCTCCCCTTTTAGCTAACCAGTACATCATATTTTAAGTAATTATTAATTACATGTTATAAGCAAAATAATATACACATTGCTGTAGTTAATTAATTATACGTCAGTCTCTCAGGAGGCTTCCGGACTCGGTCCGGATAACGCCTCGGGGGTGTAGTAGTTTCTAGTGGTGTAGTAGGTTCTTCTGGCAAGGCTGATTCAGCTTGAATGCCAGTGTCGGGTTCATCGGGTTCCAGTATCACCGGATCGGAGGTAGATATGGGTATCTCTACTTCATCATTAGACGTATAGAGTTGTGGTGTAGGTTGTCCCTTTTCGGATGACTTTATGATTTGGTCAGCATGGCGCCTTATTATGCTTTCTTCGATGTCCACGGTATACATCAATGGTCCTAGTCGTGTGCAGATAGTTCCAGGCTGCCATTTCTCGGTACGGTAGTCCCGGGCCAAAACTTGTTGACCTATCTGGAAGGTTCTAGTTGGCCTTTCATTCATGCCTTGAAACTGCCGGTTCTCCACGTCCCTTCTGATGGTGGGCTTGACCAAATCCAGCCGGCATCTTAGGTTTCTATTGAAGAACATCATGGCAGGAGTTTGGTTGGTAACCATATGTGTTGCATTCCTGTATTCGAATAAGAAGTTTTCCACCTTGTGCTGAAGTTTAATGTCTTCATTACTCATGGCCTTTATGGCCTTCTTGAAGGTCTGGACAAACCTTTCAGCCAATCCATTGGTGGCGGGATGGTATAGGGCGGACGTGTAGTGCTTAACCCCATCGTTTTTTAAGAACTTTCTGAATTCTTCAGACACAAATTGTGGTCCATTATCAGAACATATCTGTTCCGGCAGCCCATTCCTGGCAAATATGGTCCTTAATACTGTGATGGTTTTTTCCGTGGTGGTGGAGGACATCTTTATTACCTCCGGCCACTTGGAGTGTGCATCAACCGCGATTAAGAACATTGAGTCCATAAATGGACCAGCAAAGTCGATGTGCACCCTTTGCCAGGGAGATGAGGGCCACTCCCATGGATGTAGAGGGGCTTGTGGTGGAGCGTTTTGGACCTTCTGGCATCCTAGGCAGCTCTTGGTCATTTCTTCGATGTCTCCATCGATACCTGGCCACCATACAAACGCCCTAGCTAGGTTCTTCATTTTCACTCCAGCCAGATGCCCCTCGCGAAGCTCCTTTAGCACTTTATCCTGGAGTTTGGGTGGAATTACCACTCTGGATCCACACATCAAGGTTCCTCGGCACACTGACAGCTGTTCTCTTCTTTGCGAGAATGCTGGCAACAGTGGTTCGCTATGTGCTGGCCATCCCTTCACTGTTAAATCGTAGACCCGTGAGAGAGTCGGGTAATTTCTCGTCTCCCTTTCAATGGCAGAATTTGTTACTGGTAGACATTCCACGATGGTAGAGTGGAACATCTCTACTGGGTCTACTGTAGATGCCTCTTCTACCGTTGGCAATGGTAGGCACGATAAACCATCAGCATTCCCATGCTGTTTTGATCCTTTGTATTCTATGTTGTATTGGTGTGCCCCTAGAAAAAGGGACCACCTCTGTAGCATTTGCGCTGTCATAATGTGAACACCCTTTTTAGGGTTGAATATGGAGATGAGGGGTTGATGGTCAGTCAATAAGGTAAATTTTTGTCCGTGTAGGTAATGGTTGAATTTCTTCACTCCCCATACCAGGCTGAGTGCTTCCCTGTCGATTTGGGCATAGTTATGCTCAGCTGAGTTTAATGAACGTGACGTAAAAGCTATCGGCCGTTCTGAGCCATCAGGGAATTTATGGGATAATACTGCTCCAATGCCATAAGGGGATGCATCACACGCCAGTCTGATTGGCAGTGATGGGTTGTAATGAGCCAAAACTTCTTCGGATGTGATTAAGTCTTTGCATTTATGGAAGGCACGTTTACAGTCTTCGTTCCATTTCCAAATCACTCCTGTTTGTAGAAGTTCATTAAGAGGGTGTAGAAGAGTTGATAAGTTCGGTAAAAATTTATGATAGTAATTTATTAATCCCAGGAACGACCTTAATTGTGAAACATTTTCAGGTGCTGGGGCTTTTATGACCGCTTCAATTTTTTCAGGTGACTTATGCAACCCTTCATTATTAATTATGTGGCCACAATATGATATCTGATTTTGGAAAAATTCGCACTTGGGGCGATTTGCTCGTAGGCCCCGTTCTTTCAGCCTAGTGAGCACCTGCTCCAAATTGGCAAGGTGCTCGTTGTCGTTTTCTCCTGTTACAAGGATGTCGTCTAGGTAACACTGAGTCCCCGGAATCCCTTGCAGGACTTGCTCCATAGCTCTTTGCCAGATAGCTGGAGCTGATGCTACTCCAAAAACCAGTCGATTGTACTGGTACAGGCCTTTGTGTGTGTTTATCGTGAGATACTTTTTAGAGGCCTCCTCCAGCTCCATCTGTAGATATGCCTGTGCCAAGTCAATTTTGGTGAAATGTTTCCCTCCGGATAGTGAGGCGAAAATATCTTCTCTCCTCGGAAGAGGATACTGTACTGTGTGAAGGACCGGGTTTACAGTCACCTCGAAGTCTCCACAGATGCAAATTTTTCTCTGTTCTTCAGATTTATCATTATTCAATGCTTTTTTCATGACTGGAACAATGGGTGTTGCCCAGTCGCTCCAATCTATTTTGGATAATACGCCTGCTTTTTCCAAATTCTCCAGCTCTGCCTCGACTGCTGGACGTATTGTGTATGGCACCGGTCTTGCCTTAAAAACATTGGGAATTGCTGCATCTTCCACTTTTATTGAGGCGGTGATGCCTTTCAAGGTTCCTACTTTCTCTTGAAATACTTCTTTGGCATTGGCCAAGATGTCTTTTAATCGTTCAGGTATGATGTCATCATTGTTTTTTTTCTTACTGGTCACCGTCAGTGCCTGAATGGAGTGCCAGTCTAAACGTATCTTTCTGATGCATTCACGTCCCAACAACGGTGGACCACCATCTTGTAGAATGTATAAATACAACTTTTGTATTTCTTTGCCGTTGCATACAACAGGCACCCTTATTTTTCCTTTGGGGTATACTTTCTGCCCCGTATATGTTTTTAAGATAATGGATGTGTCTTTTAGAGGTATATGCGAAAATAGCCTCTCGTAATCCCGTCGATTTATTACGGTTAAAGCTGATCCTGTATCTAGCTCCATTTTAACTGGGGACCCTGCTATCGTGAGGGTAACCCAAATGGTTTGGTAATCATCTTTGGCAAGTACATTATGTAATTTGAGACAGCTTAGTCTCTTGTTTTTGAAGTCGCTATCGCTCTTCTGGTCTTCGGAGCTACTGTCCGTCATCATTTGTACCTTCCTGTACTTTTCTTTATTGATTTTTTTTTTCTGTCTGTGGATTTATTTTGTCCAGATCGGCATACCCGTGCAATGTGTCCAATCTTTCCGCATTGCCTGCATGCTTTGTCCTTGAACCAGCAGCCGCTCTGGTTATGGGTGGATCTGCCGCAACGATAACATCTTTCGAAACCCTGTGTCATTTCATGGGTGCCGAAGTCCTGTGTCTTTTGTTGTATCTCTGCAGCTCCTCTTGCTGCTGCTTCGTATGATACAGCCATACTGAAAGCTTTGTCCAATGTTAAATCTTTTTCAGAAAGCAGCCTTTTTTGTGTTCCTTCACTTAAGAGACCGCAAACGAATTTGTCTCGAAGATAATCTGATAGTCCTGCTCCGAATTGGCAGTACTTTGATAGCTTTCTTAATTCGGTTAGGTAATCAGTGTTACTTTCATTCTTGTGTTGATTTCTCTTGAAGAACTTGAATCATTCCACTATCAGCAGTGGTGTTGGGTTTAAGTGCTCCTGCAGGGTATCAACAATTTCTTTAAAATTCTTGTCCTTTGGTTTGGCTGGAGTGATTACATTTCGTAACAGCCCATATGCCTTTGCGCCCATTAGGTTCAGAAGTACTGAAGCTCTTTTTTCATCTTCTATTCCATTTGCAGTGCAATATACCTCTACTCTTTCCACGTATGTGGTCCACTCCTCTATTTCGCTATCAAAAGCATCAATATTGCCAGACTTAGGCATTTCAGAAAAGATATGGCGCTTCCCGTGCTTTTTTTTCCTTTTCTGCAGCAAAGACATGGTGCTTCCCACGCTTTCCCGCCGCTGCTGCCGATGACAATGCTGTTTCCGTTCTTTTAAAAAAAAATTATTTACTGTTGGAGACTCGTTCCTGCCGGAGTTTCTCTCCAGGTCTGAACGCTGACCTGCTTGCCGCACCGGCCATCTCCCGAGTGCTCCCTCCCAGTCCGTTATTGCTTGCCTTCGATTTTGCTGCCTGTCTCTGCTGTAGAGCCAGCCGCTGCAGCCCCAGCCTGATGCCCAGGAAGGATTAGCGCAGTACCTGCCACCAGCAAGGCCAGCTGGTGAAACCACAGCTTCTCTCACTTTCTTGAGTCTTCTGGACGCCCGAGGAATCGATGTCCTTGAGGTGCTGCCGAATTGCAGGTAAGTCCGTTTCTACTTCGTCGCCACTGTAGTGTCCGTGTGTTGATAAAGACACTGAAGACAGGAGTTGGTTCATAGGTGTTTACTAAGCAAAGTCTGGGGGGTGTTCTAACGGATATACACAATATACAGGCTTATATAGCCCGAGTGGCAATTACCGGCATTACAGCACACCTGGGGCTCTTAAAGGCACATACACTACACTGGTGACTTTACCCCTGATCTCCATTGGCTTCAGCTTTACTCGGGCTTAGTAAGTTGAAAAAGGATCTGGCCTAGGAGGATTGGAAATAAAGATTAGCAGGTAAACAGTACATGTGCAATGGGAGGCCTTCAAAGAGGAGATGGTTTGGATACAGAATAGGCACATTCCCATGAGGGGGAAAGGCAGGACTTCCAAAGCTAGAGCTCGCTGGCTGCCTGAAGAAATAGGGTAAAATGAAGCCGAAAAAGCAGACTTATGTCAGGTTCTTCATACAGTAAAGCATCAGGCTGAGCGGTGGTTTAAAAAGGGCGCCAGAGTTCAGGTGAGGTGTACCAGTCTCCAGTCTCCGAGCTCAGAGGGAGGGAGAGAAGTAAAAAGGAATTGAAGTCTGACGTCACCAGAAAGCAGGTAGGTGATTGGTTGGTGAGTATTTCTCTATTTTTAAACTTAAACTCTGTGGTTTAAAGTTACTAGGGTCTCTGTGGTGTAGCGGGGACTGTTGGTAAACCATTTAACTGTAGTGTAATTGGTGGGATTGATTGATTTAATTTAATTTCAATTAATTAAAGGGTAAATCATGGCAGGACAGCCTGGTGCCGTGGTATGCTCCTCCTGCGCTATGTGGGAACTCAGGGACACTTCCTCTGTCCCTGTCAACTACATGTGCAGGAAGTGCATCCAGCTGCAGCTACTGAGAGACCGCATTGCAGTGCTGGAGCTGCGACTGGATGCATACTGGAGCATTTGCAATGCTCAGGACATCGTGAATAGCATGTTTACGGAGTTGGACACACCGCAGCTAGAGGTTGGACAGGCAGAAAGGGAAGGGGTGACGAACAGGCAGAGTACTAGGTGCAGGCAGGTAACGCAGGGTTCCCTGTGGACATCCCCCTTTCACAGATACAACACTTTGAGAACTGTTGGGGGGGGATGGCTTCTCAGAGGAAGGCAGCAGCAGCCAACTTCCTAGCACCAGGGGTGGCTCTACTGCACAGGACGGGAGGAAAAAGAGGGGAAGAGCTACAGTAATAGGGGATTCTATTGTAAGGGGAATAGATAGGCGTTCCTGCGGCCGCAAACAAGACTCCAGGATGGTGTGTTGCCTCCCTGGTGCAAGGGTCAAGGATGTCTTGGAGCGGCTGCAGAACATCTTGGAAGGGGAGGGTGAACAGCCAGTTGTCGTGGTGCATATAGGTACCAACGATATAGGTAAAAACTGGGATGAGGTCCTAAAAGCTGAATATAGGGAGTTAGGAGATAATTTAAAAAATATGACCTCAAAGGTAGTAATCTCAGGATTGCTACCAGTGCCACGTGCTAGTCAGAGTAGAAATAGAAGGATATTTCAGATGAATATGTGGCTAGAGAAATGGTGCAATGGGGAGGAATTCAAATTCCTGGGACATTGGAACCGGTTCTGGGGGAGGTGGGACCAGTTCAAACCAGACGGTTTGCACCTGGGCAGGGCTGGAAGCGATGTCCTAGGGGGAGTGTTTGCTCGTGCTCTGGGGGAGGGTTTAAACTAAAATGGCAGGGGGTTGGGAACCTGAGCAGGGAGGCAGAGAAAAGGGAAACAAGGATAAAAGCAAAAGATAGGAAGGAGAAAAACAAAAGTGGCACTCAGAGAAATCAATGGTTTAAATCAAACGTGGCAACAGTAAATAACAATTCAAATAGGTCTAAGAGCGTTAAAAAAACAAGCCTGAAGGCTTTGTGTCTTAATGCGAGGAGCATTCGTAATAAGGTGGATGAATTGGCTGTGCAATTAGAGGTAAACAAATATGATTTGTTTGGGATTACGGAAACTTGGCTCAAGGATGGCCAAGGCTGGCAACTCAACATCCAGGGGTATTCGATATTCAGGAAAGATAGGCAAAAAGGAAAGGGAGGTGGGGAAGCATTACTGGTTAAAGAAGGAATTAACACAATTGTAAGGAAGGGCATTAGCTCTGATGGTGTGGAATCTGTATGGGTAGAATTGAGAAATACCAAGGGGCAGAAAACTTTAGTGGGAGTGGTATATAGACCTCCAAACAGTAAGGCAGAGGTTGGGATTGGCATTAAAAGGGAAATTAAAGAAGCGTGCAATAAGGGTACAGCAGTCATCATGGGTGACTTTAATCTACATATAGATTGGGCTAACCAAATTAGTAACAATACTGTGGAGGAGGAATTCCTGGAGTGTTTACAGGATGGTTTCCTGGACCATATGTCGAGCAACCAACCAGAGATCAGGCCATCTTAGACTGGGTATTATGTAATGAGAAAGGATTAATTAGCAATCTTGTTGTACGAGGCCCCCTTGGGTCGGAGCGATCATAATATGATCGAATTCTTCATTAAGATGGAGAATGGAGTAGTTGACTCAGACGCTAGGGTCCTAATTTTAAATAAAGGAAACTACGATGGTCTGAGGTGCGAGTTGGGTAGAATTGATTGGGGAATGTCACTCAAAGGGTTGACGGTGGATAGGCAATGGCAAATATTCAAAGACCGCATGGATGAACTACAGAATTTGTTCATCCCAATTTGGCATAAAAATAAAACAAAAATGTGACTCAACCGTGGCTAACAAGGGAAATTAGGGATAGCATAAGATCCAAGGAGAGGGCATATAAATTGGCCAGAAAAAGCAATAATCCTGAGGATTGGGAGCAGTTTAGGATTCAACAAAGGAGGACAAAGGGATTAATTAAGAAGGGGAAAATAGATTAGGAGAGTAAGCTTGCACGGAACATAAAAACTGACTGTAAAAGCTTTTACAGATATGTGAAGAGAAAAAGATTGGTGAAGTCAAGCGTAGGTCCCTTACAGTCAGAAACAGGGGAATTTATGATGGGAAACAAGGAAATGGCAGACCAACTAAATACATACTTTGGTTCTGTCTTCACAAAGGAGGACAGAAATAACCTCCCAGAGATGCCATGGAACATGAAAGGGTGGAACTGAAAGAAATCAGTCTTTATAGGGAAATGGTGTTAGGGAAATTGATGGGACTGAAGGCCGATAAATCCCCAGGGCCTGATAATCTACATCCTAGGGTACTTAATGAAGTGGCCCTAGAAATAGTAGATGCATTGCTGATCATCTTCCAACATTCGATGGAATCTGGAACAGTACCCATGGATTGGAAGGTAGCTAATGTTACCCCACTATTCAAAAAAGGTGGTAGAGAGAAAGCGGGGAATTACAGGCCGCTAAGCCTGACATCGGTAGTGGGGAAAATGCTAGAGTCCATTATAAAAGATGTAATAGCAGAGCACTTGGAAAACAGTGACAGGATCGGACAAAGTCAACATGGATTCACAAAAGGTGAATCGTGCTTGACTAATCTACAGGAATTTTTTGAGGATGTAACTGGTAAAATAGATAAGGGAGAAACAGTGGATGTGGTGTACCTGGACTTTCAGAAGGCCTTCGATAAGGTCCCGCATAAGAGATTAGCGTGTAAATTTAAGGCACATGGGATTGGGGGCAAGGTATTGACTTGGATAGACAACTGGTTGGCAGACAGAAAGCAAAGAGTTGGAATAAATGGGTCTTCTTCAAAATGGCGGGCACTGACTAGTGGGGTACCGCAGCAATCGGTCCTTGGACCCCAGCTATTTTAACAATATATATAAATGATCTGGACAAGGGAACTAGGTGTAATATCTCCAAATTTGCAGACGACACAAAGCTGGGTGGGCGTGTGTGCTGTGAAGAGGTTGTCGAGAAACTCCAGGATGATTTGGATATGTTGGGTGAATGGGCAGAAACATGGCAGATGCAATATAACGTGGATAATTGTGAGGTTATCTACTTTGGTGGCAATAACAGGAAGGCAGATTATTATCTAAATGGCAATAGATTGGGAGAAGGGGAAGTGCAACGAGACCTGGGTGTCCTTGTGCACAAGTCGCTGAAGATAAGCATGCAGGTGCAGCAGGCAGTTAAGAAGACAAATGGTATGTTGGCCTTCGTAGCGAGAGGATTTGAGTACAGGAACAAGGATGTCTTGCTGCAGTTGTACAGGGCCTTGGTGAGGCCACATCTTGAGTATTCTGTGCAGTTTTGGTCGCCTTATCTGAGGAAGGATGTTCTTGCCATGGAAGGAGTTCAGCGAAGATTCACCAGGCTGAGACATGGGATGGCAGGAATGACGTATGAGGAGAGATTGGGTCGATTGGACTTGTACTCACTAGAGTTTAGAAGAATGAGAGGTGATCTCATTGAAACTAACAAAATTGTGATAGGACTGGACAGACTAGATGCAGGAAGGATGTTCCCAATGGTCGGGGAGTCCAGAACCAGGGGACACAGTCTAAAGATAAAGGGTAGGCCATTTAGGACAGAAATGAGGAGGAATTTCTTCACCCAGAGAGTGGTGAACTTGTGGAACTCTCTACCACCGAAGGCGTTGGAGGCCAGTTCATTAAATATATTCAAGAAGGAGTTGGATATATTTCTTAAGGGTAAAGGGATCAAGGGGTATGTGGAGAAAGCACATACCCCTTTGGATGATCAGCCATGATCACATTGAATGGTGGAGCAGGCTCGAGGGGCCGAATGGCCTACTCCTGCTCCTATCTTCTATGTTTCTATGTTTCTAAGCTGAATACAGAGATGGCAAAGAATGAATGAATATGGAAACATGACAGGCAAAGGACTGTATGGAGAAAGCTTAGCGAGTAATAAAGTATTTTATTAATATATAAAGAGGAAAAGGAAAGTCATGGGAAGCGCGGGGTCGATTAAGGGCCAAAAAGGAAATCTTCTTGTGGAGGCAGAGGGTATGGCTGAGGTACTGAGTGAGTACTTTGCATCTGTCTTCACTAAAGTGGAGGATGCTGCCAATGTCACAATAATGGAGGAGGTAGTAGAGAAATTGGATGGGATAAAAATAGATGAAGAGGAGCTACTAAAACAGTTGGTTTTAAACAAAGTAGAAACGTCAGCTGGTCTGGGTGAGGACATAGCAGCAGGAGTAGACCATTTGGCCCCTCGAGCCTGCTCCACTATTTAATGAGATCATGGCTGATCTGATCTTGGGCTCAGCACCTTTTCCCTGCCCGCTCCCCATAAACCTTCACTCCCTTATTGTTAAAAAATCTGTCTATCTCCACCTTAAATATATTCAATGACCCAGCCTCCACAGCTCTCTGGGGCAGAGAATAACACAGATTTACGACCCTCTGAGAAGAAATTCCTCCTCATCTCAGCTTTAAATGGGCGACCCCTTATTCTGAAACTATGCCCCTTAGTTCTAGAATCCCAAATGGGGGGAAACATCTTCTCTGCATCTACCTTGTCGAACCCCCTAAGTATCTTATATGTTTAAGCTCTGTTCTAGGCTGCTGATGGGAGTAAGGGTGGGAATCGCGGAGGATCTGGCCATAATATTTCAATCCTCCTATGATACTGGAGTGGTGCCAGACTGGACTATTGCAGTTGTTACTGCAGCTACTGAGCGGAAGGTGAGGACAGCACTTGGTAGCTGAGAAGCGAATCCCGTTAATGTTGGTATTATAAGAAGATTCTAGTTGTGTTTCTGTTGTGCTGCTGCTTGCCCATCCCTAGCTATCTTGAGAAGGTGATGGCAGGCCGTCTTCTTGACCCGCTGCTCTCTGTGTGATGATATCTCCTGCAGTGCTGTTCTTTGTAGCGAATTGAGAGAACTGAGGCTCATAGAGTCATAGAGTCATAGAGTTTTACAGCACAGAAAGAGGCCCTTCGGCCCATCGTGTCCGCGCCGCCCATCCACCCCTGTCCTGTCTAATCCCATTTTCCAGCATTTGGTCCATAGCCTTGTATGCAATGGCATTTCAAGTGCCCATCCAAATGCTTCTTGAATGTTATGAGGGTTCCTGCCTCTACCACCCTTTCAGGCAGTGAGTTCCAGATTCCAACCACCCTCTGGGTGAAAAAGTTCCTCCTCAAATCCCCTCTAAATCTCCTGCCCCTTACCCTGAATCTATGCCCCCTTGTTATTGACCCCCCTACTAAGGGGAAAAGTTCCTCTTTATCTACCCTATCTATGCCCCTCATCATTTTGTACACCTCAATCAGGTCCCCCCTCAGCCTTCTTTGCTCCAAGGAAAACAACCCCAGCCTGTTTAGTCTTTCTTCATAGCTGAGGCGCTCCATCCCAGGTAACATCCTGGTGAATCTTCTCTGCACCCTCTCCAAAGCAATCACACCCTTCCTATAGTGAGGCGACCAGAACTGCACACAGTACTCCAGCTGTGGCCTCACCAGCGTTTTGTACAACTCCATCATAACCTCCCTGCTCTTATATTCTATGCCTCGGCTAATGAAGGCAAGTATCCCATATGCCTTTTTAACCACCTTATCTACCTGTTCCGCTGCCTTCAGAGATCTATGTACATGTACACCAAGGTCCCTCTGACCCTCTGTACTTCCTAGGGTCCTACCACTCATTGTGTATTTCCTTGCCTTATTTGTCCGTCCAAAATGCATCACCTCGCACTTTTCAGGGTTAAATTCCATTTGCCACTTTTCCGCCCATCTGACCAACCCGTTTATATCGTCCTGTAGCCTGAGGCTTTCCTCCTCGCAATTTACCACCCCACCAATTTTCGTGTCATCTGCGAACTTACTGATCATACCTTTTACATTCTCATCCAAATCATTTATGTAGATCACAAACAACAAGGGACCCAGCACCGTTCCCTGAGGTACCCCACTGGACACAGGCTTCCAGTCACAAAAGCATCCTTCGACCATCACCCTCTGCCTCCTGCCACTCAGCCAGTTTAGGATCCAACGCGCCAAGGCACCCTGGATCCCATGGGCTCTTACCTTCTTGACCAGTCTCCTATGCGGGACTTTGTCAAAAGCTTTACTGAAGTCCATGTAAACCACATCCACAGCATTTCCCTCATCCACCCCCCTCGTCACCCCCTCGAAAAATTCAATCAGATTTGTCAGACATGATTTACCCTTGACAAAGCCATGCTGACTATCCCCGATTAATCCTTGCCTCTCCAAGTGGAGATTAATTTTGTCCCTCAGAATTTTTTCCAATAATTTCCCTACCACAGATGTTAGGCTCACTGGCCTGTAATTCCCTGGTTTATCCCTGCTACCCTTCTTGTATAGTGGTACTACATTAGCTGTTCTCCAGTCCTCTGGTACATCCCCTGTGGCCAGAGAGGTTCTGAAAATTTGTGTCAGAGCCCCTGCAATCTCCTCCTTTGCCTCCCACAGCAGCCTGGGATACATCTCGTCCGGGCCTGGGGATTTATCCACTTTTTGGCCTGCTAAAACCGCTAGCACCTCCTCCCTCTCGATGCTAATATGTTCAAGTATGTCACAGTCCCCTTGCCCGATTTCTATGTCTGCATCGTCTCTCTCCATAGTGAACACAGATGCAAAAAATTCATTTAAAACCCCACCTACATCATCTGGCTCTACACACAGATTGCCACTTTGGTCCCTAATGGGCCCTACCCTTTCCCTGGTTATCCTCTTGCCCTTAATATACTTATAAAACATCTTAGGATTTTCCTTTATTTTGCTCGCCAGTGTTATTTCATGGCCCCTCCTCGCCCTCCTAATTTCTTTTTTAAGTATGCCCCTGCACTTTTTATACTCCTCTAGGGCTTCTTCCGTCTTTAGTCTTTTGTAACTGCCAAAAGCCCCCCTTTTATTTCTAATGCATTTTTGTATATCCCTTGTCATCCAAGGTTCCCTTTGCTTGTTGGTCCCACCCTTGACCTTTACAGGAACATGTTGGCGTTGTACTCTCTCTATTTCCCTTCTGAAAGTCTCCCACTGTCTTGATGTGGATTTTCCTATAAGTAGCTGCTCCCAGTCCACTTTGGCCAGATCCTGCCTTATCATATTAAAATCGGCCTTCCCCCAATTTAGAACCCTTATTTCCGGGCCGTCTTTGCCTTTTTCCATGACCACCTTAAATCTCACCGAATTATGGTCACTATCGCCAAAATGCTCTCCTACTGACACTTCCACCACTTGCCCGGCTACATTCCCCAGAATTAGGTCCAGTATCGCCCCCTCTCTTGTAGAACTTTCTACATGTTGGCTCAAAAAGCTCTCCTGGATGCACTTTAAGAATTCTGCACCCTCTAAGCCTTTCACACTCTGACTATCCCAATTTATATTGGGGAAGTTGAAATCCCCCACTATTATTACCCTATTATTTTCGCACTTTTCTGAGATTTGCCTACATATCTGTTCCTGTATCTCCCCCTGACTGTTTGGGGGCCTATAGTACACTCCCAGCAAAGTGCTTGCCCCCTTTTTGTTTTTAAGTTCTACCCATATGGCCTCATTAGAGGAACCCGCTAATATATCATCCCTCCTTACAGCAGTAATTGACTCCTTAATTAATATTGCAACACCCCCTCCCCTTTTACACCCCCCTCTGTCTCGCCTGAAGATTCTATACCCCGGAATATTGAGCTGCCAGTCCTGACCCTCCCTCAACCATGTCTCCGTGATAGCAACAATATCGTACTCCCATGTATTCAACAACAACTTCAGTTCGTCCACCTTATTTGCAAGACTCCTTGCATTAAAATAAATGCCTTCCAGCCCTGCCATATTCCCTTTTACCTTCGCATATTTGCTCTGCCTTGTTTTTTTCTCTGTATTTGGCTGTAAATCACCCCCTGCTATAGCTCCACTCTGTACCCCATCCCCCTGCCAAGTTAGTTTAAACCCCCCCCAGCAGTGCTAGCAAACCTCCCCGCAAGGATATTGGTTCCCCTCTGGTTCAGGTGTAAACCGTCCGACTTGTACAAGTCCCACCTTTCCCAGAAGCAGACCCAGTGATCCAGGAAACTAAAGCCCTCCCTCCTGCACCATCCGTTTAGCCACGCATTCATCTGTTCTATCTTCCCATTCCTATACTCACTAGCACGTGGCACCGGGAGTAATCCAGAGATTACAACCTTTGAGGTCCTGCTCTTTAATCCTTCACCTAGCTCCCTAAATTCTTGCTGCAGGACCTCATCCCTCTTTTTACCTATGTCGTTGGTACCAATGTGGACCACGACCTCTGGCTGTTCACCCTCCCCCTCCAGAATGCTCGTGCTGGGTCACTTCATACTTAAAAATCAGCCAGATTGTTGTGGGGTTAGAGTCACATTATAGGGCCAGACCGGGCAATCACAGCGGGTTTCCTTCCTAAAGGAATCAGTTGGGTTTTAACAACAATCCGAAAGCTTCATGATTAATTTTACTGGTGTCAGTGTAGGAAAGACTGATATTAAGCGGTCCCCAGTAGCTGAGAACCATATAAATATACATATAAATTCAAGTGTAGCCATTGACCAACTAATCTTACCCAGAATTACTCCTGGGTATGAGCCATAATACCTTGTAACTAAAATGCTGAGGCTTGTTCAAAATGTAACCTCAACTACAGTAAGAAACAGTCTTGACTAGTTCTGATAACAGACAGTTATGCAGCTTACACAGCTTACGAGGTCTTGTACTGCTCATACCAGGGAAGCTAGAATGAGAGAGTTAAGGTAAATTCAATGGGGCGAAGAACTATAAACAAGATAATGATGAACAGGGTAAAGTTGTCGGAATAATACTGGAAAGGAGGGGCCAAGATGCTAGCCTTAGTCTGAGTGACAATGGTATTTTTACCATTAGAACCAATTAAAAAAAGGTGATTTGTTTAAAGACCATATATGGACACTGGCCAAAGGAACTTTTGATAAGAAAAGGGTTAAAACCTCGATACTCAAAGAACAACTTTACACAGACGTACTGCAAAAGTAAAGGAACAGACTGAAGATGACGTCACCTGTATCCGAGAGTTTCCAGAGACCAAGGGCAGCGAACTACTCCTTAAGCTATCGCCGGTTGTTGAGTATATTATGCTGTAAGCTTAATAAATCTTGATCTATTGCCCAAGCACTACTGGTTGCTACCTATTTTGGTTGTCTCGTCCAAGAACTCTGAGAGATCATTAAGATCTGACACCAGATTATAAAAAAACTGAATTGAAATACTCAAAGTGCAGCAGTGGGATTTAAACTCAACTCGTTAAACTCAAGCTATACTTGTCCAGTAACATATCCACTGCACACCATTAAACCAGCAATATATTGTTGTAAAAGGTCAATTTATGTAACTGTGATACTTATTCTCTTGATGACATTGACTGCATCATTGTAAGTATGGTTAAATGAAATGTTAAAGGAGAAAACAGAAGAACATCTAGAAATTAAAAATATAATAAAGAATTGTCAGCATGGATTTCAAAAATGAAAGTCTTGCTTGACCAAACTCATTGATTTTTTTGAATGCATAACAGAGAGCGTAGACAAGGATAATGTAGCAGATGTAATTTATCTAGATTTTCAAAAGGCCTCCAATAAGGTACCCCATAATAGACTGATGAATAATGTGAGCGTATGCGGAGCCAGGGAATAAGTAGCAGATTGGATAACTAGCTGGCTTCAAGACAGAGAGTAGAGAGTAGTGGTAAAGGGTAGCTATTCAGAGTGGCAGAAGGTGGGATGTGGGGTCCCACAAGAATCAGTGCTGGGACCACTGCTGTTCACAATTCATTATTAATGATTTAGACTTCGGAATCAACAATAGGGAGGTCACATATTACTTGGAAAATACGAATCAAAGTGGGGGAGAGGAAAAAGAGATCTAGGAGTATAAATACACAAATCACTGTAAGTAGCAACACACGATAAAAGGGCCATAAAAAGCAAACCGAGTACTAGGGTTTATTTCTAGAGGGGTAGAATTGAAAAGTAGTGAAGTTATGCTAAACTTATATCGAAACTTGGTTAGACCACACTTGGAGTACTGCATACAATTCTGGTTGGCATATTATAAAATGGATATCGAGGCACTGGAGAGGCTGCATAAAAGATTTACAAGGATGATAGCAGAAATGCGAGAGGATACCTATCAGGAAAGGATGGACAGGCTGGATCTCTTTTCTCTTGAGAAGAGCAGGCTGAGGGCTGTGAGATCTTTAAAATGATGAAAGGTTTTGATAGAGTAGATACAGAGAGAGTGTTTCCACTTGTGAGGAAAAGCAAAACTAGAGGTCATCAATAAAGGAAAGTCAGCAAGAAATCCAATAGGGAATTCAGAAAAAAAACTTATATTCCCAAAGAGTGGTGAGAATGTGGAACTCGCTACCACAGAGTGTGGTTGAAGCAAATGGTGTGGATGCATTTAAGGGGAGGCTAGACAAGCATATGAGGGAGAAGGGAATAGAGGGTTATGCTGATAGTTAGATTGGGAAAGACGGGAGGAGACTTGAGTGGAGCATAAACAGCAGCATGGACTGGTTGGGCCGAATGGCCTGTTACTGTGCTGGATATCCTGTGTAATCCTGTGTTATCCTATGTACGTAAGATGGGTGCACATGGGAAATGGAGGCTGCATGTCCCTCCAGAAAGGCTGATTGACTCGCAGGGCGAAGCAAGTTTGGCTTTTCCGTTTTTCAATGGGGCTTATTTTCTGATCCCTACAAGTGCGTACGAGCTGTGTACACACCCACAGGGACTTCGCAAGTTCCGCTTTCAGGCATGCGAAGCGCATGCGCTGAAAACCGGCTGTTCCGATCCGTCAAGAATCCTCTTGACAGATCGGACGCCTGGCCTGGAGAAGGGCCTCTGCTGATGGAGAGTTCCGCTTTCTGCACAACCTCCGCCCACTGAAAACACTTAAAAATCTTACGCCTGGTAAAAGCAGGTAAATGGCCTGCTTTTACCAGCATAAGAGTTTTAAAAAGTAACAAATTAAAAAAAAAAATTCACTCAATTATAATTTAAAAATACTTTTAAAAAAATGAAAGTTTAATTTTCGCCCCGTAAAAAAGGTTATTTTTTTTAAAATATTTAATTTAATATAATTTTAACTAATTTTAAAAATGTGCTTTAAAAAGAAGTTATTTAATGTTTTGATGTGTTTTTTCAGTGATCTCCATTCATACTTTTGACAGGTCTAAGCTGTCAAAAGTATGAAGGTGAATCCCTTCTCACATTGGCTCCCCATGGCCCACGTGATCCCAGAGACGCCTGGGAACCGCATACGCCCCTGGGAAACCTGGGCCCTGCGCATTTCGGAGAGCAGAGGCCCAGGAGCGGAAATGGCCGGACCTCTGGAACACTCGGGTAAGGCCTCCGCACGCAGGAAGCCTCCGATCGGAAAATACAGGCTGTTCTTTTTCGTAGCATCTGCTGTATTTTGTGTGTGTTATTCGGACGTGTTGTTAGGATACGGCTCCGTGTCTGCCTGAACTGCTAGGTCATTGGATAATAAGATTAAGGTTTGAGTTAATCGCCGCTGCTATTCAAGCAGACAGAAACACTTTTATGCTCAGTTCACCAAGGAAAGAAACTGCATTCTTATGGCGCATTATACATCTCCACGACTTGCCAAAGTGCTTCAAAACCATCGAATTACGTCGGAATCCAAGCACTGATGCTAAAAACATGGACAATAGAACCAGAGAGGTTCACAGCACAAAAGGAGACGGTTTGTGTTTTATGTGTCTGCACAGTGCTAGAGCAATCCAAAACTAATCCCACTGTCTCAACCTAGTCCTGTATAAATACAAAACTAATCCCACTGCCCCACTGTCTCAACCTAGCCCTGCATCAATCCAAAACTAATCCCACTGGCCCACTCTCTCAACCAAGCTATGTATCAGTCAAAACTAATCCCACTGCCCCACTGTCTCAACCAAGCCCTGTATCAATCCAAAACGAATCCCACTGGCCCACTCTCTCAACCAAGTCCACAAACAATCAAAACTAATCCCACTGCCCCACTGTCTCAACCAAGCCCTCTCAATCAAAACTTATCCCACTGTCTCAAACTAGCCCTGTATCAATCCAAAACAAATCATACTGCCCCACTCTCTCAACCTAGCCCTGAATGAATCCAAAACTATAGCCACTGATCCATTGTCTGAACCTAGCACGGTATAAATCCAAAACTAAACCCACTGCTCCACTTTCTCAACCAAGCACCGTGTCAATCCAAAATTAAACCCACTGCCCCACTCTCTGAACCTAGCCCTGTATCAATCCAAAACTAAACCCACTGTCCAAACCTAACCCTGTATCAATCCAAAACTAAACATACATCCCAACTTTCTCAACCAATACCTCTATCAATCCAAAACTAAACCCATTGTCACAACCTAGCCCTGGATCAATCCCAAACGAAGCCCACTGCCCCACTGTCTCAACCTAGCCCTGCATCATTCCAAAATTAAACCAACTGCCCCACAGTCTCAACCTAGCCCCGTATCAGTCCAAAACTAAACCCACTGCCCCACTGTCTTAACCTAGCCCTGTATCAATCCAAAACTAAACCCACTGCCTCACTGTCTCCCTGTAGCCCTGTATCAATTCAAAACTAAACCCATTGCCCCATTGTCTCAGCCTAGCCCTGTATCAATCCAAAATTAATCCCACTGCCCCACTGACTCAACCTAGCCCTGCATCAACACAAAACTAACCCACTGCCCCATTGACTCAAACTAGCCCTGTATCAACACAAAACTAAACCCACTGCCGATACTGTCTCAACATAGCCATCTATCAATCCAAAACTAAAAACACTGCCCCACTTTCTCAACCTAACCCTATATCAGTCCAAAACTATTCCCACTGCTCCACTGTCTCAGCGAAGCCCTCTATCGATACAAAACTAAACCCACTGCATCTGTCTCCACCAAGCCCTGTATCAATCCAAAACTAAACCCACTGACCCACAGTCTCAGCCTAGCCCTGTATCAAACCAAAACTAAAGCCACTGCCCCATTGTCTCAACCTAGCCCTGTGTCAATCCAATAATAAACCCACTGCCCCATTGTCTCAACCTAGCCCTGCATCAACCCAAAACTAAACCCACTGCCCAACTGTCTCAACTTAGCCCCATATCAATCCAAAACTAAATCCACTGCCTCAACCTAGCCCTGTATCAATCAAAAACTAAACACACTACCCCATTGTCTCAGCCTAGCCCTGTATTAATCCAAAACTAAACCCACTGTCTCAAACTTGCCCTGTATCCATCCAAAAATAAACCCACTGCCCCACTGTCTCAACCTGGCCCTGTATCAATCCAAAGCTATACCCACTGCCCCACTGTCTAAACCTAGCCCTGTATCAATCCAAATCTATTCCTCCATCCCCACTGTCTGAACCAATGCCTCTATCAATCCAAAGCTAAACCCATTGTCTCAACCTAGCCCTGTATCAATTCCAACCTAAACCCACTGCCCCATTGTCTTAACATAGCCCTGTATCAATTCCAAAATAACCCCAATGTCTCAACCTAGCAGTGTATCAATCAAAACTAAACCCACTGCCCCATTTCTCTCAACCTAGCCCTGTATCAATCCAAAACTAAACCCACTGCCCCACTCTCTCAACCAAGCTCTGTATGATCCCAAAACTATACCCACTGCCCCACTGTCTAAACCTAGCCCTGCATCATTCCAAAATTAAACCAACTGCCCCACAGTCTCAACCTAGCCCCGTATCAGTCCAAAACTAAACCCACTGCCCCACTGTCTTAACCTAGCCCTGTATCAATCCAAAACTAAACCCACTGCCTCACTGTCTCCCTGTAGCCCTGTATCAATTCAAAACTAAACCCATTGCCCCATTGTCTCAGCCTAGCCCTGTATCAATCCAAAATTAATCCCACTGCCCCACTGACTCAACCTAGCCCTGCATCAACACAAAACTAACCCACTGCCCCATTGACTCAAACTAGCCCTGTATCAACACAAAACTAAACCCACTGCCGATACTGTCTCAACATAGCCATCTATCAATCCAAAACTAAAAACACTGCCCCACTTTCTCAACCTAACCCTATATCAGTCCAAAACTATTCCCACTGCTCCACTGTCTCAGCGAAGCCCTCTATCGATACAAAACTAAACCCACTGCATCTGTCTCCACCAAGCCCTGTATCAATCCAAAACTAAACCCGCTGACCCACAGTCTCAGCCTAGCCCTGTATCAAACCAAAACTAAAGCCACTGCCCCATTGTCTCAACCTAGCCCTGTGTCAATCCAATAATAAACCCACTGCCCCATTGTCTCAACCTAGCCCTGCATCAACCCAAAACTAAACCCACTGCCCAACTGTCTCAACTTAGCCCCATATCAATCCAAAACTAAATCCACTGCCTCAACCTAGCCCTGTATCAATCGAAAACTAAACACACTACCCCATTGTCTCAGCCTAGCCCTGTATTAATCCAAAACTAAACCCACTGTCTCAAACTTGCCCTGTATCCATCCAAAAATAAACCCACTGCCCCACTGTCTCAACCTGGCCCTGTATCAATCCAAAGCTATACCCACTGCCCCACTGTCTAAACCTAGCCCTGTATCAATCCAAATCTATTCCTCCATCCCCACTGTCTGAACCAATGCCTCTATCAATCCAAAGCTAAACCCATTGTCTCAACCTAGCCCTGTATCAATTCCAACCTAAACCCACTGCCCCATTGTCTTAACATAGCCCTGTATCAATTCCAAAATAACCCCAATGTCTCAACCTAGCAGTGTATCAATCAAAACTAAACCCACTGCCCCATTTCTCTCAACCTAGCCCTGTATCAATCCAAAACTAAACCCACTGCCCCACTCTCTCAACCAAGCTCTGTATGATCCCAAAACTATACCCACTGCCCCACTGTCTAAACCTAGCCCTGTATCAATCCAAATCTATTCCTCCATCCCCACTGTCTGAACCAATGCCTCTATCAATCCAAAGCTAAACCCACTGTCACAAACTAGGCCTGTATCAATTCCAACCTAAGCCCACTGCCACATTGTCTCAACCAAGCCCTGTATCAATCCAAAACGAAACCAACCACCCCATTGTCTTAACCTAGCCCTGTATCAATCCAAAAATAAACCCACTGTCTCAACCTAGCACTGTATCAATCCTAAACTAATCCCACTGCCCCACTGTCTCAACCAAGCCCTCTATTAATACAAAACTAAACACACTGCCCCACAGTTCCAACCAAATCCTCTATCAATCCAAAACTAATCCCACCTCCCCACTGTCTGAACCAAGCCTTCTATCAATCCAGAACTAAACCCACTGACCCATTATCTCAACCAAGCCCTCTAACAATCTGAAACTAAACCCACTGCCTCTGTCTCAACCAAGCCCTTTATCAATCTGAAACTAAACCCATTGTCCCACCCAAGCCCTTTATTGATCCAAAATTAAAGCCACTGTCCCACTGTGTCAACCTAGCTCTGTATCAATCCAAAACTAAACCGACCACCCCACTCTTTCAACCTAGCACTATCAATTACAAACTGGACCCACTGCCACATTGGCTCAACCTAGCCCTGTATCAATCCAAAACTAAACCCACTGTCTCAACATAGCCCTGTTTCAAACCAGACCTAAACCCGCTTCTCCACTGTCTCAACCTAGCCTTGTATCAATCCAAAACTAAACTCACTGTCCCCCCATAGTCCTGTATCAATCCAAAACTAAACCCATTGCCCCATTGTCACAGCCTAGCCCTGTATCATTTCAAAAATAAACCCACTGCCCTATTGTCTCCAACAAGCCATATATCATTCCAAAACTAAATCCACTGCCCCACTGTCTCAACCAAGCCCTGTATCAATCCAAAAGTAAACCCACTGTCTAAACCTTTCCCGGTATCAATTCAAAAATAATCCCATTGCCCCATGTCTCAACCGAGTTCTGTATCAATCCAAAACTAAACCGAGTACCCACCATCTCAACCTAGCCCGGTATCAACCAAAACTAAACCCACTGCCCCACTCTCTCAACGAAGCTCTGTATGAATCCAAAACAAAACACACTGTCCCACTGTCTGAACCTAGCCCTGTATCAACCCAAAACTAAACCCACTGCCACACTGTCTGAACCAAGCCCTGTATCAATCCAAAACTAAACCCACTGCCACACTGTCTGAACCAATCCCTCTACCAATCCAAATCTAAACCCACTGTCTCAACCTAGCCCTGTATAAATTCCAAACTAAGCCCACTGCTCCATTATCTCAACCTAGCCCTGTATCAATCCAAAATAAACCCACTGCCCCACTATCTCAACCTTGCACTTTATCAATCCTAAACTAATCCCACTGTCTCAACCTAGCCCTGTATCAACACAAAACTAAACCCACTGCCTATACTGTCTCAACATAGCCAACTATCAATCCAAAACTTAAAAAACTGCCCCACTGTCTCAACCTAACCCTATATCAGTCCAAAACTATTCCCACTGTCTCAGTGAAGCCCTCTATCAATACAAAACTAAACCCACTGCCCCACAGTTACTACTAAGCCCTCTATCAATCCAAATCTCATTACACCTCCCCACTGTCTGAACCAAACGTTCTATCAATCTAAAAATAAACCCACTGACCCACTGTCTCAACCAAGCCCTCTATCAATCCGAAACTAAACCCACTGTGTCTGTCTCAACCATGCCACCTATCAATCCAATACTAAACCCACAGACCCACAGTCTTAGCCTAGCCCTGTATCAAACCAAAACTAAAGCTACTGCCCATTGTCTCAACCTAGCCCTGTATCAATCCAAAACTAAACCCACTGCCCCATTGTCTCAACCTAGCCCTCTATCAATACAAAACTAAACCCACTGCCCCAATCTCTCACCCACGCTCTGTATGAATCCCAAATTAAACCCACTGCCCCACTGTCTCAACCTAGCCCTGTATCAGTCGAAAACTAAACCCACTGTCTCAGCCTAGCCCTGTATTAATCCAAAACTAAACCCACTGCCCCATTGTCTCAACCTAGCCCTGTACCCATACAAAACTAAACCCACTGCCCCACTGTCTCAACCTAGCCCTGCATCCATCCAAAACTAATCCCACCTCCCCACTGTCTGAACCAAGCCTTCTATCAATCTGAAACTAAACCCACTGTCCCAACCAGCCCTCTAACAGTCTGAAACTAAACCCACTGCCTCTGTTCCAACCAAGCCCTGTATCAATCTGAAATTAAACACATTGCCCCACCCAAGCCCTTTATCAATCCAAAATTAAAGCCACTGCCCCACTGTGTCAACCTAGCCCTGTATTCATCCAAAACTAAACCTACTGCACCATTCTCTCAACCTAGCACTGTATCAATTAAAAACTGGACCCACTGCCCCATTGTCTCAACCTAGCACTGTATCAATCCAAAACAAAACCCATGGCCGCACTGTCTGAACCAAGCTCTGTATCAATCTAAAACTAAACCCACTGCCCCACTGTCTCAAACTGGCACTGTACCAATCCAAAACAAATGCCACCACTCCACTGTCTCAACAAAGCCCTCTATCAATACTAAACTAAACCCACTGCCCCACCGTTCCAACTAAGCCCTCTGCCCCACAGTTCCAACTAAGCCCTCTATCAATCCAAATCTAATCCCACCTCCTCATTGTCTGAACCAAGCCGTCTATCAATCCAAAACTAAACCCATTGACCTACTGTCCCAACCAAGCCCTCTATAAATCTGTAACTAAACCCATTGCCCCATTGTCTCAGCCTAGCCCTGTATCAATCCAAAACTAAACCCACTGTCTCCCCGTAGCCCTGTATCAATTCAAAACTAAACCCTTTGCCCATTGTCTCAGCCTAGCTCTGTATCAATCCAAAACTAAAGCCACTGCCCAATTGTCTCCAGCAAGTCATATATCAATCCGAAGTAAACCACTGCCCCACTGTCTCAACCAAGAAATGTAGCAATCCAAAAGTAAACCCACTGTCTCAACATTGCCCTGTATCAATTCAAAACTAAACCCATTGCCCCACTGTCTCAACCTAACACTGTATCAATCCAAAACTAAACCCACTGCCACATCCTCTCAACCTAGCCCTGTATCAATTCAAAACTAAACCCATTGCCCCACTGACTCAGCCTAGCTCTATATCAATCCAAAACTAATCCCACTGCGCCACTCTCTCAGCCTAGCCCTGTATCAACCAAAATTAAACCCACTGCCCCTTTGTCTCAACCTAGCCCTGTACCCATCCAAAACTAATCCCACTGTCTCATCCTAGCACTGTATCCAACCAAAACTAATCCCACCTCCCCACTGTCTGAACCAAGCCTTCTATCAATCCAAAACTGAACCCACTGACCCACTCTCCCAACCAGCCCTTTAACAATCTGAAACTAAACCCTCTGTCTCAACCAAGCCCTGTATCAATCTGAAACTAAACCCATTGTCCCACCCAAGCCCTTTATCAATCCAAAACTAAAGCCAATGCCCCACTGTGTCAACCTAGCCCTGTATTCATCCAAAACTAAACCTACTGCACCACTCTTTCAACCTAGCACTGTATCAATTAAAAACTGGACCCACTGCCCCATTGTCTCAACCTAACCACATATCAATCCTAAACTAATCGCACTGCCCCATAGTCTCAACCAAGCTCTGTATCAATCTAAAACTAAACCCACTGCCCCACTGTCTCAAACTGGCACTGTACCAATCCAAAACTAATGCCACCACTCCACTGTCTCAACAAAGCCCTCTATCAATACTAAACTAAATACACTGCCCCACCGTTCCAACTAAACCCTCTGCCCCACAGTTCCAACTAAGCCCTCTATCAATCCAAATCTAATCCCACCTCCTCATTTTCTGAACCAAGCCTTCTATCAATCCAAAACTAAACCCATTGACCCACTGTCCCAACCAAGCCCTCTATAAACCTGAAACTAAACCCATTGCCCCATTGTCTCAACCGAGCCCTGTATCAATTCAAAACTAATCCCACCTCCCCACTGTCTGAACCAAGCCTTCTATCAATCCAAAAGTGAACCCACTGACCCACTGTCCCAACCAGCCCTCTAACAATCTGAAACTAAACCCACTGCCTCTGTCTCAACCAAGCCCTGTATCAATCTGAAACTAAACACATTGTCCCACCCAAGCCCTTTATCAATCCAAAACTAAAGCCAATGCCCCACTGTGTCAACCTAGCCCTGTATTCATCCAAAACTAAACCTACTGCACCACTCTTTCAACCTAGCACTGTATCAATTAAAAACTGGACCCATTGTCTCAACCTAGCACTGTATCAATGCAAAACTAAACCCACAGCCCCATTGTCTCAACCAAGCTCTGTATCAATCTAAAACTAAACCCACTGCCCCACTGTCTCAAACTGGCACTGTACCAATCCAAAACTAATGCCACCACTCCACTGTCTCAACAAAGCCCTCTATCAATACTAAACTAAATCCACTGCCCCACAGTTCCAACTAAGCCCTCTATCAATCCAAATCTAATCCCACCTCCTCATTGTCTGAACCAAGCCTTCTATCAATCCAGAACTAAACCCATTGACCCACTGTCCCAACCAAGCCCTCTATAAATCTGAAACTAAACCCATTGCCCCATTGTCTCAACCGAGCCCTGTATCAATTCAAAACTAAACCCACTGCCTCACTCTCTCCCGGTAGCCCTGTATCAATTCAAAACTAAACCCTTTGCCCCATTGTCTCAGCCTAGCCCTGTATCAATCCTAAAGTAAACCACTGCCCCTCTGTCTCAACCAAGAACTGTATCAATCTAAAAGTAAACCCACAGTCTCAACCTTGCCCTGTATCAATTCAAAACTAAACCCATTGCTCCACTGTCTCAAACTAACACTAACAATCCAAAACGAAACCCACTGCCCCATTCTCTCAACCTAGCCCTGTATCAATTCAAAACTAAACCCATTGCCCCACTGACTCAGCCTAGCCCTGTATCAATCCAAAACTAAACCCACTGCACTATTCTCTCAACCTAGCCCTGTATCAACCAAAACTAAACCCACTGCCCCATTGTCTCAACCTAGCCCTGTATCAAACCAAAACTAAACCCACTGCCCCATTGTCTCAACCTAGCCCTGTGTCAAAAGAAAACTAAACCCACTGCACATACTGTCTCAACATAGCCATCTATCAATCCAAAACTAAAAACACTGCCCCACTGTCTCAACCTAACCCTATATCAGTCCAAAACTATTCCCACTGCCCCATAGTCTCAAACAATCCCTCTATCAATCCAAAACTAAACCCACTGCCCCACTGTCTCAACCTAGCACTGTACCAATCCAAAACTGATGCCACCGCCCCACTGTCTCAGCGAAGCCCTCTATCAATACAAAACTAAACCCACTGCCCCACAGTTCCTACTAAGTCCTCTATCAATCCAAATCTAATCGCACCTCCCCACTGTCTGAACCAAACGTTCTATCAATCTGAAAATAATTCCACTGACCCACTGTCTCACCCAAGCCTTTTATCAATCCGAAACTAAACCCACTGCGTCTGTCTCAACCAAGCCCTCTATCAAACCAAAACTAAAGCCACTGCCCCATTGTCTCAACCTAGCCCTGTGTCAATCCAGGAATCACAGAAACCCCACAGTGCAGATAGAGGCCATTTAGGCCCATCGAGCCTGCACCGACACATATCCCACCCGATCCCCGTAACCCCTACACCAACACATATCCCACCCTATCATAAACCCACTGCCCCATTGTCTCAACCTAGCCCTGTACCCATACAAAACTAAACCCACTGCCCCACTGTCTCAACCTAGCCCTGCATCCATCCAAAACTAATCCCACCTCCCCACTGTCTGAACCAAGCCTTCTATCAATCTGAAACTAAACCCACTGTCCCAACCAGCCCTCTAACAGTCTGAAACTAAACCCACTGCCTCTGTTCCAACCAAGCCCTGTATCAATCTGAAATTAAACACATTGCCCCACCCAAGCCCTTTATCAATCCAAAATTAAAGCCACTGCCCCACTGTGTCAACCTAGCCCTGTATTCATCCAAAACTAAACCTACTGCACCATTCTCTCAACCTAGCACTGTATCAATTAAAAACTGGACCCACTGCCCCATTGTCTCAACCTAGCACTGTATCAATCCAAAACAAAACCCATGGCCGCACTGTCTGAACCAAGCTCTGTATCAATCTAAAACTAAACCCACTGCCCCACTGTCTCAAACTGGCACTGTACCAATCCAAAACAAATGCCACCACTCCACTGTCTCAACAAAGCCCTCTATCAATACTAAACTAAACCCACTGCCCCACCGTTCCAACTAAGCCCTCTGCCCCACAGTTCCAACTAAGCCCTCTATCAATCCAAATCTAATCCCACCTCCTCATTGTCTGAACCAAGCCGTCTATCAATCCAAAACTAAACCCATTGACCTACTGTCCCAACCAAGCCCTCTATAAATCTGTAACTAAACCCATTGCCCCATTGTCTCAGCCTAGCCCTGTATCAATCCAAAACTAAACCCACTGTCTCCCCGTAGCCCTGTATCAATTCAAAACTAAACCCTTTGCCCATTGTCTCAGCCTAGCTCTGTATCAATCCAAAACTAAAGCCACTGCCCAATTGTCTCCAGCAAGTCATATATCAATCCGAAGTAAACCACTGCCCCACTGTCTCAACCAAGAAATGTAGCAATCCAAAAGTAAACCCACTGTCTCAACATTGCCCTGTATCAATTCAAAACTAAACCCATTGCCCCACTGTCTCAACCTAACACTGTATCAATCCAAAACTAAACCCACTGCCACATCCTCTCAACCTAGCCCTGTATCAATTCAAAACTAAACCCATTGCCCCACTGACTCAGCCTAGCTCTATATCAATCCAAAACTAATCCCACTGCGCCACTCTCTCAGCCTAGCCCTGTATCAACCAAAATTAAACCCACTGCCCCTTTGTCTCAACCTAGCCCTGTACCCATCCAAAACTAATCCCACTGTCTCATCCTAGCACTGTATCCAACCAAAACTAATCCCACCTCCCCACTGTCTGAACCAAGCCTTCTATCAATCCAAAACTGAACCCACTGACCCACTCTCCCAACCAGCCCTTTAACAATCTGAAACTAAACCCTCTGTCTCAACCAAGCCCTGTATCAATCTGAAACTAAACCCATTGTCCCACCCAAGCCCTTTATCAATCCAAAACTAAAGCCAATGCCCCACTGTGTCAACCTAGCCCTGTATTCATCCAAAACTAAACCTACTGCACCACTCTTTCAACCTAGCACTGTATCAATTAAAAACTGGACCCACTGCCCCATTGTCTCAACCTAACCACATATCAATCCTAAACTAATCGCACTGCCCCATAGTCTCAACCAAGCTCTGTATCAATCTAAAACTAAACCCACTGCCCCACTGTCTCAAACTGGCACTGTACCAATCCAAAACTAATGCCACCACTCCACTGTCTCAACAAAGCCCTCTATCAATACTAAACTAAATACACTGCCCCACCGTTCCAACTAAACCCTCTGCCCCACAGTTCCAACTAAGCCCTCTATCAATCCAAATCTAATCCCACCTCCTCATTTTCTGAACCAAGCCTTCTATCAATCCAAAACTAAACCCATTGACCCACTGTCCCAACCAAGCCCTCTATAAACCTGAAACTAAACCCATTGCCCCATTGTCTCAACCGAGCCCTGTATCAATTCAAAACTAATCCCACCTCCCCACTGTCTGAACCAAGCCTTCTATCAATCCAAAAGTGAACCCACTGACCCACTGTCCCAACCAGCCCTCTAACAATCTGAAACTAAACCCACTGCCTCTGTCTCAACCAAGCCCTGTATCAATCTGAAACTAAACACATTGTCCCACCCAAGCCCTTTATCAATCCAAAACTAAAGCCAATGCCCCACTGTGTCAACCTAGCCCTGTATTCATCCAAAACTAAACCTACTGCACCACTCTTTCAACCTAGCACTGTATCAATTAAAAACTGGACCCATTGTCTCAACCTAGCACTGTATCAATGCAAAACTAAACCCACAGCCCCATTGTCTCAACCAAGCTCTGTATCAATCTAAAACTAAACCCACTGCCCCACTGTCTCAAACTGGCACTGTACCAATCCAAAACTAATGCCACCACTCCACTGTCTCAACAAAGCCCTCTATCAATACTAAACTAAATCCACTGCCCCACAGTTCCAACTAAGCCCTCTATCAATCCAAATCTAATCCCACCTCCTCATTGTCTGAACCAAGCCTTCTATCAATCCAGAACTAAACCCATTGACCCACTGTCCCAACCAAGCCCTCTATAAATCTGAAACTAAACCCATTGCCCCATTGTCTCAACCGAGCCCTGTATCAATTCAAAACTAAACCCACTGCCTCACTCTCTCCCGGTAGCCCTGTATCAATTCAAAACTAAACCCTTTGCCCCATTGTCTCAGCCTAGCCCTGTATCAATCCTAAAGTAAACCACTGCCCCTCTGTCTCAACCAAGAACTGTATCAATCTAAAAGTAAACCCACAGTCTCAACCTTGCCCTGTATCAATTCAAAACTAAACCCATTGCTCCACTGTCTCAAACTAACACTAACAATCCAAAACGAAACCCACTGCCCCATTCTCTCAACCTAGCCCTGTATCAATTCAAAACTAAACCCATTGCCCCACTGACTCAGCCTAGCCCTGTATCAATCCAAAACTAAACCCACTGCACTATTCTCTCAACCTAGCCCTGTATCAACCAAAACTAAACCCACTGCCCCATTGTCTCAACCTAGCCCTGTATCAAACCAAAACTAAACCCACTGCCCCATTGTCTCAACCTAGCCCTGTGTCAAAAGAAAACTAAACCCACTGCACATACTGTCTCAACATAGCCATCTATCAATCCAAAACTAAAAACACTGCCCCACTGTCTCAACCTAACCCTATATCAGTCCAAAACTATTCCCACTGCCCCATAGTCTCAAACAATCCCTCTATCAATCCAAAACTAAACCCACTGCCCCACTGTCTCAACCTAGCACTGTACCAATCCAAAACTGATGCCACCGCCCCACTGTCTCAGCGAAGCCCTCTATCAATACAAAACTAAACCCACTGCCCCACAGTTCCTACTAAGTCCTCTATCAATCCAAATCTAATCGCACCTCCCCACTGTCTGAACCAAACGTTCTATCAATCTGAAAATAATTCCACTGACCCACTGTCTCACCCAAGCCTTTTATCAATCCGAAACTAAACCCACTGCGTCTGTCTCAACCAAGCCCTCTATCAAACCAAAACTAAAGCCACTGCCCCATTGTCTCAACCTAGCCCTGTGTCAATCCAGGAATCACAGAAACCCCACAGTGCAGATAGAGGCCATTTAGGCCCATCGAGCCTGCACCGACACATATCCCACCCGATCCCCGTAACCCCTACACCAACACATATCCCACCCTATCATAAACCCACTGCCCCATTGTCTCAACCTAGCCCTGTATCAATCCAAAATTAAACCCACTGCCCCACTCTCTCACCCAAGATCTGTGTGAATCCCAAACTAAACCCACTGCCCCAATGTCTGAACCAAGCCCTTTATCAATCCAAAACTAATCCCACTGCCCCACTGTCTCAACCTAGCACTGTACCAATCCAAAACTAAACCCACTGCCCCGCTGTCTCAACCTAGCACTGTACCAATCCAAAACTAAACCCACTGCCTCAACCTAGCACTGTACCAATCCAAAACTAAACCCACTGCACTATTCTCTCAACCTAGCCCTGTATCAACCAAAACTAAACCCACTGCCCCATTGTCTCAACCTAGCCCTGTATCAAACCAAAACTAAACCCACTGCCCCATTGTCTCAACCTAGCCCTGTGTCAAAAGAAAACTAAACCCACTGCACATACTGTCCCAACATAGCCATCTATCAATCCAAAACTAAAAACACTGCCCCACTGTCTCAACCTAACCCTATATCAGTCCAAAACTATTCCCACTGCCCCATAGTCTCAAACAATCCCTCTATCAATCCAAAACTAAACCCACTGCCCCACTGTCTCAACCTAGCACTGTACCAATCCAAAACTGATGCCACCGCCCCACTGTCTCAGCGAAGCCCTCTATCAATACAAAACTAAACCCACTGCCCCACAGTTCCTACTAAGTCCTCTATCAATCCAAATCTAATCGCACCTCCCCACTGTCTGAACCAAACGTTCTATCAATCTGAAAATAATTCCACTGACCCACTGTCTCACCCAAGCCTTTTATCAATCCGAAACTAAACCCACTGCGTCTGTCTCAACCAAGCCCTGTATCAAACCAAAACTAAAGCCACTGCCCCATTGTCTCAACCTAGCCCTGTGTCAATCCAGGAATCACAGAAACCCCACAGTGCAGATAGAGGCCATTTAGGCCCATCGAGCCTGCACCGACACATATCCCACCCGATCCCCGTAACCCCTACACCAACACATATCCCACCCTATCATAAACCCACTGCCCCATTGTCTCAACCTAGCCCTGTATCAATCCAAAATTAAACCCACTGCCCCACTCTCTCACCCAAGATCTGTGTGAATCCCAAACTAAACCCACTGCCCCAATGTCTGAACCAAGCCCTTTATCAATCCAAAACTAATCCCACTGCCCCACTGTCTCAACCTAGCACTGTACCAATCCAAAACTAAACCCACTGCCCCGCTGCCTCAACCTAGCACTGTACCAATCCAAAACTAAACCCACTGCCTCAACCTAGCACTGTACCAATCCAAAACTGATGCCACCACCCCACTGTCTCAGCGAAGCCTTCTATCAATACAAAGCTAAACACACTGCCTCACCGTTCCTACTAAGTCCTCTATCAATCCAAATCTAATCGCACCTCCCCACTGTCTGAACCAAACGTTCTATCAATCTAAAAATAAACCCACTGACCCACTGTCTCAGCCTAGCCCTGTATCAATCCAAAACTAAACTCACTGCCCCAAACTCTCAACCATGCACTGTATCAATCCAAAACTAAACCCACTGTCTGAACCAAGCCCTGTATCAATCCAAATCTAAACCCACTGCACCACTGTCTCAGCCTATGCCTGTATCAATCCAAAACTAAACCCACTGCCCCACTGTCTCAACCTAGCACTGTATCAATCCAAAACTAAACCCACTGCCCCATTGTCTCAACCTGGCCCTGTATCAATCCAAAACTATGCCCACTGCCCCACTGTCTCAAACTAGCCCTGTATTAATTCCAAACTAAGTGCATTGCCCCACTGTCTTAACCTAGCCCTGTTTCAAAACTAAACAAATCCCACTGTCTCAACCAAGCCTTCTATCAATACAGAACGAATCCCACTGCCCCACAGTTCCAACCAAACCCTCTATCAATCCAAAACTAATCCCACCTCCCCACTGGTTCAACCTAGCCCTGTGTCAATCCAAAACTAACACCACTGCCCCACTCTCTCAACCTAGCACTGTATCAATTAAAAACTAAACCCATTGTCTCAACCTAGCACTCTATGAATCCAAAACTAAACACACTGCCCCACTGTCTGAACCTAGCACTGTATCAATCCAAAACCAGTGCCACTGCCCCACTGTCTCAACCAAGCCCTCTATCAATCTGAAACTAAATCAACTGCCTCTGTCTCAATGAAGCCCTGTATCAAACTGAAACAGAAGACACAAAGCTGGATGGATGCCGAGAAACTCCAGTATGATTTGGACAGGTTGGGTGATTGGGCAGAAGCATGGCAGATGGAGTATAATGTGGATAAATGCGAGGTTATCCACTTTGGTGGCAAAAACAGGAAGGCAGATTATTATATGAACGGCAATCGATTGGGAGAAGAGGAAGTGCAGCAAGACCTGGGTGTCCTTGTGCACCAGTCGCTGAAGGTAAGCATGCAGGTGCAGCAGGCGGTTAAGAAGGCAAATGGTATGTTGGCCTTCATAGTGAGAGGGTTCGAGTACAAGAACAAGGATGTCTTGCTACAGGGCCTTTGTGAGACCACACCTTGACTTTTGTGTGCAGCTTTGGTCGCCTTATCTGAGGAAGGATGTTCTTGCCATGGAGGGAGTGCAGCGAAGATTCACCAGACTGATACCTGGGATGACAGGAATGACATATGAGGAGAGATTGCATCGATTGGGCTTATGCTTGCTGGAGTTTAGAAGAATGAGGGGGATCTCCTTGAAACTTATAAAATTATAAGGACTGGATGCAGGAAGGATGTTCCCGATGGCCGGGGAGTCCAGAACCAGGGGTCACAGTCTAAGGATAAGGGGTAAGCCATTTAGGACAGAGATGAGGAGGAATTTCTTCAACCAGAGATTGGTGAACCTGTGGAATTCTCTACCACAGAAGGCAGTGGAGGCCAATTCATTAAATATATTCAAGAAGTAGTTGGATGTATTTCTTAAGGCTAAAGGGATCAAGGGATATGGGGAGAAGGCAGGGACAGGGTACTGAATTTGGATGATCAGCCATGATTTCATTGAATGGCAGAGCAGGCTCGAGGGGTGGAATGGCCTACTCCTGCTCCTATCTTCTATGTTTCTATGTAAACCCCCTGCGCCACTGTCCCACCCAAGCTCTGTATCAATCTAAAACTAACCCCATTGTCTCAACCAAGCCCTGTATCAATCCAAAACTATATCCACTGACCCACTTTCTCAACCTAGCCCTGTATCAATCCAAAACAAAACCCACTGCCCCATTGTCTCAACCTGGCCCTGTATCAATCCAAAACTAAACCCACTGTCTCAACCTAGCCCTGTATCAATCCAAAACGAATCCCTCTGTCTCAACCTAGCCCTGTATCAACCCAAAACTAAACCCACTGCCCCACTGTCTCAACCAAGCCTTGTATCAATCTAAAACTAATCCCTCTGTCTCAACCTAGCCCTGTATCAACCCAAAACTAAACCCACTGCCCCACTGTTTGAACCAAGCCTTGTATCAATCCAAAACTAATCTCTCTTTCTCAACCTAGCCCTGTTTCAATCCAAAACTAAACCCACTGCCCCACTGTCTCAAGCTGGCCCTGTATCAATCCTAATCTAATCCCACTGTCTCAACCTAGCTCTATATCAATACAAAACTAAAACCACTGCCCATACTGTCTCAACCTAGCCATCTATCAATCCAAATCTAAAACCACTGCCCACTGTCTCAAGCAAGCCCTCAATCAATCTAAAACTAATCCCAATGCCCCACTGCCACAACCAAGCCCAGAGATGTCAGAGAACATAGGGTCTAATGAGAGGGAGGAACTGAAAGAAATCTGTATTCGTGGGGAAATGGTGTTAGGGAAATTGACCGAATTGAAGGCTGATGAATTCCCAAGGCCTGATAATCTACATTCTAGGGTACTTCAGGAAGTGGCCCTAGAAATAATAGATGCATTGCTGGTCATCTTCCAAAATTCTATAGACTCTAGAACAGTACCCATGGATTGGAGGGTAGCTAATGTTACCCCACTGTTCAATAAAGGTGGTAGAGAGAAAACGGGGAAATATAGACCGGTACGCCTGACATCAGTAGTGGGGAAAATGCTAGAGTCCATTAAAAAAGATGTAATAGCAGAGCACTTGGAAAACTGTGACAGGATCGGACAAAGTCAACATGGATTTCCAAAAGGTAAATTGTGCTTGACTAATCTACTGGAAATTTTGAGGGTGCAACTGGTAGAATAGATAAGGGAGAACCAGTGGATGTGGTGTATTTGGACTTTCAGAAGGCTTTTGACAAGGTCCCGCATAAGAGATTAGCGTGTAAAGCTAAGGCACATGGGATTGGGGGCAAGCTACTGACTTGGATAGAGAACTGGTTGGCAGGCAGGAAGCAAAGAGTTGGAATAAACGGGTCTTTTTCCGAGTGGCAGGCCGTGACTAGTGGGGTACCGCAGGGATCAGTGCTAGGACCCCAGCTATTCACAATATATATAAATGATCTAGACGAGGGAACTAGATGTAATATCTCCAAGTTTGCAGACGACACAAAGCTGGGTGGGCGTGTGTGCTGTGAGGAGGATGCTGAGAAACTTCAGTATGATTTGGACAGGTTGGGTGATTGGGCAGAAGCATGGCAGATGCAGTATAATGTGGATAAATGTGAGGTTCTCCACTTTGGTGGCAAATTCACAGGAAGGCAGATTATTATCTGAACGGCAATAGCTTGGGAGAAGGGGAAGTGCAACGAGAACTGGGTGTCCTTGTGCACCAGTCGCTGAAGGTAAGCATGCAGGTGCAGCAGGCGGTTAAGAAGGCAAATGGTATGTTGGCCTTTGTAGCAAGAGGGTTTGAGTACAGGAACAAGGATATCTTGCTGCAGTTGTACAGGGCCTTGGTGAGACCACACCTTGAGTATTGTGTGCAGTTTTGGTCGCCTTATCTGAGGAAGGATGTTCTTGCCATGGAGGGAGTGCAGCGAAGATTCACCAGACTGATACCTGGGATGGTAGGAATGACGTATGAGGAGAGATTGAGTCGATTGGGCTTATACTTGCTGGAATTTAGAAGAATGAGAGGGGATCTCATTGAAACTTATAAAATTCTAACAGGACTAGACCGACTAGATGCAGGAAGAATGTTCCTGATGGCGGAGTAGTCCAGAACCAGGGGTCACAGTCTAAGGATAAGGGGTAAGCCATTTAGGACAGAGATGAGGAGGAATTTCTTCACCCAGAGAGTTGTGAAACTGGAATTCTCGACCACAGAGGCAGTGGAGGCCAGTTCATTAAATATATTCAAGAAGGAGTTAGATATATTTCTTAAGGCTAAAGGGATCAAGGGATATGAGGAGAAGGGAGGGACAGGGTATTGAATTTGGATGATCAGCCATGATCTCATTGAATGGCACAGCAGGCTCGAGGGGCCGAATGGATTACTCCTTCTATGTTTCTATGTATCAATCCAAAACTAATCCTACATGCCCCACTGTCTGAGTCAATCCCTCTTTCAATCCAAAACTAAACCCACGGCCCCACTCTCTCAACCTAGCACTGTATCAATTAAAAACTGGACCCACTTTCCCATTGTCTCAACCTAGCACTGTACCAATCCAAAACTAAAACCGCTTCTCCACTGTCTCAACCTAGCCCTGTAGCCATCCAAAACTAAACCCACTGCCCCATCATCTCCAGCAAGCCATATATCAATCCAAAACTAAACCCACTGCCCCACTGTCTCAGCCAAGCCCTGTATGATTCCAAAACTAAACCCAATGCCCCACTGTTTCAACCAAGCCCTGTATCAATCCAAAATAAACCCAGTGCCCCACTGTCTCAACCTTGCCCTTTATCAATTCAGAACTAAACCCAATGCCCCACTGTCTCAACCTAGCCCTGTATCAGTCCAAAACTAAACCCACTGTCACAGCCAAGCCCTGTATCAATCCAAAACTAAACCCACTGCCCCACCCTAGCCCTTTATCAATCCAAAACTAAAATCACAGCCCCAATGTTCCAACAAAGCGCTCCATCAAACTGAAACTAAACCTACTGCCCCACTCTCTCAACCTAGCCCTGTATTAACCCAAAACTAAAGCCACTGTCTCAGCCTAACCCTGTATCAATCCAAAACTAACCCCACTGCCTCAACCTAGCACTGCATCAATCCAAAACTAATGTCACCGCCACACTGTCTCAACCAAGCCCTCGATCAATCCAAAACTAAACCCACTGCCTCTGTCTGAACCAACCCCTGTATCAAACTGAAACTAAACCCACTGTCCCACACAAGCCCTTTATCAATCCAAAACTAACCCCACTGGCCCATTGTGTCAACCTTGCCCTGTATCAATCCAGAACTAAATCCACTGGCCCATTGTGTCAACCTAGCCCTGTTTCAATCCAAAACGAAACCCACTGCCCCATTGTCCCAACCTAGCCCTGTATCAATCCAAAATTAAACCCACTGCCACAAGGTCTGAAGCAAGCCCTGTATCAAGCCAAAACTTAACCCACTGTCTAAACCTAGCCCAGTATCAATCCAAAACTAATCCTACATCCCTACCATCTGAACCAATCCCTCTATCAATCCAAAGCTAAACCCACTGTCTCAACCTAGCCCTGTATCAATCCCAAACTAAGCCCTCTGCCCCACTGTGTTAAACTAGCCATGTATCAATCCAAAACTAAACCCACTGCCCCACTCTCTCAACCTAACCCTGTATCAATTTAAAACTAAACCCACTGCCCCACTGTCTCAACCAAGCCATGTTTCAATTTAAAACTAAACCCACTGCCCCACTGTCTCAACCAAGCCATGTTTCAATTTAAAACTAAACCCACTGCCCCACTGTCTCAACCAAGTCCTCTATAAATCCAGAATCAATCCCACTGCCACACTCTCTCACCATAGCTCAGTATCAAACACAAACTAATCCTACTGCACCATTCTCTCACCGCAGACCTTCATCAATCATAAATTAATCTCACTCCCGCACTCTTTCATCATAGGCCAGTATTAATCACGAACTAATTCCCCTGCCCTGTTCTCTCCCCATAACCCTGAAGCAATCCCCAAACTAATCCCACTGCTCTATTCTCTCCCCATAGCTCTGTATCAATCCCAAACTAATCCCACTGCCCGCTCTCTCCACAGCCCCATATCAATCCCAAACTAAAACCAGCACCCCCTCTCTCCCCATAGCCCTGTATGAATCCAAAATTAATCCTGCTCTCCCGCTCGCTCCCAATAGTCCTGTACCAATCCTAAACTAATCCCACTGCCCTGCTTTCTCCCCATAGCCCTGTATGAATCAAAAATTAGTAACATTGCCCCGCTCTCTCCCCATAGCCCTGTATCAATCCCAAACTAATCCCACTGACCGCTCTCTCCACAGCCCCGTATCAATCCCAAACTAAAACCAACCCGCCCTCTCTCCCCATAGCCCTGTATGAATCCAAAATTAATCCTGCTCTCCCGCTCGCTCCCAATAGCCCTGCACCAATCCTAAACTAATCCCACGACCCTGCTTTCTCCCCATAGCCCTGTATGAATCCAAAATTATGATGTGGAGATGCCGGTGTTGGACTGGGGTGGACAAATGTAAGAAGTCACACAACACCAGGTTATAGTCCAACAGCTTTATTTGAAATCACAAGCTTTCGTAGCGCTGCTCCTTCGTCAGGTGAAGTGGAGAGATGCGTAAAGACACAGCTTATATAGTCAGAGAATAATGCCAGATGATTACAGGTAATCTTTCTAACTGTCATTTATCACACCTCGGCAGAGAGATAATCACAGCAATCAAAGGTGTGAATGGTGTCCAAACAGGTCAGTCAGGAAAACATTACATCAAAGAACAATGAGGTGGGGTCACAAGGGGTCAAATGTTGCAGATGCTGGGGTCTGTATGAAAAACAAAAAACACAAAAAAAACATTTTTTTTGCTGGAAATCACAGGTCCAGCCACATTTGTGTAGAGAGAACAAGCCAATGACAACTCGAGTCTGGGTGACCCTACGTCAGGTGGGGGTACATGTAGCGTGACATGAACCCAAGACATGAACCGCCTAACCTCAAACAGACCATCGTTCGCAGCAAATTACCAAGCTTTCAGGAGAACAGCGACCACGACACCACACAACCCTGCCACAGCAACCTCTGCAAGACATGCCAGATAATCAACACGGATACCATCATCACACGTGAGGACACCACCCACCAGGTACATGGTACATACTCATGTGACTCAGCCAACGTTGTCTACCTCATACATTGCAGGAAATGATGCCCCGGAGCATGGTACATCGGCGAGACCATGGAGTATTAATCACGAACTAATTCCCCTGCCCTGTTCTCTCCCCATAACCCTGAAGCAATCCCCAAACTAATCCCACTGCTCTATTCTCTCCCCATAGCTCTGTATCAATCCCAAACTAATCCCACTGCCTGCTCTCTCCACAGCCCCATATCAATCCCAAACTAAAACCAGCACCCCCTCTCTCCCCATAGCCCTGTATGAATCCAAAATTAATCCTGCTCTCCCGCTCGCTCCCAATAGTCCTGTACCAATCCTAAACTAATCCCACTGCCCTGCTTTCTCCCCATAGCCCTGTATGAATCAAAAATTAGTAACATTGCCCCGCTCTCTCCCCATAGCCCTGTATCAATCCCAAACTAATCCCACTGACCGCTCTCTCCACAGCCCCGTATCAATCCCAAACTAAAACCAACCCGCCCTCTCTCCCCATAGCCCTGTATGAATCCAAAATTAATCCTGCTCTCCCGCTCGCTCCCAATAGCCCTGCACCAATCCTAAACTAATCCCACGACCCTGCTTTCTCCCCATAGCCCTGTATGAATCCAAAATTATGATGTGGAGATGCCGGTGTTGGACTGGGGTGGACAAATGTAAGAAGTCACACACCAGGTTATAGTCCAACAGCTTTATTTGAAATCACAAGCTTTCGTAGCGCTGCTCCTTCGTCAGGTGAAGTGGAGAGATGCGTAAAGACACAGCTTATATAGTCAGAGAATAATGCCAGATGATTACAGGTAATCTTTCTAACTGTCATTTATCACACCTCGGCAGAGAGATAATCACAGCAATCAAAGGTGTGAATGGTGTCCAAACAGGTCAGTCAGGAAAACATTACATCAAAGAACAATGAGGTGGGGTCACAAGGGGTCAAATGTTGCAGATGCTGGGGTCTGTATGAAAAACAAAAAACACAACACTGCGACAATGGATGAACGGAGACCACGTAACAATCGCCAGGCAGGCGTGTTCCCTCCCAGCCGGGGAACACTTCAGCAGTCAAGGACATTCAGCCTCCGATCTTCGGGTAAGCATTCTCCAAGGCGGCCTTCGAGACACACGACAACGCAAAATCGTCGAGCAGAAACTGATAGCCAAGATCCACACTCATGAGTACGGCCTCAACCGGGCTATTAGGCTCATGTCACACTACATGTAACCCCACCTGACGTAGGGTCACCCAGACTCGAGTCGTCATTGGCTTGTTCTCTCTACACAGATGCGGCTGGACCTGCTGTGATTTCCAGCAAAAAAAATGTTTTTTTGTGTTTTTTGTTTTTCATACAGACCCCAGCATCTGCAACATTTGACCCCTTGTGACCCCACCTCATTGTTGCTTGATGTAATGTTTTCCTGACTAACCTGTTTGGACACCATTCACACCTTTGATTGCTGTGATTATCTCTCTGCCGAGGTGTGATAAATGGCAGTTAGAAAGATTACCTAATCATCTGGCATTATTCTCTGACTATATAAGCTGTGTCTTTATGCATCTCTCCACTTCACCTGACGAAGGGGCAGCGCTCCGAAAGCTTGTGATTTCAAATAAAACTGTTGGACTATAACCTGGTGTTGTGTGACTTCTTACATTAATCCAAAATTAGTAACACTGCCCCGCTCTCTCCCCATAGCCCTGTATCAATCCAAAGCTAATCCTACTGCCCTGCTCCCTCCCCATAGCCCTGTATGAATCCAAAATTTATCCTACTGCCCCACCTCTTGCCATAGCCCTGTATCAAACTTAAACTAATCCCACTGCCATTGCTCTCCCCATAGCCCTGTATTAATCCCCAAACTAAGCCCACTGCCACGCTCTCTCCCCATAGCCCTGTATGAATCCAAAACTAATCCCACTGCCCTGCTCTCTCCCCATAGACGTCATAGAGTTATACAGCACAGAAAGTGGCCCTTCAGCCCATCATGTCTGCACCGGCCATCAAGCGCTATCTATTCTAATCCCATTTCCCAGTCCATAACCTTACATGCTAAGGCATTTCAAGTGTTCATCTAAATGCTTCTTGAATGTTGTGAGGGTTCCTGCCTCTAACACCCTTTCAGGCAGTGAGTTCCTGATTCCAACCACCCTCTGGGTGAAAAAGGTTTTCCTCAAATCCCCTCTGAACCTCCTGCCTCTTACCTTGAAACTATGCCCCCTGGTTATTGACCCCTCTACTAAGGGGAATAGTTCCTTTCTATCTACCCTATCTATGCCCCTCATTATTTTGTACACCTCAATCTGGTCCCCCCCTTGGGCTTCTCTGTTCTAAGGAAAACAAACCCAGCCTGTCCAGTCTCTCTTCATAGCTGAAGCGCTCCAGCCCAGGTAACATCCTGGTGAATCTCCTCTGCACCCTCTCTAATGCAATCACATCCTTCCTATAGTGTGGCGACCAGAACTGCACACACTATTCCAGCTGTGGCCTAACTAACGTTTTGTACAGCTCCATCATAACCTCCCTGCTCTTATATTCTATGCCTTGGCTAATGAAGGCAAGTATCCCATATGCCTTCTTAACCACCTTATCTACCTGTCCTGCTGCCTTCAGGGATCTATGTACATGCACACCAATGTCCCTCTGATCCTCTGTCCTTCCTAGGGCCATATCATTCATTGTATATTCCCTTTCTTGTTAGTCCTCCCAAAATGCATCACCTCACACTTTTCAGGGTTAAATTCCATTTGCCACTGTTCTGCCCATCTAACCAACCCATCTATATTGTCCTGTAGCCTGAGGCTTCCCTCCTCACTATTTACCACTCCACCAATTTTCGTGTCATCTGCGAACTTACTGATCATACCTCCTACATTCATATCTAAATCATTAATGTACACTACAAACAGCAAGGGACCCAGCACTGATCCCTGCAGTACACCACTGGACACAGGCTTCCCGTCACAAAAACAGCCTTCGACCATCACCCTCTGCCTCCTGTCACTTATCCAATTTTGGATCCAATGTGCCAAATTGCCCTGGATCCCATGGGCTCCTACCTTCTTGACCAGTCTCCCATGTGGGACTTTGCCGAAAGCCAACTGAAGTCCATGCAGACTATATCAACTGCACTACCCTCATCCACACACCTAGTCACCCCGTCGAAAAATTCAATCAAATTGGTTAGACATGATCTCCCCCTGATCAAGCCATGCTGACTATCCTTGATTAATCCTTGCCTCTCCAAGTCTCACTGGCCTGTAATTCCCTGGTTTATCCCTACTGAATAATAGTACTACTACATAATGGTGTAACTGTATAAATCAAAACTAAACTCGCTGCCCCGCTCTCTCCCCATAGCCCCGTATCAATCGAAAACTAAACTTGCTGCCCTGCTCTTTCCCCATAGCTCTGTATGAATCGAAAACTAAACTCGCTGCCGTGGTCTCTCCCCATAGGCTTGTATCAATCGAAAACTAATCCCACTGCCCCATTCTCTCCGCATAGCCCCGTATCAATCGAAAACTAATCCCACTGCCCCGCTCTCTCCACATAGCCCCGTATCAATCAAAAACTAATCCCACTGCCCCGCTCTCTCCACATAGCCCCGTATCAATCAAAAACTAATCCCACTGCCCCGCTCTCTCCACATAGTCTTGTATCAATCCTGATCTGATCCCCTAACCTAACGCTTAGTGTTACATTGATGATCTCTCATTACTCACCCCTGCCAGAGGGATTATGCTAACCATATTTGCCCAGTCAAAACCCTTTATAAATTGAGAAACCTCTTTCAATTTTCAATATAAAACCGGTAAAAGTTTAAAGGGCTGCAGGAACAGAGGCCTGCGAGTGTGCATATACATGTCTTTGAAGGCGACAGGGAAAGTTGAGAAACGCATTAGAAAAACATACGGGTTCTTTGGCTTTATAAATTGAGGCATAAAGTACAAAAGCATCAATGTTATGCTAAATCTTTAGAAAACACTGGTTAGGCCCCAGCTGGAAGTATGTCAAGGCCTTGGAGGGAGTGCAGAGGAGATTTACTGGAATCTTTCGAGGAATGAAAGACTTCTGCCTACGAGGCTCGGTTTCAAGTGTTGTTGGATAACGCTGCTGTGAAGCACCTTGGGACTTTTTACTTCATTAAAGGCGCTGTATAAATACAAGTTGTTGTTGGCGAATCATTGCACAACTCAATGGCCTTAATGGCCTTTCTATTATTGTGCCAAAAACTGCACACTACTCTAACTGTGCGAGTCAGCATAGAGTGCTGTGAGTTAGGGTAAGTGTGGTGTTAGGTGCTCTTTTCAAACTTTAACTCTGTGGGTTGTAGTTAATAAGGCCTTTCTGGTGCAGAGTGACTGTTGGTAAACCATTTAACTGGTGTAATTAGAGGGATTGATTTAAATTAAATCCAATTAATTAAAGGGGATACTAGCATCTATAATCGGGCAGAGGGTGTCCATAACTAACGATAAAAAATTTAATTAATTACATAGAATGGAGCAGGTGATGTGTCACTGTTGCGAGATGTGGGAGCCGGTGAACCCCATTGAGGCTCACGATGATTACGTCTGTGACAAGTGTCTGCTGCTACAGGAACTCCAGCTCCGTGTTGATGAGCTGGAGTCTGAGCTTCAGACACTGCGACACATCAGGGAGGGGGAGAAGTACCTGGACTCTGTGTATCAGGAGGTGGTCACACCTATGAAGTTAATTAATTCAGATGTAGCCCATGGTCAGGGACAGGACGGTGTGACTACAAGTGAGGCAGGTACGGGGATCCAGGAGGTAGAGCTGGTGGAGCTGCAGCCCTTGCTCTTGTCCAGCAGGTTCGAGGTTCTTACTCCCTGTGGGGATGGGTGCAGGGACTGCAGGGAGGATGAGCAACCTGGCCACAGCACCGTGGAACGGGGGGCCATTCAAGAGGGGGGAGTAACTAGAAATGTTGTAGTGGTAGGGGATAGTATTATTAGGGGGATAGATAGAGTTCTCTGCAGCGGAGAGCGAGAGTCCCAAAGGCTGTGTTGCCTACCCGGTGCCAGGGTTAAGGACATCTCCTCTGGGCTGGAAAGAAACTTGCAGTGGGAGGGGGTGGATCCAGTTGTCGTGGTCCATGTTGGTACAAACGACATAGCTAGGACTAGGAAGCCGGTTCTGTTAAAGGAGTATGAACAGCTAGGGGTCAAATTAAAAAACAGAACCTCAAGGGTAATAATCTCTGGATTGTTACCAGAGCCACGAGCGAATTTGGCTAGGACAAATAAAATTAGAGAGTTAAATGCGTGGCTCAAAGACTGGTGTGGGATAAATGGGTTTTCTTCCTGGGACACTGGCACCAGTACTGGGGCAGGAGGGAGCTATTCCGTTGGGACGGGCTTCATTTGGCCAGTGCTGGGACTAGTCCTGGCGGATCATATAACTAGGGCTGTAGAGAGGGCTTTAAACTAACTAGTTGGGGGGAGGTTCCTTAAGAGCAAATAATAAAAATGACAACAGAGAAGGTCATAGACTTAGGTAGCAGTGGGGAAATTAAAAACCGGAATGTGTCAGGAAGGGGCAGAAGGTATGGAGTAAAAGGTAACGTAATAAAAAGGGCAAAAGCAGGAACTAAGTGTCACAAAACATATTTGAAAGTTCTCTATCTGAATGCATGTAGCATTCGTAACAAAATAGACGAGTTAATGGCACAAATAACTACATATGCGTATGATCTTGTGGCCATTACAGAAACATGGCTGCAGAGTGACAATGCCTGGGAATTAAACATATCAGGTTATTTAATGAACAGGAAGGACAGGCAGGAAGGAAGGGGAGGTGGGGTGGCTATGTTAATAAAGGAAGAAATCACTAATACAGAGAAATGATATTGGGTCAAAAGATCAGGATAATGAAACAGTTTGGGTGGAGGTAAGGAATAATAAGGAGAAAAAACACTAGTGGGCATAGTCGATAGGCCTCCGAACAGTTGCAATTATGTTGGATGGAGTATCAATCAGGAAATAGTTGAGGCTTGTAATAAGGGAACATCTATAATTATGGGGGATTTTAACTATCATATTAATTGGACAAATCAAATTGGGCAGGGCTGCCTTGAGGATGAGTTCATTGAGTGTATTAGGGATGGGTTTCATGAGCAGTATGTTACTGAACCGACCAGGGGACAAGCAACCTTAGATCTGGTCCTGTGTAACGAGACAGGATTAATTAAAAATGTCCGAGTAAAGGATCCCCTTGGAATGAGTGACCATAACATGGTTGAATTCCATATTCAATTAGAGGGTGAGAAGGTTGGATCTCAAACAAGCGTGCTAAGCTTGAATAAAGGAGACTATGAAGGTATGAGAGTGGAATTGAGTAGAGTGGATTGGGAAAATAGATTAAAGGGTAAGACGATACATGATCAGTGGTGTACATTTAAGGAGTTATTTTACAACTTCCAAAAAAAAAATATTCCACTGAGAAGAAAAGGGTGTAAAAGAAAAGACAGCCATCCGTGGCTAAGTAAAGAAATTAAGGATAGTATTTGACTAAAAACAAGGGCATAAAAGGTAGCCAAATCTAGTGGGAGGATAGAGGATTGGGAAAACTTTAAAAGACTGCAAAAAATAACAAAAAGCTTGATTAAGAAAGGGAAGATAGATTATGAAAGTAAATTAGCAAATAATATAAAAACAGATAGTAAGCGTTTTTATAGTTATATAAAAAGAAAAAGAGTGGCTAAAGTAAATGTTGGTCCCTTAGAGGATGAGACCGGGAAATTAATGATGGGAAATATGGGGATGGCAAAAACACTGAATGAATATTTTGTATCAGTCTTTACAGTAGAAGACACTAAGAATATCCCAACACTGGACAAACAGGGGGCTATGGGGGGGAGGAGCTAAACATGATCAAAATTACTAAGGAAGTGGTACTCGGTAAAATAATGGGACTCAAGGCGGATAAATCACCAGGACCTGATGGCTTACATCCTAGGGTCTTGAGGGAAGTGGCGGTAGGGATTGTGGATGCATTGGTAATAATTTTCCAAAACTCCCTGGACTCAGCAAAGGTCCCGGCAGACTGGAAAGCTGCTAATGTAACACCCTTATTTAAAAAGGGCAGTCGACAGAAGGCTGGAAACTATAGACCGGTTAGCCTAACATCTGTGGTAGGTAAAATTTTGGAGTCCATTAGTAAGGAGACAGTAACAGGACATTTTGATAATCATAATTTAATAGGACAAAGTCAGCATGGTTTTATGAAGGGGAAGTCATGTTTTACAAATTTGCTGGAGTTCTTTGAGGAAGTAACATATAGGGTGGATAAAGGGGAACCAGTGGACGTAGTGTATTTAGACATCCAAAAGGCATTTGACAAGGTGCCACACAAAAGATTTTTGCTTAAGATAAAAAATCACTGGATTGGGGGTAATATTCTGGCATGGATAGAGGATTGGCTATCTAACAGAAGGCAGAGAGTTGTGATAAATGGTTCATTCTCAGAATGGCAATCAGTAACTAGTGGTGTTCCGCAGGGGTCGGTGCTGGGTCCCCAACTCTTTACGATCTATATTAACGATTTGGAGGAGGGGACCGAGTGTAACATATCAAAGTTTGCAGATGATACTAAGATGGGAGGGAAAGTAGTGAGTGAGGAGGACATAAAAAACCTACAAGGGGACATAGACAGGCTAAGTAAGTGGGCAGAGATTTGGCAGATGGAATACAATACTGGAAAATGTGAGGTAATGCACTTTGGCAGGAAAAATCGTAGAGCAAGCTATTATCTTAATGGCAAGAAATTTAAAGTACTGAAGTACAAAGGGATCTGGGGGTCCTGGTGCACAAAACTGAAAAGATTAGTATGCAGGTGCAGCAAGTGATTAAGAAGGCCAATGGAATGTTGGTTTTCATTGCTAGGGGGATAGAATATAAAAATAGGGAGGTATTGCTTCAGTTGTACAAGGTATTGGTGAGACCGCACCTGGAATACTGCATACAGTTTTGGTGTCCATACTTAAGAAGAGACATACTTGCTCTCGAGTCAGTACAAAGAAGGTTCACTCGGTTAATCCCGGGGATGAGGGGATGGACATATGAGGAGAGGTTGAGTAGATTGGGACTCTACTCATTGGAGTTCAGAAGAATGAGAGGCGAGCTTATTGAAACATATAAGATTGTGAAGGGGTTGGATCGGGTGGATGCGGGGAGGGTGTTCCCGATGATGGGTGAAACTAGAACTAGGGGGCATAGTCTTAGAATAAGGGGCTGCTCTTTCAAAAATGAGATGAGGAGGAACTACTTCACTCAGAGGGTGGTAGGTCCATGGAATATACTGCCCCAAAAAGCTGTAGAAGCTACATCATTACATAAATTTAAAACAGAAATAGACAGTTTCCTAGAAGTAAAGGGAATTAAGGGTTACGGGGAGCGGGCAGGGATTTGGACATGAGTCTAGGTTCGGATCGGTCATGGCCCTGTGGGTAGCGGAGCGGGCCCAGGGGCCGTGTAGCCTGATCCTGCTCCTATTTCGTGTGTCTAATTCTGTTAGATTCAGGAGATGGTTCTGTGATAGTGGATTGGCGGTTAGGATCAGATCAGCCATGATCTTATTAAATGGCGGAGCAGGCTCAAGGGGCCGATTGGCCTACTCCTGCTCCTATTTCTTATGTTCTTAACCAATATTGTGTGAAAATGTATTATTATTCCTCATGCTTGTACTCTGGTTCTATTTACACATCCCAAACTGTTCTTAATGCTTCTCCGGTCATTCCATACGTACAGCCACATGTTCGGCGGTTACGTATCTGCATTTTCAGGGCTCGCTATTAATACACACCTTTCAGTTTAGTGTATACTCCCATCCCTAGTTTATTCTCCGAATATATATTATTTACCCAGATTGAATTGTGTCCTCTGCAAATTTGCCCATTCTGCTCAGCTCTTTGTCTTCCTGATTTCTTGTCCTTTGTTCAACCTCCTACAGTTGTGTTGTCATCTGATTTTCAGCTTATTTTCCTACGCCCAAAATCCCAATGATCATTATATAAAGTGGGCCCAGGACTACCTACCGTGTTCCACTTCTGACCTGGCTCCAGTTCAAGCAACACCCATTTACCCATAATCTTTGTTCCCGGACAATATGATTTCCTATCCACGGTACTACATTTCCTCTTTCTCTTTCTCCTGAGCTTGTGTATCGATACTTTAGTGAGACACATTATCGAACATCTTCTGAAAATCCACATACTCTATATTCACTTTATTCCCTTTATCCAATCGGTCTCTTGGGCAAAACAATATTTAAATGATCAAACATGCCTTGCATTTAACATATCCCTGCTGACCATCCTTGATAAACAACCACGCTGCTCTAAACTTTCTCTAACTTTATCTGGAATGATGTCTTCTAAGAGTTTGGTTAGAGCTGACATTTTACTCAGTGGTCTTTAGTTACTGTTTGAATGGTCTCCGCATTCTTGAGCAAAGATGTTACACCTGCTACATAAATACTGTGGCAACAAGAGCAGGCCAGAGGCTAGGTATTCTGCGGCCAGTGTCACACCGCCTGACTCCCCAAAGCCTTTCCATCATCTACAAGGCACAAGTCAGGAATGTGATGGAAGACTCTCCACTTGCCTGGATGAGTGCAGCTCCAACAACACTAAATCTCGACACCATCCAGGACAAAGCAGTGTGCTTGATTGGCACCCCATCCACCACCTTAAACATTCACTCCCTCCACCACTGGCGTACCATGGCTGCAGTGTGTACCATCTACAAGATGTACTGCAAAAACTCGCCAAGGCTTCTTCGGCAGTACCTCCCAAACCCACGACCTCTTCCACCTAGAAGGACAAAGGGAACAGATGCATGGGAAAACCACAACCTCCAAGTTCCCCTCCAAGTCACACACCATCCTGATTTAGAAGTATATCACTGATCCTTCATTGTGGCTAGATTAAAATCCTGGAAATCCCTACCTAATAGCACTGTGGGAGTACCTTCGCCACACGGACTGCAGCAGTTCAAGAGCATAGCTCACCACCACCTTCTCAAGGGCAATTAGGGATGGATAATAAATGCTGGCCTTGCCAGCGATGCCCACATCCCATAAACGAATACAAAATAATCTCCAGGCCCAAAACACAAAGTGCACTTTAAATGCGGGCCCATTTAACCTCTGCACCTTGAGTTCTGCTGATTTCAGAATGAATCATCTTGAGACGGTTGCCTCCAACAACTGTCCTCTCGAACACTTGCAGTCTCACTTCAACCGTCATTTGTAACAATACTGTAAAGTATTGATTTAATATCCTTCCCCTGACATTGTGACACCCTCTTCATCCTAAATTGGTTGTATCCTTTCATTAACTATTCTTTTAGCTTTTATATACTTATAAAGCCCTTAACGCCATCTTTGAATTATATACGCTCATTCTTTTCAAGACTGGAACTAATGTTAAAGTTCCCCTTCATGATTAGATTTCCCAACAAAACCTGAACTCAGCCAAGAACCAATGATGTAGGAACAGGAAGAGGCCACTTAGCAAGTTCCGCCATTCAATTAATTAACGGCTGGTCTGTGACCTAACTCCATATCTCCATATGGGCCTTTGCCCCATATCTCTTGTTACCTTTGGTTAGAAAATATATCAATCCCAGACTTGAATTTAACAATTGAGCGAGCATCAATTGCTACTTGTGTAAGAGCGTTCCTAACTTCTACCGCCCTCTGTGTAATGTCTCGGCTCCGAGAGTAATGTTTCACTTTTTACACCGAACCTGGTAATGCCGGGTTAGACACGTTTTCGATGTAAAGTTTGCTTTTCAAACTTTGCCGCGCCTCTGTCTTGGTGACCTGCCCTTCCGACCCGGCCATCCGCGTGGGCCAATCGAGTGATCTTTCCGAACCAGGAGCTCGGGAGTCTGGGCTCACAACCCCAGAATAGGCTGGGTTCAACTTACTGTCGTGAACAGACCGAGTCCCGGAGAGTGTTCAACTTCTCACTGGGACCTAACCCACTGCCTGCCGCACAGTCTCTGGGCTGGAAGTTTCTGGAGAATTATAACTGGCTGGGTTAGAATGAAATGTCATCCTTTGCTCGAGTGGCTTGGGAGGGAATGAAGAACTGTTCTAACTCGGGTTATTGTCTCTCTAATGCTGGGCTGGGATCCCTTTCAAGGCTTGTGATGCAAGATGTGTCTATATCCTAGAATCCTGTTAAAGCGCAGCTTCTGCTTTCATGACCCGACAACCTGGGAGCGCCCGCCGTTTAAGTCTAATGTCTGGAGTTAGTAATGGGTTTGTTTGTTGCTTGTATACCGGCTCTTAAAATGAAGCGAGCCCGAGTGAGTGGGTGGGGGGCGGTGCTCAGCCGCCAATGAGCAGATTGCCAGGAGTTAGAGGCCGAGGATTACCCCTCCCTCCATTCCTGGATTAACTGCTCACCCACAGTACACGAAAAGGGGAGTCTCTCTCCATAGAATTATAGAATCATAGAAATTTACGGCACAGAAGGAGCTGCCCTAAAAAGAGCTATCCAGCCTAATCCCACTTTCCAGCTCTTGGTCCGTAGCCCTGTAGGCTACGGCACTTCAAGTGCATATCCAAGTGCTTTTTAAATGTGATGAGGGTTTCTGCCTCTGCCACCCTTTCTGGAATGAGTTCCAAACCCCCACCACACTCTGGGCAAAAAAAGTTCTCCTCAACTCCCGTCTAAACCTCCGACCAATTACTTTAAATTGATGTCCCAGGTTATTGACCTCTCTGCTCGGTGAAATAGGTGCTTTCTATCCACTCTGTCTAGGGCCCTCCTGATTTTATACACCTCAATCAAGTCTCCTCTGTTACAAAGAAAACAATCCCAGCCTATCCAATCTTTCCTGACAGCTAACATTCTCCAGACCCGGCAATGTCCTCGTAAATCTCCTCTGTACCCTCTCTAGCGCAATCACATCTTTCCTGTAATGTGATGACCAGAACTGCACGCAGTACTCTAGCTGTGACCTAACAAGCATATCCTCCCGGCTTTTATATTCTATGACAAAGTGTTCGACCTGAAACATTGACTCTGTTTCTCCTCTCCTCGATGCTGCCTGACCGGCTGAGTGTTTGCAGCACTTTCTGCTGTTATTTCAGATATCCAGCATCTGCAGTATTTTGCTATTTAATATTCTATGCCTCAGTTAATAATGGAAAGTATCCTGTATGCCTTCATAACCACCTTATCTACCTACCTGTTCATGCACTCCAAGGTCCCTCTACTCTTCTCAATGTCCCACCATTTCTTGTGTATTCCCTTTCCTTGTTGGCTCTCCCTAAATGCATCATCTCACAATTCTCCGGATTGAATTCCATTTGACAAATTTCTACCCATCTTAACAGTCCATTGATATCTTCCTGCAGTCTGCAGATTGCCTCCTCACTATCAATTGTTGTATAATCTGCAAATTTATTAATCATGCCCCTTACATTGAATTTCAAGTTATTGATATTCACCCCAAAAAGCAAGCGACCTCGTTTTGAGACTTGCAGAACCCCACTGTATACAGCCTTCCAGTCACACAAACACCCGTCAACCATTACCCTTTGCTTCCTGTCACTGAGCCATTTTGGATCCAACATGGCACTTTCCATTGGATTCCATGGGCCTTCACTATTCTGACCAGTTTGCCATATGGGACCTGGACAAAAGCCTTGCTAAATCCATGCAGACAACAACAAAAGTGCTACCCTCATCGAACCTGCTTGTTACCTCCTTAAAAAATTCAACCATGTTCGTCAGACACGACCTTCCCTCAACAAATCTATGCTGACTGCCCTGGATTAATCCCTGCCTTTCTACATGACAATTAATACTGTCCTTCAGAATGTTTTTCCAATAATTTGCCCACATTCGTGTCAAATTATCTTCAGAATCTCACAATATCTAGCAACTGCAAACACTAAACAGCCTCTCTGCTATTGGAGACATAGAAACATTGAAACATAGAAGATAGGAGCAGGAGTAGGCCATTCGGCCCCCTGAGCCTGCTCCACCATTCAATGAGATCATGGCTGATCATCCAAATTCAATACCCTGTCCCTGCCTTCTCTCCATATCCCTTGATCCCTTTAGCCTTAAGAAATATATCCAACTCTTTCTTGAATATATTTAATTAATTGGCCTCAACTGCCTTCTTTGGCAGAGAATTCCACAGGTTCACCACTCTCTGGGTGAAGAAATTCCTCCTCATCTCTGTCCTAAATGGCTTACCCCTTATCCTTAGACTGCGACCCCTGGTTCTGGACTCCCCAACCATTAGGAACATCCTTCCAGCATCTAGTCTATCTAGTCCTGTTAACATTTTATAAGTTTCAATGAGATCCCCTCTCATTCTTCTAAACTCCAGCGAGTACAAGCCCAATCGACCCAATCTCTCCTCATACGTCATTCCTGCCATCCCAGGTTTCAGTCTGGTGAATCTTCGCTGCACTCCTTCCATGGCAAGAACATCCTTCCTCAGATAAGGCGACCAAAACTGCACACAATACTCAAGATGCGGCCTCACCAAGGCTCTGTACAACTGCAGAAAGACATCCTTGTTCCTGTCCTCAAACCCTCTCGCTACGAAGGCCAACATACCATTTGCCTTCTTAACCGCCTGCTGCACCTGCGTGCTTACTTTCAGCGACTGGTGCACAAGGACGCCCAGGTCTCGTTGCACTTCCCTTTCTCCCAATCTATTGCCATTTAGATAATAATCTGCCTTCCTGTTTTTGACACCAAAGTGGATAACCTCGCATTTATCCACGTTATATTGCATCTGCCATGCTCCTGCCCAATCACCAACCTGTCCAAATCATACTGGAATTTTTCGGCATCCTCCTCACAGCACACACGCCCACCCAGCTTTGTGTCATCTGCAAACTTGGAGATATTACATCTAGTTCCCTCGTCCAGATCATTAATACACCTTACTGGTAAATTGAAATGGGAAGTTTACCTCACTGGCACAGAAGTACTACAGATGTTTTACTCAACACCACGTCGCTTCTCAATTAATAATCGCCACAAGAAGCACTTTCTTGAAACTGGGAGAGTGATGGTGGTTACTTTGCACACTCCACATTAAAGAGGACATTAAAATAATTCAAGTATTCTCTTTATTAACTGAAAGCTCGGAGCAGACCGATGCAATTCTAGTTCCTCTAATCAAAAAGAGGGCCACGGTGAGAAATCTCTGCTTACAAAGCGTCAACGAGTGGAGGCTGCACATTCACAACAGGTCAGGAGGATAAAATCCAGGTAACAATGCAAAGCTGTTAATATCCACAATAGCTCCCAATGATAGGTTCAGGAACAATAATGGCAGATGCCGGGAAAAAGTACCCAGGTCCCTACTTTACCAGGAGATGTCTGACTGCAGCGGTTTTCATTGCAAAGTGTTAAGCGTCTCACCCAAATCCCACCATTAATGATAAGATACTATTTAACACTGACCCAACCATTAATGTGAAAAAGTCCACTCCCCCACAATTTCCCCGCCAGCCGCCTGCAGATTTACTCTCTCGCGCTGATCTCTGTGACCTTATCCACACAGTTTTGCTCCTTTGTCAAGAGTATGGAAGGATCCTCCCCATGAAGAATGGCATAAGGTACAGTCCTCGAGGGCCGGGGGGTGGGGTGGGTAGGGTAGTGAGGACGGGGATTCCAGGTCACTTGGAGGAAACGGTCTAGCCACCTTAGAGCACGGTGATCGGCTCCAAGGCCAATGTATGGCAGTAATTTTAACTTTGTACGATACTGTAAAATGGGTGATATCTAAGTGGCGGTCCAGTAAACATCCTGATTTCCCCTTTATAGACTTCAATGGAAATCAAAATCGAGCATAGTGTATCTTGGGTGGCTAATTCCACATTGCCCCTTTTACACCATCGCCGTAAGTTAATATTAACCCCCCATGTGTTCCCACTGGGAGAGTAAAACAACCACGGAGGGAACTCAACAACAGGCCTGATGTCCTTCATGAGAATGAGGACTTCCCCTCAATATAACCCAACAACTCACAACACCTGCCACATTTTAGTTGACAAATGTTCTGGTCTCGCTGCAATTGGATGAAATCTGGATGAGATTCACTGGAGGATTTGAGATCTTCTAATACGAACAGATATTTAAAAAACACTAACACGTTCAAAGAGTTTTCTCCAGTTGCGCTGCCATCAAGTGTTGGGGAAGTGTCTGCTGGTGTGTTCCAGGGTGGCGGGGTGCAGTGAGAAACAGTTCAGGATGGACCATGAAACAGTGTCTGTTAGTGTGTTCCTGGTTGGCGGGGTGCAGTGAGGGACAGTTCAGGATGAACCGTGAAACAGTGTCTGTTGATGTGTTCCAGGGTGGCGGGGTGCAATGAGGAACAGTTCAGGATGGACTGTGAAACAGGGTCTTTTGGTGTGTTCCAGGGTGGTGGGGTGCAGTGAGGGACAGTTCAGGATGGCCTGTGAAACAGTGTCTGTTGGTGTGTTCCAGGGTGGCGGGGTGCAGTGAGGGACAGTGCAGGATGGACTGTGAAACGGTGTCTGTTGGTGTGTTCTTGGGTGGCGGGGTGCAGTGAGGGACAGTTCAGGATGGACTGTGACACAGTGTCTGTTGGTGTGTTCCAGGGTGGTGGGGTGAAGTGAGGGACAGTTCAGGATGCACTGTGAAACAGTGTCTGTTGGTCTGTTCCAGGGTGGCGGGGTGCAGTGAGCGACAGTTCAGGATGGACTGTGAAACAGTGTCTGTAGGTCTGTTCCAGGGTGGCGGGGTGCAGTGAGGGACAGTTCAGGTTGGACCGTGAAACAGTGTCTGTAGGTCTGTTCCAGGGTGGCGGGGTGCAGTGAGAGACAGTTCAGGATGGACTGTGAAACAGTGTCTGTTGGTGTGTTTCAAGGTGGTGGGGTTCAGTGAGGGACAGTTCAGGATGTACTGTGAAACAGTGTCTGTTGGTGTGTTGCAGGGTGGTGGGGTTCAGTGAGGGACAGATCAGGATGGACCGTGAAACAGTGTCTGTTGGTGTGTTCCAGGGTGGCGGGGTGCAGTGGGGGACAGCTCAGGATGGACTGTGAAACACTGTCTGTTGGTGTGTTCCAGGGTGGCGGGGTGCAGTGAGGGACAGTTCAGGATGGAACCTGAAACAGTGTCTGTTGATGTGTTCCAGGGTGGTGGGGTGCAGTGAGGGACAGTTCAGGATGGACTGTGAAACAGTGTCTGTTGGTGCGTTCCAGTGTGGCGGGGTGCAGTGATGGACAGTTCAGGATGGACTGTGAAACAGTGTCTGTTGGTGTGTTCCAGGGTGGTGGGCTGAAGTGAGGGACAGTTCAGGATGGCCTGTGAAACACTGTCTGTTGGTATGTTCCAGGGTGGAGGGGTGCAGTGAGGGACAGCTCAGGATGGACTGTGAAACTGTGTCTGTTGGTGTGTTCCAGGGTGGCGGGGTGTAGTGAGGGACAGTTCAGGATGGACTGTGAAACAGTGTCTGTTTGTGTGGTCCAAGGTGGTGGGGTGCAGTGAGGGACAGTCAGGATGGGCTGTGAAACAGTGTCTGTTGGTGTGTTCCAGGGTGCCGGGGTGCAGTGAGAGACAGTTCAGGATGGACTGTGAAACAGTGTCTGTTGGTGTGTTCCAGGGTGGCGGGGTGCAGTGAGGGACAGTTCAGGATGGCCTGTGAAACACTGTCTGTTGCTGTGTTCCAGGGTGGCGGGGTGCAGTGAGAGACAGTTCAGGATGGACTGTGAAACAGTGTCTGTTGGTGTGTTCCAGGGTGCCGGGGTGCAGTGAGGGACAGTTCAGGATGGACTGTGAAACAGTCTCTGTTGGTTTGTTCCAGGGTGGCAGGTTGCAGTGAGAGACAGTTCAGGATGGACTGTGAAACAGTGTCTGTTGGTATGCTCCAGGGTGGCGTGGTGCAGTGAGGGACAGCTCAGGATGGACTCTGAAATTGTGTCTGTTGGTGTGTTCCAGGGTGGCGGGGTGCAGTGAGGGACAGTTCAGGATGGACTGTGAAACTGTGTCTGCTGGTGTGTTACAGGGTGGCGGGGTGCAGTGAGGGACAGCTCAGGATGGACTGTGAAACGGTGTCTTTTGGTCTGTTCCTGGGTGGAGGGATGCAGTGAGAGACAGTTCAGGAAGGACCATGAAACAGTATCTGTTGGTGTGTTACAGGGTGGCGGGGTGCAGTGAGGGACAGTTCAGGATGGACTGTGAAACTGTGTCTGTTGTCTGTTCCTGGGTGGCGGGGTGCAGTGAGGGACAGTTCAGGATGGACTGTGAAGCAGTGTCTGTTGGTGTTTTCGAGGGTGGAGGGGTGCAGTGAGGGACAGCTCAGGATGGACTGTGAAACTGTGTCTGTTGGTGTGTTCCAGGGTGGAGGGGTGCAGTGAGGGACTGTTCAGTATGTACCGTGAAACATTGTCTGTTGGTGTGTTCCAGGGTGGCGAGGTGCAGTGAGGGACATTTCAGGATGGACTGTGAGAAAGTGTCTGTTGGTGTGTTCCAGGATCGAGGGGTGCAGTGAGGGACAGTTCAGGATGAACTGTGAAACAGTGTCTGTTGGTGTGTTCCAGGGTCGAGGGGTGCAGTGATGGACAGTTCAGGATGGACTGTGAAACAGTGTCTGTTGGTGTGTTCCAGGGTCGAGGGGTGCAGTGATGGACAGTTCAGGATGGACTGTGAAGCAGTGTCTGTTGGTGTGTTCCAGGGTGGCGGGTTGCAGTGAGGGACAGTTCAGGATGAACTGTGAAACAGTGTCTGTTGGTGTGCTCCAGGGTGGCGGGGTGAAGTGAGGGACAGTTCAGGATGGACTGTGAAACAGTGTCTGTTGGTGTGTTCCAGGGTGGCGGGGTGCAGTGAGGAACAGTTCAGGTTGGACTGTGAAACAGTGTCTGTTGGTGTGTTCCAGGGTGGCGGGGTGCAGTGAAGGACAGTTCAGGATGGACCGTGAAACAGTGTCTGTTGGTGTGTTCCAGGGTGGCGGGGTGCAGTGAGGGACAGTTCAGGATGGACTGTGAAACAGTGTCTGTTGGTGTGTTCCAGGGTGGCTGGGTGCAGTGAGGGACATTTCAGGCTGGACTGTGAAACTGTATCTGTTGGTGTGTTCCAGGGTGGCGGGGTGCAGTGAGGTACAGTTCAGGATGGACTGTGAAGCAGTGTCTGTTGGTGTGTTCCAGGGTGGCGGGGTGCAGTGAGGGACAGTTCAGGATGGACTGTGAAACAGTGCCTGCTGGTGTGTTCCAGGGTGGCAGGGTGCAGTGAGGGACAGTTCAGGATGGACTGTGAAACAGTGTCTGTTATTGTGTTCCAGGGTGGCGGGGTGCAGTGAGGGACTGTTCAGGCTGGACTGTGAAACAGTGCCTGTTGGTGTGTTCCAGGGTGGCGGGGTGCAGTGAGGGACAGTTCAGGATGGACTGTGAAACAGTGTCTGTTATTGTGTTCCAGGGTGGCGGGGTGCAGTGAGGGACAGTTCAGGATGGACTGTGAAACACTGTCTGTTGCTGTGTTCCAGGGTGGCGGGGTGCAGTGAAGGACAGTTCAGGATGGACCGTGAAACAGTGTCTGTTGGTGTGTTCCAGGGTGGCGGGGTGCAGTGAGGGACAGTTCAGTATGGACTGTGAAACTGTATCTGTTGGTGTGTTCCAGGGTGGCTGGGTGCAGTGAGGGACATTTCAGGATGGACTGTGAAACTGTATCTGTTGGTGTGTTCCAGGGTGGCGGGGTGCAGTGAAGGACAGTTCAGGATGGACCGTGAAACAGTGTCTGTTGGTGTGTTCCAGGGTGGCGGGGTGCAGTGAGGGACAGTTCAGGATGGACTGTGAAACAGTGTCTATTGGTGTGTTCCAGGGTGGCTGGGTGCAGTGAGGGACATTTCAGGATGGACTGTGAAACTGTATCTGTTGGTGTGTTCCAGGGTGGCGGGGTGCAGTGAGGGACAGTTCAGGATGGACTGTGAAACAGTGTCTGTTGGTGTGTTCCAGGGTGGCGGGGTGAAGTGAGGGACAGTTCAGGCTGGACTGTGAAACACTGTCTGTTGCTGTGTTCCAGGGTGGCAGGGTGCAGTGAGGGACTGTTCAGGCTGGACTGTGAAACTGTGTCTGTTGCTCTGTTCCAGGGTGGCGGGGTGCAGTGAGGGACAGTTAAGGATGGACTGTGAAACAATGTCTGTTGGTGTGTTCCAGGGTGGCGGGGTGCAGTGAGGAACAGTTCAGGTGGGACTGTGAAACAATGTCTGTTGGTGTGTTCCAGGGTGGCGGGGTGCAGTGAAGGACAGTTCAGGATGGACCGTGAAACAGTGTATGTTGGTGTGTTCCAGGGTGGCGGGGTGCAGTGAGGGACATTTCAGGATGGACTTTGAAACTGTATCTGTTGGTGTGTTCCAGGGTGGCGGGGTGCAGTGAGGGACAGTTCAGGATGGACTGTGAAGCAGTGTCTGTTGGTGTGTTCGAGGGTGGCGGGGTGCAGGGAGGGACTGTTCAGGATGGACTGTGAAACAGTGTCTGTTGGTGTGTTCCAGGGTGGCGGGGTGCACTGGGGGACAGTTCAGGATGGACTGTGAAACAGTGTCTGTTGGTGTGTTCCAGGGTGGCAGGGTGCAGTGAGGGACATTTCAGGATGGACTGTGAAACTGTGTCAGTTGGTGTGTTCCAGGGTGGCGGGGTGCAGTGAGGGACTGTTCAGGATGGACTGTGAAACAGTGCCTGTTGGTGTGTTCCAGGGTGGTGCGTTGCAGTGAGGGACAGTTCAGGATGGACTGTGAAACACTGTCTGTTGGTGTGTTCCAGGGTGGCTGGGTGCAGTGAGGGACATTTCAGGATGGACTGTGAAACTGTATCTGTTGGTGTGTTCCAGGGTGGCGGGGTGCAGTGAGGGACAGTTCAGGATGGACTGTGAAACAGTGTCTGTTGGTGTGTTCCAGGGTGGCCTAGGTGCAGTGAGGGACATTTCAGGATGGACTGTGAAACTGTATCTGTTCGTGTGTTCCAGGGTGGCGGGGTGCAGTGAGCGACAGTTCAGGATGGACTGTGAAGCAGTGTCTGTTGGTGTGTTGCAGGGTGCAGTGAGGAACAGATCAGTATGTACCATGAAACATTGTCTGTTGGTGTGTTCAAGGCTGGCAGGATGCAGTGAGGGACAGTTCAGGATGGACCATGAAACAGTATCTGTTGGTGTGTTCAAGGCTGGCAGGGTGCAGTGAGGGACAGTTCAGGATGGCCTGTGAAACAGTGTCTGTTGGTGTGTTCCAGAGTGGCGGGGTGCAGTGAGGGACAGTTCTGGATGGACTGTGAAACTGTGTCTGTTGTCTGTTCCAGGGTGGCGGGGTGCAGTGAGGAACAGTTCAGGGTGGACTCTGAAACAGTGTCTTTTGGTGTGTTCCAGGGTGGCGGGGTGCAGTGAGGGACAGTTCAGGATGGACTGTGAAACAGTGTCTGTTGGTGTGTTCCAGGGTGGCTGGGTGAAGTGAGGGACATTTCAGGATGGACTGTGAAACTGTATCTGTTGGTGTGTTCCAGGGTGGCGGGGTGCAGTGAAGGACAGTTCAGGATGGACCGTGAAACAGTGTCTGTTGGTGTGTTCCAGGGTGGCGGGGTGCAGTGAGGGACAGTTCAGGATGGACTGTGAAACAGTGTCTGTTGGTGTGTTCCAGGGTGGCGGGGTGCAGTGAGGGACAGTTCAGGATGGACTGTGAAGCAGTGTCTGTTGGTGTGTTCCAGGGTGGCGGGGTGCAGTGAGGGACTTTTCAGGATGGACTGTGAAACAGTGTCTGTTGGTGTGTTCCAGGGTGGCGGATTGCAGTGAGGGACAGTTCAGGATGGACTGTGAAACAGTGTCTGTTGCTCTGTTCCAGGGTGGCAGGGTGCAGTGAGGGACAGTTAAGGATGGACTGTGAAACTGTGTCTGTTGGTGTGTTCCAGGGTGGCGGGGTGCAGTGAGGGACAGTTCAGGATGGACCATGAAACATTGTCTGTTGGTGTGTTCAAGGGTGGCGGAGTGCAGTGGGGGAGAGTTCAGGATGGACTGTGAAACTGTGTCTGTTGGTGCATTCCAGGGTGGCGGGGTGCAGTGAGGGACAGTTCAGGATGGACTGCGAAACAGTGTCTGTTGGTGTGTTCCAGGGTGGCGGGGAGAAGTGAGGGACAGTTCAGGATGGACTGTGATACAGTGTCTGTTGTTGTGTTCCCGGGTGGCGGGGCGCAGTGAGGGACAGTTCAGGATGGACTGTGAAACACTGTCTGTTGCTGTGTTCCAGGGTGGCGGGGTGCAGTGAGGGACATTTCAGGATGGACTGAGAAACTGTGTCTGTTGGTCTGTTCCAGGGTGGCGGGGTGAATTGAGGGACAGTTCAGGATGGACTGTGAAACTGTGTCTGTTGGTGTGTTCCAGGGTGGAGGTGTGCAGTGAGGGACTGTTCAGTATGTACCTTGAAACTTTGTCTGTTGGTGTGTTCCAGGGTGGAGGTGTGCAGTGAGGGACAGTTCAGGAGGGACTGTGAAACAGTGTCTGTTGGTGTGTTCCAGGGTGGCGGGCTGCAGTGAGGGACAGTTCAGGATGGAGTGTGAAACTGTGTCTGTTGGTCTGTTCCAGGGTGGCGGGGTGCAGTGTGGGACAGTTCAGGATGGACTGTGAAACACTGTCTGTTGGTGTGTTCCGTGTTGGAGGGCTGGAGTGAGGGACAGTTAAGGATGGACTGTGAAACAGCGCCTGTTGGTGTGTTCCAGGGTGGCGGTATGTAGTGAGGGACGGTTCAGGATGGACTGTGAAACTGTGTCTGTTGGTGTTTTCCAGGGTGGCGGGGTACAGTGACGGACAGTTCAGGATGGACTGTGAAACACTGTCTGTTGGTGTGTTCCGTGTTGGAGGGCTGGAGTGAGGGACAGTTAAGGATGGACTGTGAAACAGCGCCTGTTGGTGTGTTCCAGGGTGGCGGGGTGCAGTGAGGGACAGTTCAGGATGGACTGTGAAACAGTGTCTGTTGGTGTGTTCCAGGGTGGCAGGGTGCAGTGAGGGACAGTTCAGGATGGACTGTGAAACTGTGTCTGTTGCTCTGTTCTAGGGTGGCAGGGTGCAGTGAGGGACAGTTAAGGATGGACTGTGAAACTGTGTCTGTTGGTGTGTTCCAGGGTGGCGGGGTGCAGTGAGGGACAGTTCAGGATGGACCATGAAACAGTATCTGTTGGTGTGTTCCAGGATGGCAGGATGCAGTGAGGGACAGATCAGTATGTACCATGAAACATTGTCTGTTGGTGTGTTCAAGGCTGGCAGGGTGCAGTGAGGGACAGTTCAGGATGGCCTGTGAAACAGTGTCTGTTGTTGTGTTCCAGAGTGGCAGGGTGCAGTGAGGGACAGTTCAGGATGGACTGTGAAACTGTGTCTGTTGTCTGTTCCAGGGTGGCGGGGTGCAGTGAGGAACAGTTCAGGATGGACTCTGAAACTGTGTCTTTTGGTGTGTTCCAGGGTGGAGGGATGCAGTGAGAGACAGATCATTATGCACCGTGAAACATTGTCTGTTGGTGTGTTCAAGGCTGGCAGGGTGGAGTGAGGGACAGTTCAGGATGGACTGTGAAACACTGTCTGTTGCTGTGTTCCAGGGTGGCGGAGTGCAGTGGGGGACAGTTCAGGATGGACTGTGAAACTGTGTCTGTTGGTGTGTTCCAGGGTGGCGGGGTGCAGTGAGGGACAGTTCAGGATGGACTGTGAAACTGTGTCTGTTGTCTGTCCCAGGGTGGCGGGGTGCAGTGAGGAATAATTCAGGATGGACTCTGAAACTGTGTCTGTTGGTGTGTTCCAGGGTGGCGGAGTGCAGTGAGGGACAGTTCAGGATGGACTGTGAAACAGTGTCTGTGGTGTGTTCCAGGGTGGCGGGGTGCAGTGAGGGACAGTTCAGGATGGACTGTGAAACATTGTCTGTTGGTGTGTTCCAGGGTGGCGGGATGCAGTGAGAGACAGTTCAGGATGGACCATGAAACAGTATCTGTTGGTGTGTTCCAGGGTGGTAGGGTGCACTGAGGGACAGTTCAGGATGGACCGTGTAACATTGTCTGTTGGTGTGTTCCAGGGTGGCGGGGTGCAGTGAATGACAGTTCAGGATGGACTGTGAAACAGTGTCTGTTGGTGTGTTCCAGGGTGGCGGGGTGCAGTGAGGGACAGTTCAGGATGGACTGTGAAACTGTGTCTGTTGGTGTGTTCCAGGATGGAGGTGTGCAGTGAGGGACTGTTCACTATGTACCGTGAAACATTGTCTGTTGGTGTGTTCCACGGTGGCGGGCTGCAGTGAGGGACAGTTCAGGATGGAGTGTGAAACTGTGTCTGTTGGTCTGTTCCAGGGTGGCGGGGTGCAGTGAGGGACAGTTTAGGATGGACTGTGAAACACTGTCTGTTGGTGTGTTCCGTGTTGGAGGGGTGGAGTGAGGGACAGTTAAGGATGGACTGTGAAACAGCGCATGTTGGTGTGTTCCAGGGTGGCGGTATGCAGTGAGGGACAGTTCAGGATGGACTGTGAAACTGTGTCTGTTGGTGTTTTCCAGGGTGGCGCGGTACAGTGAGGGACAGTTCAGGATGGACTGCGAAACAGTGTCTGTTGGTGTGTTCCAGGGTGGCGGGGAGAAGTGAGGGACAGTTCAGGATGGACTGTGAAACAGTGTCTGTTGTTGTGTTCCCGGGTGGTGGGGCGCAGTGAGGGACAGTTCAGGATGGACTGTGAAACAGTGTCTGTTGGTGGGTTCCAGGGTGGCGGGGTGCAGTGAGGGACAGTTCAGGATGGACTGTGAAACTGTGTCTGTTGGTGTGTTCCAGGGTGGTGGGGTGCAGTGAGGGACAGTTCAGGATGTACTGTGAAACAGTGTCTGTTGGTGTGTTCCAGGGTGGCGAGGTGCAGTGAGGGACATTCCAGGATGGACTGTGAAACTGTGTCTGTTGGTCTGTTCCAGGGTGGCGGGGTGCAGTGAGGGACAGTTCAGGATGGACTTTGAAACACTGTCTGTTTGTGTGTTCCGTGTTGGAGGGGTGGAGTGAGGGACAGTTAAGGATGGACTGTGAAACAGCACCTGTTGGTGTGTTCCAGGGTGTCGGGGTGCAGTGGGAGACAGTTCAGGATGGACTGTGAAACAGTGTCTGTTGGTGTATTCCAGGGTGGCGGGGTGCAGTGAGGGACAGTTCAGGATGGACCGTGAAACTGTGTCTGTTGGTGTGTTTGATGTGCCTCAATAATTCCGAGACTCGATGTTAGCGAAACAAAACAAGGCTTTTATTAACTTAGAAAGTAACACGTAAGAGAGAGAGGTATCTTGCTTCTGGAGACTGAGGCCAGACTGAGCTAGCTTACAAAAGGGGCCAGGTATGGGCGGAGCCCTACACACAGCACATTCCAGCACATTCCAATGAACAATACAATGAGGATTGGGGGAAGGGAAATGACACTGAAACCGACCACAGTCACAGGCAGTGATGAATGGACTATTTCATCACATTCACCCCTTCTATAGATTTAGTCTGTTTGGGGGTTTGATAGTCCTCTGCGACCGACGTGGCTGTTGTGGTGCCGCGGGTGTCGACTGGGTGTCCCCGGTAGTCTCCTGGGTCTCTGCCGGGGGTGCCGCCAGGGTTGTTGAAGGGGTAGTTGGTGGGGGTGCTGTTGGTCGATGTTCTTCCGGGGGTGATGAAAGAGTAGTGGCTGGGTAAGAGTTGCTGTGATCGTTGTTGCTGCTATTGCCGTGGTTGTTGTCGATGCCGGCTGGGGCGACGTCTTTTATGGACACGGTGTCCTCCCTTCCGTTGGAGTGCTGGACATATGCGTATTGGGGGTTGGCGTGGAGTAGGTGTACTGGCTCCACGAGAGGGTCCGTCTTGTGGCCCCTCACATGCCTTCGCACGAGTACCGGACCTGGGGTGGAGAGCCATGACGGCATGGATACGCCTGAGGTGGATTTCCGGGGAAAGACAAACATTCGTTCATGAGGCGTGGCATTAGTGGCCGTAGACAATAGCGACCGTATCGAATGGAGCACATCCGAGAGGACTTCCTGCCAGCGGGAGATAGGGAGGCCCTTGGTCCTTAGAGCTAGAGTGACTGCTTTCCATACTGTCCCGTTCTCTCGCTCCACTTGGCCGTTACCCCGGGGGTTGTAGCTGGTGGTACGGCTCGTGGCGATCCCCTTGGACAGCATGTACTGGCGTAGCTCTTCACTCATGAAGGACGCCCCCCTATCCGTATGGATGTAGCTCGGCATACCGAACAGGCAGAACAGGCTGTTGAGGCATTTAATGACCGTGGCACTGGTCATGTCTGGGCAGGGGAAGGCGAATGGGAACCGGGAGTATTCGTCCACAATGTTCAGGAAGTAAACATTGCGGTCGACGGACAGGAGGGGGCCCTTGAAATCTAAGCTGAGCCGCTCAAAGGGCCGTGTAGCTTTGATTAAGTGGGCTCTATCTGGACGGTAGAACCGAGGCTTGCACTCAGCGCAAGTGCGGCAGTTCCTGGTCAGAGACCGAACTTCCTCAATCGAGGAGGGTAAGTTACGGGACTTTATGAAGTGGAACAGCCGCGTGACCCCTGGGTGGCAGAGGCCGTTGTGGAGGGTCTGTAGCCGATCCCCGGTGGCGCTGGCACACATCCCTCGTGAGAGGGCGTCAGGGGATTCGTTAAGGGCCCCTGGCCGGTAAATGATGTCGTACTCGAAGGTGGAGAGCTCGATCCGCCACCTAAGAATCTTATCATTTTTAATCTTCCCCCTCTGTTTATTATTGAACATAAACGCTACCGACCGCTGGTCGGTAAGTAGGGTGAAGCGCTTGCCGGCTAGGTAGTGGCGCCAGTGGTGCACTGCCTCCACGATGGCTTGGGCCTCCTTTTCCACGGAGGAGTGTCTGATCTCGGGCCCTTGGAGGGCCCTCGAGAAGAAAGCTACGGGCCGTCCCGCCTGGTTGAGGGTGGCCGCCAAAGCCAAGTCAGACGCATCACTTTCCACTTGAAATGGAGTGTTCTCGTCCACTGCCTGTAGCGTGGCCTGCTCAATATCCTGCTTAATGCTTTTGAAGGCGGCGTGGGCCTCAGCAGAGAGCGGGAAAGAGGATGCTTTCAAGAGGGGGCGGGCTTTGTCGGAGTAGTTGGGGACCCATTGGGAATAATAAGAAAATAACCCCAGGCACCTTTTCAGGGCTTTGGGAGTGTTGGGCAGGGGCAGCTCCCGTAGGGGGCGCAATCGGTCGGGGTCTGGTCCGATTTCCCCATTCTCCACCACGCTGCCTAGTATGCAGAGGCGCGTGGTGTTGAAAACGCACTTGTCCTCGTTGTAGGTGAGGTTGAGTTTTTGTGCGGTTTCCAGGAACCTCTCGAGGTTCGAGTCGTGATCCTGCTGATTGTGGCCGCAGATGGTGACGTTGTCGCGGTAGGGGAAGGCTGCCTGCAAGTGGTGGTCATCGACCATGCGGTCCATCTCCCTCTGAAAAACCGAGACCCCATTCGTCACCCCAAAGGGGACTCTGAGGAATTGGTAGAGGCGTCCGTTCGCCTCGAAGGCGGTGTACGGGCGGTCCTCTGGTCTGATAGGGAGCTGGTGGTACGCTGACTTGAGGTCAATGGTGGAGAACACCCGGTATTGGGCGAGTTGGTTCACCATTTCTGATATGCGGGGTAGCGGGTAGGCAACTAGTTGGGTGTACCTGTTGATCGTTTGACTATAGTCGATCACCGTCCGTTTCTTCTCGCTACCCCTTAACACTACCACTTGGGCGCGCCACGGGCTGTTGCTGCGTTCAATAATGCGCTCTTTCAGGAGCCTGTCTACCTCGGTCGCGATAAACCGCCTGTCCTCCCAGCTGTACCTCCTGCTTTTGGTCGCTATTGGCCGGCAGTTAGGGGTAAGGTTCACGAATAGCGAAGGCGGCTTTACCTTCAGGGTAGCCAGACCGCACACAGTGAGGGGCGGCTGGGACCCACCGTACTTGAGCGTGATGCTTTGGTGGTTGCACTGGAAATCCAGGCCCAAGATCACGCTCGCACATAGGTTCTTCATGATTAATACTTTAAAATTATTGTATACAGTTCCGTTAACGCCCAATTGTACCGTGCAGTAACCCAGAATGGTCGATGTCTGGGTTTTATCAGCCATAGAGATGGTACCCTGAGCAGGGACCACCATTAGGGAGAGTTGCTGTGCCAGTTCAGGGTGGATAAAACTCTCCGTGCTTCCACTGTCAATTAAACATTTAACCCGGCACCCGTTTACCTCGATGTCCACCATTGATTTGGATAGCGGGTGCGGCCTGGTCTGGTCCACTGTGACCGATGCCACTGTAGGGCCCTGATCGATACAAGATGGTGTCCACGCCGTCTGCTCATAAGATGGCGGACCCCACGAGGTCGGGCAAGATGGCCGCTCCCACGGCGCACACGCGGCGGTGGCGGATTTTCCGGCGGTTGGTTTTCCGGCGGGGTTCCCTCTGCACACCTTCCCGAAGTGCCCCTTCTTACCACACTTAAAGCAGGTGGTGCCTTTCGCCGGGCACAGGTTTCTGGTGTGTTTTGGCTGCCCGCAGAAGTAGCAGTTGGGTCCCTGACGCGTCGCGGCTGTCGTAGGGCTTCTGGGGGGAGAGCGGGGCCCCGCCGGTGTCGGGCTGCCGGGCGGGGAAGATGCCTTCCAAGATGGCGGTGCACACGTGGCGGCGTGGACGGCGCGGGCTGAAGAGTAGGCGTCCGAGTTTCTCTGGGCCACATCCAGGGATCGCGCGGTGTCCGCAGCCTGTTTCAGGTCCAACCCCGTTTTTTCCAGCAGTCTTTGCCGGATGTCAGTGGAGCTGAGGCCTGTGATAAAGGCATCGCGAACAAGCTCGTCAGTGTACACTGCGGCTTTTACATCTCGGCACTTGCAGTCTTTGCCAAGCATTTTCAGGGTGCTTAGGAACTCCTCCACCGATTCCCCAGGTCGCTGTGCGCGAGTAGCGAGCAGATGCCTAGCATACACCTCATTCGTAGGCTGCTGGTAATGCGCCTTTAAGATGTCGCAGGTGGCCAGGTACGTATCGGAGCCTTGGATGAGGGGGTAAACCCGGTGGCTTACCCAATTCCGCAGAATTCCGAGTCTCATCCTCGCAGCGTCCGTAGCATCTTTGACGGCTGCGGAATTGTCCAGGAAGAATTCCATACACTCAAACCAGTGTCCGAAGCGTGCTGATGCGTCCGGAGCATGTTGATCCAAATCCAAACGTTCGGGTTTCAGGAGTTGATCCATAGCGTTGAAAAATAAGTTAATTAAATTGATGTGCCTCAATAATTCCGAGACTCGATGTTAGCGAAACAAAACAAGGCTTTTATTAACTTAGAAAGTAACACGTAAGAGAGAGAGCTATCTTCCTTCTGGAGATTGAGGCCAGACTGAGCTAGCTTACAAAAGGGGCCAGGTATGGGCGGAGCCCTACACACACAGCACATTCCAGCACATTCCAATAAACAATACAATGAGGACTGGGGGAAGGGAAATGACACTGAAACCGACCACAGTCACAGGCAGTGATGAATGGAATATTTCATCACAGTGTTCCAGGGTGGCGGGGTGCAGTGAGCGACAGTTCAGGATGGACTGTGAAACAGTGTCTGTTGGTGTGTTCCAGGGTGGCGGGGTACAGTGAGGGACAGTTCAGGATGGACTGTGAAACAGTGTCTGTTGGTGTGTTCCAGGGTGGCGGGGTGCAGTGAGGGACTGTTCAGGATGGACTGTGAAACAGTGTCTGTTGGTGTGTTCCAGGGTGGCGGGGTGCAGTGAGGGACAGATCAGTATGTACCGTAAAACATTGTCTGTTGGTGTGTTCAAGGCTGGCAGGGTGCAGTGAGGGACAGTTCAGGATGGACTGTGAAACAGTGTCTGTTGGTGTGTTCCAGGGTGGCAGGGTGCAGTGAGGGACAGTTCAGGATGGACTGTGAAACAGTGTCTGTTGGTGTGTTCCAGGGTGGCGGGGTGCAGTGAGGGACAGTTCAGGATGGAGTGTGAAACAATGTCTGTTGGTCTGTTCCAGGGTGGCGGGGTGCAGTGAGGGACAGTTCAGGACGGACTGTGAAACAGTGCCTGTTGGTGTGTTCCAGGGTGGCAGGGTGCAGTGAGGAACAGTTCAGGATGGACTGTGAAACTGTGTCTGTTTGGTTGTTCCAGGGTGGCGGGGTGCAGTGAGGGACAGTTCAGGATGGACCGTGAAACTCTGTCTGTTGGTGTGTTCCAGGGTGGCGGGGTGCAGTGAGGGACAGTTCAGGATGGACTGTGAAACAGTGTCTGTTGATGTGTTCCAGGGTGGCGGGGTGCAGTGAGGGACAGTTCAGGGTGGACTGTGAAACAGTGCCTGTTGGTGTGTTCCAGGGTGGCGGGGTGCAGTGAGGGACAGTTCAGGGTGGACTGTGAAACAGTGTCTGTTGGTGTGTTCCAGGGTGGCAGGGTGCAGTGAGGGACAGTTCAGGATGGACTGTGAAACGGTGTCTGTTGGTGTGTTCCAGGGTGGCAGGGTGCAGTGAGGAACAGTTTAGGATGGACTGTGAAACTGTGTCTGTTGGTGTGTTCCAGGGTGGCAGGGTGCAGTGAGGGACAGATCAGTCTGTACAGTGAAACAGTGTCTGTTGGTGTGTTCAAGGCTTGTAGGGTGCAGTGAGGGACAGTCCAGGATGGACTGTGAAACAATGTCTGTTGGTGTGTTCCAGGGTGGCGGGGTGCAGTGAGGGACAGTTCAGGATGGACTGTGAAACAGTGGCTGTTGGTGTGTTCCAGGGTGGCAGGGTGCAGTGAGGAACAGTTCAGGATGGACTGTGAAACTGTGTCTGTTTCGTTGTTCCAGGTTGGCGGGGTGCAGTGAGGGACAGTTCAGGATGGACCGTGAAACTCTGTCTGTTGGTGTGTTCCAGGGTGGCGGGGTGCAGTGAGGGACTGTTCAGGATGGACTGTCAAACAGTGTCTGTTGGTGTGTTCCAGGGTGGCGGGGTGCAGTGAGGGACAGATCAGTATGTACCGTAAAACATTGTCTGTTGGTGTGTTCAAGGCTGGCAGGGTGCAGTGAGGGACAGTTCAGGATGTACCGTAAAACATTGTCTGTTGGTGTGTTCCAGGGTGGCAGGGTGCAGTGAGCGACAGTTCAGGATGGACTGTGAAACAGTGTCTGTTGGTGTGTTCCAGGGTGGCGGGGTGCAGTGAGGGACAGTTCAGGATGGAGTGTGAAAAAATGTCTGTTGGTCTGTTCCAGGGTGGCGGGGTGCAGTGAGGGACAGTTCAGGACGGACTGTGAAACAGTGCCTGTTGGTGTGTTCCAGGGTGGCAGGGTGCAGTGAGGAACAGTTCAGGATGGACTGTGAAACTGTGTCTGTTTGGTTGTTCCAGGGTGGCGGGGTGCAGTGAGGGACAGTTCAGGATGGACCGTGAAACTCTGTCTGTTGGTGTGTTCCAGGGTGGCGGGGTGCAGTGAGGGACAGTTCAGGATGGACTGTGAAACAGTGTCTGTTGATGTGTTCCAGGGTGGCGGGGTGCAGTGAGGGACAGTTCAGGGTGGACTGTGAAACAGTGCCTGTTGGTGTGTTCCAGGGTGGCGGGGTGCAGTGAGGGACAGTTCAGGGTGGACTGTGAAACAGTGTCTGTTGGTGTGTTCCAGGGTGGCAGGGTGCAGTGAGGGACAGTTCAGGATGGACTGTGAAACAGTGTCTGTTGGTGTGTTCCAGGGTGGCAGGGTGCAGTGAGGAACAGTTTAGGATGGACTGTGAAACTGTGTCTGTTGGTGTGTTCCAGGGTGGCGGGGTGCAGTGAGGGACAGATCAGTCTGTACAGTGAAACAGTGTATGTTGGTGTGTTCAAGGCTTGTAGGGTGCAGTGAGGGACAGTCCAGGATGGACTGTGAAACAATGTCTGTTGGTGTGTTCCAGGGTGGCGGGGTGCAGTGAGGGACAGTTCAGGATGGACTGTGAAACAGTGGCTGTTGGTGTGTTCCAGGGTGGCAGGGTGCAGTGAGGAACAGTTCAGGATGGACTGTGAAACTGTGTCTGTTTGGTTGTTCCAGGTTGGCGGGGTGCAGTGAGGGACAGTTCAGGATGGACCGTGAAACTCTGTCTGTTGGTGTGTTCCAGGGTGGCGGGGTGCAGTGAGGGACTGTTCAGGATGGACTGTCAAACAGTGTCTGTTGGTGTGTTCCAGGGTGGCGGGGTGCAGTGAGGGACAGTTCAGGATGGACTGTGAAACAGTGTCTGTTGATGTGTTCCAGGGTGGCGGGGTGCAGTGAGGGACAGTTCAGGGTGGACTGTGAAACAGTGCCTGTTGGTGTGTTCCAGGGTGGCGGGGTGCAGTGAGGGACAGTTCAGGGTGGACTGTGAAACTGTGTCTGTTGGTGTGTTCCAGGGTGGCGGGGTGCAGTGAGGGACAGATCAGTATGTACCGTGAAACAGTGTCTGTTGGTGTGTTCAAGGCTTGTAGGGTGCAGTGAGGGACAGTTCAGGATGGACTGTGAAACAGTGTCTGTTGATGTGTTCCAGGGTGGCGGGGTGCAGTGAGGGACAGTTCAGGATGGACTGTGAAACAGTGTCTGTTGGTGTGCTCCAGGGTGCCGGGGTGCAGTGAGGGACAGTTCAGGATGGACTGTGAAACTGTGTCTGTTGGTGTGTTCCAGGGTGGCAGGGTGCAGTGAGGGACAGTTCAGGATGGACCTTGAAACTGTGTCTGTTGGTGTGTTCCAGGGTGGCGGGGTGCATTGAGGGACAGTTCAGGATGGACTGTGAAACAGTGTCTGTTGGTGTGTTCCAGGGTGGCGGGGTGCAGTGAGGGACAGTACAGGATGGACTGTGAAACAGTGTCTGTTGGTGTGTTCCAGGGTGGCGGGCTGCAGTGACGGACTGTTTAGGATGGACTGTGAAACAGTGTCTGTTGGTGCGTTCCAGGGTGGCGGGCTGCAGTGAGGGACTGTTCAGGATGGACTGTGAAACGGTGTCTGTTGGTTTGTTCCAGGGTGGAGGGATGCAGTGAGGGACAGTTCAGGATGGACCGTGAAACAGTATCTGTTGGTGTGTTCCAGGGTGGCAGGGTGCAGTGAGGGACAGATCAGTATGTACAGTGAAGCAGTATCTGTTGGTGTGTTCCAGGGTGGCAGGGTGCAGTGAGGGACAGTTCAGGATGGACTGTGAAACTGTGTCTGTTGGTCTGTTCCAGGGTGGCGGGGTGCAGTGACGGACAGTTCAGGATGGACTGTGAAACAGTGTCTGTTGGTGTGTTCCAGGGTGGCGGGGTGCAGTGAGGGACAGTTCAGGATGGACCGTGAAACAGTGTCTGTTGGTGTGTTCCATGGTGGGTGGTGCAGTGAAGGACAGTTCGGGATGGACTGTGAAACAGTGTCTGTTGGTGTGTTCCAGGGTGGCGGGGTGCAGTGAGGGACAGTTCAGGATGGACTGTGAAACAGTGTCTGTTGGTGTGTGTCAGGGTGGCGGGGTGCAGTGAGGGACATTTCAGGCTGGACTGTGAAACAACTCCTGTTGGTGTGTTCCAGGGTGGGGGGGTGCAGTGAGGGACAGATCAGTATGTACAGTGAAACATTGTCCGTTGGTGTTTTCCAGGGTGGCAGGGTGCAGTGAGGGACAGTTCAGGATGGACTGTGAAACAGTGGCTGTTGGTGTGTCCCAGGGTGGCGGGGTGCAGTGAGTGACAGTTCAGGATTGGCTGTGAAACTGTGTCTGTTGGTCTGTTCCAGCGTGGCGGGTTGCAGTGGGAGACAGTTCAGGATGGACTGTGAAACTGTGTCTGTTGGTGTGTTCCAGGGTGGCGGGGTGCATTGAAGGACAGTTCAGGATGGACTGTGAAACTGTGTCTGTTGGTGTGTTCCAGGGTGGCGGGGTGCAGTGAGAGACAGTTCAGGATGGACTGTGAAACAATGTCTGTTGGTGTGTTCCAGGGTGGCGGGGTGCAGTGAGGGACAGTTCAGGATTGACCGTGAAACTGTGTCTGTTGGTGTGTTCCAGGGTGGTGGGGTGCAGTGAGGGACAGTTCAGGATGGACTGTGAAACTGTGTCTGTTGGTGTGTTCCAGGGTGGCGGGGTGCAGTGAGGGACAGTTCAGGATGGACTGTGAAACTGTGTCTGTTGGTGTGATCCAGGGTGGCGGGGTGCATTGAGTGATAGATCAGGATGGACTGTGAAACAGTGTCTGTTCGTGTGTTCCAGGGTGGCGGGTTGCAGTGAGGGACAGTTCAGGATGGACTGTGAAACAGTGTCTGTTGTTGTGTTCCAGGGTGGCGGGGAGCAGTGAGGGACAGTTCAGGATGGACTGTGAAACAGTGTCTGTTGGTGTGTTCCAGGGTGGCGGGGTGCAGTGACGGACAGTTCAGGATGGACTGTGAAACAGTGTCTGTTGGTGTGTTCCCGGGTGGCGGGGTGCAGTGAGGGACAGTTCAGGATGGACCGTGAAACTGTGTCTGTTGGTGTGTTCCAGGGTGGTGGGGTGCAGTGAGGGACAGTTCAGGAGTGGCTGTGAAACACTGTCTGTTGGTGTGTTCCAGGGTGGCGGGGTGCATTGAGGGACAGTTCAGGATGGACTGTGAAACTGTGTCTGTTGGTGTGTTCCAGGGTGGTGGGGTGCAGTGAGGGACATTTCAGGATGGTCCGTGAAACTGTGTCTGTTGGTGTGTTCCAGGGTGGCGGGGTGCAGTGAGGGACAGTTCAGGATGGACTGTGAAACTGTGTCTGTTGATGTGTTCCAGGGTGGCGGGGTGCATTGAGGGACAGTTCAGGATGGACTGTGAAACAGTGTCTGTTGGTGTGTTCCAGGGTGGCGGGGTGCAGTGAGGGACAATTCAGGATGGACTGTGAAACTGTGTCTGTTGGTTTGTTCCAGGGTGGAGTGGTGCAGTGAGGGACAGCTCAGGATGGACTGTGAAACAGTGTCTGTTGGTGTGTTCCAGGGTGGCGGGGTGCTGTGAGAGACAGTTCAGGATGGACTGTGAAACAGTCTCTGTTGGTGTGTTCCAGGGTGGCAGGTTGCAGTGAGAGACAGTTCAGGATGGACTGTGAAACAGTGTCTGTTGGTGTGTTCCAGGGTGGCGGGGTGCAGTGAGAGTCACTTCAGGATGGTCTGTGAAACAGTGTCTGTTTGTGTGTTCCAGGGTGGCGGGGCGCAGTGAGAGACAGTTCAGGATGGACCGTGAAACAGTGCCTGTTGGTGTGTTCCAGGGTGGCGGGGTGCAGTGAGAGACAGTTCAGGATGGACCGTGAAACAGTGCCTGTTGGTGTGTTCCAGGGTGGCGGGGTGCAGTGAGGGACAGCTCAGGAGTGACTGTGAAACTGTGCCTGTTGGTGTGTTCCAGGGTGGCGGGGTGCAGTGAGAGACAGTTCAGGACCGACTGTGAAACAATGTCTGTTGGTGTGTTCCAGGGTGGCGGGGTGAAGCGAGAGACATCTCAGGATGGACTGTGAAACAGTGTCTGTAGGTCTGTTCCAGGTTGGCGGGGTGCAGTGAGGGACAGTTCAGGATGGACTGTGAAACAGTGTCTGTTGGTGTGTTCCAGGGTGGCGGGGTGCAGTGAGAGACAGTTCAGGATGGACCGTGAAACAGTGTCTGTTGCTGTGTTCCAGGGTGGCGGGGTGAAGTGAGGGACAGTTCAGGATGGACTGTGAAACAGTGTCTGTAGATCTGTTCCAGGGTGGTGGGGTGCAGTGAGGGACAGTTCAGGATGGACTGTGAAACAGTGTCTGTTGCTGTGTTCCAGGGTGGCGGTGTGCAGTGAGGGACAGTTCAGGATGGGCCGTGAAACAGTGTCTGTTGGTGTGCTCCCGGGTGGGGGGGTGCAGTGAGGGACAGTTCAGGATGGACTGTGAAACTGTGTCTGTTGGTGTGTTCCAGGGTGGTGGGGTGCAGTGACGGACAGTTCAGGATGGACTGTGAAACAATGTCGGTTGGTGTGTTCCAGGGTGGCGGGGTGCAGTGAGAGACAGTTCAGGATGGACTGTGAAACAGTGTCTGTTGGTGTGTTCCAGGGTGGCAGGGTGCAGTGACGGACAGTTCAGGATGGACTGTGAAACAGTGTCTGTTGGTGTGTTCCAGGGTGGCGGGGTGAAGTGAGGGACAGTTCAGGATGCACTGTGAAACGGTGTCTGTTGGTGTGTTCCAGGTTGGCGGGGTGAAGTGAGGGACAGTTCAGGATGGACTGTGAAACGCTGTCTGTTGCTGTGTTCCAGGGTGGCGGGGTGCAGTGAGGGACAGCTCAGGATGGACTGTGAAACAGTGTCTGTTGGTGTGTTCCAGGGTGGCAGGGTGCAGTGAGGGACATTTCAGGATGGACTGTGAAACAGTGTCTGTTGGTGTGTTCCAGGGTGGCGGGGTGCAGTGAGGGACAATTCAGGATGGACTGTGAAACAGTGTCTGTTGGTGTGTTCCAGGGTGGCGGGGTGCAGTGAGAGACAGTTCAGGATGGACTGTGAAACAGTCTCTGTTGGTGTGTTCCAGGGTGGCAGGTTGCAGTGAGAGACAGTTCAGGATGGACTGTGAAACAGTGTCTGTAGGTCTGTTCCAGGGTGGTGGGGTGCAGTGAGGGACAGTTCAGGATGGACTGTGAAACAGTGTCTGTTGGTGTGTTCCAGGGTGGTGGGGTGCAGTGAGAGACAGTGCAGGATGGACTGTGAAACAGTGTCTGGTGGTGTGTTCCAGGGTGGCGGGGTGAAGTGAGGGACAGTTCAGGATGGACCGTGAAACAGTGTCTGTAGGTCTGTTCCAGGGTGGCGGGGAGCAGTGAGGGACAGTTCAGGATGGACTGTGAAACAGTGTCTGTTGGTGTGTTCCAGGGTGGTGGGGTGCAGTGAGGGACAGTTCAGGATGGACCGTGAAACAGTGTCTGTTGCTGTGTTCCAGGGTGGTGGGGTGCAGTGAGGGACAGTTCAGGATGGACCGTGAAACAGTGTCTGTTGGTGTGTTCCAGGGTGGCGGGGTGCAGTGAGGGACAGTTCAGGATGGACCGTGAAACTGTGTCTGTTGGTGTGTTCCAGGGTGGCGGGGAGCAGTGAGGGACAGTTCAGGATGGACTGTGAAACTGTGTCTGTTGGTGTGTTCCAGGGTGGCGGGGTGCAGTGAGGGACAGTTCAGGATGGACTGTGAAACTGTGTCTGTTGGTGTGTTCCAGGGTGGTGGGGTGCAGTGAGGGACAGTTCAGGATGGAATGTGAAACAGCGTCTGTTGGTGTGTTCCAGGGTGGCGGGATGCAGTGAGGGACAGTTCAGGATGGGCTGTGAAACAGTGTCTGTTGGTATGTTCCAGGGTGGTGGGGTGCAGTGAGAGACATTTCAGGCTGGACTGTGAAACAGTGTCTGTTGGTGTGTTCCAGGGTGGCGGGGTGCATTGAGGGACAATTCAGGATGGACTGTGAAACAGTGTCTGTTGCTGTGTTCCAGGGTGGCGAGGTGCAGTGAGAGACATTTCAGGCTGGACTGTGAAACAGTGTCTGTTGGTGTGTTCCAGGGTGGTGGGGTGCAGTGAGGGACAGTTCAGGAGTGGCTGTGAAACACTGTCTGTTGGTGTGTTCCAGGGTGGCGGGGTGCATTGAGGGACAGTTCAGGATGGACTGTGAAACTGTGTCTGTTGGTGTGTTCCAGGGTGGTGGGGTGCAGTGAGGGACATTTCAGGATGGTCCGTGAAACTGTGTCTGTTGGTGTGTTCCAGGGTGGCGGGGTGCAGTGAGGGACAGTTCAGGATGGACTGTGAAACTGTGTCTGTTGATGTGTTCCAGGGTGGCGGGGTGCATTGAGGGACAGTTCAGGATGGACTGTGAAACAGTGTCTGTTGGTGTGTTCCAGGGTGGCGGGGTGCAGTGAGGGACAATTCAGGATGGACTGTGAAACTGTGTCTGTTGGTGTGTTCCAGGGTGGCGGGGTGCATTGAGGGACAGTTCAGGATGGACTGTGAAACAGTGCCTGTTGGTGTGTTCCAGGGTGGCGGGGTGCAGTGAGGGACAGCTCAGGATGGACTGTGAAACAGTGTCTGTTGGTGTGTTCCAGGGTGGCGGGGTGCTGTGAGAGACAGTTCAGGATGGACTGTGAAACAGTCTCTGTTGGTGTGTTCCAGGGTGGCAGGTTGCAGTGAGAGACAGTTCAGGATGGACTGTGAAACAGTGTCTGTTGGTGTGTTCCAGGGTGGCGGGGTGCAGTGAGAGTCACTTCAGGATGGTCTGTGAAACAGTGTCTGTTTGTGTGTTCCAGGGTGGCGGGGCGCAGTGAGAGACAGTTCAGGATGGACCGTGAAACAGTGCCTGTTGGTGTGTTCCAGGGTGGCGGGGTGCAGTGAGAGACAGTTCAGGATGGACCGTGAAACAGTGCCTGTTGGTGTGTTCCAGGGTGGCGGGGTGCAGTGAGGGACAGCTCAGGAGTGACTGTGAAACTGTGCCTGTTGGTGTGTTCCAGGGTGGCGGGGTGCAGTGAGAGACAGTTCAGGACCGACTGTGAAACAATGTCTGTTGGTGTGTTCCAGGGTGGCGGGGTGAAGCGAGAGACATCTCAGGATGGACTGTGAAACAGTGTCTGTAGGTCTGTTCCAGGTTGGCGGGGTGCAGTGAGGGACAGTTCAGGATGGACTGTGAAACAGTGTCTGTTGGTGTGTTCCAGGGTGGCGGGGTGCAGTGAGAGACAGTTCAGGATGGACCGTGAAACAGTGTCTGTTGCTGTGTTCCAGGGTGGCGGGGTGAAGTGAGGGACAGTTCAGGATGGACTGTGAAACAGTGTCTGTAGATCTGTTCCAGGGTGGTGGGGTGCAGTGAGGGACAGTTCAGGATGGACTGTGAAACAGTGTCTGTTGCTGTGTTCCAGGGTGGCGGTGTGCAGTGAGGGACAGTTCAGGATGGGCCGTGAAACAGTGTCTGTTGGTGTGCTCCCGGGTGGGGGGGTGCAGTGAGGGACAGTTCAGGATGGACTGTGAAACTGTGTCTGTTGGTGTGTTCCAGGGTGGTGGGGTGCAGTGACGGACAGTTCAGGATGGACTGTGAAACAATGTCGGTTGGTGTGTTCCAGGGTGGCGGGGTGCAGTGAGAGACAGTTCAGGATGGACTGTGAAACAGTGTCTGTTGGTGTGTTCCAGGGTGGCAGGGTGCAGTGACGGACAGTTCAGGATGGACTGTGAAACAGTGTCTGTTGGTGTGTTCCAGGGTGGCGGGGTGCAGTGAGGGACAGCTCAGGATGGACTGTGAAACAGTGTCTGTTGGTGTGTTCCAGGGTGGCAGGGTGCAGTGAGGGACATTTCAGGATGGACTGTGAAACAGTGTCTGTTGGTGTGTTCCAGGGTGGCGGGGTGCAGTGAGGGACAATTCAGGATGGACTGTGAAACAGTGTCTGTTGGTGTGTTCCAGGGTGGCGGGGTGCAGTGAGAGACAGTTCAGGATGGACTGTGAAACAGTCTCTGTTGGTGTGTTCCAGGGTGGCAGGTTGCAGTGAGAGACAGTTCAGGATGGACTGTGAAACAGTGTCTGTTGGTGTGTTCCAGGGTGGCGGGGTGAAGCGAGAGACATCTCAGGATGGACTGTGAAACAGTGTCTGCAGGTCTGTTCCAGGGTGGCGGGGTGCAGTGAGGGACAGTTCAGGATGGACTGTGAAACAGTGTCTGTTGGTGTGTTCCAGGGTGACGGGGTGCAGTGAGGGACAGTTCAGGATGGACTGTGAAACAGTGTCTGTAGGTCTGTTCCAGGGTGGTGGGGTGCAGTGAGGGACAGTTCAGGATGGACTGTGAAACAGTGTCTGTTGGTGTGTTCCAGGGTGGTGGGGTGCAGTGAGAGACAGTTCAGGATGGACTGTGAAACAGTGTCTGGTGGTGTGTTCCAGGGTGGCGGGGTGAAGTGAGGGACAGTTCAGGATGGACTGTGAAACAGTGTCTGTAGGTCTGTTCCAGGGTGGTGGGGTGCAGTGAGGGACAGTTCAGGATGGAATGTGAAACAGTGTCTGTTGCTGTGTTCCAGGGTGGCGGTGTGCAGTGAGGGACAGTTCAGGATGGGCCGTGAAACAGTGTCTGTTGGTGTGTTCCCGGGTGGCGGGGTGCAGTGAGAGACAGTTCAGGATGGACTGTGAAACAGTGTCTGTTGGTGTGTTCCAGGGTGGCGGGGTGCAGTGAGAGACAGTTCAGGATGGACTGTGAAACAGTGTCTGTTCATGTGTTCCAGGGTGGCGGGGTGCAGTGAGGGACAGTTCAGGATTGGCTGTGAAACAGGGTCTGTTGGTGTGTTTCAGGGTGGTGGGGTGCAGTGAGGGACATTTCAGGATGGTCCGTGAAGCTGTGGCTGTTGGTGTGTTTCAGGGTGGTGGGGTGCAGTGAGGGACATTTCAGGATGGTCCGTGAAACTGTGTCTGTTGGTGTGTTCCAGGGTGGCGGGGTGCAGTGAGGGACAGTTCAGGATGGACTGTGAAACTGTGTCTGTTGATGTGTTCCAGGGTGGCGGGGTGCATTGAGGGACAGTTCAGGATTGACTGTGAAACTGTGTCTGTTGGTGTGTTCCAGGGTGGTGAGGTGCAGTGAGGGACAGCTCAGGATGGACTGTGAAACTGTGTCTGTTGGTGTGTTCTAGGGTGGCGGGGTGCAGTGAGGGACAGTTCAGGATGGACCGTGAAACTGTGTCTGTACGTGTGTTCCAGGGTGGCGGGGTGCAGTGAGGGACAGTTCAGGATGGACCGTGAAACTGTGTCTGTTGGTGTGTTCCAGGGTGGCGGGGTGCAGTGAGGGACAGTTCAGGATGGACCTTGAAACTGTGTCTGTTGGTGTGTTCCAGGGTGGCGGGGAGCAGTGAGGGACAGTTCAGGATGGACTGTGAAACAGTGTCTGTTGGTGTGTTCCAGGGTGGCGGGGTGCAGTGAGGGACAGTTCAGGATGGACTGTGAAACAGTGTCTGTTGGTGTGTTCCCGGGTGGTGGGGTGCAGTGAGGGACATATCTTGATGGACTGTGAAACTGTGTCTGTTGGTATGTTCCAGGGTGGTGGGGTGCAGTGAGGGACAGTTCAGGATGGACTGTGAAACAGTGTCTGTTGGTGTGTTCCAGGGTGGCGGGGTGCAGTGAGGGACATTTCAGGATGGACTGAGAAACAGTGTCTGTTGGTGTGTTCCAGGGTGGCGAGGTGCAGTGAGGGACATTTCAGGATGGACTGCGAAACGCTGTCTGTTGCTGTGTTCCCGGGTGGCGGGGTGCAGTGAGGGACAGTTCAGGATGGACTGTGAAACGCTGTCTGTTGCTGTGTTCCAGGGTGGCGGGGTGAAGTGAGGGACAGTTCAGGATGGACTGTGAAACGCTGTCTGTTGCTGTGTTCCCGGGTGGCGGGGTGCAGTGAGGGACAATTCAGGATGGACTGAGAAACAGTGTCTGTTGGTGTGTTCCAGGGTGGCGAGGTGCAGTGAGGGACATTTCAGGCTGGACTGTGAAACAGTTACTGTTGGTGTGTTCCAGGGTGGCGGGGTGCAATGAGGGACAGTTCAGGATGGATTGTGAAACAGTGTCTGTTGGTGTGTTCCAGGGTGGTGGGGTGCAGTGAGGGACAGTTCAGGAGTGGCTGTGAAACACTGTCTGTTGGTGTGTTCCAGGGTGGCGGGGTGCATTGAGGGACAGTTCAGGATGGACTGTGAAACTGTGTCTGTTGGTGTGTTCCAGCGTGGCGGGTTGCAGTGGGAGACAGTTCAGGATGGACTGTGAAACTGTGTCTGTTGGTGTGTTTCAGGGTGGTGGGGTGCAGTGAGGGACATTTCAGGATGGTCCGTGAAACTGTGTCTGTTGGTGTGTTCCAGGGTGGCGGGGTGCAGTGAGGGACAGTTCAGGATGGACTGTGAAACTGTGTCTGTTGATGTGTTCCAGGGTGGCGGGGTGCATTGAGGGACAGTTCAGGATGGACTGTGAAACTGTGTCTGTTGGTGTGTTCCAGGGTGGTGGGGTGCAGTGAGGGACAGCTCAGGATGGAGTGTGAAACTGTGTCTGTTGGTGTGTTCTAGGGTGGCGGGGTGCAGTGATGGACAGTTCAGGATGGATCGGGAAACTGTGTCTGTTCGTGTGTTCCAGGGTGGCGGGTTGCAGTGAGGGACAGTTCAGGATGGACTGTGAAACTGTGTCTGTTGGTGTGATCCAGGGTGGTGGGGTGCAGTGAGGGACAGTTCAGGATGGACTGTGAAACAGTGTCTGTTGGTGTGTTCCAGGGTGGTGGCGTGCATTGAGGGACAGTTCAGGATGGACTGTGAAACTGTGTCTGTTGGTGTGTTCCAGGGTGGTGGGGTGCAGTGACGGACAGTTCAGGATGGACTGTGAAACAGTGTCTGTTGGTGTGTTACAGGGTGGCGGGGTGCAGTGAGAGACAGTTCAGGATGGACTGTGAAAGAGTGTCTGTTGGTGTGTTCCAGTGTGGCGGGGTGAAGTGACGGACAGTTCAGGATGGACTGTGAAACAGTGTCTGTTGGTGTGTTCCAGGGTGGCGGGGTGAAGTGAGGGACAGTTCAGGATGGACTGAGAAACGGTGTCGGTTGGTGTGTTCCAGGGTGGCGGGGTGAAGTGAGGGACAGTTCAGATGGACTGTGAAACGCTGTCTGTTGCTGTGTTCCAGGGTGGCGGGGTGCAGTGAGGGACAGCCCAGGATGGACTGTGAAACAGTGTCTGTTGGTGTGTTCCAGGGTGGCAGGGTGCAGTGAGGGACATTTCAGGATGGACTGTGAAACAGTGTCTGTTGGTGTGTTTCAGGGTGGCGGGGTGCAGGGAGGGACAATTCAGGATGGACTGTGAAACAATGTCTGTAGATCTGTTCCAGGGTGGCGGTGTGCAGTGAGGGACAGTTCAGGATGGGCTGTGAAACAGTGTCTGTTGGTGTGCTCCCGGGTGGGGGGGTGCAGTGAGGGACAGTTCAGGATGGACTGTGAATCAGTGTCTGTTGGTGTGTTCCAGGGTGGCGGGGTGCAGTGAGAGACAGTTCAGGATGGACTGTGAAACAGTGTCTGTTGGTGTGTTCCAGGGTGGCGGGGTGCAGTGAGAGACAGTTCATTATGGACTGTGAAACAGTGTCTGTTCATGTGTTCCAGGGTGGCGGGGTGCAGTGAGGGACATTTCAGGATTGGCTGTGAAACAGGGTCTGTTGGTGTGTTTCAGGGTGGTGGGGTGCATTGAGGGACATTTCAGGATGGTCCGTGAAACGGTGTCTGTTGATGTGTTCCAGGGTGGCGGGGTGCATTGAGGGACAGTTCAGGATGGACTGTGAAACTGTGTCTGTTGGTGTGTTCCAGGGTGGCGGGGTGCATTGAGTGATAGATCAGGATGGACTGTGAAACAGTGTCTGTTCGTGTGTTCCAGGGTGGCGGGTTGCAGTGAGGGACAGTTCAGGATGGACTGTGAAACACTGTCTGTTGTTGTGTTCCAGGGTGGCGGGGAGCAGTGAGGGACAGTTCAGGATGGACTGTGAAACAGTGTCTGTTGGTGTGTTCCAGGGTGGCGGGGTGCAGTGACGGACAGTTCAGGATGGACTGTGAAACAGTGTCTGTTGTTGTGTTCCCGGGTGGCGGGGTGCAGTCAGGGACATATCTTGATGGACTGTGAAACTGTGTCTGTTGGTGTGTTCCAGGGTGGTGGGGTGCAGTGAGGGACAGTTCAGGATGGACTGTGAAACAGTGTCTGTTGGTGTGTTCCAGGGTGGCGGGGAGCAGGGAGGGACAATTCAGGATGGACTGTGAAACAGTGTCTGTTGGTGTGTTCCAGGGTGGTGAGGTGCAGTGAGTGACATTTCAGGCTGGACTGTGAAACAGTTACTGTTGTTGTGTTCCAGGGTGGCGGGGTGCAATGAGGGACAGTTCAGGATGGACTGTGAAACAGTGTCTGTTGGTGTGTTCCAGGGTGGCGGGGTGCAGTGAGGGACAGTTCAGGAGTGGCTGTGAAACACTGTCTGTTGGTGTGTTCCAGGGTGGCGGGGTGCATTGAGGGACAGTTCAGGATGGACTGTGAAACTGTGTCTGTTGGTGTGTTCCAGGGTGGCGGGGTGCAGTGAGGGACAGTTCAGGAGTGGCTGTGAAACACTGTCTGTTGGTGTGTTCCAGGGTGGCGGGTTGCAGTGGGAGACAGTTCAGGATGGACTGTGAAACTGTGTCTGTTGGTGTGTTTCAGGGTGGTGGGGTGCAGTGAGGGACATTTCAGGATGGTCTGTGAAACTGTGTCTGTTGGTGTGTTCCAGGGTGGCGGGGTGCAGTGAGGGACAGTTCAGGATGGACTGTGAAACTGTGTCTGTTGATATGTTCCAGGGTGGCGGGGTGCATTGAGGGACAGTTAAGGATGGACTGTGAAACTGTGTCTGTTGGTGTGTTCCAGGGTGGTGGGGTGCAGTGAGGGACAGCTCAGGATGGACTGTGAAACTGTGTCTGTTGGTGTGTTCTAGGATGGCGGGGTGCAGTGATGGACAGTTCAGGATGGACCGTGAAACTGTGTCTGTTCGTGTGTTCCAGGGTGGCGGGTTGCAGTGAGGGACAGTTCAGGATGGAGAAAAGAGAGAGATCTGTTGGTGTGATCCAGGGTGGTGGGGTGCAGTGAGGGACAGCTCAGGATGGACTGTGAAACTGTGTCTGTTGGTGTGTTCCAGGGTGGTGGGGTGCAGTGACGGACAGTTCAGGATGGACTGTGAAACAGTGTCTGTTGGTGTGTTCCAGGGTGGCGGGGTGCAGTGAGAGACAGTTCAGGATGGACTGTGAAACAGTGTCTGTTGGTGTGTTCCAGGGTGGCAGGGTGCAGTGACGGACAGTTCAGGATGGACTGTGAAACAGTGTCTGTTGGTGTGTTCCAGGGTGGCGGGGTGAAGTGAGGGACAGTTCAGGATGCACTGTGAAACGGTGTCTGTTGGTGTGTTCCAGGGTGGCGGGGTGAAGTGAGGGACAGTTCAGGATGGACTGTGAAACGCTGTCTGTTGCTGTGTTCCAGGGTGGCGGGGTGAAGTGAGGGACAGTTCAGGATGGACTGTGAAACGCTGTCTGTTGCTGTGTTCCAGGGTGGCGGGGTGCAGTGAGGGACAGCTCAGGATGGACTGTGAAACAGTGTCTGTTGCTGTGTTCCAGGGTGGCAGGGTGCAGTGAGGGACATTTCAGGATGGACTGTGAAACAGTGTCTGTTGGTGTGTTCCAGGGTGGCGGGGTGCAGTGAGGGACAATTCAGGATGGACTGTGAAACAGTGTCTGTTGGTGTGTTCCAGGGTGGCGGGGTGCAGTGAGAGACAGTTCAGGATGGACTGTGAAACAGTCTCTGTTGGTGTGTTCCAGGGTGGCAGGTTGCAGTGAGAGACAGTTCAGGATGGACTGTGAAACAGTGTCTGTTGGTGTGTTCCAGGGTGGCGGGGTGCAGTGAGGAACAGCTCAGGAGTGACTGTGAAACTGTGTCTGTTGGTGTGTTCCAGGGTGGCGGGGTGAAGCGAGAGACATCTCAGGATGGACTGTGAAACAGTGTCTGTTGGTGTGTTCCAGGGTGGCGGGGTGCAGTGGGAGACAGTTCAGGATGGATTGTGAAACAGTGTCTGTTGGTGTGTTACAGGTTGGCGGGGTGCAGTGAGGGACATTTCAGGATGGACTGTGAAACAGTGTCTGTTGGTGTGTTCCAGGGTGACGGGGTGCAGTGAGGGACAGTTCAGGATGGACTATGAAACTGTGTCTGTTGGTGTGTTCCAGGGTGGCGGGGTGAAGTGAGGGACAGTTCAGGATGGACTGTGAAACAGTGTCTGTAGGTCTGTTCCAGGGTGGTGGGGTGCAGTGAGGGACAGTTCAGGATGGACTGTGAAACAGTGTCTGGTGGTGTGTTCCAGGGTGGCGGGGTGAAGTGAGGGACAGTTCAGGATGGACTGCGAAACAGTGTCAGTTGGTGTGTTCCAGGGTGGCGGGGTGCAGTGAGAGACATTTCAGGATGGACTGTGAAACAGTGTCAGTTGGTGTGTTCCAGGGCGGCGGGGTGCAGTGAGGGACATTTCAGGATGGACTGTGAAACTGTGTCTGTTGGTGTGTTCCAGGGTGGCGGGGTGCAGTCAGGGACAGTTCAGGTTGGACTGTGAAACTGTGTCTGTTGGTGTGTTCCAGGGTGGAGGGGTGCAGTGAGAGACATTTCAGGATGGACTGTGAAACAGTGTCAGTTGGTGTGTTCCAGGGTGGCGGGGTGCAGTGAGGGACAGTTCAGGATGGACTGTGAAACTGTCTCTGTTGGTGTGTTCCAGGGTGGCGGGGTGCAGTGAGGGACAGTTCAGGATGGACTGTGAAACAGTGTCTGTTGGTGTGTTCCAGGGTGGCAGGGTGCAGTGAGGGACAGTTCAGGATGGACTGTGAAACTGTGTCTGTTGGTGTGTTCCAGGGTGGCGGGGTGCAGTGAGGGGCAGTTCAGGATGGACTGTGAAACAGTGTCTGTTGGTGTGTTCCTAGGTGGCGGGGTGAAGTGAGGGACAGTTCAGGATGGACTGTGAAACAGCGTCTGTTGGTGTGTTCCAGGGTGGCGGGGTGCAGTGAGGGACAGTTCAGGATGAACCATGAAACAATGTCTGTTGGTGTGTTCCAGGGTGGCGGGGTGCAGTGAGGGAAAGCTCAGGATGAACCGTGAAACAGTGTCTGTTGGTGTGTTCCAGGGTGGCGGGGTGCAGTGAGGGACAGTTCAGGATGGACTGTGAAACAGTGTCTGTTGGTGTGTTCCAGGGTGGCGGGGTGCAGTGAGGGACAGTTCAGGATGGACCGTGAAACGGTGTCTGTTGGTGTGTTCCCGGGTGGCGGGGTGCAGTCAGGGACATATCTTGATGGACTGTGAAACTGTGTCTGTTGGTGTGTTCCAGGGTGGTGGGGTGCAGTGAGGGACAGTTCAGGATGGACTGTGAAACAGTGTCTGTTGGTGTGTTCCAGGGTGGCGGGGTGAAGTGAGGGACAGTTCAGGATGGACTGTGAAACGCTGTCTGGTGCTGTGTTCCAGGGTGGCGGGGTGCAGGGAGGGACAATTCAGGATGGACTGTGAAACAGTGTCTGTTGGTGTGTTCCAGGGTGGCGAGGTGCAGTGAGGGACATTTCAGGCTGGACTGTGAAACAGTTACTGTTGTTGTCTTCCAGGGTGGCGGGGTGCAATGAGGGACAGTTCAGGATGGACTGTGAAACTGTGTCTGTTGGTGTGTTCCAGCGTGGCGGGTTGCAGTGGGAGACAGTTCAGGATGGACTGTGAAACTGTGTCTGTTGGTGTGTTCCAGGGTGGCGGGGTGCAGTGAGGGACATTTCAGGATGGTCCGTGAAACTGTGTCTGTTGGTGTGTTCCAGGGTGGCGGGGAGCAGTGAGGGACAGCTCAGGATGGACTGTGAAACTGTGTCTGTTGGTGTGTTCTAGGATGGCGGGGTGCAGTGATGGACAGTTCAGGATGGACCGTGAAACTGTGTCTGTTCGTGTGTTCCAGGGTGGTGGGGTGCAGTGACGGACAGTTCAGGATGGACTGTGAAACAGTGTCTGTTGGTGTGTTCCAGGGTGGCGGGGTGCAGTGAGGGACAGTTCAGGATGGACTGTGAAACAGTGTCTGTTGGTGTGTTCCAGGGTGGCAGGGTGCAGTGACGGACAGTTCAGGATGGACTGTGAAACAGTGTCTGTTGGTGTGTTCCAGGGTGGCGGGGTGCAGTGAGAGACAGTTCAGGATGGACTGTGAAACAGTGTCTGTTGGTGTGTTCCAGGGTGGCAGGGTGCAGTGACGGACAGTTCAGGATGGACTGTGAAACAGTGTCTGTTGGTGTGTTCCAGGGTGGCGGGGTGAAGTGAGGGACAGTTCAGGATGCACTGTGAAACGGTGTCTGTTGGTGTGTTCCAGGGTGGCGGGGTGAAGTGAGGGACAGTTCAGGATGGACTGTGAAACGCTGTCTGTTGCTGTGTTCCAGGGTGGCGGGGTGCAGTGAGGGACAGCTCAGGATGGACTGTGAAACAGTCTCTGTTGGTGTGTTCCAGGGTGGCAGGTTGCAGTGAGAGACAGTTCAGGATGGACTGTGAAACAGTGTCTGTTGGTGTGTTCCAGGGTGGCAGGGTGCAGTGAGGGACAGTTCAGGATGGACCGTGAAACAGTGTCTGCAGGTCTGTTCCAGGGTGGCGGGGTGCAGTGAGGGACAGTTCAGGATGGACTGTGAAACAGTGTCTGTTGGTGTGTTCCAGGATGGCGGGGTGCAGTGAGGGACATTTCAGGATGGAATGTGGAACAGTGTCTGTTGGTGTGTTCCAGGGTGGCGGGTTGCAGTGGGAGACAGTTCAGGATGGATTGTGAAACAGTGTCTGTTGGTGTGTTACAGGTTGGCGGGGTGAAGTGAGGGACAGTTCAGGATGGACTGTGAAACAGTGTCTGTAGGTCTGTTCCAGGGTGGTGGGGTGCAGTGAGGGACAGTTCAGGATGGACTGTGAAACAGTGTCTGTTGGTGTGTTCCAGGGTGGCGGGGTGAAGTGAGGGACAGTTCAGGATGGACTGTGAAACAGTGTCTGTAGGTCTGTTCCAGGGTGGTGGGGTGCAGTGAGGGACAGTTCAGGATGGACTGTGAAACAGTGTCTGTTGGTGTGTTCCAGGGTGGCGGGGTGAAGTGAGGGACAGTTCAGGATGGACTGTGAAACGCTGTCTGGTGCTGTGTTCCAGGGTGGCGGGGTGCAGGGAGGGACAATTCAGGATGGACTGTGAAACAGTGTCTGTTGGTGTGTTCCAGGGTGGCGAGGTGCAGTGAGGGACATTTCAGGCTGGACTGTGAAACAGTTACTGTTGTTGTCTTCCAGGGTGGCGGGGTGCAATGAGGGACAGTTCAGGATGGACTGTGAAACAGTGTCTGTTGGTGTGTTCCAGGGTGACGGGGTGCAGTGAGGGACAGTTCAGGAGTGGCTGTGAAACACTGTCTGTTGGTGTGTTCCAGGGTGGCGGGGTGCAGTGAGGGACAGTTCAGGATGGACTGTGAAACTGTGTCTGTTGGTGTGTTCCAGCGTGGCGGGTTGCAGTGGGAGACAGTTCAGGATGGACTGTGAAACTGTGTCTGTTGGTGTGTTTCAGGGTGGTGGGGTGCAGTGAGGGACATTTCAGGATCGTCCGTGAAACTGTGTCTGTTGGTGTGTTCCAGGGTGGCGGGGAGCAGTGAGGGACAGCTCAGGATGGACTGTGAAACTGTGTCTGTTGGTGTGATCTAGGATGGCGGGGTGCAGTGATGGACAGTTCAGGATGGACCGTGAAACTGTGTCTGTTCGTGTGTTCCAGGGTGGCGGGTTGCAGTGAGGGACAGTTCAGGATGGACTGTGAAACTGTGTCTGTTGGTGTGATCCAGGGTGGTGGTGTGCAGTGAGGGACAGCTCAGCATGGACTGTGAAACAGTGTCTGTTGGTGTGTTCCAGGGTGGTGGCGTGCATTGAGGGACAGTTCAGGATGGACTGTGAAACTGTGTCTGTTGGTGTGTTCCAGGGTGGTGGGGTGCAGTGACGGACAGTTCAGGATGGACTGTGAAACAGTGTCTGTTGGTGTGTTCCAGGGTGGCGGGGTGCAGTGAGAGACAGTTCACGATGGACTGTGAAACAGTGTCTGTTGGTGTGTTCCAGGGTGGCGGGGTGAAGTGAGGGACAGTTCAGGATGGACTGTGAAACGGTGTCTGTTGGTGTGTTCCAGGGTGGCGGGGTGAAGTGAGGGACAGTTCAGGATGGACTGTGAAACGCTGTCTGTTGCTGTGTTCCAGGGTGGCAGGGTGCAGTGAGGGACATTTCAGGATGGACTGTGAAACAGTGTCTGTTGGTGTGTTCCAGGGTGGCGGGGTGCAGTGAGGGACAATTCAGGATGGACTGTGAAACAGTGTCTGTTGGTGTGTTCCAGGGTGGCGGGGTGCAGTGAGAGACAGTTCAGGATGGACTGTGAAACAGTCTCTGTTGGTGTGTTCCAGGGTGGCAGGTTGCAGTGAGAGACAGTTCAGGATGGACTCTGAAACAGTGTCTGTTGGTGTGTTCCAGGGTGGCGGGGTGCAGTGAGGGACAGCTCAGGAGTGACTGTGAAACTGTGTCTGTTGGTGTGTTCCAGGGTGGCAGGGTGAAGCGAGAGACATCTCAGGATGGACTGTGAAATAGTGTCTGTAGGTCTGTTCCAGGGTGGCGGGGTGCAGTGAGGGACAGTTCAGGATGGACTGTGAAACAGTGTCTGTTGGTGTGTTCCAGGGTGGCGGGTTGCAGTGGGAGACAGTTCAGGATGGATTGTGAAACAGTGTCTGTTGGTGTGTTACAGGTTGGCGGGGTGCAGTGAGGGACAGTTCAGGATGGACTGTGAAACAGTGTCTGTTGGTGTGTTCCAGGGTGGCGGGGTGCATTGAGGGACAGTTCAGGATGGACTGTGAAACTGTGTCTGTTGGTGTGTTCCAGGGTGGCGGGGTGCAGTGAGGGACAGTTCAGGAGTGGCTGTGAAACACTGTCTGTTGGTGTGTTCCAGGGTGGCGGGTTGCAGTGGGAGACAGTTCAGGATGGACTGTGAAACTGTGTCTGTTGGTGTGTTTCAGGGTGGTGGGGTGCAGTGAGGGACATTTCAGGATGGTCTGTGAAACTGTGTCTGTTGGTGTGTTCCAGGGTGGCGGGGTGCAGTGAGGGACAGTTCAGGATGGACTGTGAAACTGTGTCTGTTGATATGTTCCAGGGTGGCGGGGTGCATTGAGGGACAGTTAAGGATGGACTGTGAAACTGTGTCTGTTGGTGTGTTCCAGGGTGGTGGGGTGCAGTGAGGGACAGCTCAGGATGGACTGTGAAACTGTGTCTGTTGGTGTGTTCTAGGATGGCGGGGTGCAGTGATGGACAGTTCAGGATGGACCGTGAAACTGTGTCTGTTCGTGTGTTCCAGGGTGGCGGGTTGCAGTGAGGGACAGTTCAGGATGGACTGTGAAACTGTGTCTGTTGGTGTGATCCAGGGTGGTGGGGTGCAGTGAGGGACAGCTCAGGATGGACTGTGAAACTGTGTCTGTTGGTGTGTTCCAGGGTGGTGGGGTGCAGTGACGGACAGTTCAGGATGGACTGTGAAACAGTGTCTGTTGGTGTGTTCCAGGGTGGCGGGGTGCAGTGAGAGACAGTTCAGGATGGACTGTGAAACAGTGTCTGTTGGTGTGTTCCAGGGTGGCAGGGTGCAGTGACGGACAGTTCAGGATGGACTGTGAAACAGTGTCTGTTGGTGTGTTCCAGGGTGGCGGGGTGAAGTGAGGGACAGTTCAGGATGCACTGTGAAACGGTGTCTGTTGGTGTGTTCCAGGGTGGCGGGGTGAAGTGAGGGACAGTTCAGGATGGACTGTGAAACGCTGTCTGTTGCTGTGTTCCAGGGTGGCGGGGTGAAGTGAGGGACAGTTCAGGATGGACTGTGAAACGCTGTCTGTTGCTGTGTTCCAGGGTGGCGGGGTGCAGTGAGGGACAGCTCAGGATGGACTGTGAAACAGTGTCTGTTGCTGTGTTCCAGGGTGGCAGGGTGCAGTGAGGGACATTTCAGGATGGACTGTGAAACAGTGTCTGTTGGTGTGTTCCAGGGTGGCGGGGTGCAGTGAGGGACAATTCAGGATGGACTGTGAAACAGTGTCTGTTGGTGTGTTCCAGGGTGGCGGGGTGCAGTGAGAGACAGTTCAGGATGGACTGTGAAACAGTCTCTGTTGGTGTGTTCCAGGGTGGCAGGTTGCAGTGAGAGACAGTTCAGGATGGACTGTGAAACAGTGTCTGTTGGTGTGTTCCAGGGTGGCGGGGTGCAGTGAGGAACAGCTCAGGAGTGACTGTGAAACTGTGTCTGTTGGTGTGTTCCAGGGTGGCGGGGTGAAGCGAGAGACATCTCAGGATGGACTGTGAAACAGTGTCTGTTGGTGTGTTCCAGGGTGGCGGGGTGCAGTGGGAGACAGTTCAGGATGGATTGTGAAACAGTGTCTGTTGGTGTGTTACAGGTTGGCGGGGTGCAGTGAGGGACATTTCAGGATGGACTGTGAAACAGTGTCTGTTGGTGTGTTCCAGGGTGACGGGGTGCAGTGAGGGACAGTTCAGGATGGACTATGAAACTGTGTCTGTTGGTGTGTTCCAGGGTGGCGGGGTGAAGTGAGGGACAGTTCAGGATGGACTGTGAAACAGTGTCTGTAGGTCTGTTCCAGGGTGGTGGGGTGCAGTGAGGGACAGTTCAGGATGGACTGTGAAACAGTGTCTGGTGGTGTGTTCCAGGGTGGCGGGGTGAAGTGAGGGACAGTTCAGGATGGACTGCGAAACAGTGTCAGTTGGTGTGTTCCAGGGTGGCGGGGTGCAGTGAGAGACATTTCAGGATGGACTGTGAAACAGTGTCAGTTGGTGTGTTCCAGGGCGGCGGGGTGCAGTGAGGGACATTTCAGGATGGACTGTGAAACTGTGTCTGTTGGTGTGTTCCAGGGTGGCGGGGTGCAGTCAGGGACAGTTCAGGTTGGACTGTGAAACTGTGTCTGTTGGTGTGTTCCAGGGTGGAGGGGTGCAGTGAGAGACATTTCAGGATGGACTGTGAAACAGTGTCAGTTGGTGTGTTCCAGGGTGGCGGGGTGCAGTGAGGGACAGTTCAGGATGGACTGTGAAACTGTCTCTGTTGGTGTGTTCCAGGGTGGCGGGGTGCAGTGAGGGACAGTTCAGGATGGACTGTGAAACAGTGTCTGTTGGTGTGTTCCAGGGTGGCAGGGTGCAGTGAGGGACAGTTCAGGATGGACTGTGAAACTGTGTCTGTTGGTGTGTTCCAGGGTGGCGGGGTGCAGTGAGGGGCAGTTCAGGATGGACTGTGAAACAGTGTCTGTTGGTGTGTTCCTAGGTGGCGGGGTGAAGTGAGGGACAGTTCAGGATGGACTGTGAAACAGCGTCTGTTGGTGTGTTCCAGGGTGGCGGGGTGCAGTGAGGGACAGTTCAGGATGAACCATGAAACAATGTCTGTTGGTGTGTTCCAGGGTGGCGGGGTGCAGTGAGGGAAAGCTCAGGATGAACCGTGAAACAGTGTCTGTTGGTGTGTTCCAGGGTGGCGGGGTGCAGTGAGGGACAGTTCAGGATGGACTGTGAAACAGTGTCTGTTGGTGTGTTCCAGGGTGGCGGGGTGCAGTGAGGGACAGTTCAGGATGGACCGTGAAACGGTGTCTGTTGGTGTGTTCCCGGGTGGCGGGGTGCAGTCAGGGACATATCTTGATGGACTGTGAAACTGTGTCTGTTGGTGTGTTCCAGGGTGGTGGGGTGCAGTGAGGGACAGTTCAGGATGGACTGTGAAACAGTGTCTGTTGGTGTGTTCCAGGGTGGCGGGGTGAAGTGAGGGACAGTTCAGGATGGACTGTGAAACGCTGTCTGGTGCTGTGTTCCAGGGTGGCGGGGTGCAGGGAGGGACAATTCAGGATGGACTGTGAAACAGTGTCTGTTGGTGTGTTCCAGGGTGGCGAGGTGCAGTGAGGGACATTTCAGGCTGGACTGTGAAACAGTTACTGTTGTTGTCTTCCAGGGTGGCGGGGTGCAATGAGGGACAGTTCAGGATGGACTGTGAAACTGTGTCTGTTGGTGTGTTCCAGCGTGGCGGGTTGCAGTGGGAGACAGTTCAGGATGGACTGTGAAACTGTGTCTGTTGGTGTGTTCCAGGGTGGCGGGGTGCAGTGAGGGACATTTCAGGATGGTCCGTGAAACTGTGTCTGTTGGTGTGTTCCAGGGTGGCGGGGAGCAGTGAGGGACAGCTCAGGATGGACTGTGAAACTGTGTCTGTTGGTGTGTTCTAGGATGGCGGGGTGCAGTGATGGACAGTTCAGGATGGACCGTGAAACTGTGTCTGTTCGTGTGTTCCAGGGTGGTGGGGTGCAGTGACGGACAGTTCAGGATGGACTGTGAAACAGTGTCTGTTGGTGTGTTCCAGGGTGGCGGGGTGCAGTGAGGGACAGTTCAGGATGGACTGTGAAACAGTGTCTGTTGGTGTGTTCCAGGGTGGCAGGGTGCAGTGACGGACAGTTCAGGATGGACTGTGAAACAGTGTCTGTTGGTGTGTTCCAGGGTGGCGGGGTGCAGTGAGAGACAGTTCAGGATGGACTGTGAAACAGTGTCTGTTGGTGTGTTCCAGGGTGGCAGGGTGCAGTGACGGACAGTTCAGGATGGACTGTGAAACAGTGTCTGTTGGTGTGTTCCAGGGTGGCGGGGTGAAGTGAGGGACAGTTCAGGATGCACTGTGAAACGGTGTCTGTTGGTGTGTTCCAGGGTGGCGGGGTGAAGTGAGGGACAGTTCAGGATGGACTGTGAAACGCTGTCTGTTGCTGTGTTCCAGGGTGGCGGGGTGCAGTGAGGGACAGCTCAGGATGGACTGTGAAACAGTCTCTGTTGGTGTGTTCCAGGGTGGCAGGTTGCAGTGAGAGACAGTTCAGGATGGACTGTGAAACAGTGTCTGTTGGTGTGTTCCAGGGTGGCAGGGTGCAGTGAGGGACAGTTCAGGATGGACCGTGAAACAGTGTCTGCAGGTCTGTTCCAGGGTGGCGGGGTGCAGTGAGGGACAGTTCAGGATGGACTGTGAAACAGTGTCTGTTGGTGTGTTCCAGGATGGCGGGGTGCAGTGAGGGACATTTCAGGATGGAATGTGGAACAGTGTCTGTTGGTGTGTTCCAGGGTGGCGGGTTGCAGTGGGAGACAGTTCAGGATGGATTGTGAAACAGTGTCTGTTGGTGTGTTACAGGTTGGCGGGGTGAAGTGAGGGACAGTTCAGGATGGACTGTGAAACAGTGTCTGTAGGTCTGTTCCAGGGTGGTGGGGTGCAGTGAGGGACAGTTCAGGATGGACTGTGAAACAGTGTCTGTTGGTGTGTTCCAGGGTGGCGGGGTGAAGTGAGGGACAGTTCAGGATGGACTGTGAAACAGTGTCTGTAGGTCTGTTCCAGGGTGGTGGGGTGCAGTGAGGGACAGTTCAGGATGGACTGTGAAACAGTGTCTGTTGGTGTGTTCCAGGGTGGCGGGGTGAAGTGAGGGACAGTTCAGGATGGACTGTGAAACGCTGTCTGGTGCTGTGTTCCAGGGTGGCGGGGTGCAGGGAGGGACAATTCAGGATGGACTGTGAAACAGTGTCTGTTGGTGTGTTCCAGGGTGGCGAGGTGCAGTGAGGGACATTTCAGGCTGGACTGTGAAACAGTTACTGTTGTTGTCTTCCAGGGTGGCGGGGTGCAATGAGGGACAGTTCAGGATGGACTGTGAAACAGTGTCTGTTGGTGTGTTCCAGGGTGACGGGGTGCAGTGAGGGACAGTTCAGGAGTGGCTGTGAAACACTGTCTGTTGGTGTGTTCCAGGGTGGCGGGGTGCAGTGAGGGACAGTTCAGGATGGACTGTGAAACTGTGTCTGTTGGTGTGTTCCAGCGTGGCGGGTTGCAGTGGGAGACAGTTCAGGATGGACTGTGAAACTGTGTCTGTTGGTGTGTTTCAGGGTGGTGGGGTGCAGTGAGGGACATTTCAGGATCGTCCGTGAAACTGTGTCTGTTGGTGTGTTCCAGGGTGGCGGGGAGCAGTGAGGGACAGCTCAGGATGGACTGTGAAACTGTGTCTGTTGGTGTGATCTAGGATGGCGGGGTGCAGTGATGGACAGTTCAGGATGGACCGTGAAACTGTGTCTGTTCGTGTGTTCCAGGGTGGCGGGTTGCAGTGAGGGACAGTTCAGGATGGACTGTGAAACTGTGTCTGTTGGTGTGATCCAGGGTGGTGGTGTGCAGTGAGGGACAGCTCAGCATGGACTGTGAAACAGTGTCTGTTGGTGTGTTCCAGGGTGGTGGCGTGCATTGAGGGACAGTTCAGGATGGACTGTGAAACTGTGTCTGTTGGTGTGTTCCAGGGTGGTGGGGTGCAGTGACGGACAGTTCAGGATGGACTGTGAAACAGTGTCTGTTGGTGTGTTCCAGGGTGGCGGGGTGCAGTGAGAGACAGTTCACGATGGACTGTGAAACAGTGTCTGTTGGTGTGTTCCAGGGTGGCGGGGTGAAGTGAGGGACAGTTCAGGATGGACTGTGAAACGGTGTCTGTTGGTGTGTTCCAGGGTGGCGGGGTGAAGTGAGGGACAGTTCAGGATGGACTGTGAAACGCTGTCTGTTGCTGTGTTCCAGGGTGGCAGGGTGCAGTGAGGGACATTTCAGGATGGACTGTGAAACAGTGTCTGTTGGTGTGTTCCAGGGTGGCGGGGTGCAGTGAGGGACAATTCAGGATGGACTGTGAAACAGTGTCTGTTGGTGTGTTCCAGGGTGGCGGGGTGCAGTGAGAGACAGTTCAGGATGGACTGTGAAACAGTCTCTGTTGGTGTGTTCCAGGGTGGCAGGTTGCAGTGAGAGACAGTTCAGGATGGACTCTGAAACAGTGTCTGTTGGTGTGTTCCAGGGTGGCGGGGTGCAGTGAGGGACAGCTCAGGAGTGACTGTGAAACTGTGTCTGTTGGTGTGTTCCAGGGTGGCAGGGTGAAGCGAGAGACATCTCAGGATGGACTGTGAAATAGTGTCTGTAGGTCTGTTCCAGGGTGGCGGGGTGCAGTGAGGGACAGTTCAGGATGGACTGTGAAACAGTGTCTGTTGGTGTGTTCCAGGGTGGCGGGTTGCAGTGGGAGACAGTTCAGGATGGATTGTGAAACAGTGTCTGTTGGTGTGTTACAGGTTGGCGGGGTGCAGTGAGGGACAGTTCAGGATGGACTGTGAAACAGTGTCTGTTGGTGTGTTCCAGGGTGACGGGGTGCAGTTAGGGACAGTTCAGGATGGACTATGAAACTGTGTCTGTTGGTGTGTTCCAGGGTGGCGGGGTGAAGTGAGGGACAGTTCAGGATGGACTGTGAAACAGTGTCTGTAGGTCTGTTCCAGGGTGGCCGGGTGCAGTGAGGGACAGTTCAGGATGGACTGTGAAACAGTGTCTGTTGGTGTGTTCCAGGGTGGCGGGGTGCAGTGAGAGACAGTTCAGGATGGACTGTGAAACAGTGTCTGTTGGTGTGTTCCAGGGTGGCGGGGTGCAGTGAGAGACAGTTCAGGATGGACTGTGAAACAGTGTCTGTTGGTGTGTTCCAGGGTGGCGGGGTGCAGTGCGAGACAGTTCAGGATGGACTGTGAAACAGTGTCTGTTCATGTGTTCCAGGGTGGCGGGGTGCAGTGAGGGACAGTTCAGGATTGGCTGTGAAACAGGGTCTGTTGGTGTGTTCCAGGGTGGCGGGGTGCAGTGAGAGACAGTTCAGGATGGACTGTGAAACAGTGTCTGTTGGTGTGTTCCCGGGTGGCGGGGTGAAGTGAGGGACAGTTCAGGATGGACTGTGAAACAGTGTCTGTTGCTGTGTTCCAGGGTGGTGGTGTGCAGTGAGGGACAGTTCAGGATGGGCCGTGAAACAGTGTCTGTTGGTGTGTTCCCGGGTGGCGGGGTGCAGTGAGAGACAGTTCAGGATGGACTGTGAAACAGTGTCTGTTGGTGTGTTCCAGGGTGGCGGGGTGCAGTGAGAGACAGTTCAGGATGGACTGTGAAACAGTGTCTGTTCATGTGTTCCAGGGTGGCGGGGTGCAGTGAGGGACAGTTCAGGATTGGCTGTTAAACAGGGTCTGTTGGTGTGTTTCAGGGTGGTGGGGCGCAGTGAGGGACATTTCAGGATGGTCCGTGAAGCTGTGGCTGTTGGTGTGTTCTAGGGTGGCGGGGTGCAGTGAGGGACAGTTCAGGATGGTCTGTGAAACAGTGTCTGTTGGTGTGTTCTAGGGTGGTGGTGTGCAGTGAGGGACAGTTCAGGATGGGCCGTGAAACAGTGTCTGTTGGTGTGTTCCCGGGTGGCGGGGTGCAGTGAGAGACAGTTCAGGATGGACTGTGAAACAGTGTCAGTTGGTGTGTTCCAGGGTGGCGGGGTGCAGTGAGAGACAGTTCAGGATGGACTGTGAAACAGTGTCTGTTCATGTGTTCCAGGGTGGCGGGGTGCAGTGAGGGACAGTTCAGGATGGACTGTGAAACAGTGTCTGTTGGTGTGTTCCAGGGTGGCGGGGTGCAGTGAGAGACAGTTCAGGACCGACTGTGAAACAATGTCTGTTGGTGTGTTCCAGGGTGGCGTGGTGAAGCGAGAGACAGATCAGGATGGACTGTGAAACAGTGTCTGTAGGTCTGTTCGAGGGTGGCGGGGTGCAGTGAGGGACAGTTCAGGATGGACTGTGAAACAGTGTCTGTTGGTGTGTTCCAGGATGGCGGGGTGCAGTGAGGGACAGTTCAGGATGGACTGTGAAACAGTGTCTGTAGGTCTGTTCCAGGGTGGCGGGGTGCAGTGCGAGACAGTTCAGGATGGACTGTGAAACAGTGTCTGTTGGTGTGTTCCAGGGTGGCGGGTTGCAGTGGGAGACAGTTCAGGATGGACCGTGAAACTGTGTCTGTTGGTGTGTTCCAGGGTGGCGGGGTGCAGTGAGAGACAGTTCAGGATGGACTGTGAAACAGTGTCTGTAGGTCTGTTCCAGGGTGGTGGGGTGCAGTGAGGGACAGTTCAGGATGGACTGTGAAACAGTGTCTGTTGGTGTGTTCCAGGGTGACGGGGTGCAGTGAGGGACAGTTCAGGATGGACTGTGAAACTGTGTCTGTTGGTGTGTTCCAGGGTGGCGGGGTGCAGTGAGGGACAGTTCAGGATGGACTGTGAAACAGTGTCTGTTGGTGTGTTCCAGGGTGGCGGGGTGCAGTGAGAGACAGTTCAGGATGGACTGTGAAACAGTGTCTGTTGGTGTGTTCCAGAGTGGCGGGGTGCAGTGAGCGACAGTTCAGGATGGATTGTGAAACAGTGTCTGTTGGTGTGTTACAGGTTGGCGGGGTGCAGTGAGGGACATTTCAGGATGGACGGTGAAACAGTGTCTGTTGGTGTGTTCCAGGGCGGCGGGGTGCAGTGAGGGACATTTCAGGATGGACGGTGAAACAGTGTCTGTTGGTGTGTTCCAGGGCGGCGGGGTGCAGTGAGGGACATTTCAGGATGGACTGTGAAACTCTGTCTGTTGGTGTGTTCCAGGGTGGCGGGGTGCAGTGAGGGACAGTTCAGGTTGGACTGTGAAACAGTGTCTGTTGGTGTGTTCCAGGGTGGCGGGGTGCAGTCAGGGACAGTTCAGGTTGGACTATGAAACTGTGTCTGTTGGTGTGTTCCAGGGTGGCGGGGTGCAGTGAGAGACATTTCAGGATGGACTGTGAAACAGTGTCAGTTGGTGTGTTCCAGGGTGGCGGGGTGCAGTGAGGGACAGTTCAGGATGGACTGTGAAACTGTCTCTGTTGGTGTGTTCCAGGGTGGCGGGGTGCAGTGAGGGACAGTTCAGGATGGACTGTGAAACAGTGTCGGTTGGTGTGTTCCAGGGTGGCAGGGTGCAGTGAGGGACAGTTCAGGATGGACTGTGAAACTGTGTCTGTTGGTGTGTTCCAGGGTGGCGGGGTGCAGTGAGGGGCAGTTCAGGATGGACTGTGAAACAGCGTCTGTTGGTGTGTTCCAGGGTGGCGGGGTGCAGTGAGAGACAGTTCAGGACCGACTGTGAAACAATGTCTGTTGGTGTGTTCCAGGGTGGCGGGGTGAAGCGAGAGACATATCAGGATGGACTGTGAAACAGTGTCTGTAGGTCTGTTCCAGGGTGGCGGGGTGCAGTGAGGGACAGTTCAGGATGGACTGTGAAACAGTGTCTGTTGGTGTGTTCCAGGATGGCGGGGTGCAGTGCGAGACAGTTCAGGATGGACTGTGAAACAGTGTCTGTTGGTGTGTTCCAGGGTGGCGGGTTGCAGTGGGAGACAGTTCAGGATGGATTGTGAAACAGTGTCTGCTGGTGTGTTCCAGGATGGCGGGGTGCAGTGCGAGACAGTTCAGGATGGACTGTGAAACAGTGTCTGTTGGTGTGTTCCAGGGTGGCGGGTTGCAGTGGGAGACAGTTCAGGATGGATTGTGAAACAGTGTCTGTTGGTGTGTTCCAGGGTGGCGGGTTGCAGTGGGAGACATTTCAGGATGGACTGTGAAACAGTGTCTGTTGGTGTGTTCCAGGGTGGCGGGTTGCAGTGGGAGACATTTCAGGATGGACTGTGAAACAGTGTCTGTTGGTGTGTTCCAGGGTGACGGGGTGCAGTGAGGGACAGTTCAGGATGGACTGTGAAACTGTGTCTGTTGGTGTGTTCCAGGGTGGCGGGGTGAAGTGAGGGACAGTTCAGGATGGACTGTGAAACAGTGTCTGTAGGTCTGTTCCAGGGTGGTGGGGTGCAGTGAGGGACAGTTCAGGATGGACTGTGAAACAGTGTCTGTTGGTGTGTTCCAGGGCGGCGGGATGCAGTGAGGGACATTTCAGGATGGACTGTGAAACTGTGTCTGTTGGTGTGTTCCAGGGTGGCGGGGTGAAGTGAGGGACAGTTCAGGATGGACTGTGAAACAGTGCCTGTTGGTGTGTTCCAGGATGGCGGGGTGCAGTGAGGGACAGTTCAGGTTGGACTGTGAAACAGTGTCTGTTGGTGTGTTCCAGGGTGGAGGGGTGCAGTGAGGGACAGCTCAGGAAGGACTGTGAAACTGTGTCTGTTGGTGTGTTCCAGGGTGGCGGGGTGCAGTGAGAGACATTTCAGGATGGACTGTGAAACAGTGTCAGTTGGTGTGTTCCAGGGTGGCGGGGTGCAGTGAGAGACATTTCAGGATGGACTGTGAAACAGTGTCAGTTGGTGTGTTCCAGGGCGGCGGGGTGCAGTGAGGGACATTTCAGGATGGACTGTGAAACTGTGTCTGTTGGTGTGTTCCAGGGTGGCGGGGTGAAGTGAGGGACAGTTCAGGATTTACTGTGAAACAGTGCCTGTTGGTGTGTTCCAGGGTGGCGGGGTGCAGTCAGGGACAGTTCAGGTTGGACTGTGAAACTGTGTCTGTTGGTGTGTTCCAGGGTGGCGGGGTGCAGTGAGAGACATTTCAGGATGGACTGTGAAACAGTGTCAGTTGGTGTGTTCCAGGGTGGCGGGGTGCAGTGAGGGACAGTTCAGGATGGACTGTGAAACTGTCTCTGTTGGTGTGTTCCAGGGTGGCGGGGTGCAGTGAGGGACAGTTTAGGATGGACTGTGAAACAGTGTCTGTTGGTGTGTTCCAGGGTGGCAGGGTGCAGTGAGGGACAGTTCAGGATGGACCGTGAAACTGTGTCTGTTGGTGTGTTCCAGGGTGGCGGGGTGCAGTGAGGGGCAGTTCAGGATGGACTGTGAAACAATGTCTGTTGGTGTGTTCCTGGGTGGCGGGGTGAAGTGAGGGACAGTTCAGGATGGACTGTGAAACAGCGTCTGTTGGTCTGTTCCAGGGTGGCGGGGTGCAGTGAGGGACAGTTCAGGATGGACTGTGATACACTGTCTGTTGGTGTGTTGCAGGGTGGCGTGGTGCAGTGAGGGACAGTTCAGGATGGACTGTGAATCAGTGTCTGTTGGTGTGTTGCAGGGTGGCGTGGTGCAGTGAGGGACAGTTCAGGATGGACTGTGAAACAGTGTCTGTTGGTGTGTTCCATGGTGGCGGGGTGCAGTGAGGGACAGTTCAGGATGGATTGAGAAACAGTGCCTGTTGGTGTGTCCCAGGGTGGCAGGGTGCAGTGAGGGACAGTTCAGGGTGGACTGTGAAACAGTGTCTGTTGGTGTGTTCTTGGGTGGCGGGGTGCAGTGAGGGACAGTTCAGGATGGACTGTGAAACAGTGTCTGTTGGTGTGTTCCAGGGTGGCGGGGTGAAGTGAGGGACAGTTCAGGATGGACTGTGAAACAGTGTCTGTAGGTCTGTTCCAGGGTGGTGGGGTGCAGTGAGGGACAGTTCAGGATGGACTGTGAAACAGTGTCTGTTGGTGTGTTCCAGGGTGGCGGGGTGCAGTGAGAGACAGTTCAGGATGGACTGTGAAACAGTGTCAGTTGGTGTGTTCCAGGGCGGCGGGGTGCAGTGAGGGACATTTCAGGATGGACTGTGAAACTGTGTCTGTTGGTGTGTTCCAGGGTGGCGGGGTGAAGTGAGGGACAGTTCAGGATTTACTGTGAAACAGTGCCTGTTGGTGTGTTCCAGGGTGGCGGGGTGCAGTCAGGGACAGTTCAGGTTGGACTGTGAAACTGTGTCTGTTGGTGTGTTCCAGGGTGGCGGGGTGCAGTGAGAGACATTTCAGGATGGACTGTGAAACAGTGTCAGTTGGTGTGTTCCAGGGTGGCGGGGTGCAGTGAGGGACAATTCAGGATGGACTGTGAAACTGTCTCTGTTGGTGTGTTCCAGGGTGGCGGGGTGCAGTGAGGGACAGTTCAGGATGGACTGTGAAACAGTGTCTGTTGGTGTGTTCCAGGGTGGCAGGGTGCAGTGAGGGACAGTTCAGGATGGACTGTGAAACTGTGTCTGTTGGTGTGTTCCAGGGTGGCGGGGTGCAGTGAGGGGCAGTTCAGGATGGACTGTGAAACAGTGTCTGTTGGTGTGTTCCTGGGTGGCGGGGTGAAGTGAGGGACAGTTCAGGATGGACTGTGAAACAGCGTCTGTTGGTGTGTTCCAGGGTGGCGGGGTGCAGTGAGGGACAGTTCAGGATGGACTGTGATACACTGTCTGTTGGTGTGTTCCACGGTGGCGGGGTGCAGTGAGAGACAGTTCAGGATGAACCATGAAACAATGTCTGTTGGTGTGTTCCAGGGTGGCGGGGTGCAGTGAGGGACAGCTCAGGATGAACCGTGAAACGGTGTCTGTTGGTGTGTTCCAGGGTGGCGGGGTGCAGTGAGGGACAGTTCAGTATGGACTGTGAAACAGTGTCTGTTGGTGTGTTCCAGGGTGGCGGGGTGAAGTGAGGGAAAGTTCAGGATGGACCGTGAAACAGTGTCTGTTGGTGTGTTCCAGGGTGGCGGGCTGCAGTGAGGGACAGTTCAGGATGGACTGTGAAACTGTGTCTGTTGGTGTGTTCCAGGGTGGCGGGGTGCAGTGAGGGACAGTTGAGGATGGACTGTGAAACAGTGTCTGTTGGTGTGTTCCAGGGTGGCGGGGATGCAGTGAAGGACAGTTCAGGATGGACCGTGAAACTGTGTCTGTTGGTGTGTTCCAGGGTGGCGGGGTGCAGTGAGTGATGGATCAGGATGGCCTGTGAAACACTGTCTGATGGTGTGTTCCAGGGTGGCAGGGTGCAGTGAGAGACAGTTCAGGATGGACTGTGAAACAGTGTCTGTTGGTGTTTTCCAGGGTGGCGGGGTGCAGTGAGGGACAGTTCAGGATGGACTGTGAAACAGTGTCTGTTGGTGTGTTCCAGGGTGGCGGGGTGCAGTGAGGGACAGTTCAGGATGGACTGTGAATCAGTGTCTGTTGGTGTGTTGCAGGGTGGCGTGGTGCAGTGAGGGACAGTTCAGGATGGACTGTGAAACAGTGTCTGTTGGTGTGTTCCATGGTGGCGGGGTGCAGTGAGGGACAGTTCAGGATGGATTGTGAAAAAGTGCCTGTTGGTGTGTCCCAGGGTGGCAGGGTGCAGTGAGGGACAGTTCAGGGTGGACTGTGAAACAGTGTCTGTTGGTGTGTTCTTGGGTGGCGGGGTGCAGTGAGGGACAGTTCAGGATGGACTGTGAAACAGTGTCTGTTGGTGTGTTCCAGGGTGGCGGGGTGAAGTGAGGGACAGTTCAGGATGGACTGTGAAACAGTGTCTGTAGGTCTGTTCCAGGGTGGTGGGGTGCAGTGAGGGACAGTTCAGGATGGACTGTGAAACAGTGTCTGTTGGTGTGTTCCAGGGTGGCGGGGTGCAGTGAGAGACAGTTCAGGATGGACTGTGAAACAGTGTCAGTTGGTGTGTTCCAGGGTGGCGGGGTGAAGTGAGGGACAGTTCAGGATTTACTGTGAAACAGTGCCTGTTGGTGTGTTCCAGGGTGGCGGGGTGCAGTGAGAGACATTTCAGGTTGGACTGTGAAACAGTGTCTGTTGGTGTGTTCCAGGGTGGCGGGGTGCAGTGAGGGACAGTTCAGGATGGACAGTGAAACAGTGTCTGTTGGTGTGTTCCAGGGTGGCGGGGTGCAGTGAGGGACAGTTCAGGATGGATTGTGAAACAGTGTCTGTTGGTGTGTTCCAGGGTGGCGGGGTGCAGTGAGGGGCAGTTCAGGGTGGACTGTGAAAAAGTGTCTGTTGGTGTGTTCCTGGGTGGCGGTGTGAAGTGAGGGACAGTTCAGGATGGACTGTGAAACAGCGTCTGTTGGTGTGTTCCAGGGTGGCGGGGTGCAGTGAGGGACAGTTCAGGATGGACTGTGAAACAGTGTCTGTTGGTGTGTTCCACGGTGGCGGGGTGCAGTGAGGGACAGTTCAGGATGAACCGTGAAACAGTGTCTGTTGGTGTGTTCCAGGGTGGCGGGGTGCAGTGAGGGACAGTTCAGGATGGACCGTGAAACAGTGCCTGTTGGTGTGTTCCAGGGTGGCGGGGTGAAGTGAGGGACAGTTCAGGATGGACCGTGAAACAGTGCCTGTTGGTGTGTTCCAGGGTGGCGGGGTGCAGTGAGGGACAGTTCAGGATGGACTGTGAAACCGTGCCTGTTGGTGTGTTCCAGGGTGGCGGGGTGCTGTGAGGCACTGTTAAGGATGGACTGTGAAACAGTGCCTGTTGGTGTGTTCCAGGGTGGCGGGGTGCAGTGAGGGACAGTTCAGGATGGACTGTGAAACCGTGCCTGTTGGTGTGTTCCAGGGTGGCGGGGTGCTGTGAGGCACTGTTAAGGATGGACTGTGAAACAGTGCCTGTTGGTGTGTTCCAGGGTGGCGGGGTGCAGTGAGGGACAGTTCAGGATGGACTGTGAAACAGTGTCTGTTGGTGTGTTCCAGGGTGGCGGGGTGCAGTGAGGGACAGTTCAGGATTGGCTGTGAAACAGGGTCTGTTGGTGTGTTACAGGGTGGCGGGGTGCAGTGAGGGACAGCTCAGGATGGACCGTGAAACTGTGTCTGTTGGTGTGTTCGAGGGAGGCGGGGTGCAGTGAGGGACAGTTCAGGATGGACTGTGAAACAGTGTCTGTTGGTCTGTTCCAGGGTGGCAGGGTGCAGTGAGGGACAGTTCAGGATGGACTGTGAAACTGTGTCTGTTGGTGTGTTCCAGGGTGGCGGGGATGCAGTGAGGGACAGTTCAGGATGGACCGTGAAACAGTGTCTGTTGGTGTGTTCCAGGGTGGCGGGGTGCAGTGAGGGACAGTTCAGGATGGACTGTGAAACAGTGTCTGTTGGTGTGTTCCAGGGTGGCGGGGTGCAGTGAGGGACAGTTGAGGATGGACTGTGAAACATTGTTTGTTGGTGTGTTCCAGGGTGGCGGGGATGCAGTGAGGGACAGTTCAGGATGGACCGTGAAACAGTGTCTGTTGGTGTGTTCCAGGGTGGCGGGGTGCAGTGAGGGACAGTTCAGGATGGACCGTGAAACAGAGTCTGTTGGTGTGTTCCAGGGTGGCGGGGTGCAGTGAGGGACAGTTCAGGATGGACTGTGAAACAGAGTCTGTTGGTGTGTTCCAGGGTGGCGGGGTGCAGTGAGGGACAGTTCAGGATGGACTGTGAATCAGTGTCTGTTGGTTAGTTCCAGGGTGGTGGGGTGCAGTGAGGGAGAGTTCAGGATGGAGAGTGAAACAGTGTCTGTTGGTGTGTTCCAGGGTGGCAGGGTGCAGTGAGGGACAGTTCAGGATGGATTGTGAAACAGTGCCTGTTGGTGTGTTCCATGGTGGCGGGGTGCAGTGAGAGACAGTTCAGGGTGGACTGTGAAACAGTGTCTGTTGGTGTGTTCCAGGGGGGCGGGGTGCAGTGAGGGACAGTTCAGGATGGACTGTGAAACAGTGTCTGTTGGTGTGTTCCAGGGTGGCGGGGTGCAGTGAGAGACAGTTCAGGGTGGACTGTGAAACAGTGTCTGTTGGTGTGTTCCAGGGTGGCGGGGTGCAGTGAGGGACAGTTCAGGATGGACTGTGAAACAGTGTCTGTTGGTGTGTTCCAGGGTGGCGGGGTGCAGTGAGAGACAGTTCAGGGTGGACTGTGAAACAGTGTCTGTTGGTGTGTTCCAGGGTGGCGGGGTGCAGTGAGAGACAGTTCAGGATGGACCGTGAAACAGTGTCTGTTGGTGTGTTCCAGGGTGGCAGGGTGCAGTGAAGGACAGTTCAGGATGGACCGTGAAACAGTGTCTGTTGGTGTGTTCCAGGGTGGCGGGGTGCAGTGAGGGACAGTTCAGGATGGACTGTGAACTGTGTCTGTTGGTGTGTTCCAGGGTGGCGGGGTGCAGTGAGGGACAGTTCAGGATGGACTGTGAACTGTGTCTGTTGGTGTGTTCCAGGGTGGCGGGGTGCAGTGAGGGACAGTTCAGGATGGACAGTGAAACATTGTTTGTTGGTGTGTTCCAGGGTGGCGGGCTGCAGTGAGGGACAGTTCAGGATGGACTGTGAAACAGTTTCTGTTGGTGCGTTCCAGGGTGGCGGGGTGCAGTGAGAGACAGTTCAGGATGGACTGTGAAACTGTCTCTGTTGGTGTGTTCCAGGGTGGCGGGGTGCAGTGAGGGACAGTTCAGGATGGACTGTGAAACAGTGTCTGTTGGTGTGTTCCAGGGTGGCAGGGTGCAGTGAGGGACAGTTCAGGATGGACTGTGAAACTGTGTCTGTTGGTGTGTTCCAGGGTGGCGGGGTGCAGTGAGGGGCAGTTCAGGATGGACTGTGAAACAGTGTCTGTTGGTGTGTTCCTGGGTGGCGGGGTGAAGTGAGGGACAGTTCAGGATGGACTGTGAAACAGCGTCTGTTGGTGTGTTCCAGGGTGGCGGGGTGCAGTGAGGGACAGTTCAGGATGGACTGTGATACACTGTCTGTTGGTGTGTTCCACGGTGGCGGGGTGCAGTGAGAGACAGTTCAGGATGAACCATGAAACAATGTCTGTTGGTGTGTTCCAGGGTGGCGGGGTGCAGTGAGGGACAGCTCAGGATGAACCGTGAAACGGTGTCTGTTGGTGTGTTCCAGGGTGGCGGGGTGCAGTGAGGGACAGTTCAGTATGGACTGTGAAACAGTGTCTGTTGGTGTGTTCCAGGGTGGCGGGGTGAAGTGAGGGAAAGTTCAGGATGGACCGTGAAACAGTGTCTGTTGGTGTGTTCCAGGGTGGCGGGCTGCAGTGAGGGACAGTTCAGGATGGACTGTGAAACTGTGTCTGTTGGTGTGTTCCAGGGTGGCGGGGTGCAGTGAGGGACAGTTGAGGATGGACTGTGAAACAGTGTCTGTTGGTGTGTTCCAGGGTGGCGGGGATGCAGTGAAGGACAGTTCAGGATGGACCGTGAAACTGTGTCTGTTGGCGTGTTCCAGGGTGGCGGGGTGCAGTGAGTGATGGATCAGGATGGCCTGTGAAACACTGTCTGATGGTGTGTTCCAGGGTGGCAGGGTGCAGTGAGAGACAGTTCAGGATGGACTGTGAAACAGAGTCTGTTGGTGTGTTTCCGGGTGGCGGGGTACAGTGAGGGACAGTTCAGGATGGACTGTGAAACAGTGTCTGTTGGTGTGTTCCAGGGTGGCGGGGTGCAGTGAGGGACAGTTCAGGATGGACTGTGAAACAGTGTCTGTTGGTGTGTTCCAGGGTGGCGGGGTGCAGTGAGGGACAGTTCAGGATGGACTGTGAATCAGTGTCTGTTGGTGTGTTGCAGGGTGGCGTGGTGCAGTGAGGGACAGTTCAGGATGGACTGTGAAACAGTGTCTGTTGGTGTGTTCCATGGTGGCGGGGTGCAGTGAGGGACAGTTCAGGATGGATTGTGAAAAAGTGCCTGTTGGTGTGTCCCAGGGTGGCAGGGTGCAGTGAGGGACAGTTCAGGGTGGACTGTGAAACAGTGTCTGTTGGTGTGTTCTTGGGTGGCGGGGTGCAGTGAGGGACAGTTCAGGATGGACTGTGAAACAGTGTCTGTTGGTGTGTTCCAGGGTGGCGGGGTGAAGTGAGGGACAGTTCAGGATGGACTGTGAAACAGTGTCTGTAGGTCTGTTCCAGGGTGGTGGGGTGCAGTGAGGGACAGTTCAGGATGGACTGTGAAACAGTGTCTGTTGGTGTGTTCCAGGGTGGCGGGGTGCAGTGAGAGACAGTTCAGGATGGACTGTGAAACAGTGTCAGTTGGTGTGTTCCAGGGTGGCGGGGTGAAGTGAGGGACAGTTCAGGATTTACTGTGAAACAGTGCCTGTTGGTGTGTTCCAGGGTGGCGGGGTGCAGTGAGAGACATTTCAGGTTGGACTGTGAAACTGTGTCTGTTGGTGTGTTCCAGGGTGGCGGGGTGCAGTGAGGGACAGTTCAGGATGGACAGTGAAACAGTGTCTGTTGGTGTGTTCCAGGGTGGCGGGGTGCAGTGAGGGACAGTTCAGGATGGATTGTGAAACAGTGTCTGTTGATGTGTTCCAGGGTGGCAGGGTGCAGTGAGGGACAGTTCAGGATGGACTGTGAAACTGTGTCTGTTGGTGTGTTCCAGGGTGGCGGGGTGCAGTGAGGGGCAGTTCAGGGTGGACTGTGAAAAAGTGTCTGTTGGTGTGTTCCTGGGTGGCGGTGTGAAGTGAGGGACAGTTCAGGATGGACTGTGAAACAGCGTCTGTTGGTGTGTTCCAGGGTGGCGGGGTGCAGTGAGGGACAGTTCAGGATGGACTGTGAAACAGTGTCTGTTGGTGTGTTCCACGGTGGCGGGGTGCAGTGAGGGACAGTTCAGGATGAACCGTGAAACAGTGTCTGTTGGTGTGTTCCAGGGTGGCGGGGTGAAGTGAGGGACAGTTCAGGATGGACAGTGAAACAGTGTCTGTTGGTGTGTTCCAGGGTGGCGGGGTGCTGTGAGGCACTGTTAAGGATGGACTGTGAAACAGTGCCTGTTGGTGTGTTCCAGGGTGGCGGGGTGCAGTGAGGGACAGTTCAGGATGGACTGTGAAACCGTGCCTGTTGGTGTGTTCCAGGGTGGCGGGGTGCTGTGAGGCACTGTTAAGGATGGACTGTGAAACAGTGCCTGTTGGTGTGTTCCAGGGTGGCGGGGTGCAGTGAGGGACAGTTCAGGATGGACTGTGAAACAGTGTCTGTTGGTGTGTTCCAGGGTGGCGGGGTGCAGTGAGGGACAGTTCAGGATTGGCTGTGAAACAGGGTCTGTTGGTGTGTTCCAGGGTGGCGGGGTGCAGTGAGGGACAGTTCAGGATGGACCGTGAAACTGTGTCTGTTGGTGTGTTCGAGGGAGGCGGGGTGCAGTGAGGGACAGTTCAGGATGGACTGTGAAACTGTGTCTGTTGGTGTGTTCCAGTGTGGCGGGGTGAAGTGAGGGACAGTTCAGGATGGACTGTGAAACAGTTGCTTTTGGTGTGTTCCAGGGTGGCGGGGTGCAGTGAGAGACAGCTCAGGATGGACCGTGAATCAGTGTCTGTTGGTCTGTTCCAGGGTGGCGGGGTGCAGTGAGGGACAGTTGAGGATGGACTGTGAAACAGTGTCTGTTGGTGTGTTCCAGGGTGGCGGGGTGCAGTGAGGGACAGTTCAGGATGGACTGTGAAACAGTGTCTGTTGGTGTGTTCCAGGGTGGCGGGGTGCAGTGAGGGACAGTTCAGGATGGACTGTGAAACAGTGTCTGTTGGTGTGTTCCAGGGTGGCGGGGTGCAGTGAGGGACAGTTGAGGATGGACTGTGAAACATTGTTTGTTGGTGTGTTCCAGGGTGGCGGGGATGCAGTGAGGGACAGTTCAGGATGGACCGTGAAACAGTGTCTGTTGGTGTGTTCCAGGGTGGCGGGGTGCAGTGAGGGACAGTTCAGGATGGACCGTGAAACAGTGTCTGTTGGTGTGTTCCAGGGTGGCGTGGAGCAGTGAGGGACAGATCAGGATGGACTGTGAAACAGAGTCTGTTGGTGTGTTCCAGGGTGGCGGGGTGCAGTGAGGGACAGTTCAGGATGGACTGTGAATCAGTGTCTGTTGGTTAGTTCCAGGGTGGTGGGGTGCAGTGAGGGACAGTTCAGGGTGGACTGTGAAACAGTGTCTGTTGGTTAGTTCCAGGGTGGTGGGGTGCAGTGAGGGACAGTTCAGGATGGACTGTGAAACAGTGTCTGTTGGTGTGTTCCAGGGTGGCGGGGTGCAGTGGGGGACAGTTCAGGGTGGACTGTGAAACAGTGTCTGTTGGTGTGTTCCAGGGGGGCGGGGTGCAGTGAGGGACAGTTCAGGATGGACTGTGAAACAGTGTCTGTTGGTGTGTTCCAGGGTGGCGGGGTGCAGTGAGAGACAGTTCAGGGTGGACTGTGAAACAGTGTCTGTTGGTGTGTTCCAGGGTGGCGGGGTGCAGTGAGGGACAGTTCAGGATGGACTGTGAAACAGTGTCTGTTGGTGTGTTCCAGGGTGGCGGGGTGCAGTGAGAGACAGTTCAGGGTGGACTGTGAAACAGTGTCTGTTGGTGTGTTCCAGGGTGGCAGGGTGCAGTGAAGGACAGTTCAGGATGGACCGTGAAACAGTGTCTGTTGGTGTGTTCCAGGGTGGCGGGGTGCAGTGAGGGACAGTTCAGGATGGACTGTGAACTGTGTCTGTTGGTGTGTTCCAGGGTGGCGGGGTGCAGTGAGGGACAGTTCAGGATGGACTGTGAACTGTGTCTGTTGGTGTGTTCCAGGGTGGCGGGGTGCAGTGAGGGACAGTTCAGGATGGACAGTGAAACATTGTTTGTTGGTGTGTTCCAGGGTGGCGGGCTGCAGTGAGGGACAGTTCAGGATGGACTGTGAAACAGTTTCTGTTGGTGCGTTCCAGGGTGGCGGGGTGCAGTGAGAGACAGTTCAGGATGGACTGTGAAACAGAGTCTGTTGGTGTGTTCCAGGGTGGCGGGGTGCAGTGAGGGACTGTTCAGGATGGACTGTGAAACAGTGTCTGATGGTGTGTTCCAGGGTGGCGGGGTGCAGTGAGAGACAGTTCAGGATGGACTGTGAAACAGTGTCTGTTGGTGTGTTCCAGGGTGGCGGGGATGCAGTGAGGGACAGTTCAGGATGGACTGTGAAACAGTGTCTGTTGGTGTGTTCCAGGGTGGCGGGGTGCAGTGAGGGACAGTTCAGGATGGACTGTGAAACAGTGTCTGTTGGTGTGTTCCAGGGTGGCGGGGTGCAGTGAGGGACTGTTCAGGATGGACTGTGAAACAGTGTCTGTTGGTGTGTTCCAGGGTCGCGGGGTGCAGTGAGGAAAAGTTCAGGATGGACTGTGAATCAGTGTCTGTTGGTTAGTTCCAGGGTGGCGGGGTGCAGTGAGGGACAGTTCAGGATGGACTGTGAAACAGTGTCTGTTGGTGTGTTCCAGGGTGGCGGGGTGCAGTGAGGGAGAGTTCAGGATGGACAGTGAAACAGTGTCTGTTGGTGTGTTCCATGGTGGCGGGGTGCAGTGAGGGACAGTTCAGGATGGATTGTGAAACAGTGTCTGTTGGTCTGTTCCAGGGTGGCGGGGTGCAGTGAGGGACAGTTCAGGATGGACTGTGAAACAGCGTCTGTTGGTGTGTTCCAGGGTGGCGGGGTGCAGTGAGGGACAGTTCAGGATGGACTGTGAAACAGTGTCTGTTGGTGTGTTCCAGGGTGGCGGGGTGCAGTGAGAGTCAGTTCAGGATGGACTGTGAAACAGTGTCTGTTGGTGTGTTCCAGGGTGGCGGGGTGCAGTGAGAGACAGTTCAGGATGAACCGTGAAACAATGTCTGTTGGTGTGTTCCAGGGTGGCGGGGTGCAGTGAGGGACAGTTCAGGATGAACCGTGAAATGGTGTCTGTTGGTGTGTTCCAGGGTGGCGGGGTGCAGTGAGGGACAGTTGAGTATGGACTGTGAAACAGTGTCTGTTGGTGTGTTCCAGGGTGGCGGGGTGAAGTGAGGGAAAGTTCAGGATGGACCGTGAAACAGTGTCTGTTGGTGTGTTCCAGGGTGGCGGGCTGCAGTGAGGGACAGTTCAGGATGGACTGTGAAACAGTTTCTGTTGGTGCGTTCCAGGGTGGCGGGGTGCAGTGAGAGTCAGTTCAGGATGGACTGTGAAACAGTGTCTGTTGGTGTGTTCCAGGGTGGCGGGGTGCAGTGAGAGACAGTTCAGGGTGGACTGTGAAACAGTGTCTGTTGGTGTGTTCCAGGGTGGCGGGGTGCAGTGAGAGACAGTTCAGGATGGACCGTGAAACAGTGTCTGTTGGTGTGTTCCAGGGTGGCAGGGTGCAGTGAAGGACAGTTCAGGATGGACCGTGAAACAGTGTCTGTTGGTGTGTTCCACGGTGGCGGGGTGCAGTGAGGGACAGTTCAGGATGGACAGTGAAACATTGTTTGTTGGTGTGTTCCAGGGTGGCGGGGTGCAGTGAGGGACTGTTCAGGATGGACTGTGAAACAGTGTCTGTTGGTGTGTTCCAGGGTGGCGTGGAGCTGTGAGGGACAGATCAGGATGGACTGTGAAACACTGTCTGATGGTGTGTTCCAGGGTGGCACGGTGCAGTGAGAGACAGTTCAGGATGGACTGTGAAACAGAGTCTGTTGGTGTGTTCCAGGGTGGCGGGGTACAGTGAGGGACAGTTCAGGATGGACTGTGAAACAGTGTCTGTTGGTGTGTTCCAGGGTGGCGGGGTGCAGTGAGATACAGTTCAGGCAGGAGTGTGAATCAGTGCCTGTTGGTGTGTTCCAGGGTGGCGGGGTGCAGTGAGAGACAGTTCAGGCAGGAGTGTGAAACAGTGTCTGTTGGTCTGTTCCAGGGTGGCGGGGTACAGTGAGGGACAGTTCAGGATGGACTGTGAAACAGTGTCTGTTGGTGTGTTCCAGGGTGGCGGGGTGCAGTGAGGGACTGTTCAGGATGGACTGTGAAACAGTGTCTGTTGGTGTGTTCCAGGGTGGCGGGGATGCAGTGAGGGACAGTTCAGGATGGACTGTGAATCAGTGTCTGTTGGTGTGTTCCAGGGTGGCGGGGTGCAGTGAGGGACAGTTCAGGATGGACTGTGAAACAGTGTCTGTTGGTGTGTTCCAGGGTGGCGGGGTGCAGTGAGGGACAGTTCAGGATGGACTGTGAATCAGTGTCTGTTGGTTAGTTCCAGGGTGGCGGGGTGCAGTGAGGGACAGTTCAGGATGGACTGTGAAACAGTGTCTGTTGGTGTGTTCCAGGGTGGCGGGGTGCAGTGAGGGACAGTTCAGGATGGACCGTGAAACAGTGTCTGTTGGTGTGTTCCAGGGTGGCAGGGTGCAGTGAAGGACAGTTCAGGATGGACCGTGAAAATGTGTCTGTTGGTCTGTTCCAGGTTGGCGGGGTGCAGTGAGGGACAGTTCAGGATGGACTGTGAACTGTGTCTGTTGGTCTGTTCCAGGGTGGCGGGGTGCAGTGAGGGACAGTTCAGGATGGACTGTGAACTGTGTCTGTTGGTGTGTTCCAGGGTGGCGGGGTGCAGTGAGGGACAGTTGAGGATGGACTGTGAAACAATGTCTGTTGGTGTGTTCCAGGGTGGCGGGGTGCAGTGAGGGACAGTTCAGGATGGACTGTGAAACAGTGCCTGTTGGTATGTTCCAGGGTGGCGGGGATGCAGTGAAGGACAGTTCAGGATGGACCGTGAAACAGTGTCTGTTGGTGTGTTCCAGGGTGGCACGGTGCAGTGAGAGACAGTTCAGTATGGACTGTGAAACAGAGTCTGTTGGTGTGTTCCAGGGTGGCGGGGTACAGTGAGGGACAGTTCAGGATGGACTTTGAAACAGTGTCTGTTGGTGTGTTCCAGGGTGGCGTGGTGCAGTGAGAGACAGTTCAGGATGGACTGTGAAACAGCGTCTGTTGGTGTGTTCCAGGGTGGCGGGGTGCAGTGAGGGACAGTTCAGGATGGACTGTGAAACAGTGTCTGTTGGTGTGTTCCACGGTGGCGGGGTGCAGTGAGGCACAGTTCAGGATGAACCGTGAAACAATGTCTGTTGGTGTGTTCCAGGGTGGCGGGGTGCAGTGAGAGTCAGTTCAGGATGGACTGTGAAACAGTGTCTGTTGGTGTGTTCCAGGGTGGCGGGGTGCAGTGAGAGACAGTTCAGGCAGGAGTGTGAAACAGTGTCTGTTGGTCTGTTCCAGGGTGGCGGGGTGCAGTGAAGGACAGTTCAGGATGGACTGTGAACTGTGTCTGTTGGTGTGTTCCAGGGTGGCGGGGTGCAGTGAGGGACAGTTCAGGATGGACAGTGAAACATTGTTTGTTGGTGTGTTCCAGGGTGGCGGGGTGCAGTGAGGGACAGTTCAGGATGGACAGTGAAGCAGTGTCTGTTGGTGTGTTCCAGGGTGGCGGGGTGCAGTGAGGGACAGTTGAGGATGGACTGTGAAACAGTGTCTGTTGGTGTGTTCCAGGGTGGCGGGGATGCAGTGAAGGACAGTTCAGGATGGACCGTGAAACAGTGTCTGTTGGTGTGTTCCAGGGTGGCGTGGAGCAGTGAGGGACAGATCAGGATGGACTGTGAAACAGTGCCTGTTGGTGTGTTCCAGGGTGGCGGGGTGCAGTGAGGGACAGTTCAGGATGGACAGTGAAACATTGTTTGTTGGTGTGTTCCAGGGTGGCGGGGTGCAGTGAGGGACAGTTCAGGATGGACTGTGAAACAGTGCCTGTTGGTGTGTTCCAGGGTGGCGGGGTGCAGTGAGGGACAGTTCAGGATGGACAGTGAAACATTGTTTGTTGGTGTGTTCCAGGGTGGCGGGGTGCAGTGAGGGACAGTTCAGGATGGACTGTGAAACACTGTCTGATGGTGTGTTCCAGGGTGGCAGGGTGCAGTGAGGGACAGTTCAGGATGGACTGTGAAACAGTGTCTGTTGGTGTGTTCCAGGGTGGCGGGGTGCAGTGAGGGATAGTTCAGGATGGACTGTGAAACAGTGTCTGTTGGTGTGTTGCAGGGTGGCGGGGTGCAGTGAGGGACAGTTCAGGATGGACTGTGAAACAGTGTCTGTTGATGTGTTCCAGGGTGGCAGGGTGCAGTGAGGGACAGTTCAGGATGGACTGTGAAACAGTGCCTGTTGGTGTGTTCCAGGGTGGCAGGGTGCAGTGAGGGACAGTTCAGGATGGACTGTGAAACTGTGTCTGTTGGTGTGTTCCAGGGTGGCGGGGTGCAGTGAGGGGCAGTTCAGGTGGACTGTGAAACAGTGTCTGTTGGTGTGTTCCTGGGTGGCGGGGTGCAGTGAGGGACAGTTCAGGATGGACTGTGAAACAGTGTCTGTTGGTGTGTTCCACGGTGGCGGGGTGCAGTGAGGGACAGTTCAGGATGAACCGTGAAACAATGTCTGTTGGTGTGTTCCAGGGTGGCGGGGTGCAGTGAGGGACAGTTCAGGATGGACTGTGAAACAGTGTCTGTTGGTGTGTTCCAGGGTGGCGTGGTGCAGTAAGGCACAGCTCAGGATGGACTGTGAATCATTGTCTGTTGGTGTGTTGCAGGGTGGCGGGGTGCAGTATGGGACATTTCAGGATGGACTGTGAATCAGTGTCTGTTGGTTTGTTCCAGTGTGGCGGGGTGCAGTGTGGGACAGTTCAGGATGGACAGTGAAACAGTGTCTGTTGGTGTGTTCCATGGTGGCGGGGTGCAGTGAGGGACAGTTCAGGATGGACTGTGAAACTGTGTCTGTTGGTGTGTTCCAGGGTGGTGGGGTGCAGTGAGAGACAGTTCAGGATGGACTGTGAAACTGTCTCTGTTGATGTGTTCCAGGGTGGCGGGGTGCAGTGAGGGACAGTTCAGGATGGACTGTGAAACTGTCTCTGTTGGTGTGTTCCAGGGTGGCAGGGTGCAGTGAGGGACAGTTCAGGATGGACTGTGAAAGTGTGTCTGTTGGTGTGTTCCAGGGCAGCGGGGTGCAGTGAGGGGCAGTTCAGGATGGGCTGTGAAACAGCGTCTGTTGGTGTCTTCCAGCGTGGCGGGGTGCAGTGAGGGACAGTTCAGGATGAACCGTGAAACAATGTCTGTTGGTGTGTTCCAGGGTGGCGGGGTGCAGTGAGGGACAGTTCAGGATGGACTGTGAAACTGTGTCTGTTGGTGTCTTCCAGCGTGGCGGGGTGCAGTGAGGGACAGTTCAGGATGGACTTTGAAACAGTGTCTGTTGGTGTGTTTCAGGGTGGCGTGGTGCAGTAAGGGACAGTTCAGGATGGACTGTGAAACACTGTCTGTTGGTGTGTTGCACGGTGGCGGGGTGCAGTATGGGACAGTTCAGGATGGACTGTGAAACTGTGTCTGTTGGTGTGTTCCAGGGTGGCGGGGTGCAATGAGGGACAGTTCAGGATGGACTGTGAAACACTGTCTGTTGGTGTGTTCGAGGGTGGCGGGGTGCAGTGAGGAACAGTTCAGGATGGACTGTGAAACACTGTCTGTTGGTGTGTTCCAGGGTGGCGGGGTGCAGTGAGGGACAGTTCAGGATGGACTGTGAAACAATGTCTGTTGGTGTGTTCCAGGGTGGCGGGGTGCAGTGAGGGACAGCTCAGGATGAACCGTGAAACGGTGTTTGTTGGTGTGTTCCAGGGTGGCGGGGTGCAGTGAGGAACAGTTCAGGATGGACTGTGAAACACTGTCTGTTGGTGTGTTCCAGGGTGGCGGGGTGCAGTGAGGGACAGTTCAGGATGGACTGTGAAACAATGTCTGTTGGTGTGTTCCAGGGTGGCGGGGTGCAGTGAGGGACAGTTCAGTATGGACTGTGAAACAGTGTCTGTTGGTGTGCTCCAGGGTGGCGGTGTGAAGTGAGGGAAAGTTCAGGATGGACCGTGAAACAGTGTCTGTTGGTGTGTTCCAGGGTGGCGGGGTGCAGTGAGGAACAGTTCAGGATGGACTGTGGAACAGTGTTTGTTGGTGTGTTCCAGGGTGGCGGGGTGCAGTGAGGGACAGTTGAGGATGGACTGTGAACTGTGTCTGTTGGTGTGTTCCAGGGTGGTGGGGTGCAGTGGGGAACAGTTCAGGATGGACTGTGAAACATTGTTTGTTGGTGTGTTCCAGGGTGGCGGGGTGAAGTGAGGGACAGTTCAGGATGGACTGTGAAACTGTGTCTGTTGGTGTCTTCCAGCGTGGCGCGGTGCAGTGAGGGACAGTTCAGGATGGACTTTGAAACAGTGTCTGTTGGTGTGTTCCAGGGTGGCGTGGTGCACTCAGGGACAGCTCAGGATGGACTGTGAAACAGTGTCTGTTGGTGTGTTCCAGGGTGGCAGGGTGCAGTGAGGGACAGTTCAGGATGTACTGTGAAACTGTGTCTGTTGGTGTCTTCCTGGGTGGCGGGGTGAAGTGAGGGACAGTTCAGGATGGACTGTGAAACAGCGTCTGTTGGTGTGTTCCAGGGTGGCGGGATGCATTGAGGGACATTTCAGGATGGACTGTGAAACAGTGTCTGTTGGTGTGTTCCAAGGTGGCGGGGTGCAGTGAGGGACAGTTCAGGATGAACTGTGAAACAATGTCTGTTGGTGTGTTCCAGGGTGGCGGGTTGCAGTGAGGGACAGCTCAGGATGAACCGTGAACGGTGTCTGTTGGTGTGTTCCAGGGTGGCGGGGTGCAGTGAGGGACAGTTCAGTATGGACTGTGAAACAGTGTCTGTTGGTGTGTTCCAGGGTGGCGGGGTGAAGTGAGGGAAAGTTCAGGATGGACCGTGAAACAGTGTCTGTTGGTGTGTTCCAGGGTGGTGGGGTGCAGTGAGAGTCAGTTCAGGATGGACTTTGAAACAGTGTCTGTTGGTGTGTTCCAGGGTGGCGGGGTGCAGTGAGGGGCAGTTCAGGATGGACTGTGAAACAGTGTCTGTTGGTGTGTTCCAGGGTGGCGGGGTGCAGTGAAGGACAGCTCAGGATGGACCGTGAAACATTGTCTGTTGGTGTGTTACAGGGTGGCGGGGTGCAGTGAGGGACAGTTCAGGATGGACTGTGGAACAGTGTCTGTTGGTGTGTTCCAGGGTGGCGGGGTGCAGTGAGGGACAGTTCAGGGTGGACTGTGAAACATTGTTTGTTGGTGTGTTCCAGGGTGGCGGGGTGCAGTGAGGGACAGTTCAGGATGGACTGTGGAACAGTGTCTGTTGGTGTGTTCCAGGGTGGCGGGGTGCAGTGAGGGACAGTTCAGGATGGACAGTGAAACAGTGTCTGTTGGTTTGTTCCACGGTGGCGGGGTGAAGTGAGGGACAGTTCAGGATGAACCGTGTAACAATGTCTGTTGGTGTGTTCCAGGGTGGCGGGGTGCAGTGAGGGACAGTTCAGTATGGCCTGTGATACAGTGTCTGTTGGTGTGTTCCAGGGTGGCGGGGTGCAGTGAGGGACAGTTCAGGATGGACCGTGAAACATTGTCTGTTGTTGTGTTCCAGGGTGGCCGGGTGCAGTGAGGGACAGTTCAGGATGGACCGTGAAACTGTGTCTGCTGGTGTGTTCCAGGGTGGCGGGGTGCAGTGAGGGACAGTTCAGGATGGACCGTGAAACTGTGTCTGCTGGTGTGTTCCAGGGTGGCGGGGTGCAGTGAGGGACAGTTCAGGATGGACTTTGAAACAGTGTCTGTTGATGTGTTCCAGGGTGGCGGGGTGCAGTGAGGGACAGTTCAGGATGGACTGTGAAACGGTGTCTGTTGGTATGTTCCAGGGTGGCGGGGATGCAGTGAGGGACAGTTCAGGATGGACTGTGAATCAGTGTCTGTTGGTATGTTCCAGGGTGACGGGGATGCAGTGAGGGACAGTTCAGGATGGACTGTGAAACAGTGTCTGTTGGTGTGTTGCTGGGTGGTGGGGTGCAGTGAGGGACAGTTCAGGATGGACAGTGAAACAGTGTCTGTTGGTGTGTTCCACGGTGGCGGGGTGCAGTGAGGGACAGTTCAGGATGAACCGTTAAACAATGTCTGTTGGTGTGTTCCAGGGTGGCGGGGTGCAGTGAGGGACAGCTTAGGATGAACCGTGAAACGGTGTCTGTTGGTGTGTTCCAGGGTGGCGGGGTGCAGTGAGGGACAGTTCAGTATGGACTGTGATACAGTGTCTGTTGGTGTGTTCCAGGTTGGCGGGGTGCAGTGAGGGACAGTTCAGGATGGACCGTGAAATAATGCCTGTTGGTGTGTTCCAGGGTGGCGGGGTGCAGTGAGGGACAGTTCAGGATGGACCGTGAAACTGTGTCTGTTGGTGTGTTCCAGGGTGGCGGGGTGCAGTGAGGGACAGTTCAGGATGGACAGTGAAACATTGTCTGTTGGTGTGTTCCAGGGTGGCGGGGTGCAGTGAGGGACAGTTCAGGATGGACTTTGAAACAGTGTCTGTTGGTGTGTTCCAGGGTGGCGGGGTGCAGTGAGGGACAGCTCAGGATGGACTGTGAAACAGTGTCTGTTGGTGTGTTCCAGGGTGGCGGGGTGCAGTGAGGGACAGTTCAGGATGGACTGTGAAACAGTGTCTGTTGGTATGTTCCAGGGTGGCGGGGATGCAGTGAGGGACAGTTCAGGATGGACTGTGAATCAGTGTCTGTTGGTGTGTTGCAGGGTGGCGGGGTGCAGTGAGGGACAGTTCAGGATGGACAGTGAAACAGTGTCTGTTGGTGTGTTCCAGGGTGGTGGGGTGCAGTGAGGAACAGTTCAGGATGGACTGTGAAACCCTGTCTGTTGGTGTGTTCCAGGGTGGCAGGGTGCAGTTAGGGACCGTTCAGGATGGACTGTGAAACAGTGTCTGTGGTGTGTTCCATGGTGGCGGGGTGCAGTGAGGGACAGTTCAGGATGGACTGTGAAACAGTGTCTGTTGGTGTGTTCCAGGGTGCCGGGGTGCAGTGAGGGACAGTTCAGGATGGACTGTGAAACAATGTCTGTTGGTGTGTTCCAGGGTGGAGGGGTGCAGTGAAGGACAGTTCAGGATGGACTGTGAAACAGTGTCTGTTGGTGTGTTCCAGGGTGGCGGGGTGCAGTGAGGGACAGTTCAGGAGGGACTGTGAAACAGTGACTGTTGGTGTGTTCCACGGTGGCGGGGTGCAGTGAGGGACAGTTCAGGATGAACCGTGAAACAGTGTCTGTTGGTGTGTTCCAGGGTGCCGGGGTGCAGTGAGGGACAGTTCAGGATGGACTGTGAAACAATGTCTGTTGGTGTGTTCCAGGGTGGAGGGGTGCAGTGAAGGACAGTTCAGGATGGACTGTGAAACAGTGTCTGTTGGTGTGTTCCAGGGTGGCGGGGTGCAGTGAGGGACAGTTCAGGAGGGACTGTGAAACAGTGACTGTTGGTGTGTTCCAGGGTGGCGGGGCGCAGTGAGGGACAGCTCAGGATGAACCGTGAAACAGTGTCTGTTGGTGTGTTCCAGGGTGGCGGGGTGCAGTGAGGGACAGCTCAGGATGAACCGTGAAACAGTGTCTGTTCATGTGTTCCAGGGTGGCGGGGTGCAGTGAGGGACAGTTCAGGATGGACCGTGAAACAGTGTCTGTTGGTGTGTTGCAGTGTGGCAGGGTGCAGTGAGGGACAGTCCAGGATGGAATGTGGAACAGTGTCTGTTGGTGTGTTCCAGGGTGGTGGGGTGCTGTGAGGAACAGTTCAGGATGGACCGTGAAACAGTGTCTGTTGGTGTGTTACAGGGTGGCGGGGTGCAGTGAGGGACAGTTTAGGATGGACTGTGGAACAGTGTCTGTTGGTGTGTTACAGGGTGGCGGGGTGCAGTGAGGGACAGTTCAGGATGGACTGTGAAACTGTCTCTGTTGGTGTGTTCCAGGGTGGCGGGGTGCAGTGAGGGACAGTTCAGTATGGACTGTGAAACAGTGTCTGTTGGTGTGTTCCAGGGTGGCGGTGTGAAGTGAGGGAATGTTCAGGATGGACCGTGAAACAATGTCTGTTGATGTGTTCCAGGGTGGTGGGGTGCAGTGAGGGACAGTTCAGGATGGACTGTGAAACAGTGTCTGTTGGTGCGTTCAAGGGTGGCGGGGTGCAGTGAGGGACAGTTCAGGATGGACTGTGCAACAGTGTCTGTTGGTGTGTACCAGGGTGGCGGGGTGCAGTGAGGGACAGTTGAGGAGGGACTGTGAACTGTGTCTGTTGGTGTGTTCCAGGGTGGTGGGGTGCAGTGGGGAACAGTTCAGGATGGACTGTGAAACATTGTTTGTTGGTGTGTTCCAGGGTGGCGGGATGAAGTGAGGGACAGTTCAGGATGGACTGTGAAACAGTGTCTGTTGGTGTGTTCCAGGGTGGCGGGGTGCAGTGAGGGACAGTTCAGGATGAACCGTGAAACAATGTCTGTTGGTGTGTTCCAGGGTGGCGGGGTGCAGTGAGGGACAGTTCAGGATGGACTGTGAAACAGTGTCTGTTGTTGTGTTCCAGCGTGGCGGGGTGCAGTGAGGGACCGTTCAGGATGGACTTTGAAACAGTGTCTGTTGGTGTGTTGCAGGGTGGCGGAGTGCAGTGAGGAACAGTTCAGGATGGACTGTGAAACAGTGTCTGTTGGTGTGTTCCAGGGTGGCAGGGTGCAGTGAGGGACAGTTCAGGATGAACCGTGAAACAGTGTCTGTTCATGTGTTCCAGGGTGGCGGGGTGCAGTGAGGGACAGTTCAGGATGGACCGTGAAACAGTGTCTGTTGGTGTGTTGCTGTGTGGCGGGGTGCAGTGAGGGACAGTCGAGGATGGAATGTGGAACAGTGTCTGTTGGTGTGTTCCAGGGTGGTGGGGTGCTGTGAGGAACAGTTCAGGATGGACCGTGAAACAGTGTCTGTTGGTGTGTTACAGGGTGGCGGGGTGCAGTGAGGGACAGTTCAGGATGGACTGTGCAACAGTGTCTGTTGGTGTGTACCAGGGTGGCGGGGTGCAGTGAGGGACAGTTGAGGATGGACTGTGAACTGTGTCTGTTGGTGTGTTCCAGGGTGGTGGGGTGCAGTGGGGAACAGTTCAGGATGGACTGTGAAACATTGTTTGTTGGTGTGTTCCAGGGTGGCGGGGTGAAGTGAGGGACAGTTCAGGATGGACTGTGAAACAGTGTCTGTTGGTGTGTTCCAGGGTGGCGGGGTGCAGTGAGGGACAGTTCAGGATGAACCGTGAAACAATGTCTGTTGGTGTGTTCCAGGGTGGCGGGGTGCAGTGAGGGACAGTTCAGGATGGACCGTGAAACAGTGTCTGTTGGTGTGTTCCAGGGTGGCAGGGTGCAGTGAGGGACAGTTCAGGATGGACTGTGAAACAGTGTCTGTTGTTTTGTTCCAGCGTGGCGGGGTGCAGTGAGGGACCGTTCAGGATGGACTTTGAAACAGTGTCTGTTGGTGTGTTGCAGGGTGGCGGAGTGCAGTGAGGAACAGTTCAGGATGGACTGTGAAACAGTGTCTGTTGGTGTGTTCCAGGGTGGCAGGGTGCAGTGAGGGACAGTTCAGTATGGACTGTGATACAGTGTCTGTTGGTGTGTTCCAGGTTGGCGGGGTGCAGTGAGGGACAGTTCAGGATGGACTGTGAAACAATGCCTGTTGGTGTGTTCCAGGGTGGCGGGCTGCAGTGAGGGACAGTTCAGGATGGACCGTGAAACTGTGTCTGTTGGTGTGTTCCAGGGTGGCGGGGTGCAGTGAGGGACAGTTCAGGATGGACAGTGAAACATTGTCTGTTGGTGTGTTCCAGGGTGGTGGGGTGCAGTGAGGGACAGTTCAGGATGGACTGTGAAACGGTGTCTGTTGGTGTGTTGCAGGGTGGTGGGGTGCAGTGAGGGACAGTTCAGGATGGACAGTGAAACAGTGTCTGTTGGTGTGTTCCAGGGTGGCGGGGTGCAGTGAGAGACAGTTCAGGATGGACTGTGAAACAGTGTCTGTTGGTGTGTTCCAGGGTGGCGGGGTGCAGTGAGGGACAGTTCAGGATGGACTGTGAAACGGTGTCTGTTGGTGTGTTGCAGGGTGGTGGGGTGCAGTGAGGGACAGTTCAGGATGGACAGTGAAACAGTGTCTGTTGGTGTGTTCCAGGGTGGCGGGGTGCAGTGAGAGACAGTTCAGGATGGACTGTGAAACAGTGTCTGTTGGTGTGTTGCAGGGTGGTGGGGTGCAGTGAGGGACAGTTCAGGATGGACAGTGAAACAGTGTCTGTTGGTGTGTTCCACGGTGGCGGGGTGCAGTGAGGGACAGTTCAGGATGAACCGTTAAACAATGTCTGTTGGTGTGTTCCAGGGTGGTGGGGTGCAGTGAGGGACAGTTCAGTATGGACTGTGATACAGTGTCTGTTGGTGTGTTCCAGGTTGGCGGGGTGCAGTGAGGGACAGTTCAGGATGGACCGTGAAACAATGCCTGTTCGTGTATTCCAGGGTGGCGGGTTGCAGTGAGGGACAGTTCAGGATGGACCGTGAAACTGTGTCTGTTGGTGTGTTCCAGGGTGGCGGGGTGCAGTGAGGGACAGTTCAGGATGGACAGTGAAACATTGTCTGTTGGTGTGTTCCAGGGTGGTGGGGTGCAGTGAGGAACAGTTCAGGATGGACTGTGAAACCCTGTCTGTTGGTGTGTTCCAGGGTGGCAGGGTGCAGTTAGGGACAGTTCAGGATGGACTGTGAAACAGTGTCTGTGGTGTGTTCCATGGTGGCGGGGTGCAGTGAGGGACAGTTCAGGATGGACTGTGAAACAGTGTCTGTGGTGTGTTCCATGGTGGCGGGGTGCAGTGAGGGACAGTTCAGGATGGACTGTGAATCTGTGTCTGTTGGTGTGTTCCAGGGTGCCGGGGTGCAGTGAGGGACAGTTCAGGATGGACTGTGAAACAATGTCTGTTGGTGTGTTCCAGGGTGGAGGGGTGCAGTGAAGGACAGTTCAGGATGGACTGTGAAACAGTGTCTGTTGGTGTGTTCCAGGGTGGCGGGGTGCAGTGAGGGACAGTTCAGGAGGGACTGTGAAACAGTGACTGTTGGTGTGTTCCACGGTGGCGGGGTGCAGTGAGGGACAGTTCAGGATGAACCGTGAAACAATGTCTGTTGGTGTGTTCCAGGGTGGCGGGGCGCAGTGAGGGACAGCTTAGGATGAACCGTGAAACAGTGTCTGTTGGTGTGTTCCAGGGTGGCGGGGTGCAGTGAGGGACAGCTCAGGATCAACCGTGAAACAGTGTCTGTTCATGTGTTCCAGGGTGGCGGGGTGCAGTGAGGGACAGTTCAGGATGGACCGTGAAACAGTGTCTGTTGGTGTGTTGCAGTGTGGCGGGGTGCAGTGAGGGACAGTCCAGGATGGAATGTGGAACAGTGTCTGTTGGTAGTGTTCCAGGGTGGCGGGGTGCAGTGAGGGACAGTTTAGGATGGACTGTGGAACAGTGTCTGTTGGTGTGTTACAGGGTGGCGGGGTGCTGTGAGGAACAGTTCAGGATGGACCGTGAAACAGTGTCTGTTGGTGTGTTACAGGGTGGCGGGGTGCAGTGAGGGACAGTTTAGGATGGACTGTGGAACAGTGTCTGTTGGTGTGTTACAGGGTGGCGGGGTGCAGTGAGGGACAGTTCAGGATGGACTGTGAAACTGTCTCTGTTGGTGTGTTCCAGGGTGGCGGGGTGCAGTGAGGGACAGTTCAGGATGGACTGTGAAACAGTGTCTGTTGGTGTGTTCCAAGGTGGCAGGGTGCAGTGAGGGACAGCTCAGGATGAACCGTGAAATGGTGTTTGTTGGTGTGTTCCAGGGTGGCGGGGTGCAGTGAGGGACAGTTCAGGATGGACTGTGAATCAGTGTCTGTTGGTGTGTTCCAGGGTGGCGGTGTGAAGTGAGGGAATGTTCAGGATGGACCGTGAAACAGTGTCTGTTGGTGTGTTCCAGCGTGGTGGAGTGCAGTGAGGGACAGTTCAGGATGGACTGTGAAACAGTGTCTGTTGGTGCGTTCAAGGGTGGCGGGGTGCAGTGAGGGACAGTTCAGGATGGACTGTGCAACAGTGTCTGTTGGTGTGTACCAGGGTGGCGGGGTGCAGTGAGGGACAGTTGAGGATGGACTGTGAACTGTGTCTGTTGGTGTGTTCCAGGGTGGTGGGGTGCAGTGGGGAACAGTTCAGGATTGACTGTGAAACATTGTTTGTTGGTGTGTTCCAGGGTGGCGGGATGAAGTGAGGGACAGTTCAGGATGGACTGTGAAACAGTGTCTGTTGGTGTGTTCCAGGGTGGCGGGGTGCAGTGAGGGACAGTTCAGGATGAACCGTGAAACAATGTCTGTTGGTGTGTTCCAGGGTGGCGGGGTGCAGTGAGGGACAGTTCAGGATGGACTGTGAAACAGTGTCTGTTGTTGTGTTCCAGCGTGGCGGGGTGCAGTGAGGGACCGTTCAGGGTGGACTTTGAAACAGTGTCTGTTGGTGTGTTGCAGGGTGGCGGAGTGCAGTGAGGAACAGTTCAGGATGGACTGTGAAACAGTGTCTGTTGGTGTGTTCCAGGGTGGCAGGGTGCAGTGAGGGACAGTTCAGGATGAACCGTGAAACAGTGTCTGTTCATGTGTTCCAGGGTGGCGGGGTGCAGTGAGGGACAGTTCAGGATGGACCGTGAAACAGTGTCTGTTGGTGTGTTGCAGTGTGGCGGGGTGCAGTGAGGGACAGTCCAGGATGGAATGTGGAACAGTGTCTGTTGGTGTGTTCCAGGGTGGTGGGGTGCTGTGAGGAACAGTTCAGGATGGACCGTGAAACAGTGTCTGTTGGTGTGTTCCAGGGTGGCGGTGTGAAGTGAGGGAATGTTCAGGATGGACCGTGAAACAGTGTCTGTTGGTGTGTTCCAGGGTGGTGGGGTGCAGTGAGGGACAGTTCAGGATGGACTGTGAAACAGTGCCTGTTGGTGCGTTCAAGGGTGGCGGGGTGCAGTGAGGGACAGTTCAGGATGGACTGTGCAACAGTGTCTGTTGGTGTGTACCAGGGTGGCGGGGTGCAGTGAGGGACAGTTGAGGATGGACTGTGAACTGTGTCTGTTGGTGTGCTCCAGGGTGGTGGGGTGCAGTGGGGAACAGTTCAGGATGGACTGTGAAACATTGTTTGTTGGTGTGTTGCAGGGTGGCGGGGTGCAGTGAGGGACAGTTCAGGATGAACCGTGAAACAATGTCTGTTGGTGTGTTCCAGGGTGGCGGGGTGCAGTGAGGGACAGTTCAGGATGGACTGTGAAACAGTGTCTGTTGTTGTGTTCCAGCGTGGCGGGGTGCAGTGAGGGACCGTTCAGGATGGACTTTGAAACAGTGTCTGTTGGTGTGTTGCAGGGTGGCGGAGTGCAGTGACGAACAGTTCAGGATGGACTGTGAAGCAGTGTCTGTTGGTGTGTTCCAGGGTGGCAGGGTGCAGTGAGGGACAGTTCAGGATGGACTGTGAAACAGCGTCTGTTGGTGTGTTCCAGGGTGGCGGGGTGCATTGAGGGACAGTTCAGGATGGACTGTGAAACAGTGTCTGTTGGTGTGTTCCAAGGTGGCGGGGTGCAGTGAGGGACAGTTGAGGATGAACTGTGAAACAATGTCTGTTGGTGTGTTCCAGGGTGGCGGGGTGCAGTGAGGGACAGCTCAGGATGAACCGTGAAACGGTGTCTGTTGGTGTGTTCCAGGTTGGCGGGGTGCAGTGAGGGACAGTTCAGGATGGACCGTGAAACAGTGTCTGTTGGTGTGTTCCAGGGTGGTGGGGTGCAGTGAGGGACAGTTCAGGATGGACTGTGAAACAGTGTCTGTTGGTGCATTGCAGGGTGGCGGGGTGCAGTGAGAGTCAGTTCAGGATGGAGTGTGAAACAGTGTCTGTTGGTGTGTTCCAGGGTGGTGGGGTGCAGTGAGGGACAGTTCAGGATGGACTGTGAAACAGTGTCTGTTGGTGCGTTCAAGGGTGGCGGGGTGCAGTGAGGGACAGTTCAGGATGGACTGTGGAACAGTGTCTGTTGGTGTGTACCAGGGTGGCGGGGTGCAGTGAGGGACAGTTGAGGATGGACTGTGAACTGTGTCTGTTGGTGTGTTCCAGGGTGGCAGGGTGCAGTGAGGGACAGTTCAGGATGGATTGTGAAACATTGTTTGTTGGTGTGTTCCAGGGTGGCGGGGTGAAGTGAGGGACAGTTCAGGATGGATTGTGAAACAGTGTCTGTTGGTGTGTTCCAGGGTGGCGGGGTGCAGTGAGGGACAGTTCAGGATGGACTGTGCAACAGTGTCTGTTGTTGTGTTCCAGCGTGGCGGGGTGCAGTGAGGGACCGTTCAGGATGAACTTTGAAACAGTGTCTGTTGGTGTGTTCCAGGGTGGCGGGGTGCAATGAGGAACAGTTCAGGATGGACTGTGAAACAGTGTCTGTTGGTGTGTTCCAGGGTGGCGGGGTGCAGTGAGGAACAGTTCAGGATGGACTGTGAAACAGTGTCTGTTGGTGTGTTCCAGGGTGGCAGGGTGCAGTGAGGGACAGTTCAGGATGTACTGTGAAACTGTGTCTGTTGGTGTGTTCCTGGGTGGCGGGGTGAAGTGAGGGACAGTTCAGGATGGACTGTGAAACAGCGTCTGTTGGTGTGTTCCAGGGTGGCGGGGTGCATTGAGGGACAGTTCAGGATGCACTGTGAAACAGTGTCTGTTGGTGTGTTCCAAGGTGGCGGGGTGCAGTGAGGGACAGTTGAGGATGAACTGTGAAGCAATGTCTGTTGGTGTGTTCCAGGGTGGCGGGGTGCAGTGAGGGACAGCTTAGGATGAACCGTGAAACAGTGTCTGTTGGTGTGTTCCAGGGTGGTGTGGTGCAGTGAGGGACAGTTCAGGATGGACCGTGAAACAGTGTCTGTTGGTGTGTTCCAGGGTGGTGGGGTGCAGTGAGGGACAGTTCAGGATGGACTGTGAAACAGTGTCTGTTGGTGTGTTCCAGGATGGCGGGCTGCAGTGAGGGACAGTTCAGGATGGACTGTGAAACAGTGTCTGTTGGTGCATTGCAGGGTGGCGGGGTGCAGTGAGAGTCAGTTCAGGATGGAGTGTGAAACAGTGTCTGTTGGTGTGTTCCAGGGTGGCGGGGTGCAGTGAGAGACAGTTCAGGATGGACTGTGAAACAGTGCTTGTTGCTGTGTTCCAAGGTGGCGGGGTGCAGTGAAGGGCAGTTCAGGATGGACCGTGAAACATTGTCTGTTGGTGTGTTACAGGGTGGCGGGGTGCAGTGAGGGACAGTTCAGGATGGACTGTGGAACAGTGTCTGTTGGTGTGTTCCAGGGTGGCGGGGTGCAGTGAGGAACAGTTCAGGATGGACTGTGAACTGTGTCTGTTGGTGTGTTCCAGGGTGGTGGTGTGCAGTGGGGAACAGTTCAGGATGGACTGTGAAACATTGTTTGTTGGTGTGTTCCAGGGTGGCGGGGATGCAGTGAAGGACAGTTCAGGATGGACCGTGAAACAGTGTCAGTAGGTGTGTTCCAGGGTGGCGTGCAGCAGTGAGGGACAGATCAGGATGGACTGTGAAACACTGTCTGTTGGTGTGTTCCAGGGTGGCGGGGTGCAGTGAGAGACAGTTCAGGATGGACTGTGAAACAGAGTCTGTTGGTGTGTTCCAGGGTGGCGGGGTGCAGTGAGGGACAGTTCAGGATGGACTTTGAAACAGTGTCTGTTGGTGTGTTCCAGGGTGGCGGGGTGCAGTGAGGGACAGTTCAGGATGAACCGTGAAACAATGTCTGTTGGTGTGTTCGAGGGTGGCGGGGTGCAGTGAGGGACAGCTCAGGATGAACCGTGAAACGGTGTCTGTTGGTGTGTTCCAGGGTGGCGGGGTGCAGTGAGGGACAGTTCAGTATGGACTGTGATACAGTGTCTGTTGGTGTGTTCCAGGGTGGCGGGGTGCAGTGAGGGACAGTTCAGGATGGACCGTGAAACAGTGCCTGTTGGTGTGTTCCAGGGTGGCGGGGTGCAGTGAGGGACAGTTCAGGATGGACCGTGAAACTGTGTCTGTTGGTGTGTTCCAGGGTGGCGGGGTGCAGTGAGGGACAGTTCAGGATGGACAGTGAAACATTGTCTGTTGGTGTGTTCCAGGGTGGCGGGGTGCAGTGAGGGACAGTTCAGGATGGACTTTGAAACAGTGTCTGTTGGTGTGTTCCAGGGTGGCGGGGTGCAGTGAGGGACAGTTCAGGATGGACTGTGAAACAGTGTCTGTTGGTATGTTCCAGGGTGGCGGGGATGCAGTGAGGGACAGTTCAGGATGGACTGTGAATCAGTGTCTGTTGGTTTGTTCCAGGGTGGCGGGGTGCAGTGAGGGACTGTTCAGGATGGACTGTGAAACAGTGTCTGTTGGTGTGTTGCAGGGTGGCGGGGTGCAGTGAGGGACAGTTCAGGATGGACAGCGAAACAGTGTCTGTTGGTGTGTTCCATGGTGGCGGGGTGCAGTGAGGGACAGTTCAGGATGGACTGTGAAACTGTGTCAGTTGGTGTGTTCCAGGGTGGTGTGTTGCAGTGAGGAACAGTTCAGGATGGACTGTGAAACACTGTCTGTTGGTGTGTTCCAGGGTGGCAGGGTGCAGTTAGGGACAGTTCAGGATGGACTGTGAAACAGTGTCTGTTGGTGTGTTCCAGGGTGGCGGGGTGCAGTGAGGGACAGTTCAGGATGGACTGTGAAACAATGTCTGTTGGTGTGTTCCAGGGTGGAGGGGTGCAGTGAAGGACAGTTCAGGATGGACTGTGAAACAGCGTCTGTTGGTGTGTTCCAGGGTGGCACGGTGCAGTGAGGGACAGTTCAGGAGGGACTGTGAAACAGCGTCTGTTGGTGTGTTCCAGGGTGGCGGGGTGCAGTGAGGGACAGTTCAGGAGGGACTGTGAAACAGTGTCTGTTGATGTGTTCCAGGGTGGCGGGGTGCAGTGAGGGACAGCTCAGGATGAACCGTGAAACAGTGTCTGTTCATGTGTTCCAGGGTGGCGGGGTGCAGTGAGAGACAGTTCAGGATGGACCGTGAAACAGTGTCTGTTGGTGTGTTGCAGCGTGGCGGGGTGAAGTGAGGGACAGTCCAGGATGGACTGTGGAACAGTGTCTGTTGGTGTGTTCCAGGGTGGTGGGGTGCTGTGAGGAACAGTTCAGGATGGACCGTGAAACAGTGTCTGTTGGTGTGTTACAGGGTGGCGGGGTGCAGTGAGGGACAGTTTCGGATGGACTGTGGAACAGTGTCTGTTGGTGTGTTACAGGGTGGCGGGGTGCAGTGAGGGACAGTTCAGGATGGACTGTGAAACTGTCTCTGTTGGTGTGTTCCAGGGTGGCGGGGTGCAGTGAGGGACAGTTCAGGATGGACTGTGAAACAGTGTCTGTTGGTGTGTTCCAGGGTGGCAGGGTGCAGTGAGGGACAGTTCAGGATGGACTGTGAAACTGTGTCTGTTGGTGTGTTCCAGGGTGGCGGGGTGCAGTGAGGGGCAGTTCAGGATGGACTGTGAAACAGTGTCTGTTGGTGTGTTCCTGTGTGGCGGGGTACAGTGAGGGACAGTTCAGGATGGACCGTGAAACAGTGTCTGTTGGTGTGTTGCAGGGTGGCGGGGTGCAGTGAGGGACTGTTCAGTATGGACTGCAGAACAGTGTCTGTTGGTGTGTTCCAGGGTGGCGGGGTGCAGTGAGGGACAGTTCAGGATGGACTGTGAAACTGTGTCTGCTGCTGTGTACCAGGGTGGCGGGGTGCAGTGAGGGACAGTTCAGGATGGACCGTGGAACAGCGTCTGTTGATGTGTTCCCGGGTGGCGGGGTGCAGTGAGGGACAGTTCAGGATGGACTGTGAAACAGTGTCTGTTGGTGTGTTCCAGGGTGGCGGGGTGCAGTGAGGGACAGTTCAGGATGGACTGTGAATCTGTGTCTGTTGGTGTGTTCCAGGGTGGTGCGGTGCAGTGGGGAACAGTTCAGGATGGACTGTGAAACTGTGTCTTTTGGTGTGTTCCAGCGTGGCGGGGTGCAGTGAGGGACAGTTCAGGATGGACTGTGAAACAATGTCTGTTGGTGTGTTCCAGGGTGGCGGGGTGCAGTGAGGGACAGTTCAGGATGGACTGTGAAACAGTGTCTGTTGGTGTGTTCCAGGGTGGAGGAGTGCAGTGAAGGACAGTTCAGGATGGACTGTGAAACAGTGTCTGTTGGTGTGTTCCAGGGTGGCGGGGTGCAGTGAGGGTCAGTTCAGGATGGACTGTGAATCACTGTCTGTTGGTTTGTTCCATGGTGGCAGGGTGCAGTGATGGACAGTTCAGGAGGGACTGTGAAATAGTGTCTGTTGGTGTGTTCCACGGTGGCGGGGTGCAGTGAGGGACAGTTCAGGATTAACCGTGAAACAATGTCTGTTGATGTGTTCCAGGGTGGCGGGGTGCAGTGAGGGACAGCTCAGGATGAACCGTGAAACAGTGTCTGTTGGTGTGTTCCAGGGTGGCGGGGTGCAGTGAGGCACAGCTCAGGATGAACCGTGAAACAGTGTCTGTTCATGTGTTCCGGGGTGGCGGGGTGCAGTGAGGGACAGTTCAGTATGGACTGTGAAACAGTGTCTGTTGGTGTGTTCCAGGGTGGCGGGGTGAAGTGAGGGACAGTTCAGGAGGGACTGTGAAACAGTGCCTGTTCGTGTGTTCCACGGTGGCGGGGTGCAGTGAGGGACAGCTCAGGATGAACGGTGAAACAGTGTCTGTTCATGTGTTGCGGGGTGCAGTGAGGGACAGTTCAGGATGGACCGTGAAACAGTGTCTGTTGGTGTGTTGCAGGGTGGCGGGGTGCAGTGAGGGACAGTCCAGGATGGACTGTGGAACAGTGTCTGTTGGTGTGTTCCAGGTTGGTGGGGTGCTGTGAGGAACAGTTCAGGATGGACCGTGAAACAGTGTCTGTTGGTGTGTTACAGGGTGGCGGGGTGCAGTGAGGGACAGTTTAGGATGGATTGTGGAACAGTGTCTGTTGGTGTGTTAAAGGGTGGTGGGGTGCAGTGAGGGACAGTTCAGGATGGACTGTGAATCAGTGTCTGTTGTTGTATTCCAGGGTGGCAGGGTGCAGTGAGGGACAGTTCAGTATGGACTGTAGAACAGTGTCTGTTGGTGTGTTCCAGGGTGGCGGGGTGCAGTGAGGGACAGTTCAGGATGAACTGTGAATCAGTGTCTGTTGGTTTGTTCCAGGGTGGCGGGGTGCAGTGAGGGACAGTTCAGGATGGACTGTGAATCAGTGTCTGTTGGTTTGTTCCAGGGTGGCGGGGTGCAGTGAGGGACAGTTCAGGATGGACTGTGAAACAGTGTCTGTTGGTGTGTTCCAGGGTGGTGTGGTGCAGTGGGGAACAGTTCAAGATGGACTGTGAAACAGTGTCTGTTGGTGTGTACCAGGGTGGCGGGGTGCAGTGAGGGACAGTTCAGGATGGACTGTGAATCAGTGTCTGTTGGTTTGTTCCAGGGTGGCGGGGTGCAGTGAGGGACAGTTCAGGATGGACTGTGAAACAGTGTCTGTTGGTGTGTTCCAGGGTGGTGCGGTGCAGTGGGGAACAGTTCAGGATGGACTGTGAAATTGTGTCTTTTGGTGTGTTCCAGCGTGGCGGGGTGCAGTGAGGGACAGTTCAGGATGGACTGTGAAACAATGTCTGTTGGTGTGTTCCAGTTTGGAGGGGTGCAGTGAAGGACAGTTCAGGATGGACTGTGAAACAGCGTCTGTTGGTATGTTCCAGGGTGGCGGGGTGCAGTGAGGGACAGTTCAGGAGGGACTGTGAAACAGTGTCTGTTGGTGTGTTCCACGGTGGCGGGGTGCAGTGAGGGACAGTTCAGGATTAACCGTGAAACAATGTCTGTTGGTGTGTTCCAGGGTGGCGGGGTGCAGTGAGGGACAGCTCAGGATGAACCATGAAACAGTGTCTGTTGGTGTGTTCCAGGGTGGCGGGGTGCAGTGAGGGACAGCTCAGGATGAACCGTGAAACAGTGTCTGTTCATGTGTTCCGGGGTGGCGGGGTGCAGTGAGGGACAGTTCAGTATGGACTGTGAAACCGTGTCTGTTGGTGTGTTCCAGGGTGGCGGTGTGCTGTGAGGAACAGTTCAGGATGGACTGTGGAACAGTGTCTGTTGGTGTGTTACAGGGTGGCGGGGTGCAGTGAGGGACAGTTCAGGATGGTCTGTGAAACAGAGTCTGTTGCTGTGTTCCAGGGTGGCGGGGATGCAGTGAAGGACAGTTCAGGATGGACTGTGAAACAGTCTCTGTTGGTGTGTTCCATGGTGGCGGGGTGCAGTGAGGGACAGTTCAGGATGGACTGTGAAACAGTCTCTGTTGGTGTGTTCCAGGGTGGCGGGGTGCAGTGAGGGACAGTTCAGTATGGACTGTGAAACCGTGTCTGTTGGTGTGTTCCAGGATGGCGGGGTGCTGTGAGGAACAGTTCAGGATGGACTGTGGAACAGTGTCTGTTGGTGTGTTACAGGGTGGCGGGGTGCAGTGAGGGACAGTTCAGGATGGACTGTGAAACAGTCTCTGTTGGTGTGTTCCAGGGTGGCGGGGTGCAGTGAGGGACAGTTCAGGATGGACTGTGAAACAGTCTCTGTTGGTGTGTTCCAGGGTGGCGGGGTGCAGTGAGGGACAGTTCAGGATGGACTGTGAAACAGTCTCTGTTGGTGTGTTACAGGGTGGCGGGGTGCAGTGAGGGACAGTTCAGGATGGACTGTGAAACAGTGTCTGTTGGTGTGTTCCAGGGTGGCGGGGTGCAGTGAGAGACAGTTCAGGATGGACTGTGAAACAGTCTCTGTTGGTGTGTTACAGGGTGGTGGGGTGCAGTGAGGGACAGTTCAGGATGGACTTTGAAACAGCGTCTGTTGGTGTGTTCCAGGGTGGTGGGGTGCAGTGGGGGACAGATCAGGATGGACTGTGAAACTGTCTCTGGTAGTGTGTTCCAGGGTGGCGGGGTGCAGTGAGGGACAGTTCAGGATGGACCGTGAAACAGTGTCTGTTGGTGTGTTACAGGGTGGCGGGTTGCAGTGAGGGACAGTTCAGGATGGACCGTGAAACAGCGTCTTTTGGTGTGTTCCAGGGTGGCGGGGTGCAGTGAGGGACAGTTCAGGATGGACTGTGAAACAGTGTCTGTTGGTGTGTTCCAGGGTGGCGGGGTGCAGTGAGGGACAGTTCAGAATGGACTGTGAAACAGTGTCTGTTGGTGTGTTCCAGGTTGGCGGAGTGCAGTGAGGGACAGTTCAGGATGGACAGTGAAACAGTGTCTGTTGGTGTGTTCCAGAGTGGCGGGGTGAAGTGAGGGACAGTTCAGGATGGACTGTGAAACAGCGTCTGTTGCTGTGTTCCAGGGTGGCGGGGCGCAGTGAGGAACAGTTCAGGATGGACTGTGAAACTGCTTCTGTTGGTGTGTTCCAGGGTGGCGGGATGCAGTGAGGGACAGTTCGGGATGGACTGTGAAACTGTATCTGTTGGTGTGTTTCTGGGTGGCGGGGTGCAGTGAGGGACAGTTCAGGATTGACTGTGAAACCGTGTCTGTTGTTGTGTTCCAGGGTGGCGGGGTGCAGTGAGGGACAGTTCAGGATGGACTGTGAAACAGCGTCTATTGGTGTGTTCCAAGGTGGCGGGGTACAGTGACGGACATTTCAGGATGGACTGTGAAATAGTGTCTGTTGGTGTGTTCCAGGGTGGAGGGGTGAAGTGAGGGACAGTTCAGGATGGACTGTGAAACAGCGTCTGTTGGTGTGTTCCAGGGTGGCGGGGTGCAGTGAGGGACAGTTCAGGAGGGACTGTGAAACAGCGTCTGTTGGTGTGTTCCAGGGTGGCGGGGTGCAGTGAGGGACAGTTCAGGAGGGACGGTGAAACAGTGTCTGTTGGACTGTTCCAGGGTGGCGGGGTGCAGTGAGAGACAGTTCAGGATGGACCGTGAAACAGTGTCTGTTGGTGTGTACCAGGATGGCGGGGTGCAGTGATGGACAGTTCAGGATGGACTGTGAAACAGCGTCTGTTGGTGTGTTCCAGTGTGGCGGGGTGCAGTGAGGGACAGCTCAGTATCGACTGTGAAACAGTGTCTGTTGGTGTGTTCCAGGGTGGCAGGGTGCAGTGAGGGACAGTTCAGGATGGACTGTGAAAAAGTGTCTGTTGGTGTGTTGCAGGGTGGAGGGGTGAAGTGAGGGACAGGTGAGGATGGACTGTGAAACAGTGTCTGTTGGTGTGTTCCAGGGTGGCGGAATGCACTGAGGGACAGTTCAGGATGGACTGTGAAACAGTGTCTGTTGGTGTGTTCCAGGGTGGCGGGGTGCAGTGAGGGACAGTTCAGGATGGACTGTGAAACAGTTTCTGTTGGTGTGTTCCAGGGTGGCGGGGTGCAGTGAGGGACAGTTCAGTATCGACTGTGAAACAGTGTCTGTTGGTGTGTTCCAGGGTGGCAGGGTGCAGTGAGGGACAATTCAGGATGGACTGTGAAACTGTGTCTGTTGGTGTGTTCCAGGGTGTCGGGGTGAAGTGAGGGACAGTTCAGGATGGACTGTGAAACAGTGTCTGTTGCTGTGTTCCAGGGTGGCGGGGTGCAGTGAGGGACAGTTCAGAATGGACTGTGAAACAGTGTCTGTTGGTGTGTTCCAGGGTGGCGGGGTTCAGTGAAGGACAGTTCAGGATGGACTGTGAAACCGTGTCTGTTGGTGTGTTCCAGGGTGGCGGAGTGCAGTGAGGAACAGTTCAGGATGGACTGTGAAAAAGCGTCTGTTCATGTGTTCCACGGTGGCGGGGTGCAGTGAGGGACAGTTCAGGATGAACCGTGAAACAATGTCTGTTGGTGTGTTCCAGGGTGGCGGGGTGCAGTGAGGGACAGCTCAGGATGAACCGTGAAACAGTGTCTGTTGGTGTGTTCCAGGGTGGCGGGGTGCAGTGAGGGACAGTTCAGGATGGACTGTGAAACAGTGTCTGTTGGTGTGTTCCAGGGTGGCGGGGTGCAGTGAGGGACAGTTCAGGATGAACCGTGAAACAGTGTCTGTTGGTGTGCTCCAGGGTGGCGGGGTGCAGTGAGGGACAGTTCAGGATGGACTGTGAAACAGTGTCTGTTGGTGTGTTCCAGGGTGGTGGGGTGCAGTGAGGGACAGTTCAGGATGGACCGTGAAACAGTGTCTGTTGGTGTGTTCCAGGGTGGCGGGGTGCAGTGAGGGACAGTTCAGGATGGACTGTGAAACAGTGTCTGTTGGTGTGTTCCAGGGTGGCGGGGTGCAGTGAGGGACAGTTCAGGATGAACCGTGAAACAATGTCTGTTGGTGTGTTCCAGGGTGGCGGGGTGCAGTGAGGGACAGCTCAGGATGGAACGTGAAGCAGTGTCTGTTGGTGTGTTCGAGGGTGGCGGGGTGCAGTGAGGGACAGTTCAGGATGGACTGGGAAACCGTGTCTGTTGGTGTGTTCCAGGGTGGCGGTGTGCAGTGAGGGACAGTTCAGGATGGACTGTGAAACTGTGTCTGTTGGTGTGTTCCAGGGTCGAGGGGTGCAGAGAGGGACAGCTCAGGATTGACTGTGAAACTGTGTCTGTTGGTGAGTTCCAGGGTGGCAGGGTGCAGTGAGGGACAGTTCAGTATGTACCGGGAAACATTGTCTGTTGTCGTGTTCAAGGGTGGCGGGGTGCAGTGAGAGACAGTTCAGGATGGACTGTGAAACAGCGTCTGTTGGTGTGTTCCAGGGTGGCGGGGTGAAGTGAGGGACAGTTCAGGATGGACTGTGAAACAGTGTCTGTTGGTGTGTTCCAGGTAGGCGGGGTGCAGTGAGGGACAGTTCTGGATGGACTGTGAAACAGTGTCTGTTGGTGTGTTCCAGGGTGGCGTGGTGCAGTGAGGGACAGTTCAGGATGGACTGTGGAACAGTGTCTGTTGGTGTGTTCCAGGGTGGCGGGGTGCAGTGAGGGACAGTTCAGGATGGACCGCGAAACAGCGTCTGTTGATGTGTTCCCGGGTGGCTGGGTGCAGTGAGGGACAGTTCAGGATGGACTGTGGAACAGTGTCTGTTGGTGTGTTCCCGGGTGGCGGGGTGCAGTGAGGGACATTTCAGGATAGACTGTGAAACAGTCTCTGTTGGTGTGTTCCAGGGTGGCGGGGTGCAGTGAGGGACAGTTCAGGATGGACCGTGAAACAGTGCCTGTTGGTGTGTTCCAGGGTGGCGGGGTGCAGTGAGGGACAGTTCAGGATGGACCGTGAAACAGTGCCTGTTGGTGTGTTCCAGGGTGGCGGGGTGCAGTGAGGGACAGTTCAGGATGCACTGTGAAACAGTGTCTGTTGGTGTGTTCCAGGGTGGCGGGGTGCAGTGAGGGACAGTTCAGGATGCACTGTGAAACAGTGTCTGTTGGTGTGTTCCAGGGTGGCAGGGTGCAGTGAGGGATAGTTCAGGATGGACTGTGAAACATTGTCTGTTGGTGTGTTCCCGGGTGGTGGGGTGCAGTGAGGGACAGTTCAGGATGGACTGTGAAACAGTGTCTGTTGGTGTGTTCCAGGGTGGCGGGGTGCAGTGAGGGACAGTTCAGGATGCACTGTGAAACAGTGTCTGTTGGTGTGTTCCAGGGTGGCGGGGTGCAGTGAGGGACAGTTCAGGATGGACTGTGAAACAGTGTCTGTTGGTGTGTTCCAGGGTGGCGGGGTGCAGTGAGGGACAGTTCAGGATGGACCGTGAAACAGTGCCTGTTGGTGTGTTCCAGGGTGGCAGGGTGCAGTGAGGGATAGTTCAGGATGGACTGTGAAACATTGTCTGTTGGTGTGTTCCCGGGTGGTGGGGTGCAGTGAGGGACAGTTCAGGATGGACTGTGAAACAGTGTCTGTTGGTGTGTTCCAGGGTGGCGGGGTGCAGTGAGGGACAGTTCAGGATGCACTGTGAAACAGTGTCTGTTGGTGTGTTCCAGGGTGGCGGGGTGCAGTGAGGGACAGTTCAGAATGGACTGTGAAACAGTGTCTGTTGGTGTGTTCCAGGGTGGCGGGGTGCAGTGAGGGACAGTTCAGGATGGACTGTGAAACAGTGTCTGTTGGTGTGTTCCAGGGTGGCGGGGTGCAGTGAGGGACAGTTCAGGATGGACTGTGAAACAGTGTCTGTTGGTGTGTTCCAGGGTGGCGGGGTGCAGTGAGGGACAGTTCAGGATGGACCGTGAAACATTGTCTGTTGGTCTGTTACAGGGTGACGGGGTGCATTGAGGAACAGTTCAGGATTGACTGTGAAACAGTGTCTGTTGGTGTGTTCCAGGGTGGCGGGGTGCAGTGAGGAACAGTTCAGGATGGAATGTGAAACCGTGTCTGTTGGTCTGTTCCAGGGTGGCGGGGTGCAGTGAGAGACAGTTCAGGATGGACCGTGAAACAGTGTCTGTTGGTGTGTTACAGGGTGGCGGGGTGCAGTGAGGGACAGTTCAGCATGGACTGTGAAACAGTGTCTGTTGGTGTGTTCCAGGGTGGCGGTGTGCAGTGAGGGACAGTTCAGGATGGACTGTGAAACAGTGTCTGTTGGTGTGTTCCAGGGTGGCGGGGTGCAGTGAGGGACAGTTCAGGATGGACAGTGAAACAGTGTCTGTTGGTGTGTTCCAGGGCGGTGGGGTGCAGTGAGGGGCAGTTCAGGATGGACTGTGAAACAGTGTCTGTTGGTGTGTTCCAGGGTGGCGGGGATGCAGTGAAGGACAGTTCAGGATGGACCGTGATACAGAGTCTGTTGGTGTGTTCCAGGGTGGCGGGGTGAAGTGAGGGACAGTTCAGGATGGACTGTGAAACAGTGTCTGTTGGTGTGTTCCAAGGTGGCGGGGTGAAGTGGGGGACAGTTCAGGATGGACTGTGAAACAGCGTCTGTTGTTGTGTTCCAGGGAGGCGCGGTGCAGTGAAGGACAGTTCAGGATGGACTGTGAAACACTGGCTGTTGGTGTGTTCCACGGTGGCGGGGTGCAGTGAGGGACATTTGAGGATGAACCGTGAAAGAATGTCTGTTGGTGTGTTCCAGGGTGGCGGGGTGCAGTGAGGGACAGTTCAGGATGGACCGTAAAACAGCGTCTGTTGATGTGTTCCCGGGTGGCGGGGTGCAGTGAGGGACAGTTCAGGATGGACTGTGAAACAGTGTCTGTTGGTGTGTGCCAGGGTGGCGGGGTGCAGTGAGAGACAGTTCAGGATGGACTGTGAAACAGTGTCTGTTGGTGTGTTCCAGGGTGGCGGGGTGCAGTGAGGGACAGGTCAGAATGGACTCTGAAACAGTGTCTGTTGGTGTGTTCCAGGGCGGCGAGGTGCAGTGAGGGACAGTTCAGGATGGACTGTGAAACAGTGTCTGTTGGTGTGTTCCAGGGTGCCGGGGTGCGGTGAAGAACAGTTCAGGATGGACAGTGAAACAGTGTCTGTTGGTGTGTTCCAGGGTGGCGGGGTGAAGTGAGGGACAGTTCAGGATGCACTGTGAAACAGCGTCTGTTGGTGTGTTCCAGGGTGGCGGGGCGCAGTGAGGAACAGTTCTGGATGGACTGTGAAACAGTGTCTGTTGGTCTGTTCCATGGTGGTGGGGTGCAGTGGGGGACAGTTCAGGATGGACTGTGAAACTGTGTCTGTTGGTGTGTTCCAGGGTGGCGGGATGCAGTGATGGACAGTTCGGGATGGACTGTGAAACTGTGTCTGTTGGTGTGTTCCTGGGTTGCAGGGTGCAGTGAGGGACAGTTCAGGATGGACTGTGAAACCGTGTCTGTATGGTGTGTTCCAGGGTGGCGGGGTGCAGTGAGGGACAGTTCAGGATTGACTGTGAAACAGTGTCTTTTGGTATGTTCCAGGGTGGTGGGGTGCAGTGAGAGACAGTTCAGGATGGACTGTGAAACAGTGTCTGTTGGTGTGTACCAGGGTGGCGGGGTGCAGTGAGGGACAGTTCAGGATGGACTGTGAAACAGTGTCTGTTGGTGTGTTCCAGGGTGGCGGAATGCACTGAGGGACAGTTCAGGATGGACTGTGAAACAGTGTCTGTTGGTGTGTTCCAGGGTGGCGGGGTGCAGTGAGGGACAGTTCAGGATGGACTGTGAAACAGTTTCTGTTGGTGTGTTCCAGGGTGGCGGGGTGCAGTGAGGGACAGTTCAGTATCGACTGTGAAACAGTGTCTGTTGGTGTGTTCCAGGGAGGCGGGGTGCAGTGAGGGACAGTTCAGGATGGACTGTGAAACAGTGTCTGTTGGTGTGTTCCAGGGTGGCAGCGTGCAGTGAGGGACAGTTCAGGTTGGACCATGAAACAGCGTCTGTTGATGTGTTCCCGGGTGGCGGGGTGCAGTGAGGGACAGTTCAGGATGGACTGTGAAACAGTGTCTTTTGGTGTGTTCCAGGGAGGCGGGGTGCAGTGAGGGACAGTTCAGGATGGACTGTGAAACAGTGTCTGTTGGTGTGTTCCAGGGTGGCAGCGTGCAGTGAGGGACAGTTCAGGTTGGACCATGAAACAGCGTCTGTTGGTGTGTTCCAGGGTGGCGGGGTGCAGTGAGGGACAGTTCAGGATGGACTGTGAAACAGTGTCTTTTGGTGTGTTCCAGGGAGGCGGGGTGCAGTGAGGGACAGTTCAGGATGGACTGTGAAACTGTGTCTGTTGGTGTGTTCCAGGGTGGCAGGGTGCAGTGAGGGACAATTCAGGATGGACTGTGAAACTGTGTCTGTTGGTGTGTTCCAGGGTGTCGGGGTGAAGTGAGGGACAGTTCAGGATGGACTGTGAAACACCATCTGTTCGTGTGTTCCAGGGTGGCGGGGTGCAGTGAGGGACAGTTCAGAATGGACTGTGAAACAGTGTCTGTTGCTGTGTTCCAGGGTGGCGGGGTGCAGTGAGGGACAGTTCAGGATGGACTGTGAAACAGTGTCTGTTGGTGTGTTCCAGGGTGGCGGGGTTCAGTGAAGGACAGTTCAGGATGGACTGTGAAACCGTGTCTGTTGGTGTGTTCCAGGGTGGCGGAGTGCAGTGAGGGACAGTTCAGGATGGACTGTGAAACAGCGTCTGTTCGTGTGTTCCACGGTGGCGGGGTGCAGTGAGGGACAGTTCAGGATGAACCGTGAAACAATGTCTGTTGGTGTGTTCCAGGGTGGCGGGGTGCAGTGAGGGACAGTTCAGGATGGACTGTGAAACAGCGTCTGTTCGTGTGTTCCACGGTGGCGGGGTGCAGTGAGGGACAGTTCAGGATGAACCGTGAAACAATGTCTGTTGGTGTGTTCCACGGTGGCGGGGTGCAGTGAGTGACAGCTCAGGATGAACCGTGAAACAGAGTCTGTTGGTGTGTTCCAGGGTGGCGGGGTGCAGTGAGTGACAGCTCAGGATGAACCGTGAAACAATGTCTGTTGGTGTGTTCCAGGGTGGCAGGGTGCAGTGAGGGACAGCTCAGGATGAACCGTGAAACAGTGTCTGTTGGTGTGTTCCAGGGTGGCGGGGTGCAGTGAGTGACAGCTCAGGATGAACCGTGAAACAATGTCTGTTGGTGTGTTCCAGGGTGGCGGGGTGCAGTGAGGGACAGTTCAGGATGGATTGTGAAACTGTGTCTGTTGCTGTGTTCCAGGATGGCGGGGTGCAGTGAGGGACAGTTCAGGATGGACTGGGAAACCGTGTCTGTTGGTGTGTTCCAGGGTGGCGGTGTGCAGTGAGGGACAGTTCAGGATGGACTGTGAAACATTGTCTGTTGGTGTGTTCCAGGGTCGAGGGGTGCAGAGAGGGACAGCTCAGGATTGACTGTGAAACTGTGTCTGTTGGTGTGTTCCAGGGTGGCAGGGTGCAGTGAGGGACAGTTCAGTATGTACCGGGAAACATTGTCTGTTGTCGTGTTCAAGGGTGACGGGGTGCAGTGAGAGACAGTTCAGGATGGACTGTGAAACAGCGTCTGTTGGTGTGTTCCAGGGTGGCGGGGTGAAGTGAGGGACAGGTCAGGATGGACTGTGAAACAGTGTCTGTTGGTGTGTTCCAGGTAGGCGGGGTGCAGTGAGGGACAGTTCTGGATGGACTGTGAAACAGTGTCTGTTGGTGTGTTCCAGGGTGGCGGGGTGCAGTGAGGGACATTTCAGGATGAATCGTGAAACAATGTCTGTTGGTGTGTTCCAGGGTGGCGGGGTGCAGTGAGGGACAGTTCAGGATGGACCGTGAAACAGCGTCTGTTGATGTGTTCCCGGGTGGCTGGGTGCAGTGAGGGACAGTTCAGGATGGACTGTGAAACAGTGTCTGTTGGTGTGTTCCCAGGTGGCGGGGTGCAGTGAGGGACAGTTCAGGATGGACCGTGAAACAGTGCCTGTTGGTGTGTTCCAGGGTGGCGGGGTGCAGTGAGGGACAGTTCAGGATGGACTGTGAAAAAGTGTCTGCTGGTGTGTTCCAGGATGGCGGGGTGCAGTGAGAGACAGTTCAGGATGGACTGTGAAACAGTGTCTGTTGGTGTGTTCCAGGGTGGCGGGGTGCAGTGAGGGACAGTTCAGGATGGACTGTGAAACAGTGTCTGTTGGTGTGTTCCAGGGTGGCGGGGTGCAGTGAGGGACAGTTCAGGATGGACTGTGCAACAGTGTCTGTTGTTTTGTTCCAGGGTGGCGGGGTGCAGTGAGGGACAGTTCAGGATGGACCGTGAAACAGTGTCTGTTGGTCTGTTACAGGGTGACGGGGTGCATTGAGGAACAGTTCAGGATGGACTGTGAAACAGTGTCTGTTGGTGTGTTCCAGGGTGGCGGGGTGCAGTGAGGGACAGTTCAGGATGGACTGTGAAACAGTGTCTGTTGGTGTGTTCCAGGGTGGCGGGGTGCAGTGAGGGACAGTTCAGGATGGACTGTGCAACAGTGTCTGTTGTTTTGTTCCAGGGTGGCGGGGTGCAGTGAGGGACAGTTCAGGATGGACCGTGAAACAGTGTCTGTTGGTGTGTTCCAGGGTGGCGGGGTGCAGTGAGGGACAGTTCAGGATGGACTGTGAAACAGTGTCTGTTGGTGTGTTCCAGGGTGGCGGGGTGCAGTGAGGGACAGTTCAGGATGGACAGTGAAACAGTGTCTGTTGGTGTGTTCCAGGGCGGCGGGGTGCAGTGAGGGGCAGTTCAGGATGGACTGTGAAACAGTGTCTGTTGGTGTGTTCCAGGGTGGCGGGGTGAAGTGAGGGACAGTTCAGGATGGACTGTGAAACAGTGTCTGTTGGTGTGTTCCAGGGTGGCGGGGTGCAGTGAGGGACAGTTCAGGATGGACTGTGAAACAGTGTCTGTTGGTGTGTTCCAGGGTGGCGGGGTGCAGTGAGGGACAGTTCAGGATGGACAGTGAAACAGTGTCTGTTGGTGTGTTCCAGGGCGGCGGGGTGCAGTGAGGGGCAGTTCAGGATGGACTGTGAAACAGTGTCTGTTGGTGTGTTCCAGGGTGGCGGGGTGAAGTGAGGGACAGTTCAGGATGGACTGTGAAACAGTGTCTGTTGGTGTGTGCCAGGGTGGCGGGGTGCAGTGAGAGACAGTTCAGGATGGACTGTGAAACAGTGTCTGTTGGTGTGTTCCAGGGTGGCGGGGTGCAGTGAGGGACAGGTCAGAATGGACTCTGAAACAGTGTCTGTTGGTGTGTTCCAGGGCGGCGGGGTGCAGTGAGGGACAGTTCAGGATGGACTGTGAAACAGTGTCTGTTGGTGTGTTCCAGGGTGCCGGGGTGCGGTGAAGGACAGTTCAGGATTGACTGTGAAACAATGTCTGTTGGTGTGTTCCAGGGTGGCGGAGTGCAGTGAGGGACAGTTCAGGATGGACTGTGAAACACTGTCTGTTGGTGTGTTCCAGGGTGGCGTGGTGAAGTGAGGGACAGTTCAGGATGGACTGTGAAACAGTGTCTGTTGGTGTGTTCCAGGGTGGCGGGGTGAAGTGAGGGACAGTTCAGGATGGACTGTGAAACAGTGTCTGTTGGTGTGTTCCAGGGTGGCGGGGTGCAGTGAGGGACAGTTCAGGATGGATTGTGAAACTGTGTCTGTTGGTGTGTTCCAGGGTCGAGGGGTGCAGAGAGGGACAGCTCAGGATGGACTGTGAAATTGTGTCTGTTGGTGTGTTCCAGGGTAGAGGGGCGCAGTGAGGGACAGTTCTGAATGGACCGTGAAACAGTATCTGTTGGTGTGTTCCAGGGTGGCAGGGTGCAGTGAGGGACAGTTCAGGATGAACCGTGAAACAATGTCTGTTGATGTGTTCCCGGGTGGCGGGGTGCAGTGAGGGACAGTTCAGGATGGACTGTGAAACAGTGTCTGTTGGTGTGTTCCAGGGTGGCGGGGTGCAGTGAGAGACAGTTCAGGATGGACTGTGAAACAGTGTCTGTTGGTGTGTTCCAGGCTGGAGAGGTGCAGTAAAGGACAGTTCAGGATGGACCGTGAAACAGTGTCTGTTGGTGTGTTACAGGTGCAGAGGTGCGGTGAAGGACAGTTCAGGATTGACTGTGAAACAATGTCTGTTGGTGTGTTCCAGGGTGGCGGAGTGCTGTGAGGGACAGTTCAGGATGTACTGTGAAACAGTGTCTGTTGGTGTGTTCCAGGGTGGCGGGGTGAAGTGAGGGACAGTTCAGGGTGGACTGTGAAACAGTGTCTGTTGGTGTGTTCCAGGGTGGCGGGGTGCAGTGAGGGACAGTTCAGGATGGACTGGGAAACAGTGTCTGTTGGTGTGTTCCATGGTCGAGGGGTGCAGTGAGGGACAGTTCAGTATGTACCGGGAAACATTGTCTGTTGTCGTGTTCAAGGGTGGCGGGGTGCAGTGAGGGACAGTTCAGGATGTACAGTGACACTGTGTCTGTTGGTGTGTTCCAGGGTGGCGGGGTGCAGTGAGGGACAGTTCAGGATGCACTGTGGAACAGTGTCTGTTGGTGTGTTCCAGGGTGGCGGGGTTCAGTGAGAGACAGTTCAGGATGGACTGTGAAACAACGTCTGTTGGTGTGTTCCAGGGTGGTGGGGTGAAGTGAGGGACAGTTCAGAATGGAGTGTGAAACAGTGCCTGTTGGTGTGTTCTAGGGTGGCGTGGTGCAGTGAGGGACAGTTCAGGATGGACTGTGAAACAGTGTCTGTTGGTGTGTTCCAGGGTGCAGGGGTGCAGTGAAGGACAGTTCAGGATGGACTGTGAAACAATGTCTGTTGGTGTGTTCCAGGGTGGCGGAGTGGAGTGAGGGACAGTTCAGGATGGACTGTGAAACAGTGTCTGTTGGTGTGTTCCAGGGTGGCGGGGTGAAGCGAGGGACAGTTCAGGATGGACTGTGAAACAGCGTCTGTTGGTGTGTTCCAGGGAGGCGGGATGCAGTGAAGGACAGTTCAGGATGGACTGTGAAACAGTGTCTGTTGGTGTGTTCCAGGGTGGCGGGGTGCAGTGACGGACAGCTCAGGATGAACCGTGAGGCAGTGTCTGTTGGTGTGTTCCAGGGTGGCGGGGTGCAGTGAGGGACAGTTCAGGATGGACTGTGAAACAGTGTCTGTTGGTGTGTTCCAGGGTCGAGGGGTGCAGAGAGGGACAGCTCAGGATGGACTGTGAAACTGTGTCTGTTGGTGTGTTCCAGGGTGGAGGGGTGCAGTGAGGGACAGCTCTGAATGGACCGTGAAACAGTGTCTGTTGGTGTGTTCCAGGGTGGCAGGGTGCAGTGAGGGACAGTTCAGCATGTACCGTGAAACAGTGTCTGTTGGTGTGTTCCAGGGTGGCAGGGTGCAGTGAGGGACAGTTCAGCATGTACCGTGAAACATTGTCTGTTGGTGTGTTCCAGGGTGGCGGGGTGCAGTGAGGGACAGTTCAGCATGTACCGTGAAACAGTGTCTGTTGGTGTGTTACAGGGGGGCGGGGTGCAGTGAGGGACAGTTCAGGATGGACTGTGAAACAGTGTCTGTTGGTGTGTTCCAGGGTGGTGGGGTGAAGTGAAGGACAGTTCAGGATGAACTGTGAAACAGCGTCTGTTGGTGTGTTCCAGGGTGGCGGGGTAAAGTGAGGGACAGTTAAGGATGGACTGGGAAACAGTGTCTGTTGGTGTGTTCCAGGGTCGAGGGGTGCAGAGAGGGACAGCTCAGGATGGACTGTGAAACAGTGTCTGTTGGTGTGTTCCAGGGTGCAGGGGTGCAGTGAGGGACAGTTCAGGATGGACTGTGGAACAGTGTCTGTTGGTGTGTTCCACGATGGTGGGGTGCAGTGAGGGACAGTTCAGGATGAACCGTGAAACAATGTCTGTTGGTGTGTTCCAGGGTGGCGGGGTGCAGTGAGGGACAGCTCAGGATGAACCGTGAAGCAGTGTCTGTTGGTGTGTTCCAGGGTGGCGGGGTGCAGTGAGGGAGAGCTCAGGATGGAATGTGAAACTGTGTCTGTTGGTGTGTTCCAGGGTGGCGGGGTGCAGTGAGGGACAGTTCTGAATGGACCGTGAAACAGTGTCTGTTGGTGTGTTCCAGGGTGGCAGGGTGCAGTGAGGGACAGTTCAGTATGTACAGTGAAACGTTGTCTGTTGGTGTGTTCCAGGGTGGAGGGGTGCAGTGAGGGAGAGTTCTGAATGGATCGTGAAACAGTGTCTGTTGGTGTGTTCCAGGGTGGCGGGGTGAAGTGAGGGACAGTTCAGGATGGACTGTGAAACAGTGTCTGTTGGTGTGTTCCAGGTAGGCGGGGTGCAGTGAGGGACAGTTCTGGATGGACTGTGAAACAGTGTCTGTTGGTGTGTTCCAGGGTGGCGGGGTGCAGTGAGGGACATTTCAGGATGAATCGTGAAACAATGTCTGTTGGTGTGTTCCAGGGTGGCGGGGTGCAGTGAGAGACAGTTCAGGATGGACCGTGAAACAGTGTCTGTTGGTGTGCTCCAGGGTGGCGGGGTGCAGTGAGGGACAGTTCAGGATGGACCGTGAAACAGCGTCTGTTGATGTGTTCCCGGGTGGCTGGGTGCAGTGAGGGACAGTTCAGGATGGACTGTGAAACAGTGTCTGTTGGTGTGTTCCCAGGTGGCGGGGTGCAGTGAGGGACATTTCAGGATAGACTGTGAAACAGTCTCTGTTGGTGTGTTCCAGGGTGGCGGGGTGCAGTGAGGGACAGTTCAGGATGGACCGTGAAACAGTGCCTGTTGGTGTGTTCCAGGGTGGCGGGGTGCAGTGAGGGACAGTTCAGGATGGACCGTGAAACAGTGTCTGTTGGTGTGTTCCAGGGTGGCGGGGTGCAGTGAGGGATAGTTCAGGATGGACTGTGAAACATTGTCTGTTGGTGTGTTCCAGGGTGGCGGGGTGCAGTGAGGGACAGTTCAGGATGGACCGTGAAACAGCGTCTGTTGATGTGTTCCCGGGTGGTGGGGTGCAGTGAGGGACAGTTCAGGATGGACTGTGAAACAGTGTCTGTTGGTGTGTTCCAGGGTGGCGGGGAGCAGTGAGTGACAGTTCAGGATGGACTGTGAAAATGTGTCTGCTGGTGTGTTCCAGGATGGCGGGGTGCAGTGAGAGACAGTTCAGGATGGACTGTGAAACAGTGTCTGTTGGTGTGTTCCAGGGTGGCGGGGTGCAGTGAGGGACAGTTCAGGATGGACTGTGAAACAGTGTCTGTTGGTGTGTTCCAGGGTGGCGGGGTGCAGTGAGGGACAGTTCAGGATGGACTGTGCAACAGTGTCTGTTGTTTTGTTCCAGGGTGGCGGGGTGCAGTGAGGGACAGTTCCGGATGGACTGTGAAACAGTGTCTGTTGGTGTGTTCCAGGGTGGCGGGGTGCAGTGAGGGACAGTTCAGGATGGACCGTGAAACAGTGTCTGTTGGTCTGTTACAGGGTGACGGGGTGCATTGAGGAACAGTTCAGGATGGACTGTGAAACAGTGTCTGTTGGTGTGTTTCAGGGTGTCGGGGTGCAGTGAGGGTCAGTTCAGGATGGACTGTGAAACAGTGTCTGTTGGTGTGTTCCAGGGTGGCAGGGTGCAGTGAGGGACAGTTCAGGATGGAATGTGAAACCGTGTCTGTTGGTCTGTTCCAGGGTGGCGGGGTGCAGTGAGAGACAGTTCAGGATGGACCGTGAAACAGTGTCTGTTGGTGTGTTCCAGGGTGGCGGGGTGCAGTGAGGGACAGTTCAGGATGGACTGTGAAACAGTGTCTGTTGGTGTGTTCCAGGGTGGCGGGGTGCAGTGAGGGACAGTTCAGGATGGACAGTGAAACAGTGTCTGTTGGTGTGTTCCAGGGCGGCGGGGTGCAGTGAGGGGCAGTTCAGGATGGACTGTGAAACAGTGTCTGTTGGTGTGTTCCAGGGTGGCGGGGTGCAGTGAGGGACAGTTCAGGATGGACTGTGAAACAGTGTCTGTTGGTGTGTGCCAGGGTGGCGGGGTGCAGTGAGGGACAGTTCAGGATGGACTGTGAAACAGTGTCTGTTGGTGTGTTCCAGGGTGGCGGGGTGCAGTGAGGGACAGGTCAGAATGGACTCTGAAACAGTGTCTGTTGGTGTGTTCCAGGGCGGCGGGGTGCAGTGAGGGACAGTTCAGGATGGACTGTGAAACAGTGTCTGTTGGTGTGTTCCAGGGTGCCGGGGTGCAGTGAGGGACAGTTCAGGATGGACTGTGAAACAGTGTCTGTTGGTGTGTTCCAGGGTGCCGGGGTGCGGTGAAGGACAGTTCAGGATTGACTGTGAAACAATGTCTGTTGGTGTGTTCCAGGGTGGCGGAGTGCAGTGAGGGACAGTTCAGGATGGACTGTGAAACACTGTCTGTTGGTGTGTTCCAGGGCGGAGGGGTGAAGTGAGGGACAGTTCAGGATGGACTGTGAAACACTGTCTGTTGATGTGTTCCCGGGTGGCGGGGTGCAGTGAGGGACAGTTCAGGATGGACTGTGAAACAGTGTCTGTTGGTGTGTTCCAGGGTGGCGGGGTGCAGTGAGGGACAGTTCAGGATGGATTGTGAAACTGTGTCTGTTGGTGTGTTCCAGGGTCGAGGGGTGCAGAGAGGGACAGCTCAGGATGGACTGTGAAATTGTGTCTGTTGGTGTGTTCCAGGGTAGAGGGGCGCAGTGAGGGACAGTTCTGAATGGACCGTGAAACAGTATCTGTTGGTGTGTTCCAGGGTGGCAGGGTGCAGTGAGGGACAGTTCAGGATGAACCGTGAAACAATGTCTGTTGATGTGTTCCCGGGTGGCGGGGTGCAGTGAGGGACAGTTCAGGATGGACTGTGAAACAGTGTCTGTTGGTGTGTTCCAGGGTGGCGGGGTGCAGTGAGAGACAGTTCAGGATGGACTGTGAAACAGTGTCTGTTGGTGTGTTCCAGGCTGGAGAGGTGCAGTAAAGGACAGTTCAGGATGGACCGTGAAACAGTGTCTGTTGGTGTGTTACAGGTGCAGAGGTGCGGTGAAGGACAGTTCAGGATTGACTGTGAAACAGTGTCTGTTGGTGTGTTCCAGGGTGGCGGGGTGAAGTGAGGGACAGTTCAGGGTGGACTGTGAAACAGTGTCTGTTGGTGTGTTCCATGGTCGAGGGGTGCAGAGAGGGACATTTGAGGATGAACCGTGAAAGAATGTCTGTTGGTGTGTTCCAGGGTGGCGGGGTGCAGTGAGGGACAGTTCAGGATGGACCGTAAAACAGCGTCTGTTGATGTGTTCCCGGGTGGCGGGGTGCAGTGAGGGACAGTTCAGGATGGACTGTGAAACAGTGTCTGTTGGTGTGTGCCAGGGTGGCGGGGTGCAGTGAGAGACAGTTCAGGATGGACTGTGAAACAGTGTCTGTTGGTGTGTTCCAGGGTGGCGGGGTGCAGTGAGGGACAGGTCAGAATGGACTCTGAAACAGTGTCTGTTGGTGTGTTCCAGGGCGGCGGGGTGCAGTGAGGGACAGTTCAGGATGGACTGTGAAACAGTGTCTGTTGGTGTGTTCCAGGGTGCCGGGGTGCGGTGAAGGACAGTTCAGGATTGACTGTGAAACAATGTCTGTTGGTGTGTTCCAGGGTGGCGGAGTGCAGTGAGGGACAGTTGAGGATGGACTGTGAAACACTGTCTGTTGGTGTGTTCCAGGGTGGTGGGGTGAAGTGAGGGACAATTCAGGATGTGCTGTGAAACAGCGTCTGTTGGTGTGTTCCAGGGCGGAGGGGTGAAGTGAGGGACAGTTCAGGATGGACTGTGAAACAGTGTCTGTTGGTGTGTTCCAGGGTGGCGCGGTGCAGTGAGGGACAGTTCAGGATGGATTGTGAAACTGTGTCTTTTGGTGTGTTCCAGGGTCGAGGGTTGCAGAGAGGGACAGCTCAGGATGGACTGTGAAATTGTGTCTGTTGGTGTGTTCCAGGGTAGAGGGGTGCAGTGAGGGACAGTTCTGAATGGACCGTGAAACAGTGTCTGTTGGTGTGTTCCAGGTTGGCGGAGTGCAGTGAGGGACAGTTCAGGATGGACAGTGAAACAGTGTCTGTTGGTGTGTTCCAGGGTGGCGGGGTGAAGTGAGGGACAGTTCAGGATGGACTGTGAAACAGCGTCTGTTGCTGTGTTCCAGGGTGGCGGGGCGCAGTGAGGAACAGTTCAGGATGGACTGTGAAACTGCTTCTGTTGGTGTGTTCCAGGGTGGCGGGATGCAGTGAGGGACAGTTCGGGATGGACTGTGAAACTGTGTCTGTTGGTGTGTTTCTGGGTGGCGGGGTGCAGTGAGGGACAGTTCAGGACTGACTGTGAAACCGTGTCTGTTGGTGTGTTCCAGGGTGGCGGGGTGCAGTGAGGGACAGTTCAGGATGGACTGTGAAACAGCGTCTATTGGTGTGTTCCAGGGTGGCGGGGTGCAGTGACGGACATTTCAGGATGGACTGTGAAATGGTGTCTGTTGGTGTGTTCCAGGGTGGAGGGGTGAAGTGAGGGACAGTTCAGGATGGACTGTGAAACAGCGTCTGTTGGTGTGTTCCAGGGTGGAGGGGTGCAGTGAGGGACAGTTCAGGAGGGACTGTGAAACAACGTCTGTTGGTGTGTTCCAGGGTGGCGGGGTGCAGTGAGGGACAGTTCAGGAGGGACTGTGAAACAGTGTCTGTTGGACTGTTCCAGGGTGGCGGGGTGCAGTGAGGGACAGTTCAGGATGGACTGTGGAACAGTGCCTGTTGGTGTGTTCCAGGGTGGCGGGGTGCAGTGAGGGACAGTTCAGGATGGACTGTTAATCAGTGTCTGTTGGTTTGTTCCAGGGTGGCGGGGTGCAGTGAGGGACAGTTAAGGATGGACTGTGAAACAGTGTCTGTTGCTGTGTTCCACGGTGGCGGGGTGCAGTGAGGGACAGTTCAGGGTGGACAGTGAAACAGTGTCTGTTGGTATGTTCCAGGATGGCGGGGTGCAGTGAGGGACAGTTCAGGATGGACTGTGAAACAGCGTCTGTTGGTGTGTTCCAGGGTGGCGGGGTGCAGTGAGGGACAGTTCAGGATGGACCGTGAAACAGTGTCTGTTGGTGTGTTCCAGGGTGACGGGGTGCAGTGAGGGACAGTTCAGGATGGACAGTGAAACAGTGTCTGTTGGTGTGTTCCAGGGTGGCGGGGTGAAGTGAGGGACAGTTCAGGATGCACTGTGAAACAGCGTCTGTTGGTGTGTTCCAGGGTGGCGGGGCGCAGTGAGGAACAGTTCTGGATGGACTGTGAAACAGTGTCTGTTGGTCTGTTCCATGGTGGTGGGGTGCAGTGGGGGACAGTTCAGGATGGACTGTGAAACTGTGTCTGTTGGTGTGTTCCAGGGTGGCGGGATGCAGTGATGGACAGTTCGGGATGGACTGTGAAACTGTGTCTGTTGGTGTGTTCCTGGGTTGCAGGGTGCAGTGAGGGACAGTTCAGGATGGACTGTGAAACCGTGTCTGTATGGTGTGTTCCAGGGTGGCGGGGTGCAGTGAGGGACAGTTCAGGATTGACTGTGAAACAGTGTCTTTTGGTATGTTCCAGGGTGGTGGGGTGCAGTGAGAGACAGTTCAGGATGGACTGTGAAACAGTGTCTGTTGGTGTGTACCAGGGTGGCGGGGTGCAGTGAGGGACAGTTCAGGATGGACTGTGAAACAGCGTCTGTTGGTGTGTTCCAGGATGGCGGGGTGCAGTGAGGGACAGCTCAGTATCGACTGTGAAACAGTGTCTGTTGGTGTGTTCCAGGGTGGCAGGGTGCTGTGAGGGACAGTTCAGGATGGACTGTGAAAAAGTGTCTGTTGGTGTGTTGCAGGGTGGAGGGGTGAAGTGAGGGACAGGTGAGAATGGACTGTGAGACAGTGTCTGTTGGTGTGTTCCAGGGTGGCGGAATGCACTGAGGGACAGTTCAGGATGGACTGTGAAACAATGTCTGTTGGTGTGTTCCAGGGTGGCGGGGTGCAGTGAGGGACAGTTCAGGATGGACTGTGAAACAGTTTCTGTTGGTGTGTTCCAGGGTGGCGGGGTGCAGTGAGGGACAGTTCAGTATCGACTGTGAAACAGTGTCTGTTGGTGTGTTCCAGGGTGGCAGCGTGCAGTGAGGGACAGTTCAGGTTGGACCATGAAACAGCGTCTGTTGATGTGTTCCCGGGTGGCGGGGTGCAGTGAGGGACAGTTCAGGATGGACTGTGAAACAGTGTCTTTTGGTGTGTTCCAGGGTGGCGGGGTGCAGTGAGGGACAGTTCAGGATGGACTGTGAAACTGTGTCTGTTGGTGTGTTCCAGGGTGGCAGGGTGCAGTGAGGGACAGTTCAGGATGGACTGTGAAACTGTGTCTGTTGGTGTGTTCCAGGGTGTCGGGGTGAAGTGAGGGACAGTTCAGGATGGACTGTGAAACACCATCTGTTCGTGTGTTCCAGGGTGGCGGGGTGCAGTGAGGGACAGTTCAGAATGGACTGTGAAACAGTGTCTGTTGCTGTGTTCCAGGGTGGCGGGATGCAGTGAGGGACAGTTCAGGATGGACTGTGAAACAGTGTCTGTTGGTGTGTTCCAGGGTGGCGGGGTTCAGTGAAGGACAGTTCAGGATGGACTGTGAAACCGTGTCTGTTGGTGTGTTCCAGGGTGGCGGAGTGCAGTGAGGGACAGTTCAGGATGGACTGTGAAACAGTGTCTGTTGGTGTGTTCCAGGGTGGCGGGGTTCAGTGAAGGACAGTTCAGGATGGACTGTGAAACCGTGTCTGTTGGTGTGTTCCAGGGTGGCGGAGTGCAGTGAGGGACAGTTCAGGATGAACCGTGAAACAATGTCTGTTGGTGTGTTCCAGGGTGGCGGGGTGCAGTGAAGGACAGTTCAGGATGGACTGTGAAACAGCGTCTGTTCGTGTGTTCCACGGTGGCGGGGTGCAGTGAGGGACAGTTCAGGATGAACCGCGAAACAATGTCTGTTGGTGTGTTCCAGGGTGGCGGGGTGCAGTGAGGGACAGCTCAGGATGAACCGTGAAACAGAGTCTGTTGGTGTGTTCCAGGGTGGCGGGGTGCAGTGAGGGACAGCTCAGGATGAACCGTGAAACAGTGTCTGTTGGTGTGTTCCAGGGTGGCGTGGTGCAGTGAGGGCCAGTTCAGGATGGACCGTGAAGCAGTGTCTGTTGGTGTGTTCCAGGATGGCGGGGTGCAGTGAGGGACAGTTCAGGATGGACTGGGAAACCGTGTCTGTTGGTGTGTTCCAGGGTGGCGGGGTGCAGTGAGGGACAGCTCAGGATTGACTGTGAAACTGTGTCTGTTGGTGTGTTCCAGGGTGGCAGGGTGCAGTGAGGGACAGTTCAGTATGTACCGGGAAACATTGTCTGTTGTCGTGTTCAAGGGTGACGGGGTGCAGTGAGAGACAGTTCAGGATGGACTGTGAAACAGCGTCTGTTGGTGTGTTCCAGGGTGGCGGGGTGAAGTGAGGGACAGTTCAGGATGGACTGTGAAACAGTGTCTGTTGGTGTGTTCCAGGTAGGCGGGGTGCAGTGAGGGACAGTTCTGGATGGACTGTGAAACAGTGTCTGTTGGTGTGTTCCAGGGTGGCGGGGTGCAGTGAGGGACATTTCAGGATGAATCGTGAAACAATGTCTGTTGGTGTGTTCCAGGGTGGCGGGGTGCAGTGAGGGACAGTTCAGGATGGACCGTGAAACAGCGTCTGTTGATGTGTTCCCGGGTGGCTGGGTGCAGTGAGGGACAGTTCAGGATGGACTGTGAAACAGTGTCTGTTGGTGTGTTCCCAGGTGGCGGGGTGCAGTGAGGGACAGTTCAGGATGGACCGTGAAACAGTGCCTGTTGGTGTGTTCCAGGGTGGCGGGGTGCAGTGAGGGACAGTTCAGGATGGACTGTGAAAAAGTGTCTGCTGGTGTGTTCCAGGATGGCGGGGTGCAGTGAGAGACAGTTCAGGATGGACTGTGAAACAGTGTCTGTTGGTGTGTTCCAGGGTGGCGGGGTGCAGTGAGGGACAGTTCAGGATGGACTGTGAAACAGTGTCTGTTGGTGTGTTCCAGGGTGGCGGGGTGCAGTGAGGGACAGTTCAGGATGGACTGTGCAACAGTGTCTGTTGTTTTGTTCCAGGGTGGCGGGGTGCAGTGAGGGACAGTTCAGGATGGACCGTGAAACAGTGTCTGTTGGTCTGTTACAGGGTGACGGGGTGCATTCAGGAACAGTTCAGGATGGACTGTGAAACAGTGTCTGTTGGTGTGTTTCAGGGTGTCGGGGTGCAGTGAGGGTCAGTTCAGGATGGACTGTGAAACAGTGTCTGTTGGTGTGTTCCAGGGTGGCGGGGTGCAGTGAGGAACAGTTCAGGATGGAATGTGAAACCGTGTCTGTTGGTGTGTTCCAGGGTGGCGGGGTGCAGTGAGAGACAGTTCAGGATGGACTGTGAAACAGTGTCTGTTGGTGTGTTCCAGGGTGGCGGGGTGCAGTGAGAGACAGTTCAGGATGGACTGTGAAACAGCGTCTGTTGGTGTGTTCCAGGGTGGCGGGGTGCAGTGAGGGACAGTTCAGGATGGACCGTGAAACAGTGTCTGTTGGTGTGTTCCAGGGTGGCGGGGTGCAGTGAGAGACAGTTCAGGATGGACCGTGAAACAGTGTCTGTTGGTGTGTTCCAGGGTGGCGGGGTGCAGTGAGGGACAGTTCAGGATGGACTGTGAAACAGTGTCTGTTGGTGTGTTCCAGGGTGGCGGGGTGCAGTGAGGGACAGTTCAGGATGGACAGTGAAACAGTGTCTGTTGGCCTGTTCCAGGGTGGCGGGGTGCAGTGAGGGACAGTTCAGGATGGACTGTGAAACAGTGTCTGTTGGTGTGTTCCAGGGTGGCGGGGTGCAGTGAGGGACAGTTCAGGATGGACAGTGAAACAGTGTCTGTTGGTGTGTTCCAGGGCGGCGGGGTGCAGTGAGGGGCAGTTCAGGATGGACTGTGAAACAGTGTCTGTTGGTGTGTTCCAGGGTGGCGGGGTGAAGTGAGGGACAGTTCAGGATGGACTGTGAAACAGTGTCTGTTGGTGTGTGCCAGGGTGGCGGGGTGCAGTGAGAGACAGTTCAGGATGGACTGTGAAACAGTGTCTGTTGGTGTGTTCCAGGGCGGCGGGGTGCAGTGAGGGACAGTTCAGGATGGACTGTGAAACAGTGTCTGTTGGTGTGTTCCAGGGTGCCGGGGTGCGGTGAAGGACAGTTCAGGATTGACTGTGAAACAATGTCTGTTGGTGTGTTCCAGGGTGGCGGAGTGCAGTGAGGGACAGTTCAGGATGGACTGTGAAACACTGTCTGTTGGTGTGTTCCAGGGTGGCGGGGTGCAGTGAGGGACAGTTCAGGATGGATTGTGAAACTGTGTCTGTTGGTGTGTTCCAGGGTCGAGGGGTGCAGAGAGGGACAGCTCAGGATGGACTGTGAAACAGTGTCTGTTGGTGTGTTCCAGGCTGGAGAGGTGCAGTAAAGGACAGTTCAGGATGGACCGTGAAACAGTGTCTGTTGGTGTGTTACAGGTGCAGAGGTGCGGTGAAGGACAGTTCAGGATTGACTGTGAAACAATGTCTGTTGGTGTGTTCCAGGGTGGCGGAGTGCTGTGAGGGACAGTTCAGGATGTACTGTGAAACAGTGTCTGTTGGTGTGTTCCAGGGTGGCGGGGTGAAGTGAGGGACAGTTCAGGGTGGACTGTGAAACAGTGTCTGTTGGTGTGTTCCAGGGTGGCGGGGTGCAGTGAGGGACAGTTCAGGATGGACTGGGAAACAGTGTCTGTTGGTGTGTTCCATGGTCGAGGGGTGCAGTGAGGGACAGTTCAGTATGTACCGGGAAACATTGTCTGTTGTCGTGTTCAAGGGTGGCGGGGTGCAGTGAGGGACAGTTCAGGATGTACAGTGACACTGTGTCTGTTGGTGTGTTCCAGGGTGGCGGGGTGCAGTGAGGGACAGTTCAGGATGCACTGGGGAATAGTGTCTGTTGGTGTGTTCCAGGGTGGCGGGGTTCAGTGAGAGACAGTTCAGGATGGACTGTGAAACAACGTCTGTTGGTGTGTTCCAGGGTGGTGGGGTGAAGTGAGGGACAGTTCAGAATGGAGTGTGAAACAGTGCCTGTTGGTGTGTTCTAGGGTGGCGTGGTGCAGTGAGGGACAGTTCAGGATGGACTGTGAAACAGTGTCTGTTGGTGTGTTCCAGGGTGCAGGGGTGCAGTGAAGGACAGTTCAGGATGGACTGTGAAACAATGTCTGTTGGTGTGTTCCAGGGTGGCGGAGTGGAGTGAGGGACAGTTCAGGATGGACTGTGAAACAGTGTCTGTTGGTGTGTTCCAGGGTGGCGGGGTGAAGTGAGGGACAGTTCAGGATGGACTGTGAAACAGCGTCTGTTGGTGTGTTCCAGGGAGGCGGGATGCAGTGAAGGACAGTTCAGGATGGACTGTGAAACAGTGTCTGTTGGTGTGTTCCAGGGTGGCGGGGTGCAGTGACGGACAGCTCAGGATGAACCGTGAGGCAGTGTCTGTTGGTGTGTTCCAGGGTGGCGGGGTGCAGTGAGGGACAGTTCAGGATGGACTGTGAAACAGTGTCTGTTGGTGTGTTCCAGGGTCGAGGGGTGCAGAGAGGGACAGCTCAGGATGGACTGTGAAACAGTGTCTGTTGGTGTGTTCCAGGGTGGAGGGGTGCAGTGAGGGACAGCTCTGAATGGACCGTGAAACAGTGTCTGTTGGTGTGTTCCAGGGTGGCAGGGTGCAGTGAGGGACAGTTCAGCATGTACCGTGAAACAGTGTCTGTTGGTGTGTTCCAGGGTGGCAGGGTGCAGTGAGGGACAGTTCAGCATGTACCGTGAAACATTGTCTGTTGGTGTGTTCCAGGGTGGCAGGGTGCAGTGAGGGACAGTTCAGCATGTACCGTGAAACAGTGTCTGTTGGTGTGTTACAGGGGGGCGGGGTGCAGTGAGGGACAGTTCAGGATGGACTGTGAAACAGTGTCTGTTGGTGTGTTCCAGGGTGGTGGGGTGAAGTGAAGGACAGTTCAGGATGAACTGTGAAACAGCGTCTGTTGGTGTGTTCCAGGGTGGCGGGGTAAAGTGAGGGACAGTTAAGGATGGACTGGGAAACAGTGTCTGTTGGTGTGTTCCAGGGTCGAGGGGTGCAGAGAGGGACAGCTCAGGATGGACTGTGAAACAGTGTCTGTTGGTGTGTTCCAGGGTGCAGGGGTGCAGTGAGGGACAGTTCAGGATGGACTGTGGAACAGTGTCTGTTGGTGTGTTCCACGATGGTGGGGTGCAGTGAGGGACAGTTCAGGATGAACCGTGAAACAATGTCTGTTGGTGTGTTCCAGGGTGGCGGGGTGCAGTGAGGGACAGCTCAGGATGAACCGTGAAGCAGTGTCTGTTGGTGTGTTCCAGGGTGGCGGGGTGCAGTGAGGGACAGCTCAGGATGGAATGTGAAACTGTGTCTGTTGGTGTGTTCCAGGGTGGAGGGGTGCAGTGAGGGACAGTTCTGAATGGACCGTGAAACAGTGTCTGTTGGTGTGTTCCAGGGTGGCAGGGTGCAGTGAGGGACAGTTCAGTATGTACAGTGAAACGTTGTCTGTTGGTGTGTTCCAGGGTGGAGGGGTGCAGTGAGGGAGAGTTCTGAATGGATCGTGAAACAGTGTCTGTTGGTGTGTTCCAGGGTGGCGGGGTGAAGTGAGGGACAGTTCAGGATGGACTGTGAAACAGTGTCTGTTGGTGTGTTCCAGGTAGGCGGGGTGCAGTGAGGGACAGTTCTGGATGGACTGTGAAACAGTGTCTGTTGGTGTGTTCCAGGGTGGCGGGGTGCAGTGAGGGACATTTCAGGATGAATCGTGAAACAATGTCTGTTGGTGTGTTCCAGGGTGGCGGGGTGCAGTGAGGGACAGTTCAGGATGGACCGTGAAACAGCGTCTGTTGATGTGTTCCCGGGTGGCTGGGTGCAGTGAGGGACAGTTCAGGATGGACTGTGAAACAGTGTCTGTTGGTGTGTTCCCAGGTGGCGGGGTGCAGTGAGGGACATTTCAGGATAGACTGTGAAACAGTCTCTGTTGTTGTGTTCCAGGGTGGCGGGGTGCAGTGAGGGACAGTTCAGGATGGACCGTGAAACAGTGCCTGTTGGTGTGTTCCAGGGTGGCGGGGTGCAGTGAGGGACAGTTCAGGATGGACCGTGAAACAGTGTCTGTTGGTGTGTTCCAGGGTGGCGGGGTGCAGTGAGGGATAGTTCAGGATGGACTGTGAAACATTGTCTGTTGGTGTGTTCCAGGGTGGCGGGGTGCAGTGAGGGACAGTTCAGGATGGACCGTGAAACAGCGTCTGTTGATGTGTTCCCGGGTGGTGGGGTGCAGTGAGGGACAGTTCAGGATGGGCTGTGAAACAGTGTCTGTTGGTGTGTTCCAGGGTGGTGTGGTGCAGTGAGGGACAGTTCAGGATGGACTGTGAAAAAGTGTCTGCTGGTGTGTTCCAGGATGGCGGGGTGCAGTGAGAGACAGTTCAGGATGGACTGTGAAACAGTGTCTGTTGGTGTGTTCCAGGGTGGCGGGGTGCAGTGAGGGACAGTTCAGGATGGACTGTGAAACAGTGTCTGTTGGTGTGTTCCAGGGTGGCGGGGTGCAGTGAGGGACAGTTCAGGATGGACTGTGCAACAGTGTCTGTTGTTTTGTTCCAGGGTGGCGGGGTGCAGTGAGGGACAGTTCAGGATGGACCGTGAAACAGTGTCTGTTGGTCTGTTACAGGGTGACGGGGTGCATTGAGGAACAGTTCAGGATGGACTGTGAAACAGTGTCTGTTGGTGTGTTTCAGGGTGTCGGGGTGCAGTGAGGGTCAGTTCAGGATGGACCGTGAAACAGTGTCTGTTGGTGTGTTCCAGGGTGGCGGGGTGCAGTGAGGGACAGTTCAGGATGGACTGTGAAACAGTGTCTGTTGGTGTGTTCCAGGGTGGCGGGGTGCAGTGAGGGACAGTTCAGGATGGACAGTGAAACAGTGTCTGTTGGTGTGTTCCAGGGCGGCGGGGTGCAGTGAGGGGCAGTTCAGGATGGACTGTGAAACAGTGTCTGTTGGTGTGTTCCAGGGTGGCGGGGTGAAGTGAGGGACAGTTCAGGATGGACTGTGAAACAGTGTCTGTTGGTGTGCGCCAGGGTGGCGGGGTGCAGTGAGAGACAGTTCAGGATGGACTGTGAAACAGTGTCTGTTGGTGTGTTCCAGGGTGGCGGGGTGCAGTGAGGGACAGGTCAGAATGGACTCTGAAACAGTGTCTGTTGGTGTGTTCCAGGGCGGCGGGGTGCAGTGAGGGACAGTTCAGGATGGACTGTGAAACAGTGTCTGTTGGTGTGTTCCAGGGTGCCGGGGTGCAGTGAGGGACAGTTCAGGATTGACTGTGAAACAATGTCTGTTGGTGTGTTCCAGGGTGGCGGAGTGCAGTGAGGGACAGTTCAGGATGGACTGTGAAACACTGTCTGTTGGTGTGTTCCAGGGCGGAGGGGTGAAGTGAGGGACAGTTCAGGATGGACTGTGAAACAGTGTCTGTTGGTGTGTTGCAGGGTGGCGGGGTGCAGTGAGAGACAGTTCAGGATGGATTGTGAAACTGTGTCTGTTGGTGTGTTCCAGGGTCGAGGGGTGCAGAGAGGGACAGCTCAGGATGGACTGTGAAATTGTGTCTGTTGGTGTGTTCCAGGGTAGAGGGGCGCAGTGAGGGACAGTTCTGAATGGACCGTGAAACAGTATCTGTTGGTGTGTTCCAGGGTGGCAGGGTGCAGTGAGGGACAGTTCAGGATGAACCGTGAAACAATGTCTGTTGATGTGTTCCCGGGTGGCGGGGTGCAGTGAGGGACAGTTCAGGATGGACTGTGAAACAGTGTCTGTTGGTGTGTTCCAGGGTGGCGGGGTGCAGTGAGAGACAGTTCAGGATGGACTGTGAAACAGTGTCTGTTGGTGTGTTCCAGGCTGGAGAGGTGCAGTAAAGGACAGTTCAGGATGGACCGTGAAACAGTGTCTGTTGGTGTGTTACAGGTGCAGAGGTGCGGTGAAGGACAGTTCAGGATTGACTGTGAAACAATGTCTGTTGGTGTGTTCCAGGGTGGCGGAGTGCTGTGAGGGACAGTTCAGGATGTACTGTGAAACAGTGTCTGTTGGTGTGTTCCAGGGTGGCGGGGTGAAGTGAGGGACAGTTCAGGGTGGACTGTGAAACAGTGTCTGTTGGTGTGTTCCAGGGTGGCGGGGTGCAGTGAGGGATAGTTCAGGATGGACTGTGAAACATTGTCTGTTGGTGTGTTCCAGGGTGGCGGGGTGCAGTGAGGGACAGTTCAGGATGGACCGTGAAACAGCGTCTGTTGATGTGTTCCCGGGTGGTGGGGTGCAGTGAGGGACAGTTCAGGATGGGCTGTGAAACAGTGTCTGTTGGTGTGTTCCAGGGTGGTGTGGTGCAGTGAGGGACAGTTCAGGATGGACTGTGAAAAAGTGTCTGCTGGTGTGTTCCAGGATGGCGGGGTGCAGTGAGAGACAGTTCAGGATGGACTGTGAAACAGTGTCTGTTGGTGTGTTCCAGGGTGGCGGGGTGCAGTGAGGGACAGTTCAGGATGGACTGTGAAACAGTGTCTGTTGGTGTGTTCCAGGGTGGCGGGGTGCAGTGAGGGACAGTTCAGGATGGACTGTGCAACAGTGTCTGTTGTTTTGTTCCAGGGTGGCGGGGTGCAGTGAGGGACAGTTCAGGATGGACCGTGAAACAGTGTCTGTTGGTCTGTTACAGGGTGACGGGGTGCATTGAGGAACAGTTCAGGATGGACTGTGAAACAGTGTCTGTTGGTGTGTTTCAGGGTGTCGGGGTGCAGTGAGGGTCAGTTCAGGATGGACCGTGAAACAGTGTCTGTTGGTGTGTTCCAGGGTGGCGGGGTGCAGTGAGGGACAGTTCAGGATGGACTGTGAAACAGTGTCTGTTGGTGTGTTCCAGGGTGGCGGGGTGCAGTGAGGGACAGTTCAGGATGGACAGTGAAACAGTGTCTGTTGGTGTGTTCCAGGGCGGCGGGGTGCAGTGAGGGGCAGTTCAGGATGGACTGTGAAACAGTGTCTGTTGGTGTGTTCCAGGGTGGCGGGGTGAAGTGAGGGACAGTTCAGGATGGACTGTGAAACAGTGTCTGTTGGTGTGCGCCAGGGTGGCGGGGTGCAGTGAGAGACAGTTCAGGATGGACTGTGAAACAGTGTCTGTTGGTGTGTTCCAGGGTGGCGGGGTGCAGTGAGGGACAGGTCAGAATGGACTCTGAAACAGTGTCTGTTGGTGTGTTCCAGGGCGGCGGGGTGCAGTGAGGGACAGTTCAGGATGGACTGTGAAACAGTGTCTGTTGGTGTGTTCCAGGGTGCCGGGGTGCAGTGAGGGACAGTTCAGGATTGACTGTGAAACAATGTCTGTTGGTGTGTTCCAGGGTGGCGGAGTGCAGTGAGGGACAGTTCAGGATGGACTGTGAAACACTGTCTGTTGGTGTGTTCCAGGGCGGAGGGGTGAAGTGAGGGACAGTTCAGGATGGACTGTGAAACAGTGTCTGTTGGTGTGTTCCAGGGTGGCGGGGTGCAGTGAGAGACAGTTCAGGATGGATTGTGAAACTGTGTCTGTTGGTGTGTTCCAGGGTCGAGGGGTGCAGAGAGGGACAGCTCAGGATGGACTGTGAAATTGTGTCTGTTGGTGTGTTCCAGGGTAGAGGGGCGCAGTGAGGGACAGTTCTGAATGGACCGTGAAACAGTATCTGTTGGTGTGTTCCAGGGTGGCAGGGTGCAGTGAGGGACAGTTCAGGATGAACCGTGAAACAATGTCTGTTGATGTGTTCCCGGGTGGCGGGGTGCAGTGAGGGACAGTTCAGGATGGACTGTGAAACAGTGTCTGTTGGTGTGTTCCAGGGTGGCGGGGTGCAGTGAGAGACAGTTCAGGATGGACTGTGAAACAGTGTCTGTTGGTGTGTTCCAGGCTGGAGAGGTGCAGTAAAGGACAGTTCAGGATGGACCGTGAAACAGTGTCTGTTGGTGTGTTACAGGTGCAGAGGTGCGGTGAAGGACAGTTCAGGATTGACTGTGAAACAATGTCTGTTGGTGTGTTCCAGGGTGGCGGAGTGCTGTGAGGGACAGTTCAGGATGTACTGTGAAACAGTGTCTGTTGGTGTGTTCCAGGGTGGCGGGGTGAAGTGAGGGACAGTTCAGGGTGGACTGTGAAACAGTGTCTGTTGGTGTGTTCCAGGGTGGCGGGGTGCAGTGAGGGACAGTTCAGGATGGACTGGGAAACAGTGTCTGTTGGTGTGTTCCATGGTCGAGGGGTGCAGAGAGGGACAGCTCAGGATGGACCGTGAAACAATATCTGTTGGTGTGTTCCAGGGTGGCAGGGTGCAGTGAGGGACAGTTCAGTATGTACCGGGAAACATTGTCTGTTGTCGTGTTCAAGGGTGGCGGGGTGCAGTGAGGGACAGTTCAGGATGTACAGTGACACTGTGTCTGTTGGTGTGTTCCAGGGTGGCGGTTGCAGTGAGGGACAGTTCAGGATGCACTGTGGAACAGTGTCTGTTGGTGTGTTCCAGGGTGGCGGGGTTCAGTGAGAGACAGTTCAGGATGGACTGTGAAACAACGTCTGTTGGTGTGTTCCAGGGTGGTGGGGTGAAGTGAGGGACAGTTCAGAATGGAGTGTGAAACAGTGCTTGTTGGTGTGTTCTAGGGTGGCGTGGTGCAGTGAGGGACAGTTCAGGATGGACTGTGAAACAGTGTCTGTTGGTGTGTTCCAGGGTGCAGGGGTGCAGTGAAGGACAGTTCAGGATGGACTGTGAAACAATGTCTGTTGGTGTGTTCCAGGGTGGCGGAGTGGAGTGAGGGACAGTTCAGGATGGACTGTGAAACAGTGTCTCTTGGTGTGTTCCAGGGTGGCGGGGTGAAGTGAGGGACAGTTCAGGATGGACTGTGAAACAGCGTCTGTTGGTGTGTTCCAGGGAGGCGGGATTCAGTGAAGGACAGTTCAGGATGGACTGTGAAACAGTGTCTGTTGGTGTGTTCCAGGGTGGCGGGGTGCAGTGACGGACAGCTCAGGATGAACCGTGAGGCAGTGTCTGTTGGTGTGTTCCAGGGTGGCGGGGTGCAGTGAGGGACAGTTCAGGATGGACTGTGAAACAGTGTCTGTTGGTGTGTTCCAGGGTCGAGGGGTGCAGAGAGGGACAGCTCAGGATGGACTGTGAAACTGTGTCTGTTGGTGTGTTCCAGGGTGGAGGGGTGCAGTGAGGGACAGCTCTGAATGGACCGTGAAACAGTGTCTGTTGGTGTGTTCCAGTGTGGCAGGGTGCAGTGAGGGACAGTTCAGCATGTACCGTGAAACAGTGTCTGTTGGTGTGTTCCAGGGTGGCAGGGTGCAGTGAGGGACAGTTCAGCATGTACCGTGAAACATTGTCTGTTGGTGTGTTCCAGGGTGGCAGGGTGCAGTGAGGGACAGTTCAGCATGTACCGTGAAACAGTGTCTGTTGGTGTGTTACAGGGGGGCGGGGTGCAGTGAGGGACAGTTCAGGATGGACTGTGAAACAGTGTCTGTTGGTGTGTTCCAGGGTGGTGGGGTGAAGTGAAGGACAGTTCAGGATGAACTGTGAAACAGCGTCTGTTGGTGTGTTCCAGGGTGGCGGGGTAAAGTGAGGGACAGTTAAGGATGGACTGGGAAACAGTGTCTGTTGGTGTGTTCCAGGGTCGAGGGGTGCAGAGAGGGACAGCTCAGGATGGACTGTGAAACAGTGTCTGTTGGTGTGTTCCAGGGTGCCGGGGTGCGGTGAAGGACAGTTCAGGATTGACTGTGAAACAATGTCTGTTGGTGTGTTCCAGGGTGGCGGAGTGCAGTGAGGGACAGTTCAGGATGGACTGTGAAACACTGTCTGTTGGTGTGTTCCAGGGTGGCAGGGTGCAGTGAGGGACAGTTCAGGTTGGACCATGAAACAGCGTCTGTTGATGTGTTCCCGGGTGGCGGGGTGCAATGAGGGACAGTTCAGGATGGACTGTGAAACAGTGTCTTTTGGTGTGTTCCAGGGTGGCAGGGTGCAGTGAGGGACAATTCAGGATGGACTGTGAAACTGTGTCTGTTGGTGTGTTCCTGGGTGTCGGGGTGAAGTGAGGGACAGTTCAGGATGGACTGTGAAACACCATCCGTTTGTGTGTTCCAGGGTGGCGGGGTGCAGTGAGGGACAGTTCAGAATGGACTGTGAAACAGTGTCTGTTGCTGTGTTCCAGGGTGGCGGGGTGCAGTGAGGGACAGTTCAGGATGGACTCTGAAACAGTGTCTGTTGGTGTGTTCCAGGGTGGCGGGGTTCAGTGAAGGACAGTTCAGGATGGACTGTGAAACCGCGTCTGTTGGTGTGTTCCAGGGTGGCGGAGTGCAGTGAGGAACAGTTCAGGATGGACTGCGAAACAGCGTCTGTTCGTGTGTTCCACGGTGGCGGGGTGCAGTGAGGGACAGTTCTGGATGAACCATGAAACAATGTCTGTTGGTGTGTTCCAGGGTGGCGGGGTGCAGTGAGGGACAGCTCAGGATGAACCGTGAAACAGAGTCTGTTGGTGTGTTCCAGGGTGGCGGGGTGCAGTGAGGGACAGTTCAGGATGGACCGTGAAACAGTGCCTGTTGGTGTGTTCCAGGGTGGCGGGGTGCAGTGAGGGACAGTTCAGGATGGACCGTGAAACAGTGTCTGTTGGTGTGTTCCAGGGTGGCGGGGTGCAGTGAGGGACAGTTCAGGATGGACTGTGAAACAGTGTCTGTTGGTGTGTTCCAGGGTGGCGGGGTGCAGTGAGGGACAGTTCAGGATGAACCGTGAAACAATGTCTGTTGGTGTGTTCCAGGGTGGCGGGGTGGAGTGAGGGCCAGCTCAGGATGAACCGTGAAACAGTGTCTGTTGGTGTGTTCCAGGGTGGCGTGGTGCAGTGAGGGCCAGCTCAGGATGGACCGTGAAGCAATGTCTGTTGGTGTGTTCGAGGGTGGCGGGGTGCAGTGAAGGACAGTTCAGGATGGACTGGGAAACCATGTCTGTTGGTGTGTTCCAGGGTGGCGGTGTGCAGTGAGGGACAGTTCAGGATGGACTGTGAAACACTGTCTGTTGGTGTGTTCCAGGGTGGCGGGGTGCAGTGAGGGACAGTTCAGGATTGACTTTGAAACAGCGTCTGTTGGTGTGTTCCAGGGTGGCGGGGTGCAGTGAGAGACAGCTCAGGATTGACTGTGAAACAGTGTCTGTAGGCCTGTTCCAGGGTGGCGGAGTGCAGTGAGGGACAATTCGGGATGGACTGTGAAACAGTGTCTGTTGGTGTGTTCCAGGGTGGCGGGGTGCAGTGAGGGACAGTTCAGGATGGACTGCGAAACACTGTCTGTTGGTGTGTTCCAGGGTGGCGGGGTGCAGTGAGGGACAGTTCAGGATGGACTGTGAAACAGAGTCTGTTGGTGTGTTCCAGGGTGGCGGGGTGAAGTGAGGGACAGTTCAGGATGGACTGTGAAACAGTGTCTGTTGGTGTGTTCCAGGGTGGCGGGGTGGAGTGAGGGCCAGCTCAGGATGAACCGTGAATCAGTGTCTGTTGGTGTGTTCCAGGGTGGCGTGGTGCAGTGAGGGCCAGCTCAGGATGGACCGTGAAGCAATGTCTGTTGGTGTGTTCGAGGGTGGCGGGGTGCAGTGAGGGACAGTTCAGGATGGATTGTGAAACTGTGTCTGTTGCTGTGTTCCAGGATGGCGGGGTGCAGTGAAGGACAGTTCAGGATGGACTGGGAAACCATGTCTGTTGGTGTGTTCCAGGGTGGCGGTGTGCAGTGAGGGACAGTTCAGGATGGACTGTGAAACACTGTCTGTTGGTGTGTTCCAGGGTGGCGGGGTGCAGTGAGGGACAGTTCAGGATTGACTTTGAAACAGCGTCTGTTGGTGTGTTCCAGTGTGGCGGGGTGCAGTGAGAGACAGCTCAGGATTGACTGTGAAACAGTGTCTGTAGGCCTGTTCCAGGGTGGCGGAGTGCAGTGAGGGACAATTCGGGATGGACTGTGAAACAGTGTCTGTTGGTGTGTTCCAGGGTGGCGGGGTGCAGTGAGGGACAGTTCAGGATGGACTGCGAAACACTGTCTGTTGGTGTGTTCCAGGGTGGCGGGGTGCAGTGAGGGACAGTTCAGGATGGACTGTGAAACAGAGTCTGTTGGTGTGTTCCAGGGTGGCGGGGTGAAGTGAGGGACAGTTCAGGATAGACTGTGAAACAGTGTCTGTTGCTGTGTTCCAGGGTGGCGGGGTGCAGTGAGGGACAGTTCAGGATGGACTGTGAAACTGTGTCTGTTGGTGTGTTCCAGGGTGGCGGGGTGCAGTGAGGGACAGTTCAGGATGGATCATGAAACAGCGTCTGTTGATGTGTTCCCGGGTGGCGGGGTGCAGTGAGGGACAATTCGGGATGGACTGTGAAACAGTGTCTGTTGGTGTGTTCCAGGGTGGCGGGGTGCAGTGAGGGACAGTTCAGGATGGACTGCGAAACACTGTCTGTTGGTGTGTTCCAGGGTGGCGGGGTGCAGTGAGGGACAGTTCAGGATGGACTGTGAAACAGTGTCTGTTGGTGTGTTCCAGGGTGACGGGGTGCAGTGAGGGACATTTCAGGATAGACTGTGAAACAGTGTCTGTTGGTGTGTTCCAGGGTGGCGGGGTGCAGTGAGGGACAGTTCAGGATGGACTGTGAAACTGTGTCTGTTGGTGTGTTCCAGGGTCGAGGGGTGCAGTGAGGGACAGTTCAGGATTGAATGTGAAACTGTGTCTGTTGGTGTGTTCCAGGGTGGCAGGGTGCAGTGAGGGACAGTTCTGTCTGTACCGGGAAACATTGTCTGTTGTCGTGTTCAAGGGTGGCGGGGTGCAGTGAGAGACAGTTCAGGATGGACTGTGAAACACTGTCTGTTGGTGTGTTCCAGGGTGGCGGGGTGCAGTGAGGGAGAGTTCAGGATGGACTGTGAAACACTGTCTATTGGTGTGTTCCAGGTAGGCGGGGTGCAGTGAGGGACAGTTCAGGATTGACTTTGAAACAGCGTCTGTTGGTGTGTTCCAGGGTGGCGGGGTGCAGTGAGAGACAGCTCAGGATTGACTGTGAAACAGTGTCTGTAGGCCTGTTCCAGGGTGGCGGAGTGCAGTGAGGGACAATTCGGGATGGACTGTGAAACAGTGTCTGTTGGTGTGTTCCAGGGTGGCGGGGTGCAGTGAGGGACAGTTCAGGATGGACTGTGAAACAGAGTCTGTTGGTGTGTTCCAGGGTGGCGGGGTGCAGTGAGGGACAGTTCAGGATAGACTGTGAAACAGTGTCTGTTGGTGTGTTCCAGGGTGGCGGGGTGAAGTGAGGGACAGTTCAGGATGGACTGTGAAACAGTGTCTGTTGGTGTGTTCCAGGGTGGCGGGGTGCAGTGAGGGACATTTCAGGATAGACTGTGAAACAGTGTCTGTTGGTGTGTTCCAGGGTGGCGGGGTGCAGTGAGGGACAGTTCAGGATGGACTGTGAAACTGTGTCTGTTGGTGTGTTCCAGGGTGGCGGGGTGCAGTGAGGGACAGCTCAGGATTGACTGTGAAACAGTGTCTGTTGGTGTGTTCCAGGGTGGCGGGGTGCAGTGAGGGACATTTCAGGATAGACTGTGAAACAGTGTCTGTTGGTGTGTTCCAGGGTGGCGGGGTGCAGTGAGGGACAGTTCAGGATTGACTTTGAAACAGCGTCTGTTGGTGTGTTCCAGGGTGGCGGGGTGCAGTGAGAGACAGCTCAGGATTGACTGTGAAACAGTGTCTGTAGGCCTGTTCCAGGGTGGCGGAGTGCAGTGAGGGACAATTCGGGATGGACTGTGAAACAGTGTCTGTTGGTGTGTTCCAGGGTGGCGGGGTGCAGTGAGGGACAGTTCAGGATGGACTGCGAAACACTGTCTGTTGGTGTGTTCCAGGGTGGCGGGGTGCAGTGAGGGACAGTTCAGAATGGACTCTGAAACAGTGTCTGTTGGTGTGTTCCAGGGTGGCGGGGTGCAGTGAGGGACAGTTCAGAATGGACTCTGAAACAGTGTCTGTTGGTGTGTTCCAGGGTGGCGGGGTGCAGTGAGGGACAGTTCAGGATGGACCGTGAAACAGTGTCTGTTGGTGTGTTCCAGGGTGGCTTGGGTGCAGTGAGGGCCAGTTCAGGATGGACCGTGAAACAGTGTCTGTTGGTGTGTTCCAGGGTGGCAGGGTGCAGTGAAGGACAGTTCAGGATGGACTGTGAAACAGTGTCTGTTGGTGTGTTCCAGGGTGGCGGGGTGCAGTGAGGGACAGTTCAGGATGGTCTGTGAAACAGTGTCTGTTGGTGTGTTCCAGGGTGGCGGGGTGCAGTGAGGGACAGTTCAGGATGAACCGTGAAACAATGTCTGTTGGTGTGTTCCAGGGTGGTGGGGTGCAGTGAGGGACAGCTCATAACGGACTGTGAAACAGTGTCTGTTGGTGTGTTCCAGGGTGGCGGGGTGCAGTAAGGGACAGCTCGGGATGGAGTGTGAAACAGTGTCTGTTGGTGTGTTCCAGGGTGGCGGGGTGCAGTAAGGGACAGCTCAGGATGGACTGTGAAACAGTGTCTGTTGGTGTGTTCCAGGTAGGCGGGGTGCAGTGAGGGACAGTTCAGGATTGACTTTGAAACAGTGTCTGTTGGTGTGTTCCAGGGTGGCGGGGTGCAGTGAGAGACAGCTCAGGATTGACTGTGAAACAGTGTCTGTAGGCCTGTTCCAGGGTGGCGGAGTGCAGTGAGGGACAATTCGGGATGGACTGTGAAACAGTGTCTGTTGGTGTGTTCCAGGGTGGCGGGGTGCAGTGAGGGACAGTTCAGGATGGACTGTGAAACAGAGTCTGTTGGTGTGTTCCAGGGTGGCAGGGTGAAGTGAGGGACAGTTCAGGATGGACTGTGAAACAGTGTCTGTTGGTGTGTTCCAGGGTGGCGGGGTGCAGTGAGGGACATTTCAGGATAGACTGTGAAACAGTGTCTGTTGGTGTGTTCCAGGGTGGCGGGGTGCAGTGAAGGACAGTTCAGGATGGACTGTGAAACTGTGTCTGTTGGTGTGTTCCAGGGTGGCGGGGTGCAGTGAGGGACAGTTCAGGATGGACCATGAAACAGCGTCTGTTGATGTGTTCCCGGGTGGCGGGGTGCAGTGAGGGACAGTTCAGGATGGACTGTGAAACAGTGTTTGTTGGTGTGTTCCAGGGTGGCGTGGTGCAGTGAGGGACAGTTCAGGATGGACTGTGAAGCTGTGTCTGTTGGTGTGTTCCAGGGTGGCGGGGTGCAGTGAGGGACAGTTCAGAATGGACTCTGAAACAGTGTCTGTTGGTGTGTTCCAGGTTGGCGGGGTGCAGTGAGGGACAGTTCAGGATGGACCGTGAAACAGTGTCTGTTGGTGTGTTCCAGGGTGGCGGGGTGCAGTGAGGAACAGTTCAGGATGGACTGTGAAACAGTGTCTGTTGGTGTGTTCCAGGGTGTCGGGGTGCAGTGAGGGACAGTTCAGGATGGACTGTGAAACAGTGTCTGTTGGTGTGTTCCAGGGTGGCAGGGTGCAGTGAGGAACAGTTCAGGATGGACTGTGCAACAGTGTCTGTTGGTCTGTTCCAGGGTGGTGGGGTGCAGTGAGAGACAGTTCAGGATGGACCGTGAAACAGTGTCTGTTGGTGTGTTCCAGGGTGGAGGGATGCAGTAAAGGACAGTTCAGGATGGACCGTGAAACAGTGTCTGTTGGTGTGTTCCAGGGTGGCGGGGTGTAGTGACGGACAGTTCAGGATGGACTGTGAAACAGTGCCTGTTGGTGTGTTCCAGCGTGGCGGGGTGCAGTGAGGGACAGTTCAGGATGGACTGTGGAACAGTGTCTGTTGGTGTGTTCCAGGGTGGCGGGGTGCAGTGAGGGACAGTTCAGGATGGACAGTGAAACAGTGTCTGTTGGTGTGTTCCAGGGTGGCGGGGTGCAGTGAGGGACAGTTCAGGATGGACTGTGGAACAGTGTCTGTTGGTGTGTTCCAGGGTGGCGGGGTGCAGTGAGGGACAGTTCAGGATGGACAGTGAAACAGTGCCTGTTGGTGTGTTCCAGGGTGGCGGGGTGCAGTGAGGGACAGTTCAGGATGGACTGTGGAACAGTGTCTGTTGGTGTGTTCCAGGGTGGCGGGGTGCAGTGAGGGACAGTTCAGGATGGACAGTGAAACAGTGTCTGTTGGTGTGCTCCAGGGCGGTGGGGTGCAGTGAGGGGCAGTTCAGGATGGACTGTGAAACAGTGTCTGTTGGTGTGTTCCAGGGTGGCGGGGATGCAGTGAAGGACAGTTCAGGATGGACCGTGATACAGAGTCTGTTGGTGTGTTCCACGGTGGCGGGGTGCAGTGAGGGACAGTTGAGGATGAACCGTGAAAGAATGTCTGTTGGTGTGTTCCAGGGTGGCGGGGTGCAGTGAGGGACAGTTCAGGATGGACCGTAAAACAGCGTCTGTTGATGTGTTCCCGGGTGGCGGGGTGCAGTGAGGGACAGTTCAGGATGGACTGTGAAACAGTGTCTGTTGGTGTGGGCCAGGGTGGCGGGGTGCAGTGAGAGATAGTTCAGGATGGACTGTGAAACAGTGTCTGTTGGTGTGTTCCAGGGTGGCGGGGTGCAGTGAGGGACAGGTCAGAATGGACTCTGAAACAGTGTCTGTTGGTGTGTTCCAGGGCGGCGGGGTGCAGTGAGGGACAGTTCAGGATGGACTGTGAAACAGTGTCTTTTAGTGTGTTCCAGGGTGCCGGGGTGCGGTGAAGGACAGTTCAGGATTGACTGTGAAACAATGTCTGTTGGTGTGTTCCAGGGTGGCGGAGTGCAGTGAGGGACAGTTCAGGATGGACTGTGAAACACTGTCTGTTGGTGTGTTCCAGGGTGGCAGGGTGCAGTGAGGGACAGTTCAGGTTGGACCATGAAACAGCGTCTGTTGATGTGTTCCCGGGTGGCGGGGTGCAATGAGGGACAGTTCAGGATGGACTGTGAAACAGTGTCTTTTGGTGTGTTCCTGGGTGTCGGGGTGAAGTGAGGGACAGTTCAGGATGGACTGTGAAACACCATCCGTTCGTGTGTTCCAGGGTGGCGGGGTGCAGTGAGGGACAGTTCAGAATGGACTGTGAAACAGTGTCTGTTGGTGTGTTCCAGGGTGGCGGGGTTCAGTGAAGGACAGTTCAGGATGGACTGTGAAACCGCGTCTGTTGGTGTGTTCCAGGGTGGCGGAGTGCAGTGAGGAACAGTTCAGGATGGACTGCGAAACAGCGTCTGTTCGTGTGTTCCACGGTGGCGGGGTGCAGTGAGGGACAGTTCTGGATGAACCATGAAACAATGTCTGTTGGTGTGTTCCAGGGTGGCGGGGTGCAGTGAGGGACAGCTCAGGATGAACCGTGAAACAGAGTCTGTTGGTGTGTTCCAGGGTGGCGGGGTGCAGTGAGGGACAGTTCAGGATGGACCGTGAAACAGTGCCTGTTGGTGTGTTCCAGGGTGGCGGGGTGCAGTGAGGGACAGTTCAGGATGGACCGTGAAACAGTGTCTGTTGGTGTGTTCCAGGGTGGCGGGGTGCAGTGAGGGACAGTTCAGGATGGATCATGAAACAGCGTCTGTTGATGTGTTCCCGGGTGGCGGGGTGCAGTGAGGGACAGTTCAGGATGGACTGTGAAACAGTGTTTGTTGGTGTGTTCCAGGGTGGCAGGGTGCAGTGAGGGACAGTTCAGGATGGACTGTGAAACAGTGTCTGTTGGTGTGTTCCAGGGTGGCGGGGTGCAGTGAGGGACAGTTCAGAATGGACTCTGAAACAGTGTCTGTTGGTGTGTTCCAGGGTGGCGGGGTGCAGTGAGGGACAGTTCAGGATGGACCGTGAAACAGTGTCTGTTGGTGTGTTCCAGGGTGGCGGGGTGCAGTGAGGAACAGTTCAGGATGGACTGTGAAACAGTGTCTGTTGGTGTGTTACAGGGTGTCGGGGTGCAGTGAGGGACAGTTCAGGATGGACTGTGAAACAGTGTCTGTTGGTGTGTTCCAGGGTGGCAGGGTGCAGTGAGGAACAGTTCAGGATGGACTGTGAAACAGTGTCTGTTGGTCTGTTCCAGGGTGGTGGGGTGCAGGGAGAGACAGTTCAGGATGGACCGTGAAACAGTGTCTGTTGATGTGTTCCAGGGTGGAGGGATGCAGTAAAGGACAGTTCAGGATGGACCGTGAAACAGTGTCTGTTGGTGTGTTCCAGGGTGGCGGGGTGCAGTGAGGGACAGTTCAGGATTGACTGTCAAACAGTGTCTGTTGGTGTGTTCCAGGGTGGCGGGGTGTAGTGACGGACAGTTCAGGATGGACTGTGAAACAGTGCCTGTTGGTGTGTTCCAGCGTGGCGGGCTGCAGTGAGGGACAGTTCAGGATGGACTGTGGAACAGTGTCTGTTGGTGTGTTCCAGGGTGGCGGGGTGCAGTGAGGGACAGTTCAGGATGGACAGTGAAACAGTGTCTGTTGGTGTGTTCCAGGGCGGTGGGGTGCAGTGAGGGGCAGTTCAGGATGGACTGTGAAACAGTGTCTGTTGGTGTGTTTCAGGGTGGCGGGGATGCAGTGAAGGACAGTTCAGGATGGACCGTGATACAGAGTCTGTTGGTGTGTTCCAGGGTGGCGGGGTGCAGTGAGGGACAGTTGAGGATGAACCGTGAAAGAATGTCTGTTGGTGTGTTCCAGGGTGGAGGGGTGCAGTGAGGGACAGTTCAGGATGGACCGTAAAACAGCATCTGTTGATGTGTTCCCGGGTGGCGGGGTGCAGTGAGGGACAGTTCAGGATGGACTGTGAAACAGTGTCTGTTGGTGTGTTCCAGGGTGCCGGGGTGCGGTGAAGGACATTTCAGGATTGACTGTGAAACAATGTCTGTTGGTGTGTTCCAGGGTGGCGGAGTGCAGTGAGGGACAGTTCAGGATGGACTGTGAAACACTGTCTGTTGGTGTGTTCCAGGGTGGCAGGGTGCAGTGAGGGACAGTTCAGGTTGGACCATGAAACAGCGTCTGTTGATGTGTTCCCGGGTGGCGGGGTGCAGTGAGGGACAGTTCAGGATGGACTGTGAAACAGTGTCTTTTGGTGTGTTCCAGGGTGGCGGGGTGCAGTGAGGGACAGTTCTGGATGGACTGTGAAACTGTGTCTGTTGGTGTGTTCCAGGGTGGCAGGGTGCAGTGAGGGACAATTCAGGATGGACTGTGAAACTGTGTCTGTTGGTGTGTTCCTGGGTGTCGGGGTGAAGTGAGGGACAGTTCAGGATGGACTGTGAAACACCATCTGTTCGTGTGTTCCAGGGTGGCGGGGTGCAGTGAGGGACAGTTCAGAATGGACTGTGAAACAGTGTCTGTTGCTGTGTTCCAGTGTGGCGGGGTGCAGTGAGGGACAGTTCAGAATGGACTGTGAAACAGTGTCTGTTGGTGTGTTCCAGGGTGGCGGGGTTCAGTGAAGGACAGTTCAGGATGGACTGTGAAACCGTGTCTGTTGGTGTGTTCCAGGGTGGCGGAGTGCAGTGAGGAACAGTTCAGGATGGACTGTGAAACAGCGTCTGTTCGTGTGTTCCACGGTGGCGGGGTGCAGTGAGGGACAGTTCTGGATGAACCATGAAACAATGTCTGTTGGTGTGTTCCAGGGTGGCGGGGTGCAGTGAGGGACAGCTCAGAATGAACCGTGAAACAGAGTCTGTTGGTGTGCTCCAGGGTGGCGGGGTGCAGTGAGGGACAGTTCAGGATGGACCGTGAAACAGTGCCTGTTGGTGTGTTCCAGGGTGGCGGGGTGCAGTGAGGGACAGTTCAGGATGGACCGTGAAACAGTGTCTGTTGGTGTGTTCCAGGGTGGCGGGGTGCAGTGAGGGACAGTTCAGGATGGACTGTGAAACAGTGTCTGTTGGTGTGTTCCAGGGTGGCGGGGTGCAGTGAGGGACAGTTCAGGATGAACCGTGAAACAATGTCTGTTCGTGTGTTCCAGGGTGGCGGGGTGCAGTGAGGGACAGCTCAGGATGAACCGTGAAACAGTGTCTGTTGGTGTGTTCCAGGGTGGCGTGGTGCAGTGAGGGCCAGTTCAGGATGGACCGTGAAGCAATGTCTGTTGGTGTGTTCGAGGGTGGCGGGGTGCAGTGAGGGCCAGTTCAGGATGGACCGTGAAGCAATGTCTGTTGGTCTGTTCCAGGATGGCGGGGTGCAGTGAGGGACCGTTCAGGATGGACTGGGAAACCGTGTCTGTTGGTGTGTTCCAGGGTGGCGGTGTGCAGTGAGGGACAGTTCAGGATGGACTGTGAAACTGTGTCTGTTGGTGTGTTCCAGGGTCGAGGGGTGCAGAGAGGGACAGCTCAGTATTGACTGTGAAACTGTGTCTGTTGGTGTGTTCCAGGGTGGCAGGGTGCAGTGAGTGACAGTTCAGTATGTACCGGGAAACATTGTCTGTTGTCGTGTTCAAGGGTGGCGGGGTGCAGTGAGAGACAGTTCAGGATGGACTGTGAAACAGTGTCTGTTGGTGTGTTCCAGGGTGGCGGGGTGCAGTGAGGGACAGTTCAGGATGAACCGTGAAACAATGTCTGTTGGTGTGTTCCAGGGTGGCGGGGTGCAGTGAGGAACAGTTCAGGATGGACCGTGAAACAGCGTCTGTTGATGTGTTCCCGGGTGGCTGGGTGCAGTGAGGGACAGTTCAGGATGGACTGTGAAACAGTGTCTGTTGGTGTGTTCCCGGGTGGCGGGGTGCAGTGAGGGACATTTCAGGATAGACTGTGAAACAGTCTCTGTTGGTGTGTTCCAGGGTGGCGGTGTGCAGTGAGGGACAGTTCAGGATGGACCGTGAAACAGTGTCTGTTGGTGTGTTCCAGGGTGGCGGGGTGCAGTGAGAGACAGTTCAGGATGGACTGTGAAACAGTGTCTGTTGGTGTGTTCCAGGGTGGCGGGGTGCAGTGAGGGACAGTTCAGGATGGACTGTGCAACAGTGTCTGTTGGTGTGTTCCAGGGTGGCGGGATGCAGTGAGGGACAGTTCAGGATGGACTGTGAAACAGTGTCTGTTGGTGTGTTCCAGGGTGGCGGGATGCAGTGAGGGACAGTTCAGGATGGACTGTGAAACAGTGTCTGTTGGTGTGTTCCAGGGTGGCAGAGTGCAGTGAGGGACAGTTCAGGATGGACTGTGAAACACTGTCTGTTGGTGTGTTCCAGGGTGGTGGGGTGAAGTGAGGGACAATTCAGGATGTACTGTGAAACAGCGTCTGTTGGTGTGTTCCAGGGCGGAGGGGTGAAGTGAGGGACAGTTCAGGATGGACTGTGAAACAGTGTCTGTTGGTGTGTTCCAGGGTGGCGGGGTGCAGTGAGGGACAGTTCAGGATGGATTGTGAAACTGTGTCTGTTGGTGTGTTCCAGGGTCGAGGGGTGCAGAGAGGGACAGCGCAGGATGGACTGTGAAATTGTGTCTGTTGGTGTGTTCCAGGGTAGAGGGGTGCAGTGAGGGACAGTTCTGAATGGACCGTGAAACAGTATCTGTTGGTGTGTTCCAGGGTGGCAGGGTGCAGTGAGGGACAGTTCAGGATGAACCGTGAAACAATGTCTGTTGATGTGTTCCCGGGTGGCGGGGTGCAGTGAGGGACAGTTCAGGATGGACTGTGGGACAGTTCAGGATGGACTGTGAAACAGTGTCTGTTGGTGTGTTCCAGGGTGGCGGGGTGCAGTAAAGGACAGTTCAGGATTGACTGTGAAACAATGTCTGTTGGTGTGTTCCAGGGTGGCGGAGTGCTGTGAGGGACAGTTCAGGATGGACTGTGAAACAGTGTCTGTTGGTGTGTTCCAGGGTGGCGGGGTGAAGTGAGGGACAGTTCAGGGTGGACTGTGAAACAGTGTCTGTTGGTGTGTTCCAGGGTGGCGGGGTGCAGTGAGGGACAGTTCAGGATGGACTGTGAAACTGTGTCTGTTGCTGTGTTCCAGAATGGCGGGGTGCAGTGAGGGACAGTTCAGGATGGACTGGGAAACAGTGTCTGTTGGTGTGTTCCATGGTCGAGGGGTGCAGAGAGGGACAGCTCAGGATGGACCGTGAAACAGTATCTGTTGGTGTGTTCCAGGGTGGCAGGGTGCAGTGAGGGACAGTTCAGTATGTACCGGGAAACATTGTCTGTTGTCGTGTTCAAGGGTGGCGGGGTGCAGTGAGGAACAGTTCAGGATGTACAGTGACACTGTGTCTGTTGGTGTGTTCCAGGGTGGCGGGGTGCAGTGAGGGACAGTTCAGGATGCACTGTGGAACAGTGTCTGTTGGTGTGTTCCAGGGTGGCGGGGTTCAGTGAGAGAAAGTTCAGGATGGACTGTGAAACAGCGTCTGTTGGTGTGTTCCAGGGTGGTGGGGTGAAGTGAGGGACAGTTCAGAATGGAGTGTGAAACAGTGCCTGTTGGTGTGTTCTAGGGTGGCGTGGTGCAGTGAGGGACAGTTCAGGATGGACTGTGAAACAGTGTCTGTTGGTGTGTTCCAGGGTGCAGGGGTGCAGTGAAGGACAGTTCAGGATGGACTGTGAAACAATGTCTGTTGGTGTGTTCCAGGGTGGCGGAGTGGAGTGAGGGACAGTTCAGGATGGACTGTGAAACAGTGTCTGTTGGTGTGTTCCAGGGTGGTGGGGTGAAGTGAGGGACAATTCAGGATGTACTGTGAAACAGCGTCTGTTGGTGTGTTCCAGGGCGGAGGGGTGAAGTGAGGGACAGTTCAGGATGGACTGTGAAACAGTGTCTGTTGGTGTGTTCCAGGGTGGCGGGGTGCAGTGAGGGACAGTTCAGGATGGATTGTGAAACTGTGTCTGTTGGTGTGTTCCAGGGTCGAGGGGTGCAGAGAGGGACAGCGCAGGATGGACTGTGAAATTGTGTCTGTTGGTGTGTTCCAGGGTAGAGGGGTGCAGTGAGGGACAGTTCTGAATGGACCGTGAAACAGTATCTGTTGGTGTGTTCCAGGGTGGCAGGGTGCAGTGAGGGACAGTTCAGGATGAACCGTGAAACAATGTCTGTTGATGTGTTCCCGGGTGGCGGGGTGCAGTGAGGGACAGTTCAGGATGGACTGTGGGACAGTTCAGGATGGACTGTGAAACAGTGTCTGTTGGTGTGTTCCAGGGTGGCGGGGTGCAGTAAAGGACAGTTCAGGATTGACTGTGAAACAATGTCTGTTGGTGTGTTCCAGGGTGGCGGAGTGCTGTGAGGGACAGTTCAGGATGGACTGTGAAACAGTGTCTGTTGGTGTGTTCCAGGGTGGCGGGGTGAAGTGAGGGACAGTTCAGGGTGGACTGTGAAACAGTGTCTGTTGGTGTGTTCCAGGGTGGCGGGGTGCAGTGAGGGACAGTTCAGGATGGACTGTGAAACTGTGTCTGTTGCTGTGTTCCAGAATGGCGGGGTGCAGTGAGGGACAGTTCAGGATGGACTGGGAAACAGTGTCTGTTGGTGTGTTCCATGGTCGAGGGGTGCAGAGAGGGACAGCTCAGGATGGACCGTGAAACAGTATCTGTTGGTGTGTTCCAGGGTGGCAGGGTGCAGTGAGGGACAGTTCAGTATGTACCGGGAAACATTGTCTGTTGTCGTGTTCAAGGGTGGCGGGGTGCAGTGAGGAACAGTTCAGGATGTACAGTGACACTGTGTCTGTTGGTGTGTTCCAGGGTGGCGGGGTGCAGTGAGGGACAGTTCAGGATGCACTGTGGAACAGTGTCTGTTGGTGTGTTCCAGGGTGGCGGGGTTCAGTGAGAGAAAGTTCAGGATGGACTGTGAAACAGCGTCTGTTGGTGTGTTCCAGGGTGGTGGGGTGAAGTGAGGGACAGTTCAGAATGGAGTGTGAAACAGTGCCTGTTGGTGTGTTCTAGGGTGGCGTGGTGCAGTGAGGGACAGTTCAGGATGGACTGTGAAACAGTGTCTGTTGGTGTGTTCCAGGGTGCAGGGGTGCAGTGAAGGACAGTTCAGGATGGACTGTGAAACAATGTCTGTTGGTGTGTTCCAGGGTGGCGGAGTGGAGTGAGGGACAGTTCAGGATGGACTGTGAAACAGTGTCTGTTGGTGTGTTCCAGGGTGGCGGGGTGAAGTGAGGGACAGTTCAGGATGGACTGTGAAACAGCGTCTGTTGGTGTGTTCCAGGGAGGCGGGGTGCAGTGAAGGACAGTTCAGGATGGACTGTGAAACAGTGTCTGTTGGTGTGTTCCAGGGTGGCGGGGTGCAGTGACGGACAGCTCAGGATGAACCGTGAAGCAGTGTCTGTTGGTGTGTTCCAGGGTGGCGGGGTGCAGTGAGGGACAGTTCAGGATGGACTGTGAAGCAGTGTCTGTTGGTGTGTTCTAGGGTCGAGGGGTGCAGAGAGGGACAGCTAAGGATGGACTGTGAAACTGTGTCTGTTGGTGTGTTCCAGGGTGGAGGGGTGCAGTGAGGGACAGCTCTGAATGGACCGTGAAACTGTGTCTGTTGGTGTGTTCCAGGGTGGCGGGGTGCAGTGAGGGACAGTTCAGCATGGACTGTGAAACAGTGTCTGTTGGTGTGTTCTAGGGTGGCGGGGTGCAGTGACGGACAGTTCAGTATGGACTGTGAAACAGTGCCTGTTGGTGTGTTCCAGGGTGGCGGGGTGCAGTGAGGGACAGTTCAGGATGGACTGTGGAACAGTGTCTGTTGGTGTGTTCCAGGGTGGCGGGGTGCAGTGAGGGACAGTTCAGGATGGACTGTGAAACAGTGTCTGTTGGTGTGTTCCAGGGTGGCGGGGTGTAGTGTGGGACAGTTCAGGATGGACTGTGAAACAGTGTCTGTTGGTGTGTTCCAGGGTGCAGGGGTGCAGTGAAGGACAGTTCATGATGGACTGTGGAACAATGTCTGTTGGTGTGTTCCAGGGTGGCGGAGTGCAGTGAGGGACAGTTCAGGATGGACTGTGAAACAGTGTCTGTTTGTGTGTTCCAGGGTGGCGGGGTGAAGTGAAGGACAGTTCAGGATGAACTGTGAAACAGCATCTGTTGGTGTGTTCCAGGGTGGCGGGGTGAAGTGAGGGACAGTTAAGGATGGACTGGGAAACAGTGTCTGTTGGTGTGTTCCAGGGTCGAGGGGTGCAGAGAGGGACAGCTCAGGATGGACTGTGAAACTGTGTCTTTTGGTGTTTTCCAGGGTGGAGGGGTGCAGTGAGGGACAGTTCAGGATGGACTGTGGAACAGTGACTGTTGGTGTGTTCCACGATGGCGGGGTGCAGTGAGGGACAGTTCAGGATGAACCGTGAAACAATGTCTGTTGGTGTGTTCCAGGGTGGCGGGGTGCAGTGAGGGACAGCTCAGGATGAACCGTGAAACAGTGTCTGTTGGTGTGTTCCAGGGTGGCGGGGTGCAGTGAGGGACAGTTCAGGAAGGACTGTGAAACAGTGTCTGTTGGTTTGTTCCAGGGTCGAGGGGTGCAGAGAGGGACAGCTCAGGATGGATGTGAAACTGTGTCTGTTGGTGTGTTCCAGGGTGGCGGGGTGCAGTGAGGGACAGTTCAGTATGTACAGTGAAACGTTGTCTGTTGGTGTGTTCCAGGGTGGAGGGGTGCAGTGAGGGAGAGTTCTGAATGGATCGTGAAACAGTGTCTGTTGGTGTGTTCCAGGGTGACGGGCTGCAGTGAGGGACAGTTCAGGATGGACTGTGAAACTGTGTCTGTTGCTGTGTTCCAGGGTGGTGGGGTGCAGTGAGGGACAGTTCAGGATGGACCGTGAAACAGTGTCTGTTGGTGTGTTCCAGGGTGGCGGGGTGCAGTGAGGGACAGCTCAGGATGAACCGTGAAACAGAGTCTGTTGGTGTGCTCCAGGGTGGCGGGGTTCAGTGAAGGACAGTTCAGGATGGACTGTGAAACCGTGTCTGTTGGTGTGTTCCAGGGTGGCGGAGTGCAGTGAGGAACAGTTCAGGATGGACTGTGAAACAGCGTCTGTTCGTGTGTTCCACGGTGGCGGGGTGCAGTGAGGGACAGTTCAGGATGAACCATGAAACAATGTCTGTTGGTGTGTTCCAGGGTGGCGGGGTGCAGTGAGGGACAGCTCAGGATGAACCGTGAAACAGAGTTTGTTGGTGTGCTCCAGGGTGGCGGGGTGCAGTGAGGGACAGTTCAGGATGGACCGTGAAACAGTGCCTGTTGGTGTGTTCCAGGGTGGCGGGGTGCAGTGAGGGACAGTTCAGGATGGACCGTGAAACAGTCTCTGTTGGTGTGTTCCAGGGTGGCGGGGTGCAGTGAGGGACAGTTCAGGATGGACCGTGAAACAGTGTCTGTTGGTGTGTTCCAGGGTGGCGGGGTGCAGTGAGGGACAGTTCAGGATGAACCGTGAAACAATGTCTGTTGGTGTGTTCCAGGGTGGCGGGGTGCAGTGAGGGACAGCTCAGGATGAACCGTGAAACAGTGTCTGTTGGTGTGTTCCAGGGTGGCGTGGTGCAGTGAGGGCCAGTTCAGGATGGACCGTGAAGCAATGTCTGTTGGTGTGTTCGAGGGTGGCGGGGTGCAGTGAGGGACAGTTCAGGATGGATTGTGAAACTGTGTCTGTTGCTGTGTTCCAGGATGGCGGGGTGCAGTGAGGGACAGTTCAGGATGGACTGGGAAACCGTGTCTGTTGGTGTGTTCCAGGGTGGCGGTGTGCAGTGAGGGACAGTTCAGGATGTACCGGGAAACATTGTCTGTTGTCGTGTTCAAGGGTGGCGGGGTGCAGTGAGAGACAGTTCAGGATGGACTGTGAAACAGCGTCTGTTGGTGTGTTCCAGGGTGGCGGGGTGAAGTGAGGGACAGTTCAGGATGGACTGTGAAACAGTGTCTGTTGGTTTGTTCCAAGTAGACGGGGTGCAGTGAGGGACAGTTCTGGATGGACTGTGAAACAGTGTCTGTTGGTGTGTTCCAGGGTGGCGGGGTGCAGTGAGGGACAGTTCAGGATGAACCGTGAAACAATGTCTGTTGGTGTGTTCCAGGGTGGCGGGGTGCAGTGAGGAACAGTTCAGGATGGACCGTGAAACAGCGTCTGTTGATGTGTTCCCGGGTGGCTGGGTGCAGTGAGGGACAGTTCAGGATGGACTGTGAAACAGTGTCTGTTGGTGTGTTCCCGGGTGGCGGGGTGCAGTGAGGGACATTTCAGGATAGACTGTGAAACAGTCTCTGTTGGTGTGTTCCAGGGTGGCGGGGTGCAGTGAGGGACAGTTCAGGATGGACCGTGAAACAGTGCCTGTTGGTGTGTTCCAGGGTGGCGGGGTGCAGTGAGGGACAGTTCAGGATGGATCGTGAAACAGCGTCTGTTGATGTGTTCCCGGGTGGTGGGGTGCAGTGAGGGACAGTTCAGGATGGACTGTGAAACAGTGTCTGTTGGTGTGTTCCAGGGTGGTGTGGTGCAGTGAGGGACAGTTCAGGATGGACTGTGAAAAAGTGTCTGCTGGTGTGTTCCTGGATGGCGGGGTGCAGTGACGGACAGTTCAGGATGGACTGTGAAACAGTGTCTGTTGGTGTGTTCCAGGGTGGCGGGGTGCAGTGAGGGACAGTTCAGGATGGACTGTGAAACAGTGTCTGTTGGTGTGTTCCAGGGTGGCGGGGTGCAGTGAGGGACAGTTCAGGATGGACTGTGCAACAGTGTCTGTTGTTTTGTTCCAGGGTGGCGGGGTGCAGTGAGGGACAGTTCAGGATGGACCGTGAAACAGTGTCTGTTGGTCTGTTACAGGGTGACGGGGTGCATTGAGGAACAGTTCAGGATGGACTGTGAAACAGTGTCTGTTGGTGTGTTTCAGGGTGTCGGGGTGCAGTGTGGGTCAGTTCAGGATGGACTGGGAAACCATGTCTGTTGGTGTGTTCCAGGGTGGCGGTGTGCAGTGAGGGACAGTTCAGGATGGACTGTGAAACACTGTCTGTTGGTGTGTTCCAGGGTGGCGGGGTGCAGTGAGGGACAGTTCAGGATTGACTTTGAAACAGCGTCTGTTGGTGTGTTCCAGTGTGGCGGGGTGCAGTGAGAGACAGCTCAGGATTGACTGTGAAACAGTGTCTGTAGGCCTGTTCCAGGGTGGCGGAGTGCAGTGAGGGACAATTCGGGATGGACTGTGAAACAGTCTCTGTTGGTGTGTTCCAGGGTGGCGGGGTGCAGTGAGGGACAGTTCAGGATAGACTGTGAAACAGTGTCTGTTGCTGTGTTCCAGGGTGGCGGGGTGCAGTGAGGGACAGTTCAGGATGGACTGTGAAACTGTGTCTGTTGGTGTGTTCCAGGGTGGCGGGGTGCAGTGAGGGACAGTTCAGGATGGATCATGAAACAGCGTCTGTTGATGTGTTCCCGGGTGGCGGGGTGCAGTGAGGGACAATTCGGGATGGACTGTGAAACAGTGTCTGTTGGTGTGTTCCAGGGTGGCGGGGTGCAGTGAGGGACAGTTCAGGATGGACTGCGAAACACTGTCTGTTGGTGTGTTCCAGGGTGGCGGGGTGCAGTGAGGGACAGTTCAGGATGGACTGTGAAACAGTGTCTGTTGGTGTGTTCCAGGGTGGCGGGGTGCAGTGAGGGACATTTCAGGATAGACTGTGAAACAGTGTCTGTTGGTGTGTTCCAGGGTGGCGGGGTGCAGTGAGGGACAGTTCAGGATGGACTGTGAAACTGTGTCTGTTGGTGTGTTCCAGGGTCGAGGGGTGCAGTGAGGGACAGTTCAGGATTGAATGTGAAACTGTGTCTGTTGGTGTGTTCCAGGGTGGCAGGGTGCAGTGAGGGACAGTTCTGTCTGTACCGGGAAACATTGTCTGTTGTCGTGTTCAAGGGTGGCGGGGTGCAGTGAGAGACAGTTCAGGATGGACTGTGAAACACTGTCTGTTGGTGTGTTCCAGGGTGGCGGGGTGCAGTGAGGGAGAGTTCAGGATGGACTGTGAAACACTGTCTATTGGTGTGTTCCAGGTAGGCGGGGTGCAGTGAGGGACAGTTCAGGATTGACTTTGAAACAGCGTCTGTTGGTGTGTTCCAGGGTGGCGGGGTGCAGTGAGAGACAGCTCAGGATTGACTGTGAAACAGTGTCTGTAGGCCTGTTCCAGGGTGGCGGAGTGCAGTGAGGGACAATTCGGGATGGACTGTGAAACAGTGTCTGTTGGTGTGTTCCAGGGTGGCGGGGTGCAGTGAGGGACAGTTCAGGATGGACTGTGAAACAGAGTCTGTTGGTGTGTTCCAGGGTGGCGGGGTGCAGTGAGGGACAGTTCAGGATAGACTGTGAAACAGTGTCTGTTGGTGTGTTCCAGGGTGGCGGGGTGAAGTGAGGGACAGTTCAGGATGGACTGTGAAACAGTGTCTGTTGGTGTGTTCCAGGGTGGCGGGGTGCAGTGAGGGACATTTCAGGATAGACTGTGAAACAGTGTCTGTTGGTGTGTTCCAGGGTGGCGGGGTGCAGTGAGGGACAGTTCAGGATGGACTGTGAAACTGTGTCTGTTGGTGTGTTCCAGGGTGGCGGGGTGCAGTGAGGGACAGCTCAGGATTGACTGTGAAACAGTGTCTGTTGGTGTGTTCCAGGGTGGCGGGGTGCAGTGAGGGACATTTCAGGATAGACTGTGAAACAGTGTCTGTTGGTGTGTTCCAGGGTGGCGGGGTGCAGTGAGGGACAGTTCAGGATTGACTTTGAAACAGCGTCTGTTGGTGTGTTCCAGGGTGGCGGGGTGCAGTGAGAGACAGCTCAGGATTGACTGTGAAACAGTGTCTGTAGGCCTGTTCCAGGGTGGCGGAGTGCAGTGAGGGACAATTCGGGATGGACTGTGAAACAGTGTCTGTTGGTGTGTTCCAGGGTGGCGGGGTGCAGTGAGGGACAGTTCAGGATGGACTGCGAAACACTGTCTGTTGGTGTGTTCCAGGGTGGCGGGGTGCAGTGAGGGACAGTTCAGAATGGACTCTGAAACAGTGTCTGTTGGTGTGTTCCAGGGTGGCGGGGTGCAGTGAGGGACAGTTCAGAATGGACTCTGAAACAGTGTCTGTTGGTGTGTTCCAGGGTGGCGGGGTGCAGTGAGGGACAGTTCAGGATGGACCGTGAAACAGTGTCTGTTGGTGTGTTCCAGGGTGGCTTGGGTGCAGTGAGGGCCAGTTCAGGATGGACCGTGAAACAGTGTCTGTTGGTGTGTTCCAGGGTGGCAGGGTGCAGTGAAGGACAGTTCAGGATGGACTGTGAAACAGTGTCTGTTGGTGTGTTCCAGGGTGGCGGGGTGCAGTGAGGGACAGTTCAGGATGGTCTGTGAAACAGTGTCTGTTGGTGTGTTCCAGGGTGGCGGGGTGCAGTGAGGGACAGTTCAGGATGAACCGTGAAACAATGTCTGTTGGTGTGTTCCAGGGTGGTGGGGTGCAGTGAGGGACAGCTCATAACGGACTGTGAAACAGTGTCTGTTGGTGTGTTCCAGGGTGGCGGGGTGCAGTAAGGGACAGCTCGGGATGGAGTGTGAAACAGTGTCTGTTGGTGTGTTCCAGGGTGGCGGGGTGCAGTAAGGGACAGCTCAGGATGGACTGTGAAACAGTGTCTGTTGGTGTGTTCCAGGTAGGCGGGGTGCAGTGAGGGACAGTTCAGGATTGACTTTGAAACAGTGTCTGTTGGTGTGTTCCAGGGTGGCGGGGTGCAGTGAGAGACAGCTCAGGATTGACTGTGAAACAGTGTCTGTAGGCCTGTTCCAGGGTGGCGGAGTGCAGTGAGGGACAATTCGGGATGGACTGTGAAACAGTGTCTGTTGGTGTGTTCCAGGGTGGCGGGGTGCAGTGAGGGACAGTTCAGGATGGACTGCGAAACACTGTCTGTTGGTGTGTTCCAGGGTGGCGGGGTGCAGTGAGGGACAGTTCAGGATGGACTGTGAAACAGAGTCTGTTGGTGTGTTCCAGGGTGGCAGGGTGAAGTGAGGGACAGTTCAGGATGGACTGTGAAACAGTGTCTGTTGGTGTGTTCCAGGGTGGCGGGGTGCAGTGAGGGACATTTCAGGATAGACTGTGAAACAGTGTCTGTTGGTGTGTTCCAGGGTGGCGGGGTGCAGTGAGGGACAGTTCAGGATGAACCGTGAAACAATGTCTGTTCGTGTGTTCCAGGGTGGCGGGGTGCAGTGAGGGACAGCTCAGGATGAACCGTGAAACAGTGTCTGTTGGTGTGTTCCAGGGTGGCGTGGTGCAGTGAGGGCCAGTTCAGGATGGACCGTGAAGCAATGTCTGTTGGTGTGTTCGAGGGTGGCGGGGTGCAGTGAGGGCCAGTTCAGGATGGACCGTGAAGCAATGTCTGTTGGTCTGTTCCAGGATGGCGGGGTGCAGTGAGGGACCGTTCAGGATGGACTGGGAAACCGTGTCTGTTGGTGTGTTCCAGGGTGGCGGTGTGCAGTGAGGGACAGTTCAGGATGGACTGTGAAACTGTGTCTGTTGGTGTGTTCCAGGGTCGAGGGGTGCAGAGAGGGACAGCTCAGTATTGACTGTGAAACTGTGTCTGTTGGTGTGTTCCAGGGTGGCAGGGTGCAGTGAGTGACAGTTCAGTATGTACCGGGAAACATTGTCTGTTGTCGTGTTCAAGGGTGGCGGGGTGCAGTGAGAGACAGTTCAGGATGGACTGTGAAACAGTGTCTGTTGGTGTGTTCCAGGGTGGCGGGGTGCAGTGAGGGACAGTTCAGGATGAACCGTGAAACAATGTCTGTTGGTGTGTTCCAGGGTGGCGGGGTGCAGTGAGGAACAGTTCAGGATGGACCGTGAAACAGCGTCTGTTGATGTGTTCCCGGGTGGCTGGGTGCAGTGAGGGACAGTTCAGGATGGACTGTGAAACAGTGTCTGTTGGTGTGTTCCCGGGTGGCGGGGTGCAGTGAGGGACATTTCAGGATAGACTGTGAAACAGTCTCTGTTGGTGTGTTCCAGGGTGGCGGTGTGCAGTGAGGGACAGTTCAGGATGGACCGTGAAACAGTGTCTGTTGGTGTGTTCCAGGGTGGCGGGGTGCAGTGAGAGACAGTTCAGGATGGACTGTGAAACAGTGTCTGTTGGTGTGTTCCAGGGTGGCGGGGTGCAGTGAGGGACAGTTCAGGATGGACTGTGCAACAGTGTCTGTTGGTGTGTTCCAGGGTGGCGGGATGCAGTGAGGGACAGTTCAGGATGGACTGTGAAACAGTGTCTGTTGGTGTGTTCCAGGGTGGCGGGATGCAGTGAGGGACAGTTCAGGATGGACTGTGAAACAGTGTCTGTTGGTGTGTTCCAGGGTGGCAGAGTGCAGTGAGGGACAGTTCAGGATGGACTGTGAAACACTGTCTGTTGGTGTGTTCCAGGGTGGTGGGGTGAAGTGAGGGACAATTCAGGATGTACTGTGAAACAGCGTCTGTTGGTGTGTTCCAGGGCGGAGGGGTGAAGTGAGGGACAGTTCAGGATGGACTGTGAAACAGTGTCTGTTGGTGTGTTCCAGGGTGGCGGGGTGCAGTGAGGGACAGTTCAGGATGGATTGTGAAACTGTGTCTGTTGGTGTGTTCCAGGGTCGAGGGGTGCAGAGAGGGACAGCGCAGGATGGACTGTGAAATTGTGTCTGTTGGTGTGTTCCAGGGTAGAGGGGTGCAGTGAGGGACAGTTCTGAATGGACCGTGAAACAGTATCTGTTGGTGTGTTCCAGGGTGGCAGGGTGCAGTGAGGGACAGTTCAGGATGAACCGTGAAACAATGTCTGTTGATGTGTTCCCGGGTGGCGGGGTGCAGTGAGGGACAGTTCAGGATGGACTGTGGGACAGTTCAGGATGGACTGTGAAACAGTGTCTGTTGGTGTGTTCCAGGGTGGCGGGGTGCAGTAAAGGACAGTTCAGGATTGACTGTGAAACAATGTCTGTTGGTGTGTTCCAGGGTGGCGGAGTGCTGTGAGGGACAGTTCAGGATGGACTGTGAAACAGTGTCTGTTGGTGTGTTCCAGGGTGGCGGGGTGAAGTGAGGGACAGTTCAGGGTGGACTGTGAAACAGTGTCTGTTGGTGTGTTCCAGGGTGGCGGGGTGCAGTGAGGGACAGTTCAGGATGGACTGTGAAACTGTGTCTGTTGCTGTGTTCCAGAATGGCGGGGTGCAGTGAGGGACAGTTCAGGATGGACTGGGAAACAGTGTCTGTTGGTGTGTTCCATGGTCGAGGGGTGCAGAGAGGGACAGCTCAGGATGGACCGTGAAACAGTATCTGTTGGTGTGTTCCAGGGTGGCAGGGTGCAGTGAGGGACAGTTCAGTATGTACCGGGAAACATTGTCTGTTGTCGTGTTCAAGGGTGGCGGGGTGCAGTGAGGAACAGTTCAGGATGTACAGTGACACTGTGTCTGTTGGTGTGTTCCAGGGTGGCGGGGTGCAGTGAGGGACAGTTCAGGATGCACTGTGGAACAGTGTCTGTTGGTGTGTTCCAGGGTGGCGGGGTTCAGTGAGAGAAAGTTCAGGATGGACTGTGAAACAGCGTCTGTTGGTGTGTTCCAGGGTGGTGGGGTGAAGTGAGGGACAGTTCAGAATGGAGTGTGAAACAGTGCCTGTTGGTGTGTTCTAGGGTGGCGTGGTGCAGTGAGGGACAGTTCAGGATGGACTGTGAAACAGTGTCTGTTGGTGTGTTCCAGGGTGCAGGGGTGCAGTGAAGGACAGTTCAGGATGGACTGTGAAACAATGTCTGTTGGTGTGTTCCAGGGTGGCGGAGTGGAGTGAGGGACAGTTCAGGATGGACTGTGAAACAGTGTCTGTTGGTGTGTTCCAGGGTGGCGGGGTGAAGTGAGGGACAGTTCAGGATGGACTGTGAAACAGCGTCTGTTGGTGTGTTCCAGGGAGGCGGGGTGCAGTGAAGGACAGTTCAGGATGGACTGTGAAACAGTGTCTGTTGGTGTGTTCCAGGGTGGCGGGGTGCAGTGACGGACAGCTCAGGATGAACCGTGAAGCAGTGTCTGTTGGTGTGTTCCAGGGTGGCGGGGTGCAGTGAGGGACAGTTCAGGATGGACTGTGAAGCAGTGTCTGTTGGTGTGTTCTAGGGTCGAGGGGTGCAGAGAGGGACAGCTAAGGATGGACTGTGAAACTGTGTCTGTTGGTGTGTTCCAGGGTGGAGGGGTGCAGTGAGGGACAGCTCTGAATGGACCGTGAAACTGTGTCTGTTGGTGTGTTCCAGGGTGGCGGGGTGCAGTGAGGGACAGTTCAGCATGGACTGTGAAACAGTGTCTGTTGGTGTGTTCTAGGGTGGCGGGGTGCAGTGACGGACAGTTCAGTATGGACTGTGAAACAGTGCCTGTTGGTGTGTTCCAGGGTGGCGGGGTGCAGTGAGGGACAGTTCAGGATGGACTGTGGAACAGTGTCTGTTGGTGTGTTCCAGGGTGGCGGGGTGCAGTGAGGGACAGTTCAGGATGGACTGTGAAACAGTGTCTGTTGGTGTGTTCCAGGGTGGCGGGGTGTAGTGTGGGACAGTTCAGGATGGACTGTGAAACAGTGTCTGTTGGTGTGTTCCAGGGTGCAGGGGTGCAGTGAAGGACAGTTCATGATGGACTGTGGAACAATGTCTGTTGGTGTGTTCCAGGGTGGCGGAGTGCAGTGAGGGACAGTTCAGGATGGACTGTGAAACAGTGTCTGTTTGTGTGTTCCAGGGTGGCGGGGTGAAGTGAAGGACAGTTCAGGATGAACTGTGAAACAGCATCTGTTGGTGTGTTCCAGGGTGGCGGGGTGAAGTGAGGGACAGTTAAGGATGGACTGGGAAACAGTGTCTGTTGGTGTGTTCCAGGGTCGAGGGGTGCAGAGAGGGACAGCTCAGGATGGACTGTGAAACTGTGTCTTTTGGTGTTTTCCAGGGTGGAGGGGTGCAGTGAGGGACAGTTCAGGATGGACTGTGGAACAGTGACTGTTGGTGTGTTCCACGATGGCGGGGTGCAGTGAGGGACAGTTCAGGATGAACCGTGAAACAATGTCTGTTGGTGTGTTCCAGGGTGGCGGGGTGCAGTGAGGGACAGCTCAGGATGAACCGTGAAACAGTGTCTGTTGGTGTGTTCCAGGGTGGCGGGGTGCAGTGAGGGACAGTTCAGGAAGGACTGTGAAACAGTGTCTGTTGGTTTGTTCCAGGGTCGAGGGGTGCAGAGAGGGACAGCTCAGGATGGATGTGAAACTGTGTCTGTTGGTGTGTTCCAGGGTGGCGGGGTGCAGTGAGGGACAGTTCAGTATGTACAGTGAAACGTTGTCTGTTGGTGTGTTCCAGGGTGGAGGGGTGCAGTGAGGGAGAGTTCTGAATGGATCGTGAAACAGTGTCTGTTGGTGTGTTCCAGGGTGACGGGCTGCAGTGAGGGACAGTTCAGGATGGACTGTGAAACTGTGTCTGTTGCTGTGTTCCAGGGTGGTGGGGTGCAGTGAGGGACAGTTCAGGATGGACCGTGAAACAGTGTCTGTTGGTGTGTTCCAGGGTGGCGGGGTGCAGTGAGGGACAGCTCAGGATGAACCGTGAAACAGAGTCTGTTGGTGTGCTCCAGGGTGGCGGGGTTCAGTGAAGGACAGTTCAGGATGGACTGTGAAACCGTGTCTGTTGGTGTGTTCCAGGGTGGCGGAGTGCAGTGAGGAACAGTTCAGGATGGACTGTGAAACAGCGTCTGTTCGTGTGTTCCACGGTGGCGGGGTGCAGTGAGGGACAGTTCAGGATGAACCATGAAACAATGTCTGTTGGTGTGTTCCAGGGTGGCGGGGTGCAGTGAGGGACAGCTCAGGATGAACCGTGAAACAGAGTTTGTTGGTGTGCTCCAGGGTGGCGGGGTGCAGTGAGGGACAGTTCAGGATGGACCGTGAAACAGTGCCTGTTGGTGTGTTCCAGGGTGGCGGGGTGCAGTGAGGGACAGTTCAGGATGGACCGTGAAACAGTCTCTGTTGGTGTGTTCCAGGGTGGCGGGGTGCAGTGAGGGACAGTTCAGGATGGACCGTGAAACAGTGTCTGTTGGTGTGTTCCAGGGTGGCGGGGTGCAGTGAGGGACAGTTCAGGATGAACCGTGAAACAATGTCTGTTGGTGTGTTCCAGGGTGGCGGGGTGCAGTGAGGGACAGCTCAGGATGAACCGTGAAACAGTGTCTGTTGGTGTGTTCCAGGGTGGCGTGGTGCAGTGAGGGCCAGTTCAGGATGGACCGTGAAGCAATGTCTGTTGGTGTGTTCGAGGGTGGCGGGGTGCAGTGAGGGACAGTTCAGGATGGATTGTGAAACTGTGTCTGTTGCTGTGTTCCAGGATGGCGGGGTGCAGTGAGGGACAGTTCAGGATGGACTGGGAAACCGTGTCTGTTGGTGTGTTCCAGGGTGGCGGTGTGCAGTGAGGGACAGTTCAGGATGTACCGGGAAACATTGTCTGTTGTCGTGTTCAAGGGTGGCGGGGTGCAGTGAGAGACAGTTCAGGATGGACTGTGAAACAGCGTCTGTTGGTGTGTTCCAGGGTGGCGGGGTGAAGTGAGGGACAGTTCAGGATGGACTGTGAAACAGTGTCTGTTGGTTTGTTCCAAGTAGACGGGGTGCAGTGAGGGACAGTTCTGGATGGACTGTGAAACAGTGTCTGTTGGTGTGTTCCAGGGTGGCGGGGTGCAGTGAGGGACAGTTCAGGATGAACCGTGAAACAATGTCTGTTGGTGTGTTCCAGGGTGGCGGGGTGCAGTGAGGAACAGTTCAGGATGGACCGTGAAACAGCGTCTGTTGATGTGTTCCCGGGTGGCTGGGTGCAGTGAGGGACAGTTCAGGATGGACTGTGAAACAGTGTCTGTTGGTGTGTTCCCGGGTGGCGGGGTGCAGTGAGGGACATTTCAGGATAGACTGTGAAACAGTCTCTGTTGGTGTGTTCCAGGGTGGCGGGGTGCAGTGAGGGACAGTTCAGGATGGACCGTGAAACAGTGCCTGTTGGTGTGTTCCAGGGTGGCGGGGTGCAGTGAGGGACAGTTCAGGATGGATCGTGAAACAGCGTCTGTTGATGTGTTCCCGGGTGGTGGGGTGCAGTGAGGGACAGTTCAGGATGGACTGTGAAACAGTGTCTGTTGGTGTGTTCCAGGGTGGTGTGGTGCAGTGAGGGACAGTTCAGGATGGACTGTGAAAAAGTGTCTGCTGGTGTGTTCCTGGATGGCGGGGTGCAGTGACGGACAGTTCAGGATGGACTGTGAAACAGTGTCTGTTGGTGTGTTCCAGGGTGGCGGGGTGCAGTGAGGGACAGTTCAGGATGGACTGTGAAACAGTGTCTGTTGGTGTGTTCCAGGGTGGCGGGGTGCAGTGAGGGACAGTTCAGGATGGACTGTGCAACAGTGTCTGTTGTTTTGTTCCAGGGTGGCGGGGTGCAGTGAGGGACAGTTCAGGATGGACCGTGAAACAGTGTCTGTTGGTCTGTTACAGGGTGACGGGGTGCATTGAGGAACAGTTCAGGATGGACTGTGAAACAGTGTCTGTTGGTGTGTTTCAGGGTGTCGGGGTGCAGTGTGGGTCAGTTCAGGATGGACTGGGAAACCATGTCTGTTGGTGTGTTCCAGGGTGGCGGTGTGCAGTGAGGGACAGTTCAGGATGGACTGTGAAACACTGTCTGTTGGTGTGTTCCAGGGTGGCGGGGTGCAGTGAGGGACAGTTCAGGATTGACTTTGAAACAGCGTCTGTTGGTGTGTTCCAGTGTGGCGGGGTGCAGTGAGAGACAGCTCAGGATTGACTGTGAAACAGTGTCTGTAGGCCTGTTCCAGGGTGGCGGAGTGCAGTGAGGGACAATTCGGGATGGACTGTGAAACAGTGTCTGTTGGTGTGTTCCAGGGTGGCGGGGTGCAGTGAGGGACAGTTCAGGATGGACTGCGAAACACTGTCTGTTGGTGTGTTCCAGGGTGGCGGGGTGCAGTGAGGGACAGTTCAGGATGGACTGTGAAACAGAGTCTGTTGGTGTGTTCCAGGGTGGCGGGGTGAAGTGAGGGACAGTTCAGGATAGACTGTGAAACAGTGTCTGTTGCTGTGTTCCAGGGTGGCGGGGTGCAGTGAGGGACAGTTCAGGATGGACTGTGAAACTGTGTCTGTTGGTGTGTTCCAGGGTGGCGGGGTGCAGTGAGGGACAGTTCAGGATGGATCATGAAACAGCGTCTGTTGATGTGTTCCCGGGTGGCGGGGTGCAGTGAGGGACAATTCGGGATGGACTGTGAAACAGTGTCTGTTGGTGTGTTCCAGGGTGGCGGGGTGCAGTGAGGGACAGTTCAGGATGGACTGCGAAACACTGTCTGTTGGTGTGTTCCAGGGTGGCGGGGTGCAGTGAGGGACAGTTCAGGATGGACTGTGAAACAGTGTCTGTTGGTGTGTTCCAGGGTGGCGGGGTGCAGTGAGGGACATTTCAGGATAGACTGTGAAACAGTGTCTGTTGGTGTGTTCCAGGGTGGCGGGGTGCAGTGAGGGACAGTTCAGGATGGACTGTGAAACTGTGTCTGTTGGTCTGTTCCAGGGTGGCGGGGTGCAGTGAGAGACAGTTCAGGATGGACCGTGAAACAGTGTCTGTTGGTGAGTTCCAGGGTGGCGGGGTGCAGTGAGCGACAGTTCAGGATGGACTGTGAAACAGTGTCTGTTGGTGTGTTCCAGGGTGGCGGAGTTCAGTGAGGAACAGTTCAGGATGGACTGTGAAACAGCGTCTGTTCGTGTGTTCCAGGGTGGCGGGGTGCAGTGAGGGACAGTTCAGGATGAACCATGAAACAATGTCTGTTGGTGTGTTCCAGGGTGGCGGGGTGCAGTGAGGGACAGCTCAGGATGAACCGTGAAACAGAGTCTGTTGGTGTGTTCCAGGGTGGCGGGGTGCAGTGAGGGACAGTTCAGGATGGACCGTGAAACAGTGCCTGTTCGTGTGTTCCAGGGTGGCGGGGTGCAGTGAGGGACAGTTCAGGATGGACCGTGAAACAGCGTCTGTTGGTGTGTTCCAGGGTGGCGGGGTGCAGTGAGGGACAGTTCAGGATGGACTGTGAAACAGTGTCTGTTGGTGTGTTCCAGGGTGGCGGGGTGCAGTGAGGGACAGTTCAGGATGAACCGTGAAACAATGTCTGTTGGTGTGTTCCAGGGTGGCGGGGTGCAGTGAGGGACAGCTCAGGATGAACCGTGAAACAGAGTCTGTTGGTGTGTTCCAGTGTGGCGGGGTGCAGTGAGGGACAGTTCAGGATGGATTGTGAAACTGTGTCTGTTGCTGTGTTCCAGGATGGCGGGGTGCAGTGAGGGACAGTTCAGGATGGACTGGGAAACCGTGTCTGTTGGTGTGTTCCAGGGTGGCGGTGTACAGTGAGGGACAGTTCAGGATGGACTGTGAAACTGTGTCTGTTGGTGTGTTCCAGGGTCGAGGGGTGCAGAGAGGGACAGCTCAGGATTGACTGTGAAACTGTGTCTGTTGGTGTGTTCCAGGGTGGCGGGGTGCAGTGAGGGACAGTTCAGTATGTACCGGGAAACATTGTCTGTTGTCGTGTTCAAGGGTGGCGGGGTGCAGTGAGAGACAGTTCAGGATGGACTGTGAAACAGCGTCTGTTGGTGTGTTCCAGGGTGGCGGGGTGAAGTGAGGGACAGTTCAGGATGGACTGTGAAACAGTGTCTGTTGGTGTGTTCCAGGTAGACGGGGTGCAGTGAGGGACAGTTCTGGATGGACTGTGAAACAGTGTCTGTTGGTGTGTTCCAGGTAGACGGGGTGCAGTGAGGGACAGTTCTGGATGGACTGTGAAACAGTGTCTGTTGGTGTGTTCCAGGGTGGCGGGGTGTAGTGAGGGACACTTCAGGATGAACCGTGAAACAATGTCTGTTGGTGTGTTCCAGGGTGGCGGGGTGCAGTGAGGAACAGTTCAGGATGGACCGTGAAACAGCGTCTGTTGATGTGTTCCCGGGTGGCTGGGTGCAGTGAGGGACAGTTCAGGATGGACTGTGAAACAGTGTCTGTTGGTGTGTTCCCGGGTGGCGGGGTGCAGTGAGGGACATTTCAGGATAGACTGTGAAACAGTCTCTGTTGGTGTGTTCCAGGGTGGCGGGGTGCAGTGAGGGACAGTTCAGGATGGACCGTGAAACAGTGCCTGTTGGTGTGTTCCAGGGTGGCGGGGTGCAGTGAGGGACAGTTCAGGATGGACCGTGAAACAGTGTCTGTTGGTGTGTTCCAGGGTGGCGGGGTGCAGTGAGGGATAGTTCAGGATGGACTGTGAAACATTGTCTGTTGGTGTGTTCCAGGGTGGCGGGGTGCAGTGAGGGACAGTTCAGGATGGACCGTGAAACAGCGTCTGTTGATGTGTTCCCGGGTGGTGGGGTGCAGTGAGGGACAGTTCAGGATGGACTGTGAAACAGTGTCTGTTGGTCTGTTCCAGGGTGGTGTGGTGCAGTGAGGGACAGTTCAGGATGGACTGTGAAAAAGTGTCTGCTGGTGTGTTCCAGGATGGCGGGGTGCAGTGACGGACAGTTCAGGATGGACTGTGAAACAGTGTCTGTTGGTGTGTTCCAGGGTGGCGGGGTGCAGTGAGGGACAGTTCAGGATGGACTGTGAAACAGTGTCTGTTGGTGTGTTCCAGGGTGGCGGGGTGCAGTGAGGGACAGTTCAGGATGGACTGTGCAACAGTGTCTGTTGTTTTGTTCCAGGGTGGCGGGGTGCAGTGAGGGACAGTTCAGGATGGACCGTGAAACAGTGTCTGTTGGTCTGTTACAGGGTGACGGGGTGCATTGAGGAACAGTTCAGGATGGACTGTGAAACAGTGTCTGTTGGTGTGTTTCAGGGTGTCGGGGTGCAGTGAGGGTCAGTTCAGGATGGACTGTGAAACAGTGTCTGTTGGTGTGTTCCAGGGTGGCGGGGTGCAGTGAGGGACAGTTCAGGATGGACTGTGAAACAGTGTCTGTTGGTGTGTTCCAGGGTGGCGGAGTGCAGTGAGGAACAGTTCAGGATGGACTGTGAAACAGCGTCTGTTCGTGTGTTCCAGGGTGGCGGGGTGCAGTGAGGGACAGTTCAGGATGAACCATGAAACAATGTCTGTTGGTGTGTTCCAGGGTGGCGGGGTGCAGTGAGGGACAGTTCAGGATGGACCGTGAAACAGTGCCTGTTGGTGTGTTCCAGGGTGGCGGGGTGCAGTGAGGGACAGTTCAGGATGGACCGTGAAACAGTGTCTGTTGGTGTGTTCCAGGGTGGCGGGGTGCAGTGAGGGACAGTTCAGGATGGACTGTGAAACAGTGTCTGTTGGTGTGTTCCAGGGTGGCGGGGTGCAGTGAGGGACAGTTCAGGATGAACCGTGAAACAATGTCTGTTGGTGTGTTCCAGGGTGGCGGGGTGCAGTGAGGGACAGCTCAGGATGAACCGTGAAAAAGTGTCTGTTGGTGTGTTCCAGGGTGGCGTGGTGCAGTGAGGGCCAGTTCAGGATGGACCGTGAAGCAATGTCTGTTGGTGTGTTCGAGGGTGGCGGGGTGCAGTGAGGGACAGTTCAGGATGGATTGTGAAACTGTGTCTGTTGCTGTGTTCCAGGATGGCGGGGTGCAGTGAGGGACAGTTCAGGATGGACTGTGAAACAGTGTCTGTTGGTGTGTTCCAGGGTGGCGGGGTGCAGTGAGGGACAGTTCAGGATGGACTGGGAAACCGTGTCTGTTGGTGTGTTCCAGGGTGGCGGTGTGCAGTGAGGGACAGTTCAGGATGGACTGTGAAACTGTGTCTGTTGGTGTGTTCCAGGGTCGAAGGGTGCAGAGAGGGACAGCTCAGGATTGACTGTGAAACTGTGTCTGTTGGTGTGTTCCAGGGTGGCAGGGTGCAGTGAGGGACAGTTCAGTATGTACCGGGAAACATTGTCTGTTGTCGTGTTCAAGGGTGGCGGGGTGCAGTGAGAGACAGTTCAGGATGGACTGTGAAACAGCGTCTGTTGGTGTGTTCCAGGGTGGCGGGGTGCAGTGAGGGACAGTTCAGGATGGACTGTGAAACAGCGTCTGTTGGTGTGTTCCAGGGTGGCGGGGTGAAGTGAGGGACAGTTCAGGATGGACTGTGAAACAGTGTCTGTTGGTGTGTTCCAGGTAGACGGGGTGCAGTGAGGGACAGTTCTGGATGGACTGTGAAACAGTGTCTGTTGGTGTGTTCCAGGGTGGCGGGGTGCAGTGAGGGACAGTTCAGGATGAACCGTGAAACAATGTCTGTTGGTGTGTTCCAGGGTGGCGGGGTGCAGTGAGGAACAGTTCAGGATGGACCGTGAAACAGCGTCTGTTGATGTGTTCCCGGGTGGCTGGGTGCAGTGAGGGACAGTTCAGGATGGACTGTGAAACAGTGTCTGTTGGTGTGTTCCCGGGTGGCGGGGTGCAGTGAGGGACATTTCAGGATAGACTGTGAAACAGCGTCTGTTGGTGTGTTCCAGGGTGGCGGGGTGAAGTGAGGGACAGTTAAGGATGGACTGGGAAACAGTGTCTGTTGGTGTGTTCCAGGGTCGAGGGGTGCAGAGAGGGACAGCTCAGGATGGACTGTGAAACTGTGTCTTTTGGTGTTTTCCAGGGTGGAGGGGTGCAGTGAGGGACAGTTCAGGATGGACTGTGAAACAGTGCCTGTTGTTGTGTTCCAGGGTGGCGGGGTGCAGTGAGGGACAGTTCAGGATGGACTGTGGAACAGTGTCTGTTGGTGTGTTCCAGGGTGGCGGGGTGCAGTGAGAGACAGTTCAGGATGGACTGTGAAACAGCGTCTGTTGGTGTGTTCCAGGGTGGCGTGGTGCAGTGAGGGACAGTTCAGGATGGACTGTGGAACAGTGTCTGTTGGTGTGTTCCAGGGTGGCGGGGTGCAGTGAGAGACAGTTCAGGATGGACTGTGAAACAGCATCTGTTGGTGTGTTCCAGGGTGGTGTGGTGCAGTGAGGGACAGTGCAGGATGGACTGTGGAACAGCGTCTGTTGGTGTGTTCCAGGGTGGCGGGGTGCAGTGAGGGACAGTTCAGGATGGACTGTGGAACAGTGTCTGTTGGTGTGTTCCACGATGGCGGGGTGCAGTGAGGGACAGTTCAGGATGAACCGTGAAACAATGTCTGTTGGTGTGTTCCAGGGTGGCGGGGTGCAGTGAGGGACAGCTCAGGATGAACCGTGAAGCAGTGTCTGTTGGTGTGTTCCAGGGTGGCGGGGTGCAGTGAGGGACAGTTCAGGATGGACTGTGAAACAGTGTCTGTTGGTTTGTTCCAGGGTCGAGGGGTGCAGAGAGGGACAGTTCAGGATGGACCGTGAAACAGTGTCTGTTGGTGTGTTCCAGGGTGGCGGGGTGCAGTGAGTGACAGTTCAGGATGAACCGTGAAACAATGTCTGTTGGTGTGTTCCAGGGTGGCGGGGTGCAGTGAGGGACAGTTCAGGATGGACTGTGAAACAGTGTCTGTTGGTGTGTTCCAGGGTGGCGGGGTGCAGTGAGGGACAGTTCAGGATGGACTGTGAAACAGTGTCTGTTGCTGTGTTCCAGGGTGGCGGGGTGCAGTGAGGGACAGTTCAGGATGAACCGTGAAACAATGTCTGTTGGTGTGTTACAGGGTGGCGGGGTGCAGTGAGGGACAGCTCAGGATGAACCGTGAAACAGTGTCTGTTGGTGTGTTCGAGGGTGGCGGGGTGCAGTGAGGGACAGTTCAGGATGGATTGTGAAACTGTGTCTGTTGCTGTGTTCCAGGATGGCGGGGTGCAGTGAGGGACAGTTCAGGATGGACTGGGAAACCGTGTCTGTTGGTGTGTTCCAGGGTGGCGGTGTGCAGTGAGGGACAGTTCAGGATGGACTGTGAAACTGTGTCTGTTGGTGTGTTCCAGGGTCGAGGGGTGCAGAGAGGGACAGCTCAGGATTGACTGTGAAACTGTGTCTGTTGGTGTGTTCCAGGGTGGCAGGGTGCAGTGAGGGACAGTTCAGTATGTACCGGGAAACATTGTCTGTTGTCGTGTTCAAGGGTGGCGGGGTGCAGTGAGAGACAGTTCAGGATGGACTGTGAAACAGCGTCTGTTGGTGTGTTCCAGGGTGGCGGGGTGAAGTGAGGGACAGTTCAGGATGGACTGTGAAACAGTGTCTGTTGGTGTGTTCCAGGTAGACGGGGTGCAGTGAGGGACAGTTCTGGATGGACTGTGAAACAGTGTCTGTTGGTGTGTTCCAGGGTGGCGGGGTGCAGTGAGGGACAGTTCAGGATGAACCGTGAAACAATGTCTGTTGGTGTGTTCCAGGGTGGCGGGGTGCAGTGAGGAACAGTTCAGGATGGACCGTGAAACAGCGTTTGTTGATGTGTTCCCGGGTGGCTGGGTGCAGTGAGGGACAGTTCAGGATGGACTGTGAAACAGTGTCTGTTGGTGTGTTCCCGGGTGGCGGGGTGCAGTGAGGGACATTTCAGGATAGACTGTGAAACAGTCTCTGTTGGTGTGTTCCAGGGTGGCGGGGTGCAGTGAGGGACAGTTCAGGATGGACCGTGAAACAGTGCCTGTTGGTGTGTTCCAGGGTGGCGGGGTGCAGTGAGGGACAGTTCAGGATGGTCTGTGAAACAGTGTCTGTTGGTGTGTTCCAGGGTGCAGGGGTGCAGTGAAGGACAGTTCAGGATGGACTGTGAAACAATGTCTGTTGGTGTGTTCCAGGGTGGCGGAGTGGAGTGAGGGACAGTTCAGGATGGACTGTGAAACAGTGTCTGTTGGTGTGTTCCAGGGTGGCGGGGTGAAGTGAGGGACAGTTCAGGATGGACTGTGAAACAACGTCTGTTGGTGTGTTCCAGGGAGGCGGGGTGCAGTGAAGGACAGTTCAGGATGGACTGTGAAACAGTGTCTGTTGGTGTGTTCCAGGGTGGCGGGGTGCAGTGACGGACAGCTCAGGATGAACCGTGAAGCAGTGTCTGTTGGTGTGTTCCAGGGTGGCGGGGTGCAGTGAGGGACAGTTCAGGATGGACTGTGAAGCAGTGTCTGTTGGTGTGTTCCAGGGTCGAGGGGTGCAGAGAGGGACAGCTCAGGCTGGACTGTGAAACTGTGTCTGTTGGTGTGTTCCTGGGTGGAGGGGTGCAGTGAGGGACAGCTCTGAATGGACCGTGAAACAGTGTCTGTTGGTGTGTTCCAGGGTGGCAGGGTGCAGTGAGGGACAGTTCAGCATGTACCGTGAAACAGTGTCTGTTGGTGTGTTACAGGGTGGCGGGGTGCAGTGAGGGACAGTCCAGTATGGACTGTGAAACAGTACCTGTTGGTGTGTTCCAGGGTGGCGGGGTGCAGTGAGGGTCAGTTCAGGATGGACTGTGGGACAGTGTCTGTTGGTGTGTTCCAGGGTGCAGGGGTGCAGTGAAGGACAGTTCATGATGGACTGTGGAACAATGTCTGTTGGTGTTTTCCAGGGTGGCGGAGTGCAGTGAGGGACAGTTCATGATGGACTGTGGAACAATGTCTGTTGGTGTGTTCCAGGGTGGCGGGGTGAAGTGAAGGACAGTTCAGGATGAACTGTGAAACAGCGTCTGTTGGTGTGTTCCAGGGTGGCGGGGTGAAGTGAGGGACAGTTAAGGATGGACTGGGAAACAGTGTCTGTTGGTGTGTTCCAGGGTCGAGGGGTGCAGAGAGGGACAGCTCAGGATGGACTGTGAAACTGTGTCTTTTGGTGTTTTCCAGGGTGGAGGGGTGCAGTGAGGGACAGTTCAGGATGGACTGTGAAACAGTGCCTGTTGGTGTGTTCCAGGGTGGCGGGGTGCAGTGAGGGACAGTTCAGGATGGACTGTGGAACAGTGTCTGTTGGTGTGTTCCAGGGTGGCGGGGTGCAGTGAGAGACAGTTCAGGATGGACTGTGAAACAGCGTCTGTTGGTGTGTTCCAGGGTGGCGTGGTGCAGTGAGGGACAGTTCAGGATGGACTGTGGAACAGTGTCTGTTGGTGTGTTCCAGGGTGGCGGGGTGCAGTGAGAGACAGTTCAGGATGGACTGTGAAACAGCATCTGTTGGTGTGTTCCAGGGTGGTGTGGTGCAGTGAGGGACAGTGCAGAATGGAGTGTGGAACAGCGTCTGTTGGTGTGTTCCAGGGTGGCGGGGTGCAGTGAGGGACAGTTCAGGATGGACTGTGGAACAGTGTCTGTTGGTGTGTTCCACGATGGCGGGGTGCAGTGAGGGACAGTTCAGGATGAACCGTGAAACAATGTCTGTTGGTGTGTTCCAGGGTGGCGGGGTGCAGTGAGGGACAGCTCAGGATGAACCGTGAAGCAGTGTCTGTTGGTGTGTTCCAGGGTGGCGGGGTGCAGTGAGGGACAGTTCAGGATGGACTGTGAAACAGTGTCTGTTGGTTTGTTCCAGGGTCGAGGGGTGCAGAGAGGGACAGTTCAGGATGGACTGTGAAACAGTGTCTGTTGGTGTGTTCCAGGGTGGCGGGGTGCAGTGAGGGACAGTTCTGAATGGACCGTGAAACAGTGTCTGTTGGTGTGATCCAGGGTGGCAGGGTGCAGTGAGGGACAGTTCAGTATGTACAGTGAAACGTTGTCTGTTGGTGTGTTCCAGGGTGGAGGGGTGCAGTGAGGGAGAGTTCTGAATGGATCGTGAAACAGTGTCTGTTGGTGTGTTCCAGGGTGGCGGGGTGCAGTGAGGGACAGTTCAGGATGGACTGTGAAACAGTGTCTGTTGGTCTGTTCCTGGGTGGCGGGGTGCAGTGAGGGACAGTTCAGGATGGACTGTGAAACAGTGTCTGTTGGTGTGTTCCAGGGTGACGGGCTGCAGTGAGGGACAGTTCAGGATGGACTGTGAAACTGTGTCTGTTGCTGTGTTCCAGGGTGGTGCGGTGCAGTGAGGGACAGTTCAGGATGGACCGTGAAACAGTGTCTGTTGGTGTGTTCCAGGGTGGCGGGATGCAGTGAGGAACAGTTCAGGATGGACTGTGAAACTGTGCCTGTTGGTGTGTTCCAGGGTGGCGCGGTGCAGTGAGGGACAGTTCAGGATGGACTGTGAAACAGTGTCTGTTGGTGTGTTCCAGGGTGGCGGGGTGCAGTGAGGGACAGTACAGGATGGACCGTGAAACAGTGTCTGTTGGTGTGTTCCAGGGTGGCGGGGTGCAGTGAGGGACAGTTCAGGATGGACTGTGAAACAGTGCCTGTTGGTGTGTTCCAGGGTGGCGGGGCGCAGTGAGGGACAGTTCAGGATGGACCGTGAAACAGTGTCTGTTCGTGTGTTCCAGGGTGGCTTGGGTGCAGTGAGGGCCAGTTCAGGATGGACCGTGAAACATTGTCTGTTGGTGTGTTCCAGGGTGGCGGGGTGCAGTGAGGGACAGTTCAGGATGGACCGTGAAACAGTGTCTGTTGGTGTGTTCCAGGGTGGCGGGGTGCAGTGAGGGAAAGTTCAGGATGGACCGTGAAACAGTGTCTGTAGTTGTGTTCCAGGGTGGCGGGGTGCAGTGAGGGATAGTTCAGGATGGACTGTGAAACATTGTCTGTTGGTGTGTTCCAGGGTGGCGGGGTGCAGTGAGGGACAGTTCAGGATGGACCGTGAAACAGCGTCTGTTGATGTGTTCCCGGGTGGTGGTGTGCAGTGAGGGACAGTTCAGGATGGACTGTGAAAAAGTGTCTGCTGGTGTGTTCCAGGATGGCGGGGTGCAGTGAGGGACAGTTCAGGATGGACTGTGAAACAGTGTCTGTTGGTGTGTTCCAGGGTGGCGGGGTGCAGTGAGGGACAGTTCAGGATGGACTGTGAAACAGTGTCTGTTGGTGTGTTCCAGTGTGGCGGGGTGCAGTGAGGGACAGTTCAGGATGGACTGTGCAACAGTGTCTGTTGTTTTGTTCCAGGGTGGCGGGATGCAGTGAGGGACAGTTCAGGATGGACCGTGAAACAGTGTCTGTTGGTCTGTTACAGGGTGACTGGGTGCATTGAGGAACAGTTCAGGATGGACTGTGAAACAATGTCTGTTGGTGTGTTTCAGGGTGTCGGGGTGCAGTGAGGGTCAGTTCAGGATGGACTGTGAAACAGTGTCTGTTGGTGTGTTCCTGGGTGGCAGGGTGCAGTGAGGAACAGTTCAGGATGGAATGTGAAACCGTGTCTGTTGGTCTGTTCCAGGGTGGCGGGGTGCAGTGAGAGACAGTTCAGGATGGACCGTGAAACAGTGTCTGTTGGTGTGTTCCAGGGCGGTGGGGTGCAGTGAGGGGCAGTTCAGGATGGACTGTGATACAGAGTCTGTTGGTGTGTTCCAGGGTGGCGGGGATGCAGTGAAGGACAGTTCAGGATGGACTGTGAAACAGTGTCTGTTGGTGTGTTCCAAGGTGGCGGGGTGAAGTGAGGGACAGTTCAGGATGGACTGTGAAACAGCGTCTGTTGGTGTGTTCCAGGGAGGCGCGGTGCAGTGAAGGACAGTTCAGGATGGACTGTGAAACACTGGCTGTTGGTGTGTTCCACGGTGGCGGGGTGCAGTGAGGGACAGTTGAGGATGAAACGTGAAAGATTGTCTGTTGGTGTGTTCCAGGGTGGCGGGGTGCAGTGAGGGACAGTTCAGGATGGACCGTAAAACAGCGTCTGTTGATGTGTTCCCGGGTGGCGGGGTGCAGTGAGGGACAGTTCAGGATGGACTGTGAAACAGTGTCTGTTGGTGTGTGCCAGGGTGGCGGGGTGCAGTGAGGGACAGGTCAGAATGGACTCTGAAACAGTGTCTGTTGGTGTGTTCCAGGGCGGCGGGGTGCAGTGAGGGACAGTTCAGGATTGACTGTGAAACAATGTCTGTTGGTGTGTTCCAGGGTGGCGGAGTGCAGTGAGGGACCGTTCAGGATGGACTGTGAAACACTGTCTGTTGGTGTGTTCCAGGGTGGTGGGGTGAAGTGAGGGACAATTCAGGATGGACTGTGAAACAGTGTCTGTTGGTGTGTTCCAGGGTGGCGGGGTGCAGTGAGGGACAGTTCAGGATGGACTGTGAAACAGTGTCTGTTGGTGTGTTCCAGGGCGGAGGGGTGAAGTGAGGGACAGTTCAGGATGGACTGTGAAACAGTGTCTGTTGGTGTGTTCCAGGGTGGCGGGGTGCAGTGAGGGACAGTTCAGGATGGACTGTGAAACAGCGTCTGTTGGTGTGTTCCAGGGCGGAGGGGTGAAGTGAGGGACAGTTCAGGATGGACTGTGAAACTGTGTCTGTTGGTGTGTTCCAGGGTCGAGGGGTGCAGAGAGGGACAGCTCAGGATGGACTGTGAAATTGTGTCTGTTGGTGTGTTCCAGGGTAGAGGGGTGCAGTGAGGGACAGTTCTGAATGGACCGTGAAACAGTATCTGTTGGTGTGTTCCAGGGTGGCAGGGTGCAGTGAGGGACAGTTCAGGATGAACCGTGAAACAATGTCTGTTGATGTGTTCCCGGGTGGCGGGGTGCAGTGAGGGACAGTTCAGGATGGACTGTGAAACAGGGTCTGTTGGTGTGTTCCAGGGTGGAGAGGTGCAGTAAAGGACAGTTCAGGATGGACCGTGAAACAGTGTCTGTTGGTGTGTTACAGGGTGCAGGTGTGCGGTGAAGGACAGTTCAGGATTGACTGTGAAACAATGTCTGTTGGTGTGTTCCAGGGTGGCAGAGTGCTGTGAGGGACAGTTCAGGATGGACTGTGAAACAGTGTCTGTTGGTGTGTTCCAGGGTGGCGGGGTGCAGTGAGGGACAGTTCAGTATGTACCGGGAAACATTGTCTGTTGTCGTGTTCAAGGGTGGCGGGGTGCAGTGAGGGACAGTTCAGGATGTACAGTGACACTGTGTCTGTTGGTGTGTTCCAGGGTGGCGGGGTTCAGTGAGAGACAGTTCAGGATGGATTGTGAAACTGTGTCTGTTGCTGTGTTCCAGGATGGCGGGGTGCAGTGAGGGACAGTTCAGGATGGATTGGGAAACAGTGTCTGTTGGTGTGTTCCATGGTCGAGGGGTGCAGAGAGGGACAGCTCAGGATGGACCGTGAAACAGTATCTGTTGGTGTGTTCCAGGGTGGCAGGGTGCAGTGAGGGACAGTTCAGTATGTACCGGGAAACATTGTCTGTTGTCGTGTTCAAGGGTGGCGGGGTGCAGTGAGGGACAGTTCAGGATGTACAGTGACACTGTGTCTGTTGGTGTGTTCCAGGGTGGCGGGGTTCAGTGAGAGACAGTTCAGGATGGACTGTGAAACAGCGTCTGTTGGTGTGTTCCAGGGTGGTGGGGTGAAGTGAGGGACAGTTCAGGATGGACCGTGAAACAGTGTCTGTTGGTGTGTTCTAGGGTGGCGTGGTGCAGTGAGGGACAGTTCAGGATGGACTGTGAAACAGTGTCTGTTGGTGTGTTCCAGGGTGCAGGGGTGCAGTGAAGGACAGTTCAGGATGGACTGTGAAACAATGTCTGTTGGTGTGTTCCAGGGTGGCGGAGTGGAGTGAGGGACAGTTCAGGATGGACTGTGAAACAGTGTCTGTTGGTGTGTTCCAGGGTGGCGGGGTGAAGTGAGGGACAGTTCAGGATGGACTGTGAAACAGCGTCTGTTGGTGTGTTCCAGGGAGGCGGGGTGCAGTGAAGGACAGTTCAGGATGGACTGTGAAACAATGTCTGTTGGTGTGTTCCAGGGTGGCGGGGTGCAGTGACGGACAGCTCAGGATGCACCGTGAAGCAGTGTCTGTTGGTGTGTTCCAGGGTGGCGGGGTGCAGTGAGGGACAGTTCAGGATGGACTGTGAAGCAGTGTCTGTTGGTGTGTTCCAGGGTCGAGGGGTGCAGAGAGGGACAGCTCAGGCTGGACTGTGAAACTGTGTCTGTTGGTGTGTTCCAGGGTGGAGGGGTGCAGTGAGGGACAGCTCTGAATGGACCGTGAAACAGTGTCTGTTGGTGTGTTCCAGGCTGGCAGGGTGCAGTGAGGGACAGTTCAGCATGTACCGTGAAACAGTGTCTGTTGGTTTGTTACAGGGTGGCGGGGTGCAGTGAGGGACAGTTCAGCATGGACTGTGAAACAGTGTCTGTTGGTGTGTTCTAGGGTGGCGGGGTGCAGTGACGGACAGTTCAGTATGGACTGTGAAACAGTGCCTGTTGGTGTGTTCCAGGGTGGCGGGGTGCAGTGAGGGACAGTTCAGGATGGACTGTGGGACAGTGTCTGTTGGTGTGTTCCAGGGTGGCGGGGTGCAGTGAGGGACAGTTCAGGATGGACTGTGAAACAGTGTCTGTTGGTGTGTTCCAGGGTGGCGGGGTGTAGTGTGGGACAGTTCAGGATGGACTGTGAAACAGTGTCTGTTGGTGTGTTCCAGGGTGCAGGGGTGCAGTGAAGGACAGTTCATGATGGACTGTGGAACAATGTCTGTTGGTGTTTTCCAGGGTGGCGGAGTGCAGTGAGGGACAGTTCAGGATGGACTGTGAAACAGTGTCTGTTGGTGTGTTCCAGGGTGGCGGGGTGAAGTGAGGGACAGTTAAGGATGGACTGTGAAACTGTCTCTGTTGGTGTGTTCCAGGGTGGCGTGGTGCAGTGAGGGACAGTTCAGGATGGAGTGTGGAACAGTGTCTGTTGGTGTGTTCCAGGGTGGCGGGGTGCAGTGAGAGACAGTTCAGGATGGACTGTGAAACAGCATCTGTTGGTGTGTTCCAGGGTGGTGTGGTGCAGTGAGGGACAGTTCAGGATGGACTGGGAAACAGTGTCTGTTGGGGTGTTCCAGGGTCGAGGGGTGCAGAGAGGGACAGCTCTGGATGGACTGTGAAACTGTGTCTTTTGGTGTTTTCCAGGGTGGAGGGGTGCAGTGAGGGACAGTTCAGGATGGACTGTGGAACAGTGTCTGTTGGCGTGTTCCAGGGAGGCGGGGTGCAGTGAGAGACAGTTCAGGATGGACTGTGAAACAGCGTCTGTTGGTGTGTTCCAGGGTGGCGTGGTGCAGTGAGGGACAGTTCAGGATGGAGTGTGGAACAGTGTCTGTTGGTGTGTTCCAGGGTGGCGGGGTGCAGTGAGAGACAGTTCAGGATGGACTGTGAAACAGCATCTGTTGGTGTGTTCCAGGGTGGTGTGGTGCAGTGAGGGACAGTTCAGGATGGACTGTGGAACAGTGTCTGTTGGTGTGTTCCACGATGGCGGGGTGCAGTGAGGGACAGTTCAGGATGAACCGTGAAACAATGTCTGTTGGTGTGTTCCAGGGTGGCGGGGTGCAGTGAGGGACAGTTCAGGATGGACTGTGGAACAGTGTCTGTTGGTGTGTTCCACGATGGCGGGTGCAGTGAGGGACAGTTCAGGATGAACCGTGAAACAATGTCTGTTGGTGTGTTCCAGGGTGGCGGGGTGCAGTGAGGGACAGTTCAGGATGGACTGTGAAACTGTGTCTGTTGGTGTGTTCCAGGGTGGCGGGGTGCAGTGAGGGACAGTTCAGGATGGACCGTGAAACAGTGTCTGTTGGTGTGTTCCAGGGTGGCAGGGTGCAGTGAGGGACAGTTCAGGATGGACCGTGAAACAGTGTCTGTTGGTGTGTTCCAGGGTGGCAGGGTGCAGTGAGGGACAGTTCAGGATGGACCGTGAAACAGTGTCTGTTGGTTTGTTCCAGGGTCGAGGGGTGCAGAGAGGGACAGCTCAGGATGGACTGTGAAACAGTGTCTGTTGGTGTGTTCCAGGGTGGAGGGGTGCAGTGAGGGACAGTTCTGAATGGACCGTGAAACAGTGTCTGTTGGTGTGTTCCAGGGTGGAGGGGTGCAGTGAGGGAGAGTTCTGAATGGATCGTGAAACAGTGTCTGTTGGTGTGTTCCAGGGTGACGGGCTGCAGTGAGGGACAGTTCAGGATGGACTGTGAAACTGTGTCTGTTGCTGTGTTCCAGGGTGGTGGGGTGCAGTGAGGGACAGTTCAGGATGGACCGTGAAACAATGTCTGTTGGTGTGTTCCAGGGTGGCGGGGTGCAGTGAGGGACAGTTCAGGATGGACCGTGAAACAGTGTCTGTTGGTGTGTTCCAGGGTGGCGGGGTGCAGTGAGGTAAAGTTCTGAATGGACCGTGAAACAGTGTCTGTTGGTGTGTTCCAGGGTGGCGGGGTGCAGTGAGGGACAGTTCAGGATGGACCGTGAAACAGTGTCTGTTGGTGTGTTCCAGGGTGGCGGGATGCAGTGAGGAACAGTTCAGGATGGACTGTGAAACTGTGCCTCTTGGTGTGTTCCAGGGTGGCGCGGTGCAGTGAGGGACAGTTCAGGATGGACTGTGAAACAGTGTCTGTTGGTGTGTTCCAGGGTGGCGGGTTGCAGTGAGGGACAGTACAGGATGGACGTGAAACAGTGTCTGTTGGTGTGTTCCAGGGTGGCGGGGTGCAGTGAGGGACAGTTCAGGATGGACTGTGAAACAGTGCCTGTTGGTGTGTTCCAGGGTGGCGGGGCGCAGTGAGGGACAGTTCAGGATGGACCGTGAAACAGTGTCTGTTGGTGTGTTCCAGGGTGGCTTGGGTGCAGTGAGGGCCAGTTCAGGATGGACCGTGAAACAGTGTCTGTTGGTGTGTTCCAGGGTGGCGGGGTGCAGTGAGGAACAGTTCAGGATGGACTGTGAAACTGTGCCTGTTGGTGTGTTCCAGGGTGGCGCGGTGCAGTGAGGGACAGTTCAGGATGGACTGTGAAACAGTGTCTGTTGGTGTGTTCCAGGGTGGCGGGGTGCAGTGAGGGACAGTTCAGGATGGACCGTGAAACAGTGCCTGTTGGTGTGTTCCAGGGTGGCGGGGCGCAGTGAGGGACAGTTCAGGATGGACCGTGAAACAGTGTCTGTTGGTGTGTTCCAGGGTGGCTTGGGTGCAGTGAGGGCCAGTTCAGGATGGACCGTGAAACAGTGTCTGTTGGTGTGTTCCAGGGTGGCGGGGTGCAGTGAGGGACAGCTCAGGATGAACCGTGAAGCAGTGTCTGTTGGTGTGTTCCAGGGTGGCGGGGTGCAGTGAGGGACAGTTCAGGATGGACTGTGAAACAGTGTCTGTTGGTTTGTTCCAGGGTCGAGGGGTGCAGAGAGGGACAGCTCAGGATGGACTGTGAAACAGTGTCTGTTGGTTTGTTCCAGGGTCGAGGGGTGCAGAGAGGGACCGTTCAGGATGGACTGTGAAACAGTGTCTGTTGGTTTGTTCCAGGGTCGAGGGGCGCAGAGAGGGACAGCTCAGGATGGACTGTGAAACACTGTCTGTTGGTGCGTTCCAGGGTGGCGGGGTGCAGTGAGGGACAGTTCAGGATGGACTGTGAAACGGTGTCTGTTGGTGTGTTCCACGGTGGCGGGGTGCAGTGAGGGACAGTTCAGGATGAACCGTGAAACAATGTCTGTTGGTGTGTTCCAGGGTGGCGGGGTGCAGTGAGGGACAGCTCAGGATGGAGTGTGAAACAGTGTCTGTTGGTGTGTTCCAGGGTGGCGGGGTGCAGTAAGGGACAGCTCAGGATGGACTGTGAAACAGTGTCTGTTGGTGTGTTCCAGGGTGGCAGGGTGCAGTGAAGGACAGTTCAGGATGGACTGTGAAACACTGTCTGTTGGTGTGTTCCAGGGTGGCGGGGTGCAGTGAGGGAGAGTTCAGGATGGACTGTGAAACACTGTCTGTTGGTGTGTTCCAGGTAGGCGGGGTGCAGTGAGGGACAGTTCAGGATTGACTTTGAAACAGCGTCTGTTGGTGTGTTCCAGGGTGGCGGGGTGCAGTGAGAGACAGCTCAGGATTGACTGTGAAACAGTGTCTGTAGGCCTGTTCCAGGGTGGCGGAGTGCAGTGAGGGACAATTCGGGATGGACTGTGAAACAGTGTCTGTTGGTGTGTTCCAGGGTGGCGGGGTGCAGTGAGGGACAGTTCAGGATGGACTGCGAAACACTGTCTGTTGGTGTGTTCCAGGGTGGCGGGTTGCAGTGAGGGACAGTTCAGGATGGACTGTGAAACACTGTCTGTTGGTGTGTTCCAGGGTGGCGGGGTGCAGTGAGGGACATTTCAGGATAGACTGTGAAACAGTGTCTGTTGGTGTGTTCCAGGGTGGCGGGGTGCAGTGAGGGACAGTTCAGGATGGTCTGTGAAACTGTGTCTGTTGGTGTGTTCCAGGGTGGCGGGGTGCAGTGAGGGACAGTTCAGGATGGACCATGAAACAGCGTCTGTTGATGTGTTCCCGGGTGGCGGGGTGCAGTGAGGGACAGTTCAGGATGGACTGTGAAACAGTGTCTGTTGGTGTGTTCCAGGGTGGCGGGGTGCAGTGAGGGACAGTTCAGAACGGACTCTGAAACAGTGTCTGTTGGTGTGTTCCAGGGTGGCGGGGTGCAGTGAGACACAATTCAGGATGGACTGTGAAGCTGTGTCTGTTGGTGTGTTCCAGGGTGGCGGGGTGCAGTGAGGGACAGTTCAGAATGGACTCTGAAACAGTGTCTGTTGGTGTGTTCCAGGGTGGCGGGGTGCAGTGAGGGACAGTTCAGGATGGACCGTGAAACAGTGTCTGTTGGTGTGTTCCAGGGTGGTGGGGTGCAGTGAGAGACAGTTCAGGATGGACCGTGAAACAGTGTCTGTTGGTGTGTTCCAGGGTGGCGGGGTGCAGTGAGGGACAGTTCAGGATGGACTGTGGAACAGTGTCTGTTGGTGTGTTCCACGATGGCGGGGTGCAGTGAGGGACAGTTCAGGATGAACCGTGAAACAATGTCTGTTGGTGTGTTCCAGGGTGGCGGGGTGCAGTGAGGGACAGTTCAGGATGGACTGTGAAACTGTGTCTGTTGGTGTGTTCCAGGGTGGCGGGGTGCAGTGAGGGACAGTTCAGGATGGACCGTGAAACAGTGTCTGTTGGTATGTTCCAGGGTGGCAGGGTGCAGTGAGGGACAGTTCAGGATGGACCGTGAAACAGTGTCTGTTGGTGTGTTCCAGGGTGGAGGGGTGCAGTGAGGGAGAGTTCTGAATGGATCGTGAAACAGTGTCTGTTGGTGTGTTCCAGGGTGACGGGCTGCAGTGAGGGACAGTTCAGGATGGACTGTGAAACTGTGTCTGTTGCTGTGTTCCAGGGTGGTGGGGTGCAGTGAGGGACAGTTCAGGATGGACCGTGAAACAATGTCTGTTGGTGTGTTCCAGGGTGGCGGGGTGCAGTGAGGGACAGTTCAGGATGGACCGTGAAACAGTGTCTGTTGGTGTGTTCCAGGGTGGCGGGGTGCAGTGAGGGACAGTTCAGGATGGACCGTGAAACAGTGTCTGTTGGTGTGTTACAGGGTGGCGGGGTGCAGTGAGGTAAAGTTCTGAATGGACCGTGAAACAGTGTCTGTTGGTGTGTTCCAGGGTGACGGGCTGCAGTGAGGGACAGTTCAGGATGGACCGTGAAACAGTGTCTGTTGGTGTGTTCCAGGGTGGCGGGATGCAGTGAGGAACAGTTCAGGATGGACTGTGAAACTGTGCCTGTTGGTGTGTTCCAGGGTGGCGCGGTGCAGTGAGGGACAGTTCAGGATGGACTGTGAAACAGTGTCTGTTGGTGTGTTCCAGGGTGGCGGGTTGCAGTGAGGGACAGTACAGGATGGACCGTGAAACAGTGTCTGTTGGTGTGTTCCAGGGTGGCGGGGTGCAGTGAGGGACAGTTCAGGATGGACTGTGAAACAGTGCCTGTTGGTGTGTTCCAGGGTGGCGGGGCGCAGTGAGGGACAGTTCAGGATGGACCGTGAAACAGTGTCTGTTGGTGTGTTCCAGGGTGGCTTGGGTGCAGTGAGGGCCAGTTCAGGATGGACCGTGAAACAGTGTCTGTTGGTGTGTTCCAGGGTGGCGGGGTGCAGTGAGGAACAGTTCAGGATGGACTGTGAAACTGTGCCTGTTGGTGTGTTCCAGGGTGGCGCGGTGCAGTGAGGGACAGTTCAGAATGGACTGTGAAACAGTGTCTGTTGGTTTGTTCCAGGGTCGAGGGGTGCAGAGAGGGACAGCTCAGGATGGACTGTGAAACAGTGTCTGTTGGTTTGTTCCAGGGTCGAGGGGTGCAGAGAGGGACAGTTCAGGATGGACTGTGAAACAGTGTCTGTTGGTTTGTTCCAGGGTCGAGGGGCGCAGAGAGGGACAGCTCAGGATGGACTGTGAAATACTGTCTGTTGGTGCGTTCCAGGGTGGCGGGGTGCAGTGAGGGACAGTTCAGGATGGACTGTGAAACAGTGTCTGTTGGTGTGTTCCAGGGTGGCGGGGTGCAGTGAGGGACAGTTCAGGATGGACCGTGAAACAGTGCCTGTTGGTGCGTTCCAGGGTGGCGGGGCGCAGTGAGGGACAGTTCAGGATGGACCGTGAAACAGTGTCTGTTGGTGTGTTCCAGGGTGGCTTGGGTGCAGTGAGGGCCAGTTCAGGATGGACCGTGAAACAGTGTCTGTTGGTGTGTTCCAGGGTGGCGGGGTGCAGTGAGGGACAGCTCAGGATGAACCGTGAAGCAGTGTCTGTTGGTGTGTTCCAGGGTGGCGGGGTGCAGTGAGGGACAGTTCAGAATGGACTGTGAAACAGTGTCTGTTGGTTTGTTCCAGGGTCGAGGGGTGCAGAGAGGGACAGCTCAGGATGGACTGTGAAACAGTGTCTGTTGGTTTGTTCCAGGGTCGAGGGGTGCAGAGAGGGACAGTTCAGGATGGACTGTGAAACAGTGTCTGTTGGTTTGTTACAGGGTCGAGGGGCGCAGAGAGGGACAGCTCAGGATGGACTGTGAAATACTGTCTGTTGGTGCGTTCCAGGGTGGCGGGGTGCAGTGAGGGACAGTTCAGGATGGACTGTGAAACGGTGTCTGTTGGTGTGTTCCACGGTGGCGGGGTGCAGTGAGGGACAGTTCAGGATGAACCGTGAAACAATGTCTGTTGGTGTGTTCCAGGGTGGCGGGGTGCAGTGAGGGACAGCTCAGGATGGAGTGTGAAACAGTGTCTGTTGGTGTGTTCCAGGGTGGCGGGGTGCAGTAAGGGACAGCTCAGGATGGACTGTGAAACAGTGTCTGTTGGTGTGTTCCAGGGTGGCAGGGTGCAGTGAAGGACAGTTCAGGATGGACTGTGAAACACTGTCTGTTGGTGTGTTCCAGGGTGGCGGGGTGCAGTGAGGGAGAGTTCAGGATGGACTGTGAAACACTGTCTGTTGGTGTGTTCCAGGTAGGCGGGGTGCAGTGAGGGACAGTTCAGGATTGACTTTGAAACAGCGTCTGTTGGTGTGTTCCAGGGTGGCGGGGTGCAGTGAGAGACAGCTCAGGATTGACTGTGAAACAGTGTCTGTAGGCCTGTTCCAGGGTGGCGGAGTGCAGTGAGGGACAATTCGGGATGGACTGTGAAACAGTGTCTGTTGGTGTGTTCCAGGGTGGCGGGGTGCAGTGAGGGACAGTTCAGGATGGACTGCGAAACACTGTCTGTTGGTGTGTTCCAGGGTGGCGAGTTGCAGTGAGGGACAGTTCAGGATGGACTGTGAAACACTGTCTGTTGGTGTGTTCCAGGGTGGCGGGGTGCAGTGAGGGACATTTCAGGATAGACTGTGAAACAGTGTCTGTTGGTGTGTTCCAGGGTGGCGGGGTGCAGTGAGGGACAGTTCAGGATGGACTGTGAAACTGTGTCTGTTGGTGTGTTCCAGGGTGGCGGGGTGCAGTGAGGGACAGTTCAGGATGGACCATGAAACAGCGTCTGTTGATGTGTTCCCGGGTGGCGGGGTGCAGTGAGGGACAGTTCAGGATGGACTGTGAAACAGTGTCTGTTGGTGTGTTCCAGGGTGGCGGGGAGCAGTGAGTGACAGTTCAGGATGGACTGTGAAACAGTGTCTGTTGGTGTGTTCCAGGGTGGCGGGGTGCAGTGAGGGACAGTTCAGAATGGACTCTGAAACAGTGTCTGTTGGTGTGTTCCAGGGTGGCGGGGTGCAGTGAGGGACAGTTCAGGACGGACCGTGAAACAGTGTCTGTTGGTGTGTTCCAGGGTGGAGGGATGCAGTAAAGGACAGTTCAGGATGGACCGTGAAACAGTGTCTGTTGGTGTGTTCCAGGGTGGCGGGGTGCAGTGAGGGACAGTTCAGGATGGACTGTCAAACAGTGTCTGTTGGTGTGTTCCAGGGCGGCGGGGTGTAGTGACGGACAGTTCAGGATGGACTGTGAAACAGTGCCTGTTGGTGTGTTCCAGCGTGGCGGGCTGCAGTGAGGGACAGTTCAGGATGGACTGTGGAACAGTGTCTGTTGGTATGTTCCAGGGTGGCGGGGTGCAGTGAGGGGCAGTTCAGGATGGACTGTGAAACAGTGTCTGTTGGTGTGTTCCAGGGAGGCGGGGTGCAGTGAAGGACAGTTCAGGATGGACTGTGAAACAGTGTCTGTTGGTGTGTTCCAGGGTGGCGGGGTGCAGTGACGGGCAGCTCAGGATGAACCGTGAAGCAGTGTCTGTTGGTGTGTTCCAGGGTGGCGGGGTGCAGTGAGGGACAGTTCAGGATGGACTGTGAAACAGTGTCTGTTGGTGTGTTCCAGGGTCAAGGGGTGCAGAGAGGGACAGTTCAGGATGGACTGTGAAACAGTGTCTGTTGGTTTGTTCCAGGGTCGAGGGGTGCAGAGAGGGACAGTTCAGGATGGACTGTGAAACAGTGTCTGTTGGTTTGTTCCAGGGTCAAGGGGTGCAGAGAGGGACAGTTCAGGATGGACTGTGAAACAGTGTCTGTTGGTTTGTTCCAGGGTCGAGGGGTGCAGAGAGGGACAGCTCAGGATGGACTGTGAAACACTGTCTGTTGGTGCGTTCCAGGGTGGCGGGGTGCAGTGAGGGACAGTTCAGGATGGACTGTGAAACCGTGTCTGTTGGTGTGTTCCACGGTGGCGGGGTGCAGTGAGGGACAGTTCAGGATGAACCGTGAAACAATGTCTGTTGGTGTGTTCCAGGGTGGCGGGGTGCAGTGAGGGACAGCTCAGGATGGAGTGTGAAACAGTGTCTGTTGGTGTGTTCCAGGGTGGCGGGGTGCAGTAAGGGACAGCTCAGGATGGACTGTGAAACAGTGTCTGTTGGTGTGTTCCAGGGTGGCAGGGTGCAGTGAAGGACAGTTCAGGATGGACTGTGAAACACTGTCTGTTGGTGTGCTCCAGGGTGGCGGGGTGCAGTGAGGGAGAGTTCAGGATGGACTGTGAAACACTGTCTGTTGGTGTGTTCCACGTAGGCGGGGTGCAGTGAGGGACAATTCGGGATGGACTGTGAAACAGTGTCTGTTGGTGTGTTCCAGGGTGGCGTGGTGCAGTGAGGGACAGTTCAGCATGGACTGCGAAACACTGTCTGTTGGTGTGTTCCAGGGTGGCGGGTTGCAGTGAGGGACAGTTCAGGATGGACTGTGAAACACTGTCTGTTGGTGTGTTCCAGGGTGGCGGGGTGCAGTGGGGGATAGTTCAGGATGGACTGTGAAACTGTGTCTGTTGGTGTGTTCCAGGGTGGCGGGGTGCAGTGAGGGACAGTTCAGGATGGACTGTGAAACTGTGTCTGTTGGTGTGTTCCAGGGTGGCGGGGTGCAGTGAGGGACAGTTCAGAATGGACTGTGAAACTGTGTCTGTTGGTGTGTTCCAGGGTGGCGGGGTGCAGTGAGGGACAGTTCAGGATGGACTGTGAAACTGTGTCTGTTGGTGTGTTCCAGGGTGGCGGGGTGCAGTGAGGGACAGTTCAGGATGGACCATGAAACAGCGTCTGTTGATGTGTTCCCGGGTGGCGGGGTGCAGTGAGGGACAGTTCAGGATGGACTGTGAAACAGTGTCTGTTGGTGTGTTCCAGGGTGGCGGGGTGCAGTGAGGGACAGTTCAGGATGGACTGTGAAACAGTGCCTGTTGGTGTGTTCCAGGGTGGCGGGGTGCAGTGAGGGACAGTTCAGAATGGACTGTGAAACTGTGTCTGTTGGTGTGTTCCAGGGTGGCGGGGTGCAGTGAGGGACAGTTCAGGATGGACTGTGAAACTGTGTCTGTTGGTGTGTTCCAGGGTGGCGGGGTGCAGTGAGGGACAGTTCAGGATGGACCATGAAACAGCGTCTGTTGATGTGTTCCCGGGTGGCGGGGTGCAGTGAGGGACAGTTCAGGATGGACTGTGAAACAGTGTCTGTTGGTGTGTTCCAGGGTGGCGGGGTGCAGTGAGGGACAGTTCAGGATGGACTGTGAAACAGTGTCTGTTGGTGTGTTCCAGGGTGGCGGGGTGCAGTGAGGGACAGTTCAGGATGGACCGTGAAACAGTGTCTGTTGGAGTGTTCCAGGGTGGAGGGATGCAGTAAAGGACAGTTCAGGATGGACCGTGAAACAGTGTCTGTTGGTGTGTTCCAGGGTGGCGGGGTGCAGTGAGGGACAGTTCAGGATTGACTGTCAAACAGTGTCTGTTGGTGTGTTCCAGGGCGGCGGGGTGTAGTGACGGACAGTTCAGGATGGACTGTGAAACAGTGCCTGTTGGTGTGTTCCAGCGTGGCGGGCTGCAGTGAGGGACAGTTCAGGATGGACTGTGGAACAGTGTCTGTTGGTGTGTTCCAGGGTGGCGGGGTGCAGTGAGGGACAGTTCAGGATGGACAGTGAAACAGTGTCTGTTGGTGTGTTCCAGGGCGGTGGGGTGCAGTGAGGGGCAGTTCAGGATGGACTGTGAAACAGTGTCTGTTGGTGTGTTCCAGGGTGGCGGGGTGAAGTGAGGGACAGTTCAGGATGGACTGTGAAACAGCGTCTGTTGGTGTGTTCCAGGGAGGCGGGGTGCAGTGAAGGACAGTTCAGGATGGACTTTGAAACAGTGTCTGTTGGTGTGTTCCAGGGTGGCGGGGTGCAGTGACGGACAGCTCAGGATGAACCGTGAAGCAGTGTCTGTTGGTGTGTTCCAGGGTGGCGGGGTGCAGTGAGGGACAGTTCAGGATGGACTGTGAAACAGTGTCTGTTGGTTTGTTCCAGGGCGGCGGGGTGCAGTGAGGGACAGTTCAGGATGGACTGTGAAACTGTGTCTGTTGGTGTGTTCCAGGATGGCGGGGTGCAGTGAGGGACAGTTCAGGATGGACTGTGAAACAGTGTCACAGAAATCACAGAAATCACAGAAATGCCACAGTGCAGATAGAGGCCATTTCGGCCCATCGAGCCTGCATCGACACATATCCCACCCAATCCCCGTAACCCCTACACCAACACATATCCCACCCTATCCCTGTAACCCCACGTAGTTAATCCCCCAAACACTAAGGGTCAATTTATCATAGCCAATCAACCTAACCCGCACATCTTTGGACTGTTGGTGTGTTCCAGGGTCGAGGGGTGCAGAGAGGGACAGCTCAGGATGGACTGTGAAACTGTGTCTGTTGGTGTGTTCCAGGGTCGAGGGGTGCAGTGAGGGACAGCTCTGAATGGACCGTGAAACAGTGTCTGTTGGTGTGTTCCAGGGTGGCAGGGTGCAGTGAGGGACAGTTCAGCATGTACCGTGAAACATTGTCTGTTGGTGTGTTCCAGGGTGGCAGGGTGCAGTGAGGGACAGTTCAGCATGTACCGTGAAACAGTGTCTGTTGGTGTGTTACAGGGTGGCGGGGTGCAGTGAGGGACAGTTCAGCATGGACTGTGAAACAGTGCCTGTTGGTATGTTCCAGGGTGGCGGGGTGCAGTGAGGGACAGTTCAGGATGGACTGTGGAACAGTGTCTGTTGGTGTGTTCCAGGGTGGCGGGGTGTAGTGAGGGACAGTTCAGGATGGACTGTGAAACAGTGTCTGTGGGTGTGTTCCAGGGTGCAGGGGTGCAGTGAAGGACAGTTCATGATGGACTGTGGAACAATGTCTGTTGGTGTGTTCCAGGGTGGTGGAGTGCAGTGAGGGACAGTTCAGGATGAACTGTGAAACAGCGTCTGTTGGTGTGTTCCAGGGTGGCGGGGTGAAGTGAAGGACAGTTCAGGATGAACTGTGAAACAGCGTCTGTTGGTGTGTTCCAGGGTGGCGGGGTGAAGTGAGGGACAGTTAAGGATGGACTGGGAAACAGTGTCTGTTGGTGTGTTCCAGGGTCGAGGGGTGCAGAGAGGGACAGCTCAGGATGGACTGTGAAACTGTGTCTGTTGGTGTGTTCCAGGGTGGAGGGGTGCAGTGAGGGACAGTTCAGGATGGACTGTGGAACAGTGTCTGTTGGTGTGTTCCAGGGTGGCGGGGTGCAGTGAGAGACAGTTCAGGATGGACTGTGAAACAGCGTCTGTTGGTGTGTTCCAGGGTGGCGTGGTGCAGTGAGGGACAGCTCAGGATGGACTGTGAAACAGTGTCTGTTGGTGTGTTCCAGGGTGGCGTGGTGCAGTGAGGGACAGTTCAGGATGGACTGTGGAACAGTGTCTGTTGGTGTGTTCCACGATGGCGGGGTGCAGTGAGGGACAGTTCAGGATGAACCGTGAAACAATGTCTGTTGGTGTGTTCCAGGGTGGCGGGGTGCAGTGAGGGACAGCTCAGGATGAACCGTGAAGCAGTGTCTGATGGTGTGTTCCAGGGTGGCGGGGTGCAGTGAGGGACAGTTCAGGATGGACTGTGAAACAGTGTCTGTTGGTTTGTTCCAGGGTCGAGGGGTGCAGAGAGGGACAGCTCAGGATGGACTGTGAAACAGTGTCTGTTGGTTTGTTCCAGGGTCGAGGGGTGCAGAGAGGGACAGTTCAGGATGGACTGTGGAACAGTGTCTGTTGGTGTGTTCCAGGGTGGCGGGGTGCAGTGAGGGACAGCTCAGGATGAACCGTGAAGCAGTGTCTGTTGGTGTGTTCCAGGGTGGCGGGGTGCAGTGAGGGACAGTTCTGAATGGACCGTGAAACAGTGTCTGTTGGTGTGTTTCAGGGTGGCAGGGTGCAGTGAGGGACAGTTCAGTATGTACAGTGAAACGTTGTCTGTTGGTGTGTTCCAGGGTGGAGGGGTGCAGTGAGGGAGAGTTCTGAATGGATCGTGAAACTGTGTCTGTTGCTGTGTTCCAGGGTGGTGGGGTGCAGTGAGGGACAGTTCAGGATGGACCGTGAAACAGTGTCTGTTGGTGTGTTCCAGGGTGGCGGGGTGCAGTGAGGGACAGTTCAAGATGGACTGTGAAACAGTGTCTGTTGGTGTGTTCCAGGGTGGCGGGGTGCAGTGAGGGACAGTTCATGATGGACCGTGAAACAGTGTCTGTTGGTGTGTTCCAGGGTGGAGGGGTGCAGTGAGGGACAGTTCTGAATGGACCGTGAAGCAGTGTCTGTTGGTGTGTTCCAGGGTGGCGGGGTGCAGTGAGGGACAGTACAGTAGGTACCGTGAAACGTTGTCTGTTGGTGTGTTCCAGGGTGGAGGGGCGCAGTGAGGGACAGTTCAGGATGGACCGTGAAACAGTGTCTGTTGGTGTGTTCCAGGGTGGCTTGGGTGCAGTGAGGGCCAGTTCAGGATGGACCGTGAAACAGTGTCTGTTGGTGTGTTCCAGGGTGGCGGGGTGCAGTGAGGAACAGTTCAGGATGGACTGTGAAACTGTGCCTGTTGGTGTGTTCCAGGGTGGCGCGGTGCAGTGAGGGACAGTTCAGGATGGACTGTGAAACAGTGTCTGTTGGTGTGTTCCAGGGTGGCGGGGTGCAGTGAGGGACAGTTCAGGATGGACCGTGAAACAGTGTCTGTTGGTGTGTTCCAGGGTGGCGGGGTGCAGTGAGGGACAGTTCAGGATGGAGTGTGAACAGTGCCTGTTGTTGTGTTCCAGGGTGGCGGGGCGCAGTGAGGGACAGTTCAGGATGGACCGTGAAACAGTGTCTGTTGGTGTGTTCCAGGGTGGCTTGGGTGCAGTGAGGGCCAGTTCAGGATGGACTGTGAAACAGTGTCTGTTGGTGTGTTCCAGGGTGCCGGGGTGCAGTGAGGGACAGTTCAGGATGGACTGTGAAACAGTGTCTGTTGGTGTGTTCCAGGGTGGCAGGGTGCAGTGAAGGACAGTTCTGAATGGACCGTGAAACAGTGTCTGTTGGTGTGTTTCAGGGTGGCAGGGTGCAGTGAGGGACAGTTCAGTATGTACAGTGAAACGTTGTCTGTTGGTGTGTTCCAGGGTGGAGGGGTGCAGTGAGGGAGAGTTCTGAATGGATCGTGAAACTGTGTCTGTTGCTGTGTTCCAGGGTGGTGGGGTGCAGTGAGGGACAGTTCAGGATGGACCGTGAAACAGTGTCTGTTGGTGTGTTCCAGGGTGGCGGGGTGCAGTGAGGGACAGTTCAAGATGGACTGTGAAACAGTGTCTGTTGGTGTGTTCCAGGGTGGCGGGGTGCAGTGAGGGACAGTTCATGATGGACCGTGAAACAGTGTCTGTTGGTGTGTTCCAGGGTGGAGGGGTGCAGTGAGGGACAGTTCTGAATGGACCGTGAAGCAGTGTCTGTTGGTGTGTTCCAGGGTGGCGGGGTGCAGTGAGGGACAGTACAGTAGGTACCGTGAAACGTTGTCTGTTGGTGTGTTCCAGGTTGGAGGGGCGCAGTGAGGGACAGTTCAGGATGGACCGTGAAACAGTGTCTGTTGGTGTGTTCCAGGGTGGCTTGGGTGCAGTGAGGGCCAGTTCAGGATGGACCGTGAAACAGTGTCTGTTGGTGTGTTCCAGGGTGGCGGGGTGCAGTGAGGAACAGTTCAGGATGGACTGTGAAACTGTGCCTGTTGGTGTGTTCCAGGGTGGCGCGGTGCAGTGAGGGACAGTTCAGGATGGACTGTGAAACAGTGTCTGTTGGTGTGTTCCAGGGTGGCGGGGTGCAGTGAGGGACAGTTCAGGATGGACCGTGAAACAGTGTCTGTTGTTGTGTTCCAGGGTGGCGGGGCGCAGTGAGGGACAGTTCAGGATGGACCGTGAAACAGTGTCTGTTGGTGTGTTCCAGGGTGGCTTGGGTGCAGTGAGGGCCAGTTCAGGATGGACCGTGAAACAGTGTCTGTTGGTGTGTTCCAGGGTGCCGGGGTGCAGTGAGGGACAGTTCAGGATGGACTGTGAAACAGTGTCTGTTGGTGTGTTCCAGGGTGGCAGGGTGCAGTGAAGGACAGTTCAGGATGGACCGTGAAACAGTGTCTGTTGGTGTGTTCCAGGGTGGCGGGGTGCAGTGAGGGACAGTTCAGGATGGTCTGTGAAACAGTGTCTGTTGGTGTGTTCCAGGGTGGCGGGGGGCAGTGAGTGACAGTTCAGGATGGACTGTGAAACTGTGTCTGTTGGTGTGTTCCAGGGTGGCGGGGATGCAGTGAGGGACAGTTCAGAATGGACTGTGAAACACTGTCTGTTGGTGTGTTCCAGGGTGGCGGGGTGCAGTGAGGGACAGTTCAGGATGGACTGTGAAACGGTGTCTGTTGGTGTGTTCCACGGTGGCGGGGTGCAGTGAGGGACAGTTCAGGATGAACCGTGAAACAATGTCTGTTGGTGTGTTCCAGGGTGGCGGGGTGCAGTGAGGGACAGCTCATAATGGACTGTGAAACAGTGTCTGTTGGTGTGTTCCGGGGTGGCGGGGTGCAGTAAGGGACAGCTCAGGATGGACTGTGAAACAGTGTCTGTTGGTGTGTTCCAGGGTGGCGGGGTGCAGTGAGGGACAGCTCAGGATGGACTGTGAAACAGTGTCTGTTGGTGTGTTCCAGGGTGGCAGGGTGCAGTGAAGGACAGTTCAGGATGGACTGTGAAACACTGTCTGTTGGTGTGTTCCAGGGTGGCGGGGTGCAGTGAGGGAGAGTTCAGGATGGACTGTGAAACACTGTCTGTTGGTGTGTTCCAGGTAGGCGGGGTGCAGTGAGGGACAGTTCAGGATTGACTTTGAAACAGCGTCTGTTGGTGTGTTCCAGGGTGGCGGGGTGCAGTGAGAGACAGCTCAGGATTGACTGTGAAACAGTGTCTGTAGGCCTGTTGCAGGGTGGCGGAGTGCAGTGAGGGACAGTTCAGGATGATCCGTGAAACAGTGTCTGTTGGTGTGTTCCAGGGTGGCGGGGTGCAGTGAGGGACAGTTCAGGATGGACTGCGAAACACTGTCTGTTGGTGTGTTCCAGGGTGGCGGGGTGCAGTGAGGGACAGTTCAGGATGGACTGTGAAACAGTGTCTGTTGGTGTGTTCCCGGGTGGCGGGGTGCAGTGAGGGACATTTCAGGATAGACTGTGAAAGTGTCTGTTGGTGTGTTCCAGGGTGGCGGGGTGCAGTGAGGGACAGTTCAGGATGCACTGTGAAACTGTGTCTGTTGGTGTGTTCCAGGGTGGCGGGGTGCAGTGAGGGACAGTTCAGGATGGACCATGAAACAGCGTCTGTTGATGTGTTCCCGGGTGGCGGGGTGCAGTGAGGGACAGTTCAGGATGGACTGTGAAACAGTGTCTGTTGGTGTGTTCCAGGGTGGCGTGGTGCAGTGAGGGACAGTTCAGGATGGACTGTGAAACACTGTCTGTTGGTGTGTTCCAGGGTGTCGGGGTGCAGTGAGGGACAGTTCAGGATGGACTGTGAAACAGTGTCTGTTGGTGTGTTCCAGGGTGGCAGGGTGCAGTGAGGAACAGTTCAGGATGGACTGTGAAACAGTGTCTGTTGGTGTGTTCCAGGGTGGCGGGGTGCAGTGAGGGACAGTTCAGGATGGACTGTGAAACAGTGTCTGTTGGTGTGTTCCAGGGTGGCGGGGTGCAGTGAGGGACAGTTCAGGATGGACCGTGAAACAGTGTCTGTTGGTGTGTTCCAGGGTGTCGGGGTGCAGTGAGGGACAGTTCAGGATGGACTGTGAAACAGTGTCTGTTGGTGTGTTCCAGGGTGGCAGGGTGCAGTGAGGAACAGTTCAGGATGGACTGTGAAACAGTGTCTGTTGGTCTGTTCCAGGGTGGTGGGGTGCAGTGAGAGACAGTTCAGGATGGACTGTGAAACAGTGTCTGTTGGTGTGTTCCAGGGTGGCGGGGTGCAGTGAAGGACAGTTCAGGATGGACCGTGAAACAGTGTCTGTTGGTGTGTTCCAGGGTTGAGGGATGCAGTAAAGGACAGTTCAGGATGGACCGTGAAACAGTGTCTGTTGGTGTGTTCCAGGGTGGCGGGGTGCAGTGAGGGACAGTTCAGGATTGACTGTCAAACAGTGTCTGTTGGTGTGTTCCAGGGTGGAGGGGTGCAGTGACGGACAGTTCAGGATGGACTGTGAAACAGTGCCTGTTGGTGTGTTCCAGCGTGGCGGGCTGCAGTGAGGGACAGTTCAGGATGGACTGTGGAACAGTGTCTGTTGGTGTGTTCCAGGGTGGCGGGGTGCAGTGAGGGACAGTTCAGGATGGACTGTGAAACAGTGTCTTTTGGTGTGTTCCAGGGTGGCGGGGTGCAGTGAGGGACAGTTCTGGATGGACTGTGAAACAGCGTCTGTTGGTGTGTTCCACGGTGGCGGGGTGTAGTGAGGGACAGTTCAGGATGGACTGTGAAACAGTGTCTGTTGCTGTGTTCCAGGGTGCAGGGGTGCAGTGAAGGACAGTTCAGGATGGACTGTGGAACAATGTCTGTTGGTGTGTTCCAGGGTGGCGGAGAGCAGTGAGGGACAGTTCAGGATGGACTGTGAAACAGTGTCTGTTGGTGTGTTCCAGGGTGGCGTGGTGAAGTGAGGGACAGTTCAGGATGGACTGGGAAACAGTGTCTGTTGGTGTGTTCCAGGGTGGCGGGTTCCAGTGAGGGACAGTTCAGGATGGACTGTGAAACTGTGTCTGTTGGTGTGTTCCAGGGTGGCGGGGTGCAGTGAGGGACAGTTCAGGATGGACTGTGGAACAGTGTCTGTTGGTGTGTTCCAGGTAGGCGGGGTCCAGTGAGGGACAGTTCTGGATGGACTGTGAAACTGTGTCTGTTGGAGTGTTCCAGGGTGGAGGGGTGCAGTGAGGGACAGTTCTGAATGGACCGTGAAACAGTGTCTGTTGGTGTGTTCCAGGGTGGCGGGGTGCAGTGAGTGACAGTTCAGGATGGACTGTGAAACAGTGTCTGTTGGTGTGTTCCAGGTAGGCGGGGTCCAGTGAGAGGCAGTTCAGGATTGACTGTGAAACAGTGTCTATTCGTTTGTTCCAGGGTGGCGGGGTGCAGTGAGGGTCAGTTTAGGATGGACTGTGAATCAGTGTCTATTGGTTTGTTCCAGAGTGGCGGGGTGCAGTGAGGTACAGTTCAGGATGGACTGTGAAACAGTGTCTGTTGGTGTGTTCCAGGGTGGCGGGGTGCAGTGAGGAACAGTTCAGGATGGACTGTGAAACTGTGTCTGTTGGTGTGTTCCAGGGTGGCGGGGTGAAGTGAGGGACAGTTCAGGATGGACCGTGAAACAGTGTCTGTTGGTGTGTTCCAGGGTGGCAGGGTGCAGTGAGGCACAGTTCAGTATGTACCGTGAAACATTGTCTGTTGGTGTGTTCCAGGGTGGAGGGGTGCAGTGAGGGAGAGTTCTGAATGGACCGCGAAACAGTGTCTGTTGGTGTGTTCCAGGGTGACGGGCTGCAGTGAGGGACAGTTCAGGATGGACTGCGAAACTGTGTCTGTTGGTGTGTTCCACGGTGGCGGGGTGCAGTGATGGACAGTTCAGGATGGACCGTGAAACAGTGTCTGTTGGTGTGTTCCAGGGTGGCGGGGTGCAGTGAGGAACAGTTCAGGATGGACTGTGAAACTGTGTCTGTTGGTGTGTTCCAGGGTGGCGGGGTGCAGTGAGGCACAGTTCAGGATGGACTTGCAAACACTGTCTGTTAGTGTGTTCCCGGGTGGCGGGGTGCAGTGAGGGACAGTTAAGGATGGACTGTGAAACAGTGTCTGTTGGTGTGTTCCAGGGTGGCGGGGTGAAGTGATGGACAGATCAGGATAGACCGTGAAACAGTGTCTGTTGATGTGTTCCAGGGTGGCGGGGTGCGGTGAAGGACAGTTCAGGATGGACTGTGAAACAGTGTCTGTTGGTGTGTTCCAGGGTGGCGGGATGCAGTGAGGGACAGTTCAGTATGGACTGTGAAACAGTGTCTGTTGGTGTGTTCCAGGGTGGCGTGGTGCAGTGAGGAACAGTCCAGGATGGACTGGGAAACTGTGTCTGTTGGTGAGTTGCAGGTGGCGGGGTGCAGTGAGGGCCAGTTCAGGATGGACATTGAAACAGTGTCTGTTGGTGTGTTCCAGGATGGCGAGGTGCAGTGAGAGACAGTTCAGGATGGACTGTGAAACAGTGTCTGTTGGTGTGTTCCAGGGTGGCGAGGTGCAGTGAGAGACAGTTCAGGATGGACTGTGAAACAGTGTCTGTTGGTGTGTTGCAGGGTGGAGGGGTGCAGTGAGTGACAGTTCAGGATGGTCTGTGAAACAGTGTCTGTTGGTCTGTTCCAGGGTGGCAGGGTGCAGTGAGGGACAGTTCAGGATGGACTGTGAAACAGTCTCTGTTGGTGTGTTCCAGGGTGGCGAGGTGCAGTGAGAGACAGTTCAGGATGGACTGTGAAACAGTGTCTGTTGGTGTGTTCCAGGGTGGCAGCGTGCTGTGAGGAACAGTTCAGGATGGACTGTGAAACAGTGTCTGTTGGTCTGTTCCAGGGTGGCAGGGTGCAGTGAGGGACAGTTCAGGATGGACTGTGAAACAGTGTCTGTTGGTGTGTTCCAGGGTGGCGGGGTGCAGTGAGGGACAGTTCAGGTTGGACCGTGAAACAGTGTCTGTTGGTGTGTTCCAGGGTGGCGGGGTGCAGTGAGAGACAGTTCAGGATGGACTGTGAAACAGTGTCTGTTGGTGTGTTCCAGGGTGGCGGGGTGCAGTGAGGGACATCTCAGGATGAACCGTGAAACAGTGTCTGTTGGTGTGTTCCAGGGTGGCGGGGTGCAGTGAGGGACAATTCAGGATGGGCCGTGAAACAGTGTCTGTTGGTGTGTTCCAGGGTGGCGGGGTGCAGTGAGGGACAGTTCAGGATGGACCGTGAAACAGTGTCTGTTGGTTTGTTCCAGGGCGGCGGGGTGCAGTGAGGGCAGTTCAGGATGGACTGTGAAACAGTGTCTGTTCGTGTGTTCCAGGGTGGCGGAGTGCAGTGAGGGACAGTTCAGGATGGACTGTGAAACTGTTTCTGTTGGTGTGTTCCAGGGTGGCGAGGTGCAGTGAGGGCCAGTTCAGGATGGACCATGAAACAGCGTCTGTTGATGTGTTCCCGGTTGGCGGGGTGCAGTGAGGGACAGTTCAGGATGGACTGTGAAACAGTGTCTGTTGGCCTGTTCCAGGGTGCCGTGGTGCAGTGAGGGACAGTTCAGGATGGACTGTGAAACAGTGTCTGTTGGTGTGTTCCACGGTGGCGGGGTGCAGTGAGGGACAGTTCAGGATGGACTGTGAAACAATGTCTGTTGGTGTGTTCCAGGGTGGCGGGATGCAGTGAGGGACAGTTCAGGATGGACTGTGAAACAGTGTCTGTTGGTGTGTTCCAGGGTGGCGGGGTGCAGTGAGGGACAGTTCAGTATCGACTGTGAAACAGTGTCTGTTGGTGTGTTCCAGGGTGACGGGGTGCAGTGAGGGACAGTTCAGGATGAACCGGGACACAGTGTCTGTTGGTGTGTTCCAGGGTGGCGGGGTGCAGTGAGGGACAGTTCAGGATGGACTGTGAAACAGTGTCTCTTGGTGTGTTCCAGGGTGGCGGGATGCAGTGAGAGACAGTTCAGGATGGACTGTGAAACAGTGTCTGTTGGTGTGTTCCAGGGTGGCGGGATGAAGTGAGGGACAGTTCATGATGGACTGTGAAACAGCTTCTGCTGGTGTGTTCCAGTGTGGCGGTGTGCAGTGAGGGACAGTTCAGGATGGACTGTGAAACAGTATCTGTTGGTGTGTTCCACGGTGGCGGGGTGCAGTGAGGGACAGTTCAGGATGAACCGTGAAACAATGTCTGTTGGTGTGTTCCAGGGTGGCGGGGTGCAGTGAGGGACAGCTCAGGATGAACCGTGAAACAGTGTCTGTTGGTGTGTTCCAGGGTGTCGGGGTGCAGTGAGGGACAGTTCAGGATGGACTGTGAAACAGTGTCTGTTGGTGTGTTCCAGGGTGGCAGGGTGCAGTGAGGAACAGTTCAGGATGGACTGTGAAACAGTGTCTGTTGGTCTGTTCCAGGGTGGTGGGGTGCAGTGAGAGACAGTTCAGGATGGACTGTGAAACAGTGTCTGTTGGTGTGTTCCAGGGTGGCGGGGTGCAGTGAAGGACAGTTCAGGATGGACCGTGAAACAGTGTCTGTTGGTGTGTTCCAGGGTTGAGGGATGCAGTAAAGGACAGTTCAGGATGGACCGTGAAACAGTGTCTGTTGGTGTGTTCCAGGGTGGCGGGGTGCAGTGAGGGACAGTTCAGGATTGACTGTCAAACAGTGTCTGTTGGTGTGTTCCAGGGTGGAGGGGTGCAGTGACGGACAGTTCAGGATGGACTGTGAAACAGTGCCTGTTGGTGTGTTCCAGCGTGGCGGGCTGCAGTGAGGGACAGTTCAGGATGGACTGTGGAACAGTGTCTGTTGGTGTGTTCCAGGGTGGCGGGGTGCAGTGAGGGACAGTTCAGGATGGACTGTGAAACAGTGTCTTTTGGTGTGTTCCAGGGTGGCGGGGTGCAGTGAGGGACAGTTCTGGATGGACTGTGAAACAGCGTCTGTTGGTGTGTTCCACGGTGGCGGGGTGTAGTGAGGGACAGTTCAGGATGGACTGTGAAACAGTGTCTGTTGCTGTGTTCCAGGGTGCAGGGGTGCAGTGAAGGACAGTTCAGGATGGACTGTGGAACAATGTCTGTTGGTGTGTTCCAGGGTGGCGGAGAGCAGTGAGGGACAGTTCAGGATGGACTGTGAAACAGTGTCTGTTGGTGTGTTCCAGGGTGGCGTGGTGAAGTGAGGGACAGTTCAGGATGGACTGGGAAACAGTGTCTGTTGGTGTGTTCCAGGGTGGCGGGTTCCAGTGAGGGACAGTTCAGGATGGACTGTGAAACTGTGTCTGTTGGTGTGTTCCAGGGTGGCGGGGTGCAGTGAGGGACAGTTCAGGATGGACTGTGGAACAGTGTCTGTTGGTGTGTTCCAGGTAGGCGGGGTCCAGTGAGGGACAGTTCTGGATGGACTGTGAAACTGTGTCTGTTGGAGTGTTCCAGGGTGGAGGGGTGCAGTGAGGGACAGTTCTGAATGGACCGTGAAACAGTGTCTGTTGGTGTGTTACAGGGTGGCGGGGTGCAGTGAGTGACAGTTCAGGATGGACTGTGAAACAGTGTCTGTTGGTGTGTTCCAGGTAGGCGGGGTCCAGTGAGAGGCAGTTCAGGATTGACTGTGAAACAGTGTCTATTCGTTTGTTCCAGGGTGGCGGGGTGCAGTGAGGGTCAGTTTAGGATGGACTGTGAATCAGTGTCTATTGGTTTGTTCCAGAGTGGCGGGGTGCAGTGAGGTACAGTTCAGGATGGACTGTGAAACAGTGTCTGTTGGTGTGTTCCAGGGTGGCGGGGTGCAGTGAGGAACAGTTCAGGATGGACTGTGAAACTGTGTCTGTTGGTGTGTTCCAGGGTGGCGGGGTGAAGTGAGGGACAGTTCAGGATGGACCGTGAAACAGTGTCTGTTGGTGTGTTCCAGGGTGGCAGGGTGCAGTGAGGCACAGTTCAGTATGTACCGTGAAACATTGTCTGTTGGTGTGTTCCAGGGTGGAGGGGTGCAGTGAGGGAGAGTTCTGAATGGACCGCGAAACAGTGTCTGTTGGTGTGTTCCAGGGTGACGGGCTGCAGTGAGGGACAGTTCAGGATGGACTGCGAAACTGTGTCTGTTGGTGTGTTCCACGGTGGCGGGGTGCAGTGATGGACAGTTCAGGATGGACCGTGAAACAGTGTCTGTTGGTGTGTTCCAGGGTGGCGGGGTGCAGTGAGGAACAGTTCAGGATGGACTGTGAAACTGTGTCTGTTGGTGTGTTCCAGGGTGGCGGGGTGCAGTGAGGCACAGTTCAGGATGGACTTGCAAACACTGTCTGTTAGTGTGTTCCCGGGTGGCGGGGTGCAGTGAGGGACAGTTAAGGATGGACTGTGAAACAGTGTCTGTTGGTGTGTTCCAGGGTGGCGGGGTGAAGTGATGGACAGATCAGGATAGACCGTGAAACAGTGTCTGTTGATGTGTTCCAGGGTGGCGGGGTGCGGTGAAGGACAGTTCAGGATGGACTGTGAAACAGTGTCTGTTGGTGTGTTCCAGGGTGGCGGGATGCAGTGAGGGACAGTTCAGTATGGACTGTGAAACAGTGTCTGTTGGTGTGTTCCAGGGTGGCGTGGTGCAGTGAGGAACAGTCCAGGATGGACTGGGAAACTGTGTCTGTTGGTGAGTTGCAGGTGGCGGGGTGCAGTGAGGGCCAGTTCAGGATGGACATTGAAACAGTGTCTGTTGGTGTGTTCCAGGATGGCGAGGTGCAGTGAGAGACAGTTCAGGATGGACTGTGAAACAGTGTCTGTTGGTGTGTTCCAGGGTGGCGAGGTGCAGTGAGAGACAGTTCAGGATGGACTGTGAAACAGTGTCTGTTGGTGTGTTGCAGGGTGGAGGGGTGCAGTGAGTGACAGTTCAGGATGGTCTGTGAAACAGTGTCTGTTGGTCTGTTCCAGGGTGGCAGGGTGCAGTGAGGGACAGTTCAGGATGGACTGTGAAACAGTCTCTGTTGGTGTGTTCCAGGGTGGCGAGGTGCAGTGAGAGACAGTTCAGGATGGACTGTGAAACAGTGTCTGTTGGTGTGTTCCAGGGTGGCAGCGTGCTGTGAGGAACAGTTCAGGATGGACTGTGAAACAGTGTCTGTTGGTCTGTTCCAGGGTGGCAGGGTGCAGTGAGGGACAGTTCAGGATGGACTGTGAAACAGTGTCTGTTGGTGTGTTCCAGGGTGGCGGGGTGCAGTGAGGGACAGTTCAGGTTGGACCGTGAAACAGTGTCTGTTGGTGTGTTCCAGGGTGGCGGGGTGCAGTGAGAGACAGTTCAGGATGGACTGTGAAACAGTGTCTGTTGGTGTGTTCCAGGGTGGCGGGGTGCAGTGAGGGACATCTCAGGATGAACCGTGAAACAGTGTCTGTTGGTGTGTTCCAGGGTGGCGGGGTGCAGTGAGGGACAATTCAGGATGGGCCGTGAAACAGTGTCTGTTGGTGTGTTCCAGGGTGGCGGGGTGCAGTGAGGGACAGTTCAGGATGGACCGTGAAACAGTGTCTGTTGGTTTGTTCCAGGGTGGCGGGGTGCAGTGAGGGCAGTTCAGGATGGACTGTGAAACAGTGTCTGTTGGTGTGTTCCAGGGTGGCGGAGTGCAGTGAGGGACAGTTCAGGATGGACTGTGAAACTGTTTCTGTTGGTGTGTTCCAGGGTGGCGAGGTGCAGTGAGGGCCAGTTCAGGATGGACCATGAAACAGCGTCTGTTGATGTGTTCCCGGTTGGCGGGGTGCAGTGAGGGACAGTTCAGGATGGACTGTGAAACAGTGTCTGTTGGTGTGTTCTAGGGTGGCGGGATGCAGTGAGGGACAGTTCAGGATGGACTGTGAAACAGTGTCTGTTGGCCTGTTCCAGGGTGCCGTGGTGCAGTGAGGGACAGTTCAGGATGGACTGTGAAACAGTGTCTGTTGGTGTGTTCCACGGTGGCGGGGTGCAGTGAGGGACAGTTCAGGATGGACTGTGAAACAATGTCTGTTGGTGTGTTCCAGGGTGGCGGGATGCAGTGAGGGACAGTTCAGGATGGACTGTGAAACAGTGTCTGTTGGTGTGTTCCAGGGTGGCGGGGTGCAGTGAGGGACAGTTCAGTATCGACTGTGAAACAGTGTCTGTTGGTGTGTTCCAGGGTGACGGGGTGCAGTGAGGGACAGTTCAGGATGAACCGGGACACAGTGTCTGTTGGTGTGTTCCAGGGTGGCGGGGTGCAGTGAGGGACAGTTCAGGATGGACTGTGAAACAGTGTCTCTTGGTGTGTTCCAGGGTGGCGGGATGCAGTGAGAGACAGTTCAGGATGGACTGTGAAACAGTGTCTGTTGGTGTGTTCCAGGGTGGCGGGATGAAGTGAGGGACAGTTCATGATGGACTGTGAAACAGCTTCTGCTGGTGTGTTCCAGTGTGGCGGTGTGCAGTGAGGGACAGTTCAGGATGGACTGTGAAACAGTATCTGTTGGTGTGTTCCACGGTGGCGGGGTGCAGTGAGGGACAGTTCAGGATGAACCGTGAAACAATGTCTGTTGGTGTGTTCCAGGGTGGCGGGGTGCAGTGAGGGACAGTTCAGGATGGATTGTGAAACAGTGTCTGTTGGTGTGTTCCAGGGTGGCGGGGTGCAGTGAGGGACAGTTCAGGATGGACTGTGAAACAGTGTCTCTTGGTGCGTTCCAGGGTGGCGGGGTGCAATGAGAGACAGTTCAGGATGGACTGTGAAACAGTGTCTGTTGGTGTGTTGCAGGGTGGCGGGGTGCAGTGAGGGACAGTTCACAATGGACTGTGAAACAGTGTCTGTTGGTGTGTTCCACGGTGGCGGGGTGCAGTGAGGGACAGTTCAGGATGAACCGGGAAACAATGTCTGTTGGTGTGTTCCAGGGTGGCGGGGTGCAGTGAGTGACAGTGCAGGATGGACTTTGAAAAAGTGTCTGTTGGTGTGTTCCAGGGTGGCAGCGTGCAGTGAGGAACAGTTCAGGATGGACTGTGAAACAGTGTCTGTTGGTGTGTTCCAGGGTGGCGGGGTGCAGTGAGGGACAGTTCAGCTTGGACCGTGAAACAGCGTCTGTTGATGTGTTCCCGGGTGGCGGGGTGCAGTGAGGGACAGTTCATGATGCACTGCGAAACAGTGTCTGTTGGTGTGTTCCAGGGTGGCGGAGTGCAGTGAGGAACAGTTCAGGATGGACTGTGAACCATCGTCTGTTCGTGTGTTCCAGGGTGGCGGGGTGCAGTGAGTGTAGGGGGTTTCTCTTGCTCTTTCTGGTCTCCTGCCAGGCTTCGTGCAATAATTGCCCTTGAGTGGTTCGACCCACTCCCCCCCTATGGTTCTAGACCTTGGACTTAGGTGCAGAGAACAGTAGTGCAGAGAAAGAACTCAATAGACCAGGTTGAATAGCACGAAATGGATGCTTTTATTTTTAAACAGTTTGAAGCATTACAAAATACATGTCAAAAGCACAGATTAAAGTTACTACAATCATGCACAAATTTATGAACTTGACTCTGTGGAAATGGGGAACACACGGCACATCGAAAAAGGGGAAACACATTACGATTTCCCTTAACTCCCTCCCCTATACCTAAACTAAGTTTCGACCTGGGGAACTTGGGATCATGCTCACCACTCTCGAAATCGCGAGAAAGGGGGTTCGCAGCCTTTTTGGCACTGCTTTCCGTCGTCACGTGGATTTGGAAACTTCTGGCGCAGTCGATATTCTCTCCTCCCTCGAGGCGGTGGGGTAGACCCAGCCTCGATGAGCGCTCGTTAAGGTTGAGATCCACCAAGTCAATTTGGGTTCATGGAGCAGACCCAGATGCAGGCTATGCACTTGGGAGAATCTTGTGGCATCGATCGCCGGTTCTCCAGAGGGTTTCTTCTCCGTCGGCCTGGGTCGTCGATGATCTCCCGACCCCAGTACCCGGGCCACCCTCGTCGTCTTCTCGTCGTGGCCGAGCCTTGTTTGGCTGAACACCGACCACGTTGTCCTTTTACCGAAACCGTCCGTCTTTAAAAAAAAACGAAAACGTTTTCATCAATCTGCCGAAGTGGAAGAGGCGCCGATCCGGGCACCGTCCGCCCTTCGTTCGTTCCTCGTAGAAGAAAGTTCTTGAAGAAATGGAAGCCTGAAGTCGCCCAACAAGAAGCCGTGGCAGCGAAGAAGAAGTTGTTCAAGTAACCCGGAGTCCGAAGTTTTTTTAGATGGACTTTTAATCCATAGTTATACTCTTTTGGGACAGTCTTATCTCCCGCCAAATCATAGTCCTGTCTTTGTATTAATTTTGGCGGGCAGAAATCTCTGCAGGGGCGCTTTGTCTTGTAACGGAGCCGGTGATAACTTAAACTGGCCTTCCTGGCCGATAATGTCTTTCAATGTCTTTTGCATTGTCACCGTGGCTCGGTTCGCATATTGATCGGTCCGGACATTTTCCTTGATGGCTGCTAAACGGTTTTTCCTTTGTACGATAAATGGGTATAAGTGTTTTTACATTGTCCGCCCATATCTTGATGGGCCCCATCCTGTACTTATAATCCATTGAATATGTATGCTGTTGCTCTGAGTTTCGGTTCCCAGAGACTGGCTTTCGTGGGCTCACTGTCTTCAATCCACAAGCCTGTCTGGCTTGCAGTAACAGAAATAAAATGGTTCATAAACTGATCACGGGGCCTGGCGGCCATTTTGTATGCCCTTTTATCAAAGGTTTTTCTGTGCAAGCTTACTTTGGTCAATAAACAGTCTTATTTTATCCAGTTTTCTTGCGTGATTTTTGCTGAAAATTGCGAATCTTACATGAGGGACAGTTCAGGATGGACTGTGAAACAGTGTCTGTTGGTGTGTTCCAGGGTGGTGGGATGCAGTGAGGGACAGTTCAGGATGGAACGTGAAACAATGCCTGTTGGTGTGTTCCAGGGTGGCGGGGTGCAGTGAGGGACAGTTCAGGATGGATCGTGAAACAGTGTCTGTTGATGTGTTCCCGTTTGGCGGGGTGCATTGAGGGACAGTTCCGGATGGACTGTGAAACAATGTCTGTTGGTGTGTTCCAGGGTGGCGGGGTGCAGTGAGGGACAGCTCAGTATGAACCGTGAAACAGTGTCTGTTGGTGTGTTCCAGTTTGGCGGGGTGCAGTGAGGGACAGTTCAGTATCGACTGTGAAACAGTGTCTGTTGGTGTGTTCCAGGGTGGCGGGGTGCAGTGAGGGAAAGTGCAGGATGGACCGTGAAACAGTGTCTGTTGGTGTGTTCCAGGGTGGCGGGGTGCAGTGAGCGACAGTTCAGAATGGACTGTGAAACAGTGTCTGTTGGTGTGTTCCAGGGTGGCGGGGTGCAGTGAGGGACAGTTCAGGATGGACTGTGAAACAGTGTCTGTTGGTGTGTCCCAGGGTGGCGGGGTGCAGTGAACGACAGTTCCGGATGGACCGTGAAACAGTGTCTGTTGGTGTGTTACATGGTGGCGTAGTGCAGTGAGGCACAGTTCAGGATGGACTGTGGAGCAGTGTCTGTTGGTGTGTTCCAGGGTGGCGGTGTGCAGTGAGGGACAGTTCAGGATGGACTGTGAAACAGTGTCTGTTGGTGTGTTCCACGGTGGCGGGGTGCAGTGAGGGACAGTTCTGGATGAACCGTGAAACAATGCCTGTTGGTGTGTCCCAGGGTGGCGGGGTGCAGTGAGGGACAGTTCAGGATGGACTGTGAAACAGTGTCTGTTGATGTGTTCCAGGGTGGAGGGGTGCAGTGAGGGACAGTTCTGAATGGACCGTGAAACAGTGTCTGTTGGTGTGTTCCAGGGTGCCAGGGTGCAGTGAGGCACAGTTCAGTATGTACCGTGAAACATTGTCTGTTGGTGTGTTCCACGGTGGTGGGGTGCAGTGATGGACAGTTCAGGATGGACCGTGAAACAGTGTCTGTTGGTGTGTTCCAGGGTGGCGGGGTGCAGTGAGGAACAGTTCAGGATGGACTGTGAAACTGTGTCTGTTGGTGTGTTCCAGGGTGGCGGGGTGCAGTGAGGCACAGTTCAGGATGGACTTGCAAACACTGTCTGTTAGTGTGTTCCCGGGTGGCGGGGTGCAGTGAGGGACAGTTAAGGATGGACTGTGAAACAGTGTCTGTTGGTGTGTTCCAGGGTGGCGGGGTGAAGTGATGGACAGATCAGGATGGACCGTGAAACAGTGTCTGTTGGTGTGTTCCAGGGTGGCGGGGTGCGGTGAAGGACAGTTCAGGATGGACTGTGAAGCAGTGTCTGTTGGTGTGTTCCAGGGTGGCGTGGTGCAGTGAGGGACAGTTCAGGATGGACTGTGAAGCAGTGTCTGTTGGTGTGTTCCAGATAGGTGGGGTCCAGTGAGGGACAGTTCAGGATGGACTGTGAAACAGTGTCTGTTCGTTTGTTCCAGGGCGGTGGGGTGCAGTGAGGAACAGTTCAGGATGGACTGGGAAACTGTGTCTGTTGGTGTGTTCCGGGGTGGCAGGGTGCAGTGAGGGACATTTCAGGATGGACTGTGAAACAGTGTCTGTTGGTGTGTTCCAGGGTGGCGGGGTGCAGTGAGGGACAGTTCAGGATGGACTGTGGAACAGTGTCTGTTGGTGTGTTCCAGGGTGGCGGGGTGCAGTGAGGAACAATTCGGGATGGACTGTGAAACTGTGTCTGTTGGTGTGTTCCGGGGTGGCGGGGTGCAGTGAGGGACAGTTCAGGATGGACTGTGAATCAGTGTCTGTTGGTTTGTTCCAGGGTGGCGGGGTGCAGTGAGGGACAGTTCAGGATGGACTGTGAAACAGTGTCTGTTGGTGAGTTGCAGGTGGCGGGGTGCAGTGAGGGCCAGTTCAGGATGGACATTGAAACAGTGTCTGTTGGTGTGTTCCAGGGTGGCGTGGTGCAGTGAGGGACACTTCAGGATGGACTGTGAAACAGTGTCTGTTGGTGTGTTGCAGGGTGGCGGGGTGCAGTGAGTGACAGTTCAGGATGGACTGTGAAACAGTGTCTGTTGGTCTGTTCCACGGTGGCGGGGTGCAGTGAGGGACAGTTCAGGATGATCCGTGAAACAGTGTCTGTTGGTGTGTTCCAGGGTGGCAGGGTGCAGTGAGGGACAGTTCAGGATGGACTGTGAAACAGTGTCTGTTGGTGTGTTCCAGGGTGGCGGGGTGCAGTGAGAGACAGTTCAGGATGGACTGTGAAACAGTGTCTGTTGGTGTGTTCCAGGGTGGCGGGGTGAAGTGAGGGACAGTTCCGGATGGAATGTGAAACAGTGTCTGTTGGTCTGTTCCAGGGTGGCGGGGTGCAGTGAGGGACAGTTCAGGATGGACTGTGAAACAGTGTCTGTTGGTGTGTTCCAGGGTGGCGGGGTGCAGTGAGGGACAGTTCAGGATGGACCGTGAAACAGTGTCTGTTGGTTTGCTCCAGGGTGGCGGGGTGCAGTGAGGGCAGTTCAGGATGGACTGTGAAACAGTGTCTGTTGGTGTGTTCCAGGGTGGCGGAGTGCAGTGAGGGACAGTTCAGGATGGACTGTGAAACAGTGTCTGTTGGTGCGTTCTAGGGTGGCGGGATGCAGTGAGGGACAGTTCAGGATGGACTGTGAAACAGTGTCTGTTGGCCTGTTCCAGGGTGCCGTGGTGCAGTGAGGGACAGTTCAGGATGGACTGTGAAACAGTGTCTGTTGGTGTGTTCCACGGTGGCGGGGTTCAGTGAGGGACAGCTCAGGATGAAGCGTGAAACAGTGTCTGTTGGTGTGTCCCAGGGTGGTGGGGTGCAGTGAGGGACAGTTCAGGATGAAGCGTGAAACAATGCCTGTTGGTGTGTCCCAGGGTGGTGGGGTGCAGTGAGGGACAGCTCAGTATCGACTGTGAAACAGTGTCTATTGGTGTGTTCCAGGGTGACGGGGTGCAGTGAGGGACAGTTCAGGATGAACCGGGACACAGTGTCTGTTGGTGTGTTCCAGGGTGGCGGGGTGCAGTGAGGGACAGTTCAGGATGGACTGTGAAACAGTGTCTCTTGGTGTGTTCCAGGGTGACGGGGTGCAGTGAGGGACAGTTCAGTATCGACTGTGAAACAGTGTCTATTGGTGTGTTCCAGGGTGACGGGTTGCAGTGAGGGACAGTTCAGGATGAACCGGGACACAGTGTCTGTTGGTGTGTTCCAGGGTGGCGGGGTGCAGTGAGGGACAGTTCAGGATGGACTGTGAAACAGTGTCTCTTGGTGTGTTCCAGGGTGGCGGGATGCAGTGAGAGACAGTTCAGGATGGACTGTGAAACAGTGTCTGTTGGTGTGTTCCAGGGTGGCGGGATGAAGTGAGGGACAGTTAATGATGGACTGTGAAACAGCTTCTGCTGGTGTGTTCCAGTGTGGCGGTGTGCAGTGAGGGACAGTTCAGGATGGACTGTGAAACAGTATCTGTTGGTGTGTTCCACGGTGGCGGGGTGCAGTGAGGGACAGCTCAGGATGAACCGTGAAACAGTGTCTCTTGGTGTGTTCCAGGGTGGCGGGGTGCAATGAGAGACAGTTCAGGATGGACTGTGAAACAGTGTCTGTTGGTGTGTTGCAGTGTGGCGGGGTGCAGTGAGGGACAGTTCACAATGGACTGTGAAACAGTGTCTGTTGGTGTGTTCCACGGTGGCGGGGTGCAGTGAGGGACAGTTCAGGATGAACCGGGAAACAATGTCTGTTGGTGTGTTCCAGGGTGGCGGGGTGCAGTGAGTGACAGTGCAGGATGGACTGTGAAACAGTGTCTGTTGGTGTGTTCCAGGGTGGCAGCGTGCAGTGAGGAACAGTTCAGGATGGACTGTGAAACAGTGTCTGTTGGTGTGTTCCAGGGTGGCGGGGTGCAGTGAGGGACAGTTCAGCTTGGACCGTGAAACAGCGTCTGTTGATGTGTTCCCGGGTGGCGGGGTGCAGTGAGGGACAGTTCATGATGCACTGCGAAACAGTGTCTGTTGGTGTGTTCCAGGGTGGCGGAGTGCAGTGAGGAACAGTTCAGGATGGACTGTGAACCATCGTCTGTTCGTGTGTTCCAGGGTGGCGGGGTGCAGTGAGGGACAGTTCAGGATGGACTGTGAAACAGTGTCTGTTGGTGTGTTCCAGGGAGGCGGGGTGCAGTGAGGGACAGTTCAGGATGGACCGTGAAACAGTGTCTGTTGATGTGTTCCCGTTTGGCGGGGTGCATTGAGGGACAGTTCCGGATGGACTGTGAAACAATGTCTGTTGGTGTGTTCCAGTTTGGCGGGGTGCAGTGAGGGACAGTTCAGTATCGACTGTGAAACAGTGTCTGTTGGTGTGTTCCAGGGTGGCGGGGTGCAGTGAGGGAAAGTGCAGGATGGACCGTGAAACAGTGTCTGTTGGTGTGTTCCATGGTGGCGGGGTGCAGTGAGGGACAGTTCAGAATGGGCTGTGAAACAGTGTCTGTTGGTGTGTTCCAGGGTGGCGGGGTGCAGTGAGGGACAGTTCAGGATGGACTGTGAAACAGTGTCTGTTGGCCTGTTCCAGGGTGCCGTGGTGCAGTGAGGGACAGTTCAGGATGGACTGTGAAACAGTGTCTGTTGGTGTGTTCCACGGTGGCGGGGTGCAGTGAGGGACAGTTCAGGATGGACTGTGAAACAATGTCTGTTGGTGTGTTCCAGGGTGGCGGGATGCAGTGAGGGACAGTTCAGGATGGACTGTGAAACAGTGTCTGTTGGTGTGTTCCAGGGTGGCGGGGTGCAGTGAGGGACAGTTCAGTATCGACTGTGAAACAGTGTCTGTTGGTGTGTTCCAGGGTGACGGGGTGCAGTGAGGGACAGTTCAGGATGAACCGGGACACAGTGTCTGTTGGTGTGTTCCAGGGTGGCGGGGTGCAGTGAGGGACAGTTCAGGATGGACTGTGAAACAGTGTCTCTTGGTGTGTTCCAGGGTGGCGGGATGCAGTGAGAGACAGTTCAGGATGGACTGTGAAACAGTGTCTGTTGGTGTGTTCCAGGGTGGCGGGATGAAGTGAGGGACAGTTCATGATGGACTGTGAAACAGCTTCTGCTGGTGTGTTCCAGTGTGGCGGTGTGCAGTGAGGGACAGTTCAGGATGGACTGTGAAACAGTATCTGTTGGTGTGTTCCACGGTGGCGGGGTGCAGTGAGGGACAGTTCAGGATGAACCGTGAAACAATGTCTGTTGGTGTGTTCCAGGGTGGCGGGGTGCAGTGAGGGACAGCTCAGGATGAACCGTGAAACAGTGTCTGTTGGTGTGTTCCAGGGTGTCGGGGTGCAGTGAGGGACAGTTCAGGATGGACTGTGAAACAGTGTCTGTTGGTGTGTTCCAGGGTGGCAGGGTGCAGTGAGGAACAGTTCAGGATGGACTGTGAAACAGTGTCTGTTGGTCTGTTCCAGGGTGGTGGGGTGCAGTGAGAGACAGTTCAGGATGGACTGTGAAACAGTGTCTGTTGGTGTGTTCCAGGGTGGCGGGGTGCAGTGAAGGACAGTTCAGGATGGACCGTGAAACAGTGTCTGTTGGTGTGTTCCAGGGTTGAGGGATGCAGTAAAGGACAGTTCAGGATGGACCGTGAAACAGTGTCTGTTGGTGTGTTCCAGGGTGGCGGGGTGCAGTGAGGGACAGTTCAGGATTGACTGTCAAACAGTGTCTGTTGGTGTGTTCCAGGGTGGAGGGGTGCAGTGACGGACAGTTCAGGATGGACTGTGAAACAGTGCCTGTTGGTGTGTTCCAGCGTGGCGGGCTGCAGTGAGGGACAGTTCAGGATGGACTGTGGAACAGTGTCTGTTGGTGTGTTCCAGGGTGGCGGGGTGCAGTGAGGGACAGTTCAGGATGGACTGTGAAACAGTGTCTTTTGGTGTGTTCCAGGGTGGCGGGGTGCAGTGAGGGACAGTTCTGGATGGACTGTGAAACAGCGTCTGTTGGTGTGTTCCACGGTGGCGGGGTGTAGTGAGGGACAGTTCAGGATGGACTGTGAAACAGTGTCTGTTGCTGTGTTCCAGGGTGCAGGGGTGCAGTGAAGGACAGTTCAGGATGGACTGTGGAACAATGTCTGTTGGTGTGTTCCAGGGTGGCGGAGAGCAGTGAGGGACAGTTCAGGATGGACTGTGAAACAGTGTCTGTTGGTGTGTTCCAGGGTGGCGTGGTGAAGTGAGGGACAGTTCAGGATGGACTGGGAAACAGTGTCTGTTGGTGTGTTCCAGGGTGGCGGGTTCCAGTGAGGGACAGTTCAGGATGGACTGTGAAACTGTGTCTGTTGGTGTGTTCCAGGGTGGCGGGGTGCAGTGAGGGACAGTTCAGGATGGACTGTGGAACAGTGTCTGTTGGTGTGTTCCAGGTAGGCGGGGTCCAGTGAGGGACAGTTCTGGATGGACTGTGAAACTGTGTCTGTTGGAGTGTTCCAGGGTGGAGGGGTGCAGTGAGGGACAGTTCTGAATGGACCGTGAAACAGTGTCTGTTGGTGTGTTCCAGGGTGGCGGGGTGCAGTGAGTGACAGTTCAGGATGGACTGTGAAACAGTGTCTGTTGGTGTGTTCCAGGTAGGCGGGGTCCAGTGAGAGGCAGTTCAGGATTGACTGTGAAACAGTGTCTATTCGTTTGTTCCAGGGTGGCGGGGTGCAGTGAGGGTCAGTTTAGGATGGACTGTGAATCAGTGTCTATTGGTTTGTTCCAGAGTGGCGGGGTGCAGTGAGGTACAGTTCAGGATGGACTGTGAAACAGTGTCTGTTGGTGTGTTCCAGGGTGGCGGGGTGCAGTGAGGAACAGTTCAGGATGGACTGTGAAACTGTGTCTGTTGGTGTGTTCCAGGGTGGCGGGGTGAAGTGAGGGACAGTTCAGGATGGACCGTGAAACAGTGTCTGTTGGTGTGTTCCAGGGTGGCAGGGTGCAGTGAGGCACAGTTCAGTATGTACCGTGAAACATTGTCTGTTGGTGTGTTCCAGGGTGGAGGGGTGCAGTGAGGGAGAGTTCTGAATGGACCGCGAAACAGTGTCTGTTGGTGTGTTCCAGGGTGACGGGCTGCAGTGAGGGACAGTTCAGGATGGACTGCGAAACTGTGTCTGTTGGTGTGTTCCACGGTGGCGGGGTGCAGTGATGGACAGTTCAGGATGGACCGTGAAACAGTGTCTGTTGGTGTGTTCCAGGGTGGCGGGGTGCAGTGAGGAACAGTTCAGGATGGACTGTGAAACTGTGTCTGTTGGTGTGTTCCAGGGTGGCGGGGTGCAGTGAGGCACAGTTCAGGATGGACTTGCAAACACTGTCTGTTAGTGTGTTCCCGGGTGGCGGGGTGCAGTGAGGGACAGTTAAGGATGGACTGTGAAACAGTGTCTGTTGGTGTGTTCCAGGGTGGCGGGGTGAAGTGATGGACAGATCAGGATAGACCGTGAAACAGTGTCTGTTGATGTGTTCCAGGGTGGCGGGGTGCGGTGAAGGACAGTTCAGGATGGACTGTGAAACAGTGTCTGTTGGTGTGTTCCAGGGTGGCGGGATGCAGTGAGGGACAGTTCAGTATGGACTGTGAAACAGTGTCTGTTGGTGTGTTCCAGGGTGGCGTGGTGCAGTGAGGAACAGTCCAGGATGGACTGGGAAACTGTGTCTGTTGGTGAGTTGCAGGTGGCGGGGTGCAGTGAGGGCCAGTTCAGGATGGACATTGAAACAGTGTCTGTTGGTGTGTTCCAGGATGGCGAGGTGCAGTGAGAGACAGTTCAGGATGGACTGTGAAACAGTGTCTGTTGGTGTGTTCCAGGGTGGCGAGGTGCAGTGAGAGACAGTTCAGGATGGACTGTGAAACAGTGTCTGTTGGTGTGTTGCAGGGTGGAGGGGTGCAGTGAGTGACAGTTCAGGATGGTCTGTGAAACAGTGTCTGTTGGTCTGTTCCAGGGTGGCAGGGTGCAGTGAGGGACAGTTCAGGATGGACTGTGAAACAGTCTCTGTTGGTGTGTTCCAGGGTGGCGAGGTGCAGTGAGAGACAGTTCAGGATGGACTGTGAAACAGTGTCTGTTGGTGTGTTCCAGGGTGGCAGCGTGCTGTGAGGAACAGTTCAGGATGGACTGTGAAACAGTGTCTGTTGGTCTGTTCCAGGGTGGCAGGGTGCAGTGAGGGACAGTTCAGGATGGACTGTGAAACAGTGTCTGTTGGTGTGTTCCAGGGTGGCGGGGTGCAGTGAGGGACAGTTCAGGTTGGACCGTGAAACAGTGTCTGTTGGTGTGTTCCAGGGTGGCGGGGTGCAGTGAGAGACAGTTCAGGATGGACTGTGAAACAGTGTCTGTTGGTGTGTTCCAGGGTGGCGGGGTGCAGTGAGGGACATCTCAGGATGAACCGTGAAACAGTGTCTGTTGGTGTGTTCCAGGGTGGCGGGGTGCAGTGAGGGACAATTCAGGATGGGCCGTGAAACAGTGTCTGTTGGTGTGTTCCAGGGTGGCGGGGTGCAGTGAGGGACAGTTCAGGATGGACCGTGAAACAGTGTCTGTTGGTTTGTTCCAGGGTGGCGGGGTGCAGTGAGGGCAGTTCAGGATGGACTGTGAAACAGTGTCTGTTGGTGTGTTCCAGGGTGGCGGAGTGCAGTGAGGGACAGTTCAGGATGGACTGTGAAACTGTTTCTGTTGGTGTGTTCCAGGGTGGCGAGGTGCAGTGAGGGCCAGTTCAGGATGGACCATGAAACAGCGTCTGTTGATGTGTTCCCGGTTGGCGGGGTGCAGTGAGGGACAGTTCAGGATGGACTGTGAAACAGTGTCTGTTGGTGTGTTCTAGGGTGGCGGGATGCAGTGAGGGACAGTTCAGGATGGACTGTGAAACAGTGTCTGTTGGCCTGTTCCAGGGTGCCGTGGTGCAGTGAGGGACAGTTCAGGATGGACTGTGAAACAGTGTCTGTTGGTGTGTTCCACGGTGGCGGGGTGCAGTGAGGGACAGTTCAGGATGGACTGTGAAACAATGTCTGTTGGTGTGTTCCAGGGTGGCGGGATGCAGTGAGGGACAGTTCAGGATGGACTGTGAAACAGTGTCTGTTGGTGTGTTCCAGGGTGGCGGGGTGCAGTGAGGGACAGTTCAGTATCGACTGTGAAACAGTGTCTGTTGGTGTGTTCCAGGGTGACGGGGTGCAGTGAGGGACAGTTCAGGATGAACCGGGACACAGTGTCTGTTGGTGTGTTCCAGGGTGGCGGGGTGCAGTGAGGGACAGTTCAGGATGGACTGTGAAACAGTGTCTCTTGGTGTGTTCCAGGGTGGCGGGATGCAGTGAGAGACAGTTCAGGATGGACTGTGAAACAGTGTCTGTTGGTGTGTTCCAGGGTGGCGGGATGAAGTGAGGGACAGTTCATGATGGACTGTGAAACAGCTTCTGCTGGTGTGTTCCAGTGTGGCGGTGTGCAGTGAGGGACAGTTCAGGATGGACTGTGAAACAGTATCTGTTGGTGTGTTCCACGGTGGCGGGGTGCAGTGAGGGACAGTTCAGGATGAACCGTGAAACAATGTCTGTTGGTGTGTTCCAGGGTGGCGGGGTGCAGTGAGGGACAGTTCAGGATGGATTGTGAAACAGTGTCTGTTGGTGTGTTCCAGGGTGGCGGGGTGCAGTGAGGGACAGTTCAGGATGGACTGTGAAACAGTGTCTCTTGGTGCGTTCCAGGGTGGCGGGGTGCAATGAGAGACAGTTCAGGATGGACTGTGAAACAGTGTCTGTTGGTGTGTTGCAGGGTGGCGGGGTGCAGTGAGGGACAGTTCACAATGGACTGTGAAACAGTGTCTGTTGGTGTGTTCCACGGTGGCGGGGTGCAGTGAGGGACAGTTCAGGATGAACCGGGAAACAATGTCTGTTGGTGTGTTCCAGGGTGGCGGGGTGCAGTGAGTGACAGTGCAGGATGGACTTTGAAAAAGTGTCTGTTGGTGTGTTCCAGGGTGGCAGCGTGCAGTGAGGAACAGTTCAGGATGGACTGTGAAACAGTGTCTGTTGGTGTGTTCCAGGGTGGCGGGGTGCAGTGAGGGACAGTTCAGCTTGGACCGTGAAACAGCGTCTGTTGATGTGTTCCCGGGTGGCGGGGTGCAGTGAGGGACAGTTCATGATGCACTGCGAAACAGTGTCTGTTGGTGTGTTCCAGGGTGGCGGAGTGCAGTGAGGAACAGTTCAGGATGGACTGTGAACCATCGTCTGTTCGTGTGTTCCAGGGTGGCGGGGTGCAGTGAGTGTAGGGGGTTTCTCTTGCTCTTTCTGGTCTCCTGCCAGGCTTCGTGCAATAATTGCCCTTGAGTGGTTCGACCCACTCCCCCCCTATGGTTCTAGACCTTGGACTTAGGTGCAGAGAACAGTAGTGCAGAGAAAGAACTCAATAGACCAGGTTGAATAGCACGAAATGGATGCTTTTATTTTTAAACAGTTTGAAGCATTACAAAATACATGTCAAAAGCACAGATTAAAGTTACTACAATCATGCACAAATTTATGAACTTGACTCTGTGGAAATGGGGAACACACGGCACATCGAAAAAGGGGAAACACATTACGATTTCCCTTAACTCCCTCCCCTATACCTAAACTAAGTTTCGACCTGGGGAACTTGGGATCATGCTCACCACTCTCGAAATCGCGAGAAAGGGGGTTCGCAGCCTTTTTGGCACTGCTTTCCGTCGTCACGTGGATTTGGAAACTTCTGGCGCAGTCGATATTCTCTCCTCCCTCGAGGCGGTGGGGTAGACCCAGCCTCGATGAGCGCTCGTTAAGGTTGAGATCCACCAAGTCAATTTGGGTTCATGGAGCAGACCCAGATGCAGGCTATGCACTTGGGAGAATCTTGTGGCATCGATCGCCGGTTCTCCAGAGGGTTTCTTCTCCGTCGGCCTGGGTCGTCGATGATCTCCCGACCCCAGTACCCGGGCCACCCTCGTCGTCTTCTCGTCGTGGCCGAGCCTTGTTTGGCTGAACACCGACCACGTTGTCCTTTTACCGAAACCGTCCGTCTTTAAAAAAAAACGAAAACGTTTTCATCAATCTGCCGAAGTGGAAGAGGCGCCGATCCGGGCACCGTCCGCCCTTCGTTCGTTCCTCGTAGAAGAAAGTTCTTGAAGAAATGGAAGCCTGAAGTCGCCCAACAAGAAGCCGTGGCAGCGAAGAAGAAGTTGTTCAAGTAACCCGGAGTCCGAAGTTTTTTTAGATGGACTTTTAATCCATAGTTATACTCTTTTGGGACAGTCTTATCTCCCGCCAAATCATAGTCCTGTCTTTGTATTAATTTTGGCGGGCAGAAATCTCTGCAGGGGCGCTTTGTCTTGTAACGGAGCCGGTGATAACTTAAACTGGCCTTCCTGGCCGATAATGTCTTTCAATGTCTTTTGCATTGTCACCGTGGCTCGGTTCGCATATTGATCGGTCCGGACATTTTCCTTGATGGCTGCTAAACGGTTTTTCCTTTGTACGATAAATGGGTATAAGTGTTTTTACATTGTCCGCCCATATCTTGATGGGCCCCATCCTGTACTTATAATCCATTGAATATGTATGCTGTTGCTCTGAGTTTCGGTTCCCAGAGACTGGCTTTCGTGGGCTCACTGTCTTCAATCCACAAGCCTGTCTGGCTTGCAGTAACAGAAATAAAATGGTTCATAAACTGATCACGGGGCCTGGCGGCCATTTTGTATGCCCTTTTATCAAAGGTTTTTCTGTGCAAGCTTACTTTGGTCAATAAACAGTCTTATTTTATCCAGTTTTCTTGCGTGATTTTTGCTGAAAATTGCGAATCTTACATGAGGGACAGTTCAGGATGGACTGTGAAACAGTGTCTGTTGGTGTGTTCCAGGGTGGTGGGATGCAGTGAGGGACAGTTCAGGATGGAACGTGAAACAATGCCTGTTGGTGTGTTCCAGGGTGGCGGGGTGCAGTGAGGGACAGTTCAGGATGGATCGTGAAACAGTGTCTGTTGATGTGTTCCCGTTTGGCGGGGTGCATTGAGGGACAGTTCCGGATGGACTGTGAAACAATGTCTGTTGGTGTGTTCCAGGGTGGCGGGGTGCAGTGAGGGACAGCTCAGTATGAACCGTGAAACAGTGTCTGTTGGTGTGTTCCAGTTTGGCGGGGTGCAGTGAGGGACAGTTCAGTATCGACTGTGAAACAGTGTCTGTTGGTGTGTTCCAGGGTGGCGGGGTGCAGTGAGGGAAAGTGCAGGATGGACCGTGAAACAGTGTCTGTTGGTGTGTTCCAGGGTGGCGGGGTGCAGTGAGCGACAGTTCAGAATGGACTGTGAAACAGTGTCTGTTGGTGTGTTCCAGGGTGGCGGGGTGCAGTGAGGGACAGTTCAGGATGGACTGTGAAACAGTGTCTGTTGGTGTGTCCCAGGGTGGCGGGGTGCAGTGAACGACAGTTCCGGATGGACCGTGAAACAGTGTCTGTTGGTGTGTTACATGGTGGCGTAGTGCAGTGAGGCACAGTTCAGGATGGACTGTGGAGCAGTGTCTGTTGGTGTGTTCCAGGGTGGCGGGGTGCAGTGAGGGACAGTTCAGGATAGACTGTGAATCAGTGTCTGTTGGTGTGTTCCAGGGTGGCGGTGTGCAGTGAGGGACAGTTCAGGATGGACTGTGAAACAGTGTCTGTTGGTGTGTTCCACGGTGGCGGGGTGCAGTGAGGGACAGTTCTGGATGAACCGTGAAACAATGCCTGTTGGTGTGTCCCAGGGTGGCGGGGTGCAGTGAGGGACAGTTCAGGATGGACTGTGAAACAGTGTCTGTTGATGTGTTCCAGGGTGGAGGGGTGCAGTGAGGGACAGTTCTGAATGGACCGTGAAACAGTGTCTGTTGGTGTGTTCCAGGGTGCCAGGGTGCAGTGAGGCACAGTTCAGTATGTACCGTGAAACATTGTCTGTTGGTGTGTTCCAGGGTGGCGGGGTGCAGTGAGGCACAGTTCAGGATGGACCGTGAAACTGTGTCTGTTGGTGTGTTCCACGGTGGTGGGGTGCAGTGATGGACAGTTCAGGATGGACCGTGAAACAGTGTCTGTTGGTGTGTTCCAGGGTGGCGGGGTGCAGTGAGGAACAGTTCAGGATGGACTGTGAAACTGTGTCTGTTGGTGTGTTCCAGGGTGGCGGGGTGCAGTGAGGCACAGTTCAGGATGGACTTGCAAACACTGTCTGTTAGTGTGTTCCCGGGTGGCGGGGTGCAGTGAGGGACAGTTAAGGATGGACTGTGAAACAGTGTCTGTTGGTGTGTTCCAGGGTGGCGGGGTGAAGTGATGGACAGATCAGGATGGACCGTGAAACAGTGTCTGTTGATGTGTTCCAGGGTGGCGGGGTGCGGTGAAGGACAGTTCAGGATGGACTGTGAAGCAGTGTCTGTTGGTGTGTTCCAGGGTGGCGTGGTGCAGTGAGGGACAGTTCAGGATGGACTGTGAAGCAGTGTCTGTTGGTGTGTTCCAGATAGGTGGGGTCCAGTGAGGGACAGTTCAGGATGGACTGTGAAACAGTGTCTGTTCGTTTGTTCCAGGGCGGTGGGGTGCAGTGAGGAACAGTTCAGGATGGACTGGGAAACTGTGTCTGTTGGTGTGTTCCGGGGTGGCAGGGTGCAGTGAGGGACATTTCAGGATGGACTGTGAAACAGTGTCTGTTGGTGTGTTCCAGGGTGGCGGGGTGCAGTGAGGGACAGTTCAGGATGGACTGTGGAACAGTGTCTGTTGGTGTGTTCCAGGGTGGCGGGGTGCAGTGAGGAACAATTCGGGATGGACTGTGAAACTGTGTCTGTTGGTGTGTTCCGGGGTGGCGGGGTGCAGTGAGGGACAGTTCAGGATGGACTGTGAATCAGTGTCTGTTGGTTTGTTCCAGGGTGGCGGGGTGCAGTGAGGGACAGTTCAGGATGGACTGTGAAACAGTGTCTGTTGGTGAGTTGCAGGTGGCGGGGTGCAGTGAGGGCCAGTTCAGGATGGACATTGAAACAGTGTCTGTTGGTGTGTTCCAGGGTGGCGTGGTGCAGTGAGGGACACTTCAGGATGGACTGTGAAACAGTGTCTGTTGGTGTGTTGCAGGGTGGCGGGGTGCAGTGAGTGACAGTTCAGGATGGACTGTGAAACAGTGTCTGTTGGTCTGTTCCACGGTGGCGGGGTGCAGTGAGGGACAGTTCAGGATGATCCGTGAAACAGTGTCTGTTGGTGTGTTCCAGGGTGGCAGGGTGCAGTGAGGGACAGTTCAGGATGGACTGTGAAACAGTGTCTGTTGGTGTGTTCCAGGGTGGCGGGGTGCAGTGAGAGACAGTTCAGGATGGACTGTGAAACAGTGTCTGTTGGTGTGTTCCAGGGTGGCGGGGTGAAGTGAGGGACAGTTCCGGATGGAATGTGAAACAGTGTCTGTTGGTCTGTTCCAGGGTGGCGGGGTGCAGTGAGGGACAGTTCAGGATGGACTGTGAAACAGTGTCTGTTGGTGTGTTCCAGGGTGGCGGGGTGCAGTGAGGGACAGTTCAGGATGGACCGTGAAACAGTGTCTGTTGGTTTGCTCCAGGGTGGCGGGGTGCAGTGAGGGCAGTTCAGGATGGACTGTGAAACAGTGTCTGTTGGTGTGTTCCAGGGTGGCGGAGTGCAGTGAGGGACAGTTCAGGATGGACTGTGAAACAGTGTCTGTTGGTGCGTTCTAGGGTGGCGGGATGCAGTGAGGGACAGTTCAGGATGGACTGTGAAACAGTGTCTGTTGGCCTGTTCCAGGGTGCCGTGGTGCAGTGAGGGACAGTTCAGGATGGACTGTGAAACAGTGTCTGTTGGTGTGTTCCACGGTGGCGGGGTTCAGTGAGGGACAGCTCAGGATGAAGCGTGAAACAGTGTCTGTTGGTGTGTCCCAGGGTGGTGGGGTGCAGTGAGGGACAGTTCAGGATGAAGCGTGAAACAATGCCTGTTGGTGTGTCCCAGGGTGGTGGGGTGCAGTGAGGGACAGCTCAGTATCGACTGTGAAACAGTGTCTATTGGTGTGTTCCAGGGTGACGGGGTGCAGTGAGGGACAGTTCAGGATGAACCGGGACACAGTGTCTGTTGGTGTGTTCCAGGGTGGCGGGGTGCAGTGAGGGACAGTTCAGGATGGACTGTGAAACAGTGTCTCTTGGTGTGTTCCAGGGTGACGGGGTGCAGTGAGGGACAGTTCAGTATCGACTGTGAAACAGTGTCTATTGGTGTGTTCCAGGGTGACGGGTTGCAGTGAGGGACAGTTCAGGATGAACCGGGACACAGTGTCTGTTGGTGTGTTCCAGGGTGGCGGGGTGCAGTGAGGGACAGTTCAGGATGGACTGTGAAACAGTGTCTCTTGGTGTGTTCCAGGGTGGCGGGATGCAGTGAGAGACAGTTCAGGATGGACTGTGAAACAGTGTCTGTTGGTGTGTTCCAGGGTGGCGGGATGAAGTGAGGGACAGTTAATGATGGACTGTGAAACAGCTTCTGCTGGTGTGTTCCAGTGTGGCGGTGTGCAGTGAGGGACAGTTCAGGATGGACTGTGAAACAGTATCTGTTGGTGTGTTCCACGGTGGCGGGGTGCAGTGAGGGACAGCTCAGGATGAACCGTGAAACAGTGTCTCTTGGTGTGTTCCAGGGTGGCGGGGTGCAATGAGAGACAGTTCAGGATGGACTGTGAAACAGTGTCTGTTGGTGTGTTGCAGTGTGGCGGGGTGCAGTGAGGGACAGTTCACAATGGACTGTGAAACAGTGTCTGTTGGTGTGTTCCACGGTGGCGGGGTGCAGTGAGGGACAGTTCAGGATGAACCGGGAAACAATGTCTGTTGGTGTGTTCCAGGGTGGCGGGGTGCAGTGAGTGACAGTGCAGGATGGACTGTGAAACAGTGTCTGTTGGTGTGTTCCAGGGTGGCAGCGTGCAGTGAGGAACAGTTCAGGATGGACTGTGAAACAGTGTCTGTTGGTGTGTTCCAGGGTGGCGGGGTGCAGTGAGGGACAGTTCAGCTTGGACCGTGAAACAGCGTCTGTTGATGTGTTCCCGGGTGGCGGGGTGCAGTGAGGGACAGTTCATGATGCACTGCGAAACAGTGTCTGTTGGTGTGTTCCAGGGTGGCGGAGTGCAGTGAGGAACAGTTCAGGATGGACTGTGAACCATCGTCTGTTCGTGTGTTCCAGGGTGGCGGGGTGCAGTGAGGGACAGTTCAGGATGGACTGTGAAACAGTGTCTGTTGGTGTGTTCCAGGGAGGCGGGGTGCAGTGAGGGACAGTTCAGGATGGACCGTGAAACAGTGTCTGTTGATGTGTTCCCGTTTGGCGGGGTGCATTGAGGGACAGTTCCGGATGGACTGTGAAACAATGTCTGTTGGTGTGTTCCAGTTTGGCGGGGTGCAGTGAGGGACAGTTCAGTATCGACTGTGAAACAGTGTCTGTTGGTGTGTTCCAGGGTGGCGGGGTGCAGTGAGGGAAAGTGCAGGATGGACCGTGAAACAGTGTCTGTTGGTGTGTTCCATGGTGGCGGGGTGCAGTGAGGGACAGTTCAGAATGGGCTGTGAAACAGTGTCTGTTGGTGTGTCCCAGGGTGGCGGGGTGCAGTGAGGGACAGTTCAGGATGGACTGTGAAACAGTGTCTGTTGGTGTGCTCCAGGGTGGCGGGGTGCAGTGAGGGACAGTTCAGGATGGACTGTGAAACTGTGTCTGTTGGTGTGTTCCAGGGTGGCGGGGTGCAGTGAAGGACAGTTCCGGATGGACCGTGAAACAGTGTCTGTTGGTGTGTTACACGGTGGCGGGGTGCAGTGAGGGACAGTTCAGGATGGACTGTGAAACAGTGTCTGTTGGTGTGTTACACGGTGGCGGGGTGCAGTGAGGGACAGTTCAGGATGGACTGTGAAACAGTGTCTGTGGGTGTGTTCCAGGGTGGCGGGGTGCAGTGAAGGACAGTTCCGGATGGACCGTGAAACAGTGTCTGTTGGTGTGTTACACGGTGGCGGGGTGCAGTGAGGGACAGTTCAGGATGGACTGTGAAACAGTGTCTGTTGGTGTGTTCCACGGTGGCGGGGTGCAGTGAGGGACAGTTCAGGATGAACCGTGAAACAATGCCTGTTGGTGTGTCCCAGGGTGGCGGGGTGCAGTGAGGGACAGTTCAGGATGAACCGGGAAACAGTGTCTGTTGGTGTGTTCCACGGTGGCGGGGTGCAGTGAGGGACAGTTGAGGATGAACCGTGAAACAGTGTCTGTTGGTGTGTTCCACGGTGGCGGGGTGCAGTGAGGGACAGTTGAGGATGAACCGTGAAACAGCGTCTGTTGGTGTGTTCCAGGGTGGCGGGGTGCAGTGAGGGACAGTTCAGGATGGACTGTGAAACAGTGTCTGTTGGTGTGTTCCAGGGTGGCGGGGTGCAGTGAGGGACAGTTGAGGATGGACTGTGAAACAGTGTCTGTTGGTGTGTTCCAGAGTGGCGGGGTGCAGTGAGAGTCAGTTCAGGATCGTCTGTGAAACAGTGTCTCTTGGTGTGTTCCAGGGTGGCGGGGTGCAGTGAGAGACAGTTCAGGATGGACTGTGACACAGTGTCTGTTGGTGTGTTCCAGGGTGGCGGGGTGCAGTGAGGGACAGTTCAGGATGAACTGTGAAACAATGTCTGTTGGTGTGTTCCAGGGTGGCGGGGTGCAGTGAGGGACAGCTCAGGATGAACCGTGAAACAGTGTCTGTTGGTGTTCCAGGGTGGCGGGGTGCAGTGAGGGACAGTTCAGTATGGACTGTGAAACAGTGTCTGTTGGTGTGTTCCAGGGTGGAGAATGCAGTGAGGGACAGTTCAGGATGGACCGTGAAACAATGCCTGTTGGTGTGTTCCAGGGTGGCGGGGTGCAGTGAGGGACAGTTCAGGATGGACCATGAAACAGTGTCTGTTGATGTGTTCCCGGTTGGCGGGGTGCAGTGAGGGACAGTTCAGGATGGACTGTGAAACAGCGTCTGTTGGTGTGTTCCAGGGTGGCGGGGTGCAGTGAGGGACAGCTCAGGATGAACCGTGAAACAGTGTCTGTTGGTGTGTTCCAGGGTGGCGGGGTGCAGTGAGGGACAGCTCAGGATGAACCGTGAAACAGTGTCTGTTGGTGTGTTCCAGGGTGGCGGGGTGCAGTGAGAGTCAGTTCAGGATGGTCTGTGAAACAGTGTCTGTTCGCGTGTTCCAGGGTGGCGGGGTGCAGTGAGAGTCAGTTCAGGATCGTCTGTGTAACAGTGTCTCTTGGTGTGTTCCAGGCTGGCGGGGTGCAGTGAGGGACAATTCACAATGGACTGTGAAACAGTGTCTGTTGGTCTGTTACAGGGTGGCGGGGTGCAGTGAGGGACAGTTCAGGATGGACTGTGAAACAGTGTCTGTTGGTTTGTTCCAGGGTGGCGGGGTGCAGTGAGGGACAGTTCAGAATGGACTGTGAAACAGTGTCTGTTGGTGTGTTTCAGGGTGGCGGGGTGCAGTGAGTGACAGTGCAGGATGGACTGTGAAACAGTGTCTGTTGGTGTGTTCCAGGGTGGCAGCGTGCAGTGAGGAACAGTTCAGGATGGACTGTGAAACAGTGTCTGTTGGTCTATTCCTGGGTGGCGGGGTGCAGTGAGGGACAGTTCAGGATGGACTGTGAAACAGTGTCTGTTGGTGTGTTCCAGGGTGGCGGGATGCAGTGAGGGACAGTTCAGTATCGACTGTGAAACAGTGTCTGTTGGGGTGTTCCAGGGTGGCAGGGTGCAGTGAGGGACAGTTCAGGATGGACCGTGAAACAGCATCTGTTGATGTGTTCCCGGGTGGCGGGGTGCAGTGAGGGACAGTTCAGGATGGACTGTGAAACAGTGTCTGTTGGTGTGTTCCACGGTGGCGGGGTGCAGTGAGGGACAGTTCAGGATGAACCGTGAAACAATGTCTGTTGGTGTGTACCAGAGTGGCGGGGTGCAGTGAGGGTCTGTTCAGGATGGACCGTGAAACAGTGTCTGTTGGTGTGTTCCAGGGTGGCGGGGTGCAGTGAGGGACAGTTCAGGATGGACTGTGAAACAGCGTCTGTTGGTGTGTTCCAGGGTGGCGGGATGCAGTGAGGGACCGTTCAGGATGGACCGTGAAACAATGCCTGTTGGTGTGTTCCAGGGTGGCGGGGTGCAGTGAGGGTCTGTTCAGGATGGACCGTGAAACAGTGTCTGTTGGTGTGTTCCAGGGTGGCGGGGTGCAGTGAGGGACAGTTCAGGATGGACTGTGAAACAGCGTCTGTTGGTGTGTTCCAGGGTGGCGGGGTGCAGTGAAGGACAGCTCAGGATGAACCGTGAAACAGTGTCTGTTGGTGTGTTCCAGGGTGGCGGGGTGCAGTGAGGGACAGCTCAGGATGAACCGTGAAACAGTGTCTGTTGGTGTGTTCCAGGGTGGCGGGGTGCAGTGAGAGACAGTTCAGGATGGACTGTGAAACAGTGTCTGTTGGTGTGTTCCAGGGTGGCGGGGTGCAGTGAAGGACAGTTCAGGATGGACTGTGAAACAGTGTCTGTTGGTGTGTTCCAGGGTGGCGGGGTGCAGTGAGGGACAGTTCAGGATGGACCGTGAAACAGTGTCTGCTGGTGTGTTCCAGGGTGGCGGGGTGCAGTGAGGGACAGTTCAGGATGGACCGTGAAACAGTGTCTGTTGGAGTGTTCCAGGGTGGCGGGGTGAAGTGAGGGACAGTTCAGGATGGACTGTGAAACAGCGTCTGTTCGTCTGTTCCAGGGTGGCGGGGTGCCGTGAGGGACAGTTCAGGATGGACTGTGAAACAGTGTCTGTTGGTGTGTTCCCGGGTGGCGGGGTGCAGTGACGGACAGTTCAGAATGAACCGTGAATCAATGCCTGTTGGTGTGTTCCAGGGTGGCGGGGTGCAGTGAGGGACAGCTCAGGATGAACCGTGAAACAGTGTCTGTTGGTGTGTTCCAGGGTGGCGGGGTGCAGTGAGGGACAGTTCAGTATGGACCGTGAAACAGTGTCTGTTGGTGTGTTCCAGTGTGGCGGGGTGCAGTGAGGGACAGTTCAGGATGGACCGTGAAACAGTGCCTGTTGGTGTGTTCCAGGGTGGCGGGGTGCAGTGAGGGACAGTTCAGGATGGACCGTGAAACAGTGCCTGTTGGTGTGTTCCAGGGTGGCGGGGTGCAGTGAGGGACAGTTCAGGATGGACCATGAAACAGTGTCTGTTGGTGTGTTCCAGGGTGGCGGGGTGCAGTGAGGGACAGTTCAGGATTGTAAGATTCGCAATTTTCAGCAAAAATCACGCAAGAAAACTGGATAAAATTAAGACTGTTTATTGACCAAAGTAAGCTTGCACAGAAAAACCTTTGATAAAAGGGCATACAAAATGGCCGCCAGGCCCCGTGATCAGTTTATGAACCATTTTATTTCTGTTACTGCAAGCCAGACAGGCTTGTGGATTGAAGACAGTGAGCCCACGAAAGCCAATCTCTGGGAACCGAAACTCAGAGCAACAGCATACATATTCAATGGATTATAAGTACAGGATGGGGCCCATCAAGATATGGGCGGACAATGTAAAAACACTTATACCCATTTATCGTACAAAGGAAAAACCGTTTAGCAGCCATCAAGGAAAATGTCCAGACCGATCAATATGCGAACCGAGCCACGGTGACAATGCAAAAGACATTGAAAGACATTATCGGCCAGGAAGGCCAGTTTAAGTTATCACCGGCTCCGTTACAAGACAAAGCGCCCCTGCAGAGATTTCTGCCCGCCAAAAATTAATACAAAGACAGGACTATGATTTGGCGGGAGATAAGACTGTCCCAAAAGAGTATAACTATGGATTGAAAGTCCAGCTAAATAACTTCGGACTCCGGGTTACTTGAACAACTTCTTCTTCACTGCCACGGCTTTCTTGTTGGGCGACTTCAGGCTTCCATTTTCTTCAAGAACTTTCTTCTACGAGGAACGAACGAAGGGCGGACGGTGCCCGGATCGGCGCCTCTTCCACTTCGGCAGATCGATGAAAACGTTTTCGTCTTTTTAAAGACGGACGGTTTCGGTAAAAGGACAACGTGGTCGGTGTTCAGCCAAACAAGGCTCGGCCACGACGAGAAGACGACGAGGGTGGCCCGGGTACTGGGGTCGGGAGATCATCGACGACCCAGGCCGACGGAGAAGAAACCCTCTGGAGAACCGGCGATCGATGCCACAAGATTCTCCCAAGTGCATAGCCTGCATCTGGGTCTGCTCCATGAACCCAAATTGACTTGGTGGATCTCAACCTTAACGAGCGCTCATCGAGGCTGGGTCTACCCCACCGCCTCGAGGGAGGAGAGAATATCGACTGCGCCAGAAGTTTCCAAATCCACGTGACGACGGAAAGCGGTGCCAAAAGGGCTGCGAACCCCCCCTTTCTCGCGATTTCGAGAGTGGTGAGCATGATCCCAAGTTCCCCAGGTCGAAACTTAGTTTAGGTATAGGGGAGGGAGTTAAGGGAAATCGTAATGTGTTTCCCCTTTTTCGATGTGCCGTGTGTTCCCCATTTCCATAGAGTCAAGTTCATAAATTTGTGCATGATTGTAGTAACTTTAATCTGTGCCTATGATATGTATTTTGTAATGCTTCAAACTGTTTAAAAATAAAAGCATCCATTTCGTGCTATTCAACCTGGTCTATTGAGTTCTTTCTCTGCACTACTGTTCTCTGCACCTAAGTCCAAGGTCTAGAACCGTAGGGGGGAGTGGGTCGAACCACTCAAGGGTAATTATTGCACGAAGCCTGGCAGGAGACCAGAAAGAGCAAGAGAAACCCCCTACAGAAATGGCGACCGCGGCAGGACCTTGGCAGCAGGAAAGTAGTGTGTTAGATCAAGATCTGAATAGACGAAATGTGATGGATGAAAGAATAGCAGATTATGTTTTCGGAAAAGTCAACCTCACAAAACAATGGATATCTGATCTACTAAGGGATAGGCGCCCGCTAGACGCAGCCATCAAGTGGACAGCGGGTAGAGAGCATAAGAAATCTGTAGAAAAGGCGGTCTGGCTGATGTGCTACAAGAAGCAAGTCCAGCTTTTGGACCAGGTAGTTGCAGCACAGACAGTCCAGATCAACGGCTTGCTTAAAGGCGTGGAGGAAAAGGTTGCGGGAGGTCAAAAACTGATTGAATCGCTTGACGCGCTGAACCAGGAACGCCGCTCTGTAATTCGCTGCCACGAAACCCGGGTAGAATATTTAAAATGTCAGGTCGTGGAGGCCAAGGCCAGTGAAGGTAGAATGAGAGAGAGGTGTTCCCGTCTAGCCAAACAAGTAGATGCCCAAGAGGAAAAGCTCCTGGGAGCCAGGGCAGCATATAAAATGGCCATGGAGGATAGATCTGAGAACACCGACCACAGCACTTGCCGCCGGGAGCTAGAGGACCTGAGAAAGGCCCTAGCGAAGGCAAACGGGTTGGTGTGTCTCATAAATCCACCAGCGAGTCAGCTGTTGCTAGCCAAGGAATCCAAAAGACCGATTCCACAAGAGGCAGTTGGGGTACCAACCCCCGAACCTTCTGCGCCTCCTGCCTATGAGGAGTCTTGGACTCCGGGACAGGAGACGGAGACGGTAGAGGAAAAGAGCCCTGAGGTAGAGCAACCCCAGACAGTAGAGTCGGGGTCGGCGCCAATGTGTCCAACGAGACACCGGAGGATCGGTCCAAATGAAGAAAATGGCGATGACGGACCCCTTGAGAGTCAGATCATAATGCCTCATAGCGCACGACAGCTAAGAGAGATGATAAGTCACAACCCAAAACTCTCCGAGTCAGGAGATCCCTCCGTGCATTTCAGGGACGTGGAGCAGACCGCAGCAGTCAATGACTGCGACGGGGTTGAACAGTCTAAAATGCTGCTGTTCTCCCTGGACAGTTCGCTCCTCCAGTGTCTCCCTGACGAGAGCAAGAGAGGGCACAGGGACTATGAGTTGCTACGGGATGAGATTCTGGAGATCATGGGAGAGGGGGACGGAACTCCGTTCCTCCGTTTAGAAAAGACAGTGCAGCTAGAGGGAGAACCCCCACGGGTTTTCGCCGACAGGTTGTGGCCAGTGTATCGGCGCAGCTGCCCGGGCGGGCCGGCCCGGGCCGGGCTGGATGGCGAACAAAGGGCTCACTGGCTTCGGTGCCTGGTAGCAGGTTGCCTGCCAGTAGTGAAGGAACAGGCCAAAGCATGGTTTGACCCCACTAACGCCCGCTCCACGGAGGAAGTAGTACTAGATCAGCTCACGATCAGTTATAGAAACAACAAGGGCAAGAAAATGCCTGTTGTGAAAGGAAAGGTGCATGAGGTGAGACCCGCAGCCTCTGCTAAAAAGGAATGGCGTCAGGAGGGAAATCGCCATCCCCAAGCAAATAGCAGTTGTTACGGGTGTGGGAAGGAGGGTCATTGGCGCAAGGACTGTAGGAATCCTTGGAAGGATAAGAGGGAGAGAGAGTTCGCCGCAGCCCAAGATCGAGCCCAAGCCCGAGTCGCCAATGGCCCGAGAGTTTCCCCAACACCAGCACAACCACAAGTGCAGGCCGCTGCCCCAACACCAGTCCAGAACCCAACCGTAGCTTTTGCCCCGAATGAAGGGGGTGGTGCGGTTGTGGACCCCGCTGCGATCGAGTCAGTCTTGGAGACTATGCGGTCTCTGATGACCTGGCAGGGGAAGGTAGCGGTTGCTAACAGCCCTATCGCCCCCGAGACCCCAGCCGAAACACCTAAATGACTGACGCCCGCGCAGCCCATCTACTTGTGTCCGCTCCGCTATGACGCTTGGAGAAGACCTGTGGTGGAGATGGAGGTGGAGAAACAAAGGGGTAGTTACCTGTTGGATACGGGAGCTTCATGTACCTTGATCCACACGGACAAACCTTTTGCCTCACCTCTGTCCGCCCAGGCTCCATATTTAGTAGCGGGTTTCACGGGTAGAGCACAGGCTGGCGCGCACTCCCTCCCGCTCTCCATTCAGTTGGGAGCGCTCCACACCACATGGACGTGCATCCTATTGAAGTGGAAAGAGGGGGGGGGGAAAGGCATCCTCGGGGCTGATTTCTTGGTGGAACACGGGATCCTCGTGGACCTGAGAAATCACTGTCTCTGGGGAGCCGAGGGCGGTTTAGGTAAGGTAGTCGTAATCCCGGGGAAGGAAGAAAAGGGGGCCCTGTGCACTATGAAGCCATCAGGAGGTTACGATCTCGAGCTCATGATAACAAACGTCCCAACGGACTTGCAGGCGCGTGTGTCAGAAAATCTGACCGCGTTCGCCACCCACAAGCACGACTGCGGGAGAGTCACTGGGTTCGAAGTCAGCGTAGACGGGGACCCCATGATCCGACCCCAAAAGCAGTATAATTTCCCCAAGGAGGCAGAACCTGACATGGAGACAGCAATATCTTCATTGGTACAGCAGGGCGTATTGAGGACGATAGCCACCCACGTGAACTCCCCATTATGGCCGGTAAAGAAACCGGACAATTCGTGGAGAGCCACGGTGGACTATAGAGTCCTCAATAGTAATATCCCAGCCTGCGCGCCCACGGTAGCAGCAGTTGCAGACTTAATAGGGAGTATTCCAGCATCGGCGACCACATTCACGGTGCTGGACATCTCGAACGGTTTTTGGTCCATTCCGCTGCGGCGGGAGGACCAGTACAAGTTTGCCTTTACTTTCAAAGGGCAACAGTACACCTGGAACTGCTTACCACAGGGTTTTCACAACAGCCCCAGCATTTTCCATCAGTGTATGGCGGGGAGTTTGAAAGAGTTCAGCCAGCCCAACCAGATAGTGCAGTATGTGGACGACTTACTCCTGTTCACAGATACAAGGGAGCAGCACGGCCCACTGTTAGCCGAATTGTTGGAACTGTTAGAAAGGAAGGGTTTCAAAGTAAACCCAAAGAAAGCCCAGATCGGCCAGCAGGAAGTTGAATTCCTGGGTCTGGCCATCCGCGCTGGGGAAAGAGCCATAGATAAGGCCAGACGGGAATCTATACAAGATCTGCCGATTCCCAACACAGTAACGGGTGTAAGGTCCTTTTTGGGATTGACCGGGTACTGCAGAGATTTCATCGAGGACTATGCTGCCACAGCGGCCCCGCTACTTCGACTCTTACACAAGGGAGTCGAGTGGTCTTGGGACGAGGGGTGCCAGGCAGCATTCGAGAAGTTGAAAAGAGATCTGCAGACCGCGCCAGCCCTAGGGGCCATAGATGGGGGAGAGGAGTTCTTTCTGGAGGTAGCCGCTAGTGGGGACAGCCTGAGCGCAGTACTGCTCCAAGAGCGGCACGGCAAGCTAAGACCAGTAGTTTATTCCTCCAGGGTGCTCACGGATGTGGAGAGGAGTTTCTCCAATTGCGAACGGCATCTCCTGGCCACGCATTGGGCTGTGAACAGATCAGTGATCTTCACAGGGACCTCTCCCATTACGCTCCTCACCCATCACACCCCCACGAAGATGCTTCTGGACGGGAGGATTAAGGATGGGACCGTAAGCAGCGCTCGGATTGCGCGCTGGACCCTCCTCCTTTCCCAGATGGATCTCAAAGTTAAAGGCCTCTGCGCGCCAAGGCTCGCAGCCAATATGGCATATCCCGGGACAGCCCATCAATGTTCCGTAGAAGGGGTATGGGAAGTTAACATAGGTTTACGGGCCGGGATACATCCCACGGGCCGCGAGATCTACGTAGACGGTTCTAGCACTGTAGCTGACGGCAAGCGACTCACAGGGTGTGGAGTTTATGACCCTGCGGCAAACATTGCCCTGGCAATAAAGCTCCCCAGCACTATGAGCGCGCAGCAGGCTGAACTGTCCGCGGTGGCGTACGTGGTTACCCACCCCGAGATTTTCCCAACCCCATACACGATTTGCTCAGACAGCATGTTCACGTGCAATTCGTGTACGGAGTACCTCGCCATCTGGTCCCGACGCGGGTACACCTCCGCGGACGGGCGGCCTTTAACAGTTAAGCCCTTGCTGGAGAAGATCCTAGCAGCTGTGGGGGAGAAAGGAGAGGTGTTCATCCATAAGGTGAAGGCTCACTCCATTACAGAACCCCGCAGTCAGGGCAACCAGCAGGCGGCTGCGCTAGCCAGGGAGGGTGCCCGCAACGGCATTCTCTGGGACCCATACGAACCCGGACCCGTGGCGGCGATCCAAGGCAGGGAGGGAATTCCCGGGAACACAGGGGTGACACCGCCCCCAGACCTAAAGACCGTCCAAACCCTGGATCCCGCCCTAAAAGCAGTCCTAAAAGCCATCACAGAGGGCAAACAGGTAGAAGGTCCGTACAGTACGGCAGCCCTCACAGTCAAAGAAGGTATGCTGTTCCGAAAGGAGCAGTGGGTTGTGCCGCAGCAGCACCGAAGGGAATTCCTGCAATTGGCCCACGAGGGTCCAGGAGCGGGACACCCCGGACCTGAGGTCACCTGGCAACGGGTGGAGCAGGCGGGATGGTGGCCGGGACTTCGGGACGGTGGCCGGGACTTCGGGACGATGTCCGCGAGTTCTGCGCAAGCTGTCTTGTGTGTGCTGCTAACAACCCAGACCCCCACAAAAGGAAGGTGCCCATGGGGCACATCAGGAGGGTAGAGGGACCATGGCAGTCGATTCAGGTCGACTACATAGGGCCCCTGCCCGCCGCCCAGGGAGGCTATAAGTACTGCCTTGTCCTGGTAGATGTGTTCACCAAATGGGTAGAAGCCTTCCCGTGCAGAACAGCTACGGCACTGGGTACTGCTAAGATCTTGATTCGGGAAGTGTTCTCACGGTGGGGACTCCCCCGTTTTGTAGAGTCCGACCAAGGGAGTCAGTTCACCGGTCAAGTAATGCAGAACGCCCTCAGGCTCTTGGGCATTGAGGGAAAGTGGCACGTAGCATACAATCCCCAGTCATCCGGGATTGTTGAGCGTATGAATCGGACCCTCAAGGAAAAGCTGAGGAAAGAGACAATGGGCTCGCCCCAGAAATGGGCGGAGGTCCTGCCTTTAGTCCTCATGGGGATCCGAGCCAGCCAGTCCAAAAGCACGGGGTATTCCCCGCACGAGTTAATGACTGGAAGGATCATGCGAACACCCACCCATGTGCTAGCCCCGGTGCTCACTGAGGGCCAGCTCCGAGAGGTGAAACGGGACAAATTCGCCCAAACCCTCTTGGAGCGCCTGAGACAGATTTATGGGCAGGCGGCTGGGAACATGGGAAGACAGCACCAGGGAAATAAACTGTTGTTGGAACCTCGGAAACAACAAGAGTGGGTAGTCGGGGACCAGGTCATGGTCCGAAACTACGCCAGGGTAGGGAGTTTTGAACCACTGTACATGGGGCCATACAGCATTGTAGACAAAGCCAGCCCCATGGTTTATGCAGTGAAGACGCCCCGACGTACCAAATGGTTTCACATCAACCAGTGTAAACTGTTTAAACCGGGTACACCAGGGCCACCAAAGGGGACCAGGTCTGAGAACAAAGATCCTCAGCCTGTAACAGAGTCACAGACCACACAGGCTGGAGCAGTAGCCTGCGTGAAGGGAGAGGCCATCCCATTGGAGTGGGAGGTCTCATCTTTTGAATGGGATTTAGGCAGGGGAGAGCCCGAACAGCTCAACCTCGCTTTAGACCCAATCACGGAGGAGGAAGAGTCAGAGGACGGCAGTCCCGCCCTCGACTCAAGCTTGGGGGAGGTAGGGAGTGGGGGTGAAGACTCGTTACCTGTAGGGACAGGTGAGGTGGAGTCGGAAGCCACAGATCCCGACCCCGGGGGGGCGGAGCCTGAGGAAGGGGAGCTGGAGCCGGCAGCTGTGGAGGAACCACAGGCTGTAACGGTAACAGTCACGACCCCAGGTCCATCGGCCCCGGGAGCCCAACCCAAAGCAGCCCCTCGTAGGTCAGCTCGAGCGCCCCAGCCCAGAAAATTTTGGCCAGATTCTCCCCATCCTCCCCAACCACGGTTTAAAGCAGCCCCAGGAAGACATGATCCCCGTTCAGCAGCGACAGGCTGCGGGGGATCAAGGCCAAAGATCAATGCAGCCCCACCGCAGGGTGTGGCACACGACAGACCTCACAGGGATTCGGAAAGCCGCCCCACGGAGGGCGGCGCTGTACATAAGTTAAGATAGGTAATTATGGTCATAGTTTAAGGAATGTAAAGTATATGGTGTTAAGAGTACAATTTTGAAGTCTGCCCGGTATGTGTGTTTGTTAGGGAGCGGGGTCCAGGAACCCGCGCGTCCAATTAATTTAGGCCAGCACCTATCGGGAGCCCGGCTACATCATTTTGTTGGTTACAGAAACCTGGGATACGATGGAAAGGATTGTCGTCGCGTTCATGGCGATCGGGTGCGGGTGGGCCTACCGAGGCCGCACCAAGGACGTCATCATTTTCGGGTGCTCCGGGGACACGGCCCCCATCGCAACGGATGGGACGGGGGAGCGAGAGGTAGAGGAAACCGCCACCTACTTCCACCAAGGGAGATGGCCAGGTTGGCTGGGAACGAATTCTACGGAATATTCCAGCAATTTCGGTTTTGCCTACCAAGAGACTTCATTAACGTGCCCTCGAGTGAGGATCCTAGCGCCCAGAGTCAGCGTCACCGTGGGAAAGAGGATTTGTCTGGTGTGCAATGGGAACGTACCACCAAGGCGATGGTGGTGGCTACGAAAGCTGGGAAAGGACATGAGAAACTCTACGGTCGAGTGGGAGCGACTGGGTAATAATACCCATCGGACTATTACGGGAACTCACGGACAATTACGTGTGTGTTGGGACAAATGGTGGGAACCGGATGAGGGAATATATGTCTGTATGTGGGGTTCGAGACGCGTCTGCCCCAAGGGCGTGTCCATCTTCTTCCAGAGGCAGTGGCAGGATGAAGGGAAGGGGATGAGATGGGATGTTAGCACTCGAGCGTGCGGAGCCCCATACTCCCCTATTCCGGTGAACGCCACTGAACTCATCACCCGCCCACGCAAGCCCCTGCCCACGCTTCCGGTAGCACTAGCCCAGAAAGGAGGGTGCCCAACCACCACCAGGGGACCCGGGAACGGTTTAGTATTGGTACCCACCGGTCAGGTGCTGTACCAAGGGGTACACTACGCGGTGGCCTCAGTGATTTTAAATCTCACTGAGGTAAGATTGCCGGAGTGGTGTCCCAAAGAAACGGAACAATTATACCAGGTCCTGTTAACCAGTATGTTTAGACAATTTTACGAATTTGATTTTGCCGACATCGACAGAGACAAATTATACACCACACTGCCAGAAGTTTTGGATCGAGTCGGGAGGCAAAGAAGGGGTACTGTAAATGACATATTCACTGCTTTTAATACCGGGACATCTGTTGTCAACGCTCTAGATAACGTGGAACTGCAGACACAGATCAACGGTTTAAAAGCCCAGTTAAGGAACATATTGACAGACGAAAACAAGGTCGTGGGTTCTGAGTTGCATGAGGACCAGGCCATGACACTACACTTTAAGGACATAATTGCTGAGCTGGAGAAACACGCGAGAACGGTAAATGCACTCATTAAGGAGGATCGGAATGCGTCCGATCAAGCTGCGCAAAACGAGGCCTGTGTGCTGTACGGGGCGTGGTTATTGGGCGAGGGCCGCAGTAATCTTGAGGATTTAAAACAGGGTTTGGTCCCGTCCTGGATCAGCAACAAGCACTTGCAAGCGCTCCACCCTTTTGAGAATGCATTAAGCCCGTGCCAGCTCAGACTAGCCGCAGAAGCATACCCAGTTCCAGTGGACTGCGGACATTCGAATCACACTATTATGGGAATAGTAGTAAGAATGCCGGTGTTGGGTCCCGCAGCAAAGCCCGCCCCGGTATACAGAGTAGAGAACATTAGAGTCATTCAGGGGGGCGCACACATTCGTTACGCAGTGGTCCCGCCTTACGTCATCAGATGGGAGCGTACGATGACAGGCACCGACCTCTCGGGATGTCGGAGCCGGGGAGCACACATCATCCTGTGTCCCCAGCACTTGAATGCCTTTTTGAAACCACAGTGCGGGTTCAGAACCGCTAGCGCGAAGCCGGTGAATTGCACCATGGAGGCAATGGCAGAGGACCATGTGCCCCCACAGGTAGCATATATCGGGGGTGGGACATACTGCGTCACCACTGCAGCGCCTCAGTACCGATATGGACAACACGAGTGGTGTTCGGTCGGTGATAGCAGTTTCTGTTTCAAACCCAGGGCCGAGGTTCAAGTGGCACAACAACGAATTGTTCCCATTCCTGCGCCCTCCACTGTACACATCACTATCAAAGAGAATTTCACAGACTTACAACGATTTGTCGCGCATTTTGGTTATGTCATTCCCCCTCTTCCCGAACACCTCACCAAGGTTTTAAAAGCCGTTATAGTTTCGCAGAAACATTTCTATACACTGGAGCAGAAGACTTTAGAGATAGGAAAAGACATATTGGATATAACCATCCCACCATGGTGGGACTTGTTCACCAACATAGAGGTCCCCGCCTGGATTAGAATAGCATCCCATATCCTAGTAGTATGTCAGGTTTTGATTGTGATATTTTTGCTCTTCGTGCATTGCAAAAGAGGCAAACGCCTCCAGAGGCACGAGAACACAGGAGAATGGAGAGAACGCTATGTGCAGATGGGGGAAGCAGATACCCCACTCTAAGCTGCTAGTATAAGATTAAGCGTCCCACCATTTAAAAAAATTTTTTTTTTTTTTTTTTTGATTGTTTTGGGTTATAAGGAAATAAGTATTGTCATGTTATTAGTTGTTCTTAAGTTTTTTTGGATTAATAAAAGATGCATGCAGATGGCGCAAAAGGGTATCAACCCCTGCCCATCTGACAGGTGAAGGTGTTATAGTTTAAGATTTGCTGTCTATGATTCCAAATGTGCATGAGGTCATTTTCATTTTTCTCCGGAAATGGGAACTGCATGTGTCGTGAGGGGCATAGATAGTTAAGTGCCAGGAATGTTTGGATGTGGGGAATCAGGGAAAATTTGCTCATCAAGGATTATTGATACTTTAAGCAAGCTATCAGTATCACAGGGGGGCCTGTAAGATTCGCAATTTTCAGCAAAAATCACGCAAGAAAACTGGATAAAATTAAGACTGTTTATTGACCAAAGTAAGCTTGCACAGAAAAACCTTTGATAAAAGGGCATACAAAATGGCCGCCAGGCCCCGTGATCAGTTTATGAACCATTTTATTTCTGTTACTGCAAGCCAGACAGGCTTGTGGATTGAAGACAGTGAGCCCACGAAAGCCAATCTCTGGGAACCGAAACTCAGAGCAACAGCATACATATTCAATGGATTATAAGTACAGGATGGGGCCCATCAAGATATGGGCGGACAATGTAAAAACACTTATACCCATTTATCGTACAAAGGAAAAACCGTTTAGCAGCCATCAAGGAAAATGTCCGGACCGATCAATATGCGAACCGAGCCACGGTGACAATGCAAAAGACATTGAAAGACATTATCGGCCAGGAAGGCCAGTTTAAGTTATCACCGGCTCCGTTACAAGACAAAGCGCCCCTGCAGAGATTTCTGCCCGCCAAAAATTAATACAAAGACAGGACTATGATTTGGCGGGAGATAAGACTGTCCCAAAAGAGTATAACTATGGATTGAAAGTCCAGCTAAATAACTTCGGACTCCGGGTTACTTGAACAACTTCTTCTTCACTGCCACGGCTTTCTTGTTGGGCGACTTCAGGCTTCCATTTTCTTCAAGAACTTTCTTCTACGAGGAACGAACGAAGGGCGGACGGTGCCCGGATCGGCGCCTCTTCCACTTCGGCAGATCGATGAAAACGTTTTCGTCTTTTTAAAGACGGACGGTTTCAGTAAAAGGACAACGTGGTCGGTGTTCAGCCAAACAAGGCTCGGCCACGACGAGAAGACGACGAGGGTGGCCCGGGTACTGGGGTCGGGAGATCATCGACGACCCAGGCCGACGGAGAAGAAACCCTCTGGAGAACCGGCGATCGATGCCACAAAATTCTCCCAAGTGCATAGCCTGCATCTGGGTCTGCTCCATGAACCCAAATTGACTTGGTGGATCTCAACCTTAACGAGCGCTCATCGAGGCTGGGTCTACCCCACCGCCTCGAGGGAGGAGAGAATATCGACTGCGCCAGAAGTTTCCAAATCCACGTGACGACGGAAAGCGGTGCCAAAAGGGCTGCGAACCCCCCCTTTCTCGCGATTTCGAGAGTGGTGAGCATGATCCCAAGTTCCCCAGGTCGAAACTTAGTTTAGGTATAGGGGAGGGAGTTAAGGGAAATCGTAATGTGTTTCCCCTTTTTCGATGTGCCGTGTGTTCCCCATTTCCATAGAGTCAAGTTCATAAATTTGTGCATGATTGTAGTAACTTTAATCTGTGCCTATGATATGTATTTTGTAATGCTTCAAACTGTTTAAAAATAAAAGCATCCATTTCGTGCTATTCAACCTGGTCTATTGAGTTCTTTCTCTGCACTACTGTTCTCTGCACCTAAGTCCAAGGTCTAGAACCGTAGGGGGGAGTGGGTCGAACCACTCAAGGGTAATTATTGCACGAAGCCTGGCAGGAGACCAGAAAGAGCAAGAGAAACCCCCTACAGGATGGACTGTGAAACAGTGTCTGTTGGTGTGTCCCAGGGTGGCGGGGTGCAGTGAAGGACAGTTCCGGATGGACCGTGAAACAGTGTCTGTTGGTGTGTTACACGGTGGCGTAGTGCAGTGAGGCACAGTTCAGGATGGACTGTGGAGCAGTGTCTGTTGGTGTGTTCCAGGGTGGCGGGGTGCAGTGAGGGACAGTTCAGGATAGACTGTGAATCAGTGTCTGTTGGTGTGTTCCAGGGTGGCGGGGTGCAGTGAGGGACAGTTCAGGATGGACTGTGAAACAGTGTCTGTTGGTGTGTTCCACGGTGGCGGGGTGCAGTGAGGGACAGTTCTGGATGAACCGTGAAACAATGCCTGTTGGTGTGTTCTAGGGTGGCGGGGTGCAGTGAGGGACAGTTCAGGATGAACCGGGAAACAGTGCCTGTTGGTGTGTTCCAGGGTGGCGGGGTGCAGTGAGGGACAGTTCAGTATCGACTGTGAAACAGTGTCTGTTGGTGTGTTCCAGGGTGACGGGGTGCAGTGAGGGACAGTTCAGGAGGGACTGTGAAACACTGTCTGTTGGTATGTTCCAGGGTAGCGGAATGCAGTGAGGAACAGTTCAGGATGGACTGTTAAACCGTGTCTGTTGGAGTGTTCCAGGGTGGCGGGGTGAAGTGAGGGACAGTTCAGGATGGACTGTGAAACAGCGTCTGTTCGTCTGTTCCAGGGTGGCGGGGTGCCGTGAGGGACAGTTCAGGATGGACTTTGAAACAGTGTCTGTTGGTGTGTCCCAGGGTGGCGGGGTGCAGTGAAGGACAGTTCCGGATGGACCGTGAAACAGTGTCTGTTGGTGTGTTACACGGTGGCGTAGTGCAGTGAGGCACAGTTCAGGATGGACTGTGGAGCAGTGTCTGTTGGTGTGTTCCAGGGTGGTGGTGTGCAGTGAGGGACAGTTCAGGATGGACTGTGAAACAGTGTCTGTTGGTGTGTTCCAGGGTGGTGGTGTGCAGTGAGGGACAGTTCAGGATGGACTGTGAAACAGTGTCTGTTGGTGTGTTCCACGGTGGCGGGGTGCAGTGAGGGACAGTTCTGGATGAACCGTGAAACAATGCCTGTTGGTGTGTTCTAGAGTGGCGGGGTGCAGTGAGGGACAGTTCAGGATGAACCGGGAAACAGTGTCTGTTGGTGTGTTCCAGGGTGGCGGGGTGCAGTGAGGGACAGTTCAGTATCGACTGTGAAACAGTGTCTGTTGGTGTGTTCCAGGGTGACGGGGTGCAGTGAGGGACAGTTCAGGAGGGACTGTGAAACACTGTCTGTTGGTATGTTCCAGGGTGGCGGAATGAAGTGAGGGACAGTTCATGATGGACTGTGAAACAGCGTCTGTTGGTGTGTTCCAGGGTGGCGGTGTGCAGTGAGGGACAGTTCAGGATGGACTGTGAAACAGTATCTGTTGGTGTGTTCCACGGTGGCGGGGTGCAGTGAGGGACAGTTGAGGATGAACCGTGAAACAATGTCTGTTGGTGTGTTCCAGGGTGGCGGGGTGCAGTGAGGGACAGCTCAGGATGAACCGTGAAACAGTGTCTGTTGGTGTGTTCCAGGGTGGCGGGGTGCAGTGAGAGTCAGTTCAGGATCGTCTGTGAAACAGTGTCTCTTGGTGTGTTCCAGGGTGGCGGGGTGCAGTGAGAGACAGTTCAGGATGGACTGTGAAACAGTGTCTGTTGGTGTGTTCCAGGGTGGCGGGGTGCAGTGAGGGACAGTTCAGGATGAACTGTGAAACAATGTCTGTTGGTGTGTTCCAGGGTGGCGGGGTGCAGTGAGGGACAGTTCAGGATGGACTGTGAAACAGTGTCTGTTGGTGTGTTCCAGAGTGGCGGGGTGCAGTGAGAGTCAGTTCAGGATCGTCTGTGTAACAGTGTCTCTTGGTGTGTTCCAGGGTGGCGGGGTGCAGTGAGAGACAGTTCAGGATGGACTGTGAAACTGTGTCTGTTGGTGTGTTCCAGGGTGGCGGGGTGCAGTGAGAGACAGTTCAGGATGGACTGTGAAACAGTGTCTGTTGGTGTGTTCCAGAGTGGCGGGGTGCAGTGAGAGTCAGTTCAGGATCGTCTGTGTAACAGTGTCTCTTGGTGTGTTCCAGGGTGGCGGGGTGCAGTGAGAGACAGTTCAGGATGGACTGTGAAACAGTGTCTGTTGGTGTGTTGCAGGGTGGCGGGGTGCAGTGAGGGACAGTTCACAATGGACTGTGAAACAGTGTCTGTTGGTCTGTTACAGGGTGGCGGGGAGCAGTGAGGGACAGTTCAGGATGGACTGTGAAACAGTGTCTGTTGGTGTGTTCCAGGGTGGCGGGGTGCAGTGAGGGACAGTTCACAATGGACTGTGAAACAGTGTCTGTTGGTCTGTTTCAGGGTGGCGGGGTGCAGTGAGGGACAGTTCAGGATGGACTGTGAAACAGTGTCGGTTGGTGTGTTCCAGGGTGGTAGCGTGCAGTGAGGAACAGTTCAGGATGGACTGTGAAACTGTGTCTGTTGGTCTATTCCAGGGTGGCGGGGTGCAGTGAGGGACAGTTCAGGATGGACTGTGAAACAGTGTCTGTTGGTGTGTTCCAGGGTGGCGGGGTGCAGTGAGGGACAGTTCAGGATGGACCGTGAAACAGTGTCTGTTGGTGTGTTCCAGGGTGGCGGGGTGCAGTGAGGGACAGTTCAGGTTGGACCGTGAAACAGCATCTGTTGATGTGTTCCCGGGTGGCGGGGTGCAGTGAGGGACAGTTCAGGATGGACTGTGAAACAGTGTCTGTTGGTGTGTTCCATGGTGGCAGGGTGCAGTGAGGGACAGTTCATGATGAACCGTGAAACAATGTCTGTTGGTGTGTACCAGGGTGGCGGGGTGCAGTGAGGGACAGCTCAGAATGAACCGTGAAACAGTGTCTGTTGGTGTTCCAGGGTGGCGGGGTGCAGTGAGGGACAGTTCAGTGTGGACTGTGAAACAGTGTCTGTTGGTGTGTTCCAGGGTGGCGGGATGCAGTGAGGGACAGTTCAGGATGGACCGTGAAACAATGCCTGTTGGTGCTCCAGGGTGGCGGGGTGAATTGAGGGACAGTTCAGTGTGGACTGTGAAACAGTGTCTGTTGGTGTGTTCCAGGGTGGCGGGGTGCAGTGAGGGACTGTTCAGGATGGACCGTGAAACAGTGTCTGTTGATGTGTTCCCGGTTGGCGGGGTGCAGTGAGGGACAGTTCAGGATGGACTGTGAAACAGCGTCTGTTGGTGTGTTCCAGGGTGGCGGGGTGCAGTGAGGGACAGCTCAGGATGAACCGTGAAACAGTGTCTGTTGGTGTGTTCCAGGGTGGCGGGGTGCAGTGAGGGACAGCTCAGGATGAACCGTGAAACAGTGTCTGTTGGTGTGTTCCAGGGTGGCAGGGTGCAGTGAGAGTCAGTTCAGGATGGTCTGTGAAACAGTGTCTGTTGGTGTGTTCATGGGTGGCGGGGTGCAGTGAGAGACAGTACAGGATGGACTGTGAAACAGTGTCTGTTGGTGTGTTGCAGGGTGGCGGGGTGCAGTGAGGGACAGTTCACATTGGACTGTGAAACAGTGTCTGTTGGTCTGTTCCAGGGTGGTGGGGTGCAGTGAGGGACAGTTCACATTGGACTGTGAAACAGTGTCTGTTGGTGTGTTCCAGGGTGGCGGGGTGCAGTGAGGGACAGTTCAAAATGGACTGTGAAACAGTGTCTGTTGGTGTGTTTCAGGGTGGCGGGGTGAAGTGAGTGACAGTGCAGGATGGACTGTGAAACAGTGTCTGTTGGTGTGTTCCAGGGTGGCAGCGTGCAGTGAGGAACAGTTCAGGATGGACTGTGAAACAGTGTCTGTTGGTCTGTTCCAGGGTGGCGGGGTGCAGTGAGGGACAGTTCAGGATGGACTGTGAAACAGTGTCTGTTGGTGTGTTCCACGGTGGCGGGGTGCAGTGAGGGACAGTTCAGGATGAACCGTGAAACAATGTCTGTTGGTGTGTACCAGAGTGGCGGGGTGCAGTGAGGGACAGTTCAGGATGAAGCGTGAAACAGTGTCTGTTGGTGTTCCAGGGTGGCGGGGTGCAGTGAGGGACAGTTCAGTATGGACTGTGAAACAGTGTCTGTTGGTGTGTTCCAGGGTGGCGGGATGCAGTGAGGGACAGTTCAGGATGGACCGTGAAACAATGCCTGTTGGTGTGTTCCAGGGTGGTGGGGTGCAGTGAGGGACAGTTCAGGATGGACCGTGAAACAGTGCCTGTTGATGTGCTCCCGGTTGGCGGGGTGCAGTGAGGGACAGTTCAGGATGGACTGTGAAACAGCGTCTGTTGGTGTGTTTCAGGGTGGCGGGGTGCAGTGAGTGACAGTGCAGGATGGACTGTGAAACAGTGTCTGTTGGTGTGTTCCAGGGTGGCAGCGTGCAGTGAGGAACAGTTCAGGATGGACTGTGAAACAGTGTCTGTTGGTCTGTTCCAGGGTGGCGGGGTGCAGTGAGGGACAGTTCAGGATGGACTGTGAAACAGTGTCTGTTGGTGTGTTCCAGGGTGGCGGGGTGCAGTGAGGGACAGTTCAGTATCGACTGTGAAACAGTGTCTGTTGGTTTGTTCCAGGGTGGCGGGGTGCAGTGAGGGACAGTTCAGGATGGACTGTGAAACAGTGTCTGTTGGTGTGTTCCAGGGTGGCGGGGTGCAGTGAGGGACAGTTCAGGATGATCCGTGAAACAATGTCTGTTGGTGAGTACCAGAGTGGCGGGGTGCAGTGAGGAACAGTTCAGGATGAACCGTGAAACAGTGTCTGTTGGTGTTCCAGGGTGGCGGGGTGCAGTGAGGGACAGTTCAGTATGGACTGTGAAACAGTGTCTGTTGGTATGTTCCAGGGTGGCGGGATGCAGTGAGGGACAGTTCAGGATGGACCGTGAAACAATGCCTGTTGGTGTGTTCCAGGGTGGTGGGGTGCAGTGAGGGACAGTTCAGGATGGACCGTGAATCAGTGTCTGTTGGTGTGTTCCAGGGTGGCGGGGTGCAGTGAGGGACAGTTCAGTATCGACTGTGAAACAGTGTCTGTTGGTGTGTTCCAGGGTGGCGGGGTGCAGTGAGGGACAGTTCAGGATGGACCGTGAATCAGTGTCTGTTGGTGTGTTCCAGGGTGGCGGGGTGCAGTGAGGGACAGTTCAGTATCGACTGTGAAACAGTGTCTGTTGGTGTGTTCCAGGGTGGCGGGGTGCAGTGAGGGACAGTTCAGAATGGACTGTGAAACAGTGTCTGTTGGTGTGTTCCAGGGTGGCGGGGTGAAGTGAGGGACAGTTCAGGATGGACTGTGAAACAGCGTCTGTTCGTGTGTTCCAGGGTGGCGGGGTGCAGTGAGGGACAGTTCAGAATGAACCGTGAAACAATGCCTGTTGGTGTGTTCCAGGGTGGCGGGGTGCAGTGAGGGACAGCTCAGGATGAACCGTGAAACAGTGTCTGTTGGTGTGTTCCAGGGTGGCGGGGTGCAGTGAGGGACAGTTCAGTATGGACCGTGAAACAGTGTCTGTTGGTGTATTCCAGGGTGGCGGGGTGCAGTGAGGGACAGTTCAGGATGGACCATGAAACAGTGTCTGTTGGTGTGTTCCAGGGTGGCGGGGTGCAGTGAGGGACAGTTCAGGATGAACCGTGAAACAATGTCTGTTGGTGTGTACCAGGGTGGCGGGGTGCAGTGAGGGACAGTTCAGGATGGACTGTGAAACAGTGTCTGTTGGTGTTCCAGGGTGGCGGGGTGCAGTGAGGGACAGCTCAGGATGAACCGTGAAACAGTGTCTGTTGGTGTGTACCAGGGTGGCGGGGTGCAGTGAGGGACAGTTCAGGATGGACTGTGAAACAGTGTCTGTTGGTGTTCCAGGGTGGCGGGGTGCAGTGAGGGACAGTTCAGGATGGACTGTGAAACAGTGTCTGCTGGTGTGTTCCAGGGTGGCGGAGTGCAGTGAGGAACAGTTCAGGATGGACTGTGAAACAGTGTCTGTTGGTGTTCCAGGGTGGCGGGGTGCAGTGAGGGACCGTTCAGGATGAACCGTGAAACAGTGTCTGTTGGTGTGTTCCAGGGTGGCGGGGTGCAGTGAGGGACAGCTCAGGATGAACCGTGAAACAGTGTCTGTTGGTGTGTTCCAGGGTGGCGGGGTGCAGTGAGGGACAGTTCAGGATGGACTGTGAAACAGTGTCTGTTGGTGTGTTCCAGGGTGGCAGGGTGCAGTGAGAGTCAGTTCAGGATGGTCTGTGAAACAGTGTCTGTTGGTGTGTTCATGGGTGGCGGGGTGCAGTGAGAGAAAGTTCAGGATGGACTGTGAAACAGTGTCTGTTGGTGTGTTGCAGGGTGGCGGGGTGCAGTGAGGGACAGTTCAGAATGGACTGTGAAACAGTGTCTGTTGGTGTGTTTCAGGGTGGCGGGGTGCAGTGAGGGACAGTTCAGAATGGACTGTGAAACAGTGTCTGTTGGTGTGTTTCAGGGTGGCAGCGTGCAGTGAGGAACAGTTCAGGATGGACTGTGAAACAGTGTCTGTTGGTCTGTTCCAGGGTGGCGGGGTGCAGTGAGGGACAGTTCAGGATGGACTGTGAAACAGTGTCTGTTGGTGTGTTCCAGGGTGGCGGGGTGCAGTGAGGGACAGTTCAGGATGGACTGTGAAACAGTGTCTGTTGGTGTGTTCCACGGTGGCGGGGTGCAGTGAGGGACAGTTCAGGATGAACCGTGAAACAATGTCTGTTGGTGTGTACCAGGGTGGCGGGGTGCAGTGAGGGACAGTTCAGGATGAACCGTGAAACAGTGTCTGTTGGTGTTCCAGGGTGGCGGGGTGCAGTGAGGGACAGTTCAGTATGGACTGTGAAACAGTGTCTGTTGGTGTGTTCCAGGGTGGCGGGATGCAGTGAGGGACAGTTCAGGATGGACCGTGAAACAATGCCTGTTGGTGTGTTCCAGGGTGGCGGGGTGCAGTGAGGGACAGATCAGGATGGACCGTGAAACATTGTCTGTTGATGTGTTCCCGGTTGGCGGGGTGCAGTGAGGGAAAGTTCAGGATGGACTGTGAAACAGCGTCTGTTGGTCTGTTCCAGGGTGGCGGGGTGCAGTGAGGGACAGTTCAGGATGGACTGTGAAACAATGTCTGTTGGTGTGCTCCAGGGTGGTGGGGTGCAGTGAGGGACAGTTCACAATGGACTGTGAAACAATGTCTGTTGGTCTGTTCCAGGGTGGCGGGGTGCAGTGAGGGACAGTTCAGGATGGACTGTGAAACAATGTCTGTTGGTGTGCTCCAGGGTGGCGGGGTGCAGTGAGGGACAGTTCAGACTGGACTGTGAAACAGTGTCTGTTGGTGTGTTTCAGGGTGGCGGGGTGCAGTGAGTGACAGTGCAGGATGGACTGTGAAACAGTGTCTGTTGGTGTGTTCCAGGGTGGCAGCGTGCAGTGAGGAACAGTTCAGGATGGACTGTGAAACAGTGTCTGTTGGTCTGTTCCAGGGTGGCGGGGTGCAGTGAGGGACAGTTCAGGATGGACTGTGAAACAGTGTCTGTTGGTGTGTTCCAGGGTGGCGGGGTGCAGTGAGGGACAGTTCAGTATCGACTGTGAAACAGTGTCTGTTGGTGTGTTCCAGGGTGGCGGGGTGCAGTGAGGGACAGTTCAGGATGGACTGTGAAACAGTGTCTGTTGGTGTGTTCCAGGGTGGCGGGGTGCAGTGAGGGACAGTTCAGGATGATCCGTGAAACAATGTCTGTTGGTGAGTACCAGAGTGGCGGGGTGCAGTGAGGAACAGTTCAGGATGAACCGTGAAACAGTGTCTGTTGGTGTTCCAGGGTGGCGGGGTGCAGTGAGGGACAGTTCAGTATGGACTGTGAAACAGTGTCTGTTGGTATGTTCCAGGGTGGCGGGATGCAGTGAGGGACAGTTCAGGATGGACTGTGAAACAGTGTCTGTTGGTGTGTTCCCGGGTGGCGGGGTGCAGTGAGGGACAGTTCAGGATGGACTGTGAAACAGTGTCTGTTGGTGTGTTCCACGGTGGCGGGGTGCAGTGAGGGACAGCTCAGGATGAACCGTGAAACAGTGTCTGTTGGTGTTCCAGGGTGGCGGGGTGCAGTGAGGGACAGTTCAGTATGGACTGTGAAACAGTGTCTGTTGGTGTGTTCCAGGGTGGCGGGATGCAGTGAGGGACAGTTCAGGATGGACCATGAAACAATGCCTGTTGGTGTGTTCCAGGGTGGCGGGGTGAAGTGACGGACAGTTCAGGATGGACCGTGAAACAGTGTCTGTTGATGTGTTCCCGGTTGGCGGGGTGCAGTGAGGGACAGTTCAGGATGGACTGTGAAACAGTGTCTGTTGGTGTGTTCCAGGGTGGCGGGGTGCAGTGAGGGACAGCTCAGGATGAAGCGTGAAACAATGTCTGTTGGTGTGTTCCAGGGTGGCGGGGTGCAGTGAGGGACAGTTCAGGATGGACTGTGAAACAGTGTCTGTTGGTGTGTTCCAGGGTGGCAGGGTGCAGTGAGAGTCAGTTCAGGATGGTCTGTGAAACACTGTCTGTTCGTGTGTTCCAGGGTGGCGGGGTGCAGTGAGAGGCAGTTCAGGATGGACTGTGAAACAGTTTCTGTTGGTGTGTTGCAGGGTGGCGGGGTGCAGTGAGGGACAGTTCAGAATGGACTGTGAAACAGTGTCTGTTGGTGTGTTCCAGGGTGGCGGGGTGCAGTGAGTGACAGTTCAGGATGGACTGTGAAACAGTGTCTGTTGGTGTGTTCCAGGATGGCGGGGTGCAGTGAGGGACAGTTCAGAATGGACTGTGAATCAGTGTCTGTTGGTGTGTTCCAGGGTGGCGGGGTGCAGTGAGGGACAGTTCAGTATCGACTGTGAAACAGTGTCTGTTGGTGTGTTCCAGGGTGGCGGGGTGCAGTGAGGGACAGTTCAGGATGGACCGTGAATCAGTGTCTGTTGGTGTGTTCCAGGGTGGCGGGGTGCAGTGAGAGACAGTTCAGGATGGACTGTGGAACAGTGTCTGTTGGTGTGTTCCAGGGTGGCGGGTTGCAGTGAGGGACAGTTCAGAATGGACTGTGAAACAGTGTCTGTTGGCGTGTTCCAGGGTGGCGGGGTGCAGTGAGGGACAGCTCAGGATGGACTGTGAAACAGTGTCTGTTGGTGTGTTCCAGGGTGGCGGGGTGCAGTGAGGGACAGTTCAGGATGGACTGTGAAACAGTGTCTGTTGGCGTGTTCCAGGGTGGCGGGGTGCAGTGAGGGACAGTTCAGAATGGACTGTGAAACAGTGTCTGTTGGTGTGTTCCAGGGTGGCGGGGTGCAGTGAGGGACAGTTCAGGATGGACTGTGAAACAGTGTCTGTTGGTGTGTTCCAGGGTGGCGGGGTGCGGTGAAGGACAGTTCAGGATGGACTGTGAAACAGTGTCTGCTGGTGTGTTCCAGGGTGGCGGGGTGCAGTGAGGGACAGTTCAGGATGGACTGTGAAACAGTGTCTGTTGGTGTGTTCCAGGGTGGCGGGGTGAAGTGAGGGACAGTTCAGGATGGACTGTGAAACAGCGTCTGTTCGTGTGTTCCAGGGTGGCGGGGTGCAGTGAGGGACAGTTCAGAATGAACCGTGAAACAATGCCTGTTGGTGTGTTCCAGGGTGGCGGGGTGCAGTGAGGGACAGCTCAGGATGAACCGTGAAACAGTGTCTGTTGATGTGTTCCAGGGTGGCGGGGTGCAGTGAGGGACAGTTCAGTATGGACCGTGAAACAGTGTCTGTTGGTGTGTTCCAGGGTGGCGGGGTGCAGTGAGGGACAGTTCAGGATGGACCGTGAAACAGTGCCTGTTGGTGTGTTCCAGGGTGGCAGGGTGCAGTGAGGGACAGTTCAGGATGGACCATGAAACAGTGTCTGTTGGTGTGTTCCAGGGTGGCGGGGTGCAGTGAGGGACAGTTCAGGATGGACTGTGAAACAGTGTCTGTTGGTGTGTCCCAGGGTGGCGGGGTGCAGTGAAGGACAGTTCAGGATGGACTGTGAAACAGCGTCTGTTGGTGCGTTCCACGGTGGCAGGGTGCAGTGAGGGACAGTTCAGGATGAACCGTGAAACAATGTCTGTTGGTGTGTTCCAGGGTGGCGGGGTGCAGTGAGGGACAGCTCAGGATGAACCGTGAAACAGTGTCTGTTGGTGTGTTCCAGGGTGGCGGGGTGCAGTGAGGGACAGTTCAGGATGGACTGTGAAACTGTGTCTGTTGGTGTGTTCCAGGGTGGTGGGGTGCAGTGGGGGAACAGTTCAGGATGGACTGTGAAACAGTGTCTGTTGGTGTGTTCCAGGGTGGCGGGGTGAAGTGAGGGACTGTTCAGGATGGACCGTGAAGCAGTGTCTGTTGGTGTGTTCCAGGGTGGCGGGGTGCAGTGAGGGACAGTTCAGGATGGACTGTGAAACAGTGTCTGTTGGTGTGTTCCAGGGTGGCGGGGTGCAGTGAGTGACAGTTCAGGATGGACTGTGAAACAGTGTCTGTTGGTGTGTTCCAGGGTGGCAGGGTGCAGTGAGAGTCAGTTCAGGATGGTCTGTGAAACAGTGTCTGTACGTGTGTTCCAGGGTGGCGGGGTGCAGTGAGAGACAGTTCAGGATGGACTGTGAAACAGTGTCTGTTGGTGTGTTCCAGGGTTGCGGGGTGCAGTGAGGGACAGTTCAGGATGGACTGTGAAACAGCGTCTGTTGGTGTGTTCCAGTGTGGCGGGGTGCAGTGAGGGACAGTTCAGGATGGACTGTGAAACAGTGTCTGTTGGTGTGTTCCAGGGTGGCAGCGTGCAGTGAGGAACAGTTCAGGATGGACTGTGAAACAGTGTCTGTTGGTCTGTTCCAGGGTGGCGGGGTGCAGTGAGGGTCAGTTCAGGATGGACTGTGAAAGCGTGTCTGTTGGTGTGTTCCAGGGTGAAGGGGTGCAGTGAAGGACAGTTCAGGATGGACTGTGAAACAGTGTCTGTTGGTGTGTTCCAGGGTGGCGGGGTGAAGTGAGGGACAGTTCAGGATGGACTGTGAAACACCGTCTGTTGGTGTGTTCCAGGGTGGCGGGGTGAAGTGAGGGACAGTTCAGGATGGACTGTCAAACAGTGTCTGTTGGTGTGTTCCACGGTGGCGGGGTGCAGTGATGGACAGTTCAGGATGAACCGTGAAACAATGTCTGTTGGTGTGTTCCAGGGTGGCGGGGTGCAGTGAGGGACAGCTCAGGATGAACCGTGAAACAGTGTCTGTTGATGTGTTCCAGGGTGGCGGGGTGCAGTGAGAGTCAGTTCAGGATGGTCTGTGAAACGGTGTCTGTTGGTGTGTTCCAAGGTGGCGGAGTGCAGTGAGAGACAGTTCAGGATGAACCGTCAAGCAGTGTCTGTTGGTGTGTTCCAGGGTGGCGGGGTGCAGCGAGGGACAGTTCAGTATGGACCGTGAAACAGTGTCTGTGGTGTGTTCCAGGGTGGTGGGGTGCAGTGAGGGACAGTTCAGGATGGACCGTGAAACAGTGCCTGTTGGTGTGTTCCAGGGTGGCGGGGTGCAGTGAGGGAAAGTTCAGGATGGACGATGAAACAGTGTCTGTTGGTGTGTTCCAGGGTGGCGGGGTGCAGTGAGGGACAGTTCAGGATGGACTGTGAAAGAGTGTCTGTTGGTGTGTACCAGGGAGGCGGGGTGCAGTGAAGGACAGTTCAGGATGGACCGTGAAACAGTGTCTGTTGGTGTGTTACACGGTGGCGTAGTGCAGTGAGGCACATTTCAGGATGGACTGTGGAGCAGTGTCTGTTGGTGTGTTCCAGTGTTCCGGGGTGCAGTGAGGGACAGTTCAGGATAGACTGTGAATCAGTGTCTGTTGGTGTGTTCCAGGGTGGCGGTGTGCAGTGAGGGACAGTGCAGGATGGACTGTGAAACAGTGTCTGTTGGTGTGTTCCACGGTGGCGGGGTGCAGTGAGGGACAGTTCAGGATGAACCGTGAAACAATGTCTGTTGGTGTGTTCCAGGGTGGCGGGGTGCAGTGAGGGACAGCTCAGGATGAACCGTGAAACAGTGTCTGTTGGTGTGTTCCAGGGTGGCGGGGTGCAGTGAGGGACAGTTCAGGATGAACCGTGAAACAATGTCTGTTGGTGTGTTCCAGGGTGGCGGGGTGCAGTGAGGGACAGCTCAGGATGATCCGTGAAACAGTGTCTGTTGGTGTGTTCCAGGGTGGCGGGGTGCAGTGAGGGACAGTTCAGGATGGACTGTGGAACAGTGTCTGTTGGTGTGTTGCAGGGTGGCGGGGTGCAGTGACGGAAAGTTCAGAATGGACTGTGAAACAGTGTCTGTTGGTGTGTTACACGGTGGCGTAGTGCAGTGAGGCACAGTTCAGGATGGACTGTGGAGCAGTGTCTGTTGGTGTGTTCCAGGGTGGCGGGGTGCAGTGAGGGACAGTTTAGGATGGACTGTGAAACAGTGTCTGTTGGTCTGTTCCAGGGTGTCGGTGTGCAGTGAGGGACAGTTCAGGATGGAATGTGAAACAGTGTCTGTTGGTGTGTTCCAGGGTGGCGGGGTGTAGTGAGGGACAGTTCAGGATGGACCGTGAAACAGTGTCTGTTGGTGTGCTCCAGGGTGGCGGGGTGCTGTGAGGGACAGTTCAGGATGGGCTGTGAAACAGTGTCTGTTGGTCTGTTCCAGGGTGGCGGGGTGCAGTGAGGGACAGCTCAGGATGAACCGTGAAACAGTGTCTGTTGGTGTGTTCCAGGGTGGCGGGATGCAGTGAGGGACAGTTCAGTATGGACTGTGAAACAGTGTCTGTTGGTGTGTTCTATGGTGGCGGGGTGCAGTGAGGGACAGTTCAGGATGGACTGTGAAACAGTATCTGTTGTTGTGTTCCAGGGTGGCGGGGTGCAGTGAGGGACAGTTCAGGATCGACCGTGAATCATTGTCTGTTGGTCTGTTCCAGGGTGGTGGGGTGCAGTGAGGGACAGTTCAGGATGGACTGTGAAACTGTGTCTGTTGATGTGTTCCAGGGTGGCGGAGTGCAGTGAGGCACAGTTCAGGATGGACTGTGGAGATGTGTCTGTTGGTGTGTTCCAGGGTGGCGGGGTGCAGTGAGGGACAGCTCAGGATAGACTGTGAATCAGTGTCTGTTGGTGTGTTCCAGGGTGGGGGGTGCAGTGAGGGACAGTTCAGGATGGACTGTGAAACAGTGACTGTTGGTGTGTTCCAGGGTGGCGGGGTGCAGTGAGGGACAGTTCAGGATGGACTGTGAAACAGTGTCTGCTGGTGTGTTCCAGGGTGGCGGGGTGCAGTGGGGGACAGTTCAGGATGGACTGTGAAACAGTGTCTGTTAGTGTGTTCCAGGGTGTCGGGGTGCAGTGGGGGACAGTTCAGGATGGACTGTGAAACAGTGTCTGTTGGTGTGTTCCAGGGTGGCGGGGTGCAGTGAGGGACAGTTCAGGATGAAACGTGAAACAGTGTCTATTGATGTGTTCCAGGGTGGCGGGGTGCAGTGGGGGACAGTTCAGGATGGACTGTGAAACAGTGTCTGTTGGTGTGTTCCAGGGTGGCGGGGTGCAGTGAGGGACAGTTCAGGATGAACCGTGAAACAATGTCTGTTGGTGTGTTCCAGGGTGGCGGGGTGCAGTGAGGGACAGCTCAGGATGAAACGTGAAACAGTGTCTGTTTGTATGTTCCAGGGTGGCGGGGTGCAGTGAGGGACAGTTCAGGATGGACTGTGAAACTGTGTCTGTTGGTCTGTTCCAGGGTGGCGGGGTGCAGTGAGGGACAGTTCAGGATGGACTGTGAAACAGTGTCTGTTGGTGTGTTCCAGGATGGCGGGGTGCAGTGAGGGACAGTTCAGGATGGACTGTGAAACAGTGTCTGTTGGTGTGTTCCAGGGTGGCGGGGTGAAGTGAGGGACAGTTCAGGATGGACCGTGAAGCAGTGTCTGTTGGTGTGTTCCAGGGTGGCGGGGTGCAGTGAGGGACAGTTCAGGATGGACTGTGAAACAGTGTCTGTTGGTGTGTTCCAGGGTGGCGGGATGCAGTGAGGGACAGTTCAGTATGGACTGTGAAACAGTGTCTGTTCGTGTGTTCTAGGGTGGCGGGGTGCAGTGAGAGACAGTTCAGGATGGATTGTGAAACAGTGTCTGTTGGTGTGTTCCAGGGTGGCGGGGTGCAGTGAGGCACAGTTCAGAATGGACTGTGAAACAGTGTCTGTTGGTGTGCTCCAGGGTGGCGGGGTGCAGTGAGGGACAGTTCAGGATGGACCGTGAAACAGCGTCGGTTGATGTGTTCCAGGGTGGCGGGGTGCAGTGAGGGACAGTTCAGGATGGACCGTGAAACAGTGTCTGTTGGTGTGTTCCAGGGTGGCAGGGTGAAGTGAGGGACAGTTCAGGATGGACTGTGAAACAGTGTCTGTTGGTGTGTTACAGGGTGGCCGGGTGCAGTGAGGGACAGTTGAGGATGGACTGTGAAACAGTGTCTGTTGGTGTGTTACAGGGTGGCCGGGTGCAGTGAGGCACAGTTCAGGATGGACTGTGAAACAGTGTCTGTTGGTGTGTTCCAGGGTGGCGGGGTGCAGTGAGGGACAGTTCAGGATAGACTGTGAAACAGTGTCTGTTGGTGTGTTCCAGGGTGGGGGGTGCAGTGAGGGACAGTTCAGGATGGACTGTGAAACAGTGTCTGTTGGTGTGTTCCAGGGTGGCGGGGTGCAGTGAGGGACAGTTCAGGATGGACTGTGAAACAGTGTCTGTTGGTGTGTTCCAGGGTGGGGGGTGCAGTGAGGGACAGTTCAGGATGGACTGTGAAACAGTGTCTGTTGGTGTGTTCCAGGGTGGCGGGGTGCAGTGAGGGACAGTTCAGGATGAACCGTGAAACAGTGTCTGTTGGTGTGTTCCAGGGTGGCGGGGTGCAATGAGGGACAGTTCAGGATGAACCGTGAAACAATGTCTGTTGGTGTGTTCCAGGGTGGCGGGGTGCAGTGACGGACAGCTCAGGATGAAACGTGAAACAGTGTCTGTTGGTGTGTTCCAGGGTGGCGGGATGCAGTGAGGGACAGTTCAGGATGGACTGTGAAACTGTGTCTGTTGGTGTGTTCCAGGGTGGTGGGGTGCAGTGGGGGACAGTTCAGGATGGACTGTGAAACTGTGTCTGTTGGTGTGTACCAGGGAGGCGGGGTGCAGTGAAGGACAGTTCAGGATGGACCGTGAAACAGTGTCTGTTGGTGTGTTACACGGTGGCGTAGTGCAGTGAGGGACAGTGCAGGATGGACTGTGAAACAGTGTCTGTTGGTGTGTTCCACGGTGGCGGGGTGCAGTGAGGGACAGTTCAGGATGAACCATGAAACAATGTCTGTTAGTGTGTTCCAGGGTGGCGGGGTGCAGTGAGGGACAGCTCAGGATGAACCGTGAAACAGTGTCTGTTGGTGTGTTCCAGGGTGGCGGGGTGCAGTGAGGGACAGTTCAGGATGGACTGTGAAACAGTGTCTGTTGGTGTGTTCCAGGGTGGCAGGGTGCAGTGAGGGACAGTTCAGGATGAACCGTGAAACAGTGTCTGTTGGTGTGTTCCAGGGTGGCGGGGTGCAGTGAGGGACAGTTCAGGATGGACCGTGAAACAGTGTCTGTTGGTGTGCTCCAGGGTGGCGGGGTGCTGTGAGGGACAGTTCAGGATGGGCTGTGAAACAGTGTCTGTTGGTCTGTTCCAGGGTGGCGGGGTGCAGTGAGGGACAGCTCAGGATGAACCGTGAAACAGTGTCTCTGGTGTGTTCCAGGGTGGCGGGATGCAGTGAGGGACAGTTCAGTATGGACTGTGAAACAGTGTCTGTTGGTGTGTTCTAGGGTGGCGGGGTGCAGTGAGAGACAGTTCAGGATGGACTGTGAAACAGTGTCTGTTGTTGTGTTCCAGGGTGGCGGGGTGCAGTGAGGGACAGTTCAGGATCGACCGTGAATCATTGTCTGTTGGTCTGTTCCAGGGTGGTGGGGTGCAGTGAGGGACAGTTCAGGATGGACTGTGGAGCTGTGTCTGTTGGTGTGTTCCAGGGTGGCGGGGTGCAGTGAGGGACAGTTCAGGATGGACTGTGAAACTGTGTCTGTTGGTGTGTTCCAGGGTGGCGGGGTGCAGTGAGGCACAGTTCAGGATGGACTGTGGAGCTGTGTCTGTTGGTGTGTTCCAGGGTGGCGGGGTGCAGTGAGGGACAGTTCAGGATGGACTGTGAAACTGTGTCTGTTGGTGTGTTCCAGGGTGGCGGGGTGCAGTGAGAGACAGTTCAGGATAGACTGTGAATCAGTGTCTGTTGGTGTGTTCCAGGGTGGGGGGTGCAGTGAGGGACAGTTCAGGATGGACTGTGAAACAGTGACTGTTGGTGTGTTCCAGGGTGGCGGGGTGCAGTGAGGGACAGTTCAGGATGGACTGTGAAACTGTGTCTGCTGGTGTGTTCCAGGGTGGCGGGGGGCAGTGAGGGTCAGTTCAGGATGGACTCTGAAACAGTGTCTGTTGGTGTGTTCCAGGGTGGCGGGGTGCAGTGAGGGACAGTTCAGGATGAAACGTGAAACAGTGTCTATTGATGTGTTCCAGGGTGGCGGGGTGCAGTGGGGGACAGTTCAGGATGTACTGTGAAACAGTGTCTGTTGGTGTGTTCCAGGGTGGCGGGGTGCAGTGAGGGACAGTTCAGGATGAACCGTGAAACAATGTCTGTTGGTGTGTTCCAGGGTGGCGGGGTGCAGTGAGGGACAGCTCAGGATGAAACGTGAAACAGTGTCTATTGATGTGTTCCAGGGTGGCGGGGTGCAGTGGGGGACAGTTCAGGATGGACTGTGAAACAGTGTCTGTTGGTGTGTTCCAGGGTGGCGGGGTGCAGTGAGGGACAGTTCAGGATGAACCGTGAAACAATGTCTGTTGGTGTGTTCCAGGGTGGCGGGGTGCAGTGAGGGACAGTTCAGGATGGACTGTGAAACTGTGTCTGTTGGTGTGTTCCAGGGTGGTGGGGTGCAGTGAGGGACAGTTCAGGATGGACCGTGAAGCAGTGTCTGTTGGTGTGTTCCAGGGTGGCGGGGTGCAGTGAGGGACAGTTCAGGATGGACTGTGAAACAGTGCGTGTTGTTGTGTTCCAGGGTGGCGGGGTGCAGTGAGGGTCAGTTCAGGATGGACCGTGAAACAGTGTCTGTTGGTCTGTTCCAGGGTGGCGGGGTGCAGTGAGGGACAGTTCAGGATGGACTGTGAAACAGTGCCTGTTGTTGTGTTCCAGGGTGGCAGGGTGAAGTGAGGAACAGTTCAGGATGGACTGTGAAACAGTGTCTGTTGGTCTGTTCCAGGGTGGCGTTGTGAAGTGAGGGACCGCTCAGGAGGAACCATGAAACAGTATCTGTTGGTGTGTTCCAGGGTGGCGGGATGCAGTGAGGGACAGTTCAGTATGGACTGCGAAACAGTGTCTGTTCGTGTGTTCTAGGGTGGCGGGGTGCAGTGAGAGACAGTTCAGGATGGACTGTGAAACAGTGTCTGTTGGTGTGTTCCAGGGTGGCGGGGTGCAGTGAGGCACAGTTCAGAATGGACTGTGAAACAGTGTCTGTTGGTGTGCTCCAGGGTGGCGGGGTGCTGTGAGGGACAGTTCAGGATGGACCGTGAAACAGCGTCGGTTGATGTGTTCCAGGGTGGCGGGGTGCAGTGAGGGACAGTTCAGGATGGACCGTGAAACAGTGTCTGTTGGTGAGTTCCAGGGTGGCAGGGTGAAGTGAGGGACAGTTCAGGATGGACTGTGAAACAGTGTCTGTTGGTGTGTTACAGGGTGGCCGGGTGCAGTGAGGGACAGTTCAGGATGGACTGTGAAACAGTGTCTGTTGGTGTGTTCCAGGGTGGCCGGGTGCAGTGAGGCACAGTTCAGAATGGACTGTGGAGCTGTGTCTGTTGGTGTGTTCCAGGGTGGCGGGGTGCAGTGAGGGACAGTTCAGGATAGACTGTGAAACAGTGTCTGTTGCTGTCTTCCAGGGTGGGGGGTGCAGTGAGGGACAGTTCAGGATGGACTGTGAAACAGTGTCTGTTGGTGTGTTCCAGGGTGGCGGGGTGCAGTGAGGGACAGTTCAGGATGAACCGTGAAACAGTGTCTGTTGGTGTGTTCCAGGGTGGCGGGGTGCAGTGAGGGACAGCTCAGGATGGACTGTGAAACAGTGTCTGTTGGTGTGTTCCAGGGTGGCGGGGTGCAGTGACGGACAGCTCAGGATGAAACGTGAAACAGTGTCTGTTGGTGTGTTCCAGGGTGGCGGGGTGCAGTGAGGGACAGTTCAGGATGGACTGTGAAACTGTGTCTGTTGGTGTGTTCCAGGGTGGTGGGGTGCAGTGGGGGACAGTTCAGGATGGACCGTGAAACAGTGTCTGTTGGTGTGTTACACGGTGGCGTAGTGCAGTGAGGCACAGTTCAGGATGGACTGTGGAGCAGTGTCTGTTGGTGTGTTCCAGGGTTCCGGGGTGCAGTGAGGGACAGTGCAGGATGGACTGTGAAACAGTGTCTGTTGGTGTGTTCCCGGGTGGCGGGGTGCAGTGAGGGACAGTTCAGGATGGACTGTGAAACAGTGTCTTTTGGTGTGTTCCAGGGTGGCGGGGTGCAGTGAGGGACAGTTCAGGATGGACTGTGAAACTGTGTCTGCTGGTGTGTTCCAGGGTGGCGGGGTGCAGTGAGGGTCAGTTCAGGATGGACTCTGAAACAGTGTCTGTTGGTGTGTTCCAGGGTGGCGGGGTGCAGTGAGGGACAGTTCAGGATGAAACGTGAAACAGTGTCTGTTGGTGTGTTCCAGGGTGGCGGGGTGCAGTGGGGGACAGTTCAGGATGGACTGTGAAACAGTGTCTGTTGGTGTGTTCCAGGGTGGCGGGGTGCAGTGAGGGACAGCTCAGGATGAAACGTGAAACAGTGTCTATTGATGTGTTCCAGGGTGGCGGGGTGCAGTGAGGGACAGTTCAGGATGAACCGTGAAACAATGTCTGTTGGTGTGTTCCAGGGTGGCGGGGTGCAGTGAGGGACAGCTCAGGATGAAACGTGAAACAGTGTCTGTTTGTGTGTTCCAGGGTGGCGGGGTGCAGTGTGGGACAGTTCAGGATGGACTGTGAAACTGTGTCTGTTGGTGTGTTCCAGGGTGGTGGGGTGCAGTGGGGGACAGTTCAGGATGGACTGTGAAACTGTGTCTGTTGGTCTGTTCCAGGGTGGCGGGGTGCAGTGAGGCACAGTTCAGAATGGACTGTGAAACAGTGTCTGTTGGTGTGCTCCAGGGTGGCGGGGTGCTGTGAGGGACAGTTCAGGATCGACCGTGAATCATTGTCTGTTGGTCTGTTCCAGGGTGGTGGGGTGCAGTGAGGGACAGTTCCGGATGGACTGTGAAACTGTGTCTGTTGATGTGTTCCAGGGTGGCGGAGTGCAGTGAGGCACAGTTCAGGATGGACTGTGGAGCTGTGTCTGTTGGTGTGTTCCAGGGTGGCGGGGTGCAGTGAGGGACAGTTCAGGATAGACTGTGAATCAGTGTCTGTTGGTGTGTTCCAGGGTGGGGGGTGCAGTGAGGGACAGTTCAGGATGGACTGTGAAACAGTGTCTGCTGGTGTGTTCCAGGGTGGCGGGGTGCAGTGAGGGACAGTTCAGGATGGACTGTGAAACTGTGTCTGCTGGTGTGTTCCAGGGTGGCGGGGTGCAGTGAGGGTCAGTTCAGGATGGACTCTGAAACAGTGTCTGTTGGTGTGTTCCAGGGTGGCGGGGTGCAGTGAGGGACAGTTCAGGATGAAACGTGAAACAGTGTCTGTTGGTGTGTTCCAGGGTGGCGGGGTGCAGTGGGGGACAGTTCAGGATGGACTGTGAAACAGTGTCTGTTGGTGTGTTCCAGGGTGGCGGGGTGCAGTGAGGGACAGCTCAGGATGAAACGTGAAACAGTGTCTATTGATGTGTTCCAGGGTGGCGGGGTGCAGTGAGGGACAGTTCAGGATGAACCGTGAAACAATGTCTGTTGGTGTGTTCCAGGGTGGCGGGGTGCAGTGAGGGACAGCTCAGGATGAAACGTGAAACAGTGTCTGTTTGTGTGTTCCAGGGTGGCGGGGTGCAGTGAGGGACAGTTCAGGATGGACTGTGAAACAGTGTCTGTTGGTGTGTTCCAGGGTGGCGGGGTGCAGTGAGGGACAGCTCAGGATGAAACGTGAAACAGTGTCTGTTTGTGTGTTCCAGGGTGGCGGGGTGCAGTGAGGGACAGTTCAGGATGGACTGTGAAACTGTGTCTGTTGGTGTGTTCCAGGGTGGTGGGGTGCAGTGGGGGACAGTTCAGGATGGACTGTGAAACTGTGTCTGTTGGTCTGTTCCAGGGTGGCGGGGTGCAGTGAGGCACAGTTCAGAATGGACTGTGAAACAGTGTCTGTTGGTGTGCTCCAGGGTGGCGGGGTGCTGTGAGGGACAGTTCAGGATGGACCGTGAAACAGCGTCGGTTGATGTGTTCCAGGGTGGCGGGGTGCAGTGAGGGACAGTTCAGGATGGACCGTGAAACAGTGTCTGTTGGTGTGTTCCAGGGTGGCAGGGTGAAGTGAGGGACAGTTCAGGATGGACTGTGAAACAGTGTCTGTTGGTGTGTTCCAGGGTGGCGGGGTGCAGTGAGGGACAGTTCAGGATAGACTGTGAAACAGTGTCTGTTGGTGTGTTCCAGGGTGGGGGGTGCAGTGAGGGACAGTTCAGGATGGACTGTGAAACAGTGTCTGTTGGTGTGTTCCAGGGTGGCGGGGTGCAGTGAGGGACAGTTCAGGATGGACTGTGAAACTGTGTCTGTTGGTGTGTTCCAGGGTGGCGGGGTGCAGTGAGGGTCAGTTCAGGATGAACCGTGAAACAGTGTCTGTTGGTGTGTTCCAGGGTGGCGGGGTGCAATGAGGGACAGTTCAGGATGAACCATGAAACAATGTCTGTTGGTGTGTTCCAGGGTGGCGGGGTGCAGTGACGGACAGCTCAGGATGAAACGTGAAACAGTGTCTGTTGGTGTGTTCCAGGGTGGCGGGGTGCAGTGACGGACAGCTCAGGATGAACCGTGAAACAGTGTCTGTTGGTGTGTACCAGGGAGGCGGGGTGCAGTGAAGGACAGTTCAGGATGGACCGTGAAACAGTGTCTGTTGGTGTGTTACACGGTGGCGGGGTGCAGTGAGGCACAGTTCAGGATGGACTGTGGAGCAGTGTCTGTTGGTGTGTTCCAGGGTTCCGGGGTGCAGTGAGGGACAGTTCAGGATAGACTGTGAATCAGTGTCTGTTGGTGTGTTCCAGGGTGGCGGTGTGCAGTGAGGGACAGTGCAGGATGGACTGTGAAACAGTGTCTGTTGGTGTGTTCCAGGGTGGCGGTGTGCAGTGAGGGACAGTTCAGGATGGAATGTGAAACAGTGTCTGTTGGTGTGTTCCAGGGTGGCGAGGTGAAGTGAGGAACAGTTCAGGATGGACCGTGAAACAGTGTCTGTTGGTGAGCTCCAGGGTGGCGGGGTGCTGTGAGGGACAGTTCAGGATGGGCTGTGAAACAGTGTCTGTTGGTGTGTTCCAGGGTGGCGGGGTGCAGTGAGGGACAGTTCAGGATGGACCGTGAAACAGTGTCTGTTGGTGTGTTCCAGGGTGGCGGGGTGCAGTGAGGGACAGTTCAGGATGGACCGTGAAACAGCGTCTGTTGATGTGTTCCAGGGTGGCGGGGTGCAGTGAGGGACAGTTCAGCATGGACCGTGAAACAGTGTCTGTTGGTGTGTTCCAGGGTGGCGGGGTGCAGTGAGGGACAGTTCAGGATGGACCGTGAAACAGTGTCTGTTGGTCTGTTCCAGGTTGGCGAGGTGAAGTGAGGAACAGTTCAGGATGGACTGTGAAACAGTGTCTGTTGGTCTGTTCCAGGGTGGCGGGGTGCAGTGAGGGACAGCTCAGGATGAACCGTGAAACAGTGTCTGTTGGTGTGTTCCAGGGTGGTGGGATGCAGTGAGGGACAGTTCAGTATTGACTGTGAATTAGTGTCTGTTGGTGTGTTCTAGGGTGGCGGGGTGCAGTGAGAGACAGTTCAGGATGGACTGTGAAACAGTGTCTGTTGTTGTGTTCCAGGGTGGCGGGGTGCAGTGAGGGACAGTTCAGGATCGACCATGAATCATTGTCTGTTGGTCTGTTCCAGGGTGGTGGGGTGCAGTGAGGGACAGTTCCGGATGGACTGTGAAACTGTGTCTGTTGATGTGTTCCAGGGTGGCGGGGTGCAGTGAGGGAAAGTTCAGAATGGACTGTGAAACAGTGTCTGTTGGTCTGTTCCAGGGTGGCGGGGTGCAGTGAGGGACAGTTCAGGATGGACCGTGAAACAGTGTCTGTTGGTGTGTTCCAGGGTGGCGGGTTGCAGTGAAGGACATTTCAGGATGGGCCGTGAAACAGTGTCTGTTGGTGTGTTACAGGGTGGGGGTTGCAGTGAGGGACAGTTCAGGATGGACTGTGAAACAGTGTCTGTTGGTGTGTTCCAGGGTGGTGGGGTGCAGTGAGGGACAGTTCAGGATGGACTGTGAAACTGTGTCTGCTGGTGTGTTCCAGGGTGGCGGGGTGCAGTGAGGGTCAGTTCAGGATGGACTCTGAAACAGTGTCTGTTGGTGTGTTCCACGGTGGCGGGGTGCAGTGAGGGACAGCTCAGGATGAAACGTGAAACAGTGTCTGTTGGTGTGTTCCAGGGTGGCGGGGTGCAGTGAGGGACAGTTCAGGATGGACTGTGAAACTGTGTCTGTTGGTGTGTTCCAGGGTGGTGGGGTGCAGTGGGGGACAGTTCAGGATGGACTGTGAAACTGTGTCTGTTGGTCTGTTCCAGGGAGGCGGGGTGCAGTGAGGGACAGTTCAGGATAGACTGTGAAACAGTGTCTGTTGGTGTGTTCCAGGGTGGCGGGGTGCAGTGAGGGACAGTTCAGGATGGACTGTGAAACAGTGTCTGTTGGTGTGTTCCAGGGTGGCGGGGTGAAGTGAGGGACAGTTCAGGATGGACCGTGAAGCAGTGTCTGTTGGTGTGTTCCAGGGTGGCGGGGTGCAGTGAGGGACAGTTCAGGATGGACTGAGAAACAGTGTCTGTTGGTCTGTTCCAGGGTGGCGGGGTGCAGTGAGGGTCAGTTCAGGATGGACCGTGAGACAGTGTCTGTTGGTCTGTTCCAGGGTGGCGGGGTGCAGTGAGGGACAGTTCAGGATGGACTGTGAAACAGTGCCTGTTGTTGTGTTCCAGGGTGGCAGGGTGAAGTGAGGAACAGTTCAGAATGGACTGTGAAACAGTGTCTGTTGGTCTGTTCCAGGGTGGTGTTGTGAAGTGAGGGACCGCTCAGGATGAACCATGAAACAGTATCTGTTGGTGTGTTCCAGGGTGGCGGGATGCAGTGAGGGACAGTTCAGTATGGACTTTGAAACAGTGTCTGTTGGTGTGTTCTAGGGTGGCGGGGTGCAGTGAGAGACAGTTCAGGATGGACTGTGAAACAGTGTCTGTTGGTGTGTTCCAGGGTGGCGGGGTGCAGTGAGGTACAGTTCAGAATGGACTGTGAAACAGTGTCTGTTGGTGTGCTCCAGGGTGGCGGGGTGCTGTGAGGGACAGTTCAGGATGGACCGTGAAACAGCGTCGGTTGATGTGTTCCAGGGTGGCGGGGTGCAGTGAGGGACAGTTCAGGATGGACCGTGAAACAGTGTCTGTTGGTGTGTTAAACGGTGGCGTAGTGCAGTGAGGCACAGTTCAGGATGGACTGTGGAGCAGTGTCTGTTGGTGTGTTCCAGGGTGGCAGGTTGAAGTGAGGGACAGTTCAGGATGGACTGTGAAACAGTGTCTGTTGGTGCGTTACAGGGTGGCCGGGTGCAGTGAGGGACAGTTCAGGATGGACTGTGAAACTGTGTCTGCTGGTGTGTTCCAGGGTGGCGGGGTGCAGTGACGGACAGCTCAGGATGAACCGTGAAACAATGTCTGTTGGTGTGTTCCAGGGTGGCGGGGTGCAATGAGGGACAGTTCAGGATGAACCGTGAAACAATGTCTGTTGGTGTGTTCCAGGGTGGCGGGGTGCAGTGACGGACAGCTCAGGATGAAACGTGAAACAGTGTCTGTTGGTGTGTTCCAGGGTGGCGGGGTGCAGTGAGGGACAGTTCAGGATGGACTGTGAAACTGTGTCTGTTGGTGTGTTCCAGGGTGGTGGGGTGCAGTGAGGGACAGTTCAGGATGGACTGTGAAACAGTGTCTGTTGGTGTGTTCCAGGGTGGCGGGGTGCAGTGAGGGACAGTTCAGGATGGACTGTGAAACAGTGTCTGTTGGTGTGTTCCAGGGTGGCGGGGTGCAGTGAGTGACAGTTCAGGATGGACTGTGAAACTGTGTCTGTTGGTGTGTTCCAGGGTGGCGGGGTGCAGTGAGGGACAGTTCAGGATGGACTGTGAAACAGTGTCTGTTGGTGTGTTCCAGGGTGGCGGGGTGCAGTGAGGGACAGTTCAGGATGGACTGTGAAACAGTGTCTGTTGGTGTGTTCCAGGGTGGCGGGGTGAAGTGAGGGACAGTTCAGGATGGACCGTGAAGCAGAGTCTGTTGGTGTGTTCCAGGGTGGCGGGGTGCAGTGAGGGACAGTTCAGGATGGACTGTGAAACAGTGCCTGTTGTTGTGTTCCAGGGTGGCAGGGTGAAGTGAGGAACAGTTCAGGATGGACTGTGAAACAGTGTCTGTTGGTCTGTTCCAGGGTGGCGGTGTGAAGTGAGGGACAGTTCAGGATGAACCATGAAACAGTGTCTGTTGGTGTGTTCCAGGGTGGCGCGATGCAGTGAGGGACAGTTCAGTATGGACTGTGAAACAGTGTCTGTTGGTGTGTCCCAGGGTGGCGGGGTGCAGTGAGGTACAGTTCAGAATGGACTGTGAAACAGTGTCTGTTGGTGTGCTCCAGGGTGGCGGGGTGCTGTGAGGGACAGTTCAGGATGGACCGTGAAACAGCGTCTGTTGATGTGTTCCAGGGTGGCGGGGTGCAGTGAGGGACAGTTCAGGATGGACCGTGAAACAGTGTCTGTTGGTGTGCTCCAGGGTGGCGGGGTGCTGTGAGGGACAGTTCAGGATGGACCGTGAAACAGCGTCTGTTGATGTGTTCCAGGGTGGCGGGGTGCTGTGAGGGACAGTTCAGGATGGACCGTGAAACAGCGTCTGTTGATGTGTTCCAGGGTGGTGGGGTGCAGTGAGGGACAGTTCAGGATGGACTTTGAAACAGTGTCTGTTGGTTTGTTCCAGAGTGGCGGGGTGCAGTGAGGGACAGTTCAGGATGGACTGTGAAACAGTGTCTGTTGGTGTGTTCCAGGGTGGCGGGGTGCAGTGAGGGACAGTTCAGGATGGACTGTGAAACTGTCTGTTGCTGTGTTCCAGGGTGTCGGTGTGCAGTGAGGGACAGTTCAGGATGGACTGTGAAACAGCATCTGTTGGTGTGTTCCAGGGTGGCGGGGTTCAGTGAGGGACAGTTCAGGATGGACTGTGAAACAGTGTCTGTTGGTGTGTTCCAGGGTGGCGGGGTGCAGTGAGGTACAGTTCAGGATGGACCGGTGAACAGCGTCTGTTGATGTGTTCCAGGGTGGCGGGGTGCAGTGAGGGACAGTTCAGCATGGACTGTGAAACAGTGTCTGTTGGTGTGTTCCAGGGTGGCGGGGTGCAGTGAGGTACAGTTCAGAATGGACTGTGAAACAGTGTCTGTTGGTGTGTTCCAGGGTGGCGGGGTGCAGTGAGGGACAGTTCAGGATGGACTGTGAAACAGTGTCTGTTGTTGTGTTCCAGGGTGGCGGGGTGCAGTGAGGGACAGTTCAGGATCGACCGTGAATCATTGTCTGTTGGTCTGTTCCAGGGTGGCGGGGTGCAGTGAGGGACAGTTCCGGATGGACTGTGAAAATGTGTCTGTTGTTGTGTTCCAGGGTGGCGGGGTGCAGTGAGGGAAAGTTCAGAATGGACTGTGAAACAGTGTCTGTTTGTTTGTTACACGGTGGCGTAGTGCAGTGAGGGACAGTTCCGGATGGACTGTGAAACTGTGTCTGTAGGTGTGTTCCAGGGTGTCGAAGTGCAGTGAGGGACAGTTCAGGATGGACTGTGAAACAGCATCTGTTGGTGTGTTCCAGGGTGGCGGGGTGCAGTGAAGGACAGTTCAGGATGGGCCGTGAAACAGTGTCTGTTGGTGTGTTCCAGGGTGGCCGGGTGCAGTGAGGGACAGTTCAGGATGGACTGTGAAAGAGTGTCTGTTGGTGTGTTCCAGGGTGGCGGGGTGCAGTGAGGGACATTTCAGGATAGACTGTGAATCAATGTCTGTTGGTGTGTTCCAGGGTGGGGGGTGCAGAGAGGGACAGTTCAGGATTGACTGTGAAACAGTGTCTGTTGGTGTGTTCCAGGGTGGCGGGGTGCAGTGAGGGACAGTTCAGGATGGACTCTGAAACAGTGTCTATTGGTGTGTTCCAGGGTGGCGGGGTGCAGTGAGGGTCAGTTCAGGATGGACTCTGAAACAGTGTCTATTGGTGTGTTCCAGGGTGGCGGGGTGCAGTGAGGGACAGCTCAGGATGAAACGTGAAATAGTGTCTGTTGTTGTGTTCCAGGGTGGCGGGGTGCAGTGAGGGACAGTTCAGGATGGACTGTGAAACAGTGTCTGTTGGTGTGTTCCAGGGTGGCGGAGTGAAGTGAGGGACAGTTCAGGATGGACCGTGAAGCAGTGTCTGTTGGTGTGTTCCAGGGTGGCGGGGTGCAGTGAGGGACAGTTCAGGATGAACTGTGAAACAGTGCCTGCTGTTGTGTTCCAGGGCGGCGGGGTGCAGTGAGGGACAGTTCAGGATAGACCGTGAAACAGTGTCTGTTGGTCTCTTCCAGGGTGGCGGGGTGCAGTGAGGGACAGTTCAGGATGGACTGTGAATCAGTGTCTGTTGGTGTGTTCCAGGGTGGCGGGGTGCAGTGAGGGACAGTTCAGGATGGACCGTGAAACAGTGTCTGTTGGTCTGATCCAGGGTGGCAGGGTGAAGTGAGGAACAGTTCAGGATGGACTGTGAAACAGTGTCTGTTGGTCTGTTCCAGGGTGGCGGTGTGAAGTGAGGGACAGCTCAGGATGAACCGTGAAACAGTGTCTGTTGGTGTGTTCAAGGGTGGCGGGATGCAGTGAGGGACAGTTCAGTATGGACTGTGAAACAGTTTCTGTTGGTGTGTTCTAGGGTGGCGGGGTGCAGTGAGAGACAGTTCAGGATGGACTGTGAAACAGTGTCTGTTGGTGTGTTCCAGGGTGGCGGGGTGCAGTGAGGTACAGTTCAGAATGGACTGTGAAACAGTGTCTGTTGGTGTGTTCCAGGGTGGCGGGTTGCAATGAGGGACAGTTCAGGATGGACTGTGAAACAGTGTCTGTTGCTGTGTTCCAGGGTGGCGGGGTGCAGTGAGGGACAGTACCGGATGGACTGTGAAAGTGTGTCTGTTGGTGTGTTCCAGGGTGGCGGGGTGCAGTGAGGGAAAGTTCAGAATGGACTGTGAAACAGTGTCTGTTGGTCTGTTCCAGGGTGGCGGGGTGCAGTGAGGGACAGTTCAGGATGGACTGTCAAACAATGTCTGTTGGTGTGTTCCAGGGTGGCGGGGTGCAGTGAGGGACAGCTCAGGATGAACTGTGAAACAGTGCCTGTTGATGTGTTCCAGGGTGGCGGAGTGCAGTGAGGGACAGTTCAGGATGGACCGTCAAGCAGTGTCTGTTGGTGTGTTCCAGGGTGGCGGGGTGCAGTGAGGGACAGTTCAGGATGGACTGTGAAACAGTGTCTGTTGGTGTGTTCCAGGGTGGCGGGGTGCAGTGAGGTACAGTTCAGAATGGACTGTGAAACAGTGTCTGTTGGTGTGTTCCAGGGTGGCGGGGTGCAGTGAGGGACAGTTCAGGATGGACCGGTGAACAGCGTCTGTTGGCGTGTTCCAGGGTGGCGGGGTGCAGTGAGGGACAGTTCAGTATCGACTGTGAAACAGTGTCTGTTGGTGTGTTCCAGGGTGGCAGGGTGCAGTGAGGGACAGTTCAGGATGGACCGTGAAACGGTGTCTGTTGGTGTGTTCCAGGGTGGCGGGGTGCAGTGAGGGACAGTTCAGGTTGGACCGTGAAACAGCGTCTGTTGGTGTGTTCCAGGGTGGCGGGGTGCAGTGAGGGACAGTTCAGGATGGACCGTGAAACAGTGTCTGTTGGTCTGTTCCAGGGTGGCGGGGTGAAGTGAGGAACAGTTCAGAATGGACCGTGAAACAGTGTCTGTTGGTGTGTTCCAGGGTGGCAGGGTGCAGTGAAGGACAGTTCAGGATGGGCCGTGAAACAGTGTCTGTTGGTGTGTTACAGGGTGGCCGGGTGCAGTGAGGGACAGTTCAGGATGGACTGTGAAACAGTGTCTGTTGGTGTGTTCCAGGGTGGCGGAGTGCAGTGAGGCACAGTTCAGGATGGACTGTGGAGCTGTGTCTGTTGGTGTGTTCCAGGGTGGCAGGGTGCAGTGAAGGACAGTTCAGGATGGGCCGTGAAACAGTGTCTGTTGGTGTGTTACAGGGTGGCCGGGTGCAGTGAGGGACAGTTCAGGATAGACTGTGAATCAGTGTCTGTTGGTGTGTTCCAGGGTGGGGGGTGCAGTGAGGGACAGTTCAGGATTGACTGTGAAACAGTGTCTGTTGGTGTGTTCCAGGGTGGCGGGGTGCAGTGAGGGACAGTTCAGGATCTACTGTGAAAATGTGTCTGCTGGTGTGTTCCAGGGTGGCGGGGTGCAGTGAGGGACAGTTCAGGATGGACTGTGAAACAACGTCTGTTGGTGTGTTCCAGGGTGGCGGTGTGCAGTGAGGGACAGTTCAGGATGGACTGTGAAACAGTGTCTGTTGGTGTGTTCCAGGGTGGCGGGGTGCAGTGAGGGACAGTTCAGGATGGACTGTGAAACAACGTCTGTTGGTGTGTTCCAGGGTGGCGGGGTGCAGTGAGGGTCAGTTCAGGATGGACTCTGAAACAGTGTCTGTTGGTTTGTTCACGGGTGGCGGGGTGAAGTGAGGGAAAGTTCAGAATGGACTGTGAAACAGTGTCTGTTGGTTTGTTCCAGGGTGGCGGGGTGCAGTGAGGGACAGTTCAGGACGGACTGTGAAACAACGTCTGTTGGTGTGTTCCAGGGTGGCGGGGTGCAGTGAGGGACAGTTCAGGATGAACCGTGAAACAATGTCTGTTGGTGTGTTCCAGGGTGGCGGGGTGCAGTGAGGGACAGCTCAGGATGAAACGTGAAACGGTGTCTGTTGGTGTGTTCCAGGGTGGCGGGGTGCAGTGTGGGACAGTTCAGGATGGACTGTGAAACTGTGTCTGTTGGTGTGTTCCAGGGTGGTGGGGTGCAGTGGGGGACAGTTCTGGATGGACTGTGAAACTGTGTCTGTTGGTGTGTTCCAGGGTGGCGGGGTGCAGTGAGGGACAGTTCAGGATGGACTGTGAAACAGTGTCTGTTGGTGTGTTCCACGGTGGCGGGGTGAAGTGAGGGACAGTTCAGGATGGACCGTGAAGCAGTGTCTGTTGGTGTGTTCCAGGGTGGCGGGGTGAAGTGAGGGAAAGTTCAGGATGGACTGTCAAACAATGTCTGTTGGTGTGTTCCAAGGTGGCGGGTTGCAATGAGGGACAGTTCAGGATGGACTGTGAAACAGTGTCTGTTGGTGTGTTCCAGGGTGGTGGGGTGCAGTGAGGGACAGTTCAGGATGGACTGTGAAACAGTGTCTGTTGGTGTGTTCCAGGGTGGCGGGGTGCAGTGAGGGACAGTTCAGGATGGACTGTGAAACAGTGTCTGTTGGTGTGTTCCAGGGTGGCGGGGTGCAGTGAGTGACAGTTCAGGATGGACTGTGAAACTGTGTCTGTTGGTGTGTTCCAGGGTGGCGGGGTGCAGTGAGGGACAGTTCAGGATGGACTGTGAAACAGTGTCTGTTGGTGTGTTCCAGGGTGGCGGGGTGCAGTGAGGGACAGTTCAGGATCTACTGTGAAAATGTGTCTGCTGGTGTGTTCCAGGGTGGCGGGGTGCAGTGAGGGACAGTTCAGGATGGACTGTGAAACAACGTCTGTTGGTGTGTTCCAGGGTGGCGGTGTGCAGTGAGGGACAGTTCAGGATGGACTGTGAAACAGTGTCTGTTGGTGTGTTCCAGGGTGGCGGGGTGCAGTGAGGGACAGTTCAGGATGGACTGTGAAACAACGTCTGTTGGTGTGTTCCAGGGTGGCGGGGTGCAGTGAGGGTCAGTTCAGGATGGACTCTGAAACAGTGTCTGTTGGTTTGTTCACGGGTGGCGGGGTGAAGTGAGGGAAAGTTCAGAATGGACTGTGAAACAGTGTCTGTTGGTTTGTTCCAGGGTGGCGGGGTGCAGTGAGGGACAGTTCAGGACGGACTGTGAAACAACGTCTGTTGGTGTGTTCCAGGGTGGCGGGGTGCAGTGAGGGACAGCTCAGGATGAAACGTGAAACGGTGTCTGTTGGTGTGTTCCAGGGTGGCGGGGTGCAGTGTGGGACAGTTCAGGATGGACTGTGAAACTGTGTCTGTTGGTGTGTTCCAGGGTGGTGGGGTGCAGTGGGGGACAGTTCTGGATGGACTGTGAAACTGTGTCTGTTGGTGTGTTCCAGGGTGGCGGGGTGCAGTGAGGGACAGTTCAGGATGGACTGTGAAACAGTGTCTGTTGGTGTGTTCCACGGTGGCGGGGTGAAGTGAGGGACAGTTCAGGATGGACCGTGAAGCAGTGTCTGTTGGTGTGTTCCAGGGTGGCGGGGTGAAGTGAGGGAAAGTTCAGGATGGACTGTCAAACAATGTCTGTTGGTGTGTTCCAAGGTGGCGGGTTGCAATGAGGGACAGTTCAGGATGGACTGTGAAACAGTGTCTGTTGGTGTGTTCCAGGGTGGTGGGGTGCAGTGAGGGACAGTTCAGGATGGACTGTGAAACAGTGTCTGTTGGTGTGTTCCAGGGTGGCGGGGTGCAGTGAGGGACAGTTCAGGATGGACTGTGAAACAGTGTCTGTTGGTGTGTTCCAGGGTGGCGGGGTGCAGTGAGTGACAGTTCAGGATGGACTGTGAAACTGTGTCTGTTGGTGTGTTCCAGGGTGGCGGGGTGCAGTGAGGGACAGTTCAGGATGGACTGTGAAACAGTGTCTGTTGGTGTGTTCCAGGGTGGCGGGGTGCAGTGAGGGACAGTTCAGGATGGACTGTGAAACAGTGTCTGTTGGTGTGTTCCAGGGTGGCGGGGTGAAGTGAGGGACAGTTCAGGATGGACCGTGAAGCAGAGTCTGTTGGTGTGTTCCAGGGTGGCGGGGTGCAGTGAGGGACAGTTCAGGATGGACTGTGAAACAGTGCCTGTTGTTGTGTTCCAGGGTGGCAGGGTGAAGTGAGGAACAGTTCAGGATGGACTGTGAAACAGTGTCTGTTGGTCTGTTCCAGGGTGGCGGTGTGAAGTGAGGGACAGTTCAGGATGAACCATGAAACAGTGTCTGTTGGTGTGTTCCAGGGTGGCGCGATGCAGTGAGGGACAGTTCAGTATGGACTGTGAAACAGTGTCTGTTGGTGTGTCCCAGGGTGGCGGGGTGCAGTGAGGTACAGTTCAGAATGGACTGTGAAACAGTGTCTGTTGGTGTGCTCCAGGGTGGCGGGGTGCTGTGAGGGACAGTTCAGGATGGACCGTGAAACAGCGTCTGTTGATGTGTTCCAGGGTGGCGGGGTGCAGTGAGGGACAGTTCAGGATGGACCGTGAAACAGTGTCTGTTGGTGTGCTCCAGGGTGGCGGGGTGCTGTGAGGGACAGTTCAGGATGGACCGTGAAACAGCGTCTGTTGATGTGTTCCAGGGTGGCGGGGTGCTGTGAGGGACAGTTCAGGATGGACCGTGAAACAGCGTCTGTTGATGTGTTCCAGGGTGGCGGGGTGCAGTGAGGGACAGTTCCGGATGGACTGTGAAAATGTGTCTGTTGTTGTGTTCCAGGGTGGCGGGGTGCAGTGAGGGAAAGTTCAGAATGGACTGTGAAACAGTGTCTGTTTGTTTGTTACACGGTGGCGTAGTGCAGTGAGGGACAGTTCCGGATGGACTGTGAAACTGTGTCTGTAGGTGTGTTCCAGGGTGTCGGTGTGCAGTGAGGGACAGTTCAGGATGGACTGTGAAACAGCATCTGTTGGTGTGTTCCAGGGTGGCGGGGTGCAGTGAAGGACAGTTCAGGATGGGCCGTGAAACAGTGTCTGTTGGTGTGTTCCAGGGTGGCCGGGTGCAGTGAGGGACAGTTCAGGATGGACTGTGAAAGAGTGTCTGTTGGTGTGTTCCAGGGTGGCGGGGTGCAGTGAGGGACATTTCAGGATAGACTGTGAATCAATGTCTGTTGGTGTGTTCCAGGGTGGGGGGTGCAGAGAGGGACAGTTCAGGATTGACTGTGAAACAGTGTCTGTTGGTGTGTTCCAGGGTGGCGGGGTGCAGTGAGGGACAGTTCAGGATGGACTCTGAAACAGTGTCTATTGGTGTGTTCCAGGGTGGCGGGGTGCAGTGAGGGTCAGTTCAGGATGGACTCTGAAACAGTGTCTATTGGTGTGTTCCAGGGTGGCGGGGTGCAGTGAGGGACAGCTCAGGATGAAACGTGAAATAGTGTCTGTTGTTGTGTTCCAGGGTGGCGGGGTGCAGTGAGGGACAGTTCAGGATGGACTGTGAAACAGTGTCTGTTGGTGTGTTCCAGGGTGGCGGAGTGAAGTGAGGGACAGTTCAGGATGGACCGTGAAGCAGTGTCTGTTGGTGTGTTCCAGGGTGGCGGGGTGCAGTGAGGGACAGTTCAGGATGAACTGTGAAACAGTGCCTGCTGTTGTGTTCCAGGGCGGCGGGGTGCAGTGAGGGACAGTTCAGGATAGACCGTGAAACAGTGTCTGTTGGTCTCTTCCAGGGTGGCGGGGTGCAGTGAGGGACAGTTCAGGATGGACTGTGAATCAGTGTCTGTTGGTGTGTTCCAGGGTGGCGGGGTGCAGTGAGGGACAGTTCAGGATGGACCGTGAAACAGTGTCTGTTGGTCTGATCCAGGGTGGCAGGGTGAAGTGAGGAACAGTTCAGGATGGACTGTGAAACAGTGTCTGTTGGTCTGTTCCAGGGTGGCGGTGTGAAGTGAGGGACAGCTCAGGATGAACCGTGAAACAGTGTCTGTTGGTGTGTTCAAGGGTGGCGGGATGCAGTGAGGGACAGTTCAGTATGGACTGTGAAACAGTTTCTGTTGGTGTGTTCTAGGGTGGCGGGGTGCAGTGAGAGACAGTTCAGGATGGACTGTGAAACAGTGTCTGTTGGTGTGTTCCAGGGTGGCGGGGTGCAGTGAGGTACAGTTCAGAATGGACTGTGAAACAGTGTCTGTTGGTGTGTTCCAGGGTGGCGGGTTGCAATGAGGGACAGTTCAGGATGGACTGTGAAACAGTGTCTGTTGCTGTGTTCCAGGGTGGCGGGGTGCAGTGAGGGACAGTACCGGATGGACTGTGAAAGTGTGTCTGTTGGTGTGTTCCAGGGTGGCGGGGTGCAGTGAGGGAAAGTTCAGAATGGACTGTGAAACAGTGTCTGTTGGTCTGTTCCAGGGTGGCGGGGTGCAGTGAGGGACAGTTCAGGATGGACTGTCAAACAATGTCTGTTGGTGTGTTCCAGGGTGGCGGGGTGCAGTGAGGGACAGCTCAGGATGAACTGTGAAACAGTGCCTGTTGATGTGTTCCAGGGTGGCGGAGTGCAGTGAGGGACAGTTCAGGATGGACCGTCAAGCAGTGTCTGTTGGTGTGTTCCAGTGTGGCGGGTTGCAGTGAGGGACAGTTCAGGATGGACTGTGAAACAGTGTCTGTTGGTGTGTTCCAGGGTGGCGGGGTGCAGTGAGGGACAGTTCAGGATGGACTGTGAAACAGTGTCTGTTGTTGTGTTCCAGGGTGGCGGGGTGCAGTGAGGGACAGTTCAGGATCGACCGTGAATCATTGTCTGTTGGTCTGTTCCAGGGTGGCGGGGTGCAGTGAGGGACAGCTCAGGATGAACCGTGAAACAGTGTCTGTTGGCGTGTTCCAGGGTGGCGGGGTGCAGTGAGGGACAGTTCAGTATCGACTGTGAAACAGTGTCTGTTGGTGTGTTCCAGGGTGGCAGGGTGCAGTGAGGGACAGTTCAGGATGGACCGTGAAACGGTGTCTGTTGGTGTGTTCCAGGGTGGCGGGGTGCAGTGAGGGACAGTTCAGGTTGGACCGTGAAACAGCGTCTGTTGGTGTGTTCCAGGGTGGCGGGGTGCAGTGAGGGACAGTTCAGGATGGACCGTGAAACAGTGTCTGTTGGTCTGTTCCAGGGTGGCGGGGTGAAGTGAGGAACAGTTCAGAATGGACCGTGAAACAGTGTCTGTTGGTGTGTTCCAGGGTGGCAGGGTGCAGTGAAGGACAGTTCAGGATGGGCCGTGAAACAGTGTCTGTTGGTGTGTTACAGGGTGGCCGGGTGCAGTGAGGGACAGTTCAGGATGGACTGTGAAACAGTGTCTGTTGGTGTGTTCCAGGGTGGCGGAGTGCAGTGAGGCACAGTTCAGGATGGACTGTGGAGCTGTGTCTGTTGGTGTGTTCCAGGGTGGCAGGATGCAGTGAAGGACAGTTCAGGATGGGCCGTGAAACAGTGTCTGTTGGTGTGTTACAGGGTGGCCGGGTGCAGTGAGGGACAGTTCAGGATAGACTGTGAATCAGTGTCTGTTGGTGTGTTCCAGGGTGGGGGGTGCAGTGAGGGACAGTTCAGGATTGACTGTGAAACAGTGTCTGTTGGTGTGTTCCAGGGTGGCGGGGTGCAGTGAGGGACAGTTCAGGATCTACTGTGAAAATGTGTCTGCTGGTGTGTTCCAGGGTGGCGGGGTGCAGTGAGGGACAGTTCAGGATGGACTGTGAAACAACGTCTGTTGGTGTGTTCCAGGGTGGCGGTGTGCAGTGAGGGACAGTTCAGGATGGACTGTGAAACAGTGTCTGTTGGTGTGTTCCAGGGTGGCGGGGTGCAGTGAGGGACAGTTCAGGATGGACTGTGAAACAACGTCTGTTGGTGTGTTCCAGGGTGGCGGGGTGCAGTGAGGGTCAGTTCAGGATGGACTCTGAAACAGTGTCTGTTGGTTTGTTCCAGGGTGGCGGGGTGCAGTGAGGGACAGTTCAGGACGGACTGTGAAACAACGTCTGTTGGTGTGTTCCAGGGTGGCGGGGTGCAGTGAGGGACAGTTCAGGATGAAACGTGAAACGGTGTCTGTTGGTGTGTTCCAGGGTGGCTGGGTGCAGTGAGGGACAGCTCAGGATGAAACGTGAAACAGTGTCTGTTGGTGTGTTCCAGGGTGGCGGGGTGCAGTGTGGGACAGTTCAGGATGGACTGTGAAACTGTGTCTGTTGGTGTGTTCCAGGGTGGCGGGGTGCAGTGAGGGACAGTTCAGGATGGACTGTGAATCTGTGTCTGTTGGTGTGTTCCAGGGTGACGGGGTGCAGTGAGGGACAGTTCAGGATGGACTGTGAAACAGTGTCTGTTGGTGTGTTCCACGGTGGCGGGGTGAAGTGAGGGACAGTTCAGGATGGACCGTGAAGCAGTGACTGTTGGTGTGTTCCAGGGTGGCGGGGTGAAGTGAGGGAAAGTTCAGAATGGACTGTGAAACAGTGTCTGTTGGTTTGTTCCAGGGTGGCGGGGTGCAGTGAGGGACAGTTCAGGACGGACTGTGAAACAACGTCTGTTGGTGTGTTCCAGGGTGGCGGGGTGCAGTGAGGGACAGTTCAGGATGAACCGTGAAACAATGTCTGTTGGTGTGTTCCAGGGTGGCGGGGTGCAGTGAGGGACAGTTCAGGATGAACCGTGAAACAATGTCTGTTGGTGTGTTCCAGGGTGGCGGGGTGCAGTGAGGGACAGCTCAGGATGAAACGTGAAACGGTGTCTGTTGGTGTGTTCCAGGGTGGCGGGGTGCAGTGTGGGACAGTTCAGGATGGACTGTGAAACTGTGTCTGTTGGTGTGTTCCAGGGTGGCGGGGTGCAGTGTGGGACAGTTCAGGATGGACTGTGAAACTGTGTCTGTTGGTGTGTTCCAGGGTGGCGGGGTGCAGTGAGGGACAGTTCAGGATGGACTGTGAAACAGTGTCTGTTGGTGTGTTCCACGGTGGCGGGGTGAAGTGAGGGACAGTTCAGGATGGACCGTGAAGCAGTGTCTGTTGGTGTGTTCCAGGGTGGCGGGGTGAAGTGAGGGAAAGTTCAGGATGGACTGTCAAACAATGTCTGTTGGTGTGTTCCAAGGTGGCGGGTTGCAATGAGGGACAGTTCAGGATGGACTGTGAAACAGTGTCTGTTGCTGTGTTCCAGGGTGGCGGGGTGCAGTGAGGGACAGTACCGGATGGACTGTGAAAGTGTGTCTGTTGGTGTGTTCCAGGGTGGCGGGGTGCAGTGAGGGACAGTTTAGGATGGACTGTCAAACAATGTCTGTTGGTGTGTTCCAGGGTGGCGGGGTGCAGTGAGGGACAGCTCAGGATGAACTGTGAAACAGTGCCTGTTGATGTGTTCCAGGGTGGCGGAGTGCAGTGAGGGACAGTTCAGGATGGACTGTCAAGCAGTGTCTGTTGGTGTGTTCCAGTGTGGCGGGTTGCAGTGAGGGACAGTTCAGGATGGACTGTGAAACAGTGTCTGTTGGTGTGTTCCAGGGTGGCGGGGTGCAGTGAGGGACAGTTCAGGATGGACTGTGAAACAGTGTCTGTTGTTGTGTTCCAGGGTGGCGGGGTGCAGTGAGGGACAGTTCAGGATCGACCGTGAATCATTGTCTGTTGGTCTGTTCCAGGGTGGCGGGGTGCAGTGAGGGACAGCTCAGGATGAACCGTGAAACAGTGTCTGTTGGCGTGTTCCAGGGTGGCGGGGTGCAGTGAGGGACAGTTCAGTATCGACTGTGAAACAGTGTCTGTTGGTGTGTTCCAGGGTGGCAGGGTGCAGTGAGGGACAGTTCAGGATGGACCGTGAAACGCTGTCTGTTGGTGTGTTCCAGGGTGGCGGGGTGCAGTGAGGGACAGTTCAGGTTGGACCGTGAAACAGCGTCTGTTGGTGTGTTCCAGGGTGGCAGGGTGCAGTGAGGCACAGTTCAGGATGGACTGTGGAGCTGTGTCTGTTGGTGTGTTCCAGGGTGGCAGGGTGCAGTGAAGGACAGTTCAGGATGGGCCGTGAAACAGTGTCTGTTGGTGTGTTACAGGGTGGCCGGGTGCAGTGAGGGACAGTTCAGGATAGACTGTGAATCAGTGTCTGTTGGTGTGTTCCAGGGTGGGGGGTGCAGTGAGGGACAGTTCAGGATTGACTGTGAAACAGTGTCTGTTGGTGTGTTCCAGGGTGGCGGGGTGCAGTGAGGCACAGTTCAGGATCTACTGTGAAAATGTGTCTGCTGGTGTGTTCCAGGGTGGCGGGGTGCAGTGAGGGACAGTTCAGGATGGACTGTGAAACAACGTCTGTTGGTGTGTTCCAGGGTGGCGGTGTGCAGTGAGGGACAGTTCAGGATGGACTGTGAAACAGTGTCTGTTGGTGTGTTCCAGGGTGGCGGGGTGCAGTGAGGGACAGTTCAGGATGGACTGTGAAACAACGTCTGTTGGTGTGTTCCAGGGTGGCGGGGTGCAGTGAGGGTCAGTTCAGGATGGACTCTGAAACAGTGTCTGTTGGTTTGTTCCAGGGTGGCGGGGTGCAGTGAGGGACAGTTCAGGACGGACTGTGAAACAACGTCTGTTGGTGTGTTCCAGGGTGGCGGGGTGCAGTGAGGGACAGTTCAGGATGAACCGTGAAACAATGTCTGTTGGTGTGTTCCAGGGTGGCGGGGTGCAGTGAGGGACAGCTCAGGATGAAACGTGAAACGGTGTCTGTTGGTGTGTTCCAGGGTGGCGGGGTGCAGTGTGGGACAGTTCAGGATGGACTGTGAAACAGTGTCTGTTGGTGTGTTCCACGGTGGCGGGGTGCAGTGAGGGACAGTTCAGGATGGACCGTGAAGCAGTGTCTGTTGGTCTTTTCCAGGGTGGTGGGGTGCAGTGGGGGACAGTTCTGGATGGACTGTGAAACTGTGTCTGTTGGTGTGTTCCAGGGTGGCGGGGTGCAGTGAGGGACCGTTCAGGATGGACTGTGAAACAGTGTCTGTTGGTGTGTTCCACGGTGGCGGGGTGCAGTGAGGGAAAGTTCAGAATGGACTGTGAAACAGTGTCTGTTGGTCGGTTCCAGGGTGGCGGGGTGCAGTGAGGGACAGTTCAGGATGGACTGTCAAACAATGTCTGTTGGTGTGTTCCAAGGGTGGCGGGGTGCATTGAGGGACAGTTCAGGATGGACCGTGAAACAGTGCCTGTTGATGTGTTCCAGGGTGGCGGGGTGCAGTGAGAGTCAGTTCAGGATGGTCTGTGAAACAGTGTCTGTTGGTGTGTTCCAGGGTGGCGGAGTGCAGTGAGAGACAGTTCAGGTTGGACCGTGAAACAGTGTCTGTTGGTGTGTTCCAGGGTGGCGGGGTGAAGTGAAGGACAGTTCAGGATGGACCGTGAAGCAGTGCCTGTTGGTGTGTTCCAGGGGGGCGGGGTGCAGTGAGGGACAGTTCAGGATGGACTGTGAAACAGTGTCTGTTGGTGTGTTCCAGGGTGGCGGGGTGCAGTGAGGGACAGTTCAGAATGGACTGTGAAACAGTGTCTGTTGGTGTGTTCCCGGGTGGCGGGGTGCAGTGAGGGACAGCTCAGGATGAACCGTGAAACAGTGTCTGTTGGCGTGTTCCAGGGTGGCGGGGTGCAGTGATGGACAGTTCAGTATCGACTGTGAAATACTGTCTGTTGGTGTGTTCCAGGGTGGCAGGGTGCAGTGAGGGACAGTTCAGGATGAACCGTGAAACGGTGTGTGTTGGTGTGTTCCAGGGTGGCGGGGTGCAGTGAGGGACAGTTCAGTATCGACTGTGAAACAGTGTCTGTTGGTGTGTTCCAGGGTGGCAGGGTGCAGTGAGGGACAGTTCAGGATGGACCGTGAAACAGTGTCTGTTGGTGTGTTCCAGGGTGGCGGGGTGCAGCGAGAGTCACTTCAGGATGGACCGTGAAACAGTGCCTGTTGGTGTGTTCCAGGGTGGCGGGGTGCAGTGAGGGACAGTTCAGGATGGACCATGAAACAGTGTCTGTCGGTGTGTTCCAGGGTGGCGGGGTGCAGTGAGGGACAGTTCAGGATGGACTGTGAAACAGTGCGTCTTGTTGTGTTCCAGGGTGGCGGGGTGCAGTGAGGGACAGTTCAGGATGGACCGTGAAACAGTGTCTGTTGGTCTGCTCCAGGGTGGCGGGGTGCAGTGAGGGACAGTTCAGGATGGACTGTGAAACAGTGCCTGTTGTTGTGTTCCAGGGTGGCAGGGTGAAGTGAGGAACAGTTCAGGATGGACTGTGAAACAGTGTCTGTTGGTCTGGTCCAGGGTGGCATTGTGAAGTGAGGTACAGCTCAGGATGAACCATGAAACAGTATCTGTTGGTGTGTTCCAGGGTGGCGGGATGCAGTGAGGGACAGTTCAGTATGGACTGTGAAACAGTGTCTGTTGGTGTGTTCTAGGGTGGCGGGGTGCAGTGAGAGACAGTTCAGGATGGACTGTGGAACAGTGTCTGTTGGTGTGTTCCAGGGTGGCGGGGTGCAGTGAGGTACAGTTCAGGATGGACTGTGAAACAGTGTCTGTTGGTGTGCTCCAGGGTGGCGGGGTGCTGTGAGGGACAGTTCAGGATGGACCGTGAAACAGCGTCGGTTGATGTATTCCAGGGTGGCGGGGTGCAGTGAGGGACAGTTCAGGATGGACCGTGAAACAATGTCTGTTGGTGTGTTACACGGTGGCGCAGTGCAGTGAGGCACAGTTCAGGATGGACTGTGGAGCAGTGTCTCTTGGTGTGTTCCAGGGTGGCGGGGTGCAGTGAGGGACAGTTCAGGATGGACTTTGAAACAGTGTCTGTTGGTTTGTTCCAGGGTGGCGGGGTGCAGTGAGGGACAGTTCAGGATGGGCTGTGAAACTGTGTCTGTTGCTGTGTTCCAGGGTGTCGGTGTGCAGTGAGGGACAGTTCAGGATGGACTGTGAAACAGTGTCTGTTGGTGTGTTCCAGGGTGGCAGTGTGAAGTGAGGGACAGTTCAGGATGGACTGTGAAACAGTGTCTGTTGGTGTGTTACAGGGTGGCCGGGTGCAGTGAGGGACAGTTCAGGATGGACTGTGAAACAGTGTCTGTTGGTGTGTTCCAGGGTGGCGGAGTGCACTGAGGCACAGTTCAGGATGGACTGTGGAGCTGTGTCTGTTGGTGTGTTCCAGGGTGGCGGGGTGCAGTGAGGGACAGTTCAGGATAGACTGTGAATCAGTGTCTGTTGGTGTGTTCCAGGGTGGGGGGTGCAGTGAGGGACAGTTCAGGATGGACTGTGAAACAGTGTCTGTTGGTGTGTTCCAGGGTGGCGGGGTGCAGTGAGGGACAGTTCAGGATGGACTGTGAAACTGTGTCTGCTGGTGTGTTCCAGGGTGGCGGGGTGCAGTGTGGGTCAGTTCAGGATGGACTCTGAAACAGTGTCTGTTGGTGTGTTACAGGGTGGCGGGGTGCAGTGAGGGACAGTTCAGGATGGACTGTGAAACAGTGTCTGTTGGTGTGTTCCAGGGTGGCGGGGTGCAGTGAGGGACAGTTCAGGATGAACCATGAAACAATGTCTGTTGGTGTGTTCCAGGGTGGCGTGGTGCAGTGAGGGACAGCTCAGGATGAACCGTGAAACAGTGCCTGTTGATGTGTTCCAGGGTGGCGGGGTGCAGTGAGAGTCAGTTCAGGATGGTCTGTGAAACAGTGTCTGTTGGTGTGTTCCAGGGTGGCGGAGTGCAGTGAGAGACAGTTCAGGTTGGACCGTGAAACAGTGTCTGTTGGTGTGTTCCAGGGTGGCGGGGTTAAGTGAGGGACAGTTCAGGATGGACCGTCAAGCAGTGTCTGTTGGTGTGTTCCAGGGTGGCGGGTTGCAGTGAGGGACAGTTCAGGATGGACTGTGAAACAGTGTCTGTTGGGGTGTTCCAGGGTGGCGGGGTGCAGTGAGGGACAGTTCAGAATGGACTATTTTATGCAGTGTCTGTTGGTGTGTTCCAGGGTGGCGGGGTGCAGTGAGGGACAGTTCAGGATGGACTGTGAAACTGTGTCTGTTGGTGTGTTCCAGGGTGGCGGGGTGCAGTGAGGGAAAGTTCAGGATGGACTGTGAAACAGTGTCTGTTGGTGTGTTGCAGGGTGGCGGGGTGCAGTGAGGGACAGTTCAGAATGGACTGTGAAACAGTGTCTGTTGGTGTGTTCCAGGGTGGCGGGGTGCAGTGAGGGACAGCTCAGGATGAACCGTGAAACAGTGTCTGTTGGTGTGTTCCAGGGTGGCGGGGTGCAGTGAGGGACAGTTCAGTATCGACTGTGAAACAGTGTCTGTTGGTGTGTTCCAGGGTGGCGGGGTGCAGTGAGGGACAGTTCAGGTTGGACCGTGAAACAGCATCTGTTGGTGTGTTCCAGGGTGGCGGGGTGCAGTGAGGGACAGTTCAGGATGGACTGTGAAACAGTGTCTGTTGGTCTGTTCCAGGGTGGCGGGGTGCAGTGAGGGACAGCTCAGGATGAACCGTGAAACAGTGTCTGTTGGTGTGTTCCAGGGTGGCGGGATGCAGTGAGGGACAGTTCAGTATGGACTGTGAAACAGTGTCTGTTGGTGTGTTCTAGGGTGGCGGGGTGCAGTGAGAGACAGTTCAGGATGGACTGTGAAACAGTGTCTGTTGGTGTGTTCCAGGGTGGCGGGGTGCAGTGAGGGACAGTTCAGGATGGACTGTGAAACGGTGTCTGTTGGTGTGTTCCAGGGTGGCGGGGTGCAGTGAGAGACAGTTCAGGATGGACTGTGAAACGGTGTCTATTGGTGTGTTCCAGGGTGGCGGGGTGCAGTGAGGTACAGTTCAGGATGGACTGTGAAACAGTGACTGTTGTTGTGTTCCAGGGTGGCGGGGTGCAGTGAGGGACAGTTCAGGATCGACCGTGAATCATTGTCTGTTGGTCTGTTCCAGGGTGGCGGGGTGCAGTGAGGGACAGTTCCGGATGGACTGTGAAACTGTGTCTGTTGGTGTGTTCCAGGGTGGCGGGGTGCAGTGAGGGAAAGTTCAGAATGGACTGTGAAACAGTGTCTGTTGGTGTGTTCCAGGGTGGCGGGGTGCAGTGAGAGACAGTTCAGGATGGGCCGTGAAACAGTGTCTGTTGGTGTGTTACAGGGTGGCCGGGTGCAGTGAGGCACAGTTCAGGATGGACTGTGGAGCTGTGTCTGTTGGTGTGTTCCAGGGTGGCGGGGTGCAGTGAGGGACAGTTCAGGATAGACTGTGAATCAGTGTCTGTTGGTGTGTTCCAGGGTGGGGGGTGCAGTGAGGGACAGTTCAGAATTGACTGTGAAACAGTGTCTGTTGGTGTGTTCCAGGGTGGCGGGGTGCAGTGAGAGACAGTTCAGGATAGACTGTGAAAATGTGTCTGCTGGTGTGTTCCAGGGTGGCGGTGTGCAGTGAGGGACAGCTCAGGATGAAACGTGAAACGGTGTCCGTTGGTGTGTTCCAGGGTGGCGGGGTGCAGTGAGGGACAGTTCAGGATGAACTGTGAAACTGTGTCTGTTGGTGTGTTCCAGGGTGGTGGGGTGCAGTGGGGGACAGTTCAGGATGGACTGTGAAACTGTGTCTGTTGGTGTGTTCCAGGGTGGCGGGGTGCAGTGAGGGACAGTTCAGGATGGACTGTGAAACAGTGTCTGTTGGTGTGTTCCACGGTGGCGGGGTGAAGTGAGGGACAGTTCAGGATGGACCGTGAAACAGTGCCTGTTGTTGTGTTCCAGGGTGGCGGGGTGCAGTGAGGGAAAGTTCAGAATGGACTGTGAAACAGTGTCTGTTGGTCGGTTCCAGGATGGCGGGGTGCAGTGAAGGACAGTTCAGGATGGACTGTCAAACAAAGTCTGTTGGTGTTTTCCAGGGTGGCGGGGTGCATTGAGGGACAGCTCAGGATGAACCGTGAAACAGTGCCTGTTGATGTGTTCCAGGGTGGCGGGGTGCAGTGAGAGACAGTTCAGGTTGGACCGTGAAACAGTGTCTGTTGGTGTGTTCCAGGGTGGCGCGTTGCAGTGAGGGACAGTTCAGGATGGACCGTGAAACAGTGCCTGTTGATGTGTTCCAGGGTGGCGGGGTGAAGTGAGGGACAGTTCAGGATGGACCGTGAAGCAGTGTCTGTTGGTGTGTTCCAGGGTGGTGGGGTGAAGTGAGGGACAATTCAGGATGGACCGTGAAGCAGTGTCTGTTGGTGTGTTCCAGGGTGGCGCGTTGCAGTGAGGGACAGTTCAGGATGGACTGTGAAACAGTGTCTGTTGGTGTGTTCCAGGGTGGCGGGGTGCAGTGAGGGACAGTTCAGGATGGACTGTGAAACAGTGTCTGTTGGTGTGTTCCAGGGTGGCGGGGTGCAGTGAGGGTCAGTTCAGGATGGACTCTGAAACAGTGTCTGTTGGTGTGTTCCAGGGTGGCGGGGTGCAGTGAGGGACAGTTCAGGATGGACTGTGAAACAGTGTCTGTTGGTGTGTTCCAGGGTGGCGGGGTGCAATGAGGGACAGTTCAGGATGAACCGTGAAACAATGTCTGTTGGTGTGTTCCAGGGTGGCGGGGTGCAGTGAGGGACAGCTCAGGATGAACCGTGAAACAGTGTCTGTTGGTGTGTTCCAGGGTGGCGGGGTGAAGTGAGGGACAGTTCAGGATGGACTGTGAAACTGTGTCTGTTGGTATGTTCCAGGGTGGCGGGGTGCAGTGAGGGACAGTTCAGGATGGACTGTGAAACAGTGTCTGTTGGTGTGTTCCAGGGTGGCGGGGTGCAGTGAGGGACAGTTCAGGATGGACTGTGAAACAGTGTCTGTTGGTGTGTTCCAGGGTGGCGGTGTGAAGTGAGGGACAGTTCAGGATGGACCGTGAAGCAGTGTCTGTTGGTGTGTTCCAGGGTGGCGGGGTGCAGTGAGGGACAGTTCAGGATGGACTGTGAAACAGTGTCTGTTGTTGTGTTCCAGGGTGGCGGGGTGCAGTGAGGGACAGTTCAGGATCGACCGTGAATCATTGTCTGTTGGTCTGTTCCAGGGTGGCGGGGTGCAGTGAGGGAAAGTTCAGAATGGACTGTGAAACAGTGTCTGTTGGTGTGTTCCAGGGTGGCGGGGTGCAGTGAGAGACAGTTCAGGATGGGCCGTGAAACAGTGTCTGTTGGTGTGTTACAGGGTGGCCGGGTGCAGTGAGGGACAGCTCAGGATGAAACGTGAAACGGTGTCCGTTGGTGTGTTCCAGGGTGGCGGGGTGCAGTGAGGGACAGTTCAGGATGGACTGTGAAACTGTGTCTGTTGGTGTGTTCCAGGGTGGTGGGGTGCAGTGGGGGACAGTTCAGGATGGACTGTGAAACTGTGTCTGTTGGTGTGTTCCAGGGTGGCGGGGTGCAGTGAGGGACAGTTCAGGATGGACGGTGAAACTGTGTCTGTTGGTGTGTTCCAGGGTGGTGGGGTGCAGTGGGGGACAGTTCAGGATGGACTGTGAAACTGTGTCTGTTGGTGTGTTCCAGGGTGGCGGGGTGAAGTGAGGGACAGTTCAGGATGGACCGTGAAGCACTGTCTGTTGGTGTGTTCCAGGGTGGCGGGGTGCAGTGAGGGACAGTTCAGGATGGACTGTGAAACAGTGCCTGTTGTTGTGTTCCAGGGTGGCGGGGTGCAGTGAGGGACAGTTCAGGATGGACTGTGAAACAGTGTCTGTTGGTCGGTTCCAGGATGGCGGGGTGCAGTGAGGGACAGTTCAGGATGAACCGTGAAACAGTGCCTGTTGATGTGTTCCAGGGTGGCGGGGTGCAGTGAGAGACAGTTCAGGTTGGACCGTGAAACAGTGTCTGTTGGTGTGTTCCAGGGTGGCGGGGTGAAGTGAGGGACAGTTCAGGATGGACCGTGAAGCAGTGTCTGTTGGTGTGTTCCAGGGTGGCGCGTTGCAGTGAGGGACAGCTCAGGATGAAACGTGAAACAGTGTCTGTTGGTGTGTTCCAGGGTGGCGGGGTGAAGTGAGGGACAGTTCAGGATGAACCGTGAAACAATGTCTGTTGGTGTGTTCCAGGGTGGCGGGGTGCAGTGAGGGACAGCTCAGGATGAAACGTGAAACAGTGTCTGCTGGTGTGTTCCAGGGTGGTGGGGTGCAGTGAGGGACAGTTCAGGATGGACTGTGAAACTGTGTCTGTTGGTGTGTTCCAGGGTGGAGGGGTGCAGTGAGGGACAGTTCAGGATGGACTGTGAAACTGTGTCTGTTGCTGTGTTCCAGGGTGGTGGGGTGCAGTGAGGGACAGTTCAGGATGGACTGTGAAACAGTGTCTGTTGGTGTGTTCCAGGGTGGCGGGGTGCAGTGAGGGACAGTTCAGGATGGACTGTGAAACAGCGTCTGTTGATGTGTTCCAGGGTGGCGGGGTGCAGTGAGGGACAGTTCAGGATGGACTGTGAAACAGTGTCTGTTGGTGTGTTCCAGGGTGGCGGGGTGCAGTGAGGGACAGTTCAGGATGGACTGTGAAACAGCATCTGTTGGTGTGTTCCAGGGTGGCGGGGTTCAGTGAGGGACAGTTCAGGATGGACTGTGAAACAGTGTCTGTTGGTGTGTTCCAGGGTGGCGGGGTGCAGTGAGGGACAGTTCAGCATGGACTGTGAAACAGCATCTGTTGGTGTGTTCCAGGGTGGCGGGGTTCAGTGAGGGACAGTTAAGGATGGACCAGGGAACAGCATCTGTTGATGTGTTCCAGGGTGGCGGGGTGCAGTGAGGGACAGTTCAGCATGGACCGTGAAACAGTGTCTGTTGGTGTGTTCCAGGGTGGTGGGGTGCAGTGAGGGACAGTTCAGGATGGACCGTGAAACAGTGTCTGTTGGTCTGTTCCAGGGTGGCGGGGTGAAGTGAGGAACAGTTCAGGATGGACTGTGAAACAGTGTCTGTTGGTCTGTTTAGGATGGCGGGGTGCAGTGAGGGACAGCTCAGGATGAACCGTGAAACAGTGTCTGTTGGTGTGTTCCAGGGTGGCGGGATGCAGTGAGGGACAGTTCAGTATGGACTGTGAAACAGTGTCTGTTGGTGTGTTCTAGGGTGGCGGGGTGCAGTGAGAGACAGTTCAGGATGGACTGTGAAACAGTGTCTGTTGGTGTGTTCCAGGGTGGCGGGGTGCAGTGAGGGACAGTTCAGGATGGACTGTGAAACAGTGTCTGTTGGTGTGTTCCAGGGTGGCGGGGTGAAGTGAGGGACAGTTCAGGATGGACCGTGAAACAGTGTCTGTTGGTGTGTTCCTGGGTGGCGGGGTGCAGTGAGGGACAGTTCAGGATGGACTGTGAAACTGTGTCTGTTGGTGTGTTCCAGGGTGGCGGGGTGCAGTGAGGGACAGTTCAGGATGGACTGTGAAACAGTGTCTGTTGGTGTGTTCCAGGGTGGCGGGGTGCAGTGAGGGACAGTTCAGGATGGACTGTGAAACAGTGTCTGTTGGTGTGTTCCAGGGTGGCGGGGTGAAGTGAGGGACAGTTCAGGATGGACCGTGAAGCAGTGTCTGTTGGTGTGTTCCAGGGTGGCGGGGTGCAGTGAGGGACAGTTCAGGATGGACTGTGAAACAGTGCGTATTGTTGTGTTCCAGGGTGGCGGGGTGCAGTGAGGGACAGTTCAGGATGGACTGTGAAACAGTGCCTGTTGTTGTGTTCCAGGGTGGCAGGGTGAAGTGAGGAACAGTTCAGGATGGACTGTGAAACAGTGTCTGTTGGTCTGTTCCAGGGTGGCGGTGTGAAGTGAGGAACAGCTCAGGATGAACCATGAAACAATGTCTGTTGGTGTGTTCCAGGGTGGCGGGATGCAGTGAGGGACAGTTCAGTATGGACTGTGAAACAGTGTCTGTTGGTGTGTTTTCGGGTGGCGGGGTGCAGTGAGAGACAGTTCAGGATGGACTGTGAAACAGTGTCTGTTAATGTGTCCCAGGGTGGCGGGGTGCAGTGAGGGACAGTTCAGGATGGACTGTGAAACAGTGTCTGTTGGTGTGTTCCAGGGTGGCGGGGTGCAGTGAGGGACAGTTCAGGATGGACTGTGAAACAGCATCTGTTGATGTGTTCCAGGGTGGCGGGGTGCAGTGAGGGACAGTTCAGGATGGACTGTGAAACAGTGTCTGTTGGTGTGTTCCAGGGTGGCGGGGTGCAGTGAGGGACAGTTCAGGATGGACTGTGAAACAGCATCTGTTGGTGTGTTCCAGGGTGGCGGGGTTCAGTGAGGGACAGTTCAGGATGGACTGTGAAACAGTGTCTGTTGGTGTGTTCCAGGGTGGCGGGGTGCAGTGAGGGACAGTTCAGCATGGACTGTGAAACAGCATCTGTTGGTGTGTTCCAGGGTGGCGGGGTTCAGTGAGGGACAGTTCAGGATGGACCGGGGAACAGCATCTGTTGATGTGTTCCAGGGTGGCGGGGTGCAGTGAGGGACAGTTCAGCATGGACCGTGAAACAGTGTCTGTTGGTGTGTTCCAGGGTGGTGGGGTGCAGTGAGGGACAGTTCAGGATGGACCGTGAAACAGTGTCTGTTGGTCTGTTCCAGGGTGGCGGGGTGAAGTGAGGAACAGTTCAGGATGGACTGTGAAACAGTGTCTGTTGGTCTGTTTAGGATGGCGGGGTGCAGTGAGGGACAGTTCAGGATGGACCGTGAAACAGTGCCTGTTGGTGTGTTCCAGGGTGGCGGGGTGCAGTGAGGGACAGCTCAGGATGAACCGTGAAACAGTGTCTGTTGGTGTGTTCCATGGTGGCGGGATGCAGTGAGGGACAGTTCAGTATGGACTGTGAAACAGTGTCTGTTGGTGTGTTCTAGGGTGGCGGGCTGCAGTGAGAGACAGTTCAGGATGGACTGTGAAACAGTGTCTGTTGGTGTGTTCCAGGGTGGCGGGGTGCAGTGAGGTACAGTTCAGAATGGACTGTGAAACAGTGTCTGTTGGTGTGTTCCAGGGTGGCGGGGTGCAGTGAGGGACAGTTCAGGATGGACTGTGAAACAGTGTCTGTTGGTCTGTTCCAGGTTGGCGTGGTGAAGTGAGGGACAGTTCCGGATGGACTGTGAAACTGTGTCTGTTGGTGTGTTCCAGGGTGGCGGGGTGCAGTGAAGGACAGTTCAGGCTGGGCCGTGAAACAGTGTCTGTTGGTGTGTTCCAGGGTGGCGGGGTGCAGTGAGGGACAGTTCAGGATGGACTGTGAAACAGTGTCTGTTGGTGTGTTACAGGGTGGCCGGGTGCAGTGAGGGACAGTTCAGGATGGACTGTGAAACAGTGTCTGTTGCTGTGTTCCAGGGTGGCGGGGTGCAGTGAGGGACAGTTCAGGATAGACTGTGAATCAGTGTCTGTTGGTGTGTTCCAGGGTGGGGGGTGCAGTGAGGGACAGTTCAGGATGGACTGTGGAGCTGTGTCTGTTGGTGTGTTCCATGGTGGCGGGGTGCAGTGAGGGACATTTCAGGATAGACTGTGAAACAGTGTCTGTTGGTGTGTTCCAGGGTGGGGGGTGCAGTGAGGGTCAGTTCAGGATGGACTGTGAAACAGTGTCTTTTGGTGTGTTCCAGGGTGGTGGGGTGCAGTGAGGGACAGTTCAGGATAGACTGTGAAACAGTGTCTGTTGGTGTGATCCAGGGTGGGGGGTGCAGTGAGGGTCAGTTCAGGATGGACTGTGAAACAGTGTCTTTTGGTCTGTTCCAGGGTGGCGGGGTGCAGTGAGGGTCAGTTCAGGATGGACTCTGAAACAGTGTCTGTTGGTGTGTTCCAGGGTGGCGGGGTGCAGTGAGGGACAGTTCAGGATGGACCGTGAAGCAGTGTCTGTTGGTGTGTTCCAGGGTGGCGGGGTGCAGTGGGGGACAGTTCAGGATGGACTGTGAAACAGTGCCTGCTGTTGTGTTCCAGGGTGGCGGGGTGCAGTGAGGGACAGTTCAGGATGGACCGTGAAACAGTGTCTGTTGGTCTGTTCCAGGGTGGCGGGGTGCAGTGAGGGACAGTTCAGGATGGACTGTGAATCAGTGTCTGTTGGTGTGTTCCAGGGTGGCGGGGTGCAGTGAGGGACAGTTAAGGATGGACCGTGAAACAGTGTCTGTTGGTCTGATCCAGGGTGGCAGGGTGAAGTGAGGAACAGTTCAGGATGGACTGTGAAACAGTGTCTGTTGGTCTGTTCCAGGGTGGCGGTGTGAAGTGAGGGACAGCTCAGGATGAACCGTGAAACAGTGTCTGTTGGTGTGTTCCAGGGTGGCGGGGTGCAGTGAGGTACAGTTCAGAATGGACTGTGAAACAGTGTCTGTTGGTGTGTTCCAGGGTGGCGGGTTGCAATGAGGGACAGTTCAGGATGGACTGTGAAACAGTGTCTGTTGCTGTGTTCCAGGGTGGCGGGGTGCAGTGAGGGACAGTTCAGGATCGACCGTGAATCAGTGTCTGTTGGTCTGTTCCAGGGTGGCGGGGTGCAGTGAGGGACAGTTCCGGATGGACTGTGAAAGTGTGTCTGTTGGTGTGTTCCAGGGTGGCGGGGTGCAGTGAGGGAAAGTTCAGAATGGACTGTGAAACAGTGTCTGTTGGTCTGTTCCAGGGTGGCGGGGTGCAGTGAGGGACAGTTCAGGATGGACTGTCAAACAATGTCTGTTGGTGTGTTCCAGGGTGGCGGGGTGCAGTGAGGGACAGCTCAGGATGAACCGTGAAACAGTGCCTGTTGATGTGTTCCAGGGTGGCGGGGTGCAGTGAGAGTCAGTTCAGGATGGTCTGTGAAACAGTGTCTGTTTGTGTGTTCCAGGGTGGCGGAGTGCAGTGAGAGACAGTTCAGGTTGGACCGTGAAACAGTGTCTGTTGGTGTGTTCCAGGGTGGCGGGGTGAAGTGAGGGACAGTTCAGGATGGACCGTCAAGCAGTGTCTGTTGGTGTGTTCCAGGGTGGCGGGTTGCAGTGAGGGACAGTTCAGGATGGACTGTGAAACAGTGTCTGTTGGTGTGTTCCAGGGTGGCGGGGTGCAGTGAGGGACAGTTCAGGATGGACTGTTTTATGCAGTGTCTGTTGGTGTGTTCCAGGGTGGCGGGGTGCAGTGAGAGTCACTTCAGGATGGTCTGTGAAGCAGTGTCTGTTGGTGTGTTGCAGGGTGGCGGGGTGCAGTGAGGGACAGTTCAGAATGGACTGTGAAACAGTGTCTGTTGGTGTGTTCCAGGGTGGCGGGGTGCAGTGAGGGACAGCTCAGGATGAACCGTGAAACAGTGTCTGTTGGCGTGTTCCAGGGTGGCGGGGTGCAGTGAGGGACAGTTCAGTATCGACTGTGAAACAGTGTCTGTTGGTGTGTTCCAGGGTGGCAGGGTGCAGTGAGGGACAGTTCAGGATGGACCGTGAAACGGTGTCTGTTGGTGTGTTCCAGGGTGACGGGGTGCAGTGAGGGACAGTTCAGGTTGGACCGTGAAACAGCGTCTGTTGGTGTGTTCCAGGGTGGCGGGGTGCAGTGAGGGACAGTTCAGGATGGACCGTGAAACAGTGTCTGTTGGTCTGTTCCAGGGTGGCGGGGTGAAGTGAGGAACAGTTCAGGATGGACTGTGAAACAGTGTCTGTTGGTGTGTTCTAGGGTGGCGGGGTGCAGTGAGAGACAGTTCAGGATGGACTGTGAAACAGTGTCTGTTGGTGTGTTCCAGGGTGGCGGGGTGCAGTGAGGTACAGTTCAGAATGGACTGTGAAACAGTGTCTGTTGGTGTGTTCCAGGGTGGCGGGGTGCAGTGAGGGACAGTTCAGGATGGACTGTGAAACAGTGTCTGTTGTTGTGTTCCAGGGTGGCGGGGTGCAGTGAGGGACAGTTCAGGATCGACCGTGAATCATTGTCTGTTGGTCTGTTCCAGGGTGGCGGGCTGCAGTGAGGGACAGTTCCGGATGGACTGTGAAACTGTGTCTGTTGGTGTGTTCCAGGGTGGCGGGGTGCAGTGAGGGAAAGTTCAGAATGGACTGTGAAACAGTGTCTGTTGGTGTGTTCCAGGGTGGCGGGGTGCAGTGAGGGACAGTTCAGGATAGACTGTGAATCAGTGTCTGTTGGTGTGTTCCAGGGTGGCGGGGTGCAGTGAGGGACAGTTCAGGATTGACTGTGAAACAGTGTCTGTTGGTGTGTTCCAGGGTGGCGGGGTGCAGTGAGGGTCAGTTCAGGATGGACTCTGAAACAGTGTCTGTTGGTGTGTTCCAGGGTGGCGGGGTGCAGTGAGGGACAGTTCAGGATGGACTGTGAAACAACGTCTGTTGGTGTGTTCCAGGGTGGCGGGGTGCAGTGAGGGACAGTTCAGGATGGACTGTGAAACAACGTCTGTTGGTGTGTTCCACGGTGGCGGGGTGCAGTGAGGGACAGTTCATGATGAACCGTGAAACAATGTCTGTTGGTGTGTTCCAGGGTGGCGGGGTGCAGTGAGGGACTGTTCAGGATGGACTGTGAAACTGTGTCTGTTGGTGTGTTCCAGGGTGGTGGGGTGCAGTGGGGGACAGTTCAGGATGGACTGTGAAACAGTGTCTGTTGGTGTGTTCCAGGGTGGCGGGGTGCAGTGAGGGACAGTTCAGGATGGACTGTGAAACAGTGTCTGTTGGTGTGTTCCAGGGTGGCGGGGTGCAGTGAGGGACAGTTCAGGATCTACTGTGAAAATGTGTCTGCTGGTGTGTTCCAGGGTGGCGGGGTGCAGTGAGGGTCAGTCCAGGATGGACTCTGAAACAGTGTCTGTTGGTGTGTTCCAGGGTGGCGGGGTGCAGTGAGGGACAGTTCAGGATGGACTGTGAAACAACGTCTGTTGGTGTGTTCCAGGGTGGCGGGGTGCAGTGAGGGACAGTTCAGGATGGACTGTGAAACAACGTCTGTTGGTGTGTTCCACGGTGGCGGGGTGCAGTGAGGGACAGTTCAGGATGGACTGTCAAACAAAGTCTGTTGGGGTGTTCCAGGGTGGCGGGGTGCATTGAGGGACAGCTCAGGATGAACCGTGAAACAGTGCCTGTTGATGTGTTCCAGGGTGGCGGGGTGCAGTGAGAGTCAGTTCAGGATGGTCTGTGAAACAGTGTCTGTTGGTGTGTTCCAGGGTGGCGGAGTGCAGTGAGAGACAGTTCAGGTTGGACCGTGAAACAGTGTCTGTTGGTGTGTTCCAGGGTGGCGGGGTGAAGTGAGGGACAGTTGAGGATGGACCGTGAAGCAGTGTCTGTTGGTGTGTTCCAGGGTGGCGGGGTGCAGTGAGAGACAGTTCAGGATGGACTGTTTTATGCAGTGTCTGTTGGTGTGTTCCAGGGTGGCGGGCTGCAGTGAGGGACAGTTCAGGATGAACCGTGAAACAATGTCTGTTGGTGTGTTGCAGGGTGGCGGGGTGCAGTGAGGGACAGTTCAGGATGGACTGTTTTATGCAGTGTCTGTTGGTGTGTTCCAGGGTGGCAGGGTGCAGTGAGGGACAGCTCAGGATGAAACGTGAAACGGTGTCTGTTGGTGTGTTCCAGGGTGGCGGGGTGCAGTGAGGGACAGTTCAGGATGGACTGTGAAACTGTGTCTGTTGGTGTGTTCCAGGGTGGTGGGGTGCAGTGGGGGACAGTTCAGGATGGACTGTGAAACTGTGTCTGTTGGTGTGTTCCAGGGTGGCGGGGTGAAGTGAGGGACAGTTCAGGATGGACCGTGAAGCACTGTCTGTTGGTGTGTTCCAGGGTGGCGGGGTGCAGTGAGGGACAGTTCAGGATGGACTGTGAGACAGTGCCTGTTGTTGTGTTCCAGGGTGGCGGGGTGCAGTGAGGGAAAGTTCAGAATGGACTGTGAAACAGTGTCTGTTGGTCGGTTCCAGGGAGGCGGGGTGCAGTGAGGGACAGTTCAGGTTGGACTGTCAAACAAAGTCTGTTGGTGTGTTCCAGCATGGCGGGGTGCATTGAGGGACAGCTCAGGATGAACCATGAAACAGTGCCTGTTGATGTGTTCCAGGGTGGCGGGGAGCAGTGAGGGACAGTTCAGGATGGACTGTTTTATGCAGTGTCTGTTGGTGTGTTGCAGGGTGGCGGGGTGCAGTGAGTGACAGTTCAGAATGGACTGTGAAACAGTGTCTGTTGGTGTGTTCCCGGGTGGCGGGGTGCAGTGAGTGACAGTTCAGGATGAACCGTGAAACAGTGTCTGTTGGCATGTTCCAGGGTGGCGGGATGCAGTGATGGACAGTTCAGTATCGACTGTGAAATAGTGTCTGTTGGTGTGTTCCAGGGTGGCAGGGTGCAGTGAGGGACAGTTCAGGATGAACCGTGAAACGGTGTGTGTTGGTGTGTTCCAGGGTGGCGGGGTGCAGTGAGGGACAGTTCAGTATCGACTGTGAAACAGTGTCTGTTGGTGTGATCCAGGGTGGCAGGGTGCAGTGAGGGACAGTTCAGGATGGACCGTGAAACAGTGTCTGTTGGTGTGCTACACGGTGGTGTAGTGCAGTGAAGCACAGTTCAGGATGGACTGTGGAGCAGTGTCTGTTGGTGTGTTCCAGGGTGGCGGGGTGCAGTGAGGGAAAGTTCAGGATCGACTGTGAAACAGTGTCTGTTGGTGTGTTCCAGGGTGGCGGGGTGCAGTGAGGGACATTTCATGATGGACTGTGAAACGGTGTCTGTTGGTGTGTTCCAGGGTGGCGGGGTGCAGTGAGGGACAGTTCAGGATGGACTGTGAAACTGTGTCTGTTGCTGTGTTCCAGGGTGTCGGTGTGCAGTGAGGGACAGTTCAGGATGGACTGTGAAACAGTGTCTGTTGGTGTGTTCCAGGGTGGCAGGGTGAAGTGAGGGACAGTTCAGGATGGACTGTGAAACAGCATTTGTTGGTGTGTTCCAGGGTGGCGGGGTGCAGTGAGGGACAGTTCAGGATGGATCGTGAAACAGTGTCTGTTGGTGTGCTCCAGGGTGTCGGGGTGCTGTGAGGGACAGTTCAGGATGGACCGTGAAACAGCGTCTGTTGATCTCTTCCAGGGTGGCGGGGTGCAGTGAGGGACAGCTCAGGATGGACTGTGAAACAGTGTCTGTTGGTGTGTTCCAGGGTGGCGGGGTGCAGTGAGGGACAGTTCAGGATGGACCATGAAACAGTGTCTGTTGGTCTGTTCCGGGGTGGCGGGGTGAAGTGAGGGACAGTTCAGGATGGACCATGAAACAGTGTCTTGCGGGGTGCAGTGAGGGACAGTTCAGGATGGACTGTGAAACAGTGTCTGTTGGTGTGTTCCAGGGTGGCGTAGTGCAGTGAAGCACAGTTCAGGATGGACTGTGGAGCAGTGTCTGTTGGTTTGTTCCAGGGTGGCGGGGTGCAGTGAGGGACCGCTCAGGATGAAACATGAAACAGTGTCTGTTGGTGTGTTCCAGGGTGGCGGGGTGCAGTGAGGGACAGTTCAGGATGGACTGTGAAACTGTGTCTGTTGTTGTGTTCCAGGGTGGTGGGGTGCAGTGGGGGACAGTTCAGGATGGACTGTGAAACTGTGTCTGTTGGTGTGTTCCAGGGTGGCAGGGTGAAGTGAGGGACAGTTCAGGATGGACTGTGAAACAGCATCTGTTGGTGTGTTCCAGGGTGGCGTGGTTCAGTGAGGGACAGTTCAGGATGGAGTGTGAAACAGTGTCTGTAGGTTTGTACCACGGTGGCGGGGTGCAGTGAGGGACAGTTCAGGATGGACCGTGAAACAGTGCCTGTTGGTGTGTTTCAGGGTGGCTGGGTGCAGTGAGGGACAGTTCAGGATGGACCATGAATCAGTGTCTGTTGGTGTGTTCCAGGGTGGCGGGGTTCAGTGAGAGACTGTTCAGGATGGACTGTGAAACAGTGTCTGTTGGTGTGTTCCAGGGTGGCGGGGTGCTGTGAGGGACAGTTCAGGATGGACCGTGAAACAGTGTCTGTTGGTGTGTTCCAGGGTGGCGGGGTGCAGTGAGGGACATTTCAGCATGGACCGTGAAACAGTGTCTGCTGGTGTGTTCCAGGGTGGCGGGGTGCAGTGAGGGACAGTTCAGGATGGACCATGAAACAGTGTCTGTTGGTCTGTTCCAGGGTGGCGGGGTGAAGTGAGGAACAGTTCAGGATGGACTGTGAAACAGTGTCTGTTGGTGTGTTCCAGGGTGGTGGGGTGCAGTGGGGGACAGTTCAGGATGGTCTGTGAAGCAGTGTCTGTTGGTGTGTTCCAGGGTGGCGGGGTGCAGTGAGAGACAGTTCAGGATGGACTGTGAAACAGTGTCTGTTGGTGTGTTCCAGGGTGGTGGGGTGCAGTGAGAGACAGTTCAGGATGGACTGTGAAACAGTGTCTGTTGGTGTGTTGCAGGGTGGCGGGGTGCAGTGAGGGACAGTTCAGAATGGACTGTGAAACAGTGTCTGTTGGAGTGTTCCCGGGTGGCGGGGTGCAGTGAGGCACAGCTCAGGATGAACCGTGAAACAGTGTCTGTTGGTGTGTTCCAGGGTGGCGGGGTGCAGTGAGGGACAGCTCAGGATGGACCGTGAAACAGTGTCTGTTGGTGTGTTCCAGGGTGGCGGGGTGCAGTGAGGGACAGTTCAGTATCGACTGTGAAATAGTGTCTGTTGGTGTGTTCCAGGGTGTCAAGCTGCAGTGAGGGACAGTTCAGGATGAACCGTGAAACGGTGTCTGTTGGTGTGTTCCAGGGTGGCGGGGTGCAGTGAGGGACAGTTCAGTATCGACTGTGAAACAGTGTCTGTTGGTGTGTTCCAGGGTGGCAGGGTGCAGTGAGGGACAGTTCAGGATGGACCGTGAAACAGTGGCTGTTGGTGTGTTCCAGGGTGGCGGGGTGCAGTGAGGGACAGTTCAGGTTGGACCGTGAAACAGCGTCTGTTGGTGTGTTCCAGGGTGGCGGGGTGCAGTGAGGGACAGTTCAGGATGGACTGTGAAACAGTGTCTGTTGGTGTGTTCCAGGGTGGCGGGGTGCAGTGAGAGACAGTTCAGGATGGACTGTGAAACAGTGTCTATTGGTGTGTTGCAGGGTGGCGGGGTGCAGTGAGGGACAGTTCAGGATGGACTGTGAAACAGTGTCTATTGGTGTGTTCCAGGTTGGCGGGGTGCAGTGAGGGAGTGTTCAGGATGGACCGTGAAACAGTGCCTGTTGGTGTGTTCCAGGGTGGCGTAGTGCAGTGAGGCACAGTTCAGGATGGACTGTGGAGCAGTGTCTGTTGGTGTGTTCCAGAGTGGCGGGGTGCAGTGAAGGACAGTTCAGGATGGACCGTGAAACAGTGTCTGTTGGTGTGTTACACGGTGGCGTAGTGCAGTGAGGCACAGTTCAGGATGGACTGTGGAGCAGTGTCTGTTGTTGTGTTCCAGGGTGACGGGCTGCAGTGAGGGACATTTCAGGATGGACTGTGAAACAGTGTCTGTTGGTGTGTTCCAGGGTGGCAGGGTGAAGTGAGGGACAGTTCAGGATGGACTGTGAAACAGCATCTGTTGGTGTGTTCCAGGGTGGCGAGGTTCAGTGAGGGACAGTTCAGGATGGAGTGTGAAACAGTGTCTGTCGGTTTGTACCACGGTGGCGGGGTGCAGTGAGGGACAGTTCAGGTTGGAGTGTGAAACAGTGTCTGTCGGTTTGTACCACGGTGGCGGGGTGCAGTGGGGGACAGTTCAGGATGGACTGTGAAACTGTGTCTGTTGGTGTGTTCCAGGGTGGCGGGGTGCAGTGAGGGGCAGTTCAGGATGGACTGTGAAACAGCATCTGTTGGTGTGTTCCAGGGTGGCGAGGTTCAGTGAGGGACAGTTCAGGATGGACTGTGAAACAGTGTCTGTTGGTCTGTTCCAGGGTGGCGGTGTGCAGTGAGGGACAGTTCAGGATGGACTGTGAAACTGTGTCTGTTGGTGTGTTCCAGGGTGGTGGGGTGCAGTGAGGGACAGTTCAGGATGGACTGTGAAACAGCGTCTGTTGGTTTGTTCCAGGGTGGCGGGGTGCTGTTAGGGACAGTTCAGGATGGACTGTGAAACTGTGTCTGTTGCTGTGTTCCAGGGTGTCGGTGTGCAGTGAGGGACAGTTCAGGATGGACTGTGAAACAGTGTCTGTTGGTGTGTTCCAGGGTGGCGGGGTTCAGTGAGGGACAGTTCAGGATGGAGTGTGAAACAGTGTCTGTTGCTGTGTTCCAGGGTGTCGGTGTGCAGTGAGGGACAGTTCAGGATGGACTGTGAAACTGTGTCTGTTGCTGTGTTCCAGGGTGTCGGTGTGCAGTGAGGGACAGTTCAGGATGGACTGTGAAACAGTGTCTGTTGGTGTGTTCCAGGGTGGCGGGGTGCAGTGAGGGACAGTTCAGGATGGACCATGAAGCAGTGTCTGTTGGTGTGTTCCAGGGTGGCGGGGTTCAGTGAGAGACTGTTCAGGATGGATTGTGAAACAGTGTCTGTTGGTGTGTTCCAGGGTGGCGGGGTGCAGTGAGGGACAGTTCAGGATGGACTGTGAGACAGTGTCTGTTGGTGTGCTCCAGGGTGGCGGGGTGCTGTGAGGGACAGTTCAGGATGGACCGTGAAACAGCGTCTGTTGGTGTGTTCCAGGGTGGCGGGGTGCAGTGAGGGACAGTTCAGCATGGACCGTGAAACAGTGTCTGTTGGTGTGTTCCAGGGTGGCGGGGTGCAGTGAGGGACAGTTCAGGATGGACCGTGAAACAATGTCTGTTGGTGTGTTCCAGGGTGGCGGGGTGCAGTGAGGGACAGCTCAGGATGAAACGTGAAACAGTGTCTGTTGGTGTGTTCCAGGGTGGCGGGGTGCAGTGAGGGACAGTTCAGGATGAACTGTGAAACTGTGTCTGTTGGTGTGTTCCAGGGTGGTGGGGTGCAGTGGGGGACAGTTCAGGATGGACTGTGAAACTGTGTCTGTTGGTGTATTCCAGGGTGGCGGGGTGCAGTGAGGGACAGTGAGGGATGGACTGTGAAACAGCGTCTGTTGGTGTGTTCCGGGGTGGCGGGGTGCAGTGAGGAACAGTTCAGGATGGACTGTGAAACACTGTCTGTTGGTGTGTTCCAGGGTGGCGGGGTGAAGTGAGGGACAGTTCAGGATGAACTGTGAAACAGTGCCTGTTGTTGTGTTCCAGGGTGGCGGGGTGCAGTGAGGGAAAGTTCAGGATGGACCGTGAAACAGTGTCTGTTGGTCTGTTCCAGGGTGGCGGGGTGCAGTGAGGGACAGTTCAGGATGGACCGTGAAACAGTGTCTGTTGGTCTGATCCAGGGTGGCAGGGTGAAGTGAGGAACAGTTCAGGATGGGCTGTGAAACAGTGTCTGTTGGTCTGTTCCAGGGTGGCGGGGTGAAGTGAGGGACAGCTCAGGATGAACCGTGAAACAGTGTCTGTTGGTCTGTTCCAGGGTGGCGGGGTGAAGTGAGGGACTGTTCAGGATGGACTGTGAAACTGTGTCTGTTGGTGTGTTCCAGGGTGGTGGGGTGCAGTGGGGGACAGTTCAGGATGGACTGTGAAACAGTGTCTGTTGGTGTGTTCCAGGGTGGCGGGGTGCAGTGAGGGACAGTTCAGGATCTACTGTGAAAATGTGTCTGCTGGTGTGTTCCAGGGTGGCGGGGTGCAGTGAGGGTCAGTCCAGGATGGACTCTGAAACAGTGTCTGTTGGTGTGTTCCAGGGTGGCGGGGTGCAGTGAGGGACAGTTCAGGATGGACTGTGAAACAACGTCTGTTGGTGTGTTCCAGGGTGGTGGGGTGCAGTGAGGGACAGTTCAGGATGGACTGTGAAACAACGTCTGTTGGTGTGTTCCACGGTGGCGGGGTGCAGTGAGGGACAGTTCAGGATGGACTGTCAAACAAAGTCTGTTGGGGTGTTCCAGGGTGGCGGGGTGCATTGAGGGACAGCTCAGGATGAACCGTGAAACAGTGCCTGTTGATGTGTTCCAGGGTGGCGGGGTGCAGTGAGAGTCAGTTCAGGATGGTCTGTGAAACAGTGTCTGTTGGTGTGTTCCAGGGTGGCGGAGTGCAGTGAGAGACAGTTCAGGTTGGACCGTGAAACAGTGTCTGTTGGTGTGTTCCAGGGTGGCGGGGTGCAGTGAGGGACAGTTCAGGATGAACCGTGAAACAATGTCTGTTGGTGTGTTCCAGGGTGGCGGGGTGCAGTGAGGGACAGTTCAGGATGGACTGTTTTATGCAGTGTCTGTTGGTGTGTTCCAGGGTGGCGGGGTGCAGTGAGGGACAGTTCAGGATGAACCGTGAAACAATGTCTGTTGGTGTGTTCCAGGGTGGCGGGGTGCAGTGAGGGACAGTTCAGGATGGACTGTTTTATGCAGTGTCTGTTGGTGTGTTCCAGGGTGGCAGGGTGCAGTGAGGGACAGCTCAGGATGGAACGTGAAACGGTGTCTGTTGGTGTGTTCCAGGGTGGCGGGGTGCAGTGAGGGACAGTTCAGGATGGACTGTGAAACTGTGTCTGTTGGTGTGTTCCAGGGTGGTGGGGTGCAGTGGGGGACAGTTCAGGATGGACTGTGAAACTGTGTCTGTTGGTGTGTTCCAGGGTGGCGGGGTGCAGTGAGGGACAGTTCAGGATGGACTGTGAAACAGTGTCTGTTGGTGTGTTCCAGGGTGGCGGGGTGCAGTGAGGGACAGTTCAGGATGGACTGTGAGACAGTGCCTGTTGTTGTGTTCCAGGGTGGCGGGGTGCAGTGAGGGAAAGTTCAGAATGGACTGTGAAACAGTGTCTGTTGGTCGGTTCCAGGGAGGCGGGGTGCAGTGAGGGACAGTTCAGGTTGGACTGTCAAACAAAGTCTGTTGGTGTGTTCCAGCATGGCGGGGTGCATTGAGGGACAGCTCAGGATGAACCATGAAACAGTGCCTGTTGATGTGTTCCAGGGTGGCGGGGTGCAGTGAGAGTCAGTTCAGGATGGTCTGTGAAACAGTGTCTGTTGGTGTGTTCCAGGGTGGCGGAGTGCAGTGAGAGACAGTTCAGGTTGGACCGTGAAACAGTGTCTGTTGGTGTGTTCCAGGGTGGCGGGGTGAAGTGAGGGACAGTTCAGGATGGACCGTGAAGCAGTATCTGTTGGTGTGTTCCAGGGTGGCGCGTTGCAGTGAGGGACAGTTCAGAATGGACTGTGAAACAGTGTCTGTTGGTGTGTTCCAGGGTGGCGGGGAGCAGTGAGGGACAGTTCAGGATGGACTGTTTTATGCAGTGTCTGTTGGTGTGTTCCAGGGTGGCGGGGTGCAGTGAGAGTCACTTCAGGATGGTCTGTGAAGCAGTGTCTGTTGGTGTGTTGCAGGGTGGCGGGGTGCAGTGAGTGACAGTTCAGAATGGACTGTGAAACAGTGTCTGTTGGTGTGTTCCCGGGTGGCGGGGTGCAGTGAGTGACAGTTCAGGATGAACCGTGAAACAGTGTCTGTTGGCATGTTCCAGGGTGGCGGGATGCAGTGATGGACAGTTCAGTATCGACTGTGAAATAGTGTCTGTTGGTGTGTTCCAGGGTGGCAGGGTGCAGTGAGGGACAGTTCAGGATGAACCGTGAAACGGTGTGTGTTGGTGTGTTCCAGGGTGGCGGGGTGCAGTGAGGGACAGTTCAGTATCGACTGTGAAACAGTGTCTGTTGGTGTGATCCAGGGTGGCAGGGTGCAGTGAGGGACAGTTCAGGATGGACCGTGAAACAGTGTCTGTTGGTGTGCTACACGGTGGTGTAGTGCAGTGAAGCACAGTTCAGGATGGACTGTGGAGCAGTGTCTGTTGGTGTGTTCCAGGGTGGCGGGGTGCAGTGAGGGACAGTTCAGGATCGAGTGTGAAACAGTGTCTGTTGGTGTGTTCCAGGGTGGCGGGGTGCAGTGAGGGACATTTCATGATGGACTGTGAAACAGTGTCTGTTGGTGTGTTCCAGGGTGGCGGGGTGCAGTGAGGGACAGTTCAGGATGGACTGTGAAACTGTGTCTGTTGCTGTGTTCCAGGGTGTCGGTGTGCAGTGAGGGACAGTTCAGGATGGACTGTGAAACAGTGTCTGTTGGTGTGTTCCAGGGTGGCAGGGTGAAGTGAGGGACAGTTCAGGATGGACTGTGAAACAGCATTTGTTGGTGTGTTCCAGGGTGGCGGGGTGCAGTGAGGGACAGTTCAGGATGGATCGTGAAACAGTGCCTGTTGGTGTGTTTCAGGGTGGCGGGGTGCAGTGAGGGACATTTCAGGGTGGACCATGAAGCAGTGTCTGTTGGTGTGTTCCAGGGTGGCGGGGTTCAGTGAGAGACTGTTCAGGATGGACTGTGAAACAGTGTCTGTTGGTGTGTTCCAGGGTGGCGGGCTGCAGTGAGGGACAGTTCAGGATGGACCATGAAACAGTGTCTGTTGGTCTGTTCCAGGGTGGCGGGGTGAAGTGAGGAACAGTTCAGGATGGACTGTGAAACAGTGTCTGTTGGTGTGTTCCAGGGTGGCGGGGTGCAGTGAGGGACAGTTCAGGATGGACCATGAAACAGTGTCTGTTGGTCTGTTCCAGGGTGGCGGGGTGAAGTGAGGAACAGTTCAGGATGGACTGTGAAACAGTGTCTGTTGGTGTGTTCCAGGGTGGTGGGGTGCAGTGGGGGACAGTTCAGGATGGTCTGTGAAGCAGTGTCTGTTGGTGTGTTCCAGGGTGGCGGGGTGCAGTGAGAGACAGTTCAGGATGGACTGTGAAACAGTGTCTGTTGGTGTGTTCCAGGGTGGTGGGGTGCAGTGAGAGACAGTTCAGGATGGACTGTGAAACAGTGTCTGTTGGTGTGTTGCAGGGTGGCGGGGTGCAGTGAGGGACAGTTCAGAATGGACTGTGAAACAGTGTCTGTTGGAGTGTTCCCGGGTGGCGGGGTGCAGTGAGGCACAGCTCAGGATGAACCGTGAAACAGTGTCTGTTGGTGTGTTCCAGGGTGGCGGGGTGCAGTGAGGGACAGCTCAGGATGGACCGTGAAACAGTGTCTGTTGGTGTGTTCCAGGGTGGCGGGGTGCAGTGAGGGACAGTTCAGTATCGACTGTGAAATAGTGTCTGTTGGTGTGTTCCAGGGTGTCAAGCTGCAGTGAGGGACAGTTCAGGATGAACCGTGAAACGGTGTCTGTTGGTGTGTTCCAGGGTGGCGGGGTGCAGTGAGGGACAGTTCAGTATCGACTGTGAAACAGTGTCTGTTGGTGTGTTCCAGGGTGGCAGGGTGCAGTGAGGGACAGTTCAGGATGGACCGTGAAACAGTGGCTGTTGGTGTGTTCCAGGGTGGCGGGGTGCAGTGAGGGACAGTTCAGGTTGGACCGTGAAACAGCGTCTGTTGGTGTGTTCCAGGGTGGCGGGGTCCAGTGAGGGACAGTTCAGGATGGACTGTGAAACAGTGTCTGTTGGTGTGTTCCAGGGTGGCGGGGTGCAGTGAGAGACAGTTCAGGATGGACTGTGAAACAGTGTCTATTGGTTTGTTGCAGGGTGGCGGGGTGCAGTGAGGGACAGTTCAGGATGGACTGTGAAACAGTGTCTATTGGTGTGTTCCAGGTTGGAGGGGTGCAGTGAGGGAGTGTTCAGGATGGACCGTGAAACAGTGCCTGTTGGTGTGTTCCAGGGTGGCGTAGTGCAGTGAGGCACAGTTCAGGATGGACTGTGGAGCAGTGTCTGTTGGTGTGTTCCAGAGTGGCGGGGTGCAGTGAAGGACAGTTCAGGATGGACCGTGAAACAGTGTCTGTTGGTGTGTTACACGGTGGCGTAGTGCAGTGAGGCACAGTTCAGGATGGACTGTGGAGCAGTGTCTGTTGTTGTGTTCCAGGGTGACGGGCTGCAGTGAGGGACAGTTCAGGATGGACTGTGAAACTGTGTCTGTTGGTGTGTTCCAGGGTGTCGGTGTGCAGTGAGGGACATTTCAGGATGGACTGTGAAACAGTGTCTGTTGGTGTGTTCCAGGGTGGCAGGGTGAAGTGAGGGACAGTTCAGGATGGACTGTGAAACAGCATCTGTTGGTGTGTTCCAGGGTGGCGAGGTTCAGTGAGGGACAGTTCAGGATGGAGTGTGAAACAGTGTCTGTCGGTTTGTACCACGGTGGCGGGGTGCAGTGAGGGACAGTTCAGGATGGACTGTGAAACTGTGTCTGTTGGTGTGTTCCAGGGTGGTGGGGTGCAGTGGGGGACAGTTCAGGATGGACTGTGAAACTGTGTCTGTTGGTGTGTTCCAGGGTGGCGGTGTGCAGTGAGGGACAGTTCAGGATGGACTGTGAAACAGTGTCTGTTGGTGTGTTCCAGGGTGGCGGGGTGCAGTGAGGGACAGTTCAGGATGGACCATGAAGCAGTGTCTGTTGGTGTGTTCCAGGGTGGCGGGGTTCAGTGAGAGACTGTTCAGGATGGATTGTGAAACAGTGTCTGTTGGTGTGTTCCAGGGTGGCGGGGTGCAGTGAGGGACAGTTCAGGATGGACTGTGAAACAGTGTCTGTTGGTGTGCTCCAGGGTGGCGGGGTGCTGTGAGGGACAGTTCAGGATGGACCGTGAAACAGCGTCTGTTGGTGTGTTCCAGGGTGGCGGGGTGCAGTGAGGGACAGTTCAGCATGGACCGTGAAACAGTGTCTGTTGGTGTGTTCCAGGGTGGCGGGGTGCAGTGAGGGACAGTTCAGGATGGACCGTGAAACAATGTCTGTTGGTGTGTTCCAGGGTGGCGGGGTGCAGTGAGGGACAGTTCAGCATGGACCGTGAAACAGTGTCTGTTGGTGTGTTCCAGGGTGGCGGGGTGCAGTGAGGGACAGTTCAGGATGAACTGTGAAACTGTGTCTGTTGGTGTGTTCCAGGGTGGTGGGGTGCAGTGGGGGACAGTTCAGGATGGACTGTGAAACTGTGTCTGTTGGTGTATTCCAGGGTGGCGGGGTGCAGTGAGGGACAGTGAGGGATGGACTGTGAAACAGCGTCTGTTGGTGTGTTCCAGGGTGGCGGGGTGCAGTGAGGAACAGTTCAGGATGGACTGTGAAACACTGTCTGTTGGTGTGTTCCAGGGTGGCGGGGTGAAGTGAGGGACAGTTCAGGATGGACTGTGAAACAGTGCCTGTTGTTGTGTTCCAGGGTGGCGGGGTGCAGTGAGGGACAGTTCAGGATGGACCGTGAAACAGTGTCTGTTGGTCTGTTCCAGGGTGGCGGGGTGCAGTGAGGGACAGTTCAGGATGGACCGTGAAACAGTGTCTGTTGGTCTGATCCAGGTTGGCAGGGTGAAGTGAGGAACAGTTCAGGATGGGCTGTGAAACAGTGTCTGTTGGTCTGTTCCAGGGTGGCGGGGTGAAGTGAGGGACAGCTCAGGATGAACCGTGAAACAGTGTCTGTTGGTCTGTTCCAGGGTGGCGGGGTGAAGTGAGGAACAGTTCAGGATGGACTGTGAAACAGTGTCTGTTGGTATGTTCTAGGGTGGCGGGGTGCAGTGAGAGACAGTTCAGGATGGACTGTGAAACAGTGTCTGTTGGTGTGTTCCAGGGTGGCGGGGTGCAGTGAGGGACAGTTCAGGATGGACTGTGAAACAGTGTCTGTTGGTGTGTTCCAGGGTGGCGGGGTGCAGTGAGGGACAGTTCAGGATGGACTGTGAAACAGTGTCTGTTGGTGTGTTCCAGGGTGGCGGGGTGCAGTGAGGTACAGTTCAGAATGGACTGTGAAACAGCGTCTGTTGGTGTGTTCCAGGGTGGCGGGGTGCAGTGAGGTACAGTTCAGAATGGACCGTGAAACAGTGTCTGTTGGTGTGTTCCAGGGTGGCGGGGTGCAGTGAGGGACAGTTCAGGATGGACTGTGAAACTGTGTCTGTTGGTGTGTTCCAGGGTGGCGGGGTGCAGTGAGGGAATGTTCAGGATGGACTGTCAAACAATATCTGTTGGTGTGCTCCAGGATGGCGGGGTGCAGTGAGGGACAGCTCAGTAAGAACAGTGAAACAGTGTCTGTTGATGTGTTCCAGGGTGGCGGATTGCAGTGAGAGTCAGTTCAGGATGGTCTGTGAAACAGTGTCTGTTGGTGTGTTCCAGGGTGGCGGGGTGAAGTGAGGGACAGTTCAGGATGGACTGTGAAACAGTGTCTGTTGGTGTGTTCCAGGGTGGCGGGGTGCAGTGAGAGTCACTTCAGGATGGTCTGTGAAGAAGTGTCTGTTGGTGTGTTCCAGGGTGGCGGGGGGCAGTGAGAGACAGTTCAGAATGGACTGTGAAACAGTGTCTGTTGGTGTGTTGCAGGGTGACGGGGTGCAGTGAGGGACAGTTCAGAATGGACTGTGAAACAGTGTCTGTTGGTGTGTTCCCGGGTGGCGGGGTGCAGTGAGTGACAGTTCAGGATGAACCGTGAAACAATGTCTGTTGGTGTGTTCCAGGGTGGCGGGATGCAGTGAGGGACAGTTCAGGATGGACTGTGAAACAGCGTCTGTTGGTGTGTTCCAGGGTGGCGGGGTGCAGTGAGGGACAGTTCAGTATCGACTGTGAAACAGTGTCTGTTGGTGTGTTCCAGGGTGGCGGGGTGCAGTGAGGGACAGTTCAGGATGAACCGTGAAACAGTGTCTGTTGGTGTGTTCCAGGGTGGCGGGGTGCAGTGAGGGACAGTTCAGGATGGACCGTGAAACAGTGTCTGTTGGTGTGTTCCAGGGTGGCGGGGTGCAGTGAGGGACAGTTCAGGATGAACCGTGAAACAATGTCTGTTGGTGTGTTCCAGGGTGGCGGGGTGCAGTGAGGGACAGTTCAGTATCGACTGTGAAACAGTGTCTGTTGGTGTGTTCCAGGGTGGCGGGGTGCAGTAAGGGACAGCTCAGGATGGACCGTGAAACAGTGTCTGTTGGTGTGTTCCAGGGTGGCGGGGTGCAGTGAGGGACAGTTCAGGTTGGGCCGTGAAACAGCTTCTGTTGGTGTGTTCCAGGGTGGCGGGGTGCAGTGAGGGACAGTTCAGGATGGACTGTGAAATTGTGTCTGTTGGTGTGTTCCAGCGTGGGGGGTGCAGTGAGGGACAGTTCAGGATGAACTGTGAAACGGTGTCTGTTGGTGTGTTCCAGGTTGGCGGGGTGCAGTGAGAGACAGTTCAGGATGGACTGTGAAATAGTGTCTGTTGGTGTGTTCCAGGGTGGCGGGGTGAAGTGAGGGACAGTTCACGATGGACTGTGAAATAGTGTCTGTAGGTTTGTACCACGGTGGCGGGGTGCAGTGAGGGACAGTTCAGGATGGACCATGAAGCAGTGTCTGTTGGTGTGTTCCAGGGTGGCGGGGTTCAGTGAGGGACAGTTCAGGATGGACTGTGAAACAGTGTCTGTTGGTGTGTTCCAGGGTGGCGGGGTGCAGTGAGGGACAGTTCAGGTTGGACCATGAAACAGCTTCTGTTGGTGTGTTCCAGGGTGGCGGAGTGCAGTGAGGGACAGTTCAGGATGGACCGTGAAACAGTGTCTGTTGGTCTGATCCAGGGCGGCAGGGTGCAGTGAGGGACAGTTCAGGATGGACTGTCAAACAATGTCTGTTGGTGTGTTCCAGGGTGGCGGGTTGCAGTGAGAGTCAGTTCAGGATGGTCTGTGAAACAGTGTCTGTTGGTGTGTTCCAGGGTGGCGGAGTGCAGTGAGAGACAGTTCAGGTTGGACCGTGAAACAGTGTCTGTTGGTGTGTTCCAGGGTGGCGGGGTGAAGTGAGGGACAGTTCAGGATGGACCGTCAAGCAGTGTCTGTTGGTGTGTTCCAGGGTGGCGGGGTGCAGTGAGGGACAGTTCAGGATGGACTGTTTTATGCAGTGTCTGTTGGTGTGTTCCAGTGTGGCGGCGTGCAGTGAGAGTCACTTCAGGATGGTATGTGAATCAGTGTCTGTTGGTGTGTTCCAGGGTGGCGGGGTGCAGTGAGAGACAGTTCAGAATGGACTGTGAAACAGTGTCTGTTGGTGTGTTGCAGGGTGGCGGGGTGCAGTGAGTGACAGTTCAGGATGAACCGTGAAACAATGTCTGTTGGTGTGTTCCAGGGTGGCGGGGTGCAGTGAGGCACAGCTCAGAATGAACCGTGAAACAGTGTCTGTTGGTGTGTTCCAGGTTGGCGCGATGCAGTGAGGGACAGTTCAGGATGGACTGTGAAACAGTGTCTGTTGGTGTGTTCCCGTGTGGCGGGGTGCAGTGAGTGACAGTTCAGGATGAACCGTGAATCAATGTCTGTTGGTGTGTTCCAGGGTGGCGGTGTGCAGTGAGGGACAGTTCAGGATGGACTGCGAAACAGTGTCTGTTGGTGTGTTCCACGGTGGCGGGGTGCAGTGAGGGACAGTTCAGGATGAACCGTGAAACAATGTCTGTTGGTGTGTTCCGGGGTGGCGGGGTGCAGTGAGGGACAGCTCAGGATGAACCGTGAAACAGTGTCTGTTGATGTGTTCCAGGGTGGCGGGTTGCAGTGAGGGACAGTTCAGTATCGACTGTGTAACAGTGTCTGTTGGTGTGTTCCAGGGTTTCAGGGTGCAGTGAGGGACAGTTCAGGATGAACCTTAATACGGTGTCTGTTGGTGTGTTCCAGGGTGGCGGGGTGCAGTGAGGGACAGTTCAGTTTCGACTGTGAAACAGTGTCTGTTGGTGTGTTCCAGGGTGGCGGGGTGCAGTGAGGGACAGTTCAGGATGGACCGTGAAACTCTGTCTGTTGGTGTGTTCCAGGGTGGCGGGGTGCAGTGAGGGACAGTTCAGGATGGACCGTGAAACAGTGTCTGTTGGTGTGTTGCAGGGTGGCGGGGTGCAGTGAGGGACAGTTCAGGATGGACCGTGAAACAGTGTCTGTTGGTGTGTTCCAGGGTGGCGGGGTGCAGTGAGGGACAGTTCAGGATGGACCGTGAAACAGTGTCTGTTGGTGTGTTGCAGGGTGGCGGGGTGCAGTGAGGGACAGTTCAGGATGGACCGTGAAACTCTGTCTGTTGGTGTGTTCCAGGGTGGCGGGGTGCAGTGAGGGACAGTTCAGGATGGACCGTGAAACAGTGTCTGTTGGTGTGTTGCAGGGTGGCGGGGTGCAGTGAGGGACAGTTCAGGATGGACCGTGAAACTCTGTCTGTTGGTGTGTTCCAGGGTGGCGAGGTGCAGTGAGGGACAGTTCAGGATGGACCGTGAAACAGTGTCTGTTGGTGTGTTCCAGGGTGGCGGGGTGCAGTGAGGGACAGTTCAGGATGGACCGTGAAACAGTGTCTGTTGGTGTGTTCCAGGGTGGCGGGGTGCAGTGAGGGACAGTTCAGGATGGACTGTGAAATTGTGTCTGTTGGTGTGTTCCAGGGTGGCGGGGTGCAGTGAGGGACAGTTCAGGATGAACTGTGAAACGGTGTCTGTTGGTGTGTTCCAGGTTGGCGGGGTGCAGTGAGAGACAGTTCAGGATGGACTGTGAAATAGTGTCTGTTGGTGTGTTCCAGGGTGGCGGGGTGAAGTGAGGGACAGTTCACGATGGACTGTGAAATAGTGTCTGTAGGTTTGTACCACGGTGGCGGGGTGCAGTGAGGGACAGTTCAGGATGGACCATGAAGCAGTGTCTGTTGGTGTGTTCCAGGGTGGCGGGGTTCAGTGAGGGACAGTTCAGGATGGACTGTGAAACAGTGTCTGTTGGTGTGTTCCAGGGTGGCGGGATGCAGTGAGGGACAGTTCAGGATGGACTGTGAAACAGTGTCTGTTGGTGTGCTCCAGGGTGGCGGGGTGCAGTGAGGGACAGTTCAGGATGGACCGTGAAACAGCGTCTGTTGATGTGTTCCAGGGTGGCGGGGTGCAGTGAGGGACAGTTCAGCATGGACTGTGAAACAGTGTCTGTTGGTGTGTTCCAGGGTGGCGGGGTGCAGTGAGGGACAGTTCTGGATGGACTGTGAAACAGTGTCTGTTGTTGTGTTCCAGGGTGGCGGGGTGCAGTGAGGGACAGTTCAGGATGGACCGTGAATCAGTGTCTGTTGGTCTGTTCCAGGGTGGCGGGGTGCAGTGAGGGACAGTTCCGGATGGACTGTGAAACTGTGTCTGTTGGTGTGTTCCAGGGTGGCGGGGTGCAGTGAGGGACAGTTCAGAATGGACTGTGAAACAGTGTCTGTTGGTCTGTTCCAGGGTGGCGGGGTGCAGTGAGGGACAGTTCCGGATGGACTGTGAAACTGTGTCTGTTGGTCTGTTCCAGGGTGGCGGGGTGCAGTGAAGGACAGTTCAGGATGGGCCTTGAAACAGTGTCTGTTGGTGTGTTACAGGGTGGCCGGGTGCAGTGAGGGACAGTTCAGGATGGACTGTGAAACAGTGTCTGTTGGTGTGTTCCAGGTTCGCGGGGTGCAGTGAGGGACAGTTCAGGATGGACTGTGAAACAGCGCCTGTTGCTGTGTTCCAGGGTGGCGGGGTGCAGTGAGGGACAGTTCAGGATGGACTGTGAAACATTGTCTGTTGTTGTGTTCCAGGGTGGCGGGGTGCAGTGAGGGACAGTTCAGGATGGACCGTGAATCAGTGTCTGTTGGTCTGTTCCAGGGTGGCGGGGTGCAGTGAGGGACAGTTCCGGATGGACTGTGAAACTGTGCCTGTTGGTGTGTTCCAGGGTGGCGGGGTGCAGTGAGGGACAATTCAGGATGGGCCGTGAAACAGTGTCTGTTGGTGTGTTACAGGGTGGCCGGGTGCAGTGAGGGACAGTTCAGGATGGACTGTGAAACAGTGTCTGTTGGTGTGTTCCAGGTTGGCGGGGTGCAGTGAGGGACAGCTCAGGATGAACCGTGAAACAGTGTCTGTTGATGTGTTCCAGGGTGGCGGTGTGCAGTGAGGGACAGTTCAGTATGGACTGTGAAACAGTGTCTGTTGGTGTGTTCTCGGGTGGCGGTGTGCAGTGAGGGACAGTTCAGGATGGACTGTGAAACAGCGTCTGTTGGTGTGTTCCAGGGTGGCGGTGTGCAGTGAGGGACAGTTCAGGATGGACTGTGAAACAGTGTCTGTTGGTGTGTTCCACGGTGGCGGGGTGCAGTGAGGGACAGTTCAGGATGAACCGTGAAACAATGTCTGTTGGTGTGTTCCGGGGTGGCGGGGTGCAGTGAGGGACAGCTCAGGATGAACCGTGAAACAGTGTCTGTTGATGTGTTCCAGGGTGGCGGGGTGCAGTGAGGGACAGTTCAGTATCGACTGTGTAACAGTGTCTGTTGGTGTGTTCCAGGGTTTCAGGGTGCAGTGAGGGACAGTTCAGGATGAAACTTAATACGGTGTCTGTTGGTGTGTTCCAGGGTGGCGCGGTGCAGTGAGGGACAGTTCAGTTTCGACTGTGAAACAGTGTCTGTTGGTGTGTTCCAGGGTGGCAGGGTGCAGTGAGGGACAGTTCAGGATGGACCGTGAAACAGTGTCTGTTGGTGTGTTCCAGGGTGGCGGGGTGCAGTGAGGGACAGTTCAGGTTGGACCGTGAAACAGCTTCTGTTGGTGTGTTCCAGGGTGGCGGGGTGCAGTGAGGGACAGTTCAGGATGGACTGTGAAATTGTGTCTGTTGGTGTGTTCCAGCGTGCGGGGTGCAGTGAGGGACAGTTCAGGATGAACTGTGAAACGGTGTCTGTTGGTGTGTTCCAGGTTGGCGGGGTGCAGTGAGAGACAGTTCAGGATGGACTGTGAAATAGTGTCTGTTGGTGTGTTCCAGGGTGGCGGGGTGAAGTGAGGGACAGTTCACGATGGACTGTGAAATAGTGTCTGTAGGTTTGTACCACGGTGGCGGGGTGCAGTGAGGGACATTTCAGGATGGACCATGAAGCAGTGTCTGTTGGTGTGTTCCAGGGTGGCGGGGTTCAGTGAGGGACAGTTCAGGATGGACTGTGAAACAGTGTCTGTTGGTGTGTTCCAGGGTGGCGGGATGCAGTGAGGGACAGTTCAGGATGGACTGTGAAACAGTGTCTGTTGGTGTGCTCCAGGGTGGCGGGGTGCAGTGAGGGACAGTTCAGGATGGACCGTGAAACAGCGTCTGTTGATGTGTTCCAGGGTGGCGGGGTGCAGTGAGGGACAGTTCAGCATGGACTGTGAAACAGTGTCTGTTGGTGTGTTCCAGGGTGGCGGGGTGCAGTGAGGGACAGTTCAGGATGGACTGTGAAACAGTGTCTGTTGTTGTGTTCCAGGGTGGCGGTGTGCAGTGAGGGACAGTTCAGGATGGACCGTGAATCAGTGTCTGTTGGTCTGTTCCAGGGTGGCGGGGTGCAGTGAGGGACAGTTCCGGATGGACTGTGAAACTGTGTCTGTTGGTGTGTTCCAGGGTGGCGGGGTGCAGTGAGGGACAGTTCAGAATGGACTGTGAAACAGTGTCTGTTGGTCTGTTCCAGGGTGGCGGGGTGCAGTGAGGGACAGTTCAGGATGGAATGTGAAACAGTGTCTGTTGGTCTGTTCCAGGGTGGCGGGGTGCAGTGAGGGACAGTTCAGGATGGACTGTGAAACAGTGTCTGTTGGTGGGTTCCAGGGTCGCGGGGTGCAGTGAGTGACAGTTCAGGATGGACTGTGAAACAGTGTCTGCAGGTCTGTTCCAGGGTGGCGGGGTGCAGTGAGGGACAGTTCAGGATGGACTGTGAAACAGCGCCTGTTGCTGTGTTCCAGGGTGGCGGGGTGCAGTGAGGGACAGTTCAGGATGGACTGTGAAACATTGTCTGTTGTTGTGTTCCAGGGTGGCGGGGTGCAGTGAGGGACAGTTCAGGATGGACCGTGAATCAGTGTCTGTTGGTCTGTTCCAGGGTGGCGGGGTGCAGTGAGGGACAGTTCAGTATGGACCGTGAAACAGTGTCTGTTGGTGTGTTCCAGGGTGGCGGGGTGCAGTGAGGGACAATTCAGGATGGGCCGTGAAACAGTGCCTGTTGGTCTGTTCCAGGGTGGCGGGGTGCAGTGAGGGACAGTTCAGGATGGACCGTGAATCAGTGTCTGTTGGTCTGTTCCAGGGTGGCGGGGTGCAGTGAGGGACAGTTCCGGATGGACTGTGAAACAGTGTCTGTTGGTCTGTTCCAGGGTGGCGGGGTGCAGTGAGGGACAATTCAGGATGGGCCGTGAAACAGTGCCTGTTGGTGTGTTCCAGGGTGGCGGGGTGCAGTGAAGGACTGTTCAGGATGGGCCGTGAAACAGTGTCTGTTGTTTTGTTCCAGGGTGGCGGGGTGCAGTGAGGGACATTTCAGGATTTACTGTGAAACAGTGTCTGTTGGTGTGTTCCAGGGTCGCGGGGTGCAGTGAGGGACAGTTCAGGATGGACTGTGAAACAGTGTCTGTTGGTGTGTTCCAGGGTGGTGGGGTGCAGTGAGGGACAGTTCAGGATGGACCGTGAAACAGTGTCTGTTGGTGTGTTCCAGGGTGGCGGGGTGCAGTGAGGGACAGTTCAGGATGGACTGTGAAACTGTGTCTGTTGGTGTGTTCCAGGGTGGCGGGGTGCAGTGAGGGACAGTTCAGGATGGACTGTGAAACAGTGTTTGTTGGTGTGTTCCAGGGTGGCAGGGTGCAGTGAGGGACAGTTCAGGATGGACTGTGAAACAGCATCTGTTGGTGTGTTCCAGGGTGGCGGGGTGCAGTGAGGGACAGTTCAGGATGGACTGTGAAACACTCTTGGTCTGTTCCAGGGTGGCGGGGTGCAGTGAGGGACAGTTCAGGATGGAATGTGAAACAGTGTCTGTTGGTGTGTTCCAGGGTGGCGGGGTGCAGTGAGGGACAGTTCAGGATGGACCGTGAAACAGTGTCTGTTGGTCTGTTCCAGGGTGGCGGGGTGCAGTGAGGGACAGTTCAGGATGGACTGTGAAACAGTGCCTGTTGTTGTGTTCCAGGGTGGCGGGGTGCAGTGAGGGACATTTCAGGATGGACCGTGAAACAGTGTCTGTTGGTCTGTTCCAGTATGGCGGGGTGAAGAGAGGGACAGTTCAGGATGGACTGTGAAACAGTGTCTGTTGGTGTGTTCCAGGGTGGCGGGGTGCAGTGAGGGACAGCTCAGGATGGACCGTGAAACAGTGTCTGTTGGTGTGTTCCAGGGTGGCGGGATGCAGTGAGGGACAGTTCAGTATGGACTGTGAAACAGTGTCTGTTGGTATGTTCTAGGGTGGCGGGGTGCAGTGAGAGACAGTTCAGGATGGACTGTGAAACAGTGTCTGTTGGTGTGTTCCAGGGTGGCGGGGTGCAGTGAGGTACAGTTCAGAATGGACTGTGAAACAGTGTCTGTTGGTGTGTTCCAGGGTGGCGGGGTGCAGTGAGGGACAGTTCAGGATCGACCGTGAATCAGTGTCTGTTGGTCTGTTCCAGGGTGGCGGGGTGCAGTGAGGGACAGTTCCGGATGGACTGTGAAACTGTGTCTGTTGGTGTGTTCCAGGGTGGCGGGGTGCAGTGAGGGACAGCTCAGGATGAACCGTGAAACAGTGTCTGTTGATGTGTTCCAGGGTGGCGGAGTGCAGTGAGAGACAGTTCAGGTTGGACCGTCAAGCAGTGTCTGTTGGTGTGTTCCAGGGTGGCGGATTGCAGTGAGGGACAGTTCAGGATGGACTGTGAAACGGTGTCTGTTGGTGTGTTCCAGGGTGGCGGGGTGCAGTGACAGTCACTTCAGGATGGTCTGTGAAGAAGTGTCTGTTGGTGTGTTCCAGGGTGGCGGGGTGCAGTGAGAGACAGTTCAGAATGGACTGTGAAACAGTGTCTGTTGGTGTGTTCCAGGGTGGCGGGGTGCAGTGAGGGACAGTTCAGGATGGACCGTGAAACAGTGCCTGTTGGTGTGTTCCAGGGAGGCGGGGTGCAGTGAGGGACAGTTCAGGATGGACCATGAAACAGTGTCTGTTGGTGTGTTCCAGGGTGGCGGGGTGCAGTGAGGCACAGTTCAGGATGGACTGTGGAGCAGTGTCTGTTGGTGTGTTCCAGGGTGGCGGGGTGCAGTGAGGGACAGTTCAGGATGGACTGTGAAACAGTGTCTGTTGGTTTGTTCCAGGGTGGCGGGGTGCAGTGAGGGACAGTTCAGGATGGACTGTGAAACAGTGTCTGTTGGTGTGTTCCAGGGTGGCGGGGTGCAGTGAGGGACAGTTCAGGATGGACTGTGAAACTTTGTCTGTTGGTGTGTTCCAGCGTGGGGGGTGCAGTGAGGGACAGTTCAGGATGAACCGTGAAACAATGTCTGTTGGTGTGTTCCAGGGTGGCGGGGTGCAGTGAGGGACAGCTCAGGATGGACTGTGAAACAGTGTCTGTTGGTGTGTTCCAGGGTGGCGGGGTGCAGTGAGGGACAGTTCAGGATGGACCGTGAAACAGTGTCTGTTGGTGTGTTCCAGGGTGGCGGGGTGCAGTGAGGGACAGTTCAGGATGGACCGTGAAACAGTGTCTGTTGGTGTGTTCCAGGGTGGCGGGGTGCAGTGAGGGACAGTTCAGGATGGACTGTGAAACTGTGTCTGTTGGTGTGTTCCAGGGTGGCGGGGTGCAGTGAGGGACAGTGAGGGATGGACTGTGAAACAGCGTCTGTTGGTGTGTTCCAGGGTGGCGGGGTGCAGTGAGGGACAGTTCAGGATGGACTGTGAAACACTGTCTGTTGGTGTGTTCCAGGGTGGCGGGGTGAAGTGAGGGACAGTTCAGGATGGACCGTGAAGCAATGTCTGTTGGTGTGTTCCAGGGTGGCGGGGTGCAGTGAGGGACAGTTCAGTATGGACTGTGAAACAGTACCTGTTGTTGTGTTCCAGGGTGGCGGGGTGCAGTGAGGGACAGTTCAGGATGGACCGTGAAACAGTGTCTGTTGGTCTGTTCCAGGGTGGCGGGGTGCAGTGAGGGACAGTTCAGGATGAAGTGTGAAACAGTGCCTGTTGTTGTCTTCCAGGGTGGCGGGGTGCAGTGAGGGACAGTTCAGGATGGACCGTGAAACAGTGTCTGTTGGTCTGATCCAGGGCGGCAGGGTGCAGTGAGGGACAGTTCAGGATGGACTGTCAAACATTGTCTGTTGGTGTGTTCCAGGGTGGCGGGTTGCAGTGAGAGTCAGTTCAGGATGGTCTGTGAAACAGTGTCTGTTGGTGTGTTCCAGGGTGGCGGAGTGCAGTGAGAGACAGTTCAGAATGGACTGTGAAACAGTGTCTGTTGGTGTGTTGCAGGGTGGCGGGGTGCAGTGAGGGACAGTTCAGAATGGACTGTGAAACAGTGTCTGTTGGTTTGTTCCCGGGCGGCGGGGTGCAGTGAGTGACAGTTCAGGATGAACCGTGAAACAATGTCTGTTGGTGTGTTCCAGGGTGGCGGGGTGCAGTGAGGGACAGCTCAGGATGAACCGTGAAACAGTGTCTGTTGGTGTGTTCCAGGTTGGCGCGATGCAGTGAGGGACAGTTCAGTATGGACTGTGAAACAGTGTCTGTTGGTGTGTTCTAGGGTGGCGGTGTGCAGTGAGGGACAGTTCAGGATGGACTGTGAAACAGCGTCTGTTGGTGTGTTCCAGGGTGGCGGTGTGCAGTGAGGGACAGTTCAGGATGGACTGTGAAACAGCGTCTGTTGGTGTGTTCCAGGGTGGCGGGGTGCAGTGAGGGACAGTTCAGGATGAACCGTGAAACAATGTCTGTTGGTGTGTTCCGGGGTGGCGGGGTGCAGTGAGGGACAGCTCAGGATCAACCGTGAAACAGTGTCTGTTGATGTGTTCCAGGGTGGCGGGGTGCAGTGAGGGACAGTTCAGTATCGACTGTGAAACAGTGTCTGTTGGTGTGTTCCAGGGTTTCAGGGTGCAGTGAGGGACAGTTCAGGATGAACCTTAATACGGTGTCTGTTGGTGTGTTCCAGGGTGGCGGGGTGCAGTGAGGGACAGTTCAGTTTCGACTGTGAAACAGTGTCTGTTGGTGTGTTCCAGGGTGGCAGGGTGCAGTGAGGGACAGTTCAGGATGGACCGTGAAACAGTGTCTGTTGGTGTGTTCCAGGGTGGCGGGGTGCAGTGAGGGACAGTTCACGTTGGACCGTGAAACAGCTTCTGTTGGTGTGTTCCAGGGTGGCGGGGTGCAGTGAGGGACAGTTCAGGATGGACTGTGAAATTGTGTCTGTTGGTGTGTTCCAGCGTGGGGGGTGCAGTGAGGGACAGTTCAGGATGAACTGTGAAACGGTGTCTGTTGGTGTGTTCCAGGTTGGCGGGGTGCAGTGAGAGACAGTTCAGGATGGACTGTGAAATAGTGTCTGTTGGTGTGTTCCAGGGTGGCGGGGTGAAGTGAGGGACAGTTCACGATGGACTGTGAAACAGTGTCTGTAGGTTTGTACCACGGTGGCGGGGTGCAGTGAGGGACAGTTCAGGATGGACCATGAAGCAGTGTCTGTTGGTGTGTTCCAGGGTGGCGGGGTTCAGTGAGGGACAGTTCAGGATGGACTGTGAAACAGTGTCTGTTGGTGTGTTCCCGGGTGGCGGGATGCAGTGAGGGACAGTTCAGGATGGACTGTGAAACAGTGTCTGTTGGTGTGCTCCAGGGTGGCGGGGTGCAGTGAGGGACAGTTCAGGATGGACCGTGAAACAGCGTCTGTTGATGTGTTCCAGGGTGGCGGGGTGCAGTGAGGGACAGTTCAGCATGGACCGTGAATCAGTGTCTGTTGGTCTGTTCCAGGGTGGCGGGGTGCAGTGAGGGACAGTTCCGGATGGACTGTGAAACTGTGTCTGTTGGTGTGTTCCAGGGTGGCGGGGTGCAGTGAGGGACAGTTCAGAATGGACTGTGAAACAGTGTCTGTTGGTCTGTTCCAGGGTGGCGGGGTGCAGTGAGGGACAGTTCCGGATGGACTGTGAAAGTGTGTCTGTTGGTCTGTTCCAGGGTGGCGGGGTGCAGTGAAGGACAGTTCAGGATGGGCCTTGAAACAGTGTCTGTTGGTGTGTTACAGGGTGGCCGGGTGCAGTGAGGGACAGTTCAGGATGGACTGTGAAACAGTGTCTGTTGGTGTGTTCCAGTGTCGCGGGGTGCAGTGAGGGACAGTTCAGGATGGACTGTGAAACAGCGCCTGTTGGTGTGTTCCAGGGTGGCGGGGTGCAGTGAGGGACAGTTCAGGATGGACTGTGAAACAGTGTCTGTTGGTCTGTTCCAGGGTGGCGGGGTGCAGTGAGGGACAGTTCCGGATGGACTGTGAAACTGTGTCTGTTGGTGTGTTCCAGGGTGGCGGGGTGCAGTGAGGGACAATTCAGGATGGACCGGGAAACAGTGCCTGTTGGTGTGTTCCAGGGTGGCGGGGTGCAGTGAAGGACTGTTCAGGATGGGCCGTGAAACAGTGTCTGTTGGTGTGTTACAGGGTGGCGGGGTGCAGTGAGGGACAGTTCAGGATTGACTGTGAAACAATGTCTGTTGGTGTGTTCCAGGGTCGCGGGGTGCAGTGAGGGACAGTTCAGGATGGACTGTGAAACAGTGTCTGTTGGTGTGTTCCAGGGTGGCGGCGTGCAGTGAGGGACAGTTCAGGATGGACTGCGAAACTGTGCTTGTTGGTGTGTTCCAGGGTGGCGGGGTGCAGTGAGGGACAGTTCAGGATGGACTGTGAAACTGTGTCTGTTGGTGTGTTCCAGGGTGGCGGGGTGCAGTGAGGGACAGTTCAGGATGGACTGTGAAACAGTGTTTGTTGGTGTGTTCCGGGGTGGCAGGGTGCAGTGAGGGACAGTTCAGGATGGACTGTGAAACAGCGTCTGTTGGTGTGTTCCAGGGTGGCGGGGTGCAGTGAGGGACAGTTCAGGATGGACTGTGAAGCACTGTTGGTCTGTTCCAGGGTGGCGGGGTGCAGTGAGGGACAGTTCAGGATGGACTGTGAAACAGTGCCTGTTGTTGTGTTCCAGGGTGGCGGGGTGCAGTGAGGGACAGTTCAGGATGGACCGTGAAACAGTGTCTGTTGGTCTGTTCCAGGGTGGCGGGGTGCAGTGAGGGACAGTTCAGGATGGACTGTGAAACAGTGTCTGTTGGTCTGTTCCAGGGTGGCGGGGTGCAGTGAGGGACAGTTCAGGATGGACTGTGAAACAGTGCCTGTTGTTGTGTTCCAGGGTGGCGGGGTGCAGTGAGGGACATTTCAGGATGGACCGTGAAACAGTGTCTGTTGGTCTGTTCCAGTATGGCGGGGTGAAGAGAGGGACAGCTCAGGATGAACCGTGAAACAGTGTCTGTTGGTGTGTTCCAGGGTGGCGGGATGCAGTGAGGGACAGTTCAGTATGGACTGTGAAACAGTGTCTGTTGGTATGTTCTAGGGTGGCGGGGTGCAGTGAGAGACAGTTCAGGATGGACTGTGAAACAGTGTCTGTTGGTGTGTTCCAGGGTGGCGGGGTGCAGTGAGGTACAGTTCAGAATGGACTGTGAAACAGTGTCTGTTGGTGTGTTCCAGGGTGGCGGGGTGCAGTGAGGGACAGTTCAGGATGGACTGTGAAACAGTGTCTGTTGTTGTGTTCCAGGGTGGCGGGGTGCAGTGAGGGACAGTTCAGGATCGACCGTGAATCAGTGTCTGTTGGTCTGTTCCAGGGTGGCGGGGTGCAGTGAGGGACAGTTGCGGATGGACTGTGAAACTGTGTCTGTTGGTGTGTTCCAGGGTGGCGGGGTGCAGTGAGGGACAGCTCAGGATGAACCGTGAAACAGTGTCTGTTGATGTGTTCCAGGGTGGCGGGGTGAAGTGAGGGACAGTTCAGGATGGACCGTCAAGCAGTGTCTGTTGGTGTGTTCCAGGGTGGCGGGGTGCAGTGAGAGACAGTTCAGAATGGACTGTGAAACAGTGTCTGTTGGTGTGTTCCAGGGTGGCGGGGTGCAGTGAGGGACAGTTCAGGATGGACCGTGAAACAGTGTCTGTTGGTGTGTTCCAGGGTGCCGGGGTGCAGTGAGGGACAGTTCAGGATGGACCGTGAAACAGTGCCTGTTGGTGTGTTCCAGGGTGGCGGGGTGCAGTGAGGGAAAGTTCAGGATGGACGATGAAACAGTGTCTGTTGGTGTGTTCCAGGGTGGCGGGGTGCAGTGAGGGACAGTTCAGGATGGACCATGAAACAGTGTCTGTTGGTGTGTTCCAGGGTGACGGGGTGCAGTGAGGCACAGTTCAGGATGGACTGTGGAGCAGTGTCTGTTGGTGTGTTCCAGGGTGGCGGGGTGCAGTGAGGGACAGTTCAGGATGGACTGTGAAACAGTGTCTGTTGGTTTGTTCCAGGGTGGCGGGGTGCAGTGAGGGACAGTTCAGGATGGACTGTGAAACAGTGTCTGTTGGTATGTTCCAGGGTGGCGGGGTGCAGTGAGGGACAGTTCAGGATGGACTGTGAAACTGTGTCTGTTGGTGTGTTCCAGCGTGGGGGGTGCAGTGAGGGACAGTTCAGGATCAACCGTGAAACAATGTCTGTTGGTGTGTTCCAGGGTGGCGGGGTGCAGTGAGGGACAGCTCAGGATGAAACGTGAAACAGTGTCTGTTGGTGTGTTCCAGGGTGGCGGGGTGCAGTGAGGGACAGTTCAGGATGGACTGTGAAACTGTGTCTGTTGGTGTGTTCCAGGGTGGTGGGGTGCAGTGGGGGACAGTTCAAAATGGACTGTGAAACTGTGTCTGTTGGTGTGTTCCAGGGTGGCGGGGTGCAGTGAGGGACAGTGAGGGATGGACTGTGAAACAGCGTCTGTTGGTGTGTTCCAGGGTGGCGGGGTGCAGTGAGGGACAGTTCAGGATGGACTGTGAAACACTGTCTGTTGGTGTGTTCCAGGGTGGCGGGGTGCAGTGAGGGACAGTTCAGGATGGACCGTGAAACAGTGTCTGTTGGTCTGTTCCAGGGTGGCGGGGTGCAGTGAGGGACAGTTCAGGATGGACTGTGAAACAGTGCCTGTTGTTGTGTTCCAGGGTGGCGGGGTGCAGTGAGGGACAGTTCAGGATGGACCGTTAAACAGTGTCTGTTGGTCTGATCCAGGGCGGCAGGGTGCAGTGAGGGACAGTTCAGGATGGACTGTCAAACAATGTCTGTTGGTGTGTTCCAGGGTGGCGGGTTGCAGTGAGAGTCAGTTCAGGATGGTCTGTGAAACAGTGTCTGTTGGTGTGTTCCAGGGTGGCGGAGTGCAGTGAGAGACAGTTCAGGTTGGACCGTGAAACAGTGTCTGTTGGTGTGTTCCAGGGTGGCGGGGTGCAGTGAGGGACAGTTCAGGATGGATTGTTTTATGCAGTGTCTGTTGGTGTGTTCCAGGGTGGCGGCGTGCAGTGAGAGTCACTTCAGGATGGCATGTGAATAAGTGTCTGTTGGTGTGTTCCAGGGTGGCGGGGTGCAGTGAGAGACAGTTCAGAATGGACTGTGAAACAGTGTCTGTTGGTGTGTTGCAGGGTGGCGGGGTGCAGTGAGGGACAGTTCAGAATGGACTGTGAAACAGTGTCTGTTGGTTTGTTCCCGGGCGGCGGGGTGTCGTGAGTGACAGTTCAGGATGAACCGTGAAACAATGTCTGTTGGTGTGTTCCAGGGTGGCGGGGTGCAGTGAGGGACAGCTCAGGATGAACCGTGAAACAGTGTCTGTTGGTGTGTTCCAGGTTGGCGCGATGCAGTGAGGGACAGTTCAGTATGGACTGTGAAACAGTGTCTGTTGGTGTGTTCTAGGGTGGCGGTGTGCAGTGAGGGACAGTTCAGGATGGACTGGGAAACAGCGTCTGTTGGTGTGTTCCAGGGTGGCGGTGTGCAGTGAGGGACAGTTCAGGATGGACTGTGAAACAGTGTCTGTTGGTGTGTTCCACGGTGGCGGGGTGCAGTGAGGGACAGTTCAGGATGAACCGTGAAACAATGTCTGTTGGTGTGTTCCAGGGTGGCGGGGTGCAGTGAGGGACAGTTCAGTATCGACTGTGAAACAGTGTCTGTTGGTGTGTTCCAGGGTTTCAGGGTGCAGTGAGGGACAGTTCAGGATGAACCTTAATACGGTGTCTGTTGATGTGTTCCAGGGTGGCAGGGTGCAGTGAGGGACAGTTCAGGATGGACCGTGAAACAGTGTCTGTTGTTGTGTTCCAGGGTGGCGGGGTGCAGTGAGGGACAGTTCAGGTTGGACCGTGAAACAGCTTCTGTTGGTGTGTTCCAGGGTGGCGGGGTGCAGTGAGGGACAGTTCAGGATGGACTGTGAAATTGTGTCTGTTGGTGTGTTCCAGCGTGGGGGGTGCAGTGAGGGACAGTTCAGGATGAACTGTGAAACGGTGTCTGTTGGTGTGTTCCAGGTTGGCGGGGTGCAGTGAGAGACAGTTCAGGATGGACTGTGAAATAGTGTCTGTTGGTGTGTTCCAGGGTGGCGGGGTGAAGTGAGGGACAGTTCACGATGGACTGTGAAACAGTGTCTGTAGGTTTGTACCACGGTGGCGGGGTGCAGTGAGGGACAGTTCAGGATGGACCATGAAGCAGTGTCTGTTGGTGTGTTCCAGGGTGGCGGGGTTCAGTGAGGGACAGTTCAGGATGGACTGTGAAACAGTGTCTGTTGGTGTGTTCCAGGGTGGCGGGATGCAGTGAGGGACAGTTCAGGATGGACTGTGAAACAGTGTCTGTTGGTGTGCTCCAGGGTGGCGGGGTGCAGTGAGGGACAGTTCAGGATGGACCGTGAAACAGCGTCTGTTGATGTGTTCCAGGGTGGCGGGGTGCAGTGAGGGACAGTTCAGCATGGACTGTGAAACAGTGTCTGTTGGTGTGTTCCAGGGTGGCGGGGTGCAGTGAGGGACAGTTCAGGATGGACTGTGAAACAGTGTCTGTTGTTGTGTTCCAGGGTGGCGGGGTGCAGTGAGGGACAGTTCAGGATGGACCGTGAATCAGTGTCTGTTGGTCTGTTCCAGGGTGGCGGGGTGCAGTGAGGGACAGTTCAGGATGGACTGTGAAACTTTGTCTGTTGTTGTGTTCCAGGGTGGCGGGGTGCAGTGAGGGACAGTTCAGGATGTACCGTGAATCAGTGTCTGTTGGTCTGTTCCAGGGTGGCGGGGTGCAGTGAGGGACAGTTCCGGATGGACTGTGAAACTGTGTCTGTTGGTCTGTTCCAGGGTGGCGGGGTGCAGTGAGGGACAATTCAGGATGGACCGGGAAACAGTGCCTGTTGGTGTGTTCCAGGGTGGCGGGGTGCAGTGAAGGACTATTCAGGATGGGCCGTGAAACAGTGTCTGTTGGTGTGTTACAGGGTGGCCGGGTGAAGTGAGAGACAGTTGAGGATTGACTGTGAAACAGTGTCTGTTGGTGTGTTCCAGGGTCGCGGGGTGCAGTGAGGGACAGTTCAGGATGGACTGTGAAACAGTGTCTGTTGGTGTGTTCCAGGGTGGCGGGGTGCAGTGAGGGACATTTCAGGATGGACTGCGAAACTGTGCTTGTTGGTGTGTTCCAGGGTGGCGGGGTGCAGTGAGGGACAGTTCAGGATGGACTGTGAAACTGTGTGTTGGTGTGTTCCAGGGTGGCGGGGTGCAGTGAGGGACAGTTCAGGATGGACTGTGAAACAGTGTCTGTTGGTGTGTTCCAGGGTGGCAGGGTGCAGTGAGGGACAGTTCAGGATGGACTGTGAAACAGCATCTGTTGGTGTGTTCCAGGGTGGCGGGGTGCAGTGAGGGACAGTTCAGGATGGACTGTGAAGCACTGTTGGTCTGTTCCAGGGTGGCGGGGTGCAGTGAGGGACAGTTCAGGATGGACTGTGAAACAGTGCCTGTTGTTGTGTTCCAGGGTGGCGGGGTGCAGTGAGGGACATTTCAGGATGGACCGTGAAACAGTGTCTGTTGGTCTGTTCCAGTATGGCGGGGTGAAGAGAGGGACAGCTCAGGATGAACCGTGAAACAGTGTCTGTTGGTGTGTTCCAGGGTGGCGGGATGCAGTGAGGGACAGTTCAGTATGGACTGTGAAACAGTGTCTGTTGGTATGTTCTAGGGTGGCGGGGTGCAGTGAGAGACAGTTCAGGATGGACTGTGAAACAGTGTCTGTTGGTGTGTTCCAGGGTGGCGGGGTGCAGTGAGGTACAGTTCAGAATGGACTGTGAAACAGTGTCTGTTGGTGTGTTCCAGGGTGGCGGGGTGCAGTGAGGGACAGTTCAGGATGGACTGTGAAACAGTGTCTGTTGTTGTGTTCCAGGGTGGCGGGGTGCAGTGAGGGACAGTTCAGGATCGACCGTGAATAAGTGTCTGTTGGTCTGTTCCAGGGTGGCGGGGTGCAGTGAGGGACAGTTCCGGATGGACTGTGAAACTGTGTCTGTTGGTGTGTTCCAGGGTGGCGGGGTGCAGTGAGGGACAGCTCAGGATGAACCGTGAAACAGTGTCTGTTGATGTGTTCCAGGGTGGCGGAGTGCAGTGAGAGACAGTTCAGGTTGGACCGTGAAACAGTGTCTGTTGGTGTGTTCCAGGGTGGCGGGGTGCAGTGAGGGTCTGTTCAGGATGGACCGTCAAGCAGTGTCTGTTGGTGTGTTCCAGGGTGGCGGATTGCAGTGAGGGACAGTTCAGGATGGACTGTGAAACGGTGTCTGTTGGTGTGTTCCAGGGTGGCGGGGTGCAGTGAGAGTCACTTCAGGATGGTCTGTGAAGAAGTGTCTGTTGGTGTGTTCCAGGGTGGCGGGGTGCATTGAGGGACAGTTCAGAATGGACAGTGAAACAGTGTCTGTTGGTGTGTTCCCGGGTGGCGGGGTGCAGTGAGTGACAGTTCAGGATGAACCGTGAAACAATGTCTGTTGGTGTGTTCCAGGGTGGCGGGGTGCAGTGAGGGACAGCTCAGGATGAACCGTGAAACAGTGTCTGTTGGTGTGTTCCAGGTTGGCGCGATGCAGTGAGGGACAGTTCAGTATGGACTGTGAAACAGTGTCTGTTGGTGTGTTCTAGGGTGGCGGTGTGCAGTGAGGGACAGTTCAGGATGGACTGTGAAACAGCGTCTGTTGGTGTGTTCCAGGGTGGCGGTGTGCAGTGAGGGACAGTTCAGGATGGACTGTGAAACAGTGTCTGTTGGTGTGTTCCACGGTGGCGGGGTGCAGTGAGGGACAGTTCAGGATGAACCGTGAAACAATGTCTGTTGGTGTGTTCCGGGGTGGCGGGGTGCAGTGAGGGACAGCTCAGGATCAACCGTGAAACAGTGTCTGTTGATGTGTTCCAGGGTGGCGGGGTGCAGTGAGGGACAGTTCAGTATCGACTGTGAAACAGTGTCTGTTGGTGTGTTCCAGGGTTTCAGGGTGCAGTGAGGGACAGTTCAGGATGAACCTTAATACGGTGTCTGTTGGTGTGTTCCAGGGTGGCGGGGTGCAGTGAGGGACAGTTCAGTTTCGACTGTGAAACAGTGTCTGTTGGTGTGTTCCAGGGTGGCAGGGTGCAGTGAGGGACAGTTCAGGATGGACCGTGAAACAGTGTCTGTTGGTGTGTTCCAGGGTGGCGGGGTGCAGTGAGGGACAGTTCACGTTGGACCGTGAAACAGCTTCTGTTGGTGTGTTCCAGGGTGGCGGGGTGCAGTGAGGGACAGTTCAGGATGGACTGTGAAATTGTGTCTGTTGGTGTGTTCCAGCGTGGGGGGTGCAGTGAGGGACAGTTCAGGATGAACTGTGAAACGGTGTCTGTTGGTGTGTTCCAGGTTGGCGGGGTGCAGTGAGAGACAGTTCAGGATGGACTGTGAAATAGTGTCTGTTGGTGTGTTCCAGGGTGGCGGGGTGAAGTGAGGGACAGTTCACGATGGACTGTGAAACAGTGTCTGTAGGTTTGTACCACGGTGGCGGGGTGCAGTGAGGGACAGTTCAGGATGGACCATGAAGCAGTGTCTGTTGGTGCGTTCCAGGGTGGCGGGGTTCAGTGAGGGACAGTTCAGGATGGACTGTGAAACAGTGTCTGTTGGTGTGTTCCAGGGTGGCGGGATGCAGTGAGGGACAGTTCAGGATGGACTGTGAAACAGTGTCTGTTGGTGTGCTCCAGGGTGGCGGGGTGCAGTGAGGGACAGTTCAGGATGGACCGTGAAACAGCGTCTGTTGATGTGTTCCAGGGTGGCGGGGTGCAGTGAGGGACAGTTCAGGATGGACCGTGAATCAGTGTCTGTTGGTCTGTTCCAGGGTGGCGGGGTGCAGTGAGGGACAGTTCCGGATGGACTGTGAAACTGTGTCTGTTGGTGTGTTCCAGGGTGGCGGGGTGCAGTGAGGGACAGTTCAGAATGGACTGTGAAACAGTGTCTGTTGGTCTGTTCCTGGGTGGCGGGGTGCAGTGAGGGACAGTTCCGGATGGACTGTGAAAGTGTGTCTGTTGGTCTGTTCCAGGGTGGCGGGGTGCAGTGAAGGACAGTTCAGGATGGGCCTTGAAACAGTGTCTGATGGTGTGTTCTAGGGTGGCGGGGTGCAGTGAGGGACAGTTCAGGATGGAATGTGAAACAGTGTCTGTTGGTGTGTTCCAGGGTGGCGGGGTGCAGTGAGGAACAGTTCAGGATGGACTGTGAAACAGTGTCTGTTGGTGTGTTCAAGTGTCGCGGGGTGCAGTGAGGGACAGTTCAGGATGGACTGTGAAACAGCGCCTGTTGGTGTGTTCCAGGGTGGCGGGGTGCAGTGAGGGACAGTTCAGGATGGACTGTGAAACAGTGTCTGTTGGTGTGTTCCAGTGTCGCGGGGTGCAGTGAGGGACAGTTCAGGATGGACTGTGAAACAGCGCCTGTTGGTGTGTTCCAGGGTGGCGGGGTGCAGTGAGGGACAGTTCAGGATGGACTGTGAAACAGCGCCTGTTGGTGTGTTCCAGGGTGGCGGGGTGCAGTGAGGGACAGTTCAGGATGGACTGTGAAACAGTGTCTGTTGGTCTGTTCCAGGGTGGCGGGGTGCAGTGAGGGACAGTTCCGGATGGACTGTGAAACTGTGTCTGTTGGTGTGTTCCAGGGTGGCGGGGTGCAGTGAGGGACAATTCAGGATGGACCGGGAAACAGTGCCTGTTGGTGTGTTCCAGGGTGGCGGGGTGCAGTGAAGGACTGTTCAGGATGGGCCGTGAAACAGTGTCTGTTGGTGTGTTACAGGGTGGCCGGGTGAAGTGAGGGACAGTGCAGGATGGAATGTGAAACAGTGTCTGTTGGTGTGTTCCAGGGTCGCGGGGTGCAGTGAGGGACAGTTCAGGATGGACTGTGAAACAGTGTCTGTTGGTGTGTTCCAGGGTGGCGGCGTGCAGTGAGGGACAGTTCAGGATGGACTGCGAAACTGTGCTTGTTGGTGTGTTCCAGGGTGGCGGGGTGCAGTGAGGGACAGTTCAGGATGGACTGTGAAACAGTGTTTGTTGGTGTGTTCCGGGGTGGAAGGGTGCAGTGAGGGACAGTTCAGGATGGACTGTGAAACAGCGTCTGTTGGTGTGTTCCAGGGTGGCGGGGTGCAGTGAGGGACAGTTCAGGATGGACTGTGAAGCACTGTTGGTCTGTTCCAGGGTGGCGGGGTGCAGTGAGGGACAGTTCAGGATGGACTGTGAAACAGTGCCTGTTGTTGTGTTCCAGGGTGGCGGGGTGCAGTGAGGGACAGTTCAGGATGGACCGTGAAACAGTGTCTGTTGGTCTGTTCCAGGGTGGCGGGGTGCAGTGAGGGACAGTTCAGGATGGACTGTGAAACAGTGCCTGTTGTTGTGTTCCAGGGTGGCGGGGTGCAGTGAGGGACATTTCAGGATGGACCGTGAAACAGTGTCTGTTGGTCTGTTCCAGTATGGCGGGGTGAAGAGAGGGACAGCTCAGGATGAACCGTGAAACAGTGTCTGTTGGTGTGTTCCAGGGTGGCGGGATGCAGTGAGGGACAGTTCAGTATGGACTGTGAAACAGTGTCTGTTGGTATGTTCTAGGGTGGCGGGGTGCAGTGAGAGACAGTTCAGGATGGACTGTGAAACAGTGTCTGTTGGTGTGTTCCAGGGTGGCGGGGTGCAGTGAGGTACAGTTCAGAATGGACTGTGAAACAGTGTCTGTTGGTGTGTTCCAGGGTGGCGGGGTGCAGTGAGAGACAGTTCAGAATGGACTGTGAAACAGTGTCTGTTGGTGTGTTCCAGGGTGGCGGGGTGCAGTGAGGGACAGTTCAGGATGGACCGTGAAACAGTGTCTGTTGGTGTGTTCCAGGGTGCTGGGGTGCAGTGAGGGACAGTTCAGGATGGACCGTGAAACAGTGCCTGTTGGTGTGTTCCAGGGTGGCGGGGTGCAGTGAGGGAAAGTTCAGGATGGACGATGAAACAGTGTCTGTTGGTGTGTTCCAGGGTGGCGGGGTGCAGTGAGGGACAGTTCAGGATGGACCATGAAACAGTGTCTGTTGGTGTGTTCCAGGGTGACGGGGTGCAGTGAGGCACAGTTCAGGATGGACTGTGGAGCAGTGTCTGTTGGTGTGTTCCAGGGTGGCGGGGTGCAGTGAGGGACAGTTCAGGATGGACTGTGAAACAGTGTCTGTTGGTTTGTTCCAGGGTGGCGGGGTGCAGTGAGGGACAGTTCAGGATGGACTGTGAAACAGTGTCTGTTGGTGTGTTCCAGGGTGGCGGGGTGCAGTGAGGGACAGTTCAGGATGGACTGTGAAACTGTGTCTGTTGGTGTGTTCCAGCGTGGGGGGTGCAGTGAGGGACAGTTCAGGATCAACCGTGAAACAATGTCTGTTGGTGTGTTCCAGGGTGGCGGGGTGCAGTGAGGGACAGCTCAGGATGAAACGTGAAACAGTGTCTGTTGGTGTGTTCCAGGGTGGCGGGGTGCAGTGAGGGACAGTTCAGGATGGACTGTGAAACTGTGTCTGTTGGTGTGTTCCAGGGTGGTGGGGTGCAGTGGGGGACAGTTCAGGATGGACTGTGAAACTGTGTCTGTTGGTGTGTTCCAGGGTGGCGGGGTGCAGTGAGGGACAGTGAGGGATGGACTGTGAAACAGCGTCTGTTGGTGTGTTCCAGGGTGGCGGGGTGCAGTGAGGGACAGTTCAGGATGGACTGTGAAACACTGTCTGTTGGTGTGTTCCAGGGTGGCGGGGTGCAGTGAGGGACAGTTCAGGATGGACCGTGAAACAGTGTCTGTTGGTCTGTTCCAGGGTGGCGGGGTGCAGTGAGGGACAGTTCAGGATGGACTGTGAAACAGTGCCTGTTGTTGTGTTCCAGGGTGGCGGGGTGCAGTGAGGGACAGTTCAGGATGGACCGTTAAACAGTGTCTGTTGGTCTGATCCAGGGCGGCAGGGTGCAGTGAGGGACAGTTCAGGATGGACTGTCAAACAATGTCTGTTGGTGTGTTCCAGGGTGGCGGGTTGCAGTGAGAGTCAGTTCAGGATGGTCTGTGAAACAGTGTCTGTTGGTGTGTTCCAGGGTGGCGGAGTGCAGTGAGAGACAGTTCAGGTTGGACCGTGAAACAGTGTCTGTTGGTGTGTTCCAGGGTGGCGGGGTGCAGTGAGGGACAGTTCAGGATGGATTGTTTTATGCAGTGTCTGTTGGTGTGTTCCAGGGTGGCGGCGTGCAGTGAGAGTCACTTCAGGATGGCATGTGAATAAGTGTCTGTTGGTGTGTTCCAGGGTGGCGGGGTGCAGTGAGAGACAGTTCAGAATGGACTGTGAAACAGTGTCTGTTGGTGTGTTGCAGGGTGGCGGGGTGCAGTGAGGGACAGTTCAGAATGGACTGTGAAACAGTGTCTGTTGGTTTGTTCCCGGGCGGCGGGGTGTCGTGAGTGACAGTTCAGGATGAACCGTGAAACAATGTCTGTTGGTGTGTTCCAGGGTGGCGGGGTGCAGTGAGGGACAGCTCAGGATGAACCGTGAAACAGTGTCTGTTGGTGTGTTCCAGGTTGGCGCGATGCAGTGAGGGACAGTTCAGTATGGACTGTGAAACAGTGTCTGTTGGTGTGTTCTAGGGTGGCGGTGTGCAGTGAGGGACAGTTCAGGATGGACTGGGAAACAGCGTCTGTTGGTGTGTTCCAGGGTGGCGGTGTGCAGTGAGGGACAGTTCAGGATGGACTGTGAAACAGTGTCTGTTGGTGTGTTCCACGGTGGCGGGGTGCAGTGAGGGACAGTTCAGGATGAACCGTGAAACAATGTCTGTTGGTGTGTTCCAGGGTGGCGGGGTGCAGTGAGGGACAGTTCAGTATCGACTGTGAAACAGTGTCTGTTGGTGTGTTCCAGGGTTTCAGGGTGCAGTGAGGGACAGTTCAGGATGAACCTTAATACGGTGTCTGTTGATGTGTTCCAGGGTGGCAGGGTGCAGTGAGGGACAGTTCAGGATGGACCGTGAAACAGTGTCTGTTGGTGTGTTCCAGGGTGGCGGGGTGCAGTGAGGGACAGTTCAGGTTGGACCGTGAAACAGCTTCTGTTGGTGTGTTCCAGGGTGGCGGGGTGCAGTGAGGGACAGTTCAGGATGGACTGTGAAATTGTGTCTGTTGGTGTGTTCCAGCGTGGGGGGTGCAGTGAGGGACAGTGAGGGATGGACTGTGAAACAGCGTCTGTTGGTGTGTTCCAGGGTGGCGGGGTGCAGTGAGGGACAGTTCAGGATGGACTGTGAAACACTGTCTGTTGGTGTGTTCCAGGGTGGCGGGGTGCAGTGAGGGACAGTTCAGGATGGACCGTGAAACAGTGTCTGTTGGTCTGTTCCAGGGTGGCGGGGTGCAGTGAGGGACAGTTCAGGATGGACTGTGAAACAGTGCCTGTTGTTGTGTTCCAGGGTGGCGGGGTGCAGTGAGGGACAGTTCAGGATGGACCGTTAAACAGTGTCTGTTGGTCTGATCCAGGGCGGCAGGGTGCAGTGAGGGACAGTTCAGGATGGACTGTCAAACAATGTCTGTTGGTGTGTTCCAGGGTGGCGGGTTGCAGTGAGAGTCAGTTCAGGATGGTCTGTGAAACAGTGTCTGTTGGTGTGTTCCAGGGTGGCGGAGTGCAGTGAGAGACAGTTCAGGTTGGACCGTGAAACAGTGTCTGTTGGTGTGTTCCAGGGTGGCGGGGTGCAGTGAGGGACAGTTCAGGATGGATTGTTTTATGCAGTGTCTGTTGGTGTGTTCCAGGGTGGCGGCGTGCAGTGAGAGTCACTTCAGGATGGCATGTGAATAAGTGTCTGTTGGTGTGTTCCAGGGTGGCGGGGTGCAGTGAGAGACAGTTCAGAATGGACTGTGAAACAGTGTCTGTTGGTGTGTTGCAGGGTGGCGGGGTGCAGTGAGGGACAGTTCAGAATGGACTGTGAAACAGTGTCTGTTGGTTTGTTCCCGGGCGGCGGGGTGTCGTGAGTGACAGTTCAGGATGAACCGTGAAACAATGTCTGTTGGTGTGTTCCAGGGTGGCGGGGTGCAGTGAGGGACAGCTCAGGATGAACCGTGAAACAGTGTCTGTTGGTGTGTTCCAGGTTGGCGCGATGCAGTGAGGGACAGTTCAGTATGGACTGTGAAACAGTGTCTGTTGGTGTGTTCTAGGGTGGCGGTGTGCAGTGAGGGACAGTTCAGGATGGACTGGGAAACAGCGTCTGTTGGTGTGTTCCAGGGTGGCGGTGTGCAGTGAGGGACAGTTCAGGATGGACTGTGAAACAGTGTCTGTTGGTGTGTTCCACGGTGGCGGGGTGCAGTGAGGGACAGTTCAGGATGAACCGTGAAACAATGTCTGTTGGTGTGTTCCAGGGTGGCGGGGTGCAGTGAGGGACAGTTCAGTATCGACTGTGAAACAGTGTCTGTTGGTGTGTTCCAGGGTTTCAGGGTGCAGTGAGGGACAGTTCAGGATGAACCTTAATACGGTGTCTGTTGATGTGTTCCAGGGTGGCAGGGTGCAGTGAGGGACAGTTCAGGATGGACCGTGAAACAGTGTCTGTTGGTGTGTTCCAGGGTGGCGGGGTGCAGTGAGGGACAGTTCAGGTTGGACCGTGAAACAGCTTCTGTTGGTGTGTTCCAGGGTGGCGGGGTGCAGTGAGGGACAGTTCAGGATGGACTGTGAAATTGTGTCTGTTGGTGTGTTCCAGCGTGGGGGGTGCAGTGAGGGACAGTTCAGGATGAACTGTGAAACGGTGTCTGTTGGTGTGTTCCAGGTTGGCGGGGTGCAGTGAGAGACAGTTCAGGATGGACTGTGAAATAGTGTCTGTTGGTGTGTTCCAGGGTGGCGGGGTGAAGTGAGGGACAGTTCACGATGGACTGTGAAACAGTGTCTGTAGGTTTGTACCACGGTGGCGGGGTGCAGTGAGGGACAGTTCAGGATGGACCATGAAGCAGTGTCTGTTGGTGTGTTCCAGGGTGGCGGGGTTCAGTGAGGGACAGTTCAGGATGGACTGTGAAACAGTGTCTGTTGGTGTGTTCCAGGGTGGCGGGATGCAGTGAGGGACAGTTCAGGATGGACTGTGAAACAGTGTCTGTTGGTGTGCTCCAGGGTGGCGGGGTGCAGTGAGGGACAGTTCAGGATGGACCGTGAAACAGCGTCTGTTGATGTGTTCCAGGGTGGCGGGGTGCAGTGAGGGACAGTTCAGCATGGACTGTGAAACAGTGTCTGTTGGTGTGTTCCAGGGTGGCGGGGTGCAGTGAGGGACAGTTCAGGATGGACTGTGAAACAGTGTCTGTTGTTGTGTTCCAGGGTGGCGGGGTGCAGTGAGGGACAGTTCAGGATGGACCGTGAATCAGTGTCTGTTGGTCTGTTCCAGGGTGGCGGGGTGCAGTGAGGGACAGTTCCGGATGGACTGTGAAACTGTGTCTGTTGGTGTGTTCCAGGGTGGCGGGGTGCAGTGAGGGACAGTTCAGAATGGACTGTGAAACAGTGTCTGTTGGTCTGTTCCAGGGTGGCGGGGTGCAGTGAGGGACAGTTCCGGATGGACTGTGAAACTGTGTCTGTTGGTCTGTTCCAGGGTGGCGGGGTGCAGTGAGGGACAGTTCAGGATGGGCCTTGAAACAGTGTCTGTTAGTGTGTTACAGGGTGGCCGGGTGCAGTGAGGGACAGTTCAGGATGGAATGTGAAACAGTGTCTGTTGGTGTGTTCCAGGGTGGCGGGGTGCAGTGAGGGACAGTTCAGGATGGACTGTGAAACAGTGTCTGTTGGTGTGTTCCAGGGTCGCGGGGTGCAGTGAGGGACAGTTCAGGATGGACTGTGAAACAGCGCCTGTTGGTGTGTTCCAGGGTGGCGGGGTGCAGTGAGGGACAGTTCAGGATGGACTGTGAAACATTGTCTGTTGTTGTGTTCCAGGGTGGCGGGGTGCAGTGAGGGACAGTTCAGGATGTACCGTGAATCAGTGTCTGTTGGTCTGTTCCAGGGTGGCGGGGTGCAGTGAGGGACAGTTCCGGATGGACTGTGAAACTGTGTCTGTTGGTCTGTTCCAGGGTGGCGGGGTGCAGTGAGGGACAATTCAGGATGGACCGGGAAACAGTGCCTGTTGGTGTGTTCCAGGGTGGCGGGGTGCAGTGAAGGACTATTCAGGATGGGCCGTGAAACAGTGTCTGTTGGTGTGTTACAGGGTGGCCGGGTGAAGTGAGGGACAGTTGAGGATTGACTGTGAAACAGTGTCTGTTGGTGTGTTCCAGGGTCGCGGGGTGCAGTGAGGGACAGTTCAGGATGGACTGTGAAACAGTGTCTGTTGGTGTGTTCCAGGGTGGCGGGGTGCAGTGAGGGACAGTTCAGGATGGACTGCGAAACTGTGCTTGTTGGTGTGTTCCAGGGTGGCGGGGTGCAGTGAGGGACAGTTCAGGATGGACTGTGAAACTGTGTGTTGGTGTGTTCCAGGGTGGCGGGGTGCAGTGAGGGACAGTTCAGGATGGACTGTGAAACAGTGTCTGTTGGTGTGTTCCAGGGTGGCAGGGTGCAGTGAGGGACAGTTCAGGATGGACTGTGAAACAGCATCTGTTGGTGTGTTCCAGGGTGGCGGGGTGCAGTGAAGTACAGTTCAGGATGGACTGTGAAGCACTGTTGGTCTGTTCCAGGGTGGCGGGGTGCAGTGAGGGACAGTTCAGGATGGACTGTGAAACAGTGCCTGTTGTTGTGTTCCAGGGTGGCGGGGTGCAGTGAGGGACATTTCAGGATGGACCGTGAAACAGTGTCTGTTGGTCTGTTCCAGTATGGCGGGGTGAAGAGAGGGACAGCTCAGGATGAACCGTGAAACAGTGTCTGTTGGTGTGTTCCAGGGTGGCGGGATGCAGTGAGGGACAGTTCAGTATGGACTGTGAAACAGTGTCTGTTGGTATGTTCTAGGGTGGCGGGGTGCAGTGAGAGACAGTTCAGGATGGACTGTGAAACAGTGTCTGTTGGTGTGTTCCAGGGTGGCGGGGTGCAGTGAGGTACAGTTCAGAATGGACTGTGAAACAGTGTCTGTTGGTGTGTTCCAGGGTGGCGGGGTGCAGTGAGGGACAGTTCAGGATGGACTGTGAAACAGTGTCTGTTGTTGTGTTCCAGGGTGGCGGGGTGCAGTGAGGGACAGTTCAGGATCGACCGTGAATAAGTGTCTGTTGGTCTGTTCCAGGGTGGCGGGGTGCAGTGAGGGACACTTCCGGATGGACTGTGAAACTGTGTCTGTTGGTGTGTTCCAGGGTGGCGGGGTGCAGTGAGGGACAGCTCAGGATGAACCGTGAAACAGTGTCTGTTGATGTGTTCCAGGGTGGCGGAGTGCAGTGAGAGACAGTTCAGGTTGGACCGTGAAACAGTGTCTGTTGGTGTGTTCCAGGGTGGCGGGGTGCAGTGAGGGTCTGTTCAGGATGGACCGTCAAGCAGTGTCTGTTGGTGTGTTCCAGGTTGGCGGGGTGCATTGAGGGACAGTTCAGAATGGACAGTGAAACAGTGTCTGTTGGTGTGTTCCCGGGTGGCGGGGTGCAGTGAGTGACAGTTCAGGATGAACCGTGAAACAGTGTCTGTTGGTGTGTTCCAGGGTGGCAGGGTGCAGTGAGGGACAGTTCAGTATCGACTGTGAAACAATGTCTGTTGGTGTGTTCCAGGGTGGCGGGGTGCAGTGAGGAACAGCTCAGGATGAACCGTGAAACAGTGTCTGTTGGTGTGTTCCAGGGTGGCAGGGTGCAGTGAGGGACAGTTCAGTATCGACTGTGAAACAGTGTCTGTTGGTGTGTTCCAGGGTTTCGGGGTGCAGTGAGGGACAGTTCAGGATGAACCGTGAAACGGTGTCTGTTGGTGTGTTCCAGGGTGGCGGGGTGCAGTGAGGGACAGTTCAGTATCGACTGTGAAACAGTGTCTGTTGGTGTGTTCCAGGGTGGCAGGGTGCAGTGAGGGACAGTTCAGGTTGGACCGTGAAACAGCTTCTGTTGGTGTGTTCCAGGGTGGCGGGGTGCAGTGAGGGACAGTTCAGGATGGACCGTGAAACAGTGCCTGTTGGTGTGTTCCAGGGTTTCAGGGTGCAGTGAGGGACAGTTCAGGATGAACCGTGAAACGGTGTCTGTTGGTGTGTTCCAGGGTGGCGGGGTGCAGTGAGGGACAGTTCAGTATCGACTGTGAAACAGTGTCTGTTGGTGTGTTCCAGGGTGGCAGGGTGCAGTGAGGGACAGTTCAGGTTGGACCGTGAAACAGCTTCTGTTGGTGTGTTCCAGGGTGGCGGGGTGCATTGAGGGACAGTTCAGTATGGACCGTGAAACAGTGTCTGTTGGTGTGTTCCAGGGTGGCGGGGTGCAGTGAGGGACAGTTCAGGATGGACCGTGAAACAGTGCCTGTTGGTGTGTTCCAGGGTGGCGGGGTGCGGTGAGGGACAGTTCAGGATGGACCATGAAACAGTGTCTGCTGGTGTGTTCCAGGGTGGCGGGGTGCAGTGAGAGACAGTTCAGGATGGACTGTGAAACAGTGTCTGTTGGTGTGTTCCAGGGTGGCGGGGTGCAGTGAGGGACTGTTCAGAATGGACTGTGAAACAGTGTCTGTTGGTCTGTTCCAGGGTGGCGGGGTGCAGTGAGGGACAGTTCCGGATGGACTGTGAAACTGTGTCTGTTGGTCTGTTCCAGGGTGGCGGGGTGCAGTGAAGTACAGTTCAGGATGGGCCTTGAAACAGTGTCTGTTGGTGTGTTACAGGGTGGCCGGGTGCAGTGAGGGACAGTTCAGGATGGAATGTGAAACAGTGTCTGTTGGTGTGTTCCAAGGTGGCGGGGTGCAGTGAGGGACAGTTCAGGATGGACTGTGAAACAGTGTCTGTTGGTGTGTTCCAGGGTCGCGGGGTGCAGTGAGGGACAGCTCAGGATGAACCGTGAAACAGTGTCTGTTGATGTGTTCCAGGGTGGCAGAGTGCAGTGAGAGACAGTTCAGGTTGGACCGTGAAACAGTGTCTGTTGGTGTGTTCCAGGGTGGCGGGGTGCAGTGAGGGTCTGTTCAGGATGGACCGTCAAGCAGTGTCTGTTGGTGTGTTCCAGGTTGGCGGGGTGCATTGAGGGACAGTTCAGAATGGACAGTGAAACAGTGTCTGTTGGTGTGTTCCCGGGTGGCGGGGTGCAGTGAGTGACAGTTCAGGATGAACCGTGAAACAGTGTCTGTTGGTGTGTTCCAGGGTGGCAGGGTGCAGTGAGGGACAGTTCAGTATCGACTGTGAAACAATGTCTGTTGGTGTGTTCCAGGGTGGCGGGGTGCAGTGAGGAACAGCTCAGGATGAACCGTGAAACAGTGTCTGTTGGTGTGTTCCAGGGTGGCAGGGTGCAGTGAGGGACAGTTCAGTATCGACTGTGAAACAGTGTCTGTTGGTGTGTTCCAGGGTTTCGGGGTGCAGTGAGGGACAGTTCAGGATGAACCGTGAAACGGTGTCTGTTGGTGTGTTCCAGGGTGGCGGGGTGCAGTGAGGGACAGTTCAGTATCGACTGTGAAACAGTGTCTGTTGGTGTGTTCCAGGGTGGCAGGGTGCAGTGAGGGACAGTTCAGGTTGGACCGTGAAACAGCTTCTGTTGGTGTGTTCCAGGGTGGCGGGGTGCAGTGAGGGACAGTTCAGGATGGACCGTGAAACAGTGCCTGTTGGTGTGTTCCAGGGTTTCAGGGTGCAGTGAGGGACAGTTCAGGATGAACCGTGAAACGGTGTCTGTTGGTGTGTTCCAGGGTGGCGGGGTGCAGTGAGGGACAGTTCAGTATCGACTGTGAAACAGTGTCTGTTGGTGTGTTCCAGGGTGGCAGGGTGCAGTGAGGGACAGTTCAGGTTGGACCGTGAAACAGCTTCTGTTGGTGTGTTCCAGGGTGGCGGGGTGCATTGAGGGACAGTTCAGTATGGACCGTGAAACAGTGTCTGTTGGTGTGTTCCAGGGTGGCGGGGTGCAGTGAGGGACAGTTCAGGATGGACCGTGAAACAGTGCCTGTTGGTGTGTTCCAGGGTGGCGGGGTGCGGTGAGGGACAGTTCAGGATGGACCATGAAACAGTGTCTGCTGGTGTGTTCCAGGGTGGCGGGGTGCAGTGAGAGACAGTTCAGGATGGACTGTGAAACAGTGTCTGTTGGTGTGTTCCAGGGTGGCGGGGTGCAGTGAGGGACTGTTCAGAATGGACTGTGAAACAGTGTCTGTTGGTCTGTTCCAGGGTGGCGGGGTGCAGTGAGGGACAGTTCCGGATGGACTGTGAAACTGTGTCTGTTGGTCTGTTCCAGGGTGGCGGGGTGCAGTGAAGTACAGTTCAGGATGGGCCTTGAAACAGTGTCTGTTGGTGTGTTACAGGGTGGCCGGGTGCAGTGAGGGACAGTTCAGGATGGAATGTGAAACAGTGTCTGTTGGTGTGTTCCAAGGTGGCGGGGTGCAGTGAGGGACAGTTCAGGATGGACTGTGAAACAGTGTCTGTTGGTGTGTTCCAGGGTCGCGGGGTGCAGTGAGGGACAGTTCAGGATGGACTGTGAAACAGCGCCTGTTGGTGTGTTCCAGGGTGGCGGGGTGCAGTGAGGGACAGTTCAGGATGGACTGTGAAACATTGTCTGTTGTTGTGTTCCAGGGTGGCGGGGTGCAGTGAGGGACAGTTCAGGATGTACCGTGAATCAGTGTCTGTTGGTCTGTTCCAGGGTGGCGGGGTGCAGTGAGGGACAGTTCCGGATGGACTGTGAAACTGTGTCTGTTGGTCTGTTCCAGGGTGGCGGGGTGCAGTGAGGGACAATTCAGGATGGACCGGGAAACAGTGCCTGTTGGTGTGTTCCAGGGTGGCGGGGTGCAGTGAAGGACTATTCAGGATGGGCCGTGAAACAGTGTCTTTTGGTGTGTTACAGGGTGGCCGGGTGAAGTGAGGGACAGTTGAGGATTGACTGTGAAACAGTGTCTGTTGGTGTGTTCCAGGGTCGCGGGGTGCAGTGAGGGACAGTTCAGGATGGACTGTGAAACAGTGTCTGTTGGTGTGTTCCAGGGTGGCGGGGTGCAGTGAGGGACAGTTCAGGATGGACTGCGAAACTGTGCTTGTTGGTGTGTTCCAGGGTGGCGGGGTGCAGTGAGGGACAGTTCAGGATGGACTGTGAAACTGTGTGTTGGTGTGTTCCAGGGTGGCGGGGTGCAGTGAGGGACAGTTCAGGATGGACTGTGAAACAGTGTTTGTTGGTGTGTTCCAGGGTGGCAGGGTGCAGTGAGGGACAGTTCAGGATGGACTGTGAAACAGCATCTGTTGGTGTGTTCCAGGGTGACGGGGTGCAGTGAGGGACAGTTCAGGATGGACTGTGAAGCACTGTTGGTCTGTTCCAGGGTGGCGGGGTGCAGTGAGGGACAGTTCAGGATGCACTGTGAAACAGTGCCTGTTGTTGTGTTCCAGGGTGGCGGGGTGCAGTGAGGGACAGTTCAGGATGGACCGTGAAACAGTGTCTGTTGGTCTGTTCCAGGGTGGCGGGGTGCAGTGAGGGACAGTTCAGGATGGACTGTGAAACAGTGCCTGTTGTTGTGTTCCAGGGTGGCGGGGTGCAGTGAGGGACATTTCAGGATGGACCGTGAAACAGTGTCTGTTGGTCTGTTCCAGTATGGCGGGGTGAAGAGAGGGACAGCTCAGGATGAACCGTGAAACAGTGTCTGTTGGTGTGTTCCAGGGTGGCGGGATGCAGTGAGGGACAGTTCAGTATGGACTGTGAAACAGTGTCTGTTGGTATGTTCTAGGGTGGCGGGGTGCAGTGAGAGACAGTTCAGGATGGACTGTGAAACAGTGTCTGTTGGTGTGTTCCAGGGTGGCGGGGTGCAGTGAGGTACAGTTCAGAATGGACTGCGAAACAGTGTCTGTTGGTGTGTTCCAGGGTGGCGGGGTGCAGTGAGGGACAGTTCAGGATGGACTGTGAAACAGTGTCTGTTGTTGTGTTCCAGGGTGGCGGGGTGCAGTGAGGGACAGTTCAGGATCGACCGTGAATCAGTGTCTGTTGGTCTGTTCCAGGGTGGCGGGGTGCAGTGAGGGACAGTTCCGGATGGACTGTGAAACTGTGTCTGTTGGTGTGTTCCAGGGTGGCGGGGTGCAGTGAGGGACAGCTCAGGATGAACCGTGAAACAGTGTCTGTTGATGTGTTCCAGGGTGGCGGAGTGCAGTGAGAGACAGTTCAGGTTGGACCGTGAAACAGTGTCTGTTGGTGTGTTCCAGGGTGGCGTGGTGAAGTGAGGGACAGTTCAGGATGGACCGTGAAACAGTGTCTGTTGATGTGTTCCAGGGTGGCGGAGTGCAGTGAGAGACAGTTCAGGTTGGACCGTGAAACAGTGTCTGTTGGTGTGTTCCAGGGTGGCGGATTGCAGTGAGGGACAGTTCAGGATGGACTGTGAAACGGTGTCTGTTGGTGTGTTCCAGGGTGGCGGGGTGCAGTGAGAGTCACTTCAGGATGGTCTGTGAAGAAGTGTCTGTTGGTGTGTTCCCGGGTGGCGGGGTGCAGTGAGTGACAGTTCAGGATGAACCGTGAAACAATGTCTGTTGGTGTGTTCCAGGGTGGCGGGGTGCAGTGAGGGACAGCTCAGGATGAACCGTGAAACATTGTCTGTTGGTGTGTTCCAGGGTGGCAGGGTGCAGTGAGGGACAGTTCAGTATCGACTGTGAAACAGTGTCTGTTGGTGTGTTCCAGGGTTTCGGGGTGCAGTGAGGGACAGTTCAGGATGAACCGTGAAACGGTGTCTGTTGGTGTGTTCCAGGGTGGCGGGGTGCAGTGAGGGACAGTTCAGTATCGACTGTGAAACAGTGTCTGTTGGTGTGTTCCAGGGTGGCAGGGTGCAGTGAGGGACAGTTCAGGATGGACCGTGAAACAGCTTCTGTTGGTGTGTTCCAGGGTGGCGGGGTGCAGTGAGGGACAGTTCAGGATGGACCGTGAAACAGTGCCTGTTGGTGTGTTCCAGGGTTTCAGGGTGCAGTGAGGGACAGTTCAGGATGAACCGTGAAACGGTGTCTGTTGGTGTGTTCCAGGGTGGCGGGGTGCAGTGAGGGACAGTTCAGTATCGACTGTGAAAAAGTGTCTGTTGGTGTGTTCCAGGGTGGCAGGGTGCAGTGAGGGACAGTTCAGGTTGGACCGTGAAACAGCTTCTGTTGGTGTGTTCCAGGGTGGCGGGATGCAGTGAGGGACAGTTCAGTATGGACCGTGAAACAGTGTCTGTTGGTGTGTTCCAGGGTGGCGGGGTGCAGTGAGGGACAGTTCAGGATGGACTGTGAAACAGTGCCTGTTGTTGTGTTCCAGGGTGGCGGGGTGCAGTGAGGGACATTTCAGGATGGACCGTGAAACAGTGTCTGTTGGTCTGTTCCAGTATGGCGGGGTGAAGAGAGGGACAGCTCAGGATGAACCGTGAAACAGTGTCTGTTGGTGTGTTCCAGGGTGGCGGGATGCAGTGAGGGACAGTTCAGTATGGACTGTGAAACAGTGTCTGTTGGTATGTTCTAGGGTGGCGGGGTGCAGTGAGAGACAGTTCAGGATGGACTGTGAAACAGTGTCTGTTGGTGTGTTCCAGGGTGGCGGGGTGCAGTGAGGTACAGTTCAGAATGGACTGCGAAACAGTGTCTGTTGGTGTGTTCCAGGGTGGCGGGGTGCAGTGAGGGACAGTTCAGGATGGACTGTGAAACAGTGTCTGTTGTTGTGTTCCAGGGTGGCGGGGTGCAGTGAGGGACAGTTCAGGATCGACCGTGAATCAGTGTCTGTTGGTCTGTTCCAGGGTGGCGGGGTGCAGTGAGGGACAGTTCCGGATGGACTGTGAAACTGTGTCTGTTGGTGTGTTCCAGGGTGGCGGGGTGCAGTGAGGGACAGCTCAGGATGAACCGTGAAACAGTGTCTGTTGATGTGTTCCAGGGTGGCGGAGTGCAGTGAGAGACAGTTCAGGTTGGACCGTGAAACAGTGTCTGTTGGTGTGTTCCAGGGTGGCGTGGTGAAGTGAGGGACAGTTCAGGATGGACCGTGAAACAGTGTCTGTTGATGTGTTCCAGGGTGGCGGAGTGCAGTGAGAGACAGTTCAGGTTGGACCGTGAAACAGTGTCTGTTGGTGTGTTCCAGGGTGGCGGATTGCAGTGAGGGACAGTTCAGGATGGACTGTGAAACGGTGTCTGTTGGTGTGTTCCAGGGTGGCGGGGTGCAGTGAGAGTCACTTCAGGATGGTCTGTGAAGAAGTGTCTGTTGGTGTGTTCCCGGGTGGCGGGGTGCAGTGAGTGACAGTTCAGGATGAACCGTGAAACAATGTCTGTTGGTGTGTTCCAGGGTGGCGGGGTGCAGTGAGGGACAGCTCAGGATGAACCGTGAAACATTGTCTGTTGGTGTGTTCCAGGGTGGCAGGGTGCAGTGAGGGACAGTTCAGTATCGACTGTGAAACAGTGTCTGTTGGTGTGTTCCAGGGTTTCGGGGTGCAGTGAGGGACAGTTCAGGATGAACCGTGAAACGGTGTCTGTTGGTGTGTTCCAGGGTGGCGGGGTGCAGTGAGGGACAGTTCAGTATCGACTGTGAAACAGTGTCTGTTGGTGTGTTCCAGGGTGGCAGGGTGCAGTGAGGGACAGTTCAGGATGGACCGTGAAACAGCTTCTGTTGGTGTGTTCCAGGGTGGCGGGGTGCAGTGAGGGACAGTTCAGGATGGACCGTGAAACAGTGCCTGTTGGTGTGTTCCAGGGTTTCAGGGTGCAGTGAGGGACAGTTCAGGATGAACCGTGAAACGGTGTCTGTTGGTGTGTTCCAGGGTGGCGGGGTGCAGTGAGGGACAGTTCAGTATCGACTGTGAAAAAGTGTCTGTTGGTGTGTTCCAGGGTGGCAGGGTGCAGTGAGGGACAGTTCAGGTTGGACCGTGAAACAGCTTCTGTTGGTGTGTTCCAGGGTGGCGGGATGCAGTGAGGGACAGTTCAGTATGGACCGTGAAACAGTGTCTGTTGGTGTGTTCCAGGGTGGCGGGGTGCAGTGAGGGACAGTTCAGGATGGACCGTGAAACAGTGTCTGCTGGTGTGTTCCAGGGTGGCGGGGTGCAGTGAGAGACAGTTCAGGATGGACTGTGAAACAGTGTCTGTTGGTGTGTTCCAGGGTGGCGGGGTGCAGTGAGGGAAAGTTCAGAATGGACTGTGAAACAGTGTCTGTTGGTGTGTTCCAGGGTGGCGGGGTGCAGTGAGGGAAAGTTCAGAATGGACTGTGAAACAGTGTCTGTTGGTCTGTTCCAGGGTGGCGGGGTGCAGTGAGGGACAGTTCAGGATGGACTGTCAAACAATGTCTGTTGGTGTGTTCCAGGGTGGCGGGGTGAAGTGAGGGACAGCTCAGGATGAACCGTGAAACAGTGCCTGTTGGTGTGTTCCAGGGTGGCGGGATGCAGTGAGGGACAGTTCAGGATGGACCGTGAAACAGTGCCTGTTGGTGTGTTCCAGGGTGGCGTGGTGAAGTGAGGGACAGTTCAGGATGGACCGTCAAGCACTGTCTGTTGGTGTGTTCCAGGGTGGCGGGTTGCAGTGAGGGACAGTTCAGGATGGACTGTGAAACAGTGTCTGTTGGTGTGTTCCAGGGTGGCGGGGTGCAGTGAGAGACAGTTCAGAATGGACTGTGAAACAGTGTCTGTTGGTGTGTTGCAGGGTGGAGGGGTGCAGTGAGGGACAGTTCAGAATGGACTGTGAAACAGTGTCTGTTGGTGTGTTCCCGGGTGGCGGGGTGCAGTGAGGGACAGTTCAGGATGGACCGTGTAACAGTGTCTGTTGATGTGTTCCCGGGTGGCGGGGTGCAGTGAGGGACAGTTCAGGATGGACTGTGAAACAGTGTCTGTTGATGTGTTCCCGGGTGGCGGGGTGCAGTGAGGGACAGTTCAGGATGGACCGTGAAACAGTGTCTGTTGATGTGTTCCCGGGTGGCGGGGTGCAGTGAGGGACAGCTCAGGATGAACCGTGAAACAGTGTCTGTTGATGTGTTCCCGGGTGGCGGGGTGCAGTGAGGGACAGTTCAGGATGGACCGTGAAACAGTGTCTGTTGGTGTGTTCCCGGGTGGCGGGGTGCAGTGAGGGACAGTTCAGGATGGACCGTGAAACAGTGTCTGTTGGTGTGTTCCAGGGTGGCGGGGTGCAGTGAGGGACAGTTCAGTATGGACTGTGAAACAGTGTCTGTTGGTGTGTTCCAGGGTGGCGGGGTGCAGTGAGGGACAGTTCAGGATGGACTGTGAAACAATGTCTGTTGGTGTGTTCCAGGGTGGCGGGGTGCAGTGAGTGACAGTTCAGGATGAACCGTGAAACAATGTCTGTGGGTGTGTTCCAGGGTGGCGGGTTGCAGTGCGGGACAGTTCAGGATGGACTGTGAAACAGCGCCTGTTGGTGTGTTCCAGGGTGGCGGTGTGCAGTGAGGGACAGTTCAGGATGGACTGTGAAACAGCGCCTGTTGGTGTGTTCCAGGGTGGCGGTGTGCAGTGAGGGACAGTTCAGGATGGACTGTGAAACAGTGTCTGTTGGTGTGTTCCGGGGTGGCGGGGTGCAGTGAGGGACTGTTCAGGATGGACTGTGAAACAGTGTCTGTTGGTGTGTTCCAGGGTGGCGGGGTGCAGTGAGGGACAGCTCAGGATGAACCGTGAAACAGTGTCTGTTGGTGTGTTCCAGGGTGGCGGGGTGCAGTGAGGGACAGTTCAGGATGAACCGTGAAACAATGTCTGTTGGTGTGTTCCAGGGTGGCGGGGTGCAGTGAGGGACAGCTCAGGATGAACCGTGAAACAATGTCTGTTGGTGTGTTCCAGGGTGGCGGGGTGCAGTGAGGGACAGTTCAGTATCGACTGTGAAACAGTGTCTGTTGGTGTGTTCCAGGGTTTCAGGGTGCAGTGAGGGACAGTTCAGGATGAACCGTGAAACGGTGTCTGTTGGTGTGTTCCAGGGTGGCGGGGTGCAGTGAGGGGCAGTTCAGTATCGACTGTGAAACAGTGTCTGTTGGTGTGTTCCAGGGTGGCGGGGTGCAGTGAGGGACAGTTCAGGATGGACCGTGAAACAGTGTCTGTTGGTGTGTTCCAGGGTGGCGGGGTGCAGTGAGGGACAGTTCAGGTTGGACCGTGAAACAGCTTCTGTTGGTGTGTTCCAGGGTGGCGGGGTGCAGTGAGGGACAGTTCAGTATGGACCGTGAAACAGTGTCTGTTGGTGTGTTCCAGGGTGGCGGGGTGCAGTGAGGGACAGTTCAGGATGGACCGTGAAACAGTGCCTGTTGGTGTGTTACAGGGTGGCAGGGTACAGTGAGGGACAGTTCAGGATGGACTGTGAAACAGTGTCTGTTGGTGTGCTCCAGGGTGGCGGGGTGCGGTGAGGGACAGTTCAGGATGGACCATGAAACAGTGTCTGCTGGTGTGTTCCAGGGTGGCGGGGTGCAGTGAGAGACAGTTCAGGATGGACGGTGAAACAGTGTCTCTTGTTGTGTTCCAGGGTGGCGGGGTGCAGTGACGGACAGTTCAGGATGGACCGTGAAACAGTGCCTGTTGGTGTGTTCCAGGGTGGCGGGGTGCAGTGAGGGACAGTTCAGGATGGACCGTGAAACAATGTCTGTTGGTGTGTTCCAGGGAGGCGGGGTGCAGTGAGGGACAGTTCAGGATGGACTGTGAAACAGTGTCTGTTGGTGTGTTCCAGGGTGGCGGGGTGCAGTGAGGGACAGTTCAGGATGAACCGTGAAACAATGTCTGTTGGTGTGTTCCAGGGTGGCGGGGTGCAGTGAGGTACAGTTCAGGATGAACCGTGAAACAATGTCTGTTGGTGTGTTCCAGGGTGGCGGGGTGCAGTGAGGCACAGCTCAGAATGAACCGTGAAACAGTATCTGTTGGTGTGTTGCAGGGTGGCGGGGTGCAGTGACGGACAGTTCAGGATGGTCTGTGAAACAGTGTCTGTTGGTGTGTTCCAGGGTGGCGGAGTGCAGTGAGAGACAGTTCAGGTTGGACCGTGAAACAGTGTCGGTTGGTGTGTTCCAGGGTGGCGTGGTGAAGTGAGGGACAGTTCAGGATGGACCGTCAAGCAGTGTCTGTTGGTGTGTTCCACGGTGGCGGGTTGCAGTGAGGGACAGTTCAGGATGGACTGTGAAACAGTGTCTGTTGGTGTGTTCCAGGGTGGCGGGGTGCAGTGAGGGACAGTTTAGAATGGATTGTGAAACAGTGTCTGTTGGTGTGTTGCAGGGTGGCGGGGTGCAGTGAGGGACAGTTCAGAATGGACTGTGAAACAGTGTCTGTTGGTGTGTTCCCGTGTGGCGGGGTGCAGTGAGTGACAGTTCAGGATGAACCGTGAAACAATGTCTGTTGGTGTGTTCCAGGGTGGCGGGGTGCAGTGAGGGACAGCTCAGGATGAACCGTGAAACAGTGTCTGTTGGTGTGTTCCAGGGTGGCGGGATGCAGTGAGGGACAGTTCAGTATGGACTGTGAAACAGTGTCTGTTGGTGTGTTCTAGGGTGGCGGTGTGCAGTGAGGGACAGTTCAGGATGGACTGTGAAACAGCGTCTGTTGGTGTGTTCCAGGGTGGCGGGGTGCAGTGAGGGACAGCTCAGGATGAACCGTGAAACAGTGTCTGTTGGTGTGTTCCAGGGTGGCGGGGTGCAGTGAGGGACAGTTCAGGATGGATTGTGAAACAGTGTCTGTTGGTGTGTTCCACGGTGGCGGGGTGCAGTGAGGGACAGCTCAGGATGGACCGTGAAACAGCTTCTGTTGGTGTGTTCCAGGGTGGCAGGGTGCAGTGAGGGACAGTTCAGTATGGACCGTGAAACAGTGCCTGTTGGTGTGTTCCAGGGTGGCGGGGTGCAGTGAGGGACAGTTCAGGTTGGACCGTGAAACAGCTTCTGTTGGTGTGTTCCAGGGTGGCAGGGTGCAGTGAGGGACAGTTCAGTATGGACCGTGAAACAGTGCCTGTTGGTGTGTTCCAGGGTGGCGGGGTGCAGTGAGGGACAGTTCAGGATGGACCATGAAACAGTGTCTGTTGGTGTGTTCCAGGGTGGCGGGGTGCAGTGAGGCACAGTTCAGGATGGACTGTGGAGCAGTGTCTGTTGGTGTGTTCCAGGGTGGCGGGGTGCAGTGAGGGACAGTTCAGGATGGACTGTGAAACAGTGTCTGTTGGTTTGTTCCAGGGTGGCGGGGTGCAGTGAGGGACAGTTCAGGATGGACCGTGAAACAATGTCTGTTGGTGTGTTCCAGGGTGGCCGGGTGCAGTGAGGGACAGTTCAGGATGGACTGTGAAACAGTGTCTGTTGGTGTGTTCCAGGGTGGCGGGGTGCAGTGAGGGATAGTTCAGGATGGACCGTGAAACAGTTTCTGTTGATGTGTTCCAGCGTGGGGGGTGCAGTGAGGGACAGTCCAGGATGAACTGTGAAACGGTGTCTGTTGGTGTGTTCCAGGTTGGCGGGGTGCAGTGAGAGACAGTTCAGGATGGACTGTGAAATAGTGTCTGTTGGTGTGTTCCAGGGTGGCGGGGTGAAGTGAGGGACAGTTCAGGATGGACCATGAAGCAGTGTCTGTTGGTGTGTTCCAGGGTGGCGGGGTTCAGTGAGGGACAGTTCAGGATGGACTGTGAAACAGTGTCTGTTGGTGTGTTCCAGGGTGGTGGGGTGCAGTGAGGGACAGTTCAGGATGGACTGTGAAACAGTGTCTGTTGGTGTGCTCCAGGGTGGCGGGGTGCAGTGAGGGACAGTTCAGGATGGACCGTGAAACAGCGTCTGTTGATGTGTTCCAGGGTGGCGGGGTGCAGTGAGGGACAGTTCAGGATGGACTGTGAAACAGTGTCTGTTGGTGTGTTCCAGGGTGGCGGGGTGCAGTGAGGGACAGTTCAGGTTGGACCGTGAAACAGCTTCTGTTGGTGTGTTCCAGGGTGGCGGGGTGCAGTGAGGGACAGTTCAGTATGGACCGTGATACAGTGTCTGTTGGTGTGTTCCAGGGTGGCGGGGTGCAGTGAGGGACAGTTCAGGATGGACTGTGAAATTGTGTCTGTTGGTGTGTTCCAGCGTGGGTGGTGCAGTGAGGGACAGTTCAGGATGAACTGTGAAACGGTGTCTGTTGGTGTGTTCCAGGTTGGCGGGGTGCAGTGAGAGACAGTTCAGGATGGACTGTGAAATAGTGTCTGTTGGTGTGTTCCAGGGTGGCGGGGTGAAGTGAGGGACAGTTCACGATGGACTGTGAAACAATGTCTGTAGGTTTGTACCACGGTGGCGGGGTTCAGTGAGGGACAGTTCAGGATGGACTGTGAAACACTGTCTGTTGGTGTGTTCCAGGTTGGCGGGGTGCAGTGAGGGACAGTTCAGGATGGACTGTGAAACAGTGTCTGTTGGTGTGCTCCAGGGTGGCGGGGTGCAGTGAGGGACAGTTCAGGATGGACCGTGAAACAGCGTCTGTTGATGTGTTCCAGGGTGGCGGGGTGCAGTGAGGGACAGTTCAGCATGGACTGTGAAACAGTGCCTGTTGGTGTGTTCCAGGGTGGCGGGGTGCAGTGAGGGACAGTTCAGGATGGACCGTGAAACAGTGCCTGTTGGTGTGCTCCAGGGTGGCGGGGTGCAGTGAGGGACAGTTCAGGATGGACTGCGAAACTGTGCTTGTTGGTGTGTTCCAGGGTGGCGGGGTGCAGTGAGGGACAGTTCAGGATGGACTGTGAAACTGTGTTTGTTGGTGTGTTCCAGGGTGGCGGGGTGCAGTGAGGGAGAGTTCAGGATGGACTGTGAAACAGCGTCTGTTGGTGTGTTCCAGGGTGGCGGGGTGCAGTGAGGGAGAGTTCAGGATGGACTGTGAAACAGTGTCTGTTGGTGTGTTCCAGGGTGGCGGTATGCAGTGAGGGACAGTTCAGTATGGACTGTGAAACAGTGTCTGTTGGTATGTTCTAGGGTGGCGGGGTGCAGTGAGAGACAGTTCAGGATGGACTGTGAAACAGTGTCTGTTGGTCTGTTCCAGGGTGGCGGGGTGCAGTGAGGGACAGTTCAGGATGGACTGTCAAACAATGTCTGTTGGTGTGTTCCAGGGTGGCGGGGTGCAGTGAGGGACAGCTCAGGATGAACCGTGAAACAGTGTCTGTTGATGTGTTCCAGGGTGGCGGGTTGCAGTGAGAGTCAGTTCAGGATGGTCTGTGAAACTGTGTCTGTTGGTGTGTTCCAGGGTGGCGTGGTGAAGTGAGAGACAGTTTAGAATGGATTGTGAAACAGTGTCTGTTGGTGTGTTCCCGTGTGGCGGGGTGCAGTGAGTGACAGTTCAGGATGAACCGTGAAACAATGTCTGTTGGTGTGTTCCAGGGTGGCGGGGTGCAGTGAGGGACAGCTCAGGATGAACCGTGAAACAGTGTCTGTTGGTGTGTTCCAGGGTGGCGGGATGCAGTGAGGGACAGTTCAGTATGGACTGTGAAACAGTGTCTGTTGGTGTGTTCTAGGGTGGCGGTGTGCAGTGAGGGACAGTTCAGGATGGACTGTGAAACAGCGTCTGTTGGTGTGTTCCAGGGTGGCGGGGTGCAGTGAGGGACAGTTCAGGATGAACCGTGAAACAGTGTCTGTTGGTGTGTTCCAGGGTGGCGGGGTGCAGTGAGGGACAGCTCAGGATGAACCGTGAAACAGTGTCTGTTGGTGTGTTCCAGGGTGGCGGGGTGCAGTGAGGGACAGTTCAGGATGGATTGTGAAACAGTGTCTGTTGGTGTGTTCCACGGTGGCGGGGTGCAGTGAGGGACAGCTCAGGATGAACCGTGAAACAGTGTCTGTTGGTGTGTTCCAGGGTGGCGGGGTGCAGTGAGGGACAGTTCAGGTTGGACCGTGAAACAGCTTCTGTTGGTGTGTTCCAGGGTGGCAGGGTGCAGTGAGGGACAGTTCAGTATGGACCGTGAAACAGTGCCTGTTGGTGTGTTCCAGGGTGGCGGGGTGCAGTGAGGGACAGTTCAGGATGGACCATGAAACAGTGTCTGTTGGTGTGTTCCAGGGTGGCGGGGTGCAGTGAGGCACAGTTCAGGATGGACTGTGGAGCAGTGTCTGTTGGTGTGTTCCAGGGTGGCGGGGTGCAGTGAGGGACAGTTCAGGATGGACTGTGAAACAGTGTCTGTTGGTTTGTTCCAGGGTGGCAGGGTGCAGTGAGGGACAGTTCAGGATGGACTGTGAAACAGTGTCTGTTGGTGTGTTCCAGGGTGGCGGGGTGCAGTGAGGGATAGTTCAGGATGGACCGTGAAACAGTTTCTGTTGATGTGTTCCAGCGTGGGGGGTGCAGTGAGGGACAGTCCAGGATGAACTGTGAAACGGTGTCTGTTGGTGTGTTCCAGGTTGGCGGGGTGCAGTGAGAGACAGTTCAGGATGGACTGTGAAATAGTGTCTGTTGGTGTGTTCCAGGGTGGCGGGGTGAAGTGAGGGACAGTTCAGGATGGACCATGAAGCAGTGTCTGTTGGTGTGTTCCAGGGTGGCGGGGTTCAGTGAGGGACAGTTCAGGATGGACTGTGAAACAGTGTCTGTTGGTGTGTTCCAGGGTGGTGGGGTGCAGTGAGGGACAGTTCAGGATGGACTGTGAAACAGTGTCTGTTGGTGTGCTCCAGGGTGGCGGGGTGCAGTGAGGGACAGTTCAGGATGGACCGTGAAACAGCGTCTGTTGATGTGTTCCAGGGTGGCGGGGTGCAGTGAGGGACAGTTCAGGATGGACTGTGAAACAGTGTCTGTTGGTGTGTTCCAGGGTGGCGGGGTGCAGTGAGGGACAGTTCAGGTTGGACCGTGAAACAGCTTCTGTTGGTGTGTTCCAGGGTGGCGGGGTGCAGTGAGGGACAGTTCAGTATGGACCGTGATACAGTGTCTGTTGGTGTGTTCCAGGGTGGCGGGGTGCAGTGAGGGACAGTTCAGGATGGACTGTGAAATTGTGTCTGTTGGTGTGTTCCAGCGTGGGTGGTGCAGTGAGGGACAGTTCAGGATGAACTGTGAAACGGTGTCTGTTGGTGTGTTCCAGGTTGGCGGGGTGCAGTGAGAGACAGTTCAGGATGGACTGTGAAATAGTGTCTGTTGGTGTGTTCCAGGGTGGCGGGGTGAAGTGAGGGACAGTTCACGATGGACTGTGAAACAATGTCTGTAGGTTTGTACCACGGTGGCGGGGTTCAGTGAGGGACAGTTCAGGATGGACTGTGAAACACTGTCTGTTGGTGTGTTCCAGGTTGGCGGGGTGCAGTGAGGGACAGTTCAGGATGGACTGTGAAACAGTGTCTGTTGGTGTGCTCCAGGGTGGCGGGGTGCAGTGAGGGACAGTTCAGGATGGACCGTGAAACAGCGTCTGTTGATGTGTTCCAGGGTGGCGGGGTGCAGTGAGGGACAGTTCAGCATGGACTGTGAAACAGTGCCTGTTGGTGTGTTCCAGGGTGGCGGGGTGCAGTGAGGGACAGTTCAGGATGGACCGTGAAACAGTGCCTGTTGGTGTGTTCCAGGGTGGCGGGGTGCAGTGAGGGACAGTTCAGGATGGACTGCGAAACTGTGCTTGTTGGTGTGTTCCAGGGTGGCGGGGTGCAGTGAGGGACAGTTCAGGATGGACTGTGAAACTGTGTTTGTTGGTGTGTTCCAGGGTGGCGGGGTGCAGTGAGGGAGAGTTCAGGATGGACTGTGAAACAGCGTCTGTTGGTGTGTTCCAGGGTGGCGGGGTGCAGTGAGGGAGAGTTCAGGATGGACTGTGAAACAGTGTCTGTTGGTGTGTTCCAGGGTGGCGGTATGCAGTGAGGGACAGTTCAGTATGGACTGTGAAACAGTGTCTGTTGGTATGTTCTAGGGTGGCGGGGTGCAGTGAGAGACAGTTCAGGATGGACTGTGAAACAGTGTCTGTTGGTGTGTTCCAGGGTGGCGGGGTGCAGGGAGGGAAAGTTCAGAATGGACTGTGAAACAGTGTCTGTTGGTCTGTTCCAGGGTGGCGGGGTGCAGTGAGGGACAGTTCAGGATGGACTGTCAAACAATGTCTGTTGGTGTGTTCCAGGGTGGCGGGGTGCAGTGAGGGACAGCTCAGGATGAACCGTGAAACAGTGTCTGTTGATGTGTTCCAGGGTGGCGGGTTGCAGTGAGAGTCAGTTCAGGATGGTCTGTGAAACTGTGTCTGTTGGTGTGTTCCAGGGTGGCGGAGTGCAGTGAGAGACAGTTCAGGTTGGACCGTGAAACAGTGTCTGTTGGTGTGTTCCAGGGTGGCGTGGTGAAGTGAGGGACAGTTCAGGATGGACCGTCAAGCACTGTCTGTTGGTGTGTTCCAGGGTGGCGGGTTGCAGTGAGGGACAGTTCAGGTTGGACTGTGAAACAGTGTCTGTTGGTGTGTTCCAGGGTGGCGGGGTGCAGTGAGAGACAGTTCAGAATGGACTGTGAAACAGTGTCTGTTGGTGTGTTGCAGGGTGGCGGGGTGCAGTGAGGGACAGTTCAGAATGGACTGTGAAACAGTGTCTGTTGGTGTGTTCCCGGGTGGCGGGGTGCAGTGAGGGACAGCTCAGGATGAACCGTGAAACAGTGTCTGTTGGTGTGTTCCAGGGTGGCGGGGTGCAGTGAGGGACAGCTCAGGATGAACCGTGAAACAGTGTCTGTTGGTGTGTTCCAGGGTGGCGGGGTGCAGTGAGGGACAGCTCAGGATGGACCGTGAAACAGTGTCTGTTGGTGTGTTCTAGGGTGGCGGTGTGCAGTGAGGGACAGTTCAGGATGGACTGTGAAACAGCGTCTGTTGGTGTGTTCCAGGGTGGCGGGGTGCAGTGAGGGACAGTTCAGGATGGACCGTGAAACAGTGTCTGTTGGTGTGTTCCAGGGTGGCGGGGTGCAGTGAGGGACAGTTCAATATCGACTGTGAAACAGTGTCTGTTGGTGTGTTCCAGGGTGGCAGGGTGCAGTGAGGGACAGTTCAGGATGGACCGTGAAACAGTGTCTGTTGGTGTGTTCCAGGGTGGCGGGGTGCAGTGAGGGACAGTTCAGGTTGGACCGTGAAACAGCTTCTGTTGGTGTGTTCCAGGGTGGCGGGGTGCAGTGAGGGACAGTTCAGTATGGACCGTGAAACAGTGTCTGTTGGTGTGTTCCAGGGTGGCGGGGTGCAGTGAGGGACAGTTCAGGATGGACCGTGAAACAGTGCCTGTTGGTGTTTTCCAGGGTGGCGGGGTGCGGTGAGGGACAGTTCAGGATGGACCATGAAACAGTGTCTGCTGGTGTTTTCCAGGGTGGCGGGGTGCAGTGAGGGACAGTTCAGCATGGACTGTGAAACAGTGTCTGTTGGTGTGTTCCAGGGTGGCGGGGTGCAGTGAGGGACAGTTCAGGATGGACTGTGAAACAGTGTCTGTTGTTGTGTTCCAGGGTGGCGGGGTGCAGTGAGGGACAGTTCAGGATGGACCGTGAATCAGTGTCTGTTGGTCTGTTCCAGGGTGGCGGGGTGCAGTGAGGGACAGTTCCGGATGGACTGTGAAACTGTGTCTGTTGGTGTGTTCCAGGGTGGTGGGGTGCAGTGAGGGACAGTTCAGAATGGACTGTGAAACAGTGTCTGTTGGTCTGTTCCAGGGTGGAGGGCTGCAGTGAGGGACAGTTCCGGATGGACTGTGAAAGTGTGTCTGTTGGTCTGTTCCAGGGTGGCGGGGTGCAGTGAAGGACAGTTCAGGATGGGCCGTGAAACAGTGTCTGTTGGTGTGTTACAGGGTGGCCGGGTGCAGTGAGGGACAGTTCAGGATTGACTGTGAAACAGTGTCTGTTGGTGTGTTCCAGGGTCGCGGGGTGCAGTGAGGGACAATTCAGGATGGAATGTGAAACAGCGCCTGTTGGTGTGTTCCAGGGTGGCGGGGTGCAGTGAGGGACAGTTCAGGATGGACTGTGAAACAGTGTCTCTTGTTTTTTTCCAGGGTGGCGGGGTGCAGTGAGGGACAGTTCAGGATGGACCGTGAAACAGTGTCTGTGGGTGTGTTCCAGGGTGGCGGGGTGCAGTGAGGGACAGTTCAGGATGGACCGTGAAACAGGCCTGTTGGTGTGTTCCAGGGTGGCGGGGTGCAGTGAGGGACAGTTCAGGATGGACCGTGAAACAGTGTCTGTTGGTGTGTTCCAGGGAGGCGGGGTGCAGTGAGGGACAGTTCAGGATGGACTGTGAAACAGTGTCTGTTGGTGTGTTCCAGGGTGGCGGGGTGCAGTGACGGACAGTTCAGGATGGACTGTGAAACAGTGTCTGTTGGTGTGTTCCAGGGTGGCGGGGTGCAGTGAGGGACAGTTCAGGATGAACCGTGAAACAATGTCTGTTGGTGTGTTCCAGGGTGGCGGGGTGCAGTGAGGCACAGCTCAGAATGAACCGTGAAACAGTATCTGTTGGTGTGTTGCAGGGTGGCGGGGTGCAGTGAGGGACAGTTCAGGATGGTCTGTGAAACAGTGTCTGTTGGTGTGTTCCAGGGTGGCGGAGTGCAGTGAGAGACAGTTCAGGTTGGACCTTGAAACAGTGTCTGTTGGTGTGTTCCAGGGTGGCGGGGTGAAGTGAGGGACAGTTCAGGATGGACCGTCAAGCAGTGTCTGTTGGTGTGTTCCACGGTGGCGGGTTGCAGTGAGGGACAGTTCAGGATGGACTGTGAAACAGTGTCTGTTGGTGTGTTCCAAGGTGGCGGGGTGCAGTGAGAGTCACTTCAGGATGGTCTGTGAAGAAGTGTCTGTTGGTGTGTTCCAGGGTGGCGGGGTGCAGTGAGGGACAGCTCAGGATGAACCGTGAAACAGTGTCTGTTGGTGTGTTCCAGGGTGGCGGGGTGCAGTGAGGGACAGTTCAGTATCGACTGTGAAACAGTGTCTGTTGGTGTGTTCCAGGGTTTCAGGGTGCAGTGAGGGACAGTTCAGGATGAACCGTGAAACGGTGTCTGTTGGTGTGTTCCAGGGTGGCGGGGTGCAGTGAGGGACAGTTCAGTATCGACTGTGAAACAGTGCCTGTTGGTGTGTTCCAGGGTGGCAGGGTGCAGTGAGGGACAGTTCAGGATGGACCGTGAAACAGCTTCTGTTGGTGTGTTCCAGGGTGGCAGGGTGCAGTGAGGGACAGTTCAGTATGGACCGTGAAACAGTGCCTGTTGGTGTGTTCCAGGGTGGCGGGGTGCAGTGAGGGACAATTCAGGATGGACCATGAAACAGTGTCTGTTGGTGTGTTCCAGGGTGGCGGGGTGCAGTGAGGCACAGTTCAGGATGGACTGTGGAGCAGTGTCTGTTGGTGTGTTCCAGGGTGGCGGGGTGCAGTGAGGGACAGTTCAGGATAGACTGTGAAACAGTGCCTGTTGGTTTGTTCCAGGGTGGCAGGGTGCAGTGAGGGACAGTTCAGGATGGACTGTGAAACAGTGTCTGTTGGTGTGTTCCAGGGTGGCGGGGTGCAGTGAGGGACAGTTCAGGATGGACCGTGAAACAGTTTCTGTTGATGTGTTCCAGCGTGGGGGGTGCAGTGAGGGACAGTCCAGGATGAACTGTGAAACGGTGTCTGTTGGTGTGTTCCAGGTTGGCGGGGTGCAGTGAGAGACAGTTCAGGATGGACTGTGAAATAGTGTCTGTTGGTGTGTTCCAGGGTGGCGGGGTGAAGTGAGGGACAGTTCACGATGGACTGTGAAGCAGTGTCTGTAGGTTTGTACCACGGTGGCGGGGTGCAGTGAGCGACAGTTCAGGATGGACCGTGAAGCAGTGTCTGTTGGTGTGTTCCAGGGTGGCGGGGTTCAGTGAGGGACAGTTCAGGATGGACTGTGAAACAGTGTCTGTTGGTGTGTTCCAGGGTGGTGGGGTGCAGTGAGGGACAGTTCAGGATGGACTGTGAAACAGTGTCTGTTGGTGTGCTCCAGGGTGGCGGGGTGCAGTGAGGGACAGTTCAGGATGGACCGTGAAACAGCGTCTGTTGATGTGTTCCAGGGTGGCGGGGTGCAGTGAGGGACAGTTCAGGATGGACTGTGAAACAGTGTCTGTTGGTGTGTTCCAGGGTGGCGGGGTGCAGTGAGGGACAGTTCAGGTTGGACCGTGAAACAGCTTCTGTTGGTGTGTTCCAGGGTGGCGGGGTGCAGTGAGGGACAGTTCAGTATGGACCGTGATACAGTGTCTGTTGGTGTGTTCCAGGGTGGCGGGGTGCAGTGAGGGACAGTTCAGGATGGACTGTGAAATTGTGTCTGTTGGTGTGTTCCAGCGTGGGTGGTGCAGTGAGGGACAGTTCAGGATGAACTGTGAAACGGTGTCTGTTGGTGTGTTCCAGATTGGCGGGGTGCAGTGAGGGACAGTTCAGGATGGACTGTGAAACGGTGTCTGTTGGTGTGTTCCAGGTTGGCGGGGTGCAGTGAGAGACAGTTCAGGATGGACTGTGAAATCGTGTCTGTTGGTGTGTTCCAGGGTGGCGGGGTGAAGTGAGGGACAGTTCACGATGGACTGTGAAACAGTGTCTGTAGGTTTGTACCACGGTGGCGGGGTTCAGTGAGGGACAGTTCAGGATGGACTGTGAAACAGTGTCTGTTGGTGTGTTCCAGGGTGGCGGGGTGCAGTGAGGGACAGTTCAGGATGGACTGTGAAACAGTGTCTGTTGGTGTGCTCCAGGGTGGCGGGGTGCAGTGAGGGACAGTTCAGGATGGACCGTGAAACAGCGTCTGTTGATGTGTTCCAGGGTGGCGGGGAGCAGTGAGGGACAGTTCAGCATGGACTGTGAAACAGTGTCTGTTGGTGTGTTCCAGGGTGGCGGGGTGCAGTGAGGGACACTTCAGGATGTGCCTTGAATCAGTGTCTGTTGGTCTGTTCCAGGGTGGCGGGGTGCAGTGAAGGACAGTTCAGGATGGGACTTGAAACAATGTCTGTTGGTGTGTTACAGGGTGGCCGGGTGCAGTGAGGGACAGTTCAGGATGGAATGTGAAACAGTGTCTGTTGGTGTGTTCCAGGGTGGCGGGGTGCAGTGAGGGACAGTTCAGGATGGACTGTGAAACAGCGCCTGTTAGTGTGTTCCAGGGTGGCGGGGTGCAGTGAGGGACAGTTCAGGATGCACTGTGAAACAGTGTCTGTTGTTGTGTTCCAGGGTGGCGGGGTGCAGTGAGGGACAGTTCAGGATGGACCGTGAATCAGTGTCTGTTGGTCTGTTCCAGGGTGGCGGGGTGCAGTGAGGGACAGTTCCGGATGGACTGTGAAACTGTGTCTGTTGGTGTGTTCCAGGGTGGCGGGGTGCAGTGAGGGACAGTTCAGGATGGACCGGGAAACAGTGCCTGTTGGTGTGTTCCAGGGTGGCGGGGTGCAGTGAGGGACAGTTCAGGATGGACTGTGAAACTGCGTCTGTTGGTGTGTTCCAGGGTGGCGGGGTGCAGTGAAGGACTGTTCAGGATGGGCCGTGAAACAGTGTCTGTTGGTGTGTTACAGGGTGGCCGGGTGCAGTGAGGGACAGTTCAGGATTGACTGTGAAACAGTGTCTGTTGGTGTGTTCCAGGGTCGCGGGGTGCAGTGAGGGACAGTTCAGGATGGACTGTGAAACAGCGCCTGTTGGTGTGTTCCAGGGTGGCGGGGTGCAGTGAGGGTCAGGTCAGGATGGACTGTGAAACAGTGGTTGTTGGTGTGTTCCAGGGTGGCGGGGTGCAGTGAGGGACAGTTCAGTATCGACTGTGAAACAGTGTCTGTGGGTGTGTTCCAGGGTGGCGGGGTGCAGTGAGGGACAGTTCAGGATGGACCGTGAAACAGTGCCTGTTGGTGTGTTCAAGGGTGGCGGGGTGCAGTGAGGGACAGTTCAGGATGGACTGTGAAACAGTGTCTGTTGGTGTGTTCCAGGGTGGCGGGGTGCAGTGAGGGACAGTTCAGGATGGACTGCGAAACTGTGCTTGTTGGTGTGTTCCAGGGTGGCGGGGTACAGTGAGGGACAGTTCAGGATGGACTGTGAAACTGTGTCTGTTGGTGTGTTCCAGGGTGGCGGGGTGCAGTGAGGGACAGTTCAGGATGGACTGTGAAACAGTGTTTGTTGGTTTGTTCCAGGGTGGCAGGGTGCAGTGAGGGACAGATCAGGATGGACTGTGAAACAGCGTCTGTTGGTGTGTTCCAGGGTGGCGGGGTGCAGTGAGGGACAGTTCAGGATGGACTGTGAAACACTGTTGGTCTGTTCCAGGGTGGCGGGGTGCAGTGAGGGACAGTTCAGGATGGACTGTGAAACAGTGCCTGTTGTTGTGTTCCAGGGTGGCGGGGTGCAGTGAGGGACAGTTCAGGATGGACCGTGAAACAGTGTCTGTTGGTCTGTTCCAGGGTGGCGGGGTGCAGTGAGGGACAGTTCAGGATGGACTGTGAAACAGTGCCTGTTGTTGTGTTCCAGGGTGGCGGGGTGCAGTGAGGGACATTTCAGGATGGACCGTGAAACAGTGTCTGTTGGTCTGTTCCAGTATGGAGGGGTGATGAGAGGGACAGCTCAGGATGAACCGTGAAACAGTTTCTGTTGGTGTGTTCCAGGGTGGCGGGGTGCAGTGAGGGACAGTTCAGGATGGACTGTGAAACAGTGTCTGTTGGTGTGCTCCAGGGTGGCGGGGTGCAGTGAGGGACAGTTCAGGATGGACCGTGAAACAGCGTCTGTTGATGTGTTCCAGGGTGGCGGGGTGCAGTGAGGGACAGTTCAGGATGGACTGTGAAACAGTGTCTGTTGGTGTGTTCCAGGGTGGCGGGGTGCAGTGAGGGACAGTTCAGGTTGGACCGTGAAACAGCTTCTGTTGGTGTGTTCCAGGGTGGCGGGGTGCAGTGAGGGACAGTTCAGTATGGACCGTGATACAGTGTCTGTTGGTGTGTTCCAGGGTGGCGGGGTGCAGTGAGGGACAGTTCAGGATGGACTGTGAAACTGTGTCTGTTGGTGTGTTCCAGCGTGGGTGGTGCAGTGAGGGACAGTTCAGGATGAACTGTGAAACGGTGTCTGTTGGTGTGTTCCAGATTGGCGGGGTGCAGTGAGGGACAGTTCAGGATGGACTGTGAAACGGTGTCTGTTGGTGTGTTCCAGGTTGGCGGGGTGCAGTGAGAGACAGTTCAGGATGGACTGTGAAATCGTGTCTGTTGGTGTGTTCCAGGGTGGCGGGTGAAGTGAGGGACAGTTCACGATGGACTGTGAAACAGTGTCTGTAGGTTTGTACCACGGTGGCGGGGTTCAGTGAGGGACAGTTCAGGATGGACTGTGAAACAGTGTCTGTTGGTGTGTTCCAGGGTGACGGGGTGCAGTGAGGGACAGTTCAGGATGGACTGTGAAACAGTGTCTGTTGGTGTGCTCCAGGGTGGCGGGGTGCAGTGAGGGACAGTTCAGGATGGACCGTGAAACAGCGTCTGTTGATGTGTTCCAGGGTGGCGGGGAGCAGTGAGGGACAGTTCAGCATGGACTGTGAAACAGTGTCTGTTGGTGTGTTCCAGGGTGGCGGGGTGCAGTGAGGGACACTTCATGATGTGCCTTGAATCAGTGTCTGTTGGTCTGTTCCAGGGTGGCGGGGTGCAGTGAGGGACAGTTCAGAATGGACTGTGAGACAGTGTCTGTTGGTCTGTTCCAGGGTGGCAGGTTGCAGTGAGGGACAGTTCCGGATGGACTGTGAAACTGTGTCTGTTGGTCTGTTCCAGGGTGGCGGGGTGCAGTGAGGGACAGTTCAGGATGGACTGTGAAACAGTGTCTGTTGGTGTGTTCCAGGGTGGCGGGGTGCAGTGAGGGACAGTTCAGGATGGACTGTGAAACAGCGCCTGTTAGTGTGTTCCAGGGTGGCGGGGTGCAGTGAGGGACAGTTCAGGATGGACTGTGAAACAGCGCCTGTTAGTGTGTTCCAGGGTGGCGGGGTGCAGTGAGGGACAGTTCAGGATGGACTGTGAAACAGTGTCTGTTGTTGTGTTCCAGGGTGGCGGGGTGCAGTGAGGGACAGTTCAGGATGGACCGTGAATCAGTGTCTGTTGGTCTGTTCCAGGGTGGCGGGGTGCAGTGAGGGACAGTTCCGGATGGACTGTGAAACTGTGTCTGTTGGTGTGTTCCAGGGTGGCGGGGTGCAGTGAGGGACAGTTCAGGATGGACCGGGAAACAGTGCCTGTTGGTGTGTTCTAGGGTGGCGGGGTGCAGTGAAGGACTGTTCAGGATGGGCCGTGAAACAGTGTCTGTTGGTGTGTTACAGGGTGGCCGGGTGCAGTGAGGGACAGTTCAGGATGGAATGTGAAACAGTGTCTGTTGGTGTGTTCCAGGGTGGCGGGGTGCAGTGAGGGACAGTTCAGGATGGACTGTGAAATTGTGTCTGTTGGTGTGTTCCAGCGTGGGTGGTGCAGTGAGGGACAGTTCAGGATGAACTGTGAAACGGTGTCTGTTGGTGTGTTCCAGATTGGCGGGGTGCAGTGAGGGACAGTTCAGGATGGACTGTGAAACGGTGTCTGTTGGTGTGTTCCAGGTTGGCGGGGTGCAGTGAGAGACAGTTCAGGATGGACTGTGAAATCGTGTCTGTTGGTGTGTTCCAGGGTGGCGGGGTGAAGTGAGGGACAGTTCACGATGGACTGTGAAACAGTGTCTGTAGGTTTGTACCACGGTGGCGGGGTTCAGTGAGGGACAGTTCAGGATGGACTGTGAAACAGTGTCTGTTGGTGTGTTCCAGGGTGGCGGGGTGCAGTGAGGGACAGTTCAGGATGGACTGTGAAACAGTGTCTGTTGGTGTGCTCCAGGGTGGCGGGGTGCAGTGAGGGACAGTTCAGGATGGACCGTGAAACAGCGTCTGTTGGTGTGTTCCAGGGTGGCGGGGTGCAGTGAGGGACAGTTCCGGATGGACTGTGAAACTGTGTCTGTTGGTCTGTTCCAGGGTGGCGGGGTGCAGTGAAGGACAGTTCAGGATGGGCCTTGAAACAATGTCTGTTGGTGTGTTACAGGGTGGCAGGGTGCAGTGAGGGACAGTTCCGGATGGACTGTGAAACTGTGTCTGTTGGTCTGTTCCAGGGTGGCGGGGTGCAGTGAAGGACAGTTCAGGATGGGCCTTGAAACAATGTCTGTTGGTGTGTTACAGGGTGGCAGGGTGCAGTGAGGGACAGTTCAGGATGGACTGTGAAACTGTGTCTGTTGGTCTGTTCCAGGGTGGCGGGGTGCAGTGAAGGACAGTTCAGGATGGGCCTTGAAACAATGTCTGTTGGTGTGTTACAGGGTGGCCGGGTGCAGTGAGGGACAGTTCAGGATGGAATGTGAAACAGTGTCTGTTGGTGTGTTCCAGGGTGGCGGGGTGCAGTGAGGGACAGTTCAGGATTGACTGTGAAACAGTGTCTGTTGGTGTGTTCCAGGGTCGCGGGGTGCAGTGAGGGACAGTTCAGGATGGACTGTGAAACAGCGCCTGTTGGTGTGTTCCAGGGTGGCGGGGTGCAGTGAGGGTCAGGTCAGGATGGACTGTGAAACAGTGGCTGTTTGTGTGTTCCAGGGTGGCGGGGTGCAGTGAGGGACAGTTCAGTATCGACTGTGAAACAGTGTCTGTGGGTGTGTTCCAGGGTGGCGGGGTGCAGTGAGGGACAGTTCAGGATGGACCGTGAAACAGTGCCTGTTGGTGTGTTCAAGGGTGGCGGGGTGCAGTGAGGGACAGTTCAGGATGGACTGTGAAACAGTGTCTGTTGGTGTGTTCCAGGGTGGCGGGGTGCAGTGAGGGACAGTTCAGGATGGACTGCGAAACTGTGCTTGTTGGTGTGTTCCAGGGTGGCGGGGTGCAGTGAGGGACAGTTCAGGATGGACTGTGAAACTGTGTCTGTTGGTGTGTTCCAGGGTGGCGGGGTGCAGTGAGGGACAGTTCAGGATGGACTGTGAAACAGTGTTTGTTGGTTTGTTCCAGGGTGGCAGGGTGCAGTGAGGGACAGATCAGGATGGACTGTGAAACAGCGTCTGTTGGTGTGTTCCAGGGTGGCGGGGTGCAGTGAGGGACAGTTCAGGATGGACTGTGAAACACTGTTGGTCTGTTCCAGGGTGGCGGGGTGCAGTGAGGGACAGTTCAGGATGGACTGTGAAACAGTGCCTGTTGTTGTGTTCCAGGGTGGCGGGGTGCAGTGAGGGACAGTTCAGGATGGACCGTGAAACAGTGTCTGTTGGTCTGTTCCAGGGTGGCGGGGTGCAGTGAGGGACAGTTCAGGATGGACTGTGAAACACTGCCTGTTGTTGTGTTCCAGGGTGGCGGGGTGCAGTGAGGGACATTTCAGGATGGACCGTGAAACAGTGTCTGTTGGTCTGTTCCAGTATGGAGGGGTGATGAGAGGGACAGCTCAGGATGAACCGTGAAACAGTTTCTGTTGGTGTGTTCCAGGGTGGCGGGATGCAGTGAGGGACAGTTCAGTAAGGACTGTGAAACAGTGTCTGTTGGTATGTTCTAGGGTGGCGAGGTGCAGTGAGAGACAGTTCAGGATGGACTGTGAAACAGTGTCTGTTGGTGTGTTCCAGGGTGGCGGGGTGCAGTGAGGTACAGTTCAGAATGGACTGTGAAACAGTGTCTGTTGGTGTGTTCCAGGGTGGCGGGGTGCAGTGAGAGTCACTTCAGGATGGTCTGTGAAGAAGTGTCTGTTGGTGTGTTCCAGGGTGGCGGGGTGCAGTGAGAGACAGTTCAGAATGGACTGTGAAACAGTGTCTGTTGGTGTGTTGCAGGGTGGCGGGGTGCAGTGAGGGACAGTTCAGAATGGACTGTGAAACAGTGTCTGTTGGTGTGTTCCCAGGTGGCGGAGTGCAGTGAGAGACAGTTCAGGTTGGACCGTGAAACAGTGTCTGTTGGTGTGTTCCAGGGTGGCGGGGTGCAGTGAAGGACAGTTCAGGATGGACCGTCAAGCAGTGTCTGTTGGTGTGTTCCAGGGTGGCGGGTTGCAGTGAGGGACAGTTCAGGATGGACTGTGAAACAGTGTCTGTTGGTGTGTTCCAGGGTGGCGGGGTGCAGTGAAGGACAGTTCAGGATGGACCGTCAAGCAGTGTCTGTTGGTGTGTTCCAGGGTGGCGGGTTGCAGTGAGGGACAGTTCAGGATGGACTGTGAAACAGTGTCTGTTGGTGTGTTCCAGGGTGGCGGGGTGCAGTGAGAGTCACTTCAGGATGGTCTGTGAAGAAGTGTCTGTTGGTGTGTTCCAGGGGGGCGGGCTGCAGTGAGGGACAGTTCAGGATGGACTGCGAAACTGTGCTTGTTGGTGTGTTCCAGGGTGGCGGGGTGCAGTGAGGGACAGTTCAGGATGGACTGTGAAACTGTGTCTGTTGGTGTGTTCCAGGGTGGCGGGGTGCAGTGAGGGACAGTTCAGGATGGACTGTGAAACAGTGTTTGTTGGTTTGTTCCAGGGTGGCAGGGTGCAGTGAGGGACAGATCAGGATGGACTGTGAAACAGCGTCTGTTGGTGTGTTCCAGGGTGGCGGGGTGCAGTGAGGGACAGTTCAGGATGGACTGTGAAACACTGTTGGTCTGTTCCAGGGTGGCGGGGTGCAGTGAGGGACAGTTCAGGATGGACTGTGAAACAGTGCCTGTTGTTGTGTTCCAGGGTGGCGGGGTGCAGTGAGGGACAGTTCAGGATGGACCGTGAAACAGTGTCTGTTGGTCTGTTCCAGGGTGGCGGGGTGCAGTGAGGGACAGTTCAGGATGGACTGTGAAACAGTGTCTGTTGGTGTGTTCCAGGGTGGCGGGGTGCAGTGAGGTACAGTTCAGAATGGACTGTGAAACAGTGTCTGTTGGTGTGTTCCAGGGTGGCGGGGTGCAGTGAGAGTCACTTCAGGATGGTCTGTGAAGAAGTGTCTGTTGGTGTGTTCCAGGGTGGCGGGGTGCAGTGAGAGACAGTTCAGAATGGACTGTGAAACAGTGTCTGTTGGTGTGTTGCAGGGTGGCGGGGTGCAGTGAGGGACAGTTCAGAATGGACTGTGAAACAGTGTCTGTTGGTGTGTTCCCAGGTGGCGGAGTGCAGTGAGAGACAGTTCAGGTTGGACCGTGAAACAGTGTCTGTTGGTGTGTTCCAGGGTGGCGGGGTGCAGTGAAGGACAGTTCAGGATGGACCGTCAAGCAGTGTCTGTTGGTGTGTTCCAGGGTGGCGGGTTGCAGTGAGGGACAGTTCAGGATGGACTGTGAAACAGTGTCTGTTGGTGTGTTCCAGGGTGGCGGGGTGCAGTGAAGGACAGTTCAGGATGGACCGTCAAGCAGTGTCTGTTGGTGTGTTCCAGGGTGGCGGGTTGCAGTGAGGGACAGTTCAGGATGGACTGTGAAACAGTGTCTGTTGGTGTGTTCCAGGGTGGCGGGGTGCAGTGAGAGTCACTTCAGGATGGTCTGTGAAGAAGTGTCTGTTGGTGTGTTCCAGGGGGGCGGGGTGCAGTGAGAGACAGTTCAGAATGGTCTGTGAAACAGTGTCTGTTGGTGTGTTCCAGGGTGGCGGGGTGCAGTGAGGGACAGTTCAGAATGGACTGTGAAACAGTGTCTGTTGGTGTGTTCCAGGGTGGCGGGTTGCAGTGAGGGACAGTTCAGGATGGACTGTGAAACAGTGTCTGTTGGTGTGTTCCAGGGTGGCGGGGTGCAGTGAGAGTCACTTCAGGATGGTCTGTGAAGAAGTGTCTGTTGGTGTGTTCCAGGGTGGCAGGGTGCAGTGAGAGACAGTTCAGAATGGACTGTGAAACAGTGTCTGTTGGTGTGTTCCCGGGTGGCGGGGTGCAGTGAGTGACAGTTCAGGATGAAGCGTGAAACAGTGTCTGTTGGTGTGTTCCCGGGTGGCGGGGTTCAGTGAGGGACAGCTCAGGATGAACCGTGAAACAGTGTCTGTTGATGTGTTCCAGGGTGGCGGGGTGCAGTGAGAGACAGTTCAGGATGGACCGTGAAACAGCATCTGTTGATGTGTTCCAGGGTGGCGGGGTGCAGTGAGGGACAGTTCAGCATGGACTGTGAAACAGTGTCTGTTGGTGTGTTCCAGGGTGGCGGGGTGCAGTGAGGGACAGTTCAGAATGGACTGTGAAACAGTGTCTGTTGGTCTGTTCCAGGGTGGCAGGGTGCAGTGAGGGACAGTTCCGGATGGACTGTGAAACTGTGTCTGTTGGTCTGTTCCAGGGTGTCGGGGTGCAGTGAAGGGCAGTTCAGGATGGGCCTTGAAACAGTGTCTGTTGGTGTGTTCCAGGGTGGCGGGGTGCAGTGAGGGACAGTTCAGGATGGAATGTGAAACAGTGTCTGTTGGTGTGTTCCAGGGTGGCGGGGTGCAGTGAGGGACAGTTCAGGATGGACTGCGAAACAGTGTCTGTTGGTGTGTTCCAGGGTCGCGGGGTGCAGTGAGGGACAGTTCAGGATGGACTGTGAAACAGCGCCTGTTAGTGTGTTCCAGGGTGGCGGGGTGCAGTGAGGGACAGTTCAGGATGGACTGTGAAACAGTATCTGTTGTTGTGTTCCAGGGTGGCGGGGTGCAGTGAGGGACAGTTCAGGATGGACCGTGAATCAGTGTCTGTTGGTCTGTTCCAGGGTGGCGGGGTGCAGTGAGGGACAGTTCCGGATGGACTGTGAAACTGTGTCTGTTGGTGTGTTCCAGGGTGGCGGGGTGCAGTGAGGGACAGTTCAGGATGGACCGGGAAAAAGTGCCTGTTGGTGTGTTCCAGGGTGGCGGGGTGCAGTGAAGGACTGTTCAGGATGGGCCGTGAAACAGTGTCTGTTGGTGTGTTACAGGGTGGCCGGGTGCAGTGAGGGTCAGGTCAGGATGGACTGTGAAACAGTGGCTGTTGGTGTGTTCCAGGGTGGCGGGGTGCAGTGAGGGACAGTTCAGTATCGACTGTGGAACAGTGTCTGTGGGTGTGTTCCAGGGTGGCGGGGTGCAGTGAGGGACAGTTCAGGATGGACCGTGAAACAGTGCCTGTTGGTGTGTTCCAGGGTGGCGGGGTGCAGTGAGGGACAGTTCAGGATGGACTGTGAAACAGTGTCTGTTGGTGTGTTCCAGGGTGGCAGGGTGCAGTGAGGGACAGTTCAGGATGGACAGCGAAACTGTGCTTGTTGGTGTGTTCCAGGGTGGCGGGGTGCAGTGAGGGACAGTTCAGGATGGACTGTGAAACTGTGTCTGTTGGTGTGTTCCAGGGTGGCGGGGTGCAGTGAGGGACAGTTCAGGATGGACTGTGAAACAGTGTTTGTTGGTTTGTTCCAGGGTGGCAGGGTGCAGTGAGAGACAGTTCAGAATGGACTGTGAAACAGTGTCTGTTGGTGTGTTGCAGGGTGGCGGGGTGCAGTGAGGGACAGTTCAGAATGGACTGTGAAACAGTGTCTGTTGGTGTGTTCCCGGGTGGCGGGGTGCAGTGAGGGACAGCTCAGGATGAACCGTGAAACAGTGTCTGTTGGTGTGTTCCTGGGTGTCGGGGTGCAGTGAGGGACAGCTCAGGATGAACCGTGAAACAGTGTCTGTTGGTGTGTTCCAGGGTGGCGGGGTGCAGTGAGGGACAGCTCAGGATGGACCGTGAAACAGTGTCTGTTGGTGTGTTCTAGGGTGGCGGTGTGCAGTGAGGGACAGTTCAGGATGGACTGTGAAACAGCGTCTGTTGGTGTGTTCCAGGGTGGCGGTGTGCAGTGAGGGACAGTTCAGGATGGACTGTGAAACAGTGTCTGTTGGTGTGTTCCAGGGTAGCGGGGTGCAGTGAGGGACAGTTCAGGATGAACCGTGAAACGGTGTCTGTTGGTGTGTTCCAGGGTGGCGGGGTGCAGTGAGGGACAGTTCAATATCGACTGTGAAACAGTGTCTGTTGGTGTGTTCCAGGGTGGCAGGGTGCAGTGAGGGACAGTTCAGGATGGACCGTGAAACAGTGTCTGTTGGTGTGTTCCAGGGTGGCGGGGTGCAGTGAGGGACAGTTCAGGTTGGACCGTGAAACAGCTTCTGTTGGTGTGTTCCAGGGTGGCGGGGTGCAGTGAGGGACAGTTCAGGATGGACTGTGAAACAGTGTCTGTTGGTGTGTTCCAGGGTGGCAGGGTGCAGTGAGGGACAGTTCAGGATGGACTGTGAAACAGTGTCTGTTGGTGTGTTCCAGGGTGGCAGGGTGCAGTGAGGGACAGTTCAGTATGGACCGTGAAACAGTGTCTGTTGGTGTGTTCCAGGGTGGCAGGGTGCAGTGAGGGACAGTTCAGGATGGACTGTGAAACAGTGTCTGTTGGTGTGTTCCAGGGTGGCAGGGTGCAGTGAGGGACAGTTCAGTATGGACCGTGAAACAGTGCCTGTTGGTGTGTTCCAGGGTGGCGGGGTGCGGTGAGGGACAGTTCAGGATGGACCATGAAACAGTGTCTGCTGGTGTTTTCCAGGGTGGCGGGGTGCAGTGAGGCACAGTTCAGGATGGACTGTGAAACAGTGTCTGTTGGTGTGTTCCAGGGTGGCGGGGTGCAGTGAGGGACAGTTCAGGATGGACTGTGAAACTGTGTCTGTTGGTGTGTTCCAGGGTGGCGGGGTGCAGTGAGGGACAGTTCAGAATGGACTGTGAAACAGTGTCTGGTTGTCTGTTCCAGGGTGGCGGGGTGCAGTGAGGGACAGTTCCGGATGGACTGTGAAACTGTGTCTGTTGGTGTGTTCCAGGGTGGCGGGGTGCAGTGAGGGACAGTTCAGAATGGACTGTGAAACAGTGTCTGTTGGTCTGTTCCAGGGTGGCGGGGTGCAGTGAGGGACAGTTCCGGATGGACTGTGAAACTGTGTCTGTTGGTGTGTTCCAGGGTGGCGGGGTGCAGTGAGGGACAGTTCAGAATGGACTGTGAAACAGTGTCTGTTGGTCTGTTCCAGGGTGGACGGGTGCAGTGAGGGACAGTTCCGGATGGACTGTGAAACTGTGTCTGTTGGTCTGTTCCAGGGTGGCGGGGTGCAGTGAAGGACAGTTCAGGATGGGCCGTGAAACAGTGTCTGTTGGTGTGTTACAGGGTGGCGGGGTGCAGTGAGGGACAGTTCAGGATGGACTGTGAAACTGTGTCTGTTGGTGTGTTACAGGGTGGCGGGGTGCAGTGAGGGACAGTTCAGGATGGACCGTGAAACAGCGTCTGTTGTTGTGTTCCAGGGAGGCGGGGTGCAGTGAGGGACAGTTCAGGATGGACTGTGAAACAGTGTCTGTTGGTGTGTTCCAGGGTCGCGGGGTGCAGTGAGGGACAGTTCAGGATGGAATGTGAAACAGTGTCTGTTGGTGTGTTCCAGGGTCGCGGGGTGCAGTGAGGGACAGTTCAGGATGGAATGTGAAACAGCGCCTGTTGGTGTGTTCCAGGGTGGCGGGGTGCAGTGTGGGACAGTTCAGGATGGACTGTGAAACAGTGTCTCTTGTTTTTTTCCAGGGTGGCGGGGTGCAGTGAGGGACAGTTCAGGATGGACCGTGAAACAGTGTCTGTGGGTGTGTTCCAGGGTGGCGGGGTGCAGTGAGGGACAGTTCAGGATGGACCGTGAAACAGGCCTGTTGGTGTGTTCCAGGGTGGCGGGGTGCAGTGAGGGACAGTTCAGGATGGACCGTGAAACAGTGTCTGTTGTTGTGTTCCAGGGAGGCGGGGTGCAGTGAGGGACAGTTCAGGATGGACTGTGAAACAGTGTCTGTTGGTGTGTTCCAGGGTGGCGGGGTGCAGTGAGGGACAGTTCAGGATGGACTGTGAAACAGTGTCTGTTGGTGTGTTCCAGGGTGGCGGGGTGCAGTGAGGGACAGTTCAGGATGAACCGTGAAACAATGTCTGTTGGTGTGTTCCAGGGTGGCGGGGTGCAGTGAGGCACAGCTCAGAATGAACCGTGAAACAGTATCTGTTGGTGTGTTCCAGGGTGGCGGGGTGCAGTGAGGGACAGTTCAGGATGGTCTGTGAAACAGTGTCTGTTGGTGTGTTCCAGGGTGGCGGAGTGCAGTGAGGGACAGTTCAGGATGGACTGTGAAACTGTGTCTGTTGGTGTGTTCCAGGGTGGCGGGGTGCAGTGAGGGACAGTTCAGGATGGACTGTGAAACTGTGTCTGTTGGTGTGTTCCAGGGTGGCGGGGTGCAGTGAGGGACTGTTCAGGATGGACTGTGAAACAGTGCCTGTTGGTGTGTTCCAGGATGGCGGGGTGCAGTGAGGGACAGTTCAGAATGGACTGTGAAACAGTGTCTGTTGGTGTGTTCCCGTGTGGCGGGGTGCAGTGAGGGACAGTTCAGGATGGACCGTGAAACAATGTCTGTTGGTGAGTTCCAGGGTGGCGGGGTGCAGTGAGTGACAGTTCAGGATGAACCGTGAAACAGTGTCTGTGGGTGTGTTCCAGGGTGGCGGGGTGCAGTGAGGGACAGCTCAGGATGAACCGTGAAACAGTGTCTGTTGGTGTGTTCCAGGGTGGCGGGATGCAGTGAGGGACAGTTCAGTATGGACTGTGAAACAGTGTCTGTTGGTGTGTTCTAGGGTGGCGGTGTGCAGTGAGGGACAGTTCAGGATGGACTGTGAAACAGCGTCTGTTGGTGTGTTCCAGGGTGGCGGTGTGCAGTGAGGGACAGTTCAGGATGGATTGTGAAACAGTGTCTGTTGGTGTGTTCCACGGTGGCGGGGTGCAGTGAGGGACAGTTCAGGATGAACCGTGAAACAATGTCTGTTGGTGTGTTCCAGGGTGGCGGGGTGCAGTGAGGGACAGCTCAGGATGAACCGTGAAACAGTGTCTGTTGGTGTGTTCCAGGGTGGCGGGGTGCAGTGAGGGACAGTTCAGTATCGACTGTGAAACAGTGTCTGTTGGTGTGTTCTAGGGTGGCGGGGTGCAGTGAGGGACAGTTCAGGATGGACCGTGAAACGCTGTCTGTTGGTGTGTTCCAGGGTGGCGGGGTGCAGTGAGGGACAGTTCAGTATCGACTGTGAAACAGTGCCTGTTGGTGTGTTCCAGGGTGGCAGGGTGCAGTGAGGGACAGTTCAGGATGGACCGTGAAACAGTGTCTGTTGGTGTGTTCCAGGGTGGCGGGGTGCAGTGAGGGACAGTTCAGGTTGGACCGTGAAACAGCTTCTGTTGGTGTGTTCCAGGGTGGCAGGATGCAGTGAGGGACAGTTCAGTATGGACCGTGAAACAGTGCCTGTTGGTGTGTTCAAGGGTGGCGGGGTGCAGTGAGGGACAATTCAGGATGGACCATGAAACAGTGTCTGTTGGTGTGTTCCAGGGTGGCGGGGTGCAGTGAGGCACAGTTCAGGATGGACTGTGGAGCAGTGTCTGTTGGTGTGTTCCAGGGTGGCGGGGTGCAGTGAGGGACAGTTCAGGATAGACTGTGAAACAGTGCCTGTTGGTTTGTTCCAGGGTGGCAGGGTGCAGTGAGGGACAGTTCAGGATGGACTGTGAAACAGTGTCTGTTGGTGTGTTCCAGGGTGGCGGGGTGCAGTGAGGGACAGTTCAGGATGGACCGTGAAACAGTTTCTGTTGATGTGTTCCAGCGTGGGGGGTGCAGTGAGGGACAGTCCAGGATGAACTGTGAAACGGTGTCTGTTGGTGTGTTCCAGGTTGGCGGGGTGCAGTGAGAGACAGTTCAGGATGGACTGTGAAATAGTGTCTGTTGGTGTGTTCCAGGGTGGCGGGGTGAAGTGAGGGACAGTTCACGATGGACTGTGAAACAGTGTCTGTAGGTTTGTACCACGGTGGCGGGGTGCGGTGAGCGACAGTTCAGGATGGACCGTGAAGCAGTGTCTGTTGGTGTGTTCCAGGGTGGCGGGGTTCAGTGAGGGACAGTTCAGGATGGACCATGAAGCAGTGTCTGTTGGTGTGTTCCAGGGTGGCGGGGTTCAGTGAGGGACAGTTCAGGATGGACTGTGAAACAGTGTCTGTTGGTGTGTTCCAGGGTGGTGGGGTGCAGTGAGGGACAGTTCAGGATGGACTGTGAAACAGTGTCTGTTGGTGTGCTCCAGGGTGGCGGGGTGCAGTGAGGGACAGTTCAGGATGGACCGTGAAACAGCGTCTGTTGATGTGTTCCAGGGTGGCGGGGTGCAGTGAGGGACAGTTCAGGATGGACTGTGAAACAGTGTCTGTTGGTGTGTTCCAGGGTGGCGGGGTGCAGTGAGGGACAGTTCAGGTTGGACCGTGAAACAGCTTCTGTTGGTGTGTTCCAGGGTGGCGGGGTGCAGTGAGGGACAGTTCAGTATGGACTGTGATACAGTGTCTGTTGGTGTGTTCCAGGGTGGCGGGGTGCAGTGAGGGACAGTTCAGGATGGACTGTGAAATTGTGTCTGTTGGTGTGTTCCAGCGTGGGTGGTGCAGTGAGGGACAGTTCAGGATGAACTGTGAAACGGTGTCTGTTGGTGTGTTCCAGATTGGCGGGGTGCAGTGAGGGACAGTTCAGGATGGACTGTGAAACGGTGTCTGTTGGTGTGTTCCAGGTTGGCGGGGTGCAGTGAGAGACAGTTCAGGATGGACTGTGAAATCGTGTCTGTTGGTGTGTTCCAGGGTGGCGGGGTGAAGTGAGGGACAGTTCACGATGGACTGTGAAACAGTGTCTGTAGGTTTGTACCACGGTGGCGGGGTTCAGTGAGGGACAGTTCAGGATGGACTGTGAAACAGTGTCTGTTGGTGTGTTCCAGGGTGGCGGGGTGCAGTGAGGGACAGTTCAGGATGGACTGTGAAACAGTGTCTGTTGGTGTGCTCCAGGGTGGCGGGGTGCAGTGAGGGACAGTTCAGGATGGACCGTGAAACAGCGTCTGTTGATGTGTTCCAGGGTGGCGGGGAGCAGTGAGGGACAGTTCAGCATGGACTGTGAAACAGTGTCTGTTGGTGTGTTCCAGGGTGGCGGGGTGCAGTGAGGGACACTTCATGATGTGCCTTGAATCAGTGTCTGTTGGTCTGTTCCAGGGTGGCGGGGTGCAGTGAGGGACAGTTCAGAATGGACTGTGAGACAGTGTCTGTTGGTCTGTTCCAGGGTGGCAGGGTGCAGTGAGGGACAGTTCCGGATGGACTGTGAAACTGTGTCTGTTGGTCTGTTCCAGGGTGGCGGGGTGCAGTGAAGGACAGTTCAGGATGGGCCTTGAAACAATGTCTGTTGGTGTGTTACAGGGTGGCCGGGTGCAGTGAGGGACAGTTCAGGATGGAATGTGAAACAGTGTCTGTTGGTGTGTTCCAGGGTGGCGGGGTGCAGTGAGGGACAGTTCAGGATGGACTGTGAAACAGTGTCTGTTAGTGTGTTCCAGGGTGGCCGGGTGCAGTGAGGGACAGTTCAGGATGGACTGTGAAACAGCGCCTGTTAGTGTGTTCCAGGGTGGCGGGGTGCAGTGAGGGACAGTTCAGGATGGACTGTGAAACAGTGTCTGTTGTTGTGTTCCAGGGTGGCGGGGTGCAGTGAGGGACAGTTCAGGATGGACCGTGAATCAGTGTCTGTTGGTCTGTTCCAGGGTGGCGGGGTGCAGTGAGGGACAGTTCCGGATGGACTGTGAAACTGTGTCTGTTGGTGTGTTCCAGGGTGGCGGGGTGCAGTGAGGGACAGTTCAGGATGGACCGGGAAACAGTGCCTGTTGGTGTGTTCTAGGGTGGCGGGGTGCAGTGAAGGACAGTTCAGGATTGACTGTGAAACAGTGTCTGTTGGTGTGTTCCAGGGTCGCGGGGTGCAGTGAGGGACAGTTCAGGATGGACTGTGAAACAGCGCCTGTTGGTGTGTTCCAGGGTGGCGGGGTGCAGTGAGGGTCAGGTCAGGATGGACTGTGAAACAGTGGCTGTTGGTGTGTTCCAGGGTGGCGGGGTGCAGTGAGGGACAGTTCAGTATCGACTGTGAAACAGTGTCTGTGGGTGTGTTCCAGGGTGGCGGGGTGCAGTGAGGGACAGTTCAGGATGGACCGTGAAACAGTGCCTGTTGGTGTGTTCAAGGGTGGCGGGGTGCAGTGAGGGACAGTTCAGGATGGACTGTGAAACAGTGTCTGTTGGTGTGTTCCAGGGTGGCGGGGTGCAGTGAGGGACAGTTCAGGATGGACTGCGAAACTGTGCTTGTTGGTGTGTTCCAGGGTGGCGGGGTGCAGTGAGGGACAGTTCAGGATGGACTGTGAAACTGTGTCTGTTGGTGTGTTCCAGGGTGGCGGGGTGCAGTGAGGGACAGTTCAGGATGGACTGTGAAACAGTGTTTGTTGGTTTGTTCCAGGGTGGCAGGGTGCAGTGAGGGACAGATCAGGATGGACTGTGAAACAGCGTCTGTTGGTGTGTTCCAGGGTGGCGGGGTGCAGTGAGGGACAGTTCAGGATGGACTGTGAAACACTGTTGGTCTGTTCCAGGGTGGCGGGGTGCAGTGAGGGACAGTTCAGGATGGACTGTGAAACAGTGCCTGTTGTTGTGTTCCAGGGTGGCGGGGTGCAGTGAGGGACAGTTCAGGATGGACCGTGAAACAGTGTCTGTTGGTCTGTTCCAGGGTGGCGGGGTGCAGTGAGGGACAGTTCAGGATGGACTGTGAAACAGTGCCTGTTGTTGTGTTCCAGGGTGGCGGGGTGCAGTGAGGGACATTTCAGGATGGACCGTGAAACAGTGTCTGTTGGTCTGTTCCAGTATGGAGGGGTGATGAGAGGGACAGCTCAGGATGAACCGTGAAACAGTTTCTGTTGGTGTGTTCCAGGGTGGCGGGGTGCAGTGAGGGACAGTTCAGGATGGACTGTGAAACAGTGTCTGTTGGTGTGCTCCAGGGTGGCGGGGTGCAGTGAGGGACAGTTCAGGATGGACCGTGAAACAGCGTCTGTTGATGTGTTCCAGGGTGGCGGGGTGCAGTGAGGGACAGTTCAGGATGGACTGTGAAACAGTGTCTGTTGGTGTGTTCCAGGGTGGCGGGGTGCAGTGAGGGACAGTTCAGGTTGGACCGTGAAACAGCTTCTGTTGGTGTGTTCCAGGGTGGCGGGGTGCAGTGAGGAACAGTTCAGTATGGACCGTGATACAGTGTCTGTTGGTGTGTTCCAGGGTGGCGGGGTGCAGTGAGGGACAGTTCAGGATGGACTGTGAAATTGTGTCTGTTGGTGTGTTCCAGCGTGGGTGGTGCAGTGAGGGACAGTTCAGGATGAACTGTGAAACGGTGTCTGTTGGTGTGTTCCAGATTGGCGGGGTGCAGTGAGGGACAGTTCAGGATGGACTGTGAAACGGTGTCTGTTGGTGTGTTCCAGGTTGGCGGGGTGCAGTGAGAGACAGTTCAGGATGGACTGTGAAATCGTGTCTGTTGGTGTGTTCCAGGGTGGCGGGGTGAAGTGAGGGACAGTTCACGATGGACTGTGAAACAGTGTCTGTAGGTTTGTACCACGGTGGCGGGGTTCAGTGAGGGACAGTTCAGGATGGACTGTGAAACAGTGTCTGTTGGTGTGTTCCAGGGTGGCGGGGTGCAGTGAGGGACAGTTCAGGATGGACTGTGAAACAGTGTCTGTTGGTGTGCTCCAGGGTGGCGGGGTGCAGTGAGGGACAGTTCAGGATGGACCGTGAAACAGCGTCTGTTGATGTGTTCCAGGGTGGCGGGGAGCAGTGAGGGACAGTTCAGCATGGACTGTGAAACAGTGTCTGTTGGTGTGTTCCAGGGTGGCGGGGTGCATTGAGGGACACTTCATGATGTGCCTTGAATCAGTGTCTGTTGGTCTGTTCCACGGTGGCGGGGTGCAGTGAGGGACAGTTCAGAATGGACTGTGAGACAGTGTCTGTTGGTCTGTTCCAGGGTGGCAGGGTGCAGTGAGGGACAGTTCCGGATGGACTGTGAAACTGTGTCTGTTGGTCTCTTCCAGGGTGGCGGGGTGCAGTGAAGGACAGTTCAGGATGGGCCTTGAAACAATGTCTGTTGGTGTGTTACAGGGTGGCCGGGTGCAGTGAGGGACAGTTCAGGATGGACTGTGAAACAGCGCCTGTTAGTGTGTTCCAGGGTGGCGGGGTGCAGTGAGGGACAGTTCAGGATGGACTGTGAAACAATGTCTGTTGTTGTGTTCCAGGGTGGCGGGGTGCAGTGAGGGACAGTTCAGGATGGACCGTGAATCAGTGTCTGTTGGTCTGTTCCAGGGTGGCGGGGTGCAGTGAGGGACAGTTCCGGATGGACTGTGAAACTGTGTCTGTTGGTGTGTTCCAGGGTGGCGGGGTGCAGTGAGGGACAGTTCAGGATGGACCGGGAAACAGTGCCTGTTGGTGTGTTCTAGGGTGGCGGGGTGCAGTGAAGGACTGTTCAGGATGGGCCGTGAAACAGTGTCTGTTGGTGTGTTACAGGGTGGCCGGGTGCAGTGAGGGACAGTTCAGGATGGAATGTGAAACAGTGTCTGTTGGTGTGTTCCAGGGTGGCGGGGTGCAGTGAGGGACAGTTCAGGATTGACTGTGAAACAGTGTCTGTTGGTGTGTTCCAGGGTCGCGGGGTGCAGTGAGGGACAGTTCAGGATGGACTGTGAAACAGCGCCTGTTGGTGTGTTCCAGGGTGGCGGGGTGCAGTGAGGGTCAGGTCAGGATGGACTGTGAAACAGTGGCTGTTGGTGTGTTCCAGGGTGGCGGGGTGCAGTGAGGGACAGTTCAGTATCGACTGTGAAACAGTGTCTGTGGGTGTGTTCCAGGGTGGCGGGGTGCAGTGAGGGACAGTTCAGGATGGACCGTGAAACAGTGCCTGTTGGTGTGTTCAAGGGTGGCGGGGTGCAGTGAGGGACAGTTCAGGATGGACTGTGAAACAGTGTCTGTTGGTGTGTTCCAGGGTGGCGGGGTGCAGTGAGGGACAGTTCAGGATGGACTGCGAAACTGTGCTTGTTGGTGTGTTCCAGGGTGGCGGGGTGCAGTGAGGGACAGTTCAGGATGGACTGTGAAACTGTGTCTGTTGGTGTGTTCCAGGGTGGCGGGGTGCAGTGAGGGACAGTTCAGGATGGACTGTGAAACAGTGTTTGTTGGTTTGTTCCAGGGTGGCAGGGTGCAGTGAGGGACAGATCAGGATGGACTGTGAAACAGCGTCTGTTGGTGTGTTCCAGGGTGGCGGGGTGCAGTGAGGGACAGTTCAGGATGGACTGTGAAACACTGTTGGTCTGTTCCAGGGTGGCGGGGTGCAGTGAGGGACAGTTCAGGATGGACTGTGAAACAGTGCCTGTTGTTGTGTTCCAGGGTGGCGGGGTGCAGTGAGGGACAGTTCAGGATGGACCGTGAAACAGTGTCTGTTGGTCTGTTCCAGGGTGGCGGGGTGCAGTGAGGGACAGTTCAGGATGGACTGTGAAACAGTGCCTGTTGTTGTGTTCCAGGGTGGCGGGGTGCAGTGAGGGACATTTCAGGATGGACCGTGAAACAGTGTCTGTTGGTTTGTTCCAGTATGGAGGGGTGATGAGAGGGACAGCTCAGGATGAACCGTGAAACAGTTTCTGTTGGTGTGTTCCAGGGTGGCGGGATGCAGTGAGGGACAGTTCAGTAAGGACTGTGAAACAGTGTCTGTTGGTATGTTCTAGGGTGGCGAGGTGCAGTGAGAGACAGTTCAGGATGGACTGTGAAACAGTGTCTGTTGGTGTGTTCCAGGGTGGCGGGGTGCAGTGAGGTACAGTTCAGAATGGACTGTGAAACAGTGTCTGTTGGTGTGTTCCAGGGTGGCGGGGTGCAGTGAGAGTCACTTCAGGATGGTCTGTGAAGAAGTGTCTGTTGGTGTGTTCCAGGGTGGCGGGGTGCAGTGAGAGACAGTTCAGAATGGACTGTGAAACAGTGTCTGTTGGTGTGTTGCAGGGTGGCGGGGTGCAGTGAGGGACAGTTCAGAATGGACTGTGAAACAGTGTCTGTTGGTGTGTTCCCAGGTGGCGGAGTGCAGTGAGAGACAGTCCAGGTTGGACCGTGAAACAGTGTCTGTTGGTGTGTTCCAGGGTGGCGGGGTGCAGTGAAGGACAGTTCAGGATGGACCGTCAAGCAGTGTCTGTTGGTGTGTTCCAGGGTGGCGGGTTGCAGTGAGGGACAGTTCAGGATGGACTGTGAAACAGTGTCTGTTGGTGTGTTCCAGGGTGGCGGGGTGCAGTGAAGGACAGTTCAGGATGGACCGTCAAGCAGTGTCTGTTGGTGTGTTCCAGGGTGGCGGGTTGCAGTGAGGGACAGTTCAGGATGGACTGTGAAACAGTGTCTGTTGGTGTGTTCCAGGGTGGCGGGGTGCAGTGAGAGTCACTTCAGGATGGTCTGTGAAGAAGTGTCTGTTGGTGTGTTCCAGGGGGGCGGGGTGCAGTGAGAGACAGTTCAGAATGGACTGTGAAACAGTGTCTGTTGGTGTGTTGCAGGGTGGCGGGGTGCAGTGAGGGACAGTTCAGAATGGACTGTGAAACAGTGTCTGTTGGTGTGTTCCAGGGTGGCGGGTTGCAGTGAGGGACAGTTCAGGATGGACTGTGAAACAGTGTCTGTTGGTGTGTTCCAGGGTGGCGGGGTGCAGTGAGAGTCACTTCAGGATGGTCTGTGAAGAAGTGTCTGTTGGTGTGTTCCAGGGTGGCAGGGTGCAGTGAGAGACAGTTCAGAATGGACTGTGAAACAGTGTCTGTTGGTGTGTTCCCGGGTGGCGGGGTGCAGTGAGTGACAGTTCAGGATGAAGCGTGAAACAATGTCTGTTGGTGTGTTCCAGGGTGGCGGTGTGCAGTGAGTGACAGTTCAGGATGAACCGTGAAACAATGTCTGTTGGTGTGTTCCAGGGTGGCGTGGTGAAGTGAGGGACAGTTCAGGATGGACCGTGAAACAGTGTCTGTTGGTGTGTTCCAGGGTGGCGGTGTGCAGTGAGGGACAGTTCAGGATGGACTGTGAAACAGCGTCTGTTGGTGTGTTCCAGGGTGGCGGGGTGCAGTGAGTGACAGTTCAGGATGAACCGTGAAACAATGTCTGTTGGTGTGTTCCAGGGTGGCGTGGTGAAGTGAGGGACAGTTCAGGATGGACCGTGAAACAATGTCTGTTGGTGTGTTCCAGGGTTTCAGGGTGCAGTGAGGGACAGTTCAGGATGAACCGTGAAACGGTGTCTGTTGGTGTGTTCCAGGGTGGCGGGGTGCAGTGAGGGACAGTTCAGTATCGACTGTGAAACAGTGTCTGTTGGTGTATTCCAGGGTGGCAGGGTGCAGTGAGGGACGGTTCAGGATGGACCGTGAAACAGTGTCTGTTGGTGTGTTCCAGGGTGGCGGGGTGCAGTGAGGGACAGTTCAGGTTGGACCGTGAAACAGCTTCTGTTGGTGTGTTCCAGGGTGGCGGGGTGCAGTGAGGGACAGTTCAGTATGGACCGTGAAACAGTGTCTGTTGGTGTGTTCCAGGGTGGCGGGGTGCAGTGAGGGACAGTTCAGGATGGACCGTGAAACAGTGCCTGTTGGTGTGTTCCAGGGTGGCGGGGTGCAGTGATGGACAGTTCAGGATGGACCATGAAACAGTGTCTGTTGGTGTGTTCCAGGGTGGCGGGGTGCAGTGAGGCACAGTTCAGGATGGACTGTGGAGCAGTGTCTGTTGGTGTGTTCCAGGGTGGCGGGGTGCATTGAGGGACAGTTCAGGATGGACTGTGAAACAGTGTCTGTTGGTTTGTTCCAGGGTGGCAGGGTGCAGTGATGGACAGTCCAGGATGAACTGTGAAACGGTGTCTGTTGGTGTGTTCCAGGTTGGCGGGGTGCAGTGAGAGACAGTTCAGGATGGACCGTGAAACAGCATCTGTTGATGTGTTCCAGGGTGGCGGGGTGCAGTGAGAGACATTTCAGGATGGACCGTGAAACAGCGTCTGTTGATGTGTTCCAGGGTGGCGGGGTGCAGTGAGGGACAGTTCAGCATGGACTGTGAAACAGTGTCTGTTGGTGTGTTCCAGGGTGGCGGGGTGCAGTGAGGGACAGTTCAGGATGGATTGTGAAACAGTGTCTGTTGTTATGTTCCAGGGTGGCGGGGTGCAGTGAGGGACACTTCAGGATGGGCCTTGAATCAGTGTCTGTTGGTCTGTTCCAGGGTGGCGGGGTGCAGTGAGGGACAGTTCAGAATGGACTGTGAAACAGTGTCTGTTGGTCTGTTCCAGGGTGGCAGGGTGCAGTGAGGGACAGTTCCGGATGGACTGTGAAACAGTGTCTGTTGGTCTGTTCCAGGGTGTCGGGGTGCAGTGAAGGACAGTTCAGGATGGACTGTGAAGCAGTGCCTGTTGTTGTGTTCCAGGGTGGCGGGGTGCAGTGAGGGACAGTTCAGGATGGACCGTGAAACAGTGTCTGTTGGTCTGTTCCAGGGTGGCGGGGTGCAGTGAGGGACAGTTCAGGATGGACTGTGAAGCAGTGCCTGTTGTTGTGTTCCAGGGTGGCGGGGTGCAGTGAGGGACAGTTCAGGATGGACCGTGAAACAGTGTCTGTTGGTCTGTTCCAGGGTGGCGGGGTGCAGTGAGGGTCAGTTCAGGATGGACTGTGAAGCAGTGCCTGTTGTTGTGTTCCAGGGTGGCGGGGTGCAGTGAGGGACAGTTCAGGATGGACCGTGAAACAGTGTCTGTTGGTCTGTTCCAGGGTGGCGGGGTGCAGTGAGGGACAGTTCAGGATGGACTGTGAAACAGTGCCTGTTGTTGTGTTCCAGGGTGGCGGGGTGCAGTGAGGGACATTTCAGGATGGACCGTGAAACAGTGTCTGTTGGTCTGTTCCAGTATGGCGGGGTGAAGAGAGGGACAGCTCAGAATGGACCGTGAAACAGTGTCTGTTGGTGTGTTCCAGGGTGGCGGGATGCAGTGAGGGACAGTTCAGTATGGACTGTGAAACAGTGTCTGTTGGTATGTTCTAGGGTGGCGGGGTGCAGTGAGAGACAGTTCAGGATGGACTGTGAAACAGTGTCTGTTGGTGTGTTCCAGGGTGGCGGGGTGCAGTGAGGTACAGTTCAGAATGGACTGTGAAACAGTGTCTGTTGGTGTGTTCCAGGGTGGCGGGGTGCAGTGAGGGACAGTTCAGGATCGACCGTGAATCAGTGTCTGTTGGTCTGTTCCAGGGTGGCGGGGTGCAGTGAGGGACAGTTCCGGATGGACTGTGAAACTGTGTCTGTTGGTGTGTTCCAGGGTGGCGGGGTGCAGTGAGGGACAGCTCAGGATGAACCGTGAAACAGTGTCTGTTGATGTGTTCCAGGGTGGCGGAGTGCAGTGAGAGACAGTTCAGGTTGGACCGTCAAGCAGTGTCTGTTGGTGTGTTCCAGGGTGGCGGATTGCAGTGAGGGACAGTTCAGGATGGACTGTGAAACGGTGTCTGTTGGTGTGTTCCAGGGTGGCGGGGTGCAGTGAGAGTCACTTCAGGATGGTCTGTGAAGAAGTGTCTGTTGGTGTGTTCCAGGGTGGCGGGGTGCAGTGAGAGACAGTTCAGAATGGACTGTGAAACAGTGTCTGTTGGTGTGTTCCAGGGTGGCGTGGTGCAGTGAGGGACAGTTCAGGATGGACCGTGAAACAGTGCCTGTTGGTGTGTTCCAGGGTGGCGGGGTGCAGTGAGGGACAGTTCAGGATGGACCATGAAACAGTGTCTGTTGGTGTGTTCCAGGGTGGCGGGGTGCAGTGAGGCACAGTTCAGGATGGACTGTGGAGCAGTGTCTGTTGGTGTGTTCCAGGGTGGCGGGGTGCAGTGAGGGACAGTTCAGGATGGACTGTGAAACAGTGTCTGTTGGTTTGTTCCAGGGTGGCGGGGTGCAGTGAGGGACAGTTCAGGATGGACTGTGAAACAGTGTCTGTTGGTGTGTTCCAGGGTGGCGGGGTGCAGTGAGGAACAGTTCAGGATGGACTGTGAAACTGTGTCTGTTGGTGTGTTCCAGCGTGGGGGGTGCAGTGAGGGACAGTTCAGGATGGACCGTGAAACAATGTCTGTTGGTGTGTTCCAGGGTGGCGGGGTGCAGTGAGGGACAGCTCAGGATGGACTGTGAAACAGTGTCTGTTGGTGTGTTCCAGGGTGGCGGGGTGCAGTGAGGGACAGTTCAGGATGAACCGTGAAACAATGTCTGTTGGTGTGTTCCAGGGTGGCGGGGTGCAGTGAGGGACAGCTCAGGATGGACTGTGAAACAGTGTCTGTTGGTGTGTTCCAGGGTGGCGGGGTGCAGTGAGGGACAGTTCAGGATGGACCGTGAAACAGTGTCTGTTGGTGTGTTCCAGGGTGGCGGGGTGCAGTGAGGGACAGTTCAGGATGGATCGTGAAACAGTGTCTGTTGGTGTGTTCCAGGGTGGCGGGGTGCAGTGAGGGACAGTTCAGGATGGACTGTGAAACTGTGTCTGTTGGTGTGTTCCAGGGTGGCGGGGTGCAGTGAGGGACAGTGAGGGATGGACTGTGAAACAGCGTCTGTTGGTGTGTTCCAGGGTGGCGGGGTGCAGTGAGGGACAGTTCAGGATGGACTGTGAAACACTGTCTGTTGGTGTGTTCCAGGGTGGCGGGGTGAAGTGAGGGACAGTTCAGGATGGACCGTGAAGCAATGTCTGTTGGTGTGTTCCAGGGTGGCGGGGTGCAGTGAGGGACAGTTCAGTATGGACTGTGAAACAGTACCTGTTGTTGTGTTCCAGGGTGGCGGGGTGCAGTGAGGGACAGTTCAGGATGGACCGTGAAACAGTGTCTGTTGGTCTGTTCCAGGGTGGCGGGGTGCAGTGAGGGACAGTTCAGGATGAAGTGTGAAACAGTGCCTGTTGTTGTCTTCCAGGGTGGCGGGGTGCAGTGAGGGACAGTTCAGGATGGACCGTGAAACAGTGTCTGTTGGTCTGATCAAGGGCGGCAGGGTGCAGTGAGGGACAGTTCAGGATGGACTGTCAAACAATGTCTGTTGGTATGTTCCAGGGTGGCGGGTTGCAGTGAGAGTCAGTTCAGGATGGTCTGTGAAACAGTGTCTGTTGGTGTGTTCCAGGGTGGCGGAGTGCAGTGAGAGACAGTTCAGAATGGACTGTGAAACAGTGTCTGTTGGTGTGTTGCAGGGTGGCGGGGTGCAGTGAGGGACAGTTCAGAATGGACTGTGAAACAGTGTCTGTTGGTTTGTTCCCGGGCGGCGGGGTGCAGTGAGGGACAGTTCAGGATGGACCGTGAAACAATGTCTGTTGGTGTGTTCCAGGGTGGCGGGGTGCAGTGAGTGACAGTTCAGGATGAACCGTGAAACAATGTCTGTTGGTGTGTTCCAGGGTGGCGGGGTGCAGTGAGTGACAGTTCAGGATGAACCGTGAAACAATGTCTGTTGGTGTGTTCCAGGGTGGCGGGGTGCAGTGAGGGACAGCTCAGGATGAACCGTGAAACAGTGTCTGTTGGTGTGTTCCAGGTTGGCGCGATGCAGTGAGGGACAGTTCAGTATGGACTGTGAAACAGTGTCTGTTGGTGTGTTCTAGGGTGGCGGTGTGCAGTGAGGGACAGTTCAGGATGGACTGTGAAACAGCGTCTGTTGGTGTGTTCCAGGGTGGCGGTGTGCAGTGAGTGACAGTTCAGGATGGACTGTGAAACAGTGTCTGTTGGTGTGTTCCACGGTGGCGGGGTGCAGTGAGGGACAGTTCAGGATGAACCGTGAAACAATGTCTGTTGGTGTGTTCCGGGGTGGCGGGGTGCAGTGAGGGACAGCTCAGGATCAACCGTGAAACAGTGTCTGTTGATGTGTTCCAGGGTGGCGGGGTGCAGTGAGGGACAGTTCAGTATCGACTGTGAAACAGTGTCTGTTGGTGTGTTCCAGGGTTTCAGGGTGCAGTGAGGGACAGTTCAGGATGAACCTTAATACGGTGTCTGTTGGTGTGTTCCAGGGTGGCGGGGTGCAGTGAGGGACAGTTCAGTTTCGACTGTGAAACAGTGTCTGTTGGTGTGTTCCAGGGTGGCAGGGTGCAGTGAGGGACAGTTCAGGATGGACCGTGAAACAGTGTCTGTTGGTGTGTTCCAGGGTGGCGGGGTGCAGTGAGGGACAGTTCACGTTGGACCGTGAAACAGCTTCTGTTGGTGTGTTCCAGGGTGGCGGGGTGCAGTGAGGGACAGTTCAGGATGGACTGTGAAATTGTGTCTGTTGGTGTGTTCCAGCGTGGGGGGTGCAGTGAGGGACAGTTCAGGATGAACTGTGAAACGGTGTCTGTTGGTGTGTTCCAGGGTGGCGGGGTGAAGTGAGGGACAGTTCACGATGGACTGCGAAACAGTGTCTGTAGGTTTGTACCACGGTGGCGGGGTGCAGTGAGGGACAGTTCAGGATGGACCATGAAGCAGTGTCTGTTGGTGTGTTCCAGGGTGGCGGGGTTCAGTGAGGGACAGTTCAGGATGGACTGTGAAACAGTGTCTGTTGGTGTGTTCCAGGGTGGCGGGATGCAGTGAGGGACAGTTCAGGATGGACTGTGAAACAGTGTCTGTTGGTGTGTTCCAGGGTGGCGGGGTGCAGTGAGGGACAGTTCAGGATGGACCGTGAAACAGCGTCTGTTGATGTGTTCCAGGGTGGCGGGGTGCAGTGAGGGACAGTTCAGCATGGACCGTGAATCAGTGTCTGTTGGTCTGTTCCAGGGTGGCGGGGTGCAGTGAGGGACAGTTCCGGATGGACTGTGAAACTGTGTCTGTTGGTGTGTTCCAGGGTGGCGGGGTGCAGTGAGGGACAGTTCAGAATGGACTGTGAAACAGTGTCTGTTGGTCTGTTCTAGGGTGGCGGGGTGCAGTGAGGGACAGTTCCGGATGGACTGTGAAAGTGTGTCTGTTGGTCTGTTCCAGGGTGGCGGGGTGCAGTGAAGGACAGTTCAGGATGGAATGTGAAACAGTGTCTGTTGGTGTGTTCCAGTGTCGCGGGGTGCAGTGAGGGACAGTTCAGGATGGACTGTGAAACAGTGTCTGTTGGTGTGTTCCAGTGTCGCGGGGTGCAGTGAGGGACAGTTCAGGATGGACTGTGAAACAGCGCCTGTTGGTGTGTTCCAGGGTGGCGGGGTGCAGTGAGGGACAGTTCAGGATGGACCGTGAATCAGTGTCTGTTGGTCTGTTCCAGGGTGGCGGGGTGCAGTGAGGGACAGTTCCGGATGGACTGTGAAACTGTGTCTGTTGGTGTGTTCCAGGGTGGCGGGGTGCAGTGAGGGACAGTTCAGGATGGACTGTGAAACAGTGTCTGTTGGTGTGTTCCAGTGTCGCGGGGTGCAGTGAGGGACAGTTCAGGATGGACCGTGAAACAGTGTCTGTTGGTCTGTTCCAGGGTGGCGGGGTGCAGTGAGGGACAGTTCAGGATGGACTGTGAAACAGTGCCTGTTGTTGTGTTCCAGGGTGGCGGGGTGCAGTGAGGGACATTTCAGGATGGACCGTGAAACAGTGTCTGTTGGTCTGTTCCAGTATGGCGGGGTGAAGAGAGGGACAGCTCAGAATGGACCGTGAAACAGTGTCTGTTGGTGTGTTCCAGGGTGGCGGGATGCAGTGAGGGACAGTTCAGTATGGACTGTGAAACAGTGTCTGTTGGTATGTTCTAGGGTGGCGGGGTGCAGTGAGAGACAGTTCAGGATGGACTGTGAAACAGTGTCTGTTGGTGTGTTCCAGGGTGGCGGGGTGCAGTGAGGTACAGTTCAGAATGGACTGTGAAACAGTGTCTGTTGGTGTGTTCCAGGGTGGCGGGGTGCAGTGAGGGACAGTTCAGGATCGACCGTGAATCAGTGTCTGTTGGTCTGTTCCAGGGTGGCGGGGTGCAGTGAGGGACAGTTCCGGATGGACTGTGAAACTGTGTCTGTTGGTGTGTTCCAGGGTGGCGGGGTGCAGTGAGGGACAGCTCAGGATGAACCGTGAAACAGTGTCTGTTGATGTGTTCCAGGGTGGCGGAGTGCAGTGAGAGACAGTTCAGGTTGGACCGTCAAGCAGTGTCTGTTGGTGTGTTCCAGGGTGGCGGATTGCAGTGAGGGACAGTTCAGGATGGACTGTGAAACGGTGTCTGTTGGTGTGTTCCAGGGTGGCGGGGTGCAGTGAGAGTCACTTCAGGATGGTCTGTGAAGAAGTGTCTGTTGGTGTGTTCCAGGGTGGCGGGGTGCAGTGAGAGACAGTTCAGAATGGACTGTGAAACAGTGTCTGTTGGTGTGTTCCAGGGTGGCGTGGTGCAGTGAGGGACAGTTCAGGATGGACCGTGAAACAGTGCCTGTTGGTGTGTTCCAGGGTGGCGGGGTGCAGTGAGGGACAGTTCAGGATGGACCATGAAACAGTGTCTGTTGGTGTGTTCCAGGGTGGCGGGGTGCAGTGAGGCACAGTTCAGGATGGACTGTGGAGCAGTGTCTGTTGGTGTGTTCCAGGGTGGCGGGGTGCAGTGAGGGACAGTTCAGGATGGACTGTGAAACAGTGTCTGTTGGTTTGTTCCAGGGTGGCGGGGTGCAGTGAGGGACAGTTCAGGATGGACTGTGAAACAGTGTCTGTTGGTGTGTTCCAGGGTGGCGGGGTGCAGTGAGGAACAGTTCAGGATGGACTGTGAAACTGTGTCTGTTGGTGTGTTCCAGCGTGGGGGGTGCAGTGAGGGACAGTTCAGGATGGACCGTGAAACAATGTCTGTTGGTGTGTTCCAGGGTGGCGGGGTGCAGTGAGGGACAGCTCAGGATGGACTGTGAAACAGTGTCTGTTGGTGTGTTCCAGGGTGGCGGGGTGCAGTGAGGGACAGTTCAGGATGAACCGTGAAACAATGTCTGTTGGTGTGTTCCAGGGTGGCGGGGTGCAGTGAGGGACAGCTCAGGATGGACTGTGAAACAGTGTCTGTTGGTGTGTTCCAGGGTGGCGGGGTGCAGTGAGGGACAGTTCAGGATGGACCGTGAAACAGTGTCTGTTGGTGTGTTCCAGGGTGGCGGGGTGCAGTGAGGGACAGTTCAGGATGGATCGTGAAACAGTGTCTGTTGGTGTGTTCCAGGGTGGCGGGGTGCAGTGAGGGACAGTTCAGGATGGACTGTGAAACTGTGTCTGTTGGTGTGTTCCAGGGTGGCGGGGTGCAGTGAGGGACAGTGAGGGATGGACTGTGAAACAGCGTCTGTTGGTGTGTTCCAGGGTGGCGGGGTGCAGTGAGGGACAGTTCAGGATGGACTGTGAAACACTGTCTGTTGGTGTGTTCCAGGGTGGCGGGGTGAAGTGAGGGACAGTTCAGGATGGACCGTGAAGCAATGTCTGTTGGTGTGTTCCAGGGTGGCGGGGTGCAGTGAGGGACAGTTCAGTATGGACTGTGAAACAGTACCTGTTGTTGTGTTCCAGGGTGGCGGGGTGCAGTGAGGGACAGTTCAGGATGGACCGTGAAACAGTGTCTGTTGGTCTGTTCCAGGGTGGCGGGGTGCAGTGAGGGACAGTTCAGGATGAAGTGTGAAACAGTGCCTGTTGTTGTCTTCCAGGGTGGCGGGGTGCAGTGAGGGACAGTTCAGGATGGACCGTGAAACAGTGTCTGTTGGTCTGATCAAGGGCGGCAGGGTGCAGTGAGGGACAGTTCAGGATGGACTGTCAAACAATGTCTGTTGGTATGTTCCAGGGTGGCGGGTTGCAGTGAGAGTCAGTTCAGGATGGTCTGTGAAACAGTGTCTGTTGGTGTGTTCCAGGGTGGCGGAGTGCAGTGAGAGACAGTTCAGAATGGACTGTGAAACAGTGTCTGTTGGTGTGTTGCAGGGTGGCGGGGTGCAGTGAGGGACAGTTCAGAATGGACTGTGAAACAGTGTCTGTTGGTTTGTTCCCGGGCGGCGGGGTGCAGTGAGGGACAGTTCAGGATGGACCGTGAAACAATGTCTGTTGGTGTGTTCCAGGGTGGCGGGGTGCAGTGAGTGACAGTTCAGGATGAACCGTGAAACAATGTCTGTTGGTGTGTTCCAGGGTGGCGGGGTGCAGTGAGTGACAGTTCAGGATGAACCGTGAAACAATGTCTGTTGGTGTGTTCCAGGGTGGCGGGGTGCAGTGAGGGACAGCTCAGGATGAACCGTGAAACAGTGTCTGTTGGTGTGTTCCAGGTTGGCGCGATGCAGTGAGGGACAGTTCAGTATGGACTGTGAAACAGTGTCTGTTGGTGTGTTCTAGGGTGGCGGTGTGCAGTGAGGGACAGTTCAGGATGGACTGTGAAACAGCGTCTGTTGGTGTGTTCCAGGGTGGCGGTGTGCAGTGAGTGACAGTTCAGGATGGACTGTGAAACAGTGTCTGTTGGTGTGTTCCACGGTGGCGGGGTGCAGTGAGGGACAGTTCAGGATGAACCGTGAAACAATGTCTGTTGGTGTGTTCCGGGGTGGCGGGGTGCAGTGAGGGACAGCTCAGGATCAACCGTGTAACAGTGTCTGTTGATGTGTTCCAGGGTGGCGGGGTGCAGTGAGGGACAGTTCAGTATCGACTGTGAAACAGTGTCTGTTGGTGTGTTCCAGGGTTTCAGGGTGCAGTGAGGGACAGTTCAGGATGAACCTTAATACGGTGTCTGTTGGTGTGTTCCAGGGTGGCGGGGTGCAGTGAGGGACAGTTCAGTTTCGACTGTGAAACAGTGTCTGTTGGTGTGTTCCAGGGTGGCAGGGTGCAGTGAGGGACAGTTCAGGATGGACCGTGAAACAGTGTCTGTTGGTGTGTTCCAGGGTGGCGGGGTGCAGTGAGGGACAGTTCACGTTGGACCGTGAAACAGCTTCTGTTGGTGTGTTCCAGGGTGGCGGGGTGCAGTGAGGGACAGTTCAGGATGGACTGTGAAATTGTGTCTGTTGGTGTGTTCCAGCGTGGGGGGTGCAGTGAGGGACAGTTCAGGATGAACTGTGAAACGGTGTCTGTTGGTGTGTTCCAGGTTGGCGGGGTGCAGTGAGAGACAGTTCAGGATGGACTGTGAAATAGTGTCTGTTGGTGTGTTCCAGGGTGGCGGGGTGAAGTGAGGGACAGTTCACGATGGACTGTGAAACAGTGTCTGTAGGTTTGTACCACGGTGGCGGGGTGCAGTGAGGGACAGTTCAGGATGGACCATGAAGCAGTGTCTGTTGGTGTGTTCCAGGGTGGCGGGGTTCAGTGAGGGACAGTTCAGGATGGACTGTGAAACAGTGTCTGTTGGTGTGTTCCAGGATGGCGGGATGCAGTGAGGGACAGTTCAGGATGGACTGTGAAACAGTGTCTGTTGGTGTGTTCCAGGGTGGCGGGGTGCAGTGAGGGACAGTTCAGGATGGACCGTGAAACAGCGTCTGTTGATGTGTTCCAGGGTGGCGGGGTGCAGTGAGGGACAGTTCAGCATGGACCGTGAATCAGTGTCTGTTGGTCTGTTCCAGGGTGGCGGGGTGCAGTGAGGGACAGTTCCGGATGGACTGTGAAACTGTGTCTGTTGGTGTGTTCCAGGGTGGCGGGGTGCAGTGAGGGACAGTTCAGAATGGACTGTGAAACAGTGTCTGTTGGTCTGTTCCAGGGTGGCGGGGTGCAGTGAGGGACAGTTCCGGATGGACTGTGAAAGTGTGTCTGTTGGTCTGTTCCAGGGTGGCGGGGTGCAGTGAAGGACAGTTCAGGATGGAATGTGAAACAGTGTCTGTTGGTGTGTTCCAGTGTCGCGGGGTGCAGTGAGGGACAGTTCAGGATGGACTGTGAAACAGTGTCTGTTGGTGTGTTCCAGTGTCGCGGGGTGCAGTGAGGGACAGTTCAGGATGGACTGTGAAACAGCGCCTGTTGGTGTGTTCCAGGGTGGCGGGGTGCAGTGAGGGACAGTTCAGGATGGACCGTGAATCAGTGTCTGTTGGTCTGTTCCAGGGTGGCGGGGTGCAGTGAGGGACAGTTCCGGATGGACTGTGAAACTGTGTCTGTTGGTGTGTTCCAGGGTGGCGGGGTGCAGTGAGGGACAGTTCAGGATGGACTGTGAAACAGTGTCTGTTGGTGTGTTCCAGTGTCGCGGGGTGCAGTGAGGGACAGTTCAGGATGGACTGTGAAACAGCGCCTGTTGGTGTGTTCCAGGGTGGCGGGGTGCAGTGAGGGACAGTTCAGGATGGACCGTGAATCAGTGTCTGTTGGTCTGTTCCAGGGTGGCGGGGTGCAGTGAGGGACAGTTCCGGATGGACTGTGAAACTGTGTCTGTTGGTGTGTTCCAGGGTGGCGGGGTGCAGTGAGGGACAATTCAGGATGGACCGGGAAACAGTGCCTGTTGGTGTGTTCCAGGGTGGCGGGGTGCAGTGAGGGACAGTTCAGGATGGAATGTGAAACAGTGTCTGTTGATGTGTTCCAGGGTGGCGGGGTGCAGTGAGGGACAGTTCAGGATGGACTGTGAAACAGTGTCTGTTGGTGTGTTCCAGTGTCGCGGGGTGCAGTGAGGGACAGTTCAGGATGGACTGTGAAACAGCGCCTGTTGGTGTGTTCCAGGGTGGCGGGGTGCAGTGAGGGACAGTTCAGGATGGACCGTGAATCAGTGTCTGTTGGTCTGTTCCAGGGTGGCGGGGTGCAGTGAGGGACAGTTCAGAATGGACTGTGAAACAGTGTCTGTTGGTGTGTTCCAGGGTGGCGGCGTGCAGTGAGGGACAATTCAGGATGGACCGGGAAACAGTGCCTGTTGGTGTGTTCCAGGGTGGCGGGGTGCAGTGAAGGACAGTTCAGGATGGACTGTGAAACTGTGTCTGTTGGTGTGTTCCAGTGTGGCGGGATGCAGTGAGGGACAGTTCAGGATGGGCCGTGAAACAGTGTCTGTTGGTGTGTTACAGGGTGGCCGGGTGAAGTGAGGGACAGTGCAGGATGGAATGTGAAACAGTGTCTGTTGGTGTGTTCCAGGGTGGCGGGGTGCAGTGAGGGACAGTTCAGGATTGACTGTGAAACAGTGTCTGTTGGTGTGTTCCAGGGTCGCGGGGTGCAGTGAGGGACAGTTCAGGATGGACTGTGAAACAGTGTCTGTTGGTGTGTTCCAGGGTGGCGGGGTGCAGTGAGGGACAGTTCAGGATGGACTGCGAAACTGTGCTTGTTGGTGTGTTCCAGGGTGGCGGGGTGCAGTGTGGGACAGTTCAGGATGGACTGTGAAACTGTGTCTGTTGGTGTGTTCCAGGGTGGCGGGGTGCAGTGAGGGACAGTTCAGGATGGACTGTGAAACAGTGTTTGTTGGTGTGTTCCGGGGTGGCAGGGTGCAGTGAGGGACAGTTCAGGATGGACTGTGAAACAGCGTCTGTTGGTGTGTTCCAGGGTGGCGGGGTGCAGTGAGGGACAGTTCAGGATGGACTGTGAAGCACTGTTGGTCTGTTCCAGGGTGGCGGGGTGCAGTGAGGGACAGTTCAGGATGGACTGTGAAACAGTGCCTGTTGTTGTGTTCCAGGGTGGAGGGGTGCAGTGAGGGACAGTTCAGGATGGACCGTGAAACAGTGTCTGTTGGTCTGTTCAAGGGTGGCGGGGTGCAGTGAGGGACAGTTCAGGATGGACTGTGGAACAGTGCCTGTTGTTGTGTTCCAGGGTGGCGGGGTGCAGTGAGGGACATTTCAGGATGGACCGTGAAACAGTGTCTGTTGGTCTGTTCCAGTATGGCGGGGTGAAGAGAGGGACAGCTCAGGATGAACCGTGAAACAGTGTCTGTTGGTGTGTTCCAGGGTGGCGGGATGCAGTGAGGGACTGTTCAGTATGGACTGTGAAACAGTGTCTGTTGGTATGTTCTAGGGTGGCGGGGTGCAGTGAGAGACAGTTCAGGATGGACTGTGAAACAGTGTCTGTTGGTGTGTTCCAGGGTGGCGGGGTGCAGTGAGGTACAGTTCAGAATGGACTGTGAAACAGTGTCTGTTGGTGTGTTCCAGGGTGGCGGGGTGCAGTGAGGGACAGTTCAGGATGGACTGTGAAACAGTGTCTGTTGTTGTGTTCCAGGGTGGCGGGGTGCAGTGAGGGACAGTTCAGGATCGACCGTGAATCAGTGTCTGTTGGTCTGTTCCAGGGTGGCGGGGTGCAGTGAGGGACAGTTGCGGATGGACTGTGAAACTGTGTCTGTTGGTGTGTTCCAGGGTGGCGGGGTGCAGTGAGGGACAGCTCAGGATGAACCGTGAAACAGTGTCTGTTGATGTGTTCCAGGGTGGCGGGGTGAAGTGAGGGACAGTTCAGGATGGACCGTCAAGCAGTGTCTGTTGGTGTGTTCCAGGGTGGCGGGGTGCAGTGAGAGACAGTTCAGAATGGACTGTGAAACAGTGTCTGTTGGTGTGTTCCAGGGTGGCGGGGTGCAGTGAGGGACAGTTCAGGATGGACCGTGAAACAGTGTCTGTTGGTGTGTTCCAGGGTGCCGGGGTGCAGTGAGGGACAGTTCAGGATGGACCGTGAAACAGTGCCTGTTGGTGTGTTCCAGGGTGGCGGGGTGCAGTGAGGGAAAGTTCAGGATGGACGATGAAACAGTGTCTGTTGGTGTGTTCCAGGGTGGCGGGGTGCAGTGAGGGACAGTTCAGGATGGACCATGAAACAGTGTCTGTTGGTGTGTTCCAGGGTGACGGGGTGCAGTGAGGCACAGTTCAGGATGGACTGTGGAGCAGTGTCTGTTGGTGTGTTCCAGGGTGGCGGGGTGCAGTGAGGGACAGTTCAGGATGGACTGTGAAACAGTGTCTGTTGGTTTGTTCCAGGGTGGCGGGGTGCAGTGAGGGACAGTTCAGGATGGACTGTGAAACAGTGTCTGTTGGTGTGTTCCAGGGTGGCGGGGTGCAGTGAGGGACAGTTCAGGATGGACTGTGAAACTGTGTCTGTTGGTGTGTTCCAGCGTGGGGGGTGCAGTGAGGGACAGTTCAGGATCAACCGTGAAACAATGTCTGTTGGTGTGTTCCAGGGTGGCGGGGTGCAGTGAGGGACAGCTCAGGATGAAACGTGAAGCAGTGTCTGTTGGTGTGTTCCAGGGTGGCGGGGTGCAGTGAGGGACAGTTCAGGATGGACTGTGAAACTGTGTCTGTTGGTGTGTTCCAGGGTGGCGGGGTGCAGTGAGGGACAGTGAGGGATGGACTGTGAAACAGCGTCTGTTGGTGTGTTCCAGGGTGGCGGGGTGCAGTGAGGGACAGTTCAGGATGGACTGTGAAACACTGTCTGTTGGTGTGTTCCAGGGTGGCGGGGTGCAGTGAGGGACAGTTCAGGATGGACCGTGAAACAGTGTCTGTTGGTCTGTTCCAGGGTGGCGGGGTGCAGTGAGGGACAGTTCAGGATGGACTGTGAAACAGTGCCTGTTGTTGTGTTCCAGGGTGGCGGGGTGCAGTGAGGGACAGTTCAGGATGGACCGTTAAACAGTGTCTGTTGGTCTGATCCAGGGCGGCAGGGTGCAGTGAGGGACAGTTCAGGATGGACTGTCAAACAATGTCTGTTGGTGTGTTCCAGGGTGGCGGGTTGCAGTGAGAGTCAGTTCAGGATGGTCTGTGAAACAGTGTCTGTTGGTGTGTTCCAGGGTGGCGGAGTGCAGTGAGAGACAGTTCAGGTTGGACCGTGAAACAGTGTCTGTTGGTGTGTTCCAGGGTGGCGGGGTGCAGTGAGGGACAGTTCAGGATGGATTGTTTTATGCAGTGTCTGTTGGTGTGTTCCAGGGTGGCGGCGTGCAGTGAGAGTCACTTCAGGATGGCATGTGAATAAGTGTCTGTTGGTGTGTTCCAGGGTGGCGGGGTGCAGTGAGAGACAGTTCAGAATGGACTGTGAAACAGTGTCTGTTGGTGTGTTGCAGGGTGGCGGGGTGCAGTGAGGGACAGTTCAGAATGGACTGTGAAACAGTGTCTGTTGGTCTGTTCCCGGGCGGCGGGGTGTCGTGAGTGACAGTTCAGGATGAACCGTGAAACAATGTCTGTTGGTGTGTTCCAGGGTGGCGGGGTGCAGTGAGGGACAGCTCAGGATGAACCGTGAAACAGTGTCTGTTGGTGTGTTCCAGGTTGGCGCGATGCAGTGAGGGACAGTTCAGTATGGACTGTGAAACAGTGTCTGTTGGTGTGTTCTAGGGTGGCGGTGTGCAGTGAGGGACAGTTCAGGATGGACTGTGAAACAGCGTCTGTTGGTGTGTTCCAGGGTGGCGGTGTGCAGTGAGGGACAGTTCAGGATGGACTGTGAAACAGTGTCTGTTGGTGTGTTCCACGGTGGCGGGGTGCAGTGAGGGACAGTTCAGGATGAACCGTGAAACAATGTCTGTTGGTGTGTTCCAGGGTGGCGGGGTGCAGTGAGGGACAGTTCAGTATCGACTGTGAAACAGTGTCTGTTGGTGTGTTCCAGGGTTTCAGGGTGCAGTGAGGGACAGTTCAGGATGAACCTTAATACGGTGTCTGTTGATGTGTTCCAGGGTGGCAGGGTGCAGTGAGGGACAGTTCAGGATGGACCGTGAAACAGTGTCTGTTGGTGTGTTCCAGGGTGGCGGGGTGCAGTGAGGGACAGTTCAGGTTGGACCGTGAAACAGCTTCTGTTGGTGTGTTCCAGGGTGGCGGGGTGCAGTGAGGGACAGTTCAGGATGGACTGTGAAATTGTGTCTGTTGGTGTGTTCCAGCGTGGGGGGTGCAGTGAGGGACAGTTCAGGATGAACTGTGAAACGGTGTCTGTTGGTGTGTTCCAGGTTGGCGGGGTGCAGTGAGAGACAGTTCAGGATGGACTGTGAAATAGTGTCTGTTGGTGTGTTCCAGGGTGGTGGGGTGAAGTGAGGGACAGTTCACGATGGACTGTGAAACAGTGTCTGTAGGTTTGTACCACGGTGGCGGGGTGCAGTGAGGGACAGTTCAGGATGGACCATGAAGCAGTGTCTGTTGGTGTGTTCCAGGGTGGCGGGGTTCAGTGAGGGACAGTTCAGGATGGACTGTGAAACAGTGTCTGTTGGTGTGTTCCAGGGTGGCGGGATGCAGTGAGGGACAGTTCAGGATGGACTGTGAAACAGTGTCTGTTGGTGTGCTCCAGGGTGGCGGGGTGCAGTGAGGGACAGTTCAGGATGGACCGTGAAACAGCGTCTGTTGATGTGTTCCAGGGTGGCGGGGTGCAGTGAGGGACAGTTCAGCATGGACTGTGAAACAGTGTCTGTTGGTGTGTTCCAGGGTGGCGGGGTGCAGTGAGGGACAGTTCAGGATGGACTGTGAAACAGTGTCTGTTGTTGTGTTCCAGGGTGGCGGGGTGCAGTGAGGGACAGTTCAGGATGGACCGTGAATCAGTGTCTGTTGGTCTGTTCCAGGGTGGCGGGGTGCAGTGAGGGACAGTTCCGGATGGACTGTGAAACTGTGTCTGTTGGTGTGTTCCAGGGTGGCGGGGTGCAGTGAGGGACAGTTCAGAATGGACTGTGAAACAGTGTCTGTTGGTCTGTTCCAGGGTGGCGGGGTGCAGTGAGGGACAGTTCCGGATGGACTGTGAAACTGTGTCTGTTGGTCTGTTCCAGGGTGGCGGGGTGCAGTGAAGTACAGTTCAGGATGGGCCTTGAAACAGTGTCTGTTAGTGTGTTACAGGGTGGCCGGGTGCAGTGAGGGACAGCTCAGGATGAACCGTGAAACATTGTCTGTTGGTGTGTTCCAGGGTGGCGGGGTGCAGTGAGGGACAGTTCAGGTTGGACCGTGAAACAGCTTCTGTTGGTGTGTTCCAGGGTGGCAGGGTGCAGTGAGGGACAGTTCAGTATGGACCGTGAAACAGTGCCTGTTGGTGTGTTCCAGGGTGGCGGGGTGCAGTGAGGGACAGTTCAGGATGGACCATGAAACAGTGTCTGTTGGTGTGTTCCAGGGTGGCGGGGTGCAGTGAGGCACAGTTCAGGATGGACTGTGGAGCAGTGTCTGTTGGTGTGTTCCAGGGTGGCGGGGTGCAGTGAGGGACAGTTCAGGATGGACTGTGAAACAGTGTCTGTTGGTTTGTTCCAGGGTGGCAGGGTGCAGTGAGGGACAGTTCAGGATGGACTGTGAAACAGTGTCTGTTGGTGTGTTCCAGGGTGGCGGGGTGCAGTGAGGGATAGTTCAGGATGGACCGTGAAACAGTTTCTGTTGATGTGTTCCAGCGTGGGGGGTGCAGTGAGGGACAGTCCAGGATGAACTGTGAAACGGTGTCTGTTGGTGTGTTCCAGGTTGGCGGGGTGCAGTGAGAGACAGTTCAGGATGGACTGTGAAATAGTGTCTGTTGGTGTGTTCCAGGGTGGCGGGGTGAAGTGAGGGACAGTTCAGGATGGACCATGAAGCAGTGTCTGTTGGTGTGTTCCAGGGTGGCGGGGTTCAGTGAGGGACAGTTCAGGATGGACTGTGAAACAGTGTCTGTTGGTGTGTTCCAGGGTGGTGGGGTGCAGTGAGGGACAGTTCAGGATGGACTGTGAAACAGTGTCTGTTGGTGTGCTCCAGGGTGGCGGGGTGCAGTGAGGGACAGTTCAGGATGGACCGTGAAACAGCGTCTGTTGATGTGTTCCAGGGTGGCGGGGTGCAGTGAGGGACAGTTCAGGATGGACTGTGAAACAGTGTCTGTTGGTGTGTTCCAGGGTGGCGGGGTGCAGTGAGGGACAGTTCAGGTTGGACCGTGAAACAGCTTCTGTTGGTGTGTTCCGGGGTGGCGGGGTGCAGTGAGGGACAGTTCAGTATGGACTGTGATACAGTGTCTGTTGGTGTGTTCCAGGGTGGCGGGGTGCAGTGAGGGACAGTTCAGGATGGACTGTGAAATTGTGTCTGTTGGTGTGTTCCAGCGTGGGTGGTGCAGTGAGGGACAGTTCAGGATGAACTGTGAAACGGTGTCTGTTGGTGTGTTCCAGGTTGGCGGGGTGCAGTGAGAGACAGTTCAGGATGGACTGTGAAATAGTGTCTGTTGGTGTGTTCCAGGGTGGCGGGGTGAAGTGAGGGACAGTTCACGATGGACTGTGAAACAATGTCTGTAGGTTTGTACCACGGTGGCGGGGTTCAGTGAGGGACAGTTCAGGATGGACTGTGAAACACTGTCTGTTGGTGTGTTCCAGGTTGGCGGGGTGCAGTGAGGGACAGTTCAGGATGGACCGTGAAACAGTGTCTGTTGGTGTGCTCCAGGGTGGCGGGGTGCAGTGAGGGACAGTTCAGGATGGACCGTGAAACAGCGTCTGTTGATGTGTTCCAGGGTGGCGGGGTGCAGTGAGGGACAGTTCAGCATGGACTGTGAAACAGTGCCTGTTGGTGTGTTCCAGGGTGGCGGGGTGCAGTGAGGGACAGTTCAGGATGGACCGTGAAACAGTGCCTGTTGGTGTGTTCCAGGGTGGCGGGGTGCAGTGAGGGACAGTTCAGGATGGACTGCGAAACTGTGCTTGTTGGTGTGTTCCAGGGTGGCGTGGTGCAGTGAGGGACAGTTCAGGATGGACTGTGAAACTGTGTTTGTTGGTGTGTTCCAGGGTGGCGGGGTGCAGTGAGGGAGAGTTCAGGATGGACTGTGAAACAGCGTCTGTTGGTGTGTTCCAGGGTGGCGGGGTGCAGTGAGGGAGAGTTCAGGATGGACTGTGAAACAGTGTCTGTTGGTGTGTTCCAGGGTGGCGGTATGCAGTGAGGGACAGTTCAGTATGGACTGTGAAACAGTGTCTGTTGGTATGTTCTAGGGTGGCGGGGTGCAGTGAGAGACAGTTCAGGATGGACTGTGAAACAGTGTCTGTTGGTGTGTTCCAGGGTGGCGGGGTGCAGGGAGGGAAAGTTCAGAATGGACTGTGAAACAGTGTCTGTTGGTCTGTTCCAGGGTGGCGGGGTGCAGTGAGGGACAGTTCAGGATGGACTGTCAAACAATGTCTGTTGGTGTGTTCCAGGGTGGCGGGGTGCAGTGAGGGACAGCTCAGGATGAACCGTGAAACAGTGTCTGTTGATGTGTTCCAGGGTGGCGGGTTGCAGTGAGAGTCAGTTCAGGATGGTCTGTGAAACTGTGTCTGTTGGTGTGTTCCAGGGTGGCGGAGTGCAGTGAGAGACAGTTCAGGTTGGACCGTGAAACAGTGTCTGTTGGTGTGTTCCAGGGTGGCGTGGTGAAGTGAGGGACAGTTCAGGATGGACCGTCAAGCACTGTCTGTTGGTGTGTTCCAGGGTGGCGGGTTGCAGTGAGGGACAGTTCAGGTTGGACTGTGAAACAGTGTCTGTTGGTGTGTTCCAGGGTGGCGGGGTGCAGTGAGAGACAGTTCAGAATGGACTGTGAAACAGCGTCTGTTGGTGTGTTGCAGGGTGGCGGGGTGCAGTGAGGGACAGTTCAGAATGGACTGTGAAACAGTGTCTGTTGGTGTGTTCCCGGGTGGCGGGGTGCAGTGAGGGACAGCTCAGGATGAACCGTGAAACAGTGTCTGTTGGTGTGTTCCAGGGTGGCGGGGTGCAGTGAGGGACAGCTCAGGATGAACCGTGAAACAGTGTCTGTTGGTGTGTTCCAGGGTGGCGGGGTGCAGTGAGGGACAGCTCAGGATGGACCGTGAAACAGTGTCTGTTGGTGTGTTCTAGGGTGGCGGTGTGCAGTGAGGGACAGTTCAGGATGGACTGTGAAACAGCGTCTGTTGGTGTGTTCCAGGGTGGCGGTGTGCAGTGAGGGACAGTTCAGGATGGACTGTGAAACAGTGTCTGTTGGTGTGTTCCAGGGTGGCGGGGTGCAGTGAGGGACAGTTCAATATCGACTGTGAAACAGTGTCTGTTGGTGTGTTCCAGGGTGGCAGGGTGCAGTGAGGGACAGTTCAGGATGGACCGTGAAACAGTGTCTGTTGGTGTGTTCCAGGGTGGCGGGGTGCAGTGAGGGACAGTTCAGGTTGGACCGTGAAACAGCTTCTGTTGGTGTGTTCCAGGGTGGCGGGGTGCAGTGAGGGACAGTTCAGTATGGACCGTGAAACAGTGTCTGTTGGTGTGTTCCAGGGTGGCGGGGTGCAGTGAGGGACAGTTCAGGATGGACCGTGAAACAGTGCCTGTTGGTGTGTTCCAGGGTGGCGGGGTGCGGTGAGGGACAGTTCAGGATGGACCATGAAACAGTGTCTGCTGGTGTTTTCCAGGGTGGCGGGGTGCAGTGAGGGACAGTTCAGCATGGACTGTGAAACAGTGTCTGTTGGTGTGTTCCAGGGTGGCGGGGTGCAGTGAGGGACAGTTCAGGATGGACTGTGAAACAGTGTCTGTTGTTGTGTTCCAGGGTGGCGGGGTGCAGTGAGGGACAGTTCAGGATGGACCGTGAATCAGTGTCTGTTGGTCTGTTCCAGGGTGGCGGGGTGCAGTGAGGGACAGTTCCGGATGGACTGTGAAACTGTGTCTGTTGGTGTGTTCCAGGGTGGCGGGGTGCAGTGAGGGACAGTTCAGAATGGACTGTGAAACAGTGTCTGTTGGTCTGTTCCAGGGTGGCGGGGTGCAGTGAAGGACAGTTCAGGATGGACTGTGAAACAGTGTCTGTTGGTGTGTTCCAGGGTGGCGGGGTGCAGTGAGGGACAGTTCAGGATGGACTGTGAAACAGTGTCTGTTGGTCTGTTCCAGGGTGGCGGGGTGCAGTGAAGGACAGTTCAGGATGGACTGTGAAACAGTGTCTGTTGGTGTGTTACAGGGTGGCCGGGTGCAGTGAGGGACAGTTCAGGATGGACTGTGAAACAGTGTCTCTTGTTTTTTTCCAGGGTGGCGGGGTGCAGTGAGGGACAGTTCAGGATGGACCGTGAAACAGTGTCTGTGGGTGTGTTCCAGGGTGGCGGGGTGCAGTGAGGGACAGTTCAGGATGGACCGTGAAACAGGCCTGTTGGTGTGTTCCAGGGTGGCGGGGTGCAGTGAGGGACAGTTCAGGATGGACCGTGAAACAGTGTCTGTTGGTGTGTTCCAGGGAGGCGGGGTGCAGTGAGGGACAGTTCAGGATGGACTGTGAAACAGTGTCTGTTGGTGTGTTCCCGTGTGGCGGGGTGCAGTGAGTGACAGTTCAGGATGAACCGTGAAACAATGTCTGTTGGTGAGTTCCAGGGTGGCGGGGTGCAGTGAGGGACAGCTCAGGATGAACCGTGAAACAGTGTCTGTTGGTGTGTTCCAGGGTGGCGGGATGCAGTGAGGGACAGTTCAGTATGGACTGTGAAACAGTGTCTGTTGGTGTGTTCTAGGGTGGCGGTGTGCAGTGAGGGACAGTTCAGGATGGACTGTGAAACAGCGTCTGTTGGTGTGTTCCAGGGTGGCGGTGTGCAGTGAGGGACAGTTCAGGATGGATTGTGAAACAGTGTCTGTTGGTGTGTTCCACGGTGGCGGGGTGCAGTGAGGGACAGTTCAGGATGGATTGTGAAACAGTGTCTGTTGGTGTGTTCCACGGTGGCGGGGTGCAGTGAGGGACAGTTCAGGATGAACCGTGAAACAATGTCTGTTGGTGTGTTCCGGGGTGGCGGGGTGCAGTGAGGGACAGCTCAGGATGAACCGTGAAACAGTGTCTGTTGGTGTGTTCCAGGGTGGCGGGGTGCAGTGAGGGACAGTTCAGTATCGACTGTGAAACAGTGTCTGTTGGTGTGTTCCAGGGTTTCAGGGTGCAGTGAGGGACAGTTCAGGATGAACCGTGAAACGGTGTCTGTTGGTGTGTTCCAGGGTGGCGGGGTGCAGTGAGGGACAGTTCAGGATGCACCGTGAAACAGTGTCTGTTGGTGTGTTCCAGGGTGCCGGGGTGCAGTGAGGGACAGTTCAGGATGGACCGTGAAACAGTGCCTGTTGGTGTGTTCCAGGGTGGCGGGGTGCAGTGAGGGAAAGTTCAGGATGGACGATGAAACAGTGTCTGTTGGTGTGTTCCAGGGTGGCGGGGTGCAGTGAGGGACAGTTCAGGATGGACCATGAAACAGTGTCTGTTGGTGTGTTCCAGGGTGACGGGGTGCAGTGAGGCACAGTTCAGGATGGACTGTGGAGCAGTGTCTGTTGGTGTGTTCCAGGGTGGCGGGGTGCAGTGAGGGACAGTTCAGGATGGACTGTGAAACAGTGTCTGTTGGTTTGTTCCAGGGTGGCGGGGTGCAGTGAGGGACAGTTCAGGATGGACTGTGAAACAGTGTCTGTTGGTGTGTTCCAGGGTGGCGGGGTGCAGTGAGGGACAGTTCAGGATGGACTGTGAAACTGTGTCTGTTGGTGTGTTCCAGCGTGGGGGGTGCAGTGAGGGACAGTTCAGGATCAACCGTGAAACAATGTCTGTTGGTGTGTTCCAGGGTGGCGGGGTGCAGTGAGGGACAGCTCAGGATGAAACGTGAAGCAGTGTCTGTTGGTGGGTTCCAGGGTGGCGGGGTGCAGTGAGGGACAGTTCAGGATGGACTGTGAAACTGTGTCTGTTGGTGTGTTCCAGGGTGGCGGGGTGCAGTGAGGGACAGTTCAGGATGGACTGTGAAACAGTGTCTGTTGGTGTGTTCCAGGGTGGCGGGGTGCAGTGAGGGACAGTTCAGGATGGACTGTGAAACACTGTCTGTTGGTGTGTTCCAGGGTGGCGGGGTGCAGTGAGGGACAGTTCAGGATGGACCGTGAAACAGTGTCTGTTGGTCTGTTCCAGGGTGGCGGGGTGCAGTGAGGGACTGTTCAGGATGGACTGTGAAACAGTGCCTGTTGTTGTGTTCCAGGGTGGCGGGGTGCAGTGAGGGACAGTTCAGGATGGACCGTTAAACAGTGTCTGTTGGTCTGATCCAGGGCGGCAGGGTGCAGTGAGGGACAGTTCAGGATGGACTGTCAAACAATGTCTGTTGGTGTGTTCCAGGGTGGCGGGTTGCAGTGAGAGTCAGTTCAGGATGGTCTGTGAAACAGTGTCTGTTGGTGTGTTCCAGGGTGGCGGAGTGCAGTGAGAGACAGTTCAGGTTGGACCGTGAAACAGTGTCTGTTGGTGTGTTCCAGGGTGGCGGGGTGCAGTGAGGGACAGTTCAGGATGGATTGTTTTATGCAGTGTCTGTTGGTGTGTTCCAGGGTGGCGGCGTGCAGTGAGAGTCACTTCAGGATGGCATGTGAATAAGTGTCTGTTGGTGTGTTCCAGGGTGGCGGGGTGCAGTGAGAGACAGTTCAGAATGGACTGTGAAACAGTGTCTGTTGGTGTGTTGCAGGGTGGCGGGGTGCAGTGAGGGACAGTTCAGAATGGACTGTGAAACAGTGTCTGTTGGTCTGTTCCCGGGCGGCGGGGTGTCGTGAGTGACAGTTCAGGATGAACCGTGAAACAATGTCTGTTGGTGTGTTCCAGGGTGGCGGGGTGCAGTGAGGGACAGCTCAGGATGAACCGTGAAACAGTGTCTGTTGGTGTGTTCCAGGTTGGCGCGATGCAGTGAGGGACAGTTCAGTATGGACTGTGAAACAGTGTCTGTTGGTGTGTTCTAGGGTGGCGGTGTGCAGTGAGGGACAGTTCAGGATGGACTGTGAAACAGCGTCTGTTGGTGTGTTCCAGGGTGGCGGTGTGCAGTGAGGGACAGTTCAGGATGGACTGTGAAACAGTGTCTGTTGGTGTGTTCCACGGTGGCGGGGTGCAGTGAGGGACAGTTCAGGATGAACCGTGAAACAATGTCTGTTGGTGTGTTCCAGGGTGGCGGGGTGCAGTGAGGGACAGTTCAGTATCGACTGTGAAACAGTGTCTGTTGGTGTGTTCCAGGGTTTCAGGGTGCAGTGAGGGACAGTTCAGGATGAACCTTAATACGGTGTCTGTTGATGTGTTCCAGGGTGGCAGGGTGCAGTGAGGGACAGTTCAGGATGGACCGTGAAACAGTGTCTGTTGGTGTGTTCCAGGGTGGCGGGGTGCAGTGAGGGACAGTTCAGGTTGGACCGTGAAACAGCTTCTGTTGGTGTGTTCCAGGGTGGCGGGGTGCAGTGAGGGACAGTTCAGGATGGACTGTGAAATTGTGTCTGTTGGTGTGTTCCAGCGTGGGGGGTGCAGTGAGGGACAGTTCAGGATGAACTGTGAAACGGTGTCTGTTGGTGTGTTCCAGGTTGGCGGGGTGCAGTGAGAGACAGTTCAGGATGGACTGTGAAATAGTGTCTGTTGGTGTGTTCCAGGGTGGCGGGGTGAAGTGAGGGACAGTTCACGATGGACTGTGAAACAGTGTCTGTAGGTTTGTACCACGGTGGCGGGGTGCAGTGAGGGACAGTTCAGGATGGACCATGAAGCAGTGTCTGTTGGTGTGTTCCAGGGTGGCGGGGTTCAGTGAGGGACAGTTCAGGATGGACTGTGAAACAGTGTCTGTTGGTGTGTTCCAGGGTGGCGGGATGCAGTGAGGGACAGTTCAGGATGGACTGTGAAACAGTGTCTGTTGGTGTGCTCCAGGGTGGCGGGGTGCAGTGAGGGACAGTTCAGGATGGACCGTGAAACAGCGTCTGTTGATGTGTTCCAGGGTGGCGGGGTGCAGTGAGGGACAGTTCAGCATGGACTGTGAAACAGTGTCTGTTGGTGTGTTCCAGGGTGGCGGGGTGCAGTGAGGGACAGTTCAGGATGGACTGTGAAACAGTGTCTGTTGTTGTGTTCCAGGGTGGCGGGGTGCAGTGAGGGACAGTTCAGGATGGACCGTGAATCAGTGTCTGTTGGTCTGTTCCAGGGTGGCGGGGTGCAGTGAGGGACAGTTCCGGATGGACTGTGAAACTGTGTCTGTTGGTGTGTTCCAGGGTGGCGGGGTGCAGTGAGGGACAGTTCAGAATGGACTGTGAAACAGTGTCTGTTGGTCTGTTCCAGGGTGGCGGGGTGCAGTGAGGGACAGTTCCGGATGGACTGTGAAACTGTGTCTGTTGGTCTGTTCCAGGGTGGCGGGGTGCAGTGAAGTACAGTTCAGGATGGGCCTTGAAACAGTGTCTGTTAGTGTGTTACAGGGTGGCCGGGTGCAGTGAGGGACAGCTCAGGATGAACCGTGAAACATTGTCTGTTGGTGTGTTCCAGGGTGGCGGGGTGCAGTGAGGGACAGTTCAGGTTGGACCGTGAAACAGCTTCTGTTGGTGTGTTCCAGGGTGGCAGGGTGCAGTGAGGGACAGTTCAGTATGGACCGTGAAACAGTGCCTGTTGGTGTGTTCCAGGGTGGCGGGGTGCAGTGAGGGACAGTTCAGGATGGACCATGAAACAGTGTCTGTTGGTGTGTTCCAGGGTGGCGGGGTGCAGTGAGGCACAGTTCAGGATGGACTGTGGAGCAGAGTCTGTTGGTGTGTTCCAGGGTGGCGGGGTGCAGTGAGGGACAGTTCAGGATGGACTGTGAAACAGTGTCTGTTGGTTTGTTCCAGGGTGGCAGGGTGCAGTGAGGGACAGTTCAGGATGGACTGTGAAACAGTGTCTGTTGGTGTGTTCCAGGGTGGCGGGGTGCAGTGAGGGATAGTTCAGGATGGACCGTGAAACAGTTTCTGTTGATGTGTTCCAGCGTGGGGGGTGCAGTGAGGGACAGTCCAGGATGAACTGTGAAACGGTGTCTGTTGGTGTGTTCCAGGTTGGCGGGGTGCAGTGAGAGACAGTTCAGGATGGACTGTGAAATAGTGTCTGTTGGTGTGTTCCAGGGTGGCGGGGTGAAGTGAGGGACAGTTCAGGATGGACCATGAAGCAGTGTCTGTTGGTGTGTTCCAGGGTGGCGGGGTTCAGTGAGGGACAGTTCAGGATGGACTGTGAAACAGTGTCTGTTGGTGTGTTCCAGGGTGGTGGGGTGCAGTGAGGGACAGTTCAGGATGGACTGTGAAACAGTGTCTGTTGGTGTGCTCCAGGGTGGCGGGGTGCAGTGAGGGACAGTTCAGGATGGACCGTGAAACAGCGTCTGTTGATGTGTTCCAGGGTGGCGGGGTGCAGTGAGGGACAGTTCAGGATGGACTGTGAAACAGTGTCTGTTGGTGTGTTCCAGGGTGGCGGGGTGCAGTGAGGGACAGTTCAGGTTGGACCGTGAAACAGCTTCTGTTGGTGTGTTCCGGGGTGGCGGGGTGCAGTGAGGGACAGTTCAGTATGGACTGTGATACAGTGTCTGTTGGTGTGTTCCAGGGTGGCGGGGTGCAGTGAGGGACAGTTCAGGATGGACTGTGAAATTGTGTCTGTTGGTGTGTTCCAGCGTGGGTGGTGCAGTGAGGGACAGTTCAGGATGAACTGTGAAACGGTGTCTGTTGGTGTGTTCCAGGTTGGCGGGGTGCAGTGAGAGACAGTTCAGGATGGACTGTGAAATAGTGTCTGTTGGTGTGTTCCAGGGTGGCGGGGTGAAGTGAGGGACAGTTCACGATGGACTGTGAAACAATGTCTGTAGGTTTGTACCACGGTGGCGGGGTTCAGTGAGGGACAGTTCAGGATGGACTGTGAAACACTGTCTGTTGGTGTGTTCCAGGTTGGCGGGGTGCAGTGAGGGACAGTTCAGGATGGACTGTGAAACAGTGTCTGTTGGTGTGCTCCAGGGTGGCGGGGTGCAGTGAGGGACAGTTCAGGATGGACCGTGAAACAGCGTCTGTTGATGTGTTCCAGGGTGGCGGGGTGCAGTGAGGGACAGTTCAGCATGGACTGTGAAACAGTGCCTGTTGGTGTGTTCCAGGGTGGCGGGGTGCAGTGAGGGACAGTTCAGGATGGACCGTGAAACAGTGCCTGTTGGTGTGTTCCAGGGTGGCGGGGTGCAGTGAGGGACAGTTCAGGATGGACTGCGAAACTGTGCTTGTTGGTGTGTTCCAGGGTGGCGTGGTGCAGTGAGGGACAGTTCAGGATGGACTGTGAAACTGTGTTTGTTGGTGTGTTCCAGGGTGGCGGGGTGCAGTGAGGGAGAGTTCAGGATGGACTGTGAAACAGCGTCTGTTGGTGTGTTCCAGGGTGGCGGGGTGCAGTGAGGGAGAGTTCAGGATGGACTGTGAAACAGTGTCTGTTGGTGTGTTCCAGGGTGGCGGTATGCAGTGAGGGACAGTTCAGTATGGACTGTGAAAAAGTGTCTGTTGGTATGTTCTTGGGTGGCGGGGTGCAGTGAGAGACAGTTCAGGATGGACTGTGAAACAGTGTCTGTTGGTGTGTTCCAGGGTGGCGGGGTGCAGGGAGGGAAAGTTCAGAATGGACTGTGAAACAGTGTCTGTTGGTCTGTTCCAGGGTGGCGGGGTGCAGTGAGGGACAGTTCAGGATGGACTGTCAAACAATGTCTGTTGGTGTGTTCCAGGGTGGCGGGGTGCAGTGAGGGACAGCTCAGGATGAACCGTGAAACAGTGTCTGTTGATGTGTTCCAGGGTGGCGGGTTGCAGTGAGAGTCAGTTCAGGATGGTCTGTGAAACTGTGTCTGTTGGTGTGTTCCAGGGTGGCGGAGTGCAGTGAGAGACAGTTCAGGTTGGACCGTGAAACAGTGTCTGTTGGTGTGTTCCAGGGTGGCGTGGTGAAGTGAGGGACAGTTCAGGATGGACCGTCAAGCACTGTCTGTTGGTGTGTTCCAGGGTGGCGGGTTGCAGTGAGGGACAGTTCAGGTTGGACTGTGAAACAGTGTCTGTTGGTGTGTTCCAGGGTGGCGGGGTGCAGTGAGAGACAGTTCAGAATGGACTGTGAAACAGTGTCTGTTGGTGTGTTGCAGGGTGGCGGGGTGCAGTGAGGGACAGTTCAGAATGGACTGTGAAACAGTGTCTGTTGGTGTGTTCCCGGGTGGCGGGGTGCAGTGAGGGACAGCTCAGGATGAACCGTGAAACAGTGTCTGTTGGTGTGTTCCAGGGTGGCGGGGTGCAGTGAGGGACAGCTCAGGATGAACCGTGAAACAGTGTCTGTTGGTGTGTTCCAGGGTGGCGGGGTGCAGTGAGGGACAGCTCAGGATGGACCGTGAAACAGTGTCTGTTGGTGTGTTCTAGGGTGGCGGTGTGCAGTGAGGGACAGTTCAGGATGGACTGTGAAACAGCGTCTGTTGGTGTGTTCCAGGGTGGCGGTGTGCAGTGAGGGACAGTTCAGGATGGACTGTGAAACAGTGTCTGTTGGTGTGTTCCAGGGTGGCGGGGTGCAGTGAGGGACAGTTCAATATCGACTGTGAAACAGTGTCTGTTGGTGTGTTCCAGGGTGGCAGGGTGCAGTGAGGGACAGTTCAGGATGGACCGTGAAACAGTGTCTGTTGGTGTGTTCCAGGGTGGCGGGGTGCAGTGAGGGACAGTTCAGGTTGGACCGTGAAACAGCTTCTGTTGGTGTGTTCCAGGGTGGCGGGGTGCAGTGAGGGACAGTTCAGTATGGACCGTGAAACAGTGTCTGTTGGTGTGTTCCAGGGTGGCGGGGTGCAGTGAGGGACAGTTCAGGATGGACCGTGAAACAGTGCCTGTTGGTGTGTTCCAGGGTGGCGGGGTGCGGTGAGGGACAGTTCAGGATGGACAATGAAACAGTGTCTGCTGGTGTTTTCCAGGGTGGCGGGGTGCAGTGAGGGACAGTTCAGCATGGACTGTGAAACAGTGTCTGTTGGTGTGTTCCAGGGTGGCGGGGTGCAGTGAGGGACAGTTCAGGATGGACTGTGAAACTGTGTCTGTTGGTGTGTTCCAGGGTGGCGGGGTGCAGTGAGGGACAGTTCAGAATGGACTGTGAAACAGTGTCTGTTGGTCTGTTCCAGGGTGGCGGGGTGCAGTGAGGGACAGTTCAGAATGGACTGTGAAACTGTGTCTGTTGGTGTGTTCCAGGGTGGCGGGGTGCAGTGAGGGACAGTTCAGAATGGACTGTGAAACAGTGTCTGTTGGTCTGTTCCAGGGTGGCCGGGTGCAGTGAGGGACAGTTCAGGATGGAATGTGAAACAGTGTCTGTTGGTGTGTTCCAGGGTGGTGGGGTGCAGTGAGGGACAGTTCAGGATTGACTGTGAAACAGTGTCTGTTGGTGTGTTCCAGGGTGGCGGGGTGCAGTGAGGGACAGTTCAGGATGGACTGTGAAACAGTGTCTCTTGTTTTTTTCCAGGGTGGCGGGGTGCAGTGAGGGACAGTTCAGGATGGACCGTGAAACAGTGTCTGTGGGTGTGTTCCAGGGTGGCGGGGTGCAGTGAGGGACAGTTCAGGATGGACCGTGAAACAGGCCTGTTGGTGTGTTCCAGGGTGGCGGGGTGCAGTGAGGGACAGTTCAGGATGGACCGTGAAACAGTGTCTGTTGGTGTGTTCCAGGGAGGCGGGGTGCAGTGAGGGACAGTTCAGGATGGACTGTGAAACAGTGTCTGTTGGTGTGTTCCAGGGTGGCGGGGTGCAGTGAGAGACAGTTTAGAATGGATTGTGAAAGAGTGTCTGTTGGTGTGTTGCAGGGTGGCGGGGTGCAGTGAGGGACAGTTCAGAATGGACTGTGAAACAGTGTCTGTTGGTGTGTTCCCGTGTGGCGGGGTGCAGTGAGTGACAGTTCAGGATGAACCGTGAAACAATGTCTGTTGGTGAGTTCCAGGGTGGCGGGGTGCAGTGAGGGACAGCTCAGGATGAACCGTGAAACAGTGTCTGTTGGTGTGTTCCAGGGTGGCGGGATGCAGTGAGGGACAGTTCAGTATGGACTGTGAAACAGTGTCTGTTGGTGTGTTCTAGGGTGGCGGTGTGCAGTGAGGGACAGTTCAGGATGGACTGTGAAACAGCGTCTGTTGGTGTGTTCCAGGGTGGCGGTGTGCAGTGAGGGACAGTTCAGGATGGATTGTGAAACAGTGTCTGTTGGTGTGTTCCACGGTGGCGGGGTGCAGTGAGGGACAGTTCAGGATGAACCGTGAAACAATGTCTGTTGGTGTGTTCCGGGGTGGCGGGGTGCAGTGAGGGACAGCTCAGGATGAACCGTGAAACAGTGTCTGTTGGTGTGTTCCAGGGTGGCGGGGTGCAGTGAGGGACAGTTCAGTATCGACTGTGAAACAGTGTCTGTTGGTGTGTTCCAGGGTTTCAGGGTGCAGTGAGGGACAGTTCAGGATGAACCGTGAAACGGTGTCTGTTGGTGTGTTCCAGGGTGGCGGGGTGCAGTGAGGGACAGTTCAGTATCGACTGTGAAACAGTGCCTGTTGGTGTGTTCCAGGGTGGCAGGGTGCAGTGAGGGACAGTTCAGGATGGACCGTGAAACAGTGTCTGTTGGTGTGTTCCAGGGTGGCGGGGTGCAGTGAGGGACAGTTCAGGTTGGACCGTGAAACAGCTTCTGTTGGTGTGTTCCAGGGTGGCAGGGTGCAGTGAGGGACAGTTCAGTATGGACCGTGAAACAGTGCCTGTTGGTGTGTTCCAGGGTGGCGGGGTGCAGTGAGGGACAATTCAGGATGGACCATGAAACAGTGTCTGTTGGTGTGTTCCAGGGTGGCGGGGTGCAGTGAGGCACAGTTCAGGATGGACTGTGGAGCAGTGTCTGTTGGTGTGTTCCAGGGTGGCGGGGTGCAGTGAGGGACAGTTCAGGATAGACTGTGAAACAGTGCCTGTTGGTTTGTTCCAGGGTGGCAGGGTGCAGTGAGGGACAGTTCAGGATGGACTGTGAAACAGTGTCTGTTGGTGTGTTCCAGGGTGGCGGGGTGCAGTGAGGGACAGTTCAGGATGGACCGTGAAACAGTTTCTGTTGATGTGTTCCAGCGTGGGGGGTGCAGTGAGGGACAGTCCAGGATGAACTGTGAAACGGTGTCTGTTGGTGTGTTCCAGGTTGGCGGGGTGCAGTGAGAGACAGTTCAGGATGGACTGTGAAATAGTGTCTGTTGGTGTGTTCCAGGGTGGCGGGGTGAAGTGAGGGACAGTTCACGATGGACTGTGAAACAGTGTCTGTAGGTTTGTACCACGGTGGCGGGGTGCAGTGAGCGACAGTTCAGGATGGACCGTGAAGCAGTGTCTGTTGGTGTGTTCCAGGGTGGCGGGGTTCAGTGAGGGACAGTTCAGGATGGACCATGAAGCAGTGTCTGTTGGTGTGTTCCAGGGTGGCGGGGTTCAGTGAGGGACAGTTCAGGATGGACTGTGAAACAGTGTCTGTTGGTGTGTTCCAGGGTGGTGGGGTGCAGTGAGGGACAGTTCAGGATGGACTGTGAAACAGTGTCTGTTGGTGTGCTCCAGGGTGGCGGGGTGCAGTGAGGGACAGTTCAGGATGGACCGTGAAACAGCGTCTGTTGATGTGTTCCAGGGTGGCGGGGTGCAGTGAGGGACAGTTCAGGATGGACTGTGAAACAGTGTCTGTTGGTGTGTTCCAGGGTGGCGGGGTGCAGTGAGGGACAGTTCAGGTTGGACCGTGAAACAGCTTCTGTTGGTGTGTTCCAGGGTGGCGGGGTGCAGTGAGGGACAGTTCAGTATGGACCGTGATACAGTGTCTGTTGGTGTGTTCCAGGGTGGCGGGGTGCAGTGAGGGACAGTTCAGGATGGACTGTGAAATTGTGTCTGTTGGTGTGTTCCAGCGTGGGTGGTGCAGTGAGGGACAGTTCAGGATGAACTGTGAAACGGTGTCTGTTGGTGTGTTCCAGATTGGCGGGGTGCAGTGAGGGACAGTTCAGGATGGACTGTGAAACGGTGTCTGTTGGTGTGTTCCAGGTTGGCGGGGTGCAGTGAGAGACAGTTCAGGATGGACTGTGAAATCGTGTCTGTTGGTGTGTTCCAGGGTGGCGGGGTGAAGTGAGGGACAGTTCACGATGGACTGTGAAACAGTGTCTGTAGGTTTGTACCACGGTGGCGGGGTTCAGTGAGGGACAGTTCAGGATGGACTGTGAAACAGTGTCTGTTGGTGTGTTCCAGGGTGGCGGGGTGCAGTGAGGGACAGTTCAGGATGGACTGTGAAACAGTGTCTGTTGGTGTGCTCCAGGGTGGCGGGGTGCAGTGAGGGACAGTTCAGGATGGACCGTGAAACAGCGTCTGTTGATGTGTTCCAGGGTGGCGGGGAGCAGTGAGGGACAGTTCAGCATGGACTGTGAAACAGTGTCTGTTGGTGTGTTCCAGGGTGGCGGGGTGCAGTGAGGGACAGTTCAGAATGGACTGTGAGACAGTGTCTGTTGGTCTGTTCCAGGGTGGCAGGGTGCAGTGAGGGACAGTTCCGGATGGACTGTGAAACTGTGTCTGTTGGTCTGTTCCAGGGTGGCGGGGTGCAGTGAAGGACAGTTCAGGATGGGCCTTGAAACAATGTCTGTTGGTGTGTTACAGGGTGGCCGGGTGCAGTGAGGGACAGTTCAGGATGGACTGTGAAACAGCGCCTGTTAGTGTGTTCCAGGGTGGCGGGGTGCAGTGAGGGACAGTTCAGGATGGACTGTGAAACAGTGTCTGTTGGTGTGTTCCAGGGTGGCGGGGTGCAGTGAGGGACAGTTCAGGATGGACTGTGAAACAGTGTCTGTTGTTGTGTTCCAGGGTGGCGGGGTGCAGTGAGGGACAGTTCAGGATGGACTGTGAAACAGTGTCTGTTGGTGTGTTCCAGGGTGGCGGGGTGCAGTGAGGGACAGTTCAGGATGGACTGTGAAACAGCGCCTGTTAGTGTGTTCCAGGGTGGCGGGGTGCAGTGAGGGACAGTTCAGGATGGACTGTGAAACAGTGTCTGTTGTTGTGTTCCAGGGTGGCGGGGTGCAGTGAGGGACAGTTCAGGATGGACCGTGAATCAGTGTCTGTTGGTCTGTTCCAGGGTGGCGGGGTGCAGTGAGGGACAGTTCCGGATGGACTGTGAAACTGTGTCTGTTGGTGTGTTCCAGGATGGCGGGGTGCAGTGAGGGACAGTTCAGGATGGACCGGGAAACAGTGCCTGTTGGTGTGTTCTAGGGTGGCGGGGTGCAGTGAAGGACTGTTCAGGATGGGCCGTGAAACAGTGTCTGTTGGTGTGTTACAGGGTGGCCGGGTGCAGTGAGGGACAGTTCAGGATGGAATGTGAAACAGTGTCTGTTGGTCTGTTCCAGGGTGGCGGGGTGCAGTGAGGGACAGTTCAGGATTGACTGTGAAACAGTGTCTGTTGGTGTGTTCCAGGGTCGCGGGGTGCAGTGAGGGACAGTTCAGGATGGACTGTGAAACAGCGCCTGTTGGTGTGTTCCAGGGTGGCGGGGTGCAGTGAGGGTCAGGTCAGGATGGACTCTGAAACAGTGGCTGTTGGTGTGTTCCAGGGTGGCGGGGTGCAGTGAGGGACAGTTCAGTATCGACTGTGAAACAGTGTCTGTGGGTGTGTTCCAGGGTGGCGGGGTGCAGTGAGGGACAGTTCAGGATGGACCGTGAAACAGTGCCTGTTGGTGTGTTCCAGGGTGGCGGGGTGCAGTGAGGGACAGTTCAGGATGGACTGCGAAACTGTGCTTGTTGGTGTGTTCCAGGGTGGCGGGGTGCAGTGAGGGACAGTTCAGGATGGACTGTGAAACTGTGTCTGTTGGTGTGTTCCAGGGTGGCGGGGTGCAGTGAGGGACAGTTCAGGATGGACTGTGAAACAGTGTTTGTTGGTTTGTTCCGGGGTGGCAGGGTGCAGTGAGGGACAGATCAGGATGGACTGTGAAACAGCGTCTGTTGGTGTGTTCCAGGGTGGCGGGGTGCAGTGAGGGACAGTTCAGGATGGACTGTGAAACACTGTTGGTCTGTTCCAGGGTGGCGGGGTGCAGTGAGGGACAGTTCAGGATGGACTGTGAAACAGTGCCTGTTGTTGTGTTCCAGGGTGGCGGGGTGCAGTGAGGGACAGTTCAGGATGGACCGTGAAACAGTGTCTGTTGGTCTGTTCCAGGGTGGCGGGGTGCAGTGAGGGACAGTTCAGGATGGACTGTGAAACAGTGCCTGTTGTTGTGTTCCAGGGTGGCGGGGTGCAGTGAGGGACATTTCAGGATGGACCGTGAAACAGTGTCTGTTGGTCTGTTCCAGTATGGAGGGGTGATGAGAGGGACAGCTCAGGATGAACCGTGAAACAGTTTCTGTTGGTGTGTTCCAGGGTGGCGGGGTGCAGTGAGGGACAGTTCAGGATGGACTGTGAAACAGTGTCTGTTGGTGTGCTCCAGGGTGGCGGGGTGCAGTGACGGACAGTTCAGGATGGACCGTGAAACAGCGTCTGTTGATGTGTTCCAGGGTGGCGGGGTGCAGTGAGGGACAGTTCAGGATGGACTGTGAAACAGTGTCTGTTGGTGTGTTCCAGGGTGGCGGGGTGCAGTGAGGGACAGTTCAGGTTGGACCGTGAAACAGCTTCTGTTGGTGTGTTCCAGGGTGGCGGGGTGCAGTGAGGGACAGTTCAGTATGGACCGTGATACAGTGTCTGTTGGTGTGTTCCAGGGTGGCGGGGTGCAGTGAGGGACAGTTCAGGATGGACTGTGAAATTGTGTCTGTTGGTGTGTTCCAGCGTGGGTGGTGCAGTGAGGGACAGTTCAGGATGAACTGTGAAACGGTGTCTGTTGGTGTGTTCCAGATTGGCGGGGTGCAGTGAGGGACAGTTCAGGATGGACTGTGAAACGGTGTCTGTTGGTGTGTTCCAGGTTGGCGGTGTGCAGTGAGAGACAGTTCAGGATGGACTGTGAAATCGTGTCTGTTGGTGTGTTCCAGGGTGGCGGGGTGAAGTGAGGGACAGTTCACGATGGACTGTGAAACAGTGTCTGTAGGTTTGTACCACGGTGGCGGGGTTCAGTGAGGGACAGTTCAGGATGGACTGTGAAACAGTGTCTGTTGGTGTGTTCCAGGGTGGCGGGGTGCAGTGAGGGACAGTTCAGGATGGACTGTGAAACAGTGTCTGTTGGTGTGCTCCAGGGTGGCGGGGTGCAGTGAGGGACAGTTCAGGATGGACCGTGAAACAGCGTCTGTTGATGTGTTCCAGGGTGGCGGGGAGCAGTGAGGGACAGTTCAGCATGGACTGTGAAACAGTGTCTGTTGGTGTGTTCCAGGGTGGCGGGGTGCAGTGAGGGACACTTCATGATGTGCCTTGAATCAGTGTCTGTTGGTCTGTTCCAGGGTGGCGGGGTGCAGTGAGGGACAGTTCAGAATGGACTGTGAGACAGTGTCTGTTGGTCTGTTCCAGGGTGGCAGGGTGCAGTGAGGGACAGTTCCGGATGGACTGTGAAACTGTGTCTGTTGGTCTCTTCCAGGGTGGCGGGGTGCAGTGAAGGACAGTTCAGGATGGGCCTTGAAACAATGTCTGTTGGTGTGTTACAGGGTGGCGGGGTGCAGTGAGGGACAGTTCAGGATGGACTGTGAAACAGTGTCTGTTGGTGTGTTCCAGGGTGGCGGGGTGCAGTGAGGGACAGTTCAGGATGGACTGTGAAACAGCGCCTGTTAGTGTGTTCCAGGGTGGCGGGGTGCAGTGAGGGACAGTTCAGGATGGACTGTGAAACAGTGTCTGTTGTTGTGTTCCAGGGTGGCGGGGTGCAGTGAGGGACAGTTCAGGATGGACCGTGAATCAGTGTCTGTTGGTCTGTTCCAGGGTGGCGGGGTGCAGTGAGGGACAGTTCCGGATGGACTGTGAAACTGTGTCTGTTGGTGTGTTCCAGGGTGGCGGGGTGCAGTGAGGGACAGTTCAGGATGGACCGGGAAACAGTGCCTGTTGGTGTGTTCTAGGGTGGCGGGGTGCAGTGAAGGACTGTTCAGGATGGGCCGTGAAACAGTGTCTGTTGGTGTGTTACAGGGTGGCCGGGTGCAGTGAGGGACAGTTCAGGATGGAATGTGAAACAGTGTCTGTTGGTGTGTTCCAGGGTGGCCGGGTGCAGTGAGGGACAGTTCAGGATTGACTGTGAAACAGTGTCTGTTGGTGTGTTCCAGGGTCGCGGGGTGCAGTGAGGGACAGTTCAGGATGGACTGTGAAACAGCGCCTGTTGGTGTGTTCCAGGGTGGCGGGGTGCAGTGAGGGTCAGGTCAGGATGGACTGTGAAACAGTGGCTGTTTGTGTGTTCCAGGGTGGCGGGGTGCAGTGAGGGACAGTTCAGTATCGACTGTGAAACAGTGTCTGTGGGTGTGTTCCAGGGTGGCGGGGTGCAGTGAGGGACAGTTCAGGATGGACCGTGAAACAGTGCCTGTTGGTGTGTTCAAGGGTGGCGGGGTGCAGTGAGGGACAGTTCAGGATGGACTGTGAAACAGTGTCTGTTGGTGTGTTCCAGGGTGGCGGGGTGCAGTGAGGGACAGTTCAGGATGGACTGCGAAAATGTGCTTGTTGGTGTGTTCCAGGGTGGCGGGGTGCAGTGAGGGACAGTTCAGGATGGACTGTGAAACTGTGTCTGTTGGTGTGTTCCAGGGTGGCGGGGTGCAGTGAGGGACAGTTCAGGATGGACTGTGAAACAGTGTTTGTTGGTTTGTTCCAGGGTGGCAGGGTGCAGTGAGGGACAGATCAGGATGGACTGTGAAACAGCGTCTGTTGGTGTGTTCCAGGGTGGCGGGGTGCAGTGAGGGACAGTTCAGGATGGACTGTGAAACACTGTTGGTCTGTTCCAGGGTGGCGGGGTGCAGTGAGGGACAGTTCAGGATGGACTGTGAAACAGTGCCTGTTGTTGTGTTCCTGGGTGGCGGGGTGCAGTGAGGGACAGTTCAGGATGGACCGTGAAACAGTGTCTGTTGGTCTGTTCCAGGGTGGCGGGGTGCAGTGAGGGACAGTTCAGGATGGACTGTGAAACAGTGCCTGTTGTTGTGTTCCAGGATGGCGGGGTGCAGTGAGGGACATTTCAGGATGGACCGTGAAACAGTGTCTGTTGGTCTGTTCCAGTATGGAGGGGTGATGAGAGGGACAGCTCAGGATGAACCGTGAAACAGTTTCTGTTGCTGTGTTCCAGGGTGGCGGGATGCAGTGAGGGACAGTTCAGTAAGGACTGTGAAACAGTGTCTGTTGGTATGTTCTAGGGTGGCGAGGTGCAGTGAGAGACAGTTCAGGATGGACTGTGAAACAGTGTCTGTTGGTGTGTTCCAGGGTGGCGGGGTGCAGTGAGGTACAGTTCAGAATGGACTGTGAAACAGTGTCTGTTGGTGTGTTCCAGGGTGGCGGGGTGCAGTGAGAGTCACTTCAGGATGGTCTGTGAAGAAGTGTCTGTTGGTGTGTTCCAGGGTGGCGGGGTGCAGTGAGAGACAGTTCAGAATGGACTGTGAAACAGTGTCTGTTGGTGTGTTGCAGGGTGGCGGGGTGCAGTGAGGGACAGTTCAGAATGGACTGTGAAACAGTGTCTGTTGGTGTGTTCCCAGGTGGCGGAGTGCAGTGAGAGACAGTTCAGGTTGGACCGTGAAACAGTGTCTGTTGGTGTGTTCCAGGGTGGCGGGGTGCAGTGAAGGACAGTTCAGGATGGACCGTCAAGCAGTGTCTGTTGGTGTGTTCCAGGGTGGCGGGTTGCAGTGAGGGACAGTTCAGGATGGACTGTGAAACAGTGTCTGTTGGTGTGTTCCAGGGTGGCGGGGTGCAGTGAAGGACAGTTCAGGATGGACCGTCAAGCAGTGTCTGTTGGTGTGTTCCAGGGTGGCGGGTTGCAGTGAGGGACAGTTCAGGATGGACTGTGAAACAGTGTCTGTTGGTGTGTTCCAGGGTGGCGGGGTGCAGTGAGAGTCACTTCAGGATGGTCTGTGAAGAAGTGTCTGTTGGTGTGTTCCAGGGGGGCGGGGTGCAGTGAGGGACAGTTCAGGATGGACTGCGAAACTGTGCTTGTTGGTGTGTTCCAGGGTGGCGTGGTGCAGTGAGGGACAGTTCAGGATGGACTGTGAAACTGTGTCTGTTGGTGTGTTCCAGGGTGGCGGGGTGCAGTGAGGGACAGTTCAGGATGGACTGTGAAACAGTGTTTGTTGGTTTGTTCCAGGGTGGCAGGGTGCAGTGAGGGACAGATCAGGATGGACTGTGAAACAGCGTCTGTTGGTGTGTTCCAGGGTGGCGGGGTGCAGTGAGGGACAGTTCAGGATGGACTGTGAAACACTGTTGGTCTGTTCCAGGGTGGCGGGGTGCAGTGAGGGACAGTTCAGGATGGACTGTGAAACAGTGCCTGTTGTTGTGTTCCAGGGTGGCGGGGTGCAGTGAGGAACAGTTCAGGATGGACCGTGAAACAGTGTCTGTTGGTCTGTTCCAGGGTGGCGGGGTGCAGTGAGGGACAGTTCAGGATGGACTGTGAAACAGTGCCTGTTGTTGTGTTCCAGGGTGGCGGGGTGCAGTGAGGGACATTTCAGGATGGACCGTGAAACAGTGTCTGTTGGTCTGTTCCAGTATGGAGGGGTGATGAGAGGGACAGCTCAGGATGAACCGTGAAACAGTTTCTGTTGATGTGTTCCAGGGTGGCGGGATGCAGTGAGGGACAGTTCAGTAAGGACTGTGAAACAGTGTCTGTTGGTATGTTCTAGGGTGGCGAGGTGCAGTGAGAGACAGTTCAGGATGGACTGTGAAACAGTGTCTGTTGGTGTGTTCCAGGGTGGCGGGGTGCAGTGAGGTACAGTTCAGAATGGACTGTGAAACAGTGTCTGTTGGTGTGTTCCAGGGTGGCGGGGTGCAGTGAGAGTCACTTCAGGATGGTCTGTGAAGAAGTGTCTGTTGGTGTGTTCCAGGGTGGCGGGGTGCAGTGAGAGACAGTTCAGAATGGACTGTGAAACAGTGTCTGTTGGTGTGTTGCAGGGTGGCGGGGTGCAGTGAGGGACAGTTCAGAATGGACTGTGAAACAGTGTCTGTTGGTGTGTTCCCAGGTGGCGGAGTGCAGTGAGAGACAGTTCAGGTTGGACCGTGAAACAGTGTCTGTTGGTGTGTTCCAGGGTGGCGGGGTGCAGTGAAGGACAGTTCAGGATGGACCGTCAAGCAGTGTCTGTTGGTGTGTTCCAGGGTGGCGGGTTGCAGTGAGGGACAGTTCAGGATGGACTGTGAAACAGTGTCTGTTGGTGTGTTCCAGGGTGGCGGGGTGCAGTGAAGGACAGTTCAGGATGGACCGTCAAGCAGTGTCTGTTGGTGTGTTCCAGGGTGGCGGGTTGCAGTGAGGGACAGTTCAGGATGGACTGTGAAACAGTGTCTGTTGGTGTGTTCCAGGGTGGCGGGGTGCAGTGAGAGTCACTTCAGGATGGTCTGTGAAGAAGTGTCTGTTGGTGTGTTCCAGGGGGGCGGGGTGCAGTGAGAGACAGTTCAGAATGGACTGTGAAACAGTGTCTGTTGGTGTGTTGCAGGGTGGCGGGGTGCAGTGAGGGACAGTTCAGAATGGACTGTGAAACAGTGTCTGTTGGTGTGTTCCAGGGTGGCGGGTTGCAGTGAGGGACAGTTCAGGATGGACTGTGAAACAGTGTCTGTTGGTGTGTTCCAGGGTGGCGGGGTGCAGTGAGAGTCACTTCAGGATGGTCTGTGAAGAAGTGTCTGTTGGTGTGTTCCAGGGTGGCAGGGTGCAGTGAGAGACAGTTCAGAATGGACTGTGAAACAGTGTCTGTTGGTGTGTTCCCGGGTGGCGGGGTGCAGTGAGTGACAGTTCAGGATGAAGCGTGAAACAATGTCTGTTGGTGTGTTCCAGGGTGGCGGGGTTCAGTGAGGGACAGCTCAGGATGAACCGTGAAACAGTGTCTGTTGATGTGTTCCAGGGTGGCGGGGTGCAGTGAGGGACAGTTCAGAATGGATTGTGAAACAGTGTCTGTTGGTCTGTTCCAGGGTGGCGGGGTGCAGTGAGGGACAGTTCAGGATGGACTGTGAAACAGCGTCTGTTGGTGTGTTCCAGGGTGGCGGGGTGCAGTGAGTGACAGTTCAGGATGAACCATGAAACAATGTCTGTTGGTGTGTTTCAGGGTGGCGTGGTGAAGTGAGGGACAGTTCAGGATGGACCGTGAAACAGTGTCTGTTGGTGTGTTCCAGGGTGGCGGGATGCAGTGAGGGACAGTTCAGGATGGACTGTGAAACAGTGTCTGTTGGTGTGTTCCAGGGTGGCGGGGTGCAGTGAGGGACAGTTCAGTATCGACTGTGAAACAGTGTCTGTTGGTGTATTCCAGGGTGGCAGGGTGCAGTGAGGGACGGTTCAGGATGGACCGTGAAACAGTGTCTGTTGGTGTGTTCCAGGGTGGCGGGGTGCAGTGAGGGACAGTTCAGGTTGGACCGTGAAACAGCTTCTGTTGGTGTGTTCCAGGGTGGCGGGGTGCAGTGAGGGACAGTTCAGTATCGACTGTGAAACAGTGTCTGTTGGTGTATTCCAGGGTGGCGGGGTGCAGTGAGGGACAGTTCAGTATGGACCGTGAAACAGTGTCTGTTGGTGTGTTCCAGGGTGGCGGGGTGCAGTGAGGGACAGTTCAGGATGGACCGTGAAACAGTGCCTGTTGGTGTGTTCCAGGGTGGCGGGGTGCAGTGATGGACAGTTCAGGATGGACCATGAAACAGTGTCTGTTGGTGTGTTCCAGGGTGGCGGGGTGCAGTGAGGGACAGTTCAGCATGGACTGTGAAACAGTGTCTGTTGGTGTGTTCCAGGGTGGCGGGGTGCAGTGAGGGACAGTTCAGGATGGATTGTGAAACAGTGTCTGTTGTTATGTTCCAGGGTGGCGGGGTGCAGTGAGGGACACTTCAGGATGGGCCTTGAATCAGTGTCTGTTGGTCTGTTCCAGGGTGGCGGGGTGCAGTGAGGGACAGTTCAGAATGGACTGTGAAACAGTGTCTGTTGGTCTGTTCCAGGGTGGCAGGGTGCAGTGAGGGACAGTTCCGGATGGACTGTGAAACTGTGTCTGTTGGTCTGTTCCAGGGTGGCGGGGTGCAGTGAAGGGCAGTTCAGGATGGGCCTTGAAACAGTGTCTGTTGGTGTGTTACAGGGTGGCCGGGTGCAGTGAGGGACAGTTCAGGATGGACTGCGAAACAGTGTCTGTTGGTGTGTTCCAGGGTCGCGGGGTGCAGTGAGGGACAGTTCAGGATGGACTGTGAAACAGCGCCTGTTAGTGTGTTCCAGGGTGGCGGGGTGCAGTGAGGGACAGTTCAGGATGGACTGTGAAACAGTATCTGTTGTTGTGTTCCAGGGTGGCGGGGTGCAGTGAGGGACAGTTCAGGATGGACCGTGAATCAGTGTCTGTTGGTCTGTTCCAGGTGGCGGGGTGCAGTGAAGGACTGTTCAGGATGGGCCGTGAAACAGTGTCTGTTGGTGTGTTACAGGGTGGCCGGGTGCAGTGAGGGTCAGGTCAGGATGGACTGTGAAACAGTGGCTGTTGGTGTGTTCCAGGGTGGCGGGGTGCAGTGAGGGACAGTTCAGTATCGACTGTGGAACAGTGTCTGTGGGTGTGTTCCAGGGTGGCGGGGTGCAGTGAGGGACAGTTCAGGATGGACCGTGAAACAGTGCCTGTTGGTGTGTTCCAGGGTGGCGGGGTGCAGTGAGGGACAGTTCAGGATGGACTGTGAAACAGTGTCTGTTGGTGTGTTCCAGGGTGGCAGGGTGCAGTGAGGGACAGTTCAGGATGGACAGCGAAACTGTGCTTGTTGGTGTGTTCCAGGGTGGCGGGGTGCAGTGAGGGACAGTTCAGGATGGACTGTGAAACTGTGTCTGTTGGTGTGTTCCAGGGTGGCGGGGTGCAGTGAGGGACAGTTCAGGATGGACTGTGAAACAGTGTTTGTTGGTTTGTTCCAGGGTGGCAGGGTGCAGTGAGAGACAATTCAGAATGGACTGTGAAACAGTGTCTGTTGGTGTGTTGCAGGGTGGCGGGGTGCAGTGAGGGACAGTTCAGAATGGACTGTGAAACAGTGTCTGTTGGTGTGTTCCCGGGTGGCGGGGTGCAGTGAGGGACAGCTCAGGATGAACCGTGAAACAGTGTCTGTTGGTGTGTTCCAGGGTGGCGGGGTGCAGTGAGGGACAGCTCAGGATGAACCGTGAAACAGTGTCTGTTGGTGTGTTCCAGGGTGGCGGGGTGCAGTGAGGGACAGCTCAGGATGGACCGTGAAACAGTGTCTGTTGGTGTGTTCTAGGGTGGCGGTGTGCAGTGAGGGACAGTTCAGGATGGACTGTGAAACAGCGTCTGTTGGTGTGTTCCAGGGTGGCGGTGTGCAGTGAGGGACAGTTCAGGATGGACTGTGAAACAGTGTCTGTTGGTGTGTTCCAGGGTGGCGGGGTGCAGTGAGGGACAGTTCAGGATGAACCGTGAAACGGTGTCTGTTGGTGTGTTCCAGGGTGGCGGGGTGCAGTGAGGGACAGTTCAATATCGACTGTGAAACAGTGTCTGTTGGTGTGTTCCAGGGTGGCAGGGTGCAGTGAGGGACAGTTCAGGATGGACCGTGAAACAGTGTCTGTTGGTGTGTTCCAGGGTGGCGGGGTGCAGTGAGGGACAGTTCAGGTTGGACCGTGAAACAGCTTCTGTTGGTGTGTTCCAGGGTGGCGGGGTGCAGTGAGGGACAGTTCAGTATGGACCGTGAAACAGTGTCTGTTGGTGTGTTCCAGGGTGGCGGGGTGCAGTGAGGGACAGTTCAGGATGGACCGTGAAACAGTGCCTGTTGGTGTGTTCCAGGGTGGCGGGGTGCGGTGAGGGACAGTTCAGGATGGACCATGAAACAGTGTCTGCTGGTGTTTTCCAGGGTGGCGGGGTGCAGTGAGGCACAGTTCAGGATGGACTGTGGAGCAGTGTCTGTTGGTGTGTTCCAGGGTGGCGGGGTGCAGTGAGGGACAGTTCAGGATGGACTGTGAAACAGTGTCTGTTGGTGTGCTCCAGGGTGGCGGGGTGCAGTGAGGGACAGTTCAGGATGGACCGTGAAACAGCGTCTGTTGATGTGTTCCAGGGTGGCGGGGTGCAGTGAGGGACAGTTCAGCATGGACTGTGAAACAGTGTCTGTTGGTGTGTTCCAGGGTGGCGGGGTGCAGTGAGGGACAGTTCAGGATGGACTGTGAAACAGTGTCTGTTGTTGTGTTCCAGGGTGGCGGGGTGCAGTGAGGGACAGTTCAGGATGGACCGTGAATCAGTGTCTGTTGGTCTGTTCCAGGGTGGCGGGGTGCAGTGAGGGACAGTTCCGGATGGACTGTGAAACTGTGTCTGTTGGTGTGTTCCAGGGTGGCGGGGTGCAGTGAGGGACAGTTCAGAATGGACTGTGAAACAGTGTCTGTTGGTCTGTTCCAGGGTGGACGGGTGCAGTGAGGGACAGTTCCGGATGGACTGTGAAACTGTGTCTGTTGGTCTGTTCCAGGGTGGCGGGGTGCAGTGAAGGACAGTTCAGGATGGGCCGTGAAACAGTGTCTGTTGGTGTGTTACAGGGTGGCCGGGTGCAGTGAGGGACAGTTCAGGATGGAATGTGAAACAGTGTCTGTTGGTGTGTTCCAGGGTGGCGGGGTGCAGTGAGGGACAGTTCAGGATGGAATGTGAAACAGCGCCTGTTGGTGTGTTCCAGGGTGGCGGGGTGCAGTGAGGGACTGTTCAGGATTGACTGTGAAACAGTGTCTGTTGTTGTGTTCCAGGGTGGCGGGGTGCAGTGAGGGACAGTTCAGGATGGACCGTGAATCAGTGTCTGTTGGTCTGTTCCAGGTGGCGGGGTGCAGTGAAGGACTGTTCAGGATGGGCCGTGAAACAGTGTCTGTTGGTGTGTTACAGGGTGGCCGGGTGCAGTGAGGGTCAGGTCAGGATGGACTGTGAAACAGTGGCTGTTGGTGTGTTCCAGGGTGGCGGGGTGCAGTGAGGGACAGTTCAGTATCGACTGTGGAACAGTGTCTGTGGGTGTGTTCCAGGGTGGCGGGGTGCAGTGAGGGACAGTTCAGGATGGACCGTGAAACAGTGCCTGTTGGTGTGTTCCAGGGTGGCGGGGTGCAGTGAGGGACAGTTCAGGATGGACTGTGAAACAGTGTCTGTTGGTGTGTTCCAGGGTGGCAGGGTGCAGTGAGGGACAGTTCAGGATGGACAGCGAAACTGTGCTTGTTGGTGTGTTCCAGGGTGGCGGGGTGCAGTGAGGGACAGTTCAGGATGGACTGTGAAACTGTGTCTGTTGGTGTGTTCCAGGGTGGCGGGGTGCAGTGAGGGACAGTTCAGGATGGACTGTGAAACAGTGTTTGTTGGTTTGTTCCAGGGTGGCAGGGTGCAGTGAGAGACAATTCAGAATGGACTGTGAAACAGTGTCTGTTGGTGTGTTGCAGGGTGGCGGGGTGCAGTGAGGGACAGTTCAGAATGGACTGTGAAACAGTGTCTGTTGGTGTGTTCCCGGGTGGCGGGGTGCAGTGAGGGACAGCTCAGGATGAACCGTGAAACAGTGTCTGTTGGTGTGTTCCAGGGTGGCGGGGTGCAGTGAGGGACAGCTCAGGATGAACCGTGAAACAGTGTCTGTTGGTGTGTTCCAGGGTGGCGGGGTGCAGTGAGGGACAGCTCAGGATGGACCGTGAAACAGTGTCTGTTGGTGTGTTCTAGGGTGGCGGTGTGCAGTGAGGGACAGTTCAGGATGGACTGTGAAACAGCGTCTGTTGGTGTGTTCCAGGGTGGCGGTGTGCAGTGAGGGACAGTTCAGGATGGACTGTGAAACAGTGTCTGTTGGTGTGTTCCAGGGTGGCGGGGTGCAGTGAGGGACAGTTCAGGATGAACCGTGAAACGGTGTCTGTTGGTGTGTTCCAGGGTGGCGGGGTGCAGTGAGGGACAGTTCAATATCGACTGTGAAACAGTGTCTGTTGGTGTGTTCCAGGGTGGCAGGGTGCAGTGAGGGACAGTTCAGGATGGACCGTGAAACAGTGTCTGTTGGTGTGTTCCAGGGTGGCGGGGTGCAGTGAGGGACAGTTCAGGTTGGACCGTGAAACAGCTTCTGTTGGTGTGTTCCAGGGTGGCGGGGTGCAGTGAGGGACAGTTCAGTATGGACCGTGAAACAGTGTCTGTTGGTGTGTTCCAGGGTGGCGGGGTGCAGTGAGGGACAGTTCAGGATGGACCGTGAAACAGTGCCTGTTGGTGTGTTCCAGGGTGGCGGGGTGCGGTGAGGGACAGTTCAGGATGGACCATGAAACAGTGTCTGCTGGTGTTTTCCAGGGTGGCGGGGTGCAGTGAGGCACAGTTCAGGATGGACTGTGGAGCAGTGTCTGTTGGTGTGTTCCAGGGTGGCGGGGTGCAGTGAGGGACAGTTCAGGATGGACTGTGAAACAGTGTCTGTTGGTGTGCTCCAGGGTGGCGGGGTGCAGTGAGGGACAGTTCAGGATGGACCGTGAAACAGCGTCTGTTGATGTGTTCCAGGGTGGCGGGGTGCAGTGAGGGACAGTTCAGCATGGACTGTGAAACAGTGTCTGTTGGTGTGTTCCAGGGTGGCGGGGTGCAGTGAGGGACAGTTCAGGATGGACTGTGAAACAGTGTCTGTTGTTGTGTTCCAGGGTGGCGGGGTGCAGTGAGGGACAGTTCAGGATGGACCGTGAATCAGTGTCTGTTGGTCTGTTCCAGGGTGGCGGGGTGCAGTGAGGGACAGTTCCGGATGGACTGTGAAACTGTGTCTGTTGGTGTGTTCCAGGGTGGCGGGGTGCAGTGAGGGACAGTTCAGAATGGACTGTGAAACAGTGTCTGTTGGTCTGTTCCAGGGTGGACGGGTGCAGTGAGGGACAGTTCCGGATGGACTGTGAAACTGTGTCTGTTGGTCTGTTCCAGGGTGGCGGGGTGCAGTGAAGGACAGTTCAGGATGGGCCGTGAAACAGTGTCTGTTGGTGTGTTACAGGGTGGCCGGGTGCAGTGAGGGACAGTTCAGGATGGAATGTGAAACAGTGTCTGTTGGTGTGTTCCAGGGTGGCGGGGTGCAGTGAGGGACAGTTCAGGATGGAATGTGAAACAGCGCCTGTTGGTGTGTTCCAGGGTGGCGGGGTGCAGTGAGGGACAGTTCAGGATTGACTGTGAAACAGTGTCTGTTGGTGTGTTCCAGGGTCGCGGGGTGCAGTGAGGGACAGTTCAGGATGGAATGTGAAACAGCGCCTGTTGGTGTGTTCCAGGGTGGCGGGGTGCAGTGAGGGACAGTTCAGGATGGACTGTGAAACAGTGTCTCTTGTTTTTTTCCAGGGTGGCGGGGTGCAGTGAGGGACAGTTCAGGATGGACCGTGAAACAATGTCTGTGGGTGTGTTCCAGGGTGGCGGGGTGCAGTGAGGGACAGTTCAGGATGGACCGTGAAACAGGCCTGTTGGTGTGTTCCAGGGTGGCGGGGTGCAGTGAGGGACAGTTCAGGATGGACCGTGAAACAGTGTCTGTTGGTGTGTTCCAGGGTGGCGGGGTGCAGTGACGGACAGTTCAGGATGGACTGTGAAACAGTGTCTGTTGGTGTGTTCCAGGGTGGCGGGGTGCAGTGACGGACAGTTCAGGATGGACTGTGAAACAGTGTCTGTTGGTGTGTTCCAGGGTGGCGGGGTGCAGTGAGGGACAGTTCAGGATGAACCGTGAAACAATGTCTGTTGGTGTGTTCCAGGGTGGCGGGGTGCAGTGAGGGACAGTTCAGGATGGTCTGTGAAACAGTGTCTGTTGGTGTGTTCCAGGGTGGCGGAGTGCAGTGAGGGACAGTTCAGGATGGACTGTGAAACAGTGTCTGTTGGTGTGTTCCAAGGTGGCGGGGTGCAGTGAGAGTCACTTCAGGATGGTCTGTGAAGAAGTGTCTGTTGGTGTGTTCCAGGGTGGCGGGGTGCAGTGAGGGACAGTTCAGAATGGACTGTGAAACAGTGTCTGTTGGTGTGTTCCCGTGTGGCGGGGTGCAGTGAGAGACAGTTCAGGATGAACCGTGAAACAATGTCTGTTGGTGAGTTCCAGGGTGGCGGGGTGCAGTGAGGGACAGCTCAGGATGAACCGTGAAACAGTGTCTGTTGGTGTGTTCCAGGGTGGCGGGATGCAGTGAGGGACAGTTCAGTATGGACTGTGAAACAGTGTCTGTTGGTGTGTTCCCGTGTGGCGGGGTGCAGTGAGTGACAGTTCAGGATGAACCGTGAAACAATGTCTGTTGGTGAGTTCCAGGGTGGCGGGGTGCAGTGAGGGACAGCTCAGGATGAACCGTGAAACAGTGTCTGTTGGTGTGTTCCAGGGTGGCGGGGTGCAGTGAGGGACAGTTCAGGATGGACTGTGAAACAGCGTCTGTTGGTGTGTTCCAGGGTGGCGGTGTGCAGTGAGGGACAGTTCAGGATGGATTGTGAAACAGTGTCTGTTGGTGTGTTCCACGGTGGCGGGGTGCAGTGAGAGACAGTTCAGGATGGACTGTGAAACAGTGTCTGTTGGTGTGTTCCAGGGTGGTGGGGTGCAGTGAGGGACAGTTCAGGATGGACTGTGAAACAGTGTCTGTTGGTGTGCTCCAGGGTGGCGGGGTGCAGTGAGGGACAGTTCAGGATGAACCGTGAAACAATGTCTGTTGGTGTGTTCCGGGGTGGCGGGGTGCAGTGAGGGACAGCTCAGGATGAACCGTGAAACAGTGTCTGTTGGTGTGTTCCGGGGTGGCGGGGTGCAGTGAGGGACAGCTCAGGATGAACCGTGAAACAGTGTCTGTTGGTGTGTTCCAGGGTGGCGGGGGTGCAGTGAGGGACAGTTCAGTATCGACTGTGAAACAGTGTCTGTTGGTGTGTTCCAGGGTTTCAGGGTGCAGTGAGGGACAGTTCAGGATGAACCGTGAAACGGTGTCTGTTGGTGTGTTCCAGGGTGGCGGGGTGCAGTGAGGGACAGTTCAGTATCGACTGTGAAACAGTGCCTGTTGGTGTGTTCCAGGGTGGCAGGGTGCAGTGAGGGACAGTTCAGGATGGACCGTGAAACAGTGTCTGTTGGTGTGTTCCAGGGTGGCGGGGTGCAGTGAGGGACAGTTCAGGTTGGACCGTGAAACAGCTTCTGTTGGTGTGTTCCAGGGTGGCAGGGTGCAGTGAGGGACAGTTCAGTATGGACCGTGAAACAGTGCCTGTTGGTGTGTTCCAGGGTGGCGGGGTGCAGTGAGGGACAATTCAGGATGGACCTTGAAACAGTGTCTGTTGGTGTGTTCCAGGGTGGCGGGGTGCAGTGAGGCACAGTTCAGGATGGACTGTGGAGCAGTGTCTGTTGGTGTGTTCCAGGGTGGCGGGGTGCAGTGAGGGACAGTTCAGGATAGACTGTGAAACAGTGCCTGTTGGTTTGTTCCAGGGTGGCAGGGTGCAGTGAGGGACAGTTCAGGATGGACTGTGAAACAGTGTCTGTTGGTGTGTTCCAGGGTGGCGGGGTGCAGTGAGGGACAGTTCAGGATGGACCGTGAAACAGTTTCAGTTGATGTGTTCCAGCGTGGGGGGTGCAGTGAGGGACAGTCCAGGATGAACTGTGAAACGGTGTCTGTTGGTGTGTTCCAGGTTGGCGGGGTGCAGTGAGAGACAGTTCAGGATGGACTGTGAAATAGTGTCTGTTGGTGTGTTCCAGGGTGGCGGGGTGAAGTGAGGGACAGTTCACGATGGACTGTGAAACAGTGTCTGTAGGTTTGTACCACGGTGGCGGGGTGCGGTGAGCGACAGTTCAGGAAGGACCGTGAAGCAGTGTCTGTTGGTGTGTTCCAGGGTGGCGGGGTTCAGTGAGGGACAGTTCAGGATGGACCATGAAGCAGTGTCTGTTGGTGTGTTCCAGGGTGGCGGGGTTCAGTGAGGGACAGTTCAGGATGGACTGTGAAACAGTGTCTGTTGGTGTGTTCCAGGGTGGTGGGGTGCAGTGAGGGACAGTTCAGGATGGACTGTGAAACAGTGTCTGTTGGTGTGCTCCAGGGTGGCGGGGTGCAGTGAGGGACAGTTCAGGATGTACCGTGAAACAGCGTCTGTTGATGTGTTCCAGGGTGGCGGGGTGCAGTGAGGGACAGTTCAGGATGGACTGTGAAACAGTGTCTGTTGGTGTGTTCCAGGGTGGCGGGGTGCAGTGAGGGACAGTTCAGGTTGGACCGTGAAACAGCTTCTGTTGGTGTGTTCCAGGGTGGCGGGGTGCAGTGAGGGACAGTTCAGTATGGACCGTGATACAGTGTCTGTTGGTGTGTTCCAGGGTGGCGGGGTGCAGTGAGGGACAGTTCAGGATGGACTGTGAAATTGTGTCTGTTGGTGTGTTCCAGCGTGGGTGGTGCAGTGAGGGACAGTTCAGGATGAACTGTGAAACGGTGTCTGTTGGTGTGTTCCAGATTGGCGGGGTGCAGTGAGGGACAGTTCAGGATGGACTGTGAAACGGTGTCTGTTGGTGTGTTCCAGGTTGGCGGGGTGCAGTGAGAGACAGTTCAGGATGGACTGTGAAATCGTGTCTGTTGGTGTGTTCCAGGGTGGCCGGGTGAAGTGAGGGACAGTTCACGATGGACTGTGAAACAGTGTCTGTAGGTTTGTACCACGGTGGCGGGGTTCAGTGAGGGACAGTTCAGGATGGACTGTGAAACAGTGTCTGTTGGTCTGTTCCAGGGTGGTGGGGTGCAGTGAGGGACAGTTCAGGATGGACTGTGAAACAGTGTCTGTTGGTGTGTTCCAGGGTGGCGGGGTGCAGTGAAGGACAGTTCAGGATGGGCCTTGAAACAGTGTCTGTTGGTCTGTTCCAGGGTGGTGGGGTGCAGTGAGGGACAGTTCAGGATGGACTGTGAAACAGCGCCTGTTAGTGTGTTCCAGGGTGGCGGGGTGCAGTGAGGGACAGTTCAGGATGGACTGTGAAACAGTGTCTGTTGTTGTGTTCCAGGGTGGCGGGGTGCAGTGAGGGACAGTTCAGGATGGACCGTGAATCAGTGTCTGTTGGTCTGTTCCAGGGTGGCGGGGTGCAGTGAGGGACAGTTCCGGATGGACTGTGAAACTGTGTCTGTTGGTGTGTTCCAGGGTGGCGGGGTGCAGTGAGGGACAGTTCAGGATGGACCGGGAAACAGTGCCTGTTGGTGTGTTCTAGGGTGGCGGGGTGCAGTGAAGGACTGTTCAGGATGGGCCGTGAAACAGTGTCTGTTGGTGTGTTCCAGGGTGGCGGGGTGCAGTGAGGGACAGTTCAGGATGGAATGTGAAACAGTGTCTGTTGGTGTGTTCCAGGGTGGCGGGGTGCAGTGAGGGACAGTTCAGGATTGACTGTGAAACAGTGTCTGTTGGTGTGTTCCAGGGTCGCGGGGTGCAGTGAGGGTCAGGTCAGGATGGACTGTGAAACAGTGGCTGTTGGTGTGTTCCAGGGTGGCGGGGTGCAGTGAGGGACAGTTCAGTATCGACTGTGAAACAGTGTCTGTGGGTGTGTTCCAGGGTGGCGGGGTGCAGTGAGGGACAGTTCAGGATGGACCGTGAAACAGTGCCTGTTGGTGTGTTCAAGGGTGGCGGGGTGCAGTGAGGGACAGTTCAGGATGGACTGTGAAACAGTGTCTGTTGGTGTGTTCCAGGGTGGCGGGGTGCAGTGAGGGACAGTTCAGGATGGACTGCGAAACTGTGCTTGTTGGTGTGTTCCAGGGTGGCGGGGTGCAGTGAGGGACAGTTCAGGATGGACTGTGAAACTGTGTCTGTTGGTGTGTTCCAGGGTGGCGGGGTGCAGTGAGGGACAGTTCAGGATGGACTGTGAAACAGTGTTTGTTGGTTTGTTCCAGGGTGGCAGGGTGCAGTGAGGGACAGATCAGGATGGACTGTGAAACAGCGTCTGTTGGTGTGTTCCAGGGTGGCGGGGTGCAGTGAGGGACAGTTCAGGATGGACTGTGAAACACTGTTGGTCTGTTCCAGGGTGGCGGGGTGCAGTGAGGGACAGTTCAGGATGGACTGTGAAACAGTGCCTGTTGTTGTGTTCCAGGGTGGCGGGGTGCAGTGAGGGACAGTTCAGGATGGACCGTGAAACAGTGTCTGTTGGTCTGTTCCAGGGTGGTGGGGTGCAGTGAGGGACAGTTCAGGATGGACTGTGAAACAGTGCCTGTTGTTGTGTTCCAGGGTGGCGGGGTGCAGTGAGGGACATTTCAGGATGGACCGTGAAACAGTGTCTGTTGGTCTGTTCCAGTATGGAGGGGTGATGAGAGGGACAGCTCAGGATGAACCGTGAAACAGTTTCTGTTGGTGTGTTCCAGGGTGGCGGGGTGCAGTGAGGGACAGTTCAGGATGGACTGTGAAACAATGTCTGTTGGTGTGCTCCAGGGTGGCGGGGTGCAGTGAGGGACAGTTCAGGATGGACCGTGAAACAGCGTCTGTTGATGTGTTCCAGGGTGGCGGGGTGCAGTGAGGGACAGTTCAGGATGGACTGTGAAACAGTGTCTGTTGGTGTGTTCCAGGGTGGCGGGGTGCAGTGAGGGACAGTTCAGGTTGGACCGTGAAACAGCTTCTGTTGGTGTGTTCCAGGGTGGCGGGGTGCAGTGAGGGACAGTTCAGTATGGACCGTGATACAGTGTCTGTTGGTGTGTTCCAGGGTGGCGGGGTGCAGTGAGGGACAGTTCAGGATGGACTGTGAAATTGTGTCTGTTGGTGTGTTCCAGCGTGGGTGGTGCAGTGAGGGACAGTTCAGGATGAACTGTGAAACGGTGTCTGTTGGTGTGTTCCAGATTGGCGGGGTGCAGTGAGGGACAGTTCAGGATGGACTGTGAAACGGTGTCTGTTGGTGTGTTCCAGGTTGGCGGGGTGCAGTGAGAGACAGTTCAGGATGGACTGTGAAATCGTGTCTGTTGGTGTGTTCCAGGGTGGCGGGGTGAAGTGAGGGACAGTTCACGATGGACTGTGAAACAGTGTCTGTAGGTTTGTACCACGGTGGCGGGGTTCAGTGAGGGACAGTTCAGGATGGACTGTGAAACAGTGTCTGTTGGTGTGTTCCAGGGTGGCGGGGTGCAGTGAGGGACAGTTCAGGATGGACTGTGAAACAGTGTCTGTTGGTGTGCTCCAGGGTGGCGGGGTGCAGTGAGGGACAGTTCAGGATGGACCGTGAAACAGCGTCTGTTGATGTGTTCCAGGGTGGCGGGGAGCAGTGAGGGACAGTTCAGCATGGACTGTGAAACAGTGTCTGTTGGTGTGTTCCAGGGTGGCGGGGTGCAGTGAGGGACACTTCATGATGTGCCTTGAATCAGTGTCTGTTGGTCTGTTCCAGGGTGGCGGGGTGCAGTGAGGGACAGTTCAGAATGGACTGTGAGACAGTGTCTGTTGGTCTGTTCCAGGGTGGCGGGGTGCAGTGAGGGACAGTTCCGGATGGACTGTGAAACTGTGTCTGTTGGTCTGTTCCAGGGTGGCGGGGTGCAGTGAGGGACAGTTCAGGATGGACTGTGAAACAGTGTCTGTTGGTGTGTTCCAGGGTGGCGGGGTGCAGTGAGGGACAGTTCAGGATGGACTGTGAAACAGCGCCTGTTAGTGTGTTCCAGGGTGGCGGGGTGCAGTGAGGGACAGTTCAGGATGGACTGTGAAACAGTGTCTGTTGTTGTGTTCCAGGGTGGCGGGGTGCAGTGAGGGACAGTTCAGGATGGACCGTGAATCAGTGTCTGTTGGTCTGTTCCAGGGTGGCGGGGTGCAGTGAAGGACTGTTCAGGATGGGCCGTGAAACAGTGTCTGTTGGTGTGTTACAGGGTGGCGGGGTGCAGTGAGGGACAGTTCAGGATTGACTGTGAAACAGTGTCTGTTGGTGTGTTCCAGGGTCGCGGGGTGCAGTGAGGGACAGTTCAGGATGGACTGTGAAACAGCGCCTGTTGGTGTGTTCCAGGGTGGCGGGGTGCAGTGAGGGTCAGGTCAGGATGGACTGTGAAACAGTGGCTGTTGGTGTGTTCCAGGGTGGCGGGGTGCAGTGAGGGACAGTTCAGTATCGACTGTGAAACAGTGTCTGTGGGTGTGTTCCAGGGTGGCGGGGTGCAGTGAGGGACAGTTCAGGATGGACTGTGAAACTGTGTCTGTTGGTGTGTTCCAGGGTGGCGGGGTGCAGTGAGGGACAGTTCAGGATGGACTGTGAAACAGTGTTTGTTGGTTTGTTCCAGGGTGGCAGGGTGCAGTGAGGGACAGATCAGGATGGACTGTGAAACAGCGTCTGTTGGTGTGTTCCAGGGTGGCGGGGTGCAGTGAGGGACAGTTCAGGATGGACTGTGAAACACTGTTGGTCTGTTCCAGGGTGGCGGGGTGCAGTGAGGGACAGTTCAGGATGGACTGTGAAACAGTGCCTGTTGTTGTGTTCCAGGGTGGCGGGGTGCAGTGAGGGACAGTTCAGGATGGACCGTGAAACAGTGTCTGTTGGTCTGTTCCAGGGTGGCGGGGTGCAGTGAGGGACAGTTCAGGATGGACTGTGAAACAGTGCCTGTTGTTGTGTTCCAGGGTGGCGGGGTGCAGTGAGGGACATTTTAGGATGGACCGTGAAACAGTGTCTGTTGGTCTGTTCCAGTATGGAGGGGTGATGAGAGGGACAGCACAGGATGAACCGTGAAACAGTTTCTGTTGGTGTGTTCCAGGGTGGCGGGATGCAGTGAGGGACAGTTCAGTAAGGACTGTGAAACAGTGTCTGTTGGTATGTTCTAGGGTGGCGAGGTGCAGTGAGAGACAGTTCAGGATGGACTGTGAAACAGTGTCTGTTGGTGTGTTCCAGGGTGGCGGGGTGCAGTGAGGTACAGTTCAGAATGGACTGTGAAACAGTGTCTGTTGGTGTGTTCCAGGGTGGCGGGGTGCAGTGAGAGTCACTTCAGGATGGTCTGTGAAGAAGTGTCTGTTGGTGTGTTCCAGGGTGGCGGGGTGCAGTGAGAGACAGTTCAGAATGGACTGTGAAACAGTGTCTGTTGGTGTGTTGCAGGGTGGCGGGGTGCAGTGAGGGACAGTTCAGAATGGACTGTGAAACAGTGTCTGTTGGTGTGTTCCCAGGTGGCGGAGAGCAGTGAGAGACAGTTCAGGTTGGACCGTGAAACAGTTTCTGTTGGTGTGTTCCAGGGTGGCGGGGTGCAGTGAAGGACAGTTCAGGATGGACCGTCAAGCAGTGTCTGTTGGTGTGTTCCAGGGTGGCGGGTTGCAGTGAGGGACAGTTCAGGATGGACTGTGAAACAGTGTCTGTTGGTGTGTTCCAGGGTGGCGGGGTGCAGTGAAGGACAGTTCAGGATGGACCGTCAAGCAGTGTCTGTTGGTGTGTTCCAGGGTGGCGGGTTGCAGTGAGGGACAGTTCAGGATGGACTGTGAAACAGTGTCTGTTGGTGTGTTCCAGGGTGGCGGGGTGCAGTGAGAGTCACTTCAGGATGGTCTGTGAAGAAGTGTCTGTTGGTGTGTTCCAGGGTGGCGGGTTGCAGTGAGGGACAGTTCAGGATGGACTGTGAAACAGTGTCTGTTGATGTGTTCCAGGGTGGCGGGGTGCAGTGAGAGAAAGTTCAGAATGGACTGTGAAACAGTGTCTGTTGGTGTGTTGCAGGGTGGCGGGGTGCAGTGAGGGACAGTTCAGAATGGACTGTGAAACAGTGTCTGTTGGTGTGTTCCAGGGTGGCGGGTTGCAGTGAGGGACAGTTCAGGATGGACTATGAAACAGTGTCTGTTGGTGTGTTCCAGGGTGGCGGGGTGCAGTGAGAGTCACTTCAGGATGGTCTGTGAAGAAGTGTCTGTTGGTGTGTTCCAGGGTGGCAGGGTGCAGTGAGTGACAGTTCAGGATGAAGCGTGAAACAATGTCTGTTGGTGTGTTCCAGGGTGGCGGGGTGCAGTGAGGGACAGCTCAGGATGAACCGTGAAACAGTGTCTGTTGATGTGTTCCAGGGTGGCGGGGTGCAGTGAGGGACAGTTCAGGATGGACTGTGAAACAGCGTCTGTTGGTGTGTTCCAGGGTGGCGGGGTGCAGTGAGTGACAGTTCAGTATGTATTGTGAAACAGTGTCTGTTGGTGTGTTCTAGGGTGGCGGTGTGCAGTGAGGGACAGTTCAGGATGGACTGTGAAACAGCGTCTGTTGGTGTGTTCCAGGGTGGCGGGGTGCAGTGAGTGACAGTTCAGGATGAACCGTGAAACAATGTCTGTTGGTGTGTTCCAGGGTGGCGTGGTGAAGTGAGGGACAGTTCAGGATGGACCGTGAAACAGTGTCTGTTGGTGTGTTCCAGGGTGGCGGGATGCAGTGAGGGACAGTTCAGGATGGACCGTGAAACAGTGTCTGTTGGTGTGTTCCAGGGTTTCAGGGTGCAGTGAGGGACAGTTCAGGATGAACCGTGAAACGGTGTCTGTTGGTGTGTTCCAGGGTGGCGGGGTGCAGTGAGGGACAGTTCAGTATCGACTGTGAAACAGTGTCTGTTGGTGTATTCCAGGGTGGCAGGGTGCAGTGAGGGACGGTTCAGGATGGACCGTGAAACAGTGTCTGTTGGTGTGTTCCAGGGTGGCGGGGTGCAGTGAGGGACAGTTCAGGTTGGACCGTGAAACAGCTTCTGTTGGTGTGTTCCAGGGTGGCGGGGTGCAGTGAGGGACAGTTCAGGATGGACCGTGAAACAGTGCCTGTTGGTGTGTTCCAGGGTGGCGGGGTGCAGTGATGGACAGTTCAGGATGGACCATGAAACAGTGTCTGTTGGTGTGTTCCAGGGTGGCGGGGTGCAGTGAGGCACAGTTCAGGATGGACTGAAAGCAGTGTCTGTTGGTGTGTTCCAGGGTGGCGGGGTGCATTGAGGGACAGTTCAGGATGGACTGTGAAACAGTGTCTGTTGGTTTGTTCCAGGGTGGCAGGGTGCAGTGAGGGACAGTTCAGGATGGACTGTGAAACAGTGTCTGTTGGTGTGTTCCAGGGTGGCGGGGTGCAGTGAGGGACAGTTCAGGATGGACCGTGAAACAGTTTCTGTTGATGTGTTCCAGTGTGGGGGGTGCAGTGAGGGACAGTCCAGGATGAACTGTGAAACGGTGTCTGTTGGTGTGTTCCAGGTTGGCGGGGTGCAGTGAGAGACAGTTCAGGATGGACCGTGAAACAGCATCTGTTGATGTGTTCCAGGGTGGCGGGGTGCAGTGAGAGACAGTTCAGGATGGACCGTGAAACAGCGTCTGTTGATGTGTTCCAGGGTGGCGGGGTGCAGTGAGGGACAGTTCAGCATGGACTGTGAAACAGTGTCTGTTGGTGTGTTCCAGGGTGGCGGGGTGCAGTGAGGGACAGTTCAGGATGGACCGTGAAACAGTTTCTGTTGATGTGTTCCAGTGTGGGGGGTGCAGTGAGGGACAGTCCAGGATGAACTGTGAAACGGTGTCTGTTGGTGTGTTCCAGGTTGGCGGGGTGCAGTGAGAGACAGTTCAGGATGGACCGTGAAACAGCATCTGTTGATGTGTTCCAGGGTGGCGGGGTGCAGTGAGAGACAGTTCAGGATGGACCGTGAAACAGCGTCTGTTGATGTGTTCCAGGGTGGCGGGGTGCAGTGAGGGACAGTTCAGCATGGACTGTGAAACAGTGTCTGTTGGTGTGTTCCAGGGTGGCGGGGTGCAGTGAGGGACAGTTCAGGATGGATTGTGAAACAGTGTCTGTTGTTATGTTCCAGGGTGGCGGGGTGCAGTGAGGGACACTTCAGGATGGGCCTTGAATCAGTGTCTGTTGGTCTGTTCCAGGGTGGCGGGGTGCAGTGAGGGACAGTTCAGAATGGTCTGTGAAACAGTGTCTGTTGGTCTGTTCCAGGGTGGCAGGGTGCAGTGAGGGACAGTTCCGGATGGACTGTGAAACTGTGTCTGTTGGTCTGTTCCAGGGTGGCGGGGTGCAGTGAAGGACAGTTCAGGATGGGCCTTGAAACAGTGTCTGTTGGTGTGTTACAGGGTGGCCGGGTGCAGTGAGGGACAGTTCAGGATGGAATGTGAAACAGTGTCTGTTGGTGTGTTCCAGGGTGGCGGGGTGCAGTGAGGGACAGTTCAGGATGGACTGCGAAACAGTGTCTGTTGGTGTGTTCCAGGGTCGCGGGGTGCAGTGAGGGACAGTTCAGGATGGACTGTGAAACAGCGCCTGTTAGTGTGTTCCAGGGTGGCGGGGTGCAGTGAGGGACAGTTCAGGATGGACTGTGAAACAGTATCTGTTGTTGTGTTCCAGGGTGGCGGGGTGCAGTGAGGGACAGTTCAGGATGGACCGTGAATCAGTGTCTGTTGGTCTGTTCCAGGTGGCGGGGTGCAGTGAGGGACAGTTCCGGATGGACTGTGAAACTGTGTCTGTTGGTGTGTTCCAGGGTGGCGGGGTGCAGTGAGGGAGAGTTCAGGATGGACCGGGAAAAAGTGCCTGTTGGTGTGTTCCAGGGTGGCGGGGTGCAGTGAGCGACTGTTCAGGATGGGCCGTGAAACAGTGTCTGTTGGTGTGTTACAGGGTGGCCGGGTGCAGTGAGGGTCAGGTCAGGATGGACTGTGAAACAGTGGCTGTTGGTGTGTTCCAGGGTGGCGGGGTGCAGTGAGGGACAGTTCAGTATCGACTGTGGAACAGTGTCTGTGGGTGTGTTCCAGGGTGGCGGGGTGCAGTGAGGGACAGTTCAGGATGGACCGTGAAACAGTGCCTGTTGGTGTGTTCCAGGGTGGCGGGGTGCAGTGAGGGACAGTTCAGGATGGACTGTGAAACAGTGTCTGTTGGTGTGTTCCAGGGTGGCGGGGTGCAGTGAGGGACAGTTCAGGATGGACAGCGAAACTGTGCTTGTTGGTGTGTTCCAGGGTGGCGGGGTGCAGTGAGGGACAGTTCAGGATGGACTGTGAAACTGTGTCTGTTGGTGTGTTCCAGGGTGGCGGGGTGCAGTGAGGGACAGTTCAGGATGGACTGTGAAACAGTGTTTGTTGGTTTGTTCCAGGGTGGCAGGGTGCAGTGAGGGACAGTTCAGGATGGACTGTGAAACAGCGTCTGTTGGTGTGTTCCAGGGTGGCGGGGTGCAATGAGGGACAGTTCAGGATGGACTGTGAAACACTGTTGGTCTGTTCCAGGGTGGCGGGGTGCAGTGAGGGACAGTTCAGGATGGACTGTGAAACAATGCCTGTTGGTGTGTTCCAGGGTGGCGGGGTGCAGTGAGAGACAGTTCAGAATGGACTGTGAAACAGTGTCTGTTGGTGTGTTGCAGGGTGGCGGGGTGCAGTGAGGGACAGTTCAGAATGGACTGTGAAACAGTGTCTGTTGGTGTGTTCCCGGGTGGCGGGGTGCAGTGAGAGACAGTTCAGGATGGACTGTGAAACAGTGTCTGTTGGTGTGTTCCCGGGTGGCGGGGTGCAGTGAGTGACAGTTCAGGATGAACCGTGAAACAATGTCTGTTGGTGTGTTCCAGGGTGGCGGGGTGCAGTGAGGGACAGCTCAGGGTGGACTGTGAAACAGTGTCTGTTGGTGTGTTCCAGGGTGGCAGGGTGCAGTGAGAATCACTTCAGGATGGTCTGTGAAGAAGTGTCTGTTGGTGTGTTCCAGGGTGGCTGGGTGCAGTGAGAGACAGTTCAGAATGGACTGTGAAACAGTGTCTGTTGCTGTGTTCCCGGGTGGCGGGGTGCAGTGAGTGACAGTTCAGGATGAACCGTGAAACAATGTCTGTTGGTGTGTTCCAGGGTGCCGGGGTTCAGTGAGGGACAGCTCAGGATGAACCGTGAAACAGTGTCTGTTGATGTGTTCCAGGGTGGCGGGATGCAGTGAGGGACAGTTCAGTTTGGATTGTGAAACAGTGTCTGTTGGTGTGTTCTCGGGTGGCGGTGTGCAGTGAGGGACAGTTCAGGATGGACTGCGAAACAGTGTCTGTTGGTGTGTTCCAGGGTGGCGGGGTGCAGTGAGTGACAGTTCAGGATGAACCGTGAAACAATGTCTGTTGGTGTGTTCCAGGGTGGCGTGGTGAAGTGAGGGACAGTTCAGGATGGACCGTCAAGCAGTGTCTGTTGGTGTGTTCCAGGGTGGCGGGTTGCAGTGAGGGACAGTTCAGTATCGACTGTGAAACAGTGTCTGTTGGTGTGTTCCAGGGTTTCAGGGTGCAGTGAGGGACAGTTCAGGATGAACCGTGAAACGGTGTCTGTTGATGTGTTCCAGGGTGGCGGGGTGCAGTGAGGGACAGTTCAGTATCGACTGTGAAACAGTGTCTTTTGGTGTATTCCAGGGTGGCAGGGTGCAGTGAGGGACAGTTCAGTATGGACCATGAAACAGTGTCTGTTGGTGTGTTCCAGGGTGGCAGGGTGCAGTGAGGGACAGTTCAGGATGGACCGTGAAACAGTGTCTGTTGGTGTGTTCCAGGGTGGCGGGGTGCAGTGAGGGACAGTTCAGGTTGGACCGTGAAACAGCTTCTGTTGGTGTGTTCCAGGGTGGCGGGGTGCAGTGAGGGACAGTTCAGTATGGACCGTGAAACAGTGTCTGTTGGTGTGTTCCAGGGTGGCGGGGTGCAGTGAGGGACAGTTCAGGATGGACCGTGAAACAGTGCCTGTTGGTGTGTTCCAGGGTGGCGGGGTGCAGTGAGGGACAGTTCAGGATGGACCATGAAACAGTGTCTGTTGGTGTGTTCCAGGGTGGCGGGGTGCAGTGAGGCACAGTTCAGGATGGACTGTGGAGCAGTGTCTGTTGGTGTGTTCCAGGGTGGCGGGGTGCAGTGAGGGACAGTTCAGGATGGACTGTGAAACAGTGTCTGTTGGTTTGTTCCAGGGTGGCAGGGTGCAGTGAGGGACAGTTCAGGATGGACTGTGAAACAGTGTCTGTTGGTGTGTTCCAGGGTGGCGGGGTGCAGTGAGGGACACTTCAGGATGGACCGTGAAACAGTTTCTGTTGATGTGTTCCAGCGTGGGGGGTGCAGTGAGGGACAGTCCAGGATGAACTGTGAAACGGTGTCTGTTGGTGTGTTCCAGGTTGGCGGGGTGCAGTGAGAGACAGTTCACGATGGACTGTGAAACAGTGTCTGTAGGTTTGTACCACGGTGGCGGGGTGCAGTGAGGGACAGTTCAGGATGGACCGTGAAGCAGTGTCTGTTGGTGTGTTCCAGGGTGGCGGGGTTCAGTGAGGGACAGTTCAGGATGGACCATGAAGCAGTGTCTGTTGGTGTGTTCCAGGGTGGCGGGGTTCAGTGAGGGACAGTTCAGGATGGACTGTGAAACAGTGTCTGTTGGTGTGTTCCAGGGTGGTGGGGTGCAGTGAGGGACAGTTCAGGATGGACTGTGAAACAGTGTCTGTTGGTGTGCTCCAGGGTGGCGGGGTGCAGTGAAAGACAGTTCAGGATGGACCGTGAAACAGCGTCTGTTGATGGGTTCCAGGGTGGCGGGGTGCAGTGAGGGACAGTTCAGGATGGACTGTGAAACAGTGTCTGTTGCTGTGTTCCAGGGTGGCGGGGTGCAGTGAGGGACAGTTCAGGATGGACTGTGAAATTGTGTCTGTTGGTGTGTTCCAGCGTGGGTGGTGCAGTGAGGGACAGTTCAGGATGAACTGTGAAACGGTGTCTGTTGGTGTGTTCCAGGTTGGCGGGGTGCAGTGAGAGACAGTTCAGGATGGACTGTGAAATAGTGTCTGTTGGTGTGTTCCAGGGTGGCGGGGTGAAGTGAGGGACAGTTCACGATGGACTGTGAAACAGTGTCTGTAGGTTTGTACCACGGTGGCGGGGTTCAGTGAGGGACAGTTCAGGATGGACTGTGAAACAGTGTCTGTTGGTGTGTTCCAGGGTGGCGGGGTGCAGTGAGGGACAGTTCAGGATGGACTGTGAAACAGTGTCTGTTGGTGTGCTCCAGGGTGGCGGGGTGCAGTGAGGGACAGTTCAGGATGGACCGTGAAACAGCGTCTGTTGATGTGTTCCAGGGTGGCGGGGTGCAGTGAGGGACAGTTCAGCATGGACTGTGAAACAGTGTCTGTTGGTGTGTTCCAGGGTGGCGGGGTGCAGTGAGGGACAGTTCAGGATGGACTGTGAAACAGTGTCTGTTGGTGTGTTCCAGGGTGGCGGGGTGCAGTGAGGGACAGTTCAGAATGGACTGTGAAACGGTGTCTGTTGGTGTGTTCCAGGGTGGCGGGGTGCAGTGAGGGACAGTTCAGAATGGACTGTGAAACGGTGTCTGTTGGTCTGTTCCAGGGTGGCGGGGTGCAGTGAGGGACAGTTCAGAATGGACTGTGAAACGGTGTCTGTTGGTCTGTTCCAGGGTGGCAGGGTGCAGTGAGGGACAGTTCCGGATGGACTGTGAAACTGTGTCTGTTGGTCTGTTCCAGGGTGGCGGGGTGCAGTGAGGGACAGTTCAGGATGGAATGTGAAACAGTGTCTGTTGGTGTGTTCCAGGGTGGTGGGGTGCAGTGAGGGACAGTTCAGGATGGACTGTGAAACAGTGTCTGTTGGTGTGTTCCAGGGTCGCGGGGTGCAGTGAGGGACAGTTCAGGATGGACTGTGAAACAGCGCCTGTTAGTGTGTTCCAGGGTGGCGGGGTGCAGTGAGGGACAGTTCAGGATGGACCGTGAATCAGTGTCTGTTGGTCTGTTCCAGGGTGGCGGGGTGCAGTGAGGGACAGTTCCGGATGGACTGTGAAACTGTGTCTGTTGGTGTGTTCCAGGGTGGCGGGGTGCAGTGAGGGACAGTTCAGGATGGACCGGGAAACAGTGCCTGTTGGTGTGTTCCAGGGTGGCGGGGTGCAGTGAAGGACTGTTCAGGATGGGCCGTGAAACAGTGGCTGTTGGTGTGTTCCAGGGTGGCGGGGTGCAGTGAGGGACAGTTCAGGATGGACCGTGAAACAGTGCCTGTTGGTGTGTTCCAGGGTGGCGGGGTGCAGTGAGGGACAGTTCAGGTTGGACTTTGAAACAGTGTCTGTTGGTGTGTTCCAGGGTGGCGGGGTGCAGTGAGGGACAGTTCAGGATGGACTGCGAAACTGTGCTTGTTGGTGTGTTCCAGGGTGGCGGGGTGCAGTGAGGGACAGTTCAGGATGGACTGTGAAACTGTGTCTGTTGGTGTGTTCCAGGGTGGCGGGGTGCAGTGAGGGACAGTTCAGGATGGACTGTGAAACAGTGTTTGTTGGTTTGTTCCAGGGTGGCAGGGTGCAGTGAGGGACAGTTCAGAATGGACTGTGAAACAGCGTCTGTTGGTGTGTTCCAGGGTGGCGGGGTGCAGTGAGAGACAGTTCAGGATGGACTGTGAAACACTGTTGGTCTGTTCCAGGGTGGCGGGGTGCAGTGTGGGACAGTTCAGGATGGACTGTGAAACAATGCCTGTTGTTGTGTTCCAGGGTGGCGGGGTGCAGTGAGGGACAGTTCAGGATGGACCGTGAAACAGTGTCTGTTGGTCTGTTCCAGGGTGGCGGGGTGCAGTGAGGGACAGTTCAGGATGGACTGTGAAACAGTGCCTGTTGTTGTGTTCCAGGGTGGCGGGGTGCAGTGAGGGACATTTCAGGATGGACCGTGAAACAGTGTCTGTTGGTCTGTTCCAGTATGGCGGGGTGAAGAGAGGGACAGCTCAGGATGAACCGTGAAACAGTTTCTGTTGGTGTGTTCCAGGGTGGCGGGATGCAGTGAGGGACAGTTCAGTATGGACTGTGAAACAGTGTCTGTTGGTATGTTCTAGGGTGGCGGGGTGCAGTGAGAGACAGTTCAGGATGGACTGTGAAACAGTGTCTGTTGGTGTGTTCCAGGGTGGCGGGGTGCAGTGAGGTACAGTTCAGAATGGACTGTGAAACAGTGTCTGTTGGTGTGTTCCAGGGTGGCGGGGTGCAGTGAGAGTCACTTCAGGATGGTCTGTGAAGAAGTGTCTGTTGGTGTGTTCCAGGGTGGCGGGGTGCAGTGAGAGACAGTTCAGAATGGACTGTGAAACAGTGTCTGTTGGTGTGTTGCAGGGTGGCGGGGTGCAGTGAGGGACAGTTCAGAATGGACTGTGAAACAGTGTCTGTTGGTGTGTTCCCAGGTGGCGGAGTGCAGTGAGAGACAGTTCAGGTTGGACCGTGAAACAGTGTCTGTTGGTGTGTTCCAGGGTGGCGTGGTGAAGTGAGGGACAGTTCAGGATGGACCGTCAAGCAGTGTCTGTTGGTGTGTTCCAGGGTGGCGGGTTGCAGTGAGGGACAGTTCAGGATGGACTGTGAAACAGTGTCTGTTGGTGTGTTCCAGGGTGGCGGGGTGCAGTGAGAGTCACTTCAGGATGGACTGTGAAACAGTGTCTGTTGGTGTGTTCCAGGGTGGCGGGGTGCAGTGAGAGTCACTTCAGGATGGTCTGTGAAGAAGTGCCTGTTGGTGTGTTCCAGGGTGGCGGGGTGCAGTGAGAGACAGTTCAGAATGGACTGTGAAACAGTGTCTGTTGGTGTGTTGCAGGGTGGCGGGGTGCAGTGAGGGACAGTTCAGAATGGACTGTGAAACAGTGTCTGTTGGTGTGTTCCCGGGTGGCGGGGTGCAGTGAGGGACAGTTCAGGATGGACTGTGAAACAGTGTCTGTTGGTGTGTTCCAGGGTGGCGGGGTGCAGTGAGAGACAGTTCAGAATGGACTGTGAAACAGTGTCTGTTGGTGTGTTGCAGGGTGGCGGGGTGCAGTGAGGGACAGTTCAGAATGGACTGTGAAAAAGTGTCTGTTGGTGTGTTCCAGGGTGGCGGGGTGCAGTGAGAGTCACTTCAGGATGGTCTGTGAAGAAGTGTCTGTTGGTGTGTTCCAGGGTGGCGGGGTGCAGTGAGAGACAGTTCAGAATGGACTGTGAAACAGTGTCTGTTGCTGTGTTCCCGGGTGGCGGGGTGCAGTGAGTGACAGTTCAGGATGAACCGTGAAACAGTGTCTGTTGGAGTGTTCCCGGGTGGCGTGGTGAAGTGAGGGACAGTTCAGGATGGACCGTGAAACAATGTCTGTTGGTGTGTTCCAGGGTGGCGGGGTTCAGTGAGGGACAGCTCAGGATGAACCGTGAAACAATGTCTGTTGATGTGTTCCCGGGTGGCGGGGTGCAGTGAGTGACAGTTCAGGATGGACCGTGAAACAATGTCTGTTGGTGTGTTCCAGGGTGGCGTGGTGAAGTGAGGGACAGTTCAGGATGGACCGTGAAACAATGTCTGTTGGTGTGTTCCAGGGTGGCGTGGTGAAGTGAGGGACAGTTCAGGATGGACCGTCAAGCAGTGTCTGTTGGTGTGTTCCAGGGTGGCGGGTTGCAGTGAGGGACAGTTCAGTATCGACTGTGAAACAGTGTCTGTTGGTGTGTTCCAGGGTGGCGGGGTGCAGTGAGGGACAGTTCAGGATGAACCGTGAAAAGGTGTCTGTTGGTGTGTTCCAGGGTGGCGGGTTGCAGTGAGGGACAGTTCAGTATCGACTGTGAAACAGTGTCTGTTGGTGTGTTCCAGGGTTTCAGGGTGCAGTGAGGTACAGTTCAGGATGGACTGTGAAACAGTGTCTGTTGATGTGTTCCCGGGTGGCGGGGTTCAGTGAGGGACAGCTCAGGATGAACCGTGAAACAGTGTCTGTTGATGTGTTCCCGGGTGGCGGGGTGCAGTGAGGGACAGCTCAGGATGAACCGTGAAACAGTGTCTGTTGATGTGTTCCCGGGTGGCGGGGTGCAGTGAGTGACAGTTCAGGATGAACCGTGAAACAGTGTCTGTTGGTGTATTCCAGGGTGGCAGGGTGCAGTGAGGGACAGTTCAGGATGGACCGTGAAACAGTGTCTGTTGGTGTGTTCCAGGGTGGCGGGGTGCAGTGAGGGACAGTTCAGGTTGGACCGTGAAACAGCTTCTGTTGGTGTGTTCCAGGGTGGCGGGGTGCAGTGAGGAACAGTTCAGTATGGACCGTGAAACAGTGTCTGTTGTTGTGTTCCAGGGTGGCGGGGTGCAGTGAGGGACAGTTCAGGATGGACCGTGAAACAGTGCCTGTTGGTGTGTTCCAGGGTGGCGGGGTGCAGTGAGGGACAGTTCAGGATGGACCATGAAACAGTGTCTGTTGGTGTGTTCCAGGGTGGCGGGGTGCAGTGAGGCACAGTTCAGGATGGACTGTGGAGCAGTGTCTGTTGGTGTGTTCCAGGGTGGCGGGGTGCAGTGAGGGACAGTTCAGGATGGACTGTGAAACAGTGTCTGTTGGTTTGTTCCAGGGTGGCAGGGTGCAGTGAGGGACAGTTCAGGATGGACTGTGAAACAGTGTCTGTTGGTGTGTTCCAGGGTGGCGGGGTGCAGTGAGGGACAGTTCAGGATGGACCGTGAAACAGTTTCTGTTCATGTGTTCCAGCGTGGGGGGTGCAGTGAGGGACAGTCCAGGATGAACTGTGAAACGGTGTCTGTTGGTGTGTTCCAGGTTGGCGGGGTGCAGTGAGAGACAGTTCACGATGGACTGTGAAACAGTGTCTGTAGGTTTGTACCACGGTGGCGGGGTGCAGTGAGGGACAGTTCAGGATGGACCGTGAAGCAGTGTCTGTTGGTGTGTTCCAGGGTGGCGGGGTTCAGTGAGGGACAGTTCAGGATGGACCATGAAGCAGTGTCTGTTGGTGTGTTCCAGGGTGGCGGGGTTCAGTGAGGGACAGTTCAGGATGGACTGTGAAACAGTGTCTGTTGGTGTGTTCCAGGGTGGTGGGGTGCAGTGAGGGACAGTTCAGGATGGACTGTGAAACAGTGTCTGTTGGTGTGCTCCAGGGTGGCGGGGTGCAGTGAAAGACAGTTCAGGATGGACCGTGAAACAGCGTCTGTTGATGTGTTCCAGGGTGGCGGGGTGCAGTGAGGGACAGTTCAGGATGGACTGTGAAACAGTGTCTGTTGGTGTGTTGCAGGGTGGCGGGGTGCAGTGAGGGACAGTTCAGAATGGACTGTGAAACAGTGTCTGTTGGTGTGTTCCCGGGTGGCGGGGTGCAGTGAGGGACAGTTCAGGATGGACTGTGAAACAGTGTCTGTTGGTGTGTTCCAGGGTGGCGGGGTGCAGTGAGAGACAGTTCAGAATGGACTGTGAAACAGTGTCTGTTGGTGTGTTGCAGGGTGGCGGGGTGCAGTGAGGGACAGTTCAGAATGGACTGTGAAAAAGTGTCTGTTGGTGTGTTCCAGGGTGGCGGGGTGCAGTGAGAGTCACTTCAGGATGGTCTGTGAAGAAGTGTCTGTTGGTGTGTTCCAGGGTGGCGGGGTGCAGTGAGAGACAGTTCAGAATGGACTGTGAAACAGTGTCTGTTGCTGTGTTCCCGGGTGGCGGGGTGCAGTGAGTGACAGTTCAGGATGAACCGTGAAACAGTGTCTGTTGGAGTGTTCCCGGGTGGTGTGGTGAAGTGAGGGACAGTTCAGGATGGACCGTGAAACAATGTCTGTTGGTGTGTTCCAGGGTGGCGGGGTTCAGTGAGGGACAGCTCAGGATGAACCGTGAAACAATGTCTGTTGATGTGTTCCCGGGTGGCGGGGTGCAGTGAGTGACAGTTCAGGATGGACCGTGAAACAATGTCTGTTGGTGTGTTCCAGGGTGGCGTGGTGAAGTGAGGGACAGTTCAGGATGGACCGTGAAACAATGTCTGTTGGTGTGTTCCAGGGTGGCGTGGTGAAGTGAGGGACAGTTCAGGATGGACCGTCAAGCAGTGTCTGTTGGTGTGTTCCAGGGTGGCGGGTTGCAGTGAGGGACAGTTCAGTACCGACTGTGAAACAGTGTCTGTTGGTGTGTTCCAGGGTGGCGGGGTGCAGTGAGGGACAGTTCAGGATGAACCGTGAAACGGTGTCTGTTGGTGTGTTCCAGGGTGGCGGGTTGCAGTGAGGGACAGTTCAGTATCGACTGTGAAACAGTGTCTGTTGGTGTGTTCCAGGGTTTCAGGGTGCAGTGAGGTACAGTTCAGGATGGACTGTGAAACAGTGTCTGTTGATGTGTTCCCGGGTGGCGGGGTTCAGTGAGGGACAGCTCAGGATGAACCGTGAAACAGTGTCTGTTGATGTGTTCCCGGGTGGCGGGGTGCAGTGAGGGACAGCTCAGGATGAACCGTGAAACAGTGTCTGTTGATGTGTTCCCGGGTGGCGGGGTGCAGTGAGTGACAGTTCAGGATGAACCGTGAAACAGTGTCTGTTGGTGTATTCCAGGGTGGCAGGGTGCAGTGAGGGACAGTTCAGGATGGACCGTGAAACAGTGTCTGTTGGTGTGTTCCAGGGTGGCGGGGTGCAGTGAGGGACAGTTCAGGTTGGACCGTGAAACAGCTTCTGTTGGTGTGTTCCAGGGTGGCGGGGTGCAGTGAGGAACAGTTCAGTATGGACCGTGAAACAGTGTCTGTTGTTGTGTTCCAGGGTGGCGGGGTGCAGTGAGGGACAGTTCAGGATGGACCGTGAAACAGTGCCTGTTGGTGTGTTCCAGGGTGGCGGGGTGCAGTGAGGGACAGTTCAGGATGGACCATGAAACAGTGTCTGTTGGTGTGTTCCAGGGTGGCGGGGTGCAGTGAGGGACAGTTCAGAATGGACTGTGAAACGGTGTCTGTTGGTGTGTTCCAGGGTGGCGGGGTGCAGTGAGGGACAGTTCAGAATGGACTGTGAAACGGTGTCTGTTGGTCTGTTCCAGGGTGGCGGGGTGCAGTGAGGGACAGTTCAGAATGGACTGTGAAACGGTGTCTGTTGGTCTGTTCCAGGGTGGCAGGGTGCAGTGAGGGACAGTTCCGGATGGACTGTGAAACTGTGTCTGTTGGTCTGTTCCAGGGTGGCGGGGTGCAGTGAGGGACAGTTCAGGATGGAATGTGAAACAGTGTCTGTTGGTGTGTTCCAGGGTGGTGGGGTGCAGTGAGGGACAGTTCAGGATGGACTGTGAAACAGTGTCTGTTGGTGTGTTCCAGGGTCGCGGGGTGCAGTGAGGGACAGTTCAGGATGGACTGTGAAACAGCGCCTGTTAGTGTGTTCCAGGGTGGCGGGGTGCAGTGAGGGACAGTTCAGGATGGACCGTGAATCAGTGTCTGTTGGTCTGTTCCAGGGTGGCGGGGTGCAGTGAGGGACAGTTCCGGATGGACTGTGAAACTGTGTCTGTTGGTGTGTTCCAGGGTGGCGGGGTGCAGTGAGGGACAGTTCAGGATGGACCGGGAAACAGTGCCTGTTGGTGTGTTCCAGGGTGGCGGGGTGCAGTGAAGGACTGTTCAGGATGGGCCGTGAAACAGTGGCTGTTGGTGTGTTCCAGGGTGGCGGGGTGCAGTGAGGGACAGTTCAGGATGGACCGTGAAACAGTGCCTGTTGGTGTGTTCCAGGGTGGCGGGGTGCAGTGAGGGACAGTTCAGGTTGGACTGTGAAACAGTGTCTGTTGGTGTGTTCCAGGGTGGCGGGGTGCAGTGAGGGACAGTTCAGGATGGACTGCGAAACTGTGCTTGTTGGTGTGTTCCAGGGTGGCGGGGTGCAGTGAGGGACAGTTCAGGATGGACTGTGAAACTGTGTCTGTTGGTGTGTTCCAGGGTGGCGGGGTGCAGTGAGGGACAGTTCAGGATGGACTGTGAAACAGTGTTTGTTGGTTTGTTCCAGGGTGGCAGGGTGCAGTGAGGGACAGTTCAGAATGGACTGTGAAACAGCGTCTGTTGGTGTGTTCCAGGGTGGCGGGGTGCAGTGAGAGACAGTTCAGGATGGACTGTGAAACACTGTTGGTCTGTTCCAGGGTGGCGGGGTGCAGTGTGGGACAGTTCAGGATGGACTGTGAAACAATGCCTGTTGTTGTGTTCCAGGGTGGCGGGGTGCAGTGAGGGACAGTTCAGGATGGACCGTGAAACAGTGTCTGTTGGTCTGTTCCAGGGTGGCGGGGTGCAGTGAGGGACAGTTCAGGATGGACTGTGAAACAGTGCCTGTTGTTGTGTTCCAGGGTGGCGGGGTGCAGTGAGGGACATTTCAGGATGGACCGTGAAACAGTGTCTGTTGGTCTGTTCCAGTATGGCGGGGTGAAGAGAGGGACAGCTCAGGATGAACCGTGAAACAGTTTCTGTTGGTGTGTTCCAGGGTGGCGGGATGCAGTGAGGGACAGTTCAGTATGGACTGTGAAACAGTGTCTGTTGGTATGTTCTAGGGTGGCGGGGTGCAGTGAGAGACAGTTCAGGATGGACTGTGAAACAGTGTCTGTTGGTGTGTTCCAGGGTGGCGGGGTGCAGTGAGGTACAGTTCAGAATGGACTGTGAAACAGTGTCTGTTGGTGTGTTCCAGGGTGGCGGGGTGCAGTGAGAGTCACTTCAGGATGGTCTGTGAAGAAGTGTCTGTTGGTGTGTTCCAGGGTGGCGGGGTGCAGTGAGAGACAGTTCAGAATGGACTGTGAAACAGTGTCTGTTGGTGTGTTGCAGGGTGGCGGGGTGCAGTGAGGGACAGTTCAGAATGGACTGTGAAACAGTGTCTGTTGGTGTGTTCCCAGGTGGCGGAGTGCAGTGAGAGACAGTTCAGGTTGGACCGTGAAACAGTGTCTGTTGGTGTGTTCCAGGGTGGCGTGGTGAAGTGAGGGACAGTTCAGGATGGACCGTCAAGCAGTGTCTGTTGGTGTGTTCCAGGGTGGCGGGTTGCAGTGAGGGACAGTTCAGGATGGACTGTGAAACAGTGTCTGTTGGTTAGTTCCAGGGTGGCGGGGTGCAGTGAGAGTCACTTCAGGATGGACTGTGAAACAGTGTCTGTTGGTGTGTTCCAGGGTGGCGGGGTGCAGTGAGAGTCACTTCAGGATGGTCTGTGAAGAAGTGCCTGTTGGTGTGTTCCAGGGTGGCGGGGTGCAGTGAGAGACAGTTCAGAATGGACTGTGAAACAGTGTCTGTTGGTGTGTTGCAGGGTGGCGGGGTGCAGTGAGGGACAGTTCAGAATGGACTGTGAAACAGTGTCTGTTGGTGTGTTCCCGGGTGGCGGGGTGCAGTGAGGGACAGTTCAGGATGGACTGTGAAACAGTGTCTGTTGGTGTGTTCCAGGGTGGCGGGCTGCAGTGAGAGACAGTTCAGAATGGACTGTGAAACAGTGTCTGTTGGTGTGTTGCAGGGTGGCGGGGTGCAGTGAGGGACAGTTCAGAATGGACTGTGAAAAAGTGTCTGTTGGTGTGTTCCAGGGTGGCGGGGTGCAGTGAGAGTCACTTCAGGATGGTCTGTGAAGAAGTGTCTGTTGGTGTGTTCCAGGGTGGCGGGGTGCAGTGAGAGACAGTTCAGAATGGACTGTGAAACAGTGTCTGTTGCTGTGTTCCCGGGTGGCGGGGTGCAGTGAGTGACAGTTCAGGATGAACCGTGAAACAGTGTCTGTTGGAGTGTTCCCGGGTGGCGTGGTGAAGTGAGGGACAGTTCAGGATGGACCGTGAAACAATGTCTGTTGGTGTGTTCCAGGGTGGCGGGGTTCAGTGAGGGACAGCTCAGGATGAACCGTGAAACAATGTCTGTTGATGTGTTACCGGGTGGCGGGGTGCAGTGAGTGACAGTTCAGGATGGACCGTGAAACAATGTCTGTTGGTGTGTTCCAGGGTGGCGTGGTGAAGTGAGGGACAGTTCAGGATGGACCGTGAAACAATGTCTGTTGGTGTGTTCCAGGGTGGCGTGGTGAAGTGAGGGACAGTTCAGGATGGACCGTCAAGCAGTGTCTGTTGGTGTGTTCCAGGGTGGCGGGTTGCAGTGAGGGACAGTTCAGTATCGACTGTGAAACAGTGTCTGTTGGTGTGTTCCAGGGTGGCGGGGTGCAGTGAGGGACAGTTCAGGATGAACCGTGAAAAGGTGTCTGTTGGTGTGTTCCAGGGTGGCGGGTTGCAGTGAGGGACAGTTCAGGATGGACTGTGAAACAGTGCCTGTTGTTGTGTTCCAGGGTGGCGGGGTGCAGTGAGGGACATTTCAGGATGGACCGTGAAACAGTGTCTGTTGGTCTGTTCCAGTATGGCGGGGTGAAGAGAGGGACAGCTCAGGATGAACCGTGAAACAGTTTCTGTTGGTGTGTTCCAGGGTGGCGGGATGCAGTGAGGGACAGTTCAGTATGGACTGTGAAACAGTGTCTGTTGGTATGTTCTAGGGTGGCGGGGTGCAGTGAGAGACAGTTCAGGATGGACTGTGAAACAGTGTCTGTTGGTGTGTTCCAGGGTGGCGGGGTGCAGTGAGGTACAGTTCAGAATGGACTGTGAAACAGTGTCTGTTGGTGTGTTCCAGGGTGGCGGGGTGCAGTGAGAGTCACTTCAGGATGGTCTGTGAAGAAGTGTCTGTTGGTGTGTTCCAGGGTGGCGGGGTGCAGTGAGAGACAGTTCAGAATGGACTGTGAAACAGTGTCTGTTGGTGTGTTGCAGGGTGGCGGGGTGCAGTGAGGGACAGTTCAGAATGGACTGTGAAACAGTGTCTGTTGGTGTGTTCCCAGGTGGCGGAGTGCAGTGAGAGACAGTTCAGGTTGGACCGTGAAACAGTGTCTGTTGGTGTGTTCCAGGGTGGCGTGGTGAAGTGAGGGACAGTTCAGGATGGACCGTCAAGCAGTGTCTGTTGGTGTGTTCCAGGGTGGCGGGTTGCAGTGAGGGACAGTTCAGGATGGACTGTGAAACAGTGTCTGTTGGTTAGTTCCAGGGTGGCGGGGTGCAGTGAGAGTCACTTCAGGATGGACTGTGAAACAGTGTCTGTTGGTGTGTTCCAGGGTGGCGGGGTGCAGTGAGAGTCACTTCAGGATGGTCTGTGAAGAAGTGCCTGTTGGTGTGTTCCAGGGTGGCGGGGTGCAGTGAGAGACAGTTCAGAATGGACTGTGAAACAGTGTCTGTTGGTGTGTTGCAGGGTGGCGGGGTGCAGTGAGGGACAGTTCAGAATGGACTGTGAAACAGTGTCTGTTGGTGTGTTCCCGGGTGGCGGGGTGCAGTGAGGGACAGTTCAGGATGGACTGTGAAACAGTGTCTGTTGGTGTGTTCCAGGGTGGCGGGGTGCAGTGAGAGACAGTTCAGAATGGACTGTGAAACAGTGTCTGTTGGTGTGTTGCAGGGTGGCGGGGTGCAGTGAGGGACAGTTCAGAATGGACTGTGAAAAAGTGTCTGTTGGTGTGTTCCAGGGTGGCGGGGTGCAGTGAGAGTCACTTCAGGATGGTCTGTGAAGAAGTGTCTGTTGGTGTGTTCCAGGGTGGCGGGGTGCAGTGAGAGACAGTTCAGAATGGACTGTGAAACAGTGTCTGTTGCTGTGTTCCCGGGTGGCGGGGTGCAGTGAGTGACAGTTCAGGATGAACCGTGAAACAGTGTCTGTTGGAGTGTTCCCGGGTGGCGTGGTGAAGTGAGGGACAGTTCAGGATGGACCGTGAAACAATGTCTGTTGGTGTGTTCCAGGGTGGCGGGGTTCAGTGAGGGACAGCTCAGGATGAACCGTGAAACAATGTCTGTTGATGTGTTACCGGGTGGCGGGGTGCAGTGAGTGACAGTTCAGGATGGACCGTGAAACAATGTCTGTTGGTGTGTTCCAGGGTGGCGTGGTGAAGTGAGGGACAGTTCAGGATGGACCGTGAAACAATGTCTGTTGGTGTGTTCCAGGGTGGCGTGGTGAAGTGAGGGACAGTTCAGGATGGACCGTCAAGCAGTGTCTGTTGGTGTGTTCCAGGGTGGCGGGTTGCAGTGAGGGACAGTTCAGTATCGACTGTGAAACAGTGTCTGTTGGTGTGTTCCAGGGTGGCGGGGTGCAGTGAGGGACAGTTCAGGATGAACCGTGAAAAGGTGTCTGTTGGTGTGTTCCAGGGTGGCGGGTTGCAGTGAGGGACAGTTCAGTATCGACTGTGAAACAGTGTCTGTTGGTGTGTTCCAGGGTTTCAGGGTGCAGTGAGGTACAGTTCAGGATGGACTGTGAAACAGTGTCTGTTGATGTGTTCCCGGGTGGCGGGGTTCAGTGAGGGACAGCTCAGGATGAACCGTGAAACAGTGTCTGTTGATGTGTTCCCGGGTGGCGGGGTGCAGTGAGGGACAGCTCAGGATGAACCGTGAAACAGTGTCTGTTGATGTGTTCCCGGGTGGCGGGGTGCAGTGAGTGACAGTTCAGGATGAACCGTGAAACAGTGTCTGTTGGTGTATTCCAGGGTGGCAGGGTGCAGTGAGGGACAGTTCAGGATGGACCGTGAAACAGTGTCTGTTGGTGTGTTCCAGGGTGGCGGGGTGCAGTGAGGGACAGTTCAGGTTGGACCGTGAAACAGCTTCTGTTGGTGTGTTCCAGGGTGGCGGGGTGCAGTGAGGAACAGTTCAGTATGGACCGTGAAACAGTGTCTGTTGTTGTGTTCCAGGGTGGCGGGGTGCAGTGAGGGACAGTTCAGGATGGACCGTGAAACAGTGCCTGTTGGTGTGTTCCAGGGTGGCGGGGTGCAGTGAGGGACAGTTCAGGATGGACCATGAAACAGTGTCTGTTGGTGTGTTCCAGGGTGGCGGGGTGCAGTGAGGCACAGTTCAGGATGGACTGTGGAGCAGTGTCTGTTGGTGTGTTCCAGGGTGGCGGGGTGCAGTGAGGGACAGTTCAGGATGGACTGTGAAACAGTGTCTGTTGGTTTGTTCCAGGGTGGCAGGGTGCAGTGAGGGACAGTTCAGGATGGACTGTGAAACAGTGTCTGTTGGTGTGTTCCAGGGTGGCGGGGTGCAGTGAGGGACAGTTCAGGATGGACCGTGAAACAGTTTCTGTTCATGTGTTCCAGCGTGGGGGGTGCAGTGAGGGACAGTCCAGGATGAACTGTGAAACGGTGTCTGTTGGTGTGTTCCAGGTTGGCGGGGTGCAGTGAGAGACAGTTCACGATGGACTGTGAAACAGTGTCTGTAGGTTTGTACCACGGTGGCGGGGTGCAGTGAGGGACAGTTCAGGATGGACCGTGAAGCAGTGTCTGTTGGTGTGTTCCAGGGTGGCGGGGTTCAGTGAGGGACAGTTCAGGATGGACCATGAAGCAGTGTCTGTTGGTGTGTTCCAGGGTGGCGGGGTTCAGTGAGGGACAGTTCAGGATGGACTGTGAAACAGTGTCTGTTGGTGTGTTCCAGGGTGGTGGGGTGCAGTGAGGGACAGTTCAGGATGGACTGTGAAACAGTGTCTGTTGGTGTGCTCCAGGGTGGCGGGGTGCAGTGAAAGACAGTTCAGGATGGACCGTGAAACAGCGTCTGTTGATGTGTTCCAGGGTGGCGGGGTGCAGTGAGGGACAGTTCAGGATGGACTGTGAAACAGTGTCTGTTGGTGTGTTGCAGGGTGGCGGGGTGCAGTGAGGGACAGTTCAGAATGGACTGTGAAACAGTGTCTGTTGGTGTGTTCCCGGGTGGCGGGGTGCAGTGAGGGACAGTTCAGGATGGACTGTGAAACAGTGTCTGTTGGTGTGTTCCAGGGTGGCGGGGTGCAGTGAGAGACAGTTCAGAATGGACTGTGAAACAGTGTCTGTTGGTGTGTTGCAGGGTGGCGGGGTGCAGTGAGGGACAGTTCAGAATGGACTGTGAAAAAGTGTCTGTTGGTGTGTTCCAGGGTGGCGGGGTGCAGTGAGAGTCACTTCAGGATGGTCTGTGAAGAAGTGTCTGTTGGTGTGTTCCAGGGTGGCGGGGTGCAGTGAGAGACAGTTCAGAATGGACTGTGAAACAGTGTCTGTTGCTGTGTTCCCGGGTGGCGGGGTGCAGTGAGTGACAGTTCAGGATGAACCGTGAAACAGTGTCTGTTGGAGTGTTCCCGGGTGGCGTGGTGAAGTGAGGGACAGTTCAGGATGGACCGTGAAACAATGTCTGTTGGTGTGTTCCAGGGTGGCGGGGTTCAGTGAGGGACAGCTCAGGATGAACCGTGAAACAATGTCTGTTGATGTGTTCCCGGGTGGCGGGGTGCAGTGAGTGACAGTTCAGGATGGACCGTGAAACAATGTCTGTTGGTGTGTTCCAGGGTGGCGTGGTGAAGTGAGGGACAGTTCAGGATGGACCGTGAAACAATGTCTGTTGGTGTGTTCCAGGGTGGCGTGGTGAAGTGAGGGACAGTTCAGGATGGACCGTCAAGCAGTGTCTGTTGGTGTGTTCCAGGGTGGCGGGTTGCAGTGAGGGACAGTTCAGTACCGACTGTGAAACAGTGTCTGTTGGTGTGTTCCAGGGTGGCGGGGTGCAGTGAGGGACAGTTCAGGATGAACCGTGAAACGGTGTCTGTTGGTGTGTTCCAGGGTGGCGGGTTGCAGTGAGGGACAGTTCAGTATCGACTGTGAAACAGTGTCTGTTGGTGTGTTCCAGGGTTTCAGGGTGCAGTGAGGTACAGTTCAGGATGGACTGTGAAACAGTGTCTGTTGATGTGTTCCCGGGTGGCGGGGTTCAGTGAGGGACAGCTCAGGATGAACCGTGAAACAGTGTCTGTTGATGTGTTCCCGGGTGGCGGGGTGCAGTGAGGGACAGCTCAGGATGAACCGTGAAACAGTGTCTGTTGATGTGTTCCCGGGTGGCGGGGTGCAGTGAGTGACAGTTCAGGATGAACCGTGAAACAGTGTCTGTTGGTGTATTCCAGGGTGGCAGGGTGCAGTGAGGGACAGTTCAGGATGGACCGTGAAACAGTGTCTGTTGGTGTGTTCCAGGGTGGCGGGGTGCAGTGAGGGACAGTTCAGGTTGGACCGTGAAACAGCTTCTGTTGGTGTGTTCCAGGGTGGCGGGGTGCAGTGAGGAACAGTTCAGTATGGACCGTGAAACAGTGTCTGTTGTTGTGTTCCAGGGTGGCGGGGTGCAGTGAGGGACAGTTCAGGATGGACCGTGAAACAGTGCCTGTTGGTGTGTTCCAGGGTGGCGGGGTGCAGTGAGGGACAGTTCAGGATGGACCATGAAACAGTGTCTGTTGGTGTGTTCCAGGGTGGCGGGGTGCAGTGAGGCACAGTTCAGGATGGACTGTGGAGCAGTGTCTGTTGGTGTGTTCCAGGGTGGCGGGGTGCAGTGAGGGACAGTTCAGGATGGACTGTGAAACAGTGTCTGTTGGTTTGTTCCAGGGTGGCAGGGTGCAGTGAGGGACAGTTCAGGATGGACTGTGAAACAGTGTCTGTTGGTGTGTTCCAGGGTGGCGGGGTGCAGTGAGGGACAGTTCAGGATGGACCGTGAAACAGTTTCTGTTCATGTGTTCCAGCGTGGGGGGTGCAGTGAGGGACAGTCCAGGATGAACTGTGAAACGGTGTCTGTTGGTGTGTTCCAGGTTGGCGGGGTGCAGTGAGAGACAGTTCACGATGGACTGTGAAACAGTGTCTGTAGGTTTGTACCACGGTGGCGGGGTGCAGTGAGGGACAGTTCAGGATGGACCGTGAAGCAGTGTCTGTTGGTGTGTTCCAGGGTGGCGGGGTTCAGTGAGGGACAGTTCAGGATGGACCATGAAGCAGTGTCTGTTGGTGTGTTCCAGGGTGGCGGGGTTCAGTGAGGGACAGTTCAGGATGGACTGTGAAACAGTGTCTGTTGGTGTGTTCCAGGGTGGTGGGGTGCAGTGAGGGACAGTTCAGGATGGACTGTGAAACAGTGTCTGTTGGTGTGCTCCAGGGTGGCGGGGTGCAGTGAAAGACAGTTCAGGATGGACCGTGAAACAGCGTCTGTTGATGTGTTCCAGGGTGGCGGGGTGCAGTGAGGGACAGTTCAGGATGGACTGTGAAACAGTGTCTGTTGCTGTGTTCCAGGGTGGCGGGGTGCAGTGAGGGACAGTTCAGGATGGACTGTGAAATTGTGTCTGTTGGTGTGTTCCAGCGTGGGTGGTGCAGTGAGGGACAGTTCAGGATGAACTGTGAAACGGTGTCTGTTGGTGTGTTCCAGGTTGGCGGGGTGCAGTGAGAGACAGTTCAGGATGGACTGTGAAATAGTGTCTGTTGGTGTGTTCCAGGGTGGCGGGGTTCAGTGAGGGACAGTTCAGGATGGACTGTGAAACAGTGTCTGTTGGTGTGTTCCAGGGTGGCGGGGTGCAGTGAGGGACAGTTCAGGATGGACTGTGAAACAGTGTCTGTTGGTGTGCTCCAGGGTGGCGGGGTGCAGTGAGGGACAGTTCAGGATGGACCGTGAAACAGCGTCTGTTGATGTGTTCCAGGGTGGCGGGGTGCAGTGAGGGACAGTTCAGCATGGACTGTGAAACAGTGTCTGTTGGTGTGTTCCAGGGTGGCGGGGTGCAGTGAGGGACAGTTCAGGATGGATTGTGAAACAGTGTCTGTTGTTATGTTCCAGGGTGGCCGGGTGCAGTGAGGGACAGTTCAGGATGGATTGTGAAACAGTGTCTGTTGTTATGTTCCAGGGTGGCGGGGTGCAGTGAGGGACAGTTCAGGATGGACTGTGAAACAGCGTCTGTTGGTGTGTTCCAGGGTGGCAGGGTGCAGTGAGGGACAGTTCCGGATGGACTGTGAAACTGTGTCTGTTGGTCTGTTCCAGGGTGGCGGGGTGCAGTGAGGGACAGTTCAGGATGGGCCTTGAAACAGTGTCTGTTGGTGTGTTACAGGGTGGCCGGGTGCAGTGAGGGACAGTTCAGGATGGAATGTGAAACAGTGTCTGTTGGTGTGTTCCAGGGTTGCGGGGTGCAGTGAGGGACAGTTCAGGATGGACTGTGAAACAGTGTCTGTTGGTGTGTTCCAGGGTCGCGGGGTGCAGTGAGGGACAGTTCAGGATGGACTGTGAAACAGCGCCTGTTAGTGTGTTCCAGGGTGGCGGGGTGCAGTGAGGGACAGTTCAGGATGGACCGTGAATCAGTGTCTGTTGGTCTGTTCCAGGGTGGCGGGGTGCAGTGAGGGACAGTTCCGGATGGACTGTGAAACTGTGTCTGTTGGTGTGTTCCAGGGTGGCGGGGTGCAGTGAGGGACAGTTCAGGATGGACCGGGAAACAGTGCCTGTTGGTGTGTTCCAGGGTGGCGGGGTGCAGTGAAGGACTGTTCAGGATGGGCCGTGAAACAGTGGCTGTTGGTGTGTTCCAGGGTGGCGGGGTGCAGTGAGGGACAGTTCAGGATGGACCGTGAAACAGTGCCTGTTGGTGTGTTCCAGGGTGGCGGGGTGCAGTGAGGGACAGTTCAGGTTGGACTGTGAAACAGTGTCTGTTGGTGTGTTCCAGGGTGGCGGGGTGCAGTGAGGGACAGTTCAGGATGGACTGCGAAACTGTGCTTGTTGGTGTGTTCCAGGGTGGCGTGGTGCAGTGAGGGACAGTTCAGGATGGACTGTGAAACTGTGTCTGTTGGTGTGTTCCAGGGTGGCGGGGTGCAGTGAGGGACAGTTCAGGATGGACTGTGAAACAGTGTTTGTTGGTTTGTTCCAGGGTGGCAGGGTGCAGTGAGGGACAGTTCAGAATGGACTGTGAAACAGCGTCTGTTGGTGTGTTCCAGGGTGGCGGGGTGCAGTGAGAGACAGTTCAGGATGGACTGTGAAACACTGTTGGTCTGTTCCAGGGTGGCGGGGTGCAGTGTGGGACAGTTCAGGATGGACTGTGAAACAATGCCTGTTGTTGTGTTCCAGGGTGGCGGGGTGCAGTGAGGGACAGTTCAGGATGGACCGTGAAACAGTGTCTGTTGGTCTGTTCCAGGGTGGCGGGGTGCAGTGAGGGACAGTTCAGGATGGACTGTGAAACAGTGCCTGTTGTTGTGTTCCAGGGTGGCGGGGTGCAGTGAGGGACATTTCAGGATGGACCGTGAAACAGTGTCTGTTGGTCTGTTCCAGTATGGCGGGGTGAAGAGAGGGACAGCTCAGGATGAACCGTGAAACAGTTTCTGTTGGTGTGTTCCAGGGTGGCGGGATGCAGTGAGGGACAGTTCAGTATGGACTGTGAAACAGTGTCTGTTGGTATGTTCTAGGGTGGCGGGGTGCAGTGAGAGACAGTTCAGGATGGACTGTGAAACAGTGTCTGTTGGTGTGTTCCAGGGTGGCGGGGTGCAGTGAGGTACAGTTCAGAATGGACTGTGAAACAGTGTCTGTTGGTGTGTTCCAGGGTGGCGGGGTGCAGTGAGAGTCACTTCAGGATGGTCTGTGAAGAAGTGTCTGTTGGTGTGTTCCAGGGTGGCGGGGTGCAGTGAGAGACAGTTCAGAATGGACTGTGAAACAGTGTCTGTTGGTGTGTTGCAGGGTGGCGGGGTGCAGTGAGGGACAGTTCAGAATGGACTGTGAAACAGTGTCTGTTGGTGTGTTCCCAGGTGGCGGAGTGCAGTGAGAGACAGTTCAGGTTGGACCGTGAAACAGTGTCTGTTGGTGTGTTCCAGGGTGGCGTGGTGAAGTGAGGGACAGTTCAGGATGGACCGTCAAGCAGTGTCTGTTGGTGTGTTCCAGGGTGGCGGGTTGCAGTGAGGGACAGTTCAGGATGGACTGTGAAACAGTGTCTGTTGGTGTGTTCCAGGGTGGCGGGGTGCAGTGAGAGTCACTTCAGGATGGTCTGTGAAGAAGTGCCTGTTGGTGTGTTCCAGGGTGGCGGGGTGCAGTGAGAGACAGTTCAGAATGGACTGTGAAACAGTGTCTGTTGGTGTGTTGCAGGGTGGCGGGGTGCAGTGAGGGACAGTTCAGAATGGACTGTGAAACAGTGTCTGTTGGTGTGTTCCCGGGTGGCGGGGTGCAGTGAGGGACAGTTCAGGATGGACTGTGAAACAGTGTCTGTTGGTGTGTTCCAGGGTGGCGGGGTGCAGTGAGAGACAGTTCAGAATGGACTGTGAAACAGTGTCTGTTGGTGTGTTGCAGGGTGGCGGGGTGCAGTGAGGGACAGTTCAGAATGGACTGTGAAACAGTGTCTGTTGGTGTGTTCCAGGGTGGCGGGGTGCAGTGAGAGTCACTTCAGGATGGTCTGTGAAGAAGTGTCTGTTGGTGTGTTCCAGGGTGGCGGGGTGCAGTGAGAGACAGTTCAGAATGGACTGTGAAACAGTGTCTGTTGCTGTGTTCCCGGGTGGCGGGGTGCAGTGAGTGACAGTTCAGGATGAACCGTGAAACAGTGTCTGTTGGAGTGTTCCCGGGTGGCGTGGTGAAGTGAGGGACAGTTCAGGATGGACCGTGAAACAATGTCTGTTGGTGTGTTCCAGGGTGGCGGGGTTCAGTGAGGGACAGCTCAGGATGAACCGTGAAACAATGTCTGTTGATGTGTTCCCGGGTGGCGGGGTGCAGTGAGTGACAGTTCAGGATGGACCGTGAAACAATGTCTGTTGGTGTGTTCCAGGGTGGCGTGGTGAAGTGAGGGACAGTTCAGGATGGACCGTGAAACAATGTCTGTTGGTGTGTTCCAGGGTGGCGTGGTGAAGTGAGGGACAGTTCAGGATGGACCGTCAAGCAGTGTCTGTTGGTGTGTTCCAGGGTGGCGGGTTGCAGTGAGGGACAGTTCAGTATCGACTGTGAAACAGTGTCTGTTGGTGTGTTCCAGGGTGGCGGGGTGCAGTGAGGGACAGTTCAGGATGAACCGTGAAACGGTGTCTGTTGGTGTGTTCCAGGGTGGCGGGTTGCAGTGAGGGACAGTTCAGTATCGACTGTGAAACAGTGTCTGTTGGTGTGTTCCAGGGTTTCAGGGTGCAGTGAGGTACAGTTCAGGATGGACTGTGAAACAGTGTCTGTTGATGTGTTCCCGGGTGGCGGGGTTCAGTGAGGGACAGCTCAGGATGAACCGTGAAACAGTGTCTGTTGATGTGTTCCCGGGTGGCGGGGTGCAGTGAGGGACAGCTCAGGATGAACCGTGAAACAGTGTCTGTTGATGTGTTCCCGGGTGGCGGGGTGCAGTGAGTGACAGTTCAGGATGAACCGTGAAACAGTGTCTGTTGGTGTATTCCAGGGTGGCAGGGTGCAGTGAGGGACAGTTCAGGATGGACCGTGAAACAGTGTCTGTTGGTGTGTTCCAGGGTGGCGGGGTGCAGTGAGGGACAGTTCAGGTTGGACCGTGAAACAGCTTCTGTTGGTGTGTTCCAGGGTGGCGGGGTGCAGTGAGGGACAGTTCAGTATGGACCGTGAAACAGTGTCTGTTGTTGTGTTCCAGGGTGGCGGGGTGCAGTGAGGGACAGTTCAGGATGGACCGTGAAACAGTGCCTGTTGGTGTGTTCCAGGGTGGCGGGGTGCAGTGAGGGACAGTTCAGGATGGACCATGAAACAGTGTCTGTTGGTGTGTTCCAGGGTGGCGGGGTGCAGTGAGGCACAGTTCAGGATGGACTGTGGAGCAGTGTCTGTTGGTGTGTTCCAGGGTGGCGGGGTGCAGTGAGGGACAGTTCAGGATGGACTGTGAAACAGTGTCTGTTGGTTTGTTCCAGGGTGGCAGGGTGCAGTGAGGGACAGTTCAGGATGGACTGTGAAACAGTGTCTGTTGGTGTGTTCCAGGGTGGCGGGGTGCAGTGAGGGACAGTTCAGGATGGACCGTGAAACAGTTTCTGTTGATGTGTTCCAGCGTGGGGGGTGCAGTGAGGGACAGTCCAGGATGAACTGTGAAACGGTGTCTGTTGGTGTGTTCCAGGTTGGCGGGGTGCAGTGAGAGACAGTTCACGATGGACTGTGAAACAGTGTCTGTAGGTTTGTACCACGGTGGCGGGGTGCAGTGAGGGACAGTTCAGGATGGACCGTGAAGCAGTGTCTGTTGGTGTGTTCCAGGGTGGCGGGGTTCAGTGAGGGACAGTTCAGGATGGACCATGAAGCAGTGTCTGTTGGTGTGTTCCAGGGTGGCGGGGTTCAGTGAGGGACAGTTCAGGATGGACTGTGAAACAGTGTCTGTTGGTGTGTTCCAGGGTGGTGGGGTGCAGTGAGGGACAGTTCAGGATGGACTGTGAAACAGTGTCTGTTGGTGTGCTCCAGGGTGGCGGGGTGCAGTGAGGGAAAGTTCAGGATGGACCTTGAAACAGCGTCTGTTGATGTGTTCCAGGGTGGCGGGGTGCAGTGAGGGACAGTTCAGGATGGACTGTGAAACAGTGTCTGTTGCTGTGTTCCAGGGTGGCGGGGTGCAGTGAGGGACAGTTCAGGATGGACTGTGAAATTGTGTCTGTTGGTGTGTTCCAGGGTGGCGGGGTGAAGTGAGGGACAGTTCACGATGGACTGTGAAACAGTGTCTGTAGGTTTGTACCACGGTGGCGGGGTTCAGTGAGGGACAGTTCAGGATGGACTGTGAAACAGTGTCTGTTGTTGTGTTCCAGGGTGGCGGGGTGCAGTGAGGGACAGTTCAGGATGGACTGTGAAACAGTGTCTGTTGGTGTGCTCCAGGGTGGCGGGGTGCAGTGAGGGACAGTTCAGGATGGACCGTGAAACAGCGTCTGTTGATGTGTTCCAGGGTGGCGGGGTGCAGTGAGGGACAGTTCAGCATGGACTGTGAAACAGTGTCTGTTGGTGTGTTCCAGGGTGGCGGGGTGCAGTGAGGGACACTTCAGGATGGGCCTTCAATCAGTGTCTGTTGGTCTGTTCCAGGGTGGCGGGGTGCAGTGAGGGACAGTTCAGAATGGACTGTGAAACAGTGTCTGTTGGTCTGTTCCAGGGTGGCAGGGTGCAGTGAGGGACAGTTCCGGATGGACTGTGAAACTGTGTCTGTTGGTCTGTTACAGGGTGGCCGGGTGCAGTGAGGGACAGTTCAGGATGGAATGTGAAACAGTGTCTGTTGGTGTGTTCCAGGGTGGCGGGGTGCAGTGAGGGACAGTTCAGGATGGACTGTGAAACAGTGTCTGTTGGTGTGTTCCAGGGTCGCGGGGTGCAGTGAGGGACAGTTCAGGATGGACTGTGAAACAGCGCCCGTTGGTGTGTTCCAGGGTGGCGGGGTGCAGTGAGGGACAGTTCAGGATGGACTGTGAAACAGTGTCTGTTGTTGTGTTCCAGGGTGGCGGGGTGCAGTGAGGGACAGTTCAGGATGGACCGTGAATCAGTGTCTGTTGGTCTGTTCCAGGGTGGCGGGGTGCAGTGAAGGACTGTTCAGGATGGGCCGTGAAACAGTGTCTGTTGGTGTGTTACAGGGTGGCCGGGTGCAGTGAGGGTCAGGTCAGGATGGACTGTGAAACAGTGGCTGTTGGTCTGTTCCAGGGTGGCGGGGTGCAGTGAGGGACAGTTCAGTATCGACTGTGAAACAATGTCTGTGGGTGTGTTCCAGGGTGGCGGGGTGCAGTGAGGGACAGTTCAGGATGGACCGTGAAACAGTGCCTGTTGGTGTGTTCCAGGGTGGCGGGGTGCAGTGAGGGACAGTTCAGGATGGACTGTGAAACAGTGTCTGTTGGTGTGTTCCAGGGTGGCGGGGTGCAGTGAGGGACAGTTCAGGATGGACTGTGAAACAATGCCTGTTGTTGTGTTCCAGGGTGGCGGGGTGCAGTGAGGGACAGTTCAGGATGGACCGTGAAACAGTGTCTGTTGGTCTGTTCCAGGGTGGCGGGGTGCAGTGAGGGACAGTTCAGGATGGACTGTGAAACAGTGCCTGTTGTTGTGTTCCAGGGTGGCGGGGTGCAGTGAGGGACATTTCAGGATGGACCGTGAAACAGTGTCTGTTGGTCTGTTCCAGTATGGCGGGGTGAAGAGAGGGACAGCTCAGGATGAACCGTGAAACAGTTTCTGTTGGTGTGTTCCAGGGTGGCGGGATGCAGTGAGGGACAGTTCAGTCTGGACTGTGAAACAGTGTCTGTTGGTATGATCTAGGGTGGCGGGGTGCAGTTAGAGACAGTTCAGGATGGACTGTGAAACAGTGTCTGTTGGTGTGTTCCAGGGTGGCGGGGTGCAGTGAGGTACAGTTCAGAATGGACTGTGAAACAGTGTCTGTTGGTGTGTTCCAGGGTGGCGGGGTGCAGTGAGAGTCACTTCAGGATGGTCTGTGAAGAAGTGTCTGTTGGTGTGTTACAGGGTGGCGGGGTGCAGTGAGAGACAGTTCAGAATGGACTGTGAAACAGTGTCTGTTGGTGTGTTGCAGGGTGGCGGGGTGCAGTGAGGGACAGTTCAGAATGGACTGTGAAACAGTGTCTGTTGGTGTGTTCCCAGGTGGCGGAGTGCAGTGAGAGACAGTTCTGGTTGGACCGTGAAACAATGTCTGTTGGTGTGTTCCAGGGTGGCGTGGTGAAGTGAGGGACAGTTCAGGATGGACCGTCAAGCAGTGTCTGTTGGTGTGTTCCAGGGTGGCGGGTTGCAGTGAGGGACAGTTCAGGATGGACTGTGAAACAGTGTCTGTTGGTGTGTTGCAGGGTGGCGGGGTGCAGTGAGAGTCACTTCAGGAAGATCTGTGAAGAAGTGTCTGTTGGTGTGTTCCAGGGTGGCGGGGTGCAGTGAGAGACAGTTCAGAATGGACTGTGAAACAGTGTCTGTTGGTGTGTTGCAGGGTGGCGGGGTGCAGTGAGGGACAGTTCAGAATGGACTGTGAAACAGTGTCTGTTGCTGTGTTCCCGGGTGGCGGGGTGCAGTGAGTGACAGTTCAGGATGAACCGTGAAACAATGTCTGTTGGTGTGTTCCAGGGTGGCAGGGTTCAGTGAGGGACAGCTCAGGATGAACCGTGAAACAGTGTCTGTTGATGTGTTCCAGGGTGGCGGGATGCAGTGAGGGACAGTTCAGTATCGACTGTGAAACAGTGTCTGTTGGTGTGTTCTCGGGTGGCGGTGTGCAGTGAGGGACAGTTCAGGATGGACTGTGAAACAGCGTCTGTTGGTGTGTTCCAGGGTGGCGGGGTGCAGTGAGTGACAGTTCAGGATGAACCGTGAAACAATGTCTGTTGGTGTGTTCCAGGGTGGCGTGGTGAAGTGAGGGACAGTTCAGGATGGACCGTCAAGCAGTGTCTGTTGGTGTGTTCCAGGGTGGCGGGTTGCAGTGAGGGACAGTTCAGTATCGACTGTGAAACAGTGTCTGTTGGTGTATTCCAGGGTGGCAGGGTGCAGTGAGGGACAATTCAGGATGGACCGTGAAACAGTGTCTGTTGGTGTGTTCCAGGGTGGCGGGGTGCAGTGAGGGACAGTTCAGGTTGGACCGTGAAACAGCTTCTGTTGGTGTGTTCCAGGGTGGCGGGGTGCAGTGAGGGACAGTTCAGTATGGACCGTGAAACAGTGTCTGTTGGTGTGTTCCAGGGTGGCGGGGTGCAGTGAGGGACAGTTCAGGATGGACCGTGAAACAGTGCCTGTTGGTGTGTTCCAGGGTGGCGGGGTGCAGTGAGGGACAGTTCAGGATGGACCATGAAACAGTGTCTGTTGGTGTGTTCCAAGGTGGCGGGGTGCAGTGAGGCACAGTTCAGGATGGACTGTGGAGCAGTGTCTGTTGGTGTGTTCCAGGGTGGCGGGGTGCAGTGAGGGACAGTTCAGGATGGACTGTGAAACAGTGTCTGTTGGTTTGTTCCAGGGTGGCAGGGTGCAGTGAGGGACAGTTCAGGATGGACTGTGAAACAGTGTCTGTTGGTGTATTCCAGGGTGGCGGGGTGCAGTGAGGGACAGTTCAGGATGGACCGTGAAACAGTTTCTGTTGATGTGTTCCAGCGTGGGGGGTGCAGTGAGGGACAGTCCAGGATGAACTGTGAAACGGTGTCTGTTGGTGTGTTCCAGGTTGGCGGGGTGCAGTGAGAGACAGTTCACGATGGACTGTGAAACAGTGTCTGTAGGTTTGTACCACGGTGGCGGGGTGCAGTGAGGGACAGTTCAGGATGGACCGTGAAGCAGTGTCTGTTGGTGTGTTCCAGGGTGGCGGGGTTCAGTGAGGGACAGTTCAGGATGGACCATGAAGCAGTGTCTGTTGGTGTGTTCCAGGGTGGCGGGGTTCAGTGAGGGACAGTTCAGGATGGACTGTGAAACAGTGTCTGTTGGTGTGTTCCAGGGTGGTGGGGTGCAGTGAGGGACAGTTCAGGATGGACTGTGAAACAGTGTCTGTTGGTGTGCTCCAGGGTGGCGGGGTGCAGTGAGGGACAGTTCAGGATGGACCGTGAAACAGCGTCTGTTGATGTGTTCCAGGGTGGCGGGGTGCAGTGAGGGACAGTTCAGGATGGACTGTGAAACAGTGTCTGTTGCTGTGTTCCAGGGTGGCGGGGTGCAGTGAGGGACAGTTCAGGATGGACTGTGAAATTGTGTCTGTTGGTGTGTTCCAGCGTGGGAGGTGCAGTGAGGGACAGTTCAGGATGAACTGTGAAACGGTGTCTGTTGGTGTGTTCCAGGTTGGCGGGGTGCAGTGAGAGACAGTTCAGGATGGACTGTGAAATAGTGTCTGTTGGTGTGTTCCAGGGTGGCGGGGTGAAGTGAGGGACAGTTCACGATGGACTGTGAAACAGTGTCTGTAGGTTTGTACCACGGTGGCGAGGTTCAGTGAGGGACAGTTCAGGATGGACTGTGAAACAGTGTCTGTTGGTGTGTTCCAGGGTGGCGGGGTGCAGTGAGGGACAGTTCAGGATGGACTGCGAAACAGTGTCTGTTGGTGTGTTCCAGGGTGGCGGGGTGCAGTGAGGGACAGTTCAGGATGGACTGTGAAACAGTGTCTGTTGGTGTGCTCCAGGGTGGCGGGGTGCAGTGAGGGACAGTTCAGGATGGACCGTGAAACAGCGTCTGTTGATGTGTTCCAGGGTGGCGGGGTGCAGTGAGGGACAGTTCAGCATGGACTGTGAAACAGTGTCTGTTGGTGTGTTCCAGGGTGGCGGGGTGTAGTGAGGGACAGTTCAGGATGGGCCTTCAATCAGTGTCTGTTGGTCTGTTCCAGGGTGGCGGGGTGCAGTGAGGGACAGTTCAGAATGGACTGTGAAACAGTGTCTGTTGGTCTGTTCCAGGGTGGCAGGGTGCAGTGAGGGACAGTTCCGGATGGACTGTGAAACTGTGTCTGTTGGTCTGTTCCAGGGTGGCGGGGTGCAGTGAAGGACAGTTCAGGATGGGCCTTGAAACAGTGTCTGTTGGTGTGTTACAGGGTGGCCGGGTGCAGTGAGGGACAGTTCAGGATGGAATGTGAAACAGTGTCTTTTGGTGTGTTCCAGGGTGGCGGGGTGCAGTGAGGGACAGTTCAGGATGGACTGTGAAACAGTGTCTGTTGGTGTGTTCCAGGGTCGCGGGGTGCAGTGAAGGACAGTTCAGGATGGACTGTGAAACAGCGCCTGTTAGTGTGTTCCAGGGTGGCGGGGTGCAGTGAGGGACAGTTCAGGATGGACTGTGAAACAGTGTCTGTTGTTGTGTTCCAGGGTGGCGGGGTGCAGTGAGGGACAGTTCAGGATGGACCGTGAATCAGTGTCTGTTGGTCTGTTCCAGGGTGGCGGGGTGCAGTGAGGGACAGTTCCGGATGGACTGTGAAACTGTGTCTGTTGGTGTGTTCCAGGGTGGCGGGGTGCAGTGAGGGACAGTTCAGGATGGACCGGGAAACAGTGCCTGTTGGTGTGTTCCAGGGTGGCGGGGTGCAGTGAAGGACTGTTCAGGATGGGCCGTGAAACAGTGTCTGTTGGTGTGTTCCAGGGTGGCGGGGTGCAGTGAGGGACAGTTCAGGATTGACTGTGAAACAGTGTCTGTTGGTGTGTTCCAGGGTCGCGGGGTGCAGTGAGGGACAGTTCAGGATGGACTGTGAAACAGCGCCTGTTGGTGTGTTCCAGGGTGGCGGGGTGCAGTGAGGGTCAGGTCAGGATGGACTGTGAAACAGTGGCTGTTGGTGTGTTCCAGGGTGGCGGGGTGCAGTGAGGGACAGTTCAGTATCGACTGTGAAACAGTGTCTGTGGGTGTGTTCCAGGGTGGCGGGGTGCAGTGAGGGACAGTTCAGGATGGACCGTGAAACAGTGCCTGTTGGTGTGTTCCAGGGTGGCGGGGTGCAGTGAGGGACAGTTCAGGATGGACTGTGAAACAGTGTCTTTTGGTGTGTTCCAGGGTGGCGGGGTGCAGTGAGGGACAGTTCAGTATCGACTGTGAAACAGTGTCTGTGGGTGTGTTCCAGGGTGGCGGGGTGCAGTGAGGGACAGTTCAGGATGGACCGTGAAACAGTGCCTGTTGGTGTGTTCCAGGGTGGCGGGGTGCAGTGAGGGACAGTTCAGGATGGACTGTGAAACAGTGTCTTTTGGTGTGTTCCAGGGTGGCGGGGTGCAGTGAGGGTCAGGTCAGGATGGACTGTGAAACAGTGGCTGTTGGTGTGTTCCAGGGTGGCGGGGTGCAGTGAGGGACAGTTCAGTATCGACTGTGAAACAGTGTCTGTGGGTGTGTTCCAGGGTGGCGGGGTGCAGTGAGGGACAGTTCAGGATGGACCGTGAAACAGTGTCTGTTGGTGTGTTCCAGGGTGGCGTGGTGCAGTGAGGGACAGTTCAGGATGGACTGTGAAACAGTGTTTGTTGGTTTGTTCCAGGGTGGCAGGGTGCAGTGAGGGACAGTTCAGGATGGACTGTGAAACAGCGTCTGTTGGTGTGTTCCAGGGTGGCGGGGTGCAGTGAGGGACAGTTCAGGATGGACTGTGAAACACTGTTGGTCTGTTCCAGGGTGGCGGGGTGCAGTGAGGGACAGTTCAGGATGGACTGTGAAACAGTGCCTGTTGTTGTGTTCCAGGGTGGCGGGGTGCAGTGAGGGACAGTTCAGGATGGACCGTGAAACAGTGTCTGTTGGTCTGTTCCAGGGTGGCGGGGTGCAGTGAGGGACAGTTCAGGATGGACTGTGAAACAGTGCCTGTTGTTGTGTTCCAGGGTGGCGGGGTGCAGTGAGGGACATTTCAGGATGGACCGTGAAACAGTGCCTGTTGTTGTGTTCCAGGGTGGCGGGGTGAAGAGAGGGACAGCTCAGGATGAACCGTGAAACAGTTTCTGTTGGTGTGTTCCAGGGTGGCGGGATGCAGTGAGGGACAATTCAGTATGGACTGTGAAACAGTGTCTGTTGGTATGTTCTAGGGTGGCGGGGTGCAGTGAGAGACAGTTCAGGATGGACTGTGAAACAGTGTCTGTTGGTGTGTTCCAGGGTGGCGGGGTGCAGTGAGGTACAGTTCAGAATGGACTGTGAAACAGTGTCTGTTGGTGTGTTCCAGGGTGGCGGGGTTCAGTGAGGGACAGTTCAGGATGGACTGTGAAACAGTGTCTGTTGGTGTGTTCCAGGGTGGCGGGGTGCAGTGAGGGACAGTTCAGAATGGACTGTGAAACAGTGTCTGTTGGTGTGTTGCAGGGTGGCGGGGTGCAGTGAGGGACAGTTCAGGATGGACCGTCAAGCAGTGTCTGTTGGTGTGTTCCAGGGTGGCGGGGTGCAGTGAGGGACAGTTCAGGATGGACTGTGAAACAGTGTCTGTTGGTGTGTTCCAGGGTGGCGGGGTGCAGTGAGAGTCACTTCAGGATGGTCTGTGAAGAAGTGTCTGTTGGTGTGTTCCAGGGTGGCGGGGTGCAGTGAGGAACAGTTCAGGATGGACTGTGAAACAGTGTCTGTTGGTGTGTTCCAGGGTGGCGGGGTGCAGTGAGAGACAGTTCAGAATGGACTGTGAAACAGTGTCTGTTGGTGTGTTGCAGGGTGGCGGGGTGCAGTGAGGGACAGTTCAGAATGGACTGTGAAACAGTGTCTGTTGGTGTGTTCCCAGGTGGCGGAGTGCAGTGAGAGACATTTCAGGTTGGACCGTGAAACAGTGTCTGTTGGTGTGTTCCAGGGTGGCGTGGTGAAGTGAGGGACAGTTCAGGATGGACCGTCAAGCAGTGTCTGTTGGTGTGTTCCAGGGTGGCGGGGTGCAGTGAGAATCACTTCAGGATGGTCTGTGAAGAAGTGTCTGTTGGTGTGTTCCAGGGTGGCGGGGTGCAGTGAGAGACAGTTCAGAATGGACTGTGAAACAGTGTCTGTTGGTGTGTTGCAGGGTGGCGGGGTGCAGTGAGGGACAGTTCAGGATGGACCGTCAAGCAGTGTCTGTTGGTGTGTTCCAGGGTGGCGGGGTGCAGTGAGGGACAGTTCAGGATGGACTGTGAAACAGTGTCTGTTGGTGTGTTCCAGGGTGGCGGGGTGCAGTGAGAGTCACTTCAGGATGGTCTGTGAAGAAGTGTCTGTTGGTGTGTTCCAGGGTGGCTGGGTGCAGTGAGAGACAGTTCAGAATGGACTGTGAAACAGTGTCTGTTGGTGTGTTGCAGGGTGGCGGGGTGCAGTGAGGGACAGTTCAGAATGGACTGTGAAACAGTGTCTGTTGGTGTGTTCCCGGGTGGCGGGGTGCAGTGAGTGACAGTTCAGGATGAACCGTGAAACAATGTCTGTTCGTGTGTTCCAGGGTGGCGGGGTTCAGTGAGGGACAGCTCAGGATGAACCGTGAAACAGAGTCTGTTGATGTGTTCCAGGGTGGCGGGGTGCAGGGAGGGACAGCTCAGGATGAATCGTGAAACAGTGTCTGTTGGTGTGTTCCAGGGTGGCGTGGTGAAGTGAGGGACAGTTCAGGATGGACCGTCAAGCAGTGTCTGTTGGTGTGTTCCAGGGTGGCGGGTTGCAGTGAGGGACAGTTCAGGATGGACTGTGAAACAGTGTCTGTTGGTGTGTTCCAGGGTGGCGGGGTGCAGTGAGAGACAGTTCAGGATGGACTGTGAAATAGTGTCTGTTGGTGTGTTCCAGGGTGGCGGGGTGAAGTGAGGGACAGTTCACGATGGACTGTGAAACAGTGTCTGTAGGTTTGTACCACGGTGGCGGGGTTCAGTGAGGGACAGTTCAGGATGGACTGTGAAACAGTGTCTGTTGGTGTGTTCCAGGGTGGCGGGGTGCAGTGAGGGACAGTTCAGGATGGACTGTGAAACAGTGTCTGTTGGTGTGCTCCAGGGTGGCGGGGTGCAGTGAGGGACAGTTCAGGATGGACCGTGAAACAGCGTCTGTTGATGTGTTCCAGGGTGGCGGGGTGCAGTGAGGGACAGTTCAGCATGGACTGTGAAACAGTGTCTGTTGGTGTGTTCCAGGGTGGCGGGGTGCAGTGAGGGACAGTTCAGGATGGATTGTGAAACAGTGTCTGTTGTTATGTTCCAGGGTGGCGGGGTGCAGTGAGGGACAGTTCAGAATGGACTGTGAAACAGTGTCTGTTGGTCTGTTCCAGGGTGGCAGGGTTCAGTGAGGGACAGTTCCGGATGGACTGTGAAACTGTGTCTGTTGGTCTGTTCCAGAGTGGCGGGGTGCAGTGAAGGACAGTTCAGGATGGGCCTTGAAACAGTGTCTGTTGGTGTGTTCCAGGGTGGCCGGGTGCAGTGAGGGACAGTTCAGGATGGAATGTGAAACAGTGTCTGTTGGTGTGTTCCAAGGTGGCGGGATGCAGTGAGGGACAGTTCAGGATGGACTGTGAAACAGTGTCTGTTGGTGTGTTACAGGGTGGCGGGATGCAGTGAGGGACAGTTCACGATGGACTGTGAAACAGTGTCTGTTGGTGTGTTCCAGGGTGGCGGGGTGCAGTGAGGGACAGTTCAGGATGGACTGTGAAACAGCGCCTGTTAGTGTGTTCCAGGGTGGCGGGGTGCAGTGAGGGACAGTTCAGGATGGACCGTGAATCAGTGTCTGTTGGTCTGTTCCAGGGTGGCGGGGTGCAGTGAGGGACAGTTCAGGATGGACCGGGAAACAGTGCCTGTTGGTGTGTTCCAGGGTGGCGGGGTGCAGTGACGGACTGTTCAGGATGGGCCGTGAAACAGTGTCTGTTGGTGTGTTACAGGGTGGCGGGGTGCAGTGAGGGACAGTTCAGGATGGACTGTGAAACAGTGTCTGTTGGTGTGTTCCAGGGTGGCGGGGTGCAGTGAGGGACAGTTCAGGATTGACTGTGAAACAGTGTCTGTTGGTGTGTTCCAGGGTCGCGGGGTGCAGTGAGGGACAGTTCAGGATGGACTGTGAAACAGCGCCTGTTGGTGTGTTTCAGGGTGGCGGGGTGCAGTGAGGGTCAGGTCAGGATGGACTGTGAAACAGTGGCTGTTGGTGTGTTCCAGGGTGGCGGGGTGCAGTGAGGTACAGTTCAGTATCAACTGTGAAACAATGTCTGTGGGTGTGTTCCAGGGTGGCGGGGTGCAGTGATGGACAGTTCAGGATGGACCGTGAAACAGTGCCTGTTGGTGTGTTCCAGGGTGGCGGGGTGCAGTGAGGGACAGTTCAGGATGGACTGCGAAACTGTGCTTGTTGGTGTGTTCCAGGGTGGCGGGGTGCAGTGAGGGACAGTTCAGGATGGACTGCGAAACTGTGCTTGTTGGTGTGTTCCAGGGTGGCGGGGTGCAGTGAGGGACAGTTCAGGATGGACTGTGAAACTGTGTCTGTTGGTGTGTTCCAGGGTGGCGGGGTGCAGTGAGGGACAGTTCAGGATGGACTGTGAAACAGTGTTTGTTGGTTTGTTCCAGGGTGGCAGGGTGCAGTGAGGGACAGTTCAGGTTGGACTGTGAAACAGCGTCTGTTGGTGTGTTCCAGGGTGGCGGGGTGCAGTGAGGGACAGTTCAGGATGGACTGTGAAACACTGTTGGTCTGTTCCAGGGTGGCGGGGTGCAGTGAGGGACAGTTCAGGATGGACTGTGAAACAGTGCCTGTTGTTGTGTTCCAGGGTGGCGGGGTGCAGTGAGGGACAGTTCAGGATGGACCGTGAAACAGTGTCTGTTGGTCTGTTCCAGGGTGGCGGGGTGCAGTGAGGGACAGTTCAGGATGAACGGTGAAACAGTTTCTGTTGGTGTGTTCCAGGGTGGCGGGGTGCAGTGAGGGACAGTTCAGTATGGACTGTGAAACAGTGTCTGTTGGTATGTTCTAGGGTGGCGGGGTGCAGTGAGAGACAGTTCAGGATGGACTGTGAAACAGTGTCTGTTGGTGTGTTCCAGGGTGGCGGGGTGCAGTGAGGTACAGTTCAGAATGGACTGTGAAACAGTGTCTGTTGGTGTGTTCCCAGGTGGCGGAGAGCAGTGAGAGACAGTTCAGGTTGGACCGTGAAACAGTGTCTGTTGGTGTGTTCCAGGGTGGCGGGGTGCAGTGAGGGACAGTTCAGGATGGACCGTGAAACAGCGTCTGTTGATGTGTTCCAGGGTGGCGGGGTGCAGTGAGGGACAGTTCAGCATGGACTGTGAAACAGTGTCTGTTGGTGTGTTCCAGGGTGGCGGGGTGCAGTGAGGGACAGTTCAGGATGGATTGTGAAACAGTGTCTGTTGTTATGTTCCAGGGTGGCGGGGTGCAGTGAGGGACAGTTCAGAATGGACTGTGAAACAGTGTCTGTTGGTCTGTTCCAGGGTGGCAGGGTTCAGTGAGGGACAGTTCCGGATGGACTGTGAAACAGTGCCTGTTGGTGTGTTCCAGGGTGGCGGGGTGCAGTGAAGGACAGTTCAGGATGGAATGTGAAACAGTGTCTGTTGGTGTGTTCCAGGGTGGCGGGGTGCAGTGAGGGACAGTTCAGGATGGACTGTGAAACAGTGTCTGTTGGTGTGTTCCAAGGTGGCGGGGTGCAGTGAGGGACAGTTCAGGATGGACTGTGAAACAGTGTCTGTTGGTGTGTTCCAAGGTGGCGGGGTGCAGTGAGGGACAGTTCAGGATGGACTGTGAAACAGTGTCTGTTGGTGTGTTCCAAGGTGGCGGGGTGCAGTGAGGGACAGTTCAGGATGGACTGTGAAACAGTGTCTGTTGGTCTGTTCCAGGGTGGCGGGGTGCAGTGAGGGACAGTTCAGGATGGACTGTGAAACAGTGTCTGTTGGTCTGTTCCAGGGTGGCGGGGTGCAGTGAGGGACAGTTCAGGATGGACTGTGAAACAGTGTCTGTTGGTGTGTTCCAGGGTGGCGGGGTGCAGTGAGGGACAGTTCAGGATGGACTGTGAAACAGCGCCTGTTAGTGTGTTCCAGGGTGGCGGGGTGCAGTGAGGGACAGTTCAGGATGGACTGTGAAACAGTGTCTGTTGTTGTGTTCCAGGGTGGCGGGGTGCAGTGAGGGACAGTTCAGGATGGACCGTGAATCAGTGTCTGTTGGTCTGTTCCAGGGTGGCGGGGTGCAGTGAGGGACAGTTCCGGATGGACTGTGAAACTGTGTCTGTTGGTGTGTTCCAGGGTGGCGGGGTGCAGTGAGGGACAGTTCAGGATGGACCGGGAAACAGTGCCTGTTGGTGTGTTCCAGGGTGGCGGGGTGCAGTGACGGACTGTTCAGGATGGGCCGTGAAACAGTGTCTGTTGGTGTGTTACAGGGTGGCGGGGTGCAGTGAGGGACAGTTCAGGATGGAATGTGAAACAGTGTCTGTTGGTGTGTTCCAGGGTGGCGGGGTGCAGTGAGGGACAGTTCAGGATTGACTGTGAAACAGTGTCTGTTGGTGTGTTCCAGGGTCGCGGGGTGCAGTGAGGGACAGTTCAGGATGGACTGTGAAACAGCGCCTGTTGGTGTGTTTCAGGGTGGCGGGGTGCAGTGAGGGTCAGGTCAGGATGGACTGTGAAACAGTGGCTGTTGGTGTGTTCCAGGGTGGCGGGGTGCAGTGAGGTACAGTTCAGTATCAACTGTGAAACAGTGTCTGTGGGTGTGTTCCAGGGTGGCGGGGTGCAGTGAGGGACAGTTCAGGATGGACCGTGAAACAGTGCCTGTTGGTGTGTTCCAGGGTGGCGGGGTGCAGTGAGGGACAGTTCAGGATGGACTGCGAAACTGTGCTTGTTGGTGTGTTCCAGGGTGGCGGGGTGCAGTGAGGGACAGTTCAGGATGGACTGCGAAACTGTGCTTGTTGGTGTGTTCCAGGGTGGCGGGGTGCAGTGAGGGACAGTTCAGGATGGACTGTGAAACTGTGTCTGTTGGTGTGTTCCAGGGTGGCGGGGTGCAGTGAGGGACAGTTCAGGATGGACTGTGAAACAGTGTTTGTTGGTTTGTTCCAGGGTGGCAGGGTGCAGTGAGGGACAGTTCAGGTTGGACTGTGAAACAGCGTCTGTTGGTGTGTTCCAGGGTGGCGGGGTGCAGTGAGGGACAGTTCAGGATGGACTGTGAAACACTGTTGGTCTGTTCCAGGGTGGCGGGGTGCAGTGAGGGACAGTTCAGGATGGACTGTGAAACAGTGCCTGTTGTTGTGTTCCAGGGTGGCGGGGTGCAGTGAGGGACAGTTCAGGATGGACCGTGAAACAGTGTCTGTTGGTCTGTTCCAGGGTGGCGGGGTGCAGTGAGGGACAGTTCAGGATGAACGGTGAAACAGTTTCTGTTGGTGTGTTCCAGGGTGGCGGGATGCAGTGAGGGACAGTTCAGTATGGACTGTGAAACAGTGTCTGTTGGTATGTTCTAGGGTGGCGGGGTGCAGTGAGAGACAGTTCAGGATGGACTGTGAAACAATGTCTGTTGGTGTGTTCCAGGGTGGCGGGGTGCAGTGAGGTACAGTTCAGAATGGACTGTGAAACAGTGTCTGTTGGTGTGTTCCCAGGTGGCGGAGTGCAGTGAGAGACAGTTCAGGTTGGACCGTGAAACAGTGTCTGTTGGTGTGTTCCAGGGTGGCGTTGTGAAGTGAGGGACAGTTCAGGATGGACCGTCAAGCAGTGTCTGTTGGTGTGTTCCAGGGTGGCGGTTTGCAGTGAGGGACAGTTCAGGATGGACTGTGAAACAGTGTCTGTTGGTGTGTTCCAGGGTGGCGGGGTGCAGTGAGAGTCACTTCAGGATGGTCTGTGAAGAAGTGTCTGTTGGTGTGTTCCAGGGTGGCGGGGTGCAGTGAGAGACAGTTCAGAATGGACTGTGAAACAGTGTCTGTTGGTGTGTTGCAGGGTGGCGGGGTGCAGTGAGAGACAGTTCAGAATGGACTGTGAAACAGCGTCTGTTGGTGTGTTCCAGGGTGGCGGGTTGCAGTGAGGGACAGTTCAGGATGGACCGTGAAACAGTGTCTGTTGGTGTGTTCCAGGGTGGCGGGGTGCAGTGAGAGTCACTTCAGGATGGTCTGTGAAGAAGTGTCTGTTGGTGTGTTCCAGGGTGGCTGGGTGCAGTGAGAGACAGTTCAGAATGGACTGTGAAACAGTGTCTGTTGGTGTGTTGCAGGGTGGCGGGGTGCAGCGAGGGACAGTTCAGAATGGACTGTGAAACAGTGTCTGTTGGTGTGTTCCCGGGTGGCGGGGTGCAGTGAGTGACAGTTCAGGATGAACCGTGAAACAATGTCTGTTGATGTGTTCCAGGGTGGCGGGGTGCAGTGAGGGACAGTTCAGGATGGACTGTGAAACACTGTCTGTTCGTGTGTTCCACGGTGGCGGGGTGCAGTGAGGGACAGTTCAGGATGAACCGTGAAACAATGTCTGTTGGTGTGTTCCGGGGTGGCGGGGTGCAGTGAGGGACAGCTCAGGATGAACCGTGAAACAGTGTCTGTTGGTGTGTTCCAGGGTGGCGGGGTGCAGTGAGGGACAGTTCAGTATCGACTGTGAAACAGTGTCTGTTGGTGTGCTCCAGGGTTTCAGGGTGCAGTGAGGGACAGTTCAGTATGGATTGTGAAACAGTGTCTGTTGGTGTGTTCTAGGGTGGCGGTGTGCAGTGAGGGACAGTTCAGGATGGACTGTGAAACAGTGTCTGTTGGTGTGCTCCAGGGTTTCAGGGTGCAGTGAGGGACAGTTCAGTATGGATTGTGAAACACTGTCTGTTCGTGTGTTCCACGGTGGCGGGGTGCAGTGAGGGACAGTTCAGGATGAACCGTGAAACAATGTCTGTTGGTGTGTTCCAGGGTGGCGGGGTGCAGTGAGGGACAGTTCAGGATGAACCGTGAAACGGTGTCTGTTGGTGTGTTCCAGGGTGGCGGGGTGCAGTGAGTGACAGTTCAGTATCGACTGTGAAACAGTGTCTGTTGGTGTGTTCCAGGGTGGCAGGGTGCAGTGAGGGACAGTTCAGGATGGACCGTGAAACAGTGTCTGTTGCTGTGTTCCAGGGTGGCGGGGTGCAGTGAGGGACAGTTCAGGTTGGACCGTGAAACAGCTTCTGTTGGTGTGTTCCAGGGTGGCGGGGTGCAGTGAGGGACAGTTCAGTATGGACCGTGAAACAGTGTCTGTTGGTGTGTTCCAGGGAGGCGGGGTGCAGTGAGGGACAGTTCAGGATGGACCGTGAAACAGTGCCTGTTGGTGTGTTCCAGGGTGGCGGGGTGCGGTGAGGGACAGTTCAGGATGTACCATGAAACAGTGTCTGCTGGTTTGTTCCAGGGTGGCGGGGTGCAGTGAGGCACAGTTCAGGATGGACTGTGGAGCAGTGTCTGTTGGTGTGTTCCAGGGTGGCGGGGTGCAGTGAGGGACAGTTCAGGATGGACTGTGAAACAGTGTCTGTTGGTGTGCTCCAGGGTGGCGGGGTGCAGTGAGGGACAGTTCAGGATGGACCGTGAAACAGCGTCTGTTGATGTGTTCCAGGGTGGCGGGGTGCAGTGAGGGACAGTTCAGGATGGACTGTGAAACAGTGTCTGTTGTTGTGTTCCAGGGTGGCGGGGTGCAGTGAGGGACAGTTCAGGATGGACCGTGAATCAGTGTCTGTTCCAGGGTGGCGGGGTGCAGTGAGGGACAGTTCCGGATGGACTGTGAAACTGTGTCTGTTGGTGTGTTCCAGGGTGGCGGGGTGCAGTGAGGGACAGTTCAGAATGGACTGTGAAACAGTGTCTGTTGGTCTGTTCCAGGGTGGCGGGGTGCAGTGAGGGACAGTTACGGATGGACTGTGAAACTGTGTCTGTTGGTCTGTTCCAGGGTGGCGGGGTGCAGTGAAGGACAGTTCAGGATGGGCCGTGAAACAGTGTCTGTTGGTGTGTTACAGGGTGGCCGGGTGCAGTGAGGGACAGTTCAGGATGGAATGTGAAACAGTGTCTGTTGGTGTGTTCCAGGGTGGCGGGGTGCAGTGAGGGACAGTTCAGGATTGACTGTGAAACAGTGTCTGTTGGTGTGTTCCAGGGTCGCGGGGTGCAGTGAGGGACAGTTCAGGATGGAATGTGAAACAGCGCCTGTTGGTGTGTTCCAGGGTGGCGGGGTGCAGTGAGGGACAGTTCAGGATGGACTGTGAAACAGTGTCTGTTGGTGTGTTCCAGGGTGGCAGGGTGCAGTGAGGGACAGTTCAGGATGGACTGTGAAACAGTGTCTCTTGTTGTGTTCCAGGGTGGCGGGGTGCAGTGAGGGACAGTTCAGGATGGACCGTGAAACATTGTCTGTGGGTGTGTTCAAGGGTGGCGGGGTGCAGTGAGGGACAGTTCAGGATGGACCGTGAAACAGCGTCTGTTGATGTGTTCCAGGGTGGCGGGGTGCAGTGAGGGACAGTTCAGGATGGACCGTGAAACAGTGTCTGTTGGTGTGTTCCAGGGAGGCGGGGTGCAGTGAGGGACAGTTCAGGATGGACTGTGAAACAGTGTCTGTTGGTGTGTTCCAGGGTGGCGGGGTGCAGTGAGGGACAGTTCAGGATAGACTGTGAAACAGTGTCTGTTGGTGTGCTCCAGGGTGGCGGGCTGCAGTGAGGGACAGTTCAGGATGGACCGTGAAACAGCGTCTGTTGATGTGTTCCAGGGTGGCGGGGTGCAGTGAGGGACAGTTCAGCATGGACTGTGAAACAGTGTCTGTTGGTGTGTTCCAGGGTGGCGGGGTGCAGTGAGGGACAGTTCAGGATGGACTGTGAAACAGTGTCTGTTGTTGTGTTCCAGGGTGGCGGGGTGCAGTGAGGGACAGTTCAGGATGGACCGTGAATCAGTGTCTGTTGGTCTGTTCCAGGGTGGCGGGGTGCAGTGAGGGACAGTTCCGGATGGACTGTGAAACTGTGTCTGTTGGTGTGTTCCAGGGTGGCGGGGTGCAGTGAGGGACAGTTCAGAATGGACTGTGAAACAGTGTCTGTTGGTCTGTTCCAGGGTGGCGGGGTGCAGTGAGGGACAGTTCCGGATGGACTGTGAAACTGTGTCTGTTGGTCTGTTCCAGGGTGGCGGGGTGCAGTGAAGGACAGTTCAGGATGGGCCGTGAAACAGTGTCTGTTGGTGTGTTACAGGGTGGCCGGGTGCAGTGAGGGACAGTTCAGGATGGAATGTGAAACAGTGTCTGTTGGTGTGTTCCAGGGTGGCGGGGTGCAGTGAGGGACAGTTCAGGATTGACTGTGAAACAGTGTCTGTTGGTGTGTTCCAGGGTCGCGGGGTGCAGTGAGGGACAGTTCAGGATGGAATGTGAAACAGCGCCTGTTGGTGTGTTCCAGGGTGGCGGGGTGCAGTGAGGGACAGTTCAGTATCAACTGTGAAACAGTGTCTGTGGGTGTGTTCCAGGGTGGCGGGGTGCAGTGAGGGACAGTTCAGGATGGACCGTGAAACAGTGCCTGTTGGTGTGTTCCAGGGTGGCGGGGTGCAGTGAGGGACAGTTCAGGATGGACTGTGAAACAGTGTCTGTTGGTGTGTTCCAGGGTGGCGGGGTGCAGTGAGGGACAGTTCAGGATGGACTGCGAAACTGTGCTTGTTGGTGTGTTCCAGGGTGGCGGGGTGAAGTGAGGGACAGTTCAGGATGGACTGTGAAACTCTGTCTGTTGGTGTGTTCCAGGGTGGCGGGGTGCAGTGAGGGACAGTTCAGGATGGACTGTGAAACAGTGTTTGTTGGTTTGTTCCAGGGTGGCAGGGTGCAGTGAGGGACAGTTCAGGATGGACTGTGAAACAGCGTCTGTTGGTGTGTTCCAGGGTGGCGGGGTGCAGTGAGGGACAGTTCAGGATGGACCGTGATACAGTGCCTGTTGGTGTGTTCCAGGGTGGCGGGGTGCGGTGAGGGACAGTTCAGGATGGACCATGAAACAGTGTCTGCTGGTGTGTTCCAGGGTGGCGGGGTGCAGTGAGGCACAGTTCAGGATGGACTGTGGAGCAGTGTCTGTTGGTGTGTTCCAGGGTGGAGGGGTGCAGTGAGGGACAGTTCAGGATGGACTGAGAAACAGTGTCTGTTGGTGCGCTCCAGGGTGGCGGGGTGCAGTGAGGGACAGTTCAGGATGGACCGTGAAACAGCGTCTGTTGATGTGTTCCAGGGTGGCGGGTTGCAGTGAGGGACAGTTCAGCATGGACTGTGAAACAGTGTCTGTTGGTGTGTTCCAGTGTGGCGGGGTGCAGTGAGGGACAGTTCAGGATGGACTGTGAAACAGTGTCTGTTGTTGTGTTCCAGGGTGGCGGGGTGCAGTGAGGGACAGTTCAGGATGGACCGTGAATCAGTGTCTGTTCCAGGGTGGCGGGGTGCAGTGAGGGACAGTTCAGAATGGACTGTGAAACAGTGTCTGTTGGTCTGTTCCAGGGTGGCGGGGTGCAGTGAGGGACAGTTCCGGATGGACTGTGAAACTGTGTCTGTTGGTCTGTTCCAGGGTGGCGGGGTGCAGTGAAGGACAGTTCAGGATGGACTGTGAAACAGTGTCTGTTGTTGTGTTACAGGGTGGCGGGGTGCAGTGAGGGACAGTTCAGGATGGACCGTGAATCAGTGTCTGTTGGTGTGTTACAGGGTGGCCGGGTGCAGTGAGGGACAGTTCAGGATGGACCGTGAATCAGTGTCTGTTGGTGTGTTACAGGGTGGCCGGGTGCAGTGAGGGACAGTTCAGGATGGAATGTGAAACAGTGTCTGTTGGTGTGTTCCAGGGTGGCGGGGTGCAGTGAGGGACAGTTCAGGATGGACTGTGAAACAGTGTCTGTTGTTGTGTTCCAGGGTGGCGGGGTGCAGTGAGGGACAGTTCAGGATGGACCGTGAATCAGTGTCTGTTGGTCTGTTCCAGGGTGGCGGGGTGCAGTGAGGGACAGTTCCGGATGGACTGTGAAACTGTGTCTGTTGGTGTGTTCCAGGGTGGCGGGGTGCAGTGAGGGACAGTTCAGAATGGACTGTGAAACAGTGTCTGTTGGTCTGTTCCAGGGTGGCGGGGTGCAGTGAGGGACAGTTCCGGATGGACTGTGAAACTGTGTCTGTTGGTCTGTTCCAGGGTGGCGGGGTGCAGTGAAGGACAGTTCAGGATGGGCCGTGAAACAGTGTCTGTTGGTCTGTTCCAGGGTGGCGGGGTGCAGTGAGGGACAGTTCCGGATGGACTGTGAAACAGTGTCTGTTGGTCTGTTCCAGGGTGGCCGGGTGCAGTGAAGGACTGTTCAGGATGGAATGTGAAACAGTGTCTGTTGGTGTGTTCCAGGGTGGCGGGGTGCAGTGAGGGACAGTTCAGGATTGACTGTGAAACAGTGTCTGTTGGTGTGTTCCAGGGTCGCGGGGTGCAGTGAGGGACAGTTCAGGATGGAATGTGAAACAGCGCCTGTTGGTGTGTTCCAGGGTGGCGGGGTGCAGTGAGGGACAGTTCAGGATTGACTGTGAAACAGTGTCTGTTGGTGTGTTCCAGGGTCGCGGGGTGCAGTGAGGGACAGTTCAGGATGGAATGTGAAACAGCGCCTGTTGGTGTGTTCCAGGGTGGCGGGGTGCAGTGAGGGACAGTTCAGGATGGACTGTGAAACAGTGTCTCTTGTTGTGTTCCAGGGTGGCGGGGTGCAGTGAGGGACAGTTCAGTATCAACTGTGAAACAGTGTCTGTGGGTGTGTTCCAGGGTGGCGGGGTGCAGTGAGGGACAGTTCAGGATGGACCGTGAAACAGTGCCTGTTGGTGTGTTCCAGGGTGGCGGGGTGCAGTGAGGGACAGTTCAGGATGGACTGTGAAACAGTGTCTGTTGGTGTGTTCCAGGGTGGCGGGGTGCAGTGAGGGACAGTTCAGGATGGACTGCGAAACTGTGCTTGTTGGTGTGTTCCAGGGTGGCGGGGTGAAGTGAGGGACAGTTCAGGATGGACTGTGAAACTCTGTCTGTTGGTGTGTTCCAGGGTGGCGGGGTGCAGTGAGGGACAGTTCAGGATGGACTGTGAAACAGTGTTTGTTGGTTTGTTCCAGGGTGGCAGGGTGCAGTGAGGGACAGTTCAGGATGGACTGTGAAACTGCGTCTGTTGGTGTGTTCCAGGGTGGCGGGGTGCAGTGAGGGACAGTTCAGGATGGACCGTGATACAGTGCCTGTTGGTGTGTTCCAGGGTGGCGGGGTGCGGTGAGGGACAGTTCAGGATGGACCATGAAACAGTGTCTGCTGGTGTGTTCCAGGGTGGCGGGGTGCAGTGAGGCACAGTTCAGGATGGACTGTGGAGCAGTGTCTGTTGGTGTGTTCCAGGGTGGAGGGGTGCAGTGAGGGACAGTTCAGGATGGACTGAGAAACAGTGTCTGTTGGTGCGCTCCAGGGTGGCGGGGTGCAGTGAGGGACAGTTCAGGATGGACCGTGAAACAGCGTCTGTTGATGTGTTCCAGGGTGGCGGGTTGCAGTGAGGGACAGTTCAGCATGGACTGTGAAACAGTGTCTGTTGGTGTGTTCCAGTGTGGCGGGGTGCAGTGAGGGACAGTTCAGGATGGACTGTGAAACAGTGTCTGTTGTTGTGTTCCAGGGTGGCGGGGTGCAGTGAGGGACAGTTCAGGATGGACCGTGAATCAGTGTCTGTTCCAGGGTGGCGGGGTGCAGTGAGGGACAGTTCAGAATGGACTGTGAAACAGTGTCTGTTGGTCTGTTCCAGGGTGGCGGGGTGCAGTGAGGGACAGTTCCGGATGGACTGTGAAACTGTGTCTGTTGGTCTGTTCCAGGGTGGCGGGGTGCAGTGAAGGACAGTTCAGGATGGGCCGTGAAACAGTGTCTGTTGGTGTGTTCCAGGGTGGCGGGGTGCAGTGAGGGACAGTTCAGGATTGACTGTGAAACAGTGTCTGTTGGTGTGTTCCAGGGTCGCGGGGTGCAGTGAGGGACAGTTCAGGATGGAATGTGAAACAGCGCCTGTTGGTGTGTTCCAGGGTGGCGGGGTGCAGTGAGGGACAGTTCAGGATGGACTGTGAAACAGTGTCTCTTGTTGTGTTCCAGGGTGGCGGGGTGCAGTGAGGGACAGTTCAGTATCAACTGTGAAACAGTGTCTGTGGGTGTGTTCCAGGGTGGCGGGGTGCAGTGAGGGACAGTTCAGGATGGACCGTGAAACAGTGCCTGTTGGTGTGTTCCAGGGTGGCGGGGTGCAGTGAGGGACAGTTCAGGATGGACTGTGAAACAGTGTCTGTTGGTGTGTTCCAGGGTGGCGGGGTGCAGTGAGGGACAGTTCAGGATGGACTGCGAAACTGTGCTTGTTGGTGTGTTCCAGGGTGGCGGGGTGAAGTGAGGGACAGTTCAGGATGGACTGTGAAACTCTGTCTGTTGGTGTGTTCCAGGGTGGCGGGGTGCAGTGAGGGACAGTTCAGGATGGACTGTGAAACAGTGTTTGTTGGTTTGTTCCAGGGTGGCAGGGTGCAGTGAGGGACAGTTCAGGATGGACTGTGAAACAGCGTCTGTTGGTGTGTTCCAGGGTGGCGGGGTGCAGTGAGGGACAGTTCAGGATGGACCGTGATACAGTGCCTGTTGGTGTGTCCCAGGGTGGCGGGGTGCGATGAGGGACAGTTCAGGATGGACCATGAAACAGTGTCTGCTGGTGTGTTCCAGGGTGGCGGGGTGCAGTGAGGCACAGTTCAGGATGGACTGTGAAACAGTGTCTGTTGTTGTGTTCCAGGGTGGCGGGGTGCAGTGAGGGACAGTTCAGGATGGACCGTGAATCAGTGTCTGTTCCAGGGTGGCGGGGTGCAGTGAGGGACAGTTCCGGATGGACTGTGAAACTGTGTCTGTTGGTGTGTTCCAGGGTGGCGGGGTGCAGTGAGGGACAGTTCAGGATGGACCGTGAATCAGTGTCTGTTGGTCTGTTCCAGGGTGGCGGGGTGCAGTGAGGGACAGTTCAGAATGGACTGTGAAACAGTGTCTGTTGGTCTGTTCCAGGGTGGCGGGGTGCAGTGAGGGACAGTTCCGGATGGACTGTGAAACTGTGTCTGTTGGTCTGTTCCAGGGTGGCGGGGTGCAGTGAAGGACAGTTCAGGATGGGCCGTGAAACAGTGTCTGTTGGTCTGTTCCAGGGTGGCGGGGTGCAGTGAGGGACATTTCAGGATGGAATGTGAAACAGTGTCTGTTGGTGTGTTCCAGGGTCGCGGGGTGCAGTGAGGGACAGTTCAGGATGGAATGTGAAACAGCGCCTGTTGGTGTGTTCCAGGGTGGCGGGGTGCAGTGAGGGACAGTTCAGGATGGACTGTGAAACAGTGTCTCTTGTTGTGTTCCAGGCTGGCGGGGTGCAGTGAGGGACAGTTCAGGATGGACCGTGAAACAGTGTCTGTGGGTGTGTTCCAGGGTGGCGGGGTGCAGTGAGGGACAGTTCAGGATGGACCGTGAAACAGTGTCTGTTGGTGTGTTCCAGGGAGGCGGGGTGCAGTGAGGGACAGTTCAGGATGGACTGTGAAAAAGTGTCTGTTGGTGTGTTCCAGGGTGGCGGGGTGCAGTGAGGGACAGTTCAGGATGAACCGTGAAACAATGTCTGTTGGTGTGTTCCAGGGTGGCGGGGTGCAGTGAGGGACAGTTCAGGATGGACTGTGAAACAGTATCTGTTGGTGTGTTGCAGGGTGGCGGGGTGCAGTGAGGAACAGTTCAGAATGGACTGTGAAACAGTGTCTTTTGGTGTGTTCCAGGGTGGCGGAGTGCAGTGAGAGACAGTTCAGGTTGGACCGTGAAACAGTGTCTGTTGGTGTGTTCCAGGGTGGCGTGGTGAAGTGAGGGACAGTTCAGGATGGACTGTGAAACAGTGTCTGTTGGTGTGTTCCAGGGTGGCGGGGTGCAGTGAGAGTCACTTCAGGATGGTCTGTGAAGAAGTGTCTGTTGGTGTGTTCCCGTGTGGCGGGGTGCAGTGAGTGACAGTTCAGGATGAACCGTGAAACAATGTCTGTTGGTGTGTTCCAGGGTGGCGGGGTGCAGTGAGGGACAGTTCAGTATGGACTGTGAAACAGTGTCTGTTGGTGTTCCAGGGTGGCGGGGTGCAGTGAGGGACAGTTCAGTATGGACTGTGAAACAGTGTCTGTTGGTGTGTTCTAGGGTGGCGGTGTGCAGTAAGGGACAGTTCAGGATGGACTGTGAAACAGCGTCTGTTGGTGTGTTCCAGGGTGGCGGTGTGCAGTGAGGGACAGTTCAGGATGGATTGTGAAACAGTGTCTGTTGGTGTGTTCCAGGGTGGCGGGGTGCAGTGAGGGACAGTTCAGGATGAACCGTGAAACAATGTCTGTTGGAGTGTTCCGGGGTGGCGGGGTGCAGTGAGGGACAGCTCAGGATGAACCGTGAAACAGTGTCTGTTGGTGTGTTCCAGGGTGGCGGGGTGCAGTGAGGGACAGTTCAGTATCGACTGTGAAACAGTGTCTGTTGGTGTGTTCCAGGGTTTCAGGGTGCAGTGAGGGACAGTTCAGGATGAACCGTGAAACGGTGTCTGTTGGTGTGTTCCAGGGTGGCGGGGTGCAGTGACGGACAGTTCAGTATCGACTGTGAAACAGTGTCTGTTGGTGTATTCCAGGGTGGCAGGGTGCAGTGAGGGACAGTTCAGGATGGACCGTGAAACAGTGTCTGTTGGTGTGTTCCAGGGTGGCGGGGTGCAGTGAGGGACAGTTCAGGTTGGACCGTGAAACAGCTTCTGTTGGTGTGTTCCAGGGTGGCGGGGTGCAGTGAGGGACAGTTCAGTATGTACCGTGAAACAGTGTCTGTTGGTGTGTTCCAGGGTGGCGGGGTGCAGTGAGGGACAGTTCAGGATGGACCGTGAAACAGTGCCTGTTGGTGTGTTCCAGGGTGGCGGGGTGCAGTGAGGGACAGTTCAGGATGGACCGTGAAACAGTGTCTGTTGGTGTGTTCCAGGGTGGCGGGGTGCAGTGAGGCACAGTTCAGGATGGACTGTGGAGCAGTGTCTGTTGGTGTGTTCCAGGGTGGCGGGGTGCAGTGAGGGACAGTTCACGATGGACTGTGAAACAGTGTCTGTAGGTTTGTACCACGGTGGCGGGGTGCAGTGAGGGACAGTTCAGGATGGACCGTGAAGCAGTGTCTGTTGGTGTGTTCCAGGGTGGCGGGGTTCAGTGAGGGACAGTTCAGGAAGGACCATGAAGCAGTGTCTGTTGGTGTGTACCAGGGTGGCGGGGTTCAGTGAGGGACTGTTCAGGATGGACTGTGAAACAGTGTCTGTTGGTGTGTTCCAGGGTCGCGGGGTGCAGTGAGGGACAGTTCAGGATGGACTGTGAAACAACGCCTGTTAGTGTGTTCCAGGGTGGCGGGGTGCAGTGAGGGACAGTTCAGGATGGACTGTGAAACAGTGTCTGTTGTTGTGTTCCAGGGTGGCGGGGTGCAGTGAGGGACAGTTCAGGATGGACCGTGAATCAGTGTCTGTTGGTCTGTTCCAGGGTGGCGGGGTGCAGTGAGGGACAGTTCCGGATGGACTGTGAAACTGTGTCTGTTGGTGTGTTCCAGGGTGGCGGGGTGCAGTGAGGGACAGTTCAGGATGGACCGGGAAACAGTGCCTGTTGGTGTGTTCCAGGGTGGCGGGGTGCAGTGAAGGACTGTTCAGGATGGACCGGGAAACAGTGTCTGTTGGTGTGTTACAGGGTGGCCGGGTGCAGTGAGGGACAGTTCAGGATGGAATGTGAAACAGTGTCTGTTGGTGTGTTCCAGGGTGGCGGGGTGCAGTGAGGGACAGTTCAGGATTGACTGTGAAACAGTGTCTTTTGGTGTGTTCCAGGGTCGCGGGGTGCAGTGAGGGACAGTTCAGGATGGACTGTGAAACAGCGCCTGTTGGTGTGTTCCAGGGTGGCGGGGTGCAGTGAGGGACTGTTCAGTATCGACTGTGAAACAGTGTCTGTGGGTGTGTTCCAGGGTGGCGGGGTGCAGTGAGGGACAGTTCAGGTTGGACCGTGAAACAGCTTCTGTTGGTGTGTTCCAGGGTGGCGGGGTGCAGTGAGGGACAGTTCAGTATGGACCGTGAAACAGTGTCTGTTGGTGTGTTCCAGGGTGGCGGGGTGCAGTGAGGGACAGTTCAGGATGGACCGTGAAACAGTGCCTGTTGGTGTGTTCCAGGGTGGCGGGGTGCAGTGAGGGACAGTTCAGGATGGACCGTGAAACAGTGTCTGTTGGTGTGTTCCAGGGTGGCGGGGTGCAGTGAGGCACAGTTCAGGATGGACTGTGGAGCAGTGTCTGTTGGTGTGTTCCAGGGTGGCGGGGTGCAGTGAGGGACAGTTCACGATGGACTGTGAAACAGTGTCTGTAGGTTTGTACCACGGTGGCGGGGTGCAGTGAGGGACAGTTCAGGATGGACCGTGAAGCAGTGTCTGTTGGTGTGTTCCAGGGTGGCGGGGTTCAGTGAGGGACAGTTCAGGAAGGACCATGAAGCAGTGTCTGTTGGTGTGTACCAGGGTGGCGGGGTTCAGTGAGGGACTGTTCAGGATGGACTGTGAAACAGTGTCTGTTGGTGTGTTCCAGGGTCGCGGGGTGCAGTGAGGGACAGTTCAGGATGGACTGTGAAACAACGCCTGTTAGTGTGTTCCAGGGTGGCGGGGTGCAGTGAGGGACAGTTCAGGATGGACTGTGAAACAGTGTCTGTTGTTGTGTTCCAGGGTGGCGGGGTGCAGTGAGGGACAGTTCAGGATGGACCGGGAAACAGTGCCTGTTGGTGTGTTCCAGGGTGGCGGGGTGCAGTGAAGGACTGTTCAGGATGGACCGGGAAACAGTGTCTGTTGGTGTGTTACAGGGTGGCCGGGTGCAGTGAGGGACAGTTCAGGATGGAATGTGAAACAGTGTCTGTTGGTGTGTTCCAGGGTGGCGGGGTGCAGTGAGGGACAGTTCAGGATTGACTGTGAAACAGTGTCTTTTGGTGTGTTCCAGGGTCGCGGGGTGCAGTGAGGGACAGTTCAGGATGGACTGTGAAACAGCGCCTGTTGGTGTGTTCCAGGGTGGCGGGGTGCAGTGAGGGACTGTTCAGTATCGACTGTGAAACAGTGTCTGTGGGTGTGTTCCAGGGTGGCGGGGTGCAGTGAGGGACAGTTCAGGATGGACCGTGAAACAGTGCCTGTTGGTGTGTTCCAGGGTGGCGGGGTGCAGTGAGGGACAGTTCAGGATGGACTGTGAAACAGTGTCTGTTGGTGTGTTCCAGGGTGGCGGGGTGCAGTGAGGGACAGTTCAGGATGGACTGCGAAACTGTGCTTGTTGGTGTGTTCCAGGGTGGCGGGGTGCAGTGAGGGACAGTTCAGGATGGACTGTGAAACTGTGTCTGTTGGTGTGTTCCAGGGTGCCGGGGTGCAGTGAGGGACAGTTCAGGATGGACTGTGAAACAGTGTTTGTTGGTTTGTTCCAGGGTGGCAGGGTGCAGTGAGGGACAGTTCAGGATGGACTGTGAAACAGCGTCTGTTGGTGTGTTCCAGGGTGGCGGGGTGCAGTGAGGGACAGTTCAGGATGGACTGTGAAACACTGTTGGTCTGTTCCAGGGTGGCGGGGTGCAGTGAGGGACAGTTCAGGATGGACTGTGAAACAGTGCCTGTTGTTTTGTTCCAGGGTGGCGGGGTGCAGTGAGGGACAGTTCAGGATGGACCGTGAAACAGTGTCTGTTGGTCTGTTCCAGGGTGGCGGGGTGCAGTGAGGGACAGTTCAGGATGGACTGTGAAACAGTGCCTGTTGTTGTGTTCCAGGGTGGCGGGGTGCAGTGAGGGACATTTCAGGATGGACCGTGAAACAGTGTCTGTTGGTCTGTTCCAGTAAGGCGGGGTGAAGAGAGGGACAGCTCAGGATGAACCGTGAAACAGTTTCTGTTGGTGTGTTCCAGGGTGGCCGGATGCAGTGAGGGACAGTTCAGTATGGACTGTGAAACAGTGTCTGTTGGTATGTTCTAGGGTGGCGGGGTGCAGTGAGAGACAGTTCAGGATGGACTGTGAAACAGTGTCTGTTGGTGTGTTCCAGGGTGGCGGGGTGCAGTGAGGTACAGTTCAGAATGGACTGTGAAACATTGTCTGTTGGTGTGTTCCAGGGTGGCGGGGTGCAGTGAGAGTCACTTCAGGATGGTCTGTGAAGAAGTGTCTGTTGGTGTGTTCCAGGGTGGCGGGGTGCAGTGAGGGACAGTTCAGAATGGACTGTGAAGAAGTGTCTGTTGATGTGTTCCAGGGTGGCGGGGTGCAGTGAGAGACAGTTCAGAATGGACTGTGAAACAGTGTCTGTTGGTGTGTTGCAGGGTGGCGGGGTGCAGTGAGGGACAGTTCAGAATGGACTGTGAAACAGTGTCTGTTTGTGTGTTCCCAGGTGGCGGAGTGCAGTGAGAGACAGTTCAGGTTGGACCGTGAAACAGTGTCTGTTGGTGTGTTCCAGGGTGGCGGGGTGCAGTGAGGGACAGTTCAGGTTGGACCGTGAAACAGCTTCTGTTGGTGTGTTCCAGGGTGGCGGGGTGCAGTGAGGGACAGTTCAGGATGGACCGTGAAACAATGCCTGTTGGTGTGTTCCAGGGTGGCGGGGTGCAGTGAGGGACAGTTCAGGATGGACCATGAAACAATGTCTGTTGGTGTGTTCCAGGGTGGCGGGGTGCAGTGAGGCACAGTTCAGGATGGACTGTGGAGCAGTGTCTGTTGGTGTGTTCCAGGGTGGCGGGGTGCAGTGAGGGACAGTTCATAATGGACTGTGAAACAGTGTCTGTTGGTTTGTTCCAGGGTGGCAGGGTGCAGTGAGGGACAGTTCAGGATGAACTGTGAAACGGTGTCTGTTGGTGTGTTCCAGGTTGGCGGGGTGCAGTGAGAGACAGTTCAGGATGGACTGTGAAATAGTGTCTGTTGGTGTGTTCCAGGGTGGCGGGGTGAAGTGAGGGACAGTTCACGATGGACTGTGAAACACTGTTGGTCTGTTCCAGGGTGGCGGGGTGCAGTGAGGGACAGTTCAGGATGGACTGTGAAACAGTGTCTGTTGGTGTGTTCCAGGGTGGCAGGGTGCAGTGAGGGACAGTTCAGGATGGACCGTGAAACAGTGTCTGTTGGTGTGTTCCAGGGTGGCGGGGTGCAGTGAGGGACAGTTCAGGTTGGACCGTGAAACAGCTTCTGTTGGTGTGTTCCAGGGTGGCGGGGTGCAGTGAGGGACAGTTCAGTATGGACCGTGAAACAGTGTCTGTTGGTGTGTTCCAGGGTGGCGGGGTGCAGTGAGGGACAGTTCAGGATGGACCGTGAAACAGTGCCTGTTGGTGTGTTCCAGGGTGGCGGGGTGCGGTGAGGGACAGTTCAGGATGGACCATGAAACAGTGTCTGCTGGTGTGTTCCAGGGTGGCGGGGTGCAGTGAGGCACAGTTCAGGATGGACTGTGGAGCAGTGTCTGTTGGTGTGTTCCAGGGTGGCGGGGTGCAGTGAGGGACAGTTCAGGATGGACTGTGAAACAGTGTCTGTTGGTGTGCTCCAGGGTGGCGGGGTGCAGTGAGGGACAGTTCAGGATGGACCGTGAAACAACGTCTGTTGATGTGTTCCAGGGTGGCGGGGTGCAGTGAGGGACAGTTAAGCATGGACTGTGAAACAGTGTCTGTTGATGTGTTCCAGGGTGGCGGGGTGCAGTGAGGGACAGTTCAGGATGGACTGTGAAACAGTGTCTGTTGTTGTGTTCCAGGGTGGCGGGGTGCAGTGAGGGACAGTTCAGGATGGACCGTGAATCAGTGTCTGTTCCAGGGTGGCGGGGTGCAGTGAGGGACAGTTCCGGATGGACTGTGAAACTGTGTCTGTTGGTGTGTTCCAGGGTGGCGGGGTGCAGTGAGGGACAGTTCAGAATGGACTGTGAAACAGTGTCTGTTGGTCTGTTCCAGGGTGGCGGGGTGCAGTGAGGGACAGTTCCGGATGGACTGTGAAACTGTGTCTGTTGGTCTGTTCCAGGGTGGCTGGGTGCAGTGAGGGACAGTTCAGGATGGACTGTGAAACTGTGTCTGTTGGTCTGTTCCAGGGTGGCGGGGTGCAGTGAAGGACAGTTCAGGATGGAATGTGAAACAGTGTCTGTTGGTGTGTTCCAGGGTGGCGGGGTGCAGTGAGGGACAGTTCAGGATTGACTGTGAAACAGTGTCTGTTGGTGTGTTCCAGGGTCGCGGGGTGCAGTGAGGGACAGTTCAGGATGGAATGTGAAACAGCGCCTGTTGGTGTGTTCCAGGGTGGCGGGGTGCAGTGAGGGACAGTTCAGGATGGACCGTGAAACAGTGTCTGTGGGTGTGTTCCAGGGTGGCGGGGTGCAGTGAGGGACAGTTCAGGATGGACCGTGAAACAGTGTCTGTGGGTGTGTTCCAGGGAGGCGGGGTGCGGTGAGGGACAGTTCAGGATGGACTGTGAAACAGTGTCTGTTGGTGTGTTCCAGGGTGGCGGGGTGCAGTGAGGGACAGTTCAGGATGGACTGTGAAACAGTGTCTGTTGGTGTGCTCCAGGGTGGCTGGGTGCAGTGATGGACAGTTCAGGATGGACCGTGAAACAGCGTCTGTTGATGTGTTCCAGGGTGGCGGGGTGCAGTGAGGGACAGTTCAGCATGGACTGTGAAACAGTGTCTGTTGGTGTGTTCCAGGGTGGCGGGGTGCAGTGAGGTACAGTTCAGGATGGACCGTGAATCAGTGTCTGTTGGTCTGTTCCAGGGTGGCGGGGTGCAGTGAGGGACAGTTCCGGATGGACTGTGAAACTGTGTCTGTTGGTGTGTTCCAGGGTGGCGGGGTGCAGTGAGGGACAGTTCAGAATGGACTGTGAAACAGTGTCTGTTGGTCTGTTCCAGGGTGGCGGGGTGCAGTGAGGGACAGTTCCGGATGGACTGTGAAACTGTGTCTGTTGGTCTGTTCCAGGGTGGCGGGGTGCAGTGAAGGACAGTCCAGGATGGGCCGTGAAACAGTGTCTGTTGGTGTGTTACAGGGTGGCGGGGTGCAGTGAGGGACAGTTCAGGATTGACTGTGAAACAGTGTCTGTTTGTGTGTTCCAGGGTCGCGGGGTGCAGTGAGGGACAGTTCAGGATGGAATGTGAAACAGCGCCTGTTGGTGTGTTCCAGGGTGGCGGGGTGCAGTGAGGGACAGTTCAGGATGGACTGTGAAACAGTGTCTCTTGTTGTGTTCCAGGGTGGCGGGGTGCAGTGAGGGACAGTTCAGTATCAACTGTGAAACAGTGTCTGTGGGTGTGTTCCAGGGTGGCGGGGTGCAGTGAGGGACAGTTCAGGATGGACCGTGAAACAGTGCCTGTTGGTGTGTTCCAGGGTGGCGGGGTGCAGTGAGGGACAGTTCAGGATGGACTGTGAAACAGTGTCTGTTGGTGTGTTCCAGGGTGGCGGGGTGCAGTGAGGGACAGTTCAGGATGGACTGTGAAACTGTGTCTGTTGGTGTGTTCCAGGGTGGCGGGGTGCAGTGAGGGACAGTTCAGGATGGACTGTGAAACAGTGTTTGTTGGTTTGTTCCAGGGTGGCAGGGTGCAGTGAGGGACAGTTCAGGATGGACTGTGAAACAGCGTCTGTTGGTGTGTTCCAGGGTGGCGGGGTGAAGTGAGGCACAGTTCAGGATGGACTGTGGAGCAGTGTCTGTTGGTGTGTTCCAGGGTGGCGGGGTGCAGTGAGGGACAGTTCAGGATGGACTGTGAAACAGTGTTTGTTGGTGTGTTCCAGGGTGGCGGGGTGCAGTGAGGGACAGTTCAGGATGGACCATGAAACAGTGTCTGCTGGTGTGTTCCAGGGTGGCGGGGTGCAGTGAGGCACAGTTCAGGATGGACTGTGGAGCAGTGTCTGTTGGTGTGTTCCAGGGTGGCGGGGTGCAGTGAGGGACAGTTCAGGATGGACTGTGAAACAGTGTCTGTTGGTGTGCTCCAGGGTGGCGGGGTGCAGTGAGGGACAGTTCAGGATGGACCGTGAAACAGCGTCTGTTGATGTGTTCCAGGGTGGCGGGGTGCAGTGAGGGACAGTTCAGCATGGACTGTGAAACAGTGTCTGTTGGTGTGTTCCAGGGTGGCGGGGTGCAGTGAGGGACAGTTCAGGATGGACCGTGAATCAGTGTCTGTTCCAGGGTGGCGGGGTGCAGTGAGGGACAGTTCCGGATGGACTGTGAAACTGTGTCTGTTGGTGTGTTCCAGGGTGGCGGGGTGCAGTGAGGGACAGTTCAGAATGGACTGTGAAACAGTGTCTGTTGGTCTGTTCCAGGGTGGCGGGGTGCAGTGAGGGACAGTTCCGGATGGACTGTGAAACTGTGTCTGTTGGTCTGTTCCAGGGTGGCGGGGTGCAGTGAAGGACAGTTCAGGATGGGCCGTGAAACAGTGTCTGTTGGTGTGTTACAGTGTGGCCGGGTGCAGTGAGGGACAGTTCAGGATGGAATGTGAAACAGTGTCTGTTGGTGTGTTCCAGGGTGGCGGGGTGCAGTGAGGGACAGTTCAGGATTGACTGTGAAACAGTGTCTGTTGGTGTGTTCCAGGGTCGCGGGGTGCAGTGAGGGACAGTTCAGGATGGAATGTGAAACAGCGCCTGTTGGTGTGTTCCAGGGTGGCGGGGTGCAGTGAGGGACAGTTCAGGATGGACTGTGAAACAGTGTCTGTTGGTGTGTTCCAGGGTCGCGGGGTGCAGTGAGGGACAGTTCAGGATGGAATGTGAAACAGCGCCTGTTGGTGTGTTCCAGGGTGGCGGGGTGCAGTGAGGGACAGTTCAGGATGGACTGTGAAACAGTGTCTCTTGTTGTGTTCCAGGGTGGCGGGGTGCAGTGAGGGACAGTTCAGGATGGACCGTGAAACAGTGTCTGTGGGTGTGTTCCAGGGTGGCGGGGTGCAGTGAGGGACAGTTCAGGATGGACCGTGAAACAGTGCCTGTTGGTGTGTTCCAGGGTGGCGGGGTGCAGTGAGGGACAGTTCAGGATGGTCCGTGAAACAGTGTCTGTTGGTGTGTTCCAGGGAGGCGGGGTGCAGTGAGGGACAGTTCAGGATGGACTGTGAAACAGTGTCTGTTGGTGTGTTCCAGGGTGGCGGTTTGCAGTGAGGGACAGTTCAGGATGGACTGTGAAACAGTGTCTGTTGGTGTGCTCCAGGGTGGCGGGGTGCAGTGAGGGACAGTTCAGGATGGACCGTGAAACAGCGTCTGTTGATGTGTTCCAGGGTGGCGGGGTGCAGTGAGGGACAGTTCAGCATGGACTGTGAAACAGTGTCTGTTGTTGTGTTCCAGGGTGGCGGGGTGCAGTGAGGGACAGTTCAGGATGGACCGTGAATCAGTGTCTGTTGGTCTGTTCCAGGGTGGCGGGGTGCAGTGAGGGACAGTTCCGGATGGACTGTGAAACTGTGTCTGCTGGTGTGTTCCAGGGTGGCGGGGTGCAGTGAGGGACAGTTCAGAATGGACTGTGAAACAGTGTCTGTTGGTCTGTTCCAGGGTGGCGGGGTGCAGTGAGGGACAGTTCCGGATGGACTGTGAAACTGTGTCTGTTGGTCTGTTCCAGTGTGGCGGGGTGCAGTGAAGGACAGTTCAGGATGGGCCGTGAAACAGTGTCTGTTGGTGTGTTCCAGGGTGGCGGGGTGCAGTGAGGCACAGTTCAGGATGGACTGTGGAGCAGTGTCTGTTGGTGTGTTCCAGGGTGGCGGGGTGCAGTGAGGGACAGTTCACGATGGACTGTGAAACAGTGTCTGTAGGTTTGTACCACGGTGGCGGGGTGCAGTGAGGGACAGTTCAGGATGGACCGTGAAGCAGTGTCTGTTGGTGTGTTCCAGGGTGGCGGGGTTCAGTGAGGGACATTTCAGGAAGGACCATGAAGCAGTGTCTGTTGGTGTGTACCAGGGTGGCGGGGTTCAGTGAGGGACTGTTCAGGATGGACTGTGAAACAGTGTCTGTTGGTGTGTTCCAGGGTCGCGGGGTGCAGTGAGGGACAGTTCAGGATGGACTGTGAAACAACGCCTGTTAGTGTGTTCCAGGGTGGCGGGGTGCAGTGAGGGACAGTTCAGGATGGACTGTGAAACAGTGTCTGTTGTTGTGTTCCAGGGTGGCGGGGTGCAGTGAGGGACAGTTCAGGATGGACCGTGAATCAGTGTCTGTTGGTCTGTTCCAGGGTGGCGGGGTGCAGTGAGGGACAGTTCCGGATGGACTGTGAAACTGTGTCTGTTGGTGTGTTCCAGGGTGGCGGGGTGCAGTGAGGGACAGTTCAGGATGGACCGGGAAACAGTGCCTGTTGGTGTGTTCCAGGGTGGCGGGGTGCAGTGAAGGACTGTTCAGGATGGACCGGGAAACAGTGTCTGTTGGTGTGTTACAGGGTGGCCGGGTGCAGTGAGGGACAGTTCAGGATGGAATGTGAAACAGTGTCTGTTGGTGTGTTCCAGGGTGGCGGGGTGCAGTGAGGGACAGTTCAGGATTGACTGTGAAACAGTGTCTTTTGGTGTGTTCCAGGGTCGCGGGGTGCAGTGAGGGACAGTTCAGGATGGACTGTGAAACAGCGCCTGTTGGTGTGTTCCAGGGTGGCGGGGTGCAGTGAGGGACTGTTCAGTATCGACTGTGAAACAGTGTCTGTGGGTGTGTTCCAGGGTGGCGGGGTGCAGTGAGGGACAGTTCAGGTTGGACCGTGAAACAGCTTCTGTTGGTGTGTTCCAGGGTGGCGGGGTGCAGTGAGGGACAGTTCAGTATGGACCGTGAAACAGTGTCTGTTGGTGTGTTCCAGGGTGGCGGGGTGCAGTGAGGGACAGTTCAGGATGGACCGTGAAACAGTGCCTGTTGGTGTGTTCCAGGGTGGCGGGGTGCAGTGAGGGACAGTTCAGGATGGACCGTGAAACAGTGTCTGTTGGTGTGTTCCAGGGTGGCGGGGTGCAGTGAGGCACAGTTCAGGATGGACTGTGGAGCAGTGTCTGTTGGTGTGTTCCAGGGTGGCGGGGTGCAGTGAGGGACAGTTCACGATGGACTGTGAAACAGTGTCTGTAGGTTTGTACCACGGTGGCGGGGTGCAGTGAGGGACAGTTCAGGATGGACCGTGAAGCAGTGTCTGTTGGTGTGTTCCAGGGTGGCGGGGTTCAGTGAGGGACAGTTCAGGAAGGACCATGAAGCAGTGTCTGTTGGTGTGTACCAGGGTGGCGGGGTTCAGTGAGGGACTGTTCAGGATGGACTGTGAAACAGTGTCTGTTGGTGTGTTCCAGGGTCGCGGGGTGCAGTGAGGGACAGTTCAGGATGGACTGTGAAACAACGCCTGTTAGTGTGTTCCAGGGTGGCGGGGTGCAGTGAGGGACAGTTCAGGATGGACTGTGAAACAGTGTCTGTTGTTGTGTTCCAGGGTGGCGGGGTGCAGTGAGGGACAGTTCAGGATGGACCGTGAATCAGTGTCTGTTGGTCTGTTCCAGGGTGGCGGGGTGCAGTGAGGGACAGTTCCGGATGGACTGTGAAACTGTGTCTGTTGGTGTGTTCCAGGGTGGCGGGGTGCAGTGAGGGACAGTTCAGGATGGACCGGGAAACAGTGCCTGTTGGTGTGTTCCAGGGTGGCGGGGTGCAGTGAAGGACTGTTCAGGATGGACCGGGAAACAGTGTCTGTTGGTGTGTTACAGGGTGGCCGGGTGCAGTGAGGGACAGTTCAGGATGGAATGTGAAACAGTGTCTGTTGGTGTGTTCCAGGGTGGCGGGGTGCAGTGAGGGACAGTTCAGGATTGACTGTGAAACAGTGTCTTTTGGTGTGTTCCAGGGTCGCGGGGTGCAGTGAGGGACAGTTCAGGATGGACTGTGAAACAGCGCCTGTTGGTGTGTTCCAGGGTGGCGGGGTGCAGTGAGGGACTGTTCAGTATCGACTGTGAAACAGTGTCTGTGGGTGTGTTCCAGGGTGGCGGGGTGCAGTGAGGGACAGTTCAGGATGGACCGTGAAACAGTGCCTGTTGGTGTGTTCCAGGGTGGCGGGGTGCAGTGAGGGACAGTTCAGGATGGACTGTGAAACAGTGTCTGTTGGTGTGTTCCAGGGTGGCGGGGTGCAGTGAGGGACAGTTCAGGATGGACTGCGAAACTGTGCTTGTTGGTGTGTTCCAGGGTGGCGGGGTGCAGTGAGGGACAGTTCAGGATGGACTGTGAAACTGTGTCTGTTGGTGTGTTCCAGGGTGCCGGGGTGCAGTGAGGGACAGTTCAGGATGGACTGTGAAACAGCGTCTGTTGGTGTGTTCCAGGGTGGCGGGGTGCAGTGAGGGACAGTTCAGGATGGACTGTGAAACACTGTTGGTCTGTTCCAGGGTGGCGGGGTGCAGTGAGGGACAGTTCAGGATGGACTGTGAAACAGTGCCTGTTGTTTTGTTCCAGGGTGGCGGGGTGCAGTGAGGGACAGTTCAGGATGGACCGTGAAACAGTGTCTGTTGGTCTGTTCCAGGGTGGCGGGGTGCAGTGAGGGACAGTTCAGGATGGACTGTGAAACAGTGCCTGTTGTTGTGTTCCAGGGTGGCGGGGTGCAGTGAGGGACATTTCAGGATGGACCGTGAAACAGTGTCTGTTGGTCTGTTCCAGTAAGGCGGGGTGAAGAGAGGGACAGCTCAGGATGAACCGTGAAACAGTTTCTGTTGGTGTGTTCCAGGGTGGCCGGATGCAGTGAGGGACAGTTCAGTATGGACTGTGAAACAGTGTCTGTTGGTATGTTCTAGGGTGGCGGGGTGCAGTGAGAGACAGTTCAGGATGGACTGTGAAACAGTGTCTGTTGGTGTGTTCCAGGGTGGCGGGGTGCAGTGAGGTACAGTTCAGAATGGACTGTGAAACATTGTCTGTTGGTGTGTTCCAGGGTGGCGGGGTGCAGTGAGAGTCACTTCAGGATGGTCTGTGAAGAAGTGTCTGTTGGTGTGTTCCAGGGTGGCGGGGTGCAGTGAGGGACAGTTCAGAATGGACTGTGAAGAAGTGTCTGTTGATGTGTTCCAGGGTGGCGGGGTGCAGTGAGAGACAGTTCAGAATGGACTGTGAAACAGTGTCTGTTGGTGTGTTGCAGGGTGGCGGGGTGCAGTGAGGGACAGTTCAGAATGGACTGTGAAACAGTGTCTGTTTGTGTGTTCCCAGGTGGCGGAGTGCAGTGAGAGACAGTTCAGGTTGGACCGTGAAACAGTGTCTGTTGGTGTGTTCCAGGGTGGCGGGGTGCAGTGAGGGACAGTTCAGGTTGGACCGTGAAACAGCTTCTGTTGGTGTGTTCCAGGGTGGCGGGGTGCAGTGAGGGACAGTTCAGGATGGACCGTGAAACAATGCCTGTTGGTGTGTTCCAGGGTGGCGGGGTGCAGTGAGGGACAGTTCAGGATGGACCATGAAACAATGTCTGTTGGTGTGTTCCAGGGTGGCGGGGTGCAGTGAGGCACAGTTCAGGATGGACTGTGGAGCAGTGTCTGTTGGTGTGTTCCAGGGTGGCGGGGTGCAGTGAGGGACAGTTCATAATGGACTGTGAAACAGTGTCTGTTGGTTTGTTCCAGGGTGGCAGGGTGCAGTGAGGGACAGTTCAGGATGAACTGTGAAACGGTGTCTGTTGGTGTGTTCCAGGTTGGCGGGGTGCAGTGAGAGACAGTTCAGGATGGACTGTGAAATAGTGTCTGTTGGTGTGTTCCAGGGTGGCGGGGTGAAGTGAGGGACAGTTCACGATGGACTGTGAAACACTGTTGGTCTGTTCCAGGGTGGCGGGGTGCAGTGAGGGACAGTTCAGGATGGACTGTGAAACAGTGTCTGTTGGTGTGTTCCAGGGTGGCAGGGTGCAGTGAGGGACAGTTCAGGATGGACCGTGAAACAGTGTCTGTTGGTGTGTTCCAGGGTGGCGGGGTGCAGTGAGGGACAGTTCAGGTTGGACCGTGAAACAGCTTCTGTTGGTGTGTTCCAGGGTGGCGGGGTGCAGTGAGGGACAGTTCAGTATGGACCATGAAACAGTGTCTGTTGGTGTGTTCCAGGGTGGCGGGGTGCAGTGAGGGACAGTTCAGGATGGACCGTGAAACAGTGCCTGTTGGTGTGTTCCAGGGTGGCGGGGTGCGGTGAGGGACAGTTCAGGATGGACCATGAAACAGTGTCTGCTGGTGTGTTCCAGGGTGGCGGGGTGCAGTGAGGCACAGTTCAGGATGGACTGTGGAGCAGTGTCTGTTGGTGTGTTCCAGGGTGGCGGGGTGCAGTGAGGGACAGTTCAGGATGGACTGTGAAACAGTGTCTGTTGGTGTGCTCCAGGGTGGCGGGGTGCAGTGAGGGACAGTTCAGGATGGACCGTGAAACAACGTCTGTTGATGTGTTCCAGGGTGGCGGGGTGCAGTGAGGGACAGTTCAGCATGGACTGTGAAACAGTGTCTGTTGATGTGTTCCAGGGTGGCGGGGTGCAGTGAGGGACAGTTCAGGATGGACTGTGAAACAGTGTCTGTTGTTGTGTTCCAGGGTGGCGGGGTGCAGTGAGGGACAGTTCAGGATGGACCGTGAATCAGTGTCTGTTCCAGGGTGGCGGGGTGCAGTGAGGGACAGTTCCGGATGGACTGTGAAACTGTGTCTGTTGGTGTGTTCCAGGGTGGCGGGGTGCAGTGAGGGACAGTTCAGAATGGACTGTGAAACAGTGTCTGTTGGTCTGTTCCAGGGTGGCGGGGTGCAGTGAGGGACAGTTCCGGATGGACTGTGAAACTGTGTCTGTTGGTCTGTTCCAGGGTGGCTGGGTGCAGTGAGGGACAGTTCAGGATGGACTGTGAAACTGTGTCTGTTGGTCTGTTCCAGGGTGGCGGGGTGCAGTGAAGGACAGTTCAGGATGGAATGTGAAACAGTGTCTGTTGGTGTGTTCCAGGGTGGCGGGGTGCAGTGAGGGACAGTTCAGGATTGACTGTGAAACAGTGTCTGTTGGTGTGTTCCAGGGTCGCGGGGTGCAGTGAGGGACAGTTCAGGATGGAATGTGAAACAGCGCCTGTTGGTGTGTTCCAGGGTGGCGGGGTGCAGTGAGGGACAGTTCAGGATGGACCGTGAGACAGTGTCTGTGGGTGTGTTCCAGGGTGGCGGGGTGCAGTGAGGGACAGTTCAGGATGGACCGTGAAACAGTGTCTGTGGGTGTGTTCCAGGGAGGCGGGGTGCGGTGAGGGACAGTTCAGGATGGACTGTGAAACAGTGTCTGTTGGTGTGTTCCAGGGTGGCGGGGTGCAGTGAGGGACAGTTCAGGATGGACTGTGAAACAGTGTCTGTTGGTGTGCTCCAGGGTGGCTGGGTGCAGTGATGGACAGTTCAGGATGGACCGTGAAACAGCGTCTGTTGATGTGTTCCAGGGTGGCGGGGTGCAGTGAGGGACAGTTCAGCATGGACTGTGAAACAGTGTCTGTTGGTGTGTTCCAGGGTGGCGGGGTGCAGTGAGGTACAGTTCAGGATGGACCGTGAATCAGTGTCTGTTGGTCTGTTCCAGGGTGGCGGGGTGCAGTGAGGGACAGTTCCGGATGGACTGTGAAACTGTGTCTGTTGGTGTGTTCCAGGGTGGCGGGGTGCAGTGAGGGACAGTTCAGAATGGACTGTGAAACAGTGTCTGTTGGTCTGTTCCAGGGTGGCGGGGTGCAGTGAGGGACAGTTCCGGATGGACTGTGAAACTGTGTCTGTTGGTCTGTTCCAGGGTGGCGGGGTGCAGTGAAGGACAGTCCAGGATGGGCTGTGAAACAGTGTCTGTTGGTGTGTTACAGGGTGGCGGGGTGCAGTGAGGGACAGTTCAGGATTGACTGTGAAACAGTGTCTGTTTGTGTGTTCCAGGGTCGCGGGGTGCAGTGAGGGACAGTTCAGGATGGAATGTGAAACAGCGCCTGTTGGTGTGTTCCAGGGTGGCGGGGTGCAGTGAGGGACAGTTCAGGATGGACTGTGAAACAGTGTCTCTTGTTGTGTTCCAGGGTGGCGGGGTGCAGTGAGGGACAGTTCAGTATCAACTGTGAAACAGTGTCTGTGGGTGTGTTCCAGGGTGGCGGGGTGCAGTGAGGGACAGTTCAGGATGGACCGTGAAACAGTGCCTGTTGGTGTGTTCCAGGGTGGCGGGGTGCAGTGAGGGACAGTTCAGGATGGACTGTGAAACAGTGTCTGTTGGTGTGTTCCAGGGTGGCGGGGTGCAGTGAGGGACAGTTCAGGATGGACTGTGAAACTGTGTCTGTTGGTGTGTTCCAGGGTGGCGGGGTGCAGTGAGGGACAGTTCAGGATGGACTGTGAAACAGTGTTTGTTGGTTTGTTCCAGGGTGGCAGGGTGCAGTGAGGGACAGTTCAGGATGGACTGTGAAACAGCGTCTGTTGGTGTGTTCCAGGGTGGCGGGGTGCAGTGAGGCACAGTTCAGGATGGACTGTGGAGCAGTGTCTGTTGGTGTGTTCCAGGGTGGCGGGGTGCAGTGAGGGACAGTTCAGGATGGACTGTGAAACAGTGTTTGTTGGTGTGTTCCAGGGTGGCGGGGTGCAGTGAGGGACAGTTCAGGATGGACCATGAAACAGTGTCTGCTGGTGTGTTCCAGGGTGGCGGGGTGCAGTGAGGCACAGTTCAGGATGGACTGTGGAGCAGTGTCTGTTGGTGTGTTCCAGGGTGGCGGGGTGCAGTGAGGGACAGTTCAGGATGGACTGTGAAACAGTGTCTGTTGGTGTGCTCCAGGGTGGCGGGGTGCAGTGAGGGACAGTTCAGGATGGACCGTGAAACAGCGTCTGTTGATGTGTTCCAGGGTGGCGGGGTGCAGTGAGGGACAGTTCAGCATGGACTGTGAAACAGTGTCTGTTGGTGTGTTCCAGGGTGGCGGGGTGCAGTGAGGGACAGTTCAGGATGGACCGTGAATCAGTGTCTGTTCCAGGGTGGCGGGGTGCAGTGAGGGACAGTTCCGGATGGACTGTGAAACTGTGTCTGTTGGTGTGTTCCAGGGTGGCGGGGTGCAGTGAGGGACAGTTCAGAATGGACTGTGAAACAGTGTCTGTTGGTCTGTTCCAGGGTGGCGGGGTGCAGTGAGGGACAGTTCCGGATGGACTGTGAAACTGTGTCTGTTGGTCTGTTCCAGGGTGGCGGGGTGCAGTGAAGGACAGTTCAGGATGGGCCGTGAAACAGTGTCTGTTGGTGTGTTACAGTGTGGCCGGGTGCAGTGAGGGACAGTTCAGGATGGAATGTGAAACAGTGTCTGTTGGTGTGTTCCAGGGTGGCGGGGTGCAGTGAGGGACAGTTCAGGATTGACTGTGAAACAGTGTCTGTTGGTGTGTTCCAGGGTCGCGGGGTGCAGTGAGGGACAGTTCAGGATGGAATGTGAAACAGCGCCTGTTGGTGTGTTCCAGGGTGGCGGGGTGCAGTGAGGGACAGTTCAGGATGGACTGTGAAACAGTGTCTGTTGGTGTGTTCCAGGGTCGCGGGGTGCAGTGAGGGACAGTTCAGGATGGAATGTGAAACAGCGCCTGTTGGTGTGTTCCAGGGTGGCGGGGTGCAGTGAGGGACAGTTCAGGATGGACTGTGAAACAGTGTCTCTTGTTGTGTTCCAGGGTGGCGGGGTGCAGTGAGGGACAGTTCAGGATGGACCGTGAAACAGTGTCTGTGGGTGTGTTCCAGGGTGGCGGGGTGCAGTGAGGGACAGTTCAGGATGGACCGTGAAACAGTGCCTGTTGGTGTGTTCCAGGGTGGCGGGGTGCAGTGAGGGACAGTTCAGGATGGTCCGTGAAACAGTGTCTGTTGGTGTGTTCCAGGGAGGCGGGGTGCAGTGAGGGACAGTTCAGGATGGACTGTGAAACAGTGTCTGTTGGTGTGTTCCAGGGTGGCGGTTTGCAGTGAGGGACAGTTCAGGATGGACTGTGAAACAGTGTCTGTTGGTGTGCTCCAGGGTGGCGGGGTGCAGTGAGGGACAGTTCAGGATGGACCGTGAAACAGCGTCTGTTGATGTGTTCCAGGGTGGCGGGGTGCAGTGAGGGACAGTTCAGCATGGACTGTGAAACAGTGTCTGTTGTTGTGTTCCAGGGTGGCGGGGTGCAGTGAGGGACAGTTCAGGATGGACCGTGAATCAGTGTCTGTTGGTCTGTTCCAGGGTGGCGGGGTGCAGTGAGGGACAGTTCCGGATGGACTGTGAAACTGTGTCTGTTGGTGTGTTCCAGGGTGGCGGGGTGCAGTGAGGGACAGTTCAGAATGGACTGTGAAACAGTGTCTGTTGGTCTGTTCCAGGGTGGCGGGGTGCAGTGAGGGACAGTTCCGGATGGACTGTGAAACTGTGTCTGTTGGTCTGTTCCAGTGTGGCGGGGTGCAGTGAAGGACAGTTCAGGATGGGCCGTGAAACAGTGTCTGTTGGTGTGTTACAGGGTGGCCGGGTGCAGTGAGGGACAGTTCAGGATTGACTGTGAAACAGTGTCTGTTGGTGTGTTCCAGGGTCGCGGGGTGCAGTGAGGGACAGTTCAGGATGGAATGTGAAACTGCGCCTGTTGGTGTGTTCCAGGGTGGCGGGGTGCAGTGAGGGACAGTTCAGGATGGACCGTGAAACAGTGCCTGTTGGTGTGTTCCAGGGTGGCGGGGTGCAGTGAGGGACAGTTCAGGATGGACTGTGAAACAGTGTCTGTTGGTGTGTTCCAGGGTGGCGGGGTGCAGTGAGGGACAGTTCAGGATGGACTGCGAAACTGTGCTTGTTGGTGTGTTCCAGGGTGGCGGGGTGCAGTGAGGGACAGTTCAGGATGGACTGTGAAACTGTGTCTGTTGGTGTGTTCCAGGGTGGCGGGGTGCAGTGAGGGACAGTTCAGGATGGACTGTGAAACAGTGTTTGTTGGTTTGTTCCAGGGTGGCATGGTGCAGTGAGGGACAGTTCAGGATGGACTGTGAAACAGCGTCTGTTGGTGTGTTCCAGGGTGGCGGGGTGCAGTGAGGGACAGTTCAGGATGGACCATGAAACAGTGTCTGCTGGTGTGTTCCAGGGTGGCGGGGTGCAGTGAGGCACAGTTCAGGATGGACTGTGGAGCAGTGTCTGTTGGTGTGTTCCAGGGTGGCGGGGTGCAGTGAGGGACAGTTCAGGATGGACTGTGAAACAGTGTCTGTTGGTGTGTTCCAGGGTGGCGGGGTGCAGTGAGGGACAGTTCAGGATGGTCCGTGAAACAGTGTCTGTTGGTGTGTTCCAGGGAGGCGGGGTGCAGTGAGGGACAGTTCAGGATGGACTGTGAAACAGTGTCTGTTGGTGTGTTCCAGGGTGGCGGGGTGCAGTGAGGGACAGTTCAGGATGGACTGTGAAACAGTGTCTGTTGGTGTGCTCCAGGGTGGCGGGGTGCAGTGAGGGACAGTTCAGGATGGACCGTGAAACAGCGTCTGTTGATGTGTTCCAGGGTGGCGGGGTGCAGTGAGGGACAGTTCAGCATGGACTGTGAAACAGTGTCTGTTGTTGTGTTCCAGGGTGGCGGGGTGCAGTGAGGGACAGTTCAGGATGGACCGTGAATCAGTGTCTGTTGGTCTGTTCCAGGGTGGCGGGGTGCAGTGAGGGACAGTTCCGGATGGACTGTGAAACTGTGTCTGTTGGTGTGTTCCAGGGTGGCGGGGTGCAGTGAGGGACAGTTCAGAATGGACTGTGAAACAGTGTCTGTTGGTCTGTTCCAGGGTGGCGGGGTGCAGTGAGGGACAGTTCCGGATGGACTGTGAAACTGTGTCTGTTGGTCTGTTCCAGTGTGGCGGGGTGCAGTGAAGGACAGTTCAGGATGGGCCGTGAAACAGTGTCTGTTGGTGTGTTACAGGGTGGCCGGGTGCAGTGAGTGACAGTTCAGGATTGACTGTGAAACAGTGTCTGTTGGTGTGTTCCAGGGTCGCGGGGTGCAGTGAGGGACAGTTCAGGATGGAATGTGAAACTGCGCCTGTTGGTGTGTTCCAGGGTGGCGGGGTGCAGTGAGGGACAGTTCAGGATGGACCGTGAAACAGTGCCTGTTGGTGTGTTCCAGGGTGGCGGGGTGCAGTGAGGGACAGTTCAGGATGGACTGTGAAACAGTGTCTGTTGGTGTGTTCCAGGGTGGCGGGGTGCAGTGAGGGACAGTTCAGGATGGACTGCGAAACTGTGCTTGTTGGTGTGTTCCAGGGTGGCGGGGTGCAGTGAGGGACAGTTCAGGATGGACTGTGAAACTGTGTCTGTTGGTGTGTTCCAGGGTGGCGGGGTGCAGTGAGGGACAGTTCAGGATGGACTGTGAAACAGTGTTTGTTGGTTTGTTCCAGGGTGGCATGGTGCAGTGAGGGACAGTTCAGGATGGACTGTGAAACAGCGTCTGTTGGTGTGTTCCAGGGTGGCGGGGTGCAGTGAGGGACAGTTCAGGATGGACCATGAAACAGTGTCTGCTGGTGTGTTCCAGGGTGGCGGGGTGCAGTGAGGCACAGTTCAGGATGGACTGTGGAGCAGTGTCTGTTGGTGTGTTCCAGGGTGGCGGGGTGCAGTGAGGGACAGTTCAGGATGGACTGTGAAACAGTGTCTGTTGGTGTGCTCCAGGGTGGCGGGGTGCAGTGAGGGACAGTTCAGGATGGACCGTGAAACAGCGTCTGTTGATGTGTTCCAGGGTGGCGGGGTGCAGTGAGGGACAGTTCAGCATGGACTGTGAAACAGTGTCTGTTGGTGTGCTCCAGGGTGGCGGGGTGCAGTGAGGGACAGTTCAGGATGGACCGTTAAACAGCGTCTGTTGATGTGTTCCAGGGTGGCGGGGTGCAGTGAGGGACAGTTCAGCATGGACTGTGAAACAGTGTCTGTTGTTGTGTTCCAGGGTGGCGGGGTGCAGTGAGGGACAGTTCAGGATGGACCGTGAATCAGTGTCTGTTGGTCTGTTCCAGGGTGGCGGGGTGCAGTGAGGGACAGTTCCGGATGGACTGTGAAACTGTGTCTGTTGGTGTGTTCCAGGGTGGCGGGGTGCAGTGAGGGACAGTTCAGAATGGACTGTGAAACAGTGTCTGTTGGTCTGTTCCAGGGTGGCGGGGTGCAGTGAGGGACAGTTCCGGATGGACTGTGAAACTGTGTCTGTTGGTCTGTTCCAGTGTGGCGGGGTGCAGTGAAGGACAGTTCAGGATGGGCCGTGAAACAGTGTCTGTTGGTGTGTTACAGGGTGGCCGGGTGCAGTGAGGGACAGTTCAGGATTGACTGTGAAACAGTGTCTGTTGGTGTGTTCCAGGGTCGCGGGGTGCAGTGAGGGACAGTTCAGGATGGAATGTGAAACTGCGCCTGTTGGTGTGTTCCAGGGTGGCGGGGTGCAGTGAGGGACAGTTCAGGATGGACCGTGAAACAGTGCCTGTTGGTGTGTTCCAGGGTGGCGGGGTGCAGTGAGGGACAGTTCAGGATGGACTGTGAAACAGTGTCTGTTGGTGTGTTCCAGGGTGGCGGGGTGCAGTGAGGGACAGTTCAGGATGGACTGCGAAACTGTGCTTGTTGGTGTGTTCCAGGGTGGCGGGGTGCAGTGAGGGACAGTTCAGGATGGACTGTGAAACTGTGTCTGTTGGTGTGTTCCAGGGTGGCGGGGTGCAGTGAGGGACAGTTCAGGATGGACTGTGAAACAGTGTTTGTTGGTTTGTTCCAGGGTGGCAGGGTGCAGTGAGGGACAGTTCAGGATGGACTGTGAAACAGCGTCTGTTGGTGTGTTCCAGGGTGGCGGGATGCAGTGAGGGACAGTTCAGGATGGACCATGAAACAGTGTCTGCTGGTGTGTTCCAGGGTGGCGGGGTGCAGTGAGGCACAGTTCAGGATGGACTGTGGAGCAGTGTTTGTTGGTGTGTTCCAGGGTGGCGGGGTGCAGTGAGGGACAGTTCAGGATGGACTGTGAAACAGTGTCTGTTGGTGTGCTCCAGGGTGGCGGGGTGCAGTGAGGGACAGTTCAGGATGGACCGTGAAACAGCGTCTGTTGATGTGTTCCAGGGTGGCGGGGTGCAGTGAGGGACAGTTCAGCATGGACTGTGAAACAGTGTCTGTTGGTGTGTTCCAGGGTGGCGGGGTGCAGTGAGGGACAGTTCAGGATGGACTGTGAAACAATGTCTGTTGTTGTGTTCCAGGGTGGCGGGGTGCAGTGAGGGACAGTTCAGGATGGACCGTGAATCAGTGTCTGTTCCAGGGTGGCGGGGTGCAGTGAGGGACAGTTCCGGATGGACTGTGAAACTGTGTCTGTTGGTGTGTTCCAGGGTGGCGGGGTGCAGTGAGGGACAGTTCAGAATGGACTGTGAAACAGTGTCTGTTGGTCTGTTCCAGGGTGGCGGGGTGCAGTGAGGGACAGTTCCGGATGGACTGTGAAACTGTGTCTGTTGGTCTGTTCCAGTGTGGCGGGGTGCAGTGAAGGACAGTTCAGGATGGGCCGTGAAACAGTGTCTGTTGGTGTGTTACAGGGTGGCCGGGTGCAGTGAGGGACAGTTCAGGATTGACTGTGAAACAGTGTCTGTTGGTGTGTTCCAGGGTCGCGGGGTGCAGTGAGGGACAGTTCAGGATGGAATGTGAAACTGCGCCTGTTGGTGTGTTCCAGGGTGGCGGGGTGCAGTGAGGGACAGTTCAGGATGGACTGTGAAACAGTGTCTCTTGTTGTGTTCCAGGGTGGCGGGGTGCAGTGAGGGTCAGTTCAGGATGGACCGTGAAACAGTGTCTGTGGGTGTGTTCCAGGGTGGCGGGGTGCAGTGAGGGACAGTTCAGGATGGACCGTGAAACAGTGCCTGTTGGTGTGTTCCAGGGTGGCGGGGTGCAGTGAGGGACAGTTCAGGATGGACCGTGAAACAGTGTCTGTTGGTGTGTTCCAGGGAGGCGGGGTGCAGTGAGGGACAGTTCAGGATGGACTGTGAAACAGTGTCTGTTGGTTTGTTCCAGGGTGGCGGGGTGCAGTGAGGGACAGTTCAGGATGAACCGTGAAACAATGTCTGTTGGTGTGTTCCAGGGTGGCGGGGTGCAGTGAGGCACAGCTCAGAATGAACCGTGAAACAGCATCTGTTGGTGTGTTGCAGGGTGGCGGGGTGCAGTGAGGGACAGTTCAGGATGGTCTTTGAAACAGTGTCTGTTGGTGTGTTCCAGGGTGGCGGAGTGCAGTGAGAGACCGTTCAGGTTGGACCGTGAAACAGTGTCTGTTGGTGTGTTCCAGGGTGGCGTGGTGAAGTGAGGGACAGTTCAGGATGGACCGTCAAGCAGTGTCTGTTGGTGTGTTCCACGGTGGCGGGTTGCAGTGAGGGACAGTTCAGGATGGACTGTGAAACAGTGTCTGTTGGTGTGTTCCAGGGTGGCGGGGTGCAGTGAGAGTCACTTCAGGATGGTCTGTGAAGAAGTGTCTGTTGGTGTGTTCCCGTGTGGCGGGGTGCAGTGAGTGACAGTTCAGGATGAACCGTGAAACAATGTCTGTTGGTGTGTTCCAGGGTGGCGGGGTGCAGTGAGGGACAGCTCAGGATGAACCGTGAAACAGTGTCTGTTGGTGTGTTCCAGGGTGGCGGGATGCAGTGAGGGACAGTTCAGTATGGACTGTGAAACAGTGTCTGTTGGTGTGTTCTAGGGTGGCGGTGTGCAGTAAGGGACAGTTCAGGATGGACTGTGAAACAGCGTCTGTTGGTGTGTTCCAGGGTGGCGGTGTGCAGTGAGGGACAGTTCAGGATGGACTGTGAAACACTGTCTGTTGGTGTGTTCCACGGTGGCGTGGTGCAGTGAGGGACAGTTCAGGATGAACCGTGAAACAATGTCTGTTGGTGTGTTCCGGGGTGGCGGGGTGCAGTGAGGGACAGCTCAGGATGAACCGTGAAACAGTGTCTGTTGGTGTGTTCCAGGGTGGCGGGGTGCAGTGAGGGACAGTTCAGTATCGACTGTGAAACAGTGTCTGTTGGTGTGTTCCAGGGTTTCAGGGTGCAGTGAGGGACAGTTCAGGATGAACCGTGAAACGGTGTCTGTTGGTGTGTTCCAGGGTGGCGGGGTGCAGTGACGGACAGTTCAGTATCGACTGTGAAACAGTGTCTGTTGGTGTATTCCAGGGTGGCAGGGTGCAGTGAGGGACAGTTCAGGATGGACCGTGAAACAGTGTCTGTTGGTGTGTTCCAGGGTGGCGGGGTGCAGTGAGGGACAGTTCAGGTTGGACCGTGAAACAGCTTCTGTTGGTGTGTTCCAGGGTGGCGGGGTGCAGTGAGGGACAGTTCAGTTTGGACCGTGAAACAGTGTCTGTTGGTGTGTTCCAGGGTGGCGGGGTGCAGTGAGGGACAGTTCAGGATGGACCGTGAAACAGTGTCTGTTGGTGTGTTCCAGGGTGGCGGGGTGCAGTGAGGCACAGTTCAGGATGGACTGTGGAGCAGTGTCTGTTGGTGTGTTCCAGGGTGGCGGGTTGCAGTGAGGGACAGTTCACGATGGACTGTGAAACAGTGTCTGTAGGTTTGTACCACGGTGGCGGGGTGCAGTGAGGGACAGTTCAGGATGGACCGTGAAGCAGTGTCTGTTGGTGTGTTCCAGGGTGGCGGGGTTCAGTGAGGGACAGTTCAGGATGGACCATGAAGCAGTGTCTGTTGGTGTGTACCAGGGTGGCGGGGTTCAGTGAGGGACTGTTCAGGATGGACTGTGAAACAGTGTCTGTTGGTGTGTTCCAGGGTCGCGGGGTGCAGTGAGGGACAGTTCAGGATGGACTGTGAAACAGCGCCTGTTAGTGTGTTCCAGGGTGGCGGGGTGCAGTGAGGGACAGTTCAGGATGGACTGTGAAACAGTGTCTGTTGTTGTGTTCCAGGGTGGCGGGGTTCAGTGAGGGACAGTTCAGGATGGACCGTGAATTAGTGTCTGTTGGTCTGTTCCAGGGTGGCGGGGTGCAGTGAGGGACAGTTCCGGATGGACTGTGAAACTGTGTCTGTTGGTGTGTTCCAGGGTGGCGGGGTGCAGTGAGGGACAGTTCAGGATGGACCGTGAAACAGTGCCTGTTGGTGTGTTCCAGGGTGGCCGGGTGCAGTGAGGGACAGTTCAGGATGGAATGTGAAACAGTGTCTGTTGGTGTGTTCCAGGGTGGCGGGGTGCAGTGAGGGACAGTTCAGGATTGACTGTGAAACAGTGTCTTTTGGTGTGTTCCAGGGTCGCGGGGTGCTGTGAGGGACAGTTCAGGATGGACTGTGAAACAGCGCCTGTTGGTGTGTTCCAGGGTGGCGGGGTGCAGTGAGGGTCAGGTCAGGATGGACTGTGAAACAGTGGCTGTTGGTGTGTTCCAGGGTGGCGGGGTGCAGTGAGGGACAGTTCAGGATGGACCGTGAAACAGTGTCTGTTGTTGTGTTCCAGGGTGGCGGGGTGCAGTGAGGGACAGTTCAGGATGGACTGTGAAACAGTGTCTGTGGGTGTGTTCCAGGGTGGCGGGGTGCAGTGAGGGACAGTTCAGGATGGACCGTGAAACAGTGTCTGTTGTTGTGTTCCAGGGTGGCGGGGTGCAGTGAGGGACAGTTCAGGATGGACTGTGAAACAGTGTCTGTTGGTCTGTTCCAGGGTGGCGGGATGCAGTGAGGGACAGTTCAGGATGGACCGTGAAACAATGTCTGTTGGTGTGTTCCAGGGTGGCGGGGTGCAGTGAGGGACAGCTCAGGATGAACCGTGAAACAGTGTCTGTTGGTGTGTTCCAGGGTGGCGGGATGCAGTGAGGGACAGTTCAGTATGGACTGTGAAACAGTGTCTGTTGGTGTGTTCTAGGGTGGCGGTGTGCAGTAAGGGACAGTTCATGATGGACTGTGAAACAGGGTCTGTTGGTGTGTTCCAGGGTGGCGGTGTGCAGTGAGGGACAGTTCAGGATGGATTGTGAAACAGTGTCTGTTGGTGTGTTCCACGGTGGCGGGGTGCAGTGAGGGACAGTTCAGGATGAACCGTGAAACAATGTCTGTTGGTGTGTTCCGGGGTGGCGGGGTGCAGTGAGGGGCAGCTCAGGATGAACCGTGAAACAGTGTCTGTTGGTGTGTTCCAGGGTGGCGGGGTGCAGTGAGGGACAGTTCAGTATCGACTGTGAAACAGTGTCTGTTGGTGTGTTCCAGGGTTTCAGGGTGCAGTGAGGGACAGTTCAGGATGAACCGTGAAACGGTGTCTGTTGGTGTGTTCCAGGGTGGCGGGGTGCAGTGACGGACAGTTCAGTATCGACTGTGAAACAGTGTCTGTTGGTGTATTCCAGGGTGGCAGGGTGCAGTGAGGGACAGTTCAGGATGGACCGTGAAACAGTGTCTGTTGGTGTGTTCCAGGGTGGCGGGGTGCAGTGAGGGACAGTTCAGGTTGGACCGTGAAACAGCTTCTGTTGGTGTGTTCCAGGGTGGCGGGGTGCAGTGAGGGACAGTTCAGTATGAACCGTGAAACAGTGTCTGTTGGTGTGTTCCAGGGTGGCGGGGTGCAGTGAGGGACAGTTCAGGATGGACCGTGAAACAATGCCTGTTGGTGTGTTCCAGGGTGGCGGGGTGCAGTGAGGGACAGTTCAGGATGGACCGTGAAACAGTGTCTGTTGGTGTTTTCCAGGGTGGCGGGGTGCAGTGAGGCACAGTTCAGGATGGACTATGGAGCAGTGTCTGTTGGTGTGTTCCAGGGTGGCGGGGTGCAGTGAGGGACAGTTCACGATGGACTGTGAAACAGTGTCTGTAGGTTTGTACCACGGTGGCGGGGTGCAGTGAGGGACAGTTCAGGATGGACCGTGAAGCAGTGTCTGTTGGTGTGTTCCAGGGTGGCGGGGTTCAGTGAGGGCCAGTTCAGGATGGACCATGAAGCAGTGTCTGTTGGTGTGTACCAGGGTGGCGGGGTTCAGTGAGGGACTGTTCAGGATGGACTGTGAAACAGTGTCTGTTGGTGTGTTCCAGGGTCGCGGGGTGCAGTGAGGGACAGTTCAGGATGGACTGTGAAACAGCGCCTGTTAGTGTGTTCCAGGGTGGCGGGGTGCAGTGAGGGACAGTTCAGGATGGACTGTGAAACAGTGTCTGTTGTTGTGTTCCAGGGTGGCGGGGTGCAGTGAGGGACAGTTCAGGATGGACCGTGAATCAGTGTCTGTTGGTCTGTTCCAGGGTGGCGGGGTGCAGTGAGGGACAGTTCCGGATGGACTGTGAAACTGTGTCTGTTGGTGTGTTCCAGGGTGGCGGGGTGCAGAGAGGGACAGTTCAGGATGGACCGGGAAACAGTGCCTGTTGGTGTGTTCCAGGGTGGCGGGGTGCAGTGAAGGACTGTTCAGGATGGACCGGGAAACAGTGTCTGTTGGTGTGTTACAGGGTGGCCGGGTGCAGTGAGGGACAGTTCAGGATGGAATGTGAAACAGTGTCTGTTGGTGTGTTCCAGGGTGGCGGGGTGCAGTGAGGGACAGTTCAGGATTGACTGTGAAACAGTGTCTTTTGGTGTGTTCCAGGGTCGCGGGGTGCAGTGAGGGACAGTTCAGGATGGACTGTGAAACAGCGCCTGTTGGTGTGTTCCAGGGTGGCGGGGTGCAGTGAGGGTCAGGTCAGGATGGACTGTGAAACAGTGGCTGTTGGTGTGTTCCAGGGTGGCGGGGTGCAGTGAGGGACAGTTCAGTATCGACTGTGAAACAGTGTCTGTGGGTGTGTTCCAGGGTGGCGGGGTGCAGTGAGGGACAGTTCAGGATGGACCGTGAAACAGTGCCTGTTGGTGTGTTCCAGGGTGGCGGGGTGCAGTGAGGGACAGTTCAGGATGGACTGTGAAACAGTGTCTGTTGGTGTGTTCCAGGGTGGCGGGGTGCAGTGAGGGACAGTTCAGGATGGACTGCGAAACTGTGCTTGTTGGTGTGTTCCAGGGTGGCGGGGTGCAGTGAGGGACAGTTCAGGATGGACTGTGAAACTGTGTCTGTTGGTGTGTTCCAGGGTGGCGGGGTGCAGTGAGGGACAGTTCAGGATGGACTGTGAAACAGTGTTTGTTGGTTTGTTCCAGGGTGGCAGGGTGCAGTGAGGGACAGTTCAGGATGGACTGTGAAACAGCGTCTGTTGGTGTGTTCCAGGGTGGCGGGGTGCAGTGAGGGACATTTCAGGATGGACCGTGAAACAGTGTCTGTTGGTCTGTTCCAGGGTGGCGGGGTGAAGAGAGGCACAGCTCAGGATGAACCGTGAAACAGTTTCTGTTGGTGTGTTCCAGGGTGGCGGGATGCAGTGAGGGACAGTTCAGTATGGACTGTGAAACAGTGTCTGTTGGTATGTTCTAGGGTGGCGGGGTGCAGTGAGAGACAGTTCAGGATGGACTGTGAAACAGTGTCTTTTGGTGTGTTCCAGGGTGGCGGGGTGCAGTGAGGGACAGTTCAGGATGGACTGTGAAACAGTGTCTGTTGGTGTGTTCCAGGGTGGCGGGGTGCAGTGAGAGTCACTTCAGGATGGTCTGTGAAGAAGTGTCTGTTGGTGTGTTCCAGGGTGGCGGGGTGCAGTGAGAGACAGTTCAGATTGGACTGTGAAACAGTGTCTGTTGGTGTGTACCAGGGTGGCGGGGTGCAGTGAGAGACAGTTCAGAATGGACTGTGAAACAGTGTCTGTTGGTGTGTTGCAGGGTGGCGGGGTGCAGTGAGGGACAGTTCAGAATGGACTGTGAAACAGTGTCTGTTGGTGTGTTCCCGGGTGGCGGGATGCAGTGAGTGACAGTTCAGGATGAACCGTGAAACAATGTCTGTTGGTGTGTTCCAGGGTGGCGGAGTGCAGTGAGGGACAGCTCAGGATGAACCGTGAAACAGTGTCTGTTGGTGTGTTCCAAGGTGGCGGGGTGCAGTGAGGGACAGTTCAGTATGGATTGTGAAACAGTGTCTGTTGGTGTGTTCCAGGGTGGCGGTGTGCAGTGAGGGACAGTTCAGGATGGACCGTGAAACAGTGTCTGTTGGTGTTTTCCAGGGTGGCGGGCTGCAGTGAGGCACAGTTCAGGATGGACTATGGAGCAGTGTCTGTTGGTGTGTTCCAGGGTGGCGGGGTGCAATGAGGGACAGTTCACGATGGACTGTGAAACAGTGTCTGTAGGTTTGTACCACGGTGGCGGGGTGCAGTGAGGGACAGTTCAGGATGGACCGTGAAGCAGTGTCTGTTGGTGTGTTCCAGGGTGGCGGGGTTCAGTGAGGGACAGTTCAGGATGGACCATGAAGCAGTGTCTGCTGGTGTGTACCAGGGTGGCGGGGTTCAGTGAGGGACTGTTCAGGATGGACTGTGAAACAGTGTCTGTTGGTGTGTTCCAGGGTCGCGGGGTGCAGTGAGGGACAGTTCAGGATGGACTGTGAAACAGCGCCTGTTAGTGTGTTCCAGGGTGGCGGGGTGCAGTGAGGGACAGTTCAGGATGGACTGTGAAACAGTGTCTGTTGTTGTGTTCCAGGGTGGCGGGGTGCAGTGAGGGACATTTCAGGATGGACCGTGAATCAGTGTCTGTTGGTCTGTTCCAGGGTGGCGGGGTGCAGTGAGGGACAGTTCCGGATGGACTGTGAAACTGTGTCTGTTGGTGTGTTCCAGGGTGGCGGGGTGCAGAGAGGGACAGTTCAGGATGGACCGGGAAACAGTGCCTGTTGGTGTGTTCCAGGGTGGCGGGGTGCAGTGAAGGACTGTTCAGGATGGACCGGGAAACAGTGTCTGTTGGTGTGTTACAGGGTGGCCGGGTGCAGTGAGGGACAGTTCAGGATGGAATGTGAAACAGTGTCTGTTGGTGTGTTCCAGGGTGGCGGGGTGCAGTGAGGGACAGTTCAGGATTGACTGTGAAACAGTGTATTTTGATGTGTTCCAGGGTCGCGGGGTGCAGTGAGGGACAGTTCAGGATGGACTGTGAAACAGCGCCTGTTGGTGTGTTCCAGGGTGGCGGGGTGCAGTGAGGGACAGTTCAGGATGGACTGCGAAACTGTGCTTGTTGGTGTGTTCCAGGGTGGCGGGGTGCAGTGAGGGACAGTTCAGGATGGACTGTGAAACTGTGTCTGTTGGTGTGTTCCAGGGTGGCGGGGTGCAGTGAGGGACAGTTCAGGATGGACTGTGAAACAGTGTTTGTTGGTTTGTTCCAGGGTGGCAGGGTGCAGTGAGGGACAGTTCAGGATGGACTGTGAAACAGCGTCTGTTGGTGTGTTCCAGGGTGGCGGGGTGCAGTGAGGGACTGTTCAGGATGGACTGTGAAACACTGTTGGTCTGTTCCAGGGTGGCGGGGTGCAGTGAGGGACAGTTCAGGATGGACTGTGAAACAGTGCCTGTTGTTGTGTTCCAGGGTGGCGGGGTGCAGTGAGGGACAGTTCAGGATGGACCGTGAAACAGTGTCTGTTGGTCTGTTCCAGGGTGGCGGGGTGCAGTGAGGGACAGTTCAGGATGGACTGTGAAACAGTGCCTGTTGTTGTGTTCCAGGGTGGCGGGGTGCAGTGAGGGACATTTCAGGATGGACCGTGAAACAGTGTCTGTTGGTGTGTTCCAGGGTGGGGGGTGCAGAGAGGGACAGCTCAGGATGAACCGTGAAACAGTTTCTGTTGGTGTGTTCCAGGGTGGCGGGATGCAGTGAGGGACAGTTCAGTATGGACTGTGAAACAGTGTCTGTTGGTATGTTCTAGGGTGGCGGGGTGCAGTGAGGGACAGTTCAGGATGGACTGTGAAACAGTGTCTTTTGGTGTGTTCCAGGGTGGCGGGGTGCAGTGAGGTACAGTTCAGAATGGACTGTGAAACAGTGTCTGTTGGTGTGTTCCAGGGTGGCGGGGTGCAGTGAGAGTCACTTCAGGATGGTCTGTGAAGAAGTGTCTGTTGGTGTGTTCCAGGGTGGCGGGGTGCAGTGAGAGACAGTTCAGATTGGACTGTGAAACAGTGTCTGTTGGTGTGTTCCAGGGTGGCGGGGTGCAGTGAGAGACAGTTCAGAATGGACTGTGAAACAGTGTCTGTTGGTGTGTTGCAGGGTGGCGGGGTGCAGTGAGGGACAGTTCAGAATGGACTGTGAAACAGTGTCTGTTGGTGTGTTCCCAGGTGGCGGGGTGCAGTGAGTGACAGTTCAGGATGAACCGTGAAACAATGTCTGTTGGTGTGTTCCAGGGTGGCGGTGTGCAGTGAGCGACAGTTCAGGATGGACTGTGAAACAGTGTCTGTTGGTGTGTTCCAGGGTGGCAGGATGCAGTGAGGGACAGTTCAGTATGGATTGTGAAACAGTGTCTGTTGGTGTGTTCCAGGGTGGCGGTGTGCAGTGAGGGACAGTTCAGGATGGACCGTGAAACAGTGTCTGTTGGTGTGTTCCAGGGTCGCGGGGTGCAGTGAGGGACAGTTCAGGATGGACTGTGAAACAGCGCCTGTTAGTGTGTTCCAGGGTGGCGGGGTGCTGTGAGGGACAGTTCAGGATGGACTGTGAAACAGTGTCTGTTGTTGTGTTCCAGGGTGGCGGGGTGCAGTGAGGGACAGTTCAGGATGGACCGTGAATCACTGTCTGTTGGTCTGTTCCAGGGTGGCGGGGTGCAGTGAGGGACAGTTCCGGATGGACTGTGAAACTGTGTCTGTTGGTGTGTTCCAGGGTGGCGGGGTGCAGAGAGGGACAGTTCAGGATGGACCGGGAAACAGTGCCTGTTGGTGTGTTCCAGGGTGGCGGGGTGCAGTGAAGGACTGTTCAGGATGGACCGGGAAACAGTGTCTGTTGGTGTGTTACAGGGTGGCCGGGTGCAGTGAGGGACAGTTCAGGATGGAATGTGAAACAGTGTCTGTTGGTGTGTTCCAGGGTGGCGGGGTGCAGTGAGGGACAGTTCAGGATTGACTGTGAAACAGTGTCTTTTGGTGTGTTCCAGGGTCGCGGGGTGCAGTGAGGGTCAGGTCAGGATGGACTGTGAAACAGTGGCTGTTGGTGTGTTCCAGGGTGGCGGGGTGCAGTGAGGGACAGTTCAGTATCGACTGTGAAACAGTGTCTGTGGGTGTGTTCCAGGGTGGCGGGGTGCAGTGAGGGACAGTTCAGGATGGACCGTGAAACAGTGCCTGTTGGTGTGTTCCAGGGTGGCGGGGTGCAGTGAGGGACAGTTCAGGATGGACTGTGAAACAGTGTCTGTTGGTGTGTTCCAGGGTGGCGGGGTGCAGTGAGGGACAGTTCAGGATGGACTGCGAAACTGTGCTTGTTGGTGTGTTCCAGGGTGGCGGGGTGCAGTGAGGGACAGTTCAGGATGGACTGTGAAACTGTGTCTGTTGGTGTGTTCCAGGGTGGCGGGGTGCAGTGAGGGACAGTTCAGGATGGACTGTGAAACAGTGTTTGTTGGTTTGTTCCAGGGTGGCAGGGTGCAGTGAGGGACAGTTCAGGATGGACTGTGAAACAGCTTCTGTTGGTGTGTTCCAGGGTGGCGGGGTGCAGTGAGGGACAGTTCAGGATGGACTGTGAAACATTGTTGGTCTGTTCCAGGGTGGCGGGGTGCAGTGAGGGACAGTTCAGGATGGACTGTGAAACAGTGCCTGTTGTTGTGTTCCAGGGTGGCGGGGTGCAGTGAGGGACAGTTCAGGATGGACCGTGAAACAGTGTCTGTTGGTCTGTTCCAGGGTGGCGGGGTGCAGTGAGGGACAGTTCAGGATGGACTGTGAAACAGTGCCTGTTGTTGTGTTCCAGGGTGGCGGGGTGCAGTGAGGGACATTTCAGGATGGACCGTGAAACAGTGTCTGTTGGTCTGTTCCAGGGTGGCGGGGTGAAGAGAGGCACAGCTCAGGATGAACCGTGAAACAGTTTCTGTTGGTGTGTTCCAGGGTGGCGGGATGCAGTGAGGGACAGTTCAGTATGGACTGTGAAACAGTGTCTGTTGGTATGTTCTAGGGTGGCGGGGTGCAGTGAGAGACAGTTCAGGATGGACTGTGAAACAGTGTCTTTTGGTGTGTTCCAGGGTGGCGGGGTGCAGTGAGGTACAGTTCAGAATGGACTGTGAAACAGTGTCTGTTGGTGTGTTCCAGGGTGGCGGGGTGCAGTGAGAGTCACTTCAGGATGGTCTGTGAAGAAGTGTCTGTTGGTGTGTTCCAGGGTGGCGGGGTGCAGTGAGAGACAGTTCAGATTGGACTGTGAAACAGTGTCTGTTGGTGTGTTCCAGGGTGGCGGGGTGCAGTGAGAGACAGTTCAGAATGGACTGTGAAACAGTGTCTGTTGGTGTGTTGCAGGGTGGCGGGGTGCAGTGAGGGACAGTTCAGAATGGACTGTGAAACAGTTTCTGTTGGTGTGTTCCCGGGTGGCGGGGTGCAGTGAGTGACAGTTCAGGATGAACCGTGAAACAATGTCTGTTGGTGTGTTCCAGGGTGGCGGGGTGCAGTGAGGGACAGTTCAGGATGAACCGTGAAACAGTGTCTGTTGGTGTGTTCCAGGGTGGCGGGGTGCAGTGAGGGACAGTTCAGTATCGACTGTGAAACAGTGTCTGTTGGTGTGTTCCCGGGTGGCGGGGTGCAGTGAGTGACAGTTCAGGATGAACCGTGAAACAGTGTCTGTTGGTGTGTTCCAGGGTGGCGGGGTGCAGTGAGGGACAGTTCAGTATCGACTGTGAAACAGTGTCTGTTGGTGTGTTCCAGGGTGGCGGGGTGCAGTGAGGGACAGTTCAGTATCGACTGTGAAACAGTGTCTGTTGGTGTGTTCCAGGGTGGCGGGGTGCAGTGAGGGACAGTTCAGTATGGATTGTGAAACAGTGTCTGTTGGTGTGTTCCAGGGTGGCGGTGTGCAGTGAGGGACAGTTCAGGATGGACTGTGAAACAGTGTCTGTTGGTGTGTTCCACGGTGGCGGGGTGCAGTGAGGGACAGTTCAGAATGAACCGTGAAACGGTGTCTGTTGGTGTGTTCCAGGGTGGCGGGGTGCAGTGAGGGACAGTTCAGTATCGACTGTGAAACAGTGTCTGTTGGTGTGTTCCAGGGTTTCAGGGTGCAGTGAGGAACAGTTCAGGATGAACCGTGAAACGGTGTCTGTTGGTGTGTTCCAGGGTGGCGGGGTGCAGTGAGGGACAGTTCAGTATCGACTGTGAAACAGTGTCTGTTGTTGTGTTCCAGGGTGGCAGGGTGCAGTGAGGGACAGTTCAGGATGGACCGTGAAACAGTGTCTGTTGGTGTGTTCCAGGGTGGCGGGGTGCAGTGAGGGACAGTTCAGGTTGGACCGTGAAACAGCTTCTATTGGTGTGTTCCAGGGTGGCGGGGTGCAGTGAGGGACAGTTCAGTATGGACCGTGAAACAGTGTCTGTTGGTGTGTTCCAGGGAGGCGGGGTGCAGTGAGTGACAGTTCAGGATGGACCGTGAAACAATGCCTGTTGGTGTGTTCCAGGGTGGCGGGGTGCGGTGAGGGACAGTTCAGGATGGACCATGAAACAGTGTCTGCTGGTGTGTTCCAGGGTGGCGGGGTGCAGTGAGGCACAGTTCAGGATGGACTGTGGAACAGTGTCTGTTGGTGTGTTCCAGGTTGGCGGGGTGCAGTGAGGGACAGTTCAGGATGGACTGTGAAACAGTGTCTGTTGGTGTGCTCCAGGGTGGCGGGGTGCAGTGAGGGACAGTTCAGGATGGACCGTGAAACAGCTTCTGTTGATGTGTTCCAGGGTGGCGGGGTGCAGTGAGGGACAGTTCAGCATGGACTGTGAAACAGTGTCTGTTGGTGTGTTCCAGGGTGGCGGGGTGCAGTGAGGGACAGTTCAGGATGGACTGTGAAACAGTGTCTGTTGTTGTGTTCCAGGGTGGCGGGGTGCAGTGAGGGACAGTTCCGGATGGACTGTGAAACTGTGTCTGTTGGTCTGTTCCAGGGTGGCGGGGTGCAGTGAAGGACAGTTCAGGATGGGCCGTGAAACAGTGTCTGTTGCTGTGTTACAGGGTGGCGGGGTGCAGTGAGGGACAGTTCAGGATGGACTGTGAAACAGTGTCTGTTGGTGTGTTCCAGGGTGGCGGGGTGCAGTGAGGGACAGTTCAGGATTGACTGTGAAACAGTGTCTGTTGGTGTGTTCCAGGGTCGCGGGGTGCAGTGAGGGACAGTTCAGGATGGAATGTGAAACAGCGCCTGTTGGTGTGTTCCAGGGTTGCGGGGTGCAGTGAGGGACAGTTCAGGATGGACCGTGAAACAGTGTCTGTGGGTGTGTTCCAGGGTGGCGGGGTGCAGTGAGGGACAGTTCAGGATGGACCGTGAAACAGTGCCTGTTGGTGTGTTCCAGGGTGGCGGGGTGCAGTGAGGGACAGTTCAGGATGGACCGTGAAACAGTGTCTGTTGGTGTGTTCCAGGGAGGCGGGGTGCAGTGAGGGACAGTTCAGGATGGACTGTGAAACAGTGTCTGTTGGTGTGTTCCAGGGTGGCGGGGTGCAGTGAGTGACAGTTCAGGATGGACTGTGAAACAGTGTCTGTTGGTGTGTTCCAGGGTGGCGGGGTGCAGTGAGGGACAGTTCAGGATGAACCGTGAAACAATGTCTGTTGGTGTGTTCCAGGGTGGCGGTGTGCAGTGAGGGACAGTTCAGGATGGACTGTGAAACAGTGTCTGTTGGTGTGTTCCACGGTGGCGGGGTGCAGTGAGGGACAGTTCAGAATGAACCGTGAAACGGTGTCTGTTGGTGTGTTCCAGGGTGGCGGGGTGCAGTGAGGGACAGTTCAGTATCGACTGTGAAACAGTGTCTGTTGGTGTGTTCCAGGGTTTCAGGGTGCAGTGAGGAACAGTTCAGGATGAACCGTGAAACGGTGTCTGTTGGTGTGTTCCAGGGTGGCGGGGTGCAGTGAGGGACAGTTCAGTATCGACTGTGAAACAGTGTCTGTTGTTGTGTTCCAGGGTGGCAGGGTGCAGTGAGGGACAGTTCAGGATGGACCGTGAAACAGTGTCTGTTGGTGTGTTCCAGGGTGGCGGGGTGCAGTGAGGGACAGTTCAGGTTGGACCGTGAAACAGCTTCTATTGGTGTGTTCCAGGGTGGCGGGGTGCAGTGAGGGACAGTTCAGTATGGACCGTGAAACAGTGTCTGTTGGTGTGTTCCAGGGAGGCGGGGTGCAGTGAGTGACAGTTCAGGATGGACCGTGAAACAATGCCTGTTGGTGTGTTCCAGGGTGGCGGGGTGCGGTGAGGGACAGTTCAGGATGGACCATGAAACAGTGTCTGCTGGTGTGTTCCAGGGTGGCGGGGTGCAGTGAGGCACAGTTCAGGATGGACTGTGGAACAGTGTCTGTTGGTGTGTTCCAGGTTGGCGGGGTGCAGTGAGGGACAGTTCAGGATGGACTGTGAAACAGTGTCTGTTGGTGTGCTCCAGGGTGGCGGGGTGCAGTGAGGGACAGTTCAGGATGGACCGTGAAACAGCTTCTGTTGATGTGTTCCAGGGTGGCGGGGTGCAGTGAGGGACAGTTCAGCATGGACTGTGAAACAGTGTCTGTTGGTGTGTTCCAGGGTGGCGGGGTGCAGTGAGGGACAGTTCAGGATGGACTGTGAAACAGTGTCTGTTGTTGTGTTCCAGGGTGGCGGGGTGCAGTGAGGGACAGTTCCGGATGGACTGTGAAACTGTGTCTGTTGGTCTGTTCCAGGGTGGCGGGGTGCAGTGAAGGACAGTTCAGGATGGGCCGTGAAACAGTGTCTGTTGCTGTGTTACAGGGTGGCGGGGTGCAGTGAGGGACAGTTCAGGATGGACTGTGAAACAGTGTCTGTTGGTGTGTTCCAGGGTGGCGGGGTGCAGTGAGGGACAGTTCAGGATTGACTGTGAAACAGTGTCTGTTGGTGTGTTCCAGGGTCGCGGGGTGCAGTGAGGGACAGTTCAGGATGGAATGTGAAACAGCGCCTGTTGGTGTGTTCCAGGGTTGCGGGGTGCAGTGAGGGACAGTTCAGGATGGACCGTGAAACAGTGTCTGTGGGTGTGTTCCAGGGTGGCGGGGTGCAGTGAGGGACAGTTCAGGATGGACCGTGAAACAGTGCCTGTTGGTGTGTTCCAGGGTGGCGGGGTGCAGTGAGGGACAGTTCAGGATGGACCGTGAAACAGTGTCTGTTGGTGTGTTCCAGGGAGGCGGGGTGCAGTGAGGGACAGTTCAGGATGGACTGTGAAACAGTGTCTGTTGGTGTGTTCCAGGGTGGCGGGGTGCAGTGAGTGACAGTTCAGGATGGACTGTGAAACAGTGTCTGTTGGTGTGTTCCAGGGTGGCGGGGTGCAGTGAGGGACAGTTCAGGATGAACCGTGAAACAATGTCTGTTGGTGTGTTCCAGGGTGGCGGGGTGCAGTGAGGCACAGCTCAGAATGAACCGTGAAACAGTATCTGTTGGTGTGTTGCAGGGTGGCGGGGTGCAGTGAGGGACAGTTCAGGATGGTCTGTGAAACAGTGTCTGTTGGTGTGTTCCAGGGTGGCGGAGTGCAGTGAGAGACAGTTCATGTTGGACCGTGAAACAGTGTCTGTTGGTGTGTTCCAGTGTGGCGTGGTGAAGTGAGGGACAGTTCAGGATGGACCGTCAAGCAGTGTCTGTTGGTGTGTTCCACGGTGGCGGGTTGCAGTGAGGGACAGTTCAGGATGGACTGTGAAGAAGTGTCTGTTGGTGTGTTCCAGGGTGGCGGGGTGCAGTGAGGGACAGTTCAGAATGGACTGTGAAACAGTGTCTGTTGGTGTGTTCCCGTGTGGCGGGGTGCAGTGAGTGACAGTTCAGGATGAACCGTGAAACAATGTCTGTTGGTGTGTTCCAGGGTGGCGGGGTGCAGTGAGGGACAGCTCAGGATGAACCGTGAAACAGTGTCTGTTGGTGTGTTCCAGGGTGGCGGGGCGCAGTGAGGGACAGTTCAGGATGAACCGTGAAACAATGTCTGTTGGTGTGTTCCAGGGTGGCGGGGTGCAGTGAGGGACAGCTCAGGATGAACCGTGAAACAGTGTCTGTTGGTGTGTTCCAGGGTGGCGGGATGCAGTGAGGGACAGTTCAGTATGGACTGTGAAACAGTGTCTGTTGGTGTGTTCTAGGGTGGCGGTGTGCAGTGAGGGACAGTTCAGGATGGACTGTGAAACAGTGTCTGTTGGTGTGTTCCAGGGTGGCGGTGTGCAGTGAGGGACAGTTCAGGATGGATTGTGAAACAGTGTCTGTTGGTGTGTTCCACGGTGGCGGGGTGCAGTGAGGGACAGTTCAGGATGAACCGTGAAACAATGTCTGTTGGTGTGATCCGGGGTGGCGGGGTGCAGTGAGGGACAGCTCAGGATGAACCGTGAAACAGTGTCTGTTGGTGTGTTCCAGGGTGGCGGAGTGCAGTGAGGGACAGTTCAGGATGAACTGTGAAACAGTGTCTGTTGGTGTGTTCCAGGGTGGCGGGGCGCAGTGAGGGACAGTTCAGTATCGACTGTGAAACAGTGTCTGTTGGTGTATTCCAGGGTGGCAGGGTGCAGTGAGGGACAGTTCAGGATGAACCGTGAAACGGTGTCTGTTGGTGTGTTCCAGGGTGGCGGGGTGCAGTGAGGGACAGTTCAGTATCGACTGTGAAACAGTGTCTGTTGGTGTATTCCAGGGTGGCAGGGTGCAGTGAGGGACAGTTCAGGATGGACCGTGAAACAGTGTCTGTTGGTGCGTTCCAGGGTGGCGGGGTGCAGTGAGGGACAGTTCAGGTTGGACCGTGAAACAGCTTCTGTTGGTGTGTTCCAGGGTGGCGGGGTGCAGTGAGGGACAGTTCAGTATGGACCGTGAAACAGTGTCTGTTGGTGTGTTCCAGGGTGGCGGGGTGCAGTGAGGGACAGTTCAGGATGGACCGTGAAACAGTGCCTGTTGGTGTGTTCCAGGGTGGCGGGGTGCAGTGAGGGACAGTTCAGGATGGACCATGAAACAGTGTCTGTTGGTGTGTTCCAGGGTGGCGGGGTGCAGTGAGGCACAGTTCAGGATGGACTGTGGAGCAGTGTCTGTTGGTGTGTTCCAGGGTGGCGGGGTGCAGTGAGGGACAGTTCAGGATGGACTGTGAAACAGTGTCTGTTGGTTTGTTCCAGGGTGGCAGGGTGCAGTGAGGGACAGTTCAGGATTGACTGTGAAACAGTGTCTGTTGGTGTATTCCAGGGTGGCGTGGTGCAGTGAGGGACAGTTCAGGATGGACCGTGAAACAGTGTCTGTTGATGTGTTCCAGCGTGGGGGGTGCAGTGAGGGACAGTCCAGGATGAACTGTGAAACGGTGTCTGTTGGTGTGTTCCAGGTTGGCGGGGTGCAGTGAGAGACAGTTCAGGATGGACTGTGAAATAGTGTCTGTTGGTGTGTTCCAGGGTGGCGGGGTGAAGTGAGGGACAGTTCACGATGGACTGTGAAACAGTGTCTGTAGGTTTGTACCACGGTGGCGGGGTGCAGTGAGGGACAGTTCAGGATGGACCGTGAAGCAGTGTCTGTTGGTGTGTTCCAGGGTGGCGGGGTTCAGTGAGGGACAGTTCAGGATGGACCATGAAGCAGTGTCTGTTGGTGTGTTCCAGGGTGGCGGGGTTCAGTGAGGGACAGTTCAGGATGGACTGTGAAACAGTGTCTGTTGGTGTGTTCCAGGGTCGCGGGGTGCAGTGAGGGATAGTTCAGGATTGACTGTGAATCAGTGTCTGTTGGTCTGTTCCAGGGTGGCGGGGTGCAGTGAGGGACAGTTCAGGATGGAATGTGAAACAGTGTCTGTTGGTGTGTTCCAGGGTGGCGGGGTGCAGTGAGGGACAGTTCAGGATTGACTGTGAAACAGTGTCTGTTGGTGTGTTCCAGGGTCGCGGGGTGCAGTGAGGGACAGTTCAGGATGGAATGTGAAACAGCGCCTGTTGGTGTGTTCCAGGGTGGCGGGGTGCAGTGAGGGACAGTTCAGGATGGAATGTGAAACAGCGCCTGTTGGTGTGTTCCAGGGTTGCGGGGTGCAGTGAGGGACAGTTCAGGATGGACCGTGAAACAGTGTCTGTGGGTGTGTTCCAGGGTGGCGGGGTGCAGTGAGGGACAGTTCAGGATGGACCGTGAAACAGTGCCTGTTGGTGTGTTCCAGGGTGGCGGGGTGCAGTGAGGGACAGTTCAGGATGGACCGTGAAACAGTGTCTGTTGGTGTGTTCCAGGGAGGCGGGGTGCAGTGAGGGACAGTTCAGGATGGACTGTGAAACAGTGTCTGTTGGTGTGTTCCAGGGTGGCGGGGTGCAGTGAGGGACAGTTCAGGATGGACTGTGAAACAGTGTCTGTTGGTGTGTTCCAGGGTGGCGGGGTGCAGTGAGGGACAGTTCAGGATGAACCGTGAAACAATGTCTGTTGGTGTGTTCCAGGGTGGCGGGGTGCAGTGAGGCACAGCTCAGAATGAACCGTGAAACAGTATCTGTTGGTGTGTTGCAGGGTGGCGGGGTGCAGTGAGGGACAGTTCAGGATGGTCTGTGAAACAGTGTCTGTTGGTGTGTTCCAGGGTGGCGGAGTGCAGTGAGAGACAGTTCATGTTGGACCGTGAAACAGTGTCTGTTGGTGTGTTCCAGTGTGGCGTGGTGAAGTGAGGGACAGTTCAGGATGGACCGTCAAGCAGTGTCTGTTGGTGTGTTCCACGGTGGCGGGTTGCAGTGAGGGACAGTTCAGGATGGACTGTGAAGAAGTGTCTGTTGGTGTGTTCCAGGGTGGCGGGGTGCAGTGAGGGACAGTTCAGAATGGACTGTGAAACAGTGTCTGTTGGTGTGTTCCCGTGTGGCGGGGTGCAGTGAGTGACAGTTCAGGATGAACCGTGAAACAATGTCTGTTGGTGTGTTCCAGGGTGGCGGGGTGCAGTGAGGGACAGCTCAGGATGAACCGTGAAACAGTGTCTGTTGGTGTGTTCCAGGGTGGCGGGGCGCAGTGAGGGACAGTTCAGGATGAACCGTGAAACAATGTCTGTTGGTGTGTTCCAGGGTGGCGGGGTGCAGTGAGGGACAGCTCAGGATGAACCGTGAAACAGTGTCTGTTGGTGTGTTCCAGGGTGGCGGGATGCAGTGAGGGACAGTTCAGTATGGACTGTGAAACAGTGTCTGTTGGTGTGTTCTAGGGTGGCGGTGTGCAGTGAGGGACAGTTCAGGATGGACTGTGAAACAGTGTCTGTTGGTGTGTTCCAGGGTGGCGGTGTGCAGTGAGGGACAGTTCAGGATGGATTGTGAAACAGTGTCTGTTGGTGTGTTCCACGGTGGCGGGGTGCAGTGAGGGACAGTTCAGGATGAACCGTGAAACAATGTCTGTTGGTGTGATCCGGGGTGGCGGGGTGCAGTGAGGGACAGCTCAGGATGAACCGTGAAACAGTGTCTGTTGGTGTGTTCCAGGGTGGCGGAGTGCAGTGAGGGACAGTTCAGTATCGACTGTGAAACAGTGTCTGTTGGTGTATTCCAGGGTGGCAGGGTGCAGTGAGGGACAGTTCAGGATGAACCGTGAAACGGTGTCTGTTGGTGTGTTCCAGGGTGGCGGGGTGCAGTGAGGGACAGTTCAGTATCGACTGTGAAACAGTGTCTGTTGGTGTATTCCAGGGTGGCAGGGTGCAGTGAGGGACAGTTCAGGATGGACCGTGAAACAGTGTCTGTTGGTGCGTTCCAGGGTGGCGGGGTGCAGTGAGGGACAGTTCAGGTTGGACCGTGAAACTGCTTCTGTTGGTGTGTTCCAGGGTGGCGGGGTGCAGTGAGGGACAGTTCAGTATGGACCGTGAAACAGTGTCTGTTGGTGTGTTCCAGGGTGGCGGGGTGCAGTGAGGGACAGTTCAGGATGGACCGTGAAACAGTGCCTGTTGGTGTGTTCCAGGGTGGCGGGGTGCAGTGAGGGACAGTTCAGGATGGACCATGAAACAGTGTCTGTTGGTGTGTTCCAGGGTGGCGGGGTGCAGTGAGGCACAGTTCAGGATGGACTGTGGAGCAGTGTCTGTTGGTGTGTTCCAGGGTGGCGGGGTGCAGTGAGGGACAGTTCAGGATGGACTGTGAAACAGTGTCTGTTGGTTTGTTCCAGGGTGGCAGGGTGCAGTGAGGGACAGTTCAGGATTGACTGTGAAACAGTGTCTGTTGGTGTATTCCAGGGTGGCGTGGTGCAGTGAGGGACAGTTCAGGATGGACCGTGAAACAGTGTCTGTTGATGTGTTCCAGCGTGGGGGGTGCAGTGAGGGACAGTCCAGGATGAACTGTGAAACGGTGTCTGTTGGTGTGTTCCAGGTTGGCGGGGTGCAGTGAGAGACAGTTCAGGATGGACTGTGAAATAGTGTCTGTTGGTGTGTTCCAGGGTGGCGGGGTGAAGTGAGGGACAGTTCACGATGGACTGTGAAACAGTGTCTGTAGGTTTGTACCACGGTGGCGGGGTGCAGTGAGGGACAGTTCAGGATGGACCGTGAAGCAGTGTCTGTTGGTGTGTTCCAGGGTGGCGGGGTTCAGTGAGGGACAGTTCAGGATGGACTGTGAAACAGTGTCTGTTGGTGTGTTCCAGGGTCGCGGGGTGCAGTGAGGGATAGTTCAGGATTGACTGTGAATCAGTGTCTGTTGGTCTGTTCCAGGGTGGCGGGGTGCAGTGAGGGACAGTTCAGGATGGAATGTGAAACAGTGTCTGTTGGTGTGTTCCAGGGTGGCGGGGTGCTGTGAGGGACAGTTCAGGATTGACTGTGAAACAGTGTCTGTTGGTGTGTTCCAGGGTCGCGGGGTGCAGTGAGGGACAGTTCAGGATGGAATGTGAAACAGCGCCTGTTGGTGTGTTCCAGGGTGGCGGGGTGCAGTGAGGGACAGTTCAGGATGGACTGTGAAACAGTGTCTCTTGTTGTGTTCCAGGGTGGCGGGGTGCAGTGAGGGACAGTTCAGGATGGACCGTGAAACAGTGTCTGTGGGTGTGTTCCAGGGTGGCGGGGTGCAGTGAGGGACAGTTCAGGATGGACCGTGAAACAGTGTCTGTTGGTGTGTTCCAGGGAGGCGGGGTGCAGTGAGGGACAGTTCAGGATGGACTGTGAAACAGTGTCTGTTGGTGTGTTCCAGGGTGGCGGGGTGCAGTGAGGGACAGTTCAGGATGGACTGTGAAACAGTGTCTGTTGGTGTGTTCCAGGGTGGCGGGGTGCAGTGAGGGACAGTTCAGGATGAACCGTGAAACAATGTCTGTTGGTGTGTTCCAGGGTGGCGGGGTGCAGTGAGGCACAGCTCAGAATGAACCGTGAAACAGTATCTGTTGGTGTGTTGCAGGGTGGCGGGGTGCAGTGAGGGACAGTTCAGGATGGTCTGTGAAACAGTGTCTGTTGGTGTGTTCCAGGGTGGCGGAGTGCAGTGAGAGACAGTTCATGTTGGACCGTGAAACAGTGTCTGTTGGTGTGTTCCAGGGTGGCGTGGTGAAGTGAGGGACAGTTCAGGATGGACCGTCAAGCAGTGTCTGTTGGTGTGTTCCACGGTGGCGGGTTGCAGTGAGGGACAGTTCAGGATGGACTGTGAAGAAGTGTCTGTTGGTGTGTTCCAGGGTGGCGGGTTGCAGTGAGGGACAGTTCAGGATGGACTGTGAAGAAGTCTCTGTTGGTGTGTTCCAGGGTGGCGGGGTGCAGTGAGTGACAGTTCAGGATGAACCGTGAAACAATGTCTGTTGGTGTGTTCCAGGGTGGCGGGGTGCAGTGAGGGACAGCTCAGGATGAACCGTGAAACAGTTTCTGTTGGTGTGTTCCAGGGTGGCGGGATGCAGTGAGGGACAGTTCAGTATGGACTGTGAAACAGTGTCTGTTGGTGTGTTCTAGGTTGGCGGTGTGCAGTGAGGGACAGTTCAGGATGGATTGTGAAACAGTGTCTGTTGGTGTGTTCCACGGTGGCAGGGTGCAGTGAGGGACAGCTCAGGATGAACCGTGAAACAGTGTCTGTTGGTGTGTTCCAGGGTGGCGGAGTGCAGTGAGGGACAGTTCAGTATCGACTGTGAAACAGTGTCTGTTGGTGTGTTCCAGGGTGGCGGGGTGCAGTGAGGGACAGTTCAGGATGAACCGTGAAACGGTGTCTGTTGGTGTGTTACAGGGTGGCGGGGTGCAGTGAGGGACAGTTCAGGATGGAATGTGAAACGGTGTCTGTTGGTGTGTTACAGGGTGGTGGGGTGCAGTGAGGGACAGTTCAGGATGGAATGTGAAACGGTGTCTGTTGGTGTGTTACAGGGTGGCGGGGTGCAGTGAGGGACAGTTCAGGATTGACTGTGAAACAGTGTCTGTTGGTGTGTTCCAGGGTCGCGGGGTGCAGTGAGGGACAGTTCAGGATGGACTGTGAAACAGCGCCTGTTGGTGTGTTCCAGGGTGGCGGGGTGCAGTGAGGGTCAGGTCAGGATGGACTGTGAAACAGTGGCTGTTGGTGTGTTCCAGGGTGGCGGGGTGCAGTGAGGGACAGTTCCGGATGGACTGTGAAACTGTGTCTGTTGGTGTGTTCCAGGGTGGCGGGGTGCAGTGAGGGACAGTTCAGGATGGAATGTGAAACAATGTCTGTTGGTCTGTTCCAGGGTGGCGGGGTGCAGTGAGGGACAGTTCCGGATGGACTGTGAAACTGTGTCTGTTGGTGTGTTCCAGGGTGGCGGGGTGCAGTGAGGGACAGTTCAGGATGGACCGTGAATCAGTGTCTGTTGGTCTTTTCCAGGGTGGCGGGGTGCAGTGAGGGACAGTTCCGGATGGACTGTGAAACTGTGTCTGTTGGTGTGTTCCAGGGTGGCGGGGTGCAGTGAGGGACAGTTCAGGATGGACCGGGAAACAGTGCCTGTTTGTGTGTTCCAGGGTGGCGGGGTGCAGTGAAGGACTGTTCAGGATGGGCCGTGAAACAGTGTCTGTTGGTGTGTTACAGGGTGGCCGGGTGCAGTGAGGGACAGTTCAGGATGGAATGTGAAACAGTGTCTGTTGGTGTGTTCCAGGGTGGCGGGGTGCAGTGAGGGACAGTTCAGGATTGACTGTGAAACAGTGTCTGTTGGTGTGTTCCAGGGTCGCGGGGTGCAGTGAGGGACAGTTCAGGATGGACTGTGAAACAGCGCCTGTTGGTGTGTTCCAGGGTGGCGGGGTGCAGTGAGGGTCAGGTCAGGATGGACTGTGAAACAGTGGCTGTTGGTGTGTTCCAGGGTGGCGGGGTGCAGTGAGGGACAGTTCAGTATCGACTGTGAAACAGTGTCTGTGGGTGTGTTCCAGGGTGGCGGGGTGCAGTGAGGGACAGTTCAGGATGGACCGTGAAACAGTGCCTGTTGGTGTGTTCCAGGGTGGCGGGGTGCTGTGAGGGACAGTTCAGGATGGACTGCGAAACTGTGCTTGTTGGTGTATTCCAGGGTGGCGGGGTGCAGTGAGGGACAGTCCAGGATGGACTGTGAAACTGTGTCTGTTGGTGTGTTCCAGGGTGGTGGGGTGCAGTGAGGGACAGTTCAGGATGGACTGTGAAACAGTGTTTGTTGGTTTGTTCCAGGGTGGCAGGGTGCAGTGAGGGACAGTTCAGGATGGACTGTGAAACAGCGTCTGTTGGTGTGTTCCAGGGTGGCGGGGTGCAGTGAGGGACAGTTCAGGATGGACTGTGAAACACTGTTGGTCTGTTCCAGGGTGGCGGGGTGCAGTGAGGGACAGTTCAGGATGAACTGTGAAACAGTGCCTGTTGTTGTGTTCCAGGGTGGCGGGGTGCAGTGAGGGGCAGTTCAGGATGGACCGTGAAACAGTGTCTGTTGGTCTGTTCCAGGGTGGCGGGGTGCAGTGAGGGACAGTTCAGGATGGACTGTGAAACAGTGCCTGTTGTTGGGTTCCAGGGTGGCGGGGTGCAGTGAGGGACATTTCAGGATGGACCGTGAAACAGTGTCTGTTGGTCTGTTCCAGTATGGCGGGGTGAAGAGAGGGACAGCTCAGGATGAACCGTGAAACAGTTTCTGTTGGTGTGTTCCAGGGTGGCGGGATGCAGTGAGGGACAGTTCAGTATGGACTGTGAAACAGTGTCTGTTGGTATGTTCTAGGGTGGCGGGGTGCAGTGAGAGACAGTTCAGGATGGACTGTGAAACAGCGTCTGTTGGTGTGTTCCAGGGTGGCGGGGTGCAGTGAGGGACAGTTCAGAATGGACTGTGAAACAGTGTCTGTTGGTGTGTTCCCAAGTGGCGGAGTGCAGTGAGAGACAGTTCAGGTTGGACCGTGAAACAGTGTCTGTTGGTGTGTTCCAGGGTGGCGTGGCGAAGTGAGGGACAGTTCAGGATGGACCGTCAAGCAGTGTCTGTTGGTGTGTTCCAGGGTGGCGGGGTGCAGTGAGAGTCACTTCAGGATGGTCTGTGAAGAAGTGTCTGTTGGTGTGTTCCAGGGTGGCGGGGTGCAGTGAGAGTCACTTCAGGATGGTCTGTGAAGAAGTGTCTGTTGGTGTGTTCCAGGGTGGCGGGGTGCAGTGAGAGACAGTTCAGAATGGACTGTGAAACAGTGTCTTTTGGTGTGTTCCAGGGTGGCGGGGTGCAGTGAGAGTCACTTCAGGATGGTCTGTGAAGAAGTGTCTGTTGGTGTGTTCCAGGGTGGCGGGGTGCAGTGAGAGACAGTTCAGGATGGACTGTGAAACAGTGTCTGTTGGTGTGTTCCAGGGTGGCGGGGTGCAGTGAGAGTCACTTCAGGATGGTCTGTGAAGAAATGTCTGTTGGTGTGTTCCAGGGTGGCGGGGTGCAGTGAGAGACAGTTCAGAATGGACTGTGAAACAGTGTCTGTTGGTGTGTTGCAGGGTGGCGGGTTGCAGTGAGGGACAGTTCAGGATGGACTGTGAAACAGTGTCTGTTGGTGTGTTCCCGGGTGGCGGGGTGCAGTGAGGGACAGTTCAGGATGGACTGTGAAACAGTGTCTGTTGGTGTGTTCCAGGGTGGCGGGTGCAGTGAGGGACAGCTCAGGATGAACCGTGAAACAGTGTCTGTTGGTGTGTTCCAGGGTGGCGGGGTGCAGTGAGGGACAGTTCAGTATCGACTGTGAAACAGTGTCTGTTGGTGTGTTCCAGGGTTTCAGGGTGCAGTGAGGGACAGTTCAGGATGAACCGTGAAACGGTGTCTGTTGGTGTGTTCCAGGGTGGCGGGGTGCAGTGAGGGACAGTTCAGTATCGACTGTGAAACAGTGTCTGTTGGTGTGTTCCAGGGTGGCAGGGTGCAGTGAGGGACAGTTCAGGATGGACCGTGAAACAGTGTCTGTTGGTGTGTTCCAGGGTGGTGGGGTGCAGTGAGGGACAGTTCAGGTTGGACCGTGAAACAGCTTCTGTTGGTGTGTTCCAGGGTGGCGGGGTGCAGTGAGGGACAGTTCAGTATGGACCGTGAAACAGAGTCTGTTGGTGTGTTCCAGGGTGGCGGGGTGCAGTGAGGGACAGTTCAGGATGGACCGTGAAACAGTGTCTGTTGGTGTGTTCCAGGGTGGCGGGGTGCGGTGAGGGACAGTTCAGGATGGAGCATGAAACAGTGTCTGCTGGTGTGTTCCAGGGTGGCGGGGTGCAGTGAGGCACAGTTCAGGATGGACCGTGAAACAGCGTCTGTTGGTGTGTTCCAGGGTGGCGGGGTGCAGTGAGGGACAGTTCAGCATGGACTGTGAAACAGTGTCTGTTGGTGTGTTCCAGGGTGGCGGGGTGCAGTGAGGGACAGTTCAGGATGGACTGTGAAACAGTGTCTGTTGGTGTGTTCCAGGGTGGCGGGGTGCAGTGAGGGACAGTTCAGGATGGACTGTGAAACAGTGTCTGTTGATGTGTTCCAGGGTGGCGGGGTGCAGTGAGGGACAGTTCAGCATGGACTGTGAAACAGTGTCTGTTGGTGTGTTCCAGGGTGGCGGGGTGCAGTGAGGGACAGTTCAGGATGGACTGTGAAACAGTGTCTGTTGGTCTGTTCCAGGGTGGCGGGGTGCAGTGAAGGACAGTTCAGGATGGGCCGTGAAACAGTGTCTGTTGGTGTGTTACAGGGTGGCCGGGTGCAGTGAGGGACAGTTCAGGATGGAATGTGAAACAGTGTCTGTTGGTGTGTTCCAGGGTGGCGGGGTGCAGTGAGGGACAGTTCAGGATTGACTGTGAAACAGTGTCTGTTGGTGTGTTCCAGGGTCGCGGGGCGCAGTGAGGGACAGTTCAGGATGGAATGTGAAACAGCGCCTGTTGGTGTGTTCCAGGGTGGCGGGGTGCAGTGAGGGACAGTTCAGGATGGACTGTGAAACAGTGTCTCTTGTTGTGTTCCAGGGTGGCGGGGTGCAGTGAGGGACAGTTCAGGATGGACCGTGAAACAGTGTCTGTGGGTGTGTTCCAGGGTGGCGGGGTGCAGTGAGGGACAGTTCAGGATGGACCGTGAAACAGTGCCTGTTGGTGTGTTCCAGGGTGGCGGGGTGCAGTGAGGGACAGTTCAGGATGGACCGTGAAACAGTGTCTGTTGGTGTGTTCCAGGGAGGCGAGGTGCAGTGAGGGACAGTTCAGGATGGACTGTGAAACAGTGTCTGTTGGTGTGTTCCAGGGTGGCGGGGTGCAGTGAGGGACAGTTCAGTATGGACCGTGAAACAGAGTCTGTTGGTGTGTTCCAGGGTGGCGGGGTGCAGTGAGGGACAGTTCAGGATGGACCGTGAAACAGTGTCTGTTGGTGTGTTCCAGGGTGGCGGGGTGCGGTGAGGGACAGTTCAGGATGGAGCATGAAACAGTGTCTGCTGGTGTGTTCCAGGGTGGCGGGGTGCAGTGAGGCACAGTTCAGGATGGACCGTGAAACAGCGTCTGTTGGTGTGTTCCAGGGTGGCGGGGTGCAGTGAGGGACAGTTCAGCATGGACTGTGAAACAGTGTCTGTTGGTGTGTTCCAGGGTGGCGGGGTGCAGTGAGGGACAGTTCAGGATGGACTGTGAAACAGTGTCTGTTTGTGTGTTCCAGGGTGGCGGGGTGCAGTGAGGGACAGTTCAGGATGGACTGTGAAACAGTGTCTGTTGATGTGTTCCAGGGTGGCGGGGTGCAGTGAGGGACAGTTCAGCATGGACTGTGAAACAGTGTCTGTTGGTGTGTTCCAGGGTGGCGGGGTGCAGTGAGGGACAGTTCAGGATGGACTGTGAAACAGTGTCTGTTGGTCTGTTCCAGGGTGGCGGGGTGCAGTGAAGGACAGTTCAGGAAGGGCCGTGAAACAGTGTCTGTTGGTGTGTTACAGGGTGGCGGGGTGCAGTGACGGACAGCTCAGGATGGAATGTGAAACAGTGTCTGTTGGTGTGTTCCAGGGTGGCGGGGTGCAGTGAGGGACAGTTCAGGATGGAATGTGAAACAGTGTCTGTTGGTGTGTTCCAGGGTGGCGGGGTGCAGTGAGGGACAGTTCAGGATTGACTGTGAAACAGTGTCTGTTGGTGTGTTCCAGGGTCGCGGGGCGCAGTGAGGGACAGTTCAGGATGGAATGTGAAACAGCGCCTGTTGGTGTGTTCCAGGGTGGCGGGGTGCAGTGAGGGACAGTTCAGGATGGACTGTGAAACAGTGTCTCTTGTTGTGTTCCAGGGTGGCGGGGTGCAGTGAGGGACAGTTCAGGATGGACCGTGAAACAGTGTCTGTGGGTGTGTTCCAGGGTGGCGGGGTGCAGTGAGGGACAGTTCAGGATGGACCGTGAAACAGTGCCTGTTGGTGTGTTCCAGGGTGGCGGGGTGCAGTGAGGGACAGTTCAGGATGGACCGTGAAACAGTGTCTGTTGGTGTGTTCCAGGGAGGCGGGGTGCAGTGAGGGACAGTTCAGGATGGACTGTGAAACAGTGTCTGTTGGTGTGTTCCAGGGTGGCGGGGTGCAGTGAGGGACAGTTCAGGATGGACTGTGAAACAGTGTCTGTTGGTGTGTTCCAGGGTGGCGGGGTGCAGTGAGGGACAGTTCAGGATGAACCGTGAAACAATGTCTGTTGGTGTGTTCCAGGGTGGCGGGGTGCAGTGAGGCACAGCTCAGAATGAACCGTGAAACAGTATCTGTTGGTGTGTTGCAGGGTGGCGGGGTGCAGTGAGGGACAGTTCAGGTTGGACCGTGAAACAGTGTCTGTTGGTGTGTTCCAGGGTGGCGTGGTGAAGTGAGGGACAGTTCAGGATGGACCGTCAAGCAGTGTCTGTTGGTGTGTTCCACGGTGGTGGGTTGCAGTGAGGGACAGTTCAGGATGGACTGTGAAACAGTGTCTGTTGGTGTGTTCCAGGGTGGCGGGGTGCAGTGAGAGTCACTTCAGGATGGACCGTGAAGCAGTGTCTGTTGGTGTGTTCCAGGGTGGCGGGGTTCAGTGAGGGACAGTTCAGGATGGACCATGAAGCAGTGTCTGTTGGTGTGTTCCAGGGTGTCGGGGTTCAGTGAGGGACAGTTCAGGATGGACTGTGAAACAGTGTCTGTTGGTGTGTTCCAGGGTCGCGGGGTGCAGTGAGGGACAGTTCAGGATGGACTGTGAAACAGCGCCTGTTAGTGTGTTCCAGGGTGGCGGGGTGCAGTGAGGGACAGTTCCGGATGGACTGTGAAACTGTGTCTGTTGGTGTGTTCCAGGGTGGCGGGGTGCAGTGAGGGACAGTTCAGGATGGACCGGGAAACAGTGCCTGTTGGTGTGTTCCAGGGTGGCGGGGTGCAGTGAAGGACTGTTCAGGATGGGCCGTGAAACAGTGTCTGTTGGTGTGCTACAGGGTGGCCGGGTGCAGTGAGGGACAGTTCAGGATGGAATGTGAAACAGTGTCTGTTGGTGTGTTCCAGGGTGGCGGGGTGCAGTGAGGGACAGTTCAGGATGGACTGTGAAACAGTGTCTGTTGGTGTGTTCCAGGGTGGCGGGGTGCAGTGAGGGACAGTTCAGGATTGACTGTGAAACAGTGTCTGTTGGTGTGTTCCAGGGTCGCGGGGTGCAGTGAGGGACAGTTCAGGAAGGACTGTGAAACAGCGCCTGTTAGTGTGTTCCAGGGTGGCGGGGTGCAGTGAGGGACAGTTCCGGATGGACTGTGAAACTGTGTCTGTTGGTGTGTTCCAGGGTGGCGGGGTGCAGTGAGGGACAGTTCAGGATGGACCGGGAAACAGTGCCTGTAGGTGTGTTCCAGGGTGGCGGGGTGCAGTGAAGGACTGTTCAGGATGGGCCGTGAAACAGTGTCTGTTGGTGTGTTACAGGGTGGCCGGGTGCAGTGAGGGACAGTTCAGGATGGAATGTGAAACAGTGTCTGTTGGTGTGTTCCAGGGTGGCGGGGTGCAGTGAGGGACAGTTCAGGATTGACTGTGAAACAGTGTCTGTTGGTGTGTTCCAGGGTCGCGGGGTGCAGTGAGGGACAGTTCAGGATGGACTGTGAAACAGCGCCTGTTGGTGTGTTCCAGGGTGGCGGGGTGCAGTGAGGGTCAGGTCAGGATGGACTGTGAAACAGTGGCTGTTGGTGTGTTCCAGGGTGGCGGGGTGCAGTGAGGGACAGTTCAGTATCGACTGTGAAACAGTGTCTGTGGGTGTGTTCCAGGGTGGCGGGGTGCAGTGAGGGACAGTTCAGGATGGACCGTGAAACAGTGCCTGTTGGTGTGTTCCAGGGTGGCGGGGTGCAGTGAGGGACAGTTCAGGATGGACTGTGATACAGTGTCTGTTGGTGTGTTCCAGGGTGGCGGGGTGCAGTGAGGGACAGTTCAGGATGGACTGCGAAACTGTGCTTGTTGGTGTGTTCCAGGGTGGCCGGGTGCAGTGAGGGGCAGTTCAGGATGGACTGTGAAACTGTGTCTGTTGGTGTGTTCCAGGGTGGCGGGGTGCAGTGAGGGACAGTTCAGGATGGACTGTGAAACAGTGTTTGTTGGTTTGTTCCAGGGTGGCAGGGTGCAGTGAGGGACAGTTCAGGATGGACTGTGAAACAGCGTCTGTTGGTGTGTTCCAGGGTGGCGGGGTGCAGTGAGGGACAGTTCAGGATGGACTGTGAAACAGTGCCTGTTGTTGTGTTCCAGGGTGGCGGGGTGCAGTGAGGGACAGTTCAGGATGGACCGTGAAAAAGTGTCTGTTGGTCTGTTCCAGGGTGGCGGGGTGCAGTGAGGGACAGTTCAGGATGGACTGTGAAACAGTGCCTGTTGTTGTGTTCCAGGGTGGCGGGGTGCAGTGAGGGACATTTCAGGATGGACCGTGAAACAGTGTCTGTTGGTCCGTTCCAGTATGGCGGGGTGAAGAGAGGGACAGCTCAGGATGAACCGTGAAACAGTTTCTGTTGGTGTGTTCCAGGGTGGCGGGATGCAGTGAGGGACAGTTCAGTATGGACTGTGAAACAGTGTCTGTTGGTATGTTCTAGGGTGGCGGGGTGCAGTGAGAGACAGTTCAGGATGGACTGTGAAACAGTGTCTGTTGGTTTGTTCCAGTTTGGCGGGGTGCAGTGAGGTACAGTTCAGAATGGACTGTGAAACAGTGTCTGTTGGTGTGTTCCAGGGTGGCGGGGTGCAGTGAGAGTCACTTCAGGATGGTCTGTGAAGAAGTGTCTGTTGGTGTGTTCCAGGGTGGCGGGGTGCAGTGAGAGACAGTTCAGAATGGACTGTGAAACAGTGTCTGTTGGTGTGTTGCAGGGTGGCGGGGTGCAGTGAGGGACAGTTCAGAATGGACTGTGAAACAGTGTCTGTTGGTGTGTTCCCAGGTGGCGGAGTGCAGTGAGAGACAGTTCAGGTTGGACCGTGAAACAGTGTCTGTTGGTGTGTTCCCGGGTGGCGTGGTGAAGTGAGGGACAGTTCAGGATGGACTGTGAAACAGTGTCTGTTGGTGTGTTCCAGGGTGGCGGGGTGCAGTGAGAGTCACTTCAGGATGGTCTGTGAAGAAGTGTCTGTTGGTGTGTTCCAGGGTGGCGGGGTGCAGTGAGAGACAGTTCAGAATGGACTGTGAAACAGTGTCTGTTGGTGTGTTGCAGGGTGGCGGGTTGCAGTGAGGGACAGTACAGGATGGACTGTGAAACAGTGTCTGTTGGTGTGTTCCAGGGTGGCGGGGTGCAGTGAAGGACAGTTCAGGATGGACTGTGAAACAGTGTCTGTTGGTCTGTTCCAGGGTGGCGGGGTGCAGTGAGGGACAGTTCAGCATGGACCGTGAAACAGTGTCTGTGGGTGTGTTCCAGGGTGGCGGGGTGCAGTGAGGGACAGTTCAGGATGGACCGTGAAACAGTGCCTGTTGGTGTGTTCCAGGGTGGCGGGGTGCAGTGAGGGACAGTTCAGGATGGACCGTGAAACAGTGTCTGTTGGTGTGTTCCAGGGAGGCGGGGTGCAGTGAGGGACAGTTCAGGATGGACTGTGAAACAGTGTCTGTTGGTGTGTTCCAGGGTGGCGGGGTGCAGTGAAGGACAGTTCAGGATGGACTGTGAAACAGTGTCTGTTGGTGTGTTCCAGGGTGGCGGGGTGCAGTGAGGGACAGTTCAGGATGAACCGTGAAACAATGTCTTTTGGTGTGTTCCAGGTTGGCGGGGTGCAGTGAGGCACAGCTCAGAATGAACCGTGAAACAGTATCTGTTGGTGTGTTGCAGGGTGGCAGGGTGCAGTGAGGGACAGTTCAGGATGGCCTGTGAAACAGTGTCTGTTGGTGTGTTCCAGGGTGGCGGAGTGCAGTGAGAGACAGTTCAGGTTGGACCGTGAAACAGTGTCTGTTGGTGTGTTCCAGGGTGGCGTGGTGAAGTGAGGGACAGTTCAGGATGGTCTGTGAAGAAGTGTCTGTTGGTGTGTTGCAGGGTGGCGGGGTGCAGTGAGGGACAGTTCAGAATGGACTGTGAAACAGTGTCTGTTGGTGTGTTCCCGTGTGGCGGGGTGCAGTGAGGGACAGCTCAGGATGAACCGTGAAACAGTGTCTGTTGGTGTGTTCCAGGGTGGCGGGATGCAGTGAGGGACAGTTCAGTATGGACTGTGAAACAGTGTCTGTTGGTGTGTTCTAGGGTGGCGGTGTGCAGTGAGGGACAGTTCAGGATGGACTGTGAAACAGCGTCTGTTGGTGTGTTCCAGGGTGGCGGTGTGCAGTGAGGGACAGTTCAGGATGGACTGTGAAACAGTGTCTGTTGGTGTGTTCCGGGGTGGCGGGGTGCAGTGAGGGACAGCTCAGGATGAACCGTGAAACAGTGTCTGTTGGTGTGTTCCAGGGTGGCGGGGTGCAGTGAGGGACAGTTCAGTATCGACTGTGAAACAGTGTCTGTTGGTGTGTTCCAGGGTTTCAGGGTGCAGTGAGGGACAGTTCAGGATGAACCGTGAAACGGTGTCTGTTGGTGTGTTCCAGGGTGGCGGGGTGCAGTGAGGGACAGTTCAGTATCGACTGTGAAACAGTGTCTGTTGGTGTATTCCAGGGTGGCAGGGTGCAGTGAGGGACAGTTCAGGATGGACCGTGAAACAGTGTCTGTTGGTGTGTTCCAGGGTGGCGGGGTGCAGTGAGGGACAGTTCAGGTTGGACCGTGAAACAGCTTCTGTTGGTGTGTTCCTGGGTGGCGGGGTGCAGTGAGGGACAGTTCAGGGTGGACCGTGAAACAGTGTCTGTTGGTGTGTTCCAGGGTGGTGGGGTGCAGTGAGGGACAGTTCAGGATGGACCATGAAACAGTGTCTGTTGGTGTGTTCCAGGGTGGCGGGGTGCAGTGAGGCACAGTTCAGGATGGACTGTGGAGCAGTGTCTGTTGGTGTGTTCCAGGGTGGCGGGGTGCAGTGAGGGACAGTTCAGGATGGACTGTGAAACAGTGTCTGTTGGTTTGTTCCAGGGTGGCAGGGTGCAGTGAGGGACAGTTCAGGATGGACTGTGAAACAGTGTCTGTTGGTGTGTTTCAGGGTGGCGGGGTGCAGTGAGGGACAGTTCAGGATGAACTGTGAAACGGTGCCTGTTGGTGTGTTCCAGGTTGGCGGGGTGCAGTGAGAGACAGTTCAGGATGGACCATGAAACAGTGTCTGTTGGTGTGTTCCAGGGTGGCGGGGTGCAGTGAGGCACAGTTCAGGATGGACTGTGGAGCAGTGTCTGTTGGTGTGTTCCAGGGTGGCGGGGTGCAGTGAGGGACAGTTCAGGATGGACTGTGAAACACTGTCTGTTGGTTTGTTCCAGGGTGGCAGGGTGCAGTGAGGGACAGTTCAGGATGGACTGTGAAACAGTGTCTGTTGGTGTGTTCCAGGGTGGCGGGGTGCAGTGAGGGACAGTTCAGGATGGACAGTGAAGCAGTGTCTGTTGGTGTGCTCCAGGGTGGCGGGGTTCAGTGAGGGACAGTTCAGGATGAACTGTGAAACGGTGCCTGTTGGTGTGTTCCAGGTTGGCGGGGTGCAGTGAGGGACAGTTCAGGATGGACCGTGAAGCAGTGCCCGTTGGTGTGTTTCAGGGTGGCGGGGTGCAGTGAGGGACAGTTCAGGATGGACCATGAATCAGTGTCTGTTGGTGTGTTCCAGGGTGGCGGGGTGCAGTGAGGGACAGTTCAGGATGGACTGTGAAACAGCGTCTGTTGGTGTGCTCCAGGTTGGCGGGGTGCAGTGAGGGACAGTTCAGGATGGACCGTGAAACAGCGTCTGTTGATGTGTTCCAGGGTGGCGGGGTGCAGTGAGGGACAGTTCAGCATGGACTGTGAAACAGTGTCTGTTGGTGTGTTCCAGGGTGGCGGGGTGCAGTGAGGGACAGTTCAGGATGGACCGTGAAACAGCGTCTGTTGATGTGTTCCAGGGTGGCGGGGTGCAGTGAGGGACAGTTCAGCATGGACTGTGAAACAGCGTCTGTTGATGTGTTCCAGGGTGGCGGGGTGCAGTGAGGGACAGTTCAGGATGGACTGTGAAACAGTGTCTGTTGTTGTGTTCCTGGGTGGCGGGGTGCAGTGAGGGACAGTTCAGGATGGACCGTGAATCAGTGTCTGTTGGTCTTTTCCAGGGTGGCGGGGTGCAGTGAGCGACAGTTCCGGATGGACTGTGAAACTAGGGGGTTTCTCTTGCTCTTTCTGGTCTCCTGCCAGGCTTCGTGCAATAATTGCCCTTGAGTGGTTCGACCCACTCCCCCCCTATGGTTCTAGACCTTGGACTTAGGTGCAGAGAACAGTAGTGCAGAGAAAGAACTCAATAGACCAGGTTGAATAGCACGAAATGGATGCTTTTATTTTTAAACAGTTTGAAGCATTACAAAATACATGTCAAAAGCACAGATTAAAGTTACTACAATCATGCACAAATTTATAAACTTGACTCTGTGGAAATGGGGAACACACGGCACATCGAAAAAGGGGAAACACATTACGATTTCCCTTAACTCCCTCCCCTATACCTAAACTAAGTTTCGACCTGGGGAACTTGGGATCATGCTCACCACTCTCGAAATCGCGAGAAAGGGGGTTCGCAGCCTTTTTGGCACCGCTTTCCGTCGTCACGTGGATTTGGAAACTTCTGGCGCAGTCGATATTCTCTCCTCCCTCGAGGCGGTGGGGTAGACCCAGCCTCGATGAGCGCTCGTTAAGGTTGAGATCCACCAAGTCAATTTGGGTTCATGGAGCAGACCCAGATGCAGGCTATGCACTTGGGAGAATCTTGTGGCATCGATCGCCGGTTCTCCAGAGGGTTTCTTCTCCGTCGGCCTGGGTCGTCGATGATCTCCCGACCCCAGTACCCGGGCCACCCTCGTCGTCTTCTCGTCGTGGCCGAGCCTTGTTTGGCTGAACACCGACCACGTTGTCCTTTTACCGAAACCGTCCGTCTTTAAAAAAAAACGAAAACGTTTTCATCGATCTGCCGAAGTGGAAGAGGCGCCGATCCGGGCACCGTCCGCCCTTCGTTCGTTCCTCGTAGAAGAAAGTTCTTGAAGAAATGGAAGCCTGAAGTCGCCCAACAAGAAGCCGTGGCAGTGAAGAAGAAGTTGTTCAAGTAACCCGAAGTCCGAAGTAACTTAGATGGACTTTCAATCCATAGTTATACTCTTTTGGGACAGTCTTATCTCCCGCCAAATCATAGTCCTGTCTTTGTATTAATTTTGGCGGGCAGAAATCTCTGCAGGGGCGCTTTGTCTTGTAACGGAGCCGGTGATAACTTAAACTGGCCTTCCTGGCCGATAATGTCTTTCAATGTCTTTTGCATTGTCACCGTGGCTCGGTTCGCATATTGATCGGTCCGGACATTTTCCTTGATGGCTGCTAAACGGTTTTTCCTTTGTACGATAAATGGGTATAAGTGTTTTTACATTGTCCGCCCATATCTTGATGGGCCCCATCCTGTACTTATAATCCATTGAATATGTATGCTGTTGCTCTGAGTTTCGGTTCCCAGAGACTGGCTTTCGTGGGCTCACTGTCTTCAATCCACAAGCCTGTCTGGCTTGCAGTAACAGAAATAAAATGGTTCATAAACTGATCACGGGGCCTGGCGGCCATTTTGTATGCCCTTTTATCAAAGGTTTTTCTGTGCAAGCTTACTTTGGTCAATAAACAGTCTTATTTTATCCAGTTTTCTTGCGTGATTTTTGCTGAAAATTGCGAATCTTACAGGCCCCCCTGTGATACTGATAGCTTGCTTAAAGTATCAATAATCCTTGATGAGCAAATTTTCCCTGATTCCCCACATCCAAACATTCCTGGCACTTAACTATCTATGCCCCTCACGACACATGCAGTTCCCATTTCCGGAGAAAATGAAAATTACCTCATGCACATTTGGAATCATAGACAGCAAATCTTAAACTATAACACCTTCACCTGTCAGATGGGCAGGGGTTGATACACTTTTGCGCCATCTGCATGCATCTTTTATTAATCCAAAAAAACTTAAGAACAACTAATAACATAACAATACTTATTTCCTTATAACCCAAAACAATCAAAAAAAAAAAAAAATTTTAAATGGAGGGACGCTTAATCTTATACTAGCAGCTTAGAGTGGGGTATCTGCTTCCCCCATCCGCACATAGCGTTCTCTCCATTCTCCTGTGTTCTCGTGCCTCTGGAGGCGTTTGCCTCTTTTGCAATGCACGAAGAGCAAATATATCACAATCAAAACCTGACATACTACTAGGATATGGGATGCTATTCTAATCCAGGCGGGGACCTCTATGTTGGTGAACAAGTCCCACCATGGTGGGATGGTTATGTCCAATATGTCTTTTCCTATCTCTAAAGTCTTCTGCTCCAGTGTATAGAAATGTTTCTGCGAAACTATAACGGCTTTTAAAACCTTGGTGAGGTGTTCGGGAAGAGGGGGAATGACATAACCAAAATGCGCGACAAATCGTTGTAAGTCTGTGAAATTCTCTTTGATAGTGATGCGTACGGTGGAGGGCGCAGGAATGGGAACAATTCGTTGTTGTGCCACTTGAACCTCGGCCCTGGGTTTGAAACAGAAACTGCTATCACCGACCGAACACCACTCGTGTTGTCCATATCGGTACTGAGGCGCTGCAGTGGTGACGCAGTATGTCCCACCCCCGATATATGCTACCTGTGGGGGCACATGGTCCTCTGCCATTGCCTCCATGGTGCAATTCACCGGCTTCGCGCTAGCGGTTCTGAACCCGCACTGTGGTTTCAAAAAGGCATTCAAGTGCTGGGGACACAGGATGATGTGTGCTCCCTGGCTCCGACATCCCGAGAGGTCGGTGCCTGTCATCGTACGCTCCCATCTGATGACGTAAGGCGGGACCACTGCGTAACGAATGTGTGCGCCCCCCTGAATGACTCCAATGTTCTCTACTCTGTATACCGGGGCGGGCTTTGCTGCGGGACCCAACACCGGCATTCTTACTACTATTCCCATAATAGTGTGATTCGAATGTCCGCAGTCCACTGGAACTGGGTATGCTTCTGCGGCTAGTCTGAGCTGGCACGGGCTTAATGCATTCTCAAAAGGGTGGAGCGCTTGCAAGTGCTTGTTGCTGATCCAGGACGGGACCAAACCCTGTTTTAAATCCTCAAGATTACTGCGGCCCTCGCCCAATAACCACGCCCCGTACAGCACACAGGCCTCGTTTTGCGCAGCTTGATCGGACGCATTCCGATCCTCCTTAATGAGTGCATTTACCGTTCTCGCGTGTTTCTCCAGCTCAGCAATTATGTCCTTAAAGTGTAGTGTCATGGCCTGGTCCTCATGCAACTCAGAACCCACGACCTTGTTTTCGTCTGTCAATATGTTCCTTAACTGGGCTTTTAAACCGTTGATCTGTGTCTGCAGCTCCACGTTATCTAGAGCGTTGACAACAGATGTCCCGGTATTAAGAGCAGTGAATATGTCATTTACAGTACCCCTTCTTTGCCTCCCGACTCGATCCAAAACTTCTGGCGGTGTGGTGTATAATTTGTCTCTGTCGATGTCGGCAAAATCAAATTTGTAAAATTGTCTAAACATACTGGTTAACAGGACCTGGTATAATTGTTCCGTTTCTTTGGGACACCACTCCGGCAATCTTACCTCAGTGAGATTTAAAATCACTGAGGCCACCGCGTAGTGTACCCCTTGGTACAGCACCTGACCGGTGGGTACCAATACTAAACCGTTCCCGGGTCCCTTGGTGGTGGTTGGGCACCCTCCTTTCTGGGCTAGTGCTACCGGAAGCGTGGGCAGGGGCTTGCGTGGGCGGGTGATGAGTTCAGTGGCGTTCACCGGAATAGGGGAGTATGGGGCTCCGCACGCTCGAGTGCTAACATCCCATCTCATCCCCTTCCCTTCATCCTGCCACTGCCTCTGGAAGAAGATGGACACGCCCTTGGGGCAGACGCGTCTCGAACCCCACATACAGACATATATTCCCTCATCCGGTTCCCACCATTTGTCCCAACACACACGTAATTGTCCGTGAGTTCCCGTAATAGTCCGATGGGTATTATTACCCAGTCGCTCCCACTCGACCGTAGAGTTTCTCATGTCCTTTCCCAGCTTTCGTAGCCACCACCATCGCCTTGGTGGTACGTTCCCATTGCACACCAGACAAATCCTCTTTCCCACGGTGACGCTGACTCTGGGCGCTAGGATCCTCACTCGAGGGCACGTTAATGAAGTCTCTTGGTAGGCAAAACCGAAATTGCTGGAATATTCCGTAGAATTTGTTCCCAGCCAACCTGGCCATCTCCCTTGGTGGAAGTAGGTGGCGGTTTCCTCTACCTCTCGCTCCCCCGTCCCATCCGTTGCGATGGGGGCCGTGTCCCCGGAGCACCCGAAAATGATGACGTCCTTGGTGCGGCCTCGGTAGGCCCACCCGCACCCGATCGCCATGAACGCTACGACAATCCTTTCCATCGTATCCCAGGTCTCGGTAACCAACAAAATGATGTAGCCGGGCTCCCGATAGGTGCTGGCCTAAATTAATTGGACGCGCGGGTTCCTGGACCCCGCTCCCTAACAAACACACATACCGGGCAGACTTCAAAATTGTACTCTTAACACCATATACTTTACATTCCTTAAACTATGACCATAATTACCTATCTTAACTTATGTACAGCGCCGCCCTCCGTGGGGCGGCTTTCCGAATCCCTGTGAGGTCTGTCGTGTGCCACACCCTGCGGTGGGGCTGCATTGATCTTTGGCCTTGATCCCCCGCAGCCTGTCGCTGCTGAACGGGGATCATGTCTTCCTGGGGCTGCTTTAAACCTTGTTTGAGGAGGATGGGGAGAATCTGGCCAAAATTTTCTGGGCTGGGGCACTCGAGCTGACCTACGAGGGGCTGCTTTGGGTTGGGCTCCCGGGGCCGATGGACCTGGGGCCGTGACTGTTACCGTTACAGCCTGTGGTTCCTCCACAGCTGCCGGCTCCAGCTCCCCTCCCTCAGGCTCCGCCCCCCCGGGGTCGGGATCTGTGGCTTCCGACCCCACCTCACCTGTCCCTACAGGTAACGAGTCTCCACCCCCACTCCCTACCTCCCCCAAGCTTGAGTCGAGGGCAGGACTGCCGTCCTCTGACTCTTCCTCCTCCGTGATTGGGTCTAAAGCGAGGTTGAGCTGTTCGGGCTCTCCCCTGCCTAAATCCCATTCAAAAGATGAGACCTCCCACTCCAATGGGATGGCCTCTCCCTTCACGCAGGCTACTGCTCCAGCCTGTGTGGTCTGTGACTCTGTTACAGGCTGAGGATCTTTGTTCTCAGACCTGGTCCCCTTTGGTGGCCCTGGTGTACCCGGTTTAAACAGTTTACACTGGTTGATGTGAAACCATTTGGTACGTCGGGGCGTCTTCACTGCATAAACCATGGGGCTGGCTTTGTCTACAATGCTGTATGGCCCCATGTACAGTGGTTCAAAACTCCCTACCCTGGCGTAGTTTCGGACCATGACCTGGTCCCCGACTACCCACTCTTGTTGTTTCCGAGGTTCTAACAACAGTTTATTTCCCTGGTGCTGTCTTCCCATGTTCCCAGCCGCCTGCCCATAAATCTGTCTCAGGCGCTCCAAGAGGGTTTGGGCGAATTTGTCCCGTTTCACCTCTCGGAGCTGGCCCTCAGTGAGCACCGGGGCTAGCACATGGGTGGGTGTTCGCATGATCCTTCCAGTCATTAACTCGTGCGGGGAATACCCCGTGCTTTTGGACTGGCTGGCTCGGATCCCCATGAGGACTAAAGGCAGGACCTCCGCCCATTTCTGGGGCGAGCCCATTGTCTCTTTCCTCAGTTTTTCCTTGAGGGTCCGATTCATACGCTCAACAATCCCGGATGACTGGGGATTGTATGCTACGTGCCACTTTCCCTCAATGCCCAAGAGCCTGAGGGCGTTCTGCATTACTTGACCGGTGAACTGACTCCCTTGGTCGGACTCTACAAAACGGGGGAGTCCCCACCGTGAGAACACTTCCCGAATCAAGATCTTAGCAGTACCCAGTGCCGTAGCTGTTCTGCACGGGAAGGCTTCTACCCATTTGGTGAACACATCTACCAGGACAAGGCAGTACTTATAGCCTCCCTGGGCGGCGGGCAGGGGCCCTATGTAGTCGACCTGAATCGACTGCCATGGTCCCTCTACCCTCCTGATGTGCCCCATGGGCACCTTCCTTTTGTGGGGGTCTGGGTTGTTAGCAGCACACACAAGACAGCTTGCGCAGAACTCGCGGACATCGTCCCGAAGTCCCGGCCACCATCCCGCCTGCTCCACCCGTTGCCAGGTGACCTCAGGTCCGGGGTGTCCCGCTCCTGGACCCTCGTGGGCCAATTGCAGGAATTCCCTTCGGTGCTGCTGCGGCACAACCCACTGCTCCTTTCGGAACAGCATACCTTCCTTGACTGTGAGGGCTGCCGTACTGTACGGACCTTCTACCCGTTTGCCCTCTGTGATGGCTTTTAGGACTGCTTTTAGGGCGGGATCCAGGGTTTGGACGGTCTTTAGGTCTGGGGGCGGTGTCACCCCTGTGTTCCCGGGAATTCCCTCCCTGCCTTGGATCGCCGCCACGGGTCCGGGTTCGTATGGGTCCCAGAGAATGCTGCTGCGGGCACCCTCCCTGGCTAGCGCATCCGCCTGCTGGTTGCCCTGACTGCGGGGTTCTGTAATGGAGTGAGCCTTCACCTTATGGATGAACACCTCTCCTTTCTCCCCCACAGCTGCTAGGATCTTCTCCAGCAAGGGCTTAACTGTTAAAGGCCGCCCGTCCGCGGAGGTGTACCCGCGTCGGGACCAGATGGCGAGGTAATCCGTACACGAATTGCACGTGAACATGCTGTCTGAGCAAATCGTGTATGGGGTTGGGAAAATCTCGGGGTGGGTAACCACGTACGCCACCGCGGACAGTTCAGCCTGCTGCGCGCTCATAGTGCTGGGGAGCTTAATTGCCAGGGCAATGTTTGCCGCAGGGTCATAAACTCCACACCCTGTGAGTCGCTTGCCGTCAGCTACAGTGCTAGAACCGTCTACGTAGATCTCGCGGCCCGTGGGATGTATCCCGGCCCGTAAACCTATGTTAACTTCCCATACCCCTTCTACGGAACATTGATGGGCTGTCCCGGGATATGCCATATTGGCTGCGAGCCTTGGCGCGCAGAGGCCTTTAACTTTGAGATCCATCTGGGAAAGGAGGAGGGTCCAGCGCGCAATCCGAGCGCTGCTTACGGTCCCATCCTTAATCCTCCCGTCCAGAAGCATCTTCGTGGGGGTGTGATGGGTGAGGAGCGTAATGGGAGAGGTCCCTGTGAAGATCACTGATCTGTTCACAGCCCAATGCGTGGCCAGGAGATGCCGTTCGCAATTGGAGAAACTCCTCTCCACATCCGTGAGCACCCTGGAGGAATAAACTACTGGTCTTAGCTTGCCGTGCCGCTCTTGGAGCAGTACTGCGCTCAGGCTGTCCCCACTAGCGGCTACCTCCAGAAAGAACTCCTCTCCCCCATCTATGGCCCCTAGGGCTGGCGCAGTCTGCAGATCTCTTTTCAACTTCTCGAATGCTGCCTGGCACCCCTCGTCCCAAGACCACTCGACTCCCTTGTGTAAGAGTCGAAGTAACGGGGCCGCTGTGGCAGCATAGTCCTCGATGAAATCTCTGCAGTACCCGGTCAATCCCAAAAAGGACCTTACACCCGTTACTGTGTTGGGAATCGGCAGATCTTGTATAGATTCCCGTCTGGCCTTATCTATGGCTCTTTCCCCAGCGCGGATGGCCAGACCCAGGAATTTAACTTCCTGCTGGCCGATCTGGGCTTTCTTTGGGTTTACTTTGAAACCCTTCCTTTCTAACAGTTCCAACAATTCGGCTAACAGTGGGCCGTGCTGCTCCCTTGTATCTGTGAACAGGAGTAAGTCGTCCACATACTGCACTATCTGGTTGGGCTGGCTGAACTCTTTCAAACTCCCCGCCATACACTGATGGAAAATGCTGGGGCTGTTGTGAAAACCCTGTGGTAAGCAGTTCCAGGTGTACTGTTGCCCTTTGAAAGTAAAGGCAAACTTGTACTGGTCCTCCCGCCGCAGCGGAATGGACCAAAAACCATTCGAGATGTCCAGCACCGTGAATGTGGTCGCCGATGCTGGAATACTCCCTATTAAGTCTGCAACTGCTGCTACCGTGGGCGCGCAGGCTGGGATATTACTATTGAGGACTCTATAGTCCACCGTGGCTCTCCACGAATTGTCCGGTTTCTTTACCGGCCATAATGGGGAGTTCACGTGGGTGGCTATCGTCCTCAATACGCCCTGCTGTACCAATGAAGATATTGCTGTCTCCATGTCGGGTTCTGCCTCCTTGGGGAAATTATACTGCTTTTGGGGTCGGATCATGGGGTCCCCGTCTACGCTGACTTCGAACCCAGTGACTCTCCCGCAGTCATGCTTGTGGGTGGCGAACGCGGTCAGATTTTCTGACACACGCGCCTGCAAGTCCGTTGGGACGTTTGTTATCATGAGCTCGAGATCGTAACCTCCTGATGGCTTCATAGTGCACAGGGCCCCCTTTTCTTCCTTCCCCGGGATTACGACTACCTTACCTAAACCGCCCTCGGCTCCCCAGAGACAGTGATTTCTCAGGTCCACGAGGATCCCGTGTTCCACCAAGAAATCAGCCCCGAGGATGCCTTTCCCCCCCCCCTCTTTCCACTTCAATAGGATGCACGTCCATGTGGTGTGGAGTGCTCCCAACTGAATGGAGAGCGGGAGGGAGTGCGCGCCAGCCTGTGCTCTACCCGTGAAACCCGCTACTAAATATGGAGCCTGGGTGGACAGAGGTGAGGCAAAAGGTTTGTCCGTGTGGATCAAGGTACACGAAGCTCCCGTATCCAACAGGTAACTACCCCTTTGTTTCTCCACCTCCATCTCCACCACAGGTCTTCTCCAAGCGTCATAGCGGAGCGGACACAAGTAGATGGGCTGCGCGGGCGTCAGTCATTTAGGTGTTTCGGCTGGGGTCTCGGGGGCGATAGGGCTGTTAGCAACCGCTACCTTCCCCTGCCAGGTCATCAGAGACCGCATAGTCTCCAAGACTGACTCGATCGCAGCGGGGTCCACAACCGCACCACCCCCTTCATTCGGGGCAAAGGCTACGGTTGGGTTCTGGACTAGTGTTGGGGCAGCGGCCTGCACTTGTGGTTGTGCTGGTGTTGGGGAAACTCTCGGGCCGTTGGCGACTCGGGCTTGGGCTCGATCTTGGGCTGCGGCGAACTCTCTCTCCCTCTTATCCTTCCAAGGATTCCTACAGTCCTTGCGCCAATGACCCTCCTTCCCACACCCGTAACAACTGCTATTTGCTTGGGGATGGCGATTTCCCTCCTGACGCCATTCCTTTTTAGCAGAGGCTGCGGGTCTCACCTCATGCACCTTTCCTTTCACAACAGGCGTTTTCTTGCCCTTGTTGTTTCTATAACTGATCGTGAGCTGATCTAGTACTACTTCCTCCGTGGAGCGGGCGTTAGTGGGGTCAAACCATGCTTTGGCCTGTTCCTTCACTACTGGCAGGCAACCTGCTACCAGGCACCGAAGCCAGTGAGCCCTTTGTTCGCCATCCAGCCCGGCCCGGGCCGGCCCGCCCGGGCAGCTGCGCCGATACACTGGCCACAACCTGTCGGCGAAAACCCGTGGGGGTTCTCCCTCTAGCTGCACTGTCTTTTCTAAACGGAGGAACGGAGTTCCGTCCCCCTCTCCCATGATCTCCAGAATCTCATCCCGTAGCAACTCATAGTCCCTGTGCCCTCTCTTGCTCTCGTCAGGGAGACACTGGAGGAGCGAACTGTCCAGGGAGAACAGCAGCATTTTAGACTGTTCAACCCCGTCGCAGTCATTGACTGCTGCGGTCTGCTCCACGTCCCTGAAATGCACGGAGGGATCTCCTGACTCGGAGAGTTTTGGGATGTGACTTATCATCTCTCTTAGCTGTCGTGCGCTATGAGGCATTATGATCTGACTCTCAAGGGGTCCGTCATCGCCATTTTCTTCATTTGGACCGATCCTCCGGTGTCTCGTTGGACACATTGGCGCTGACCCCGACTCTACTGTCTGGGGTTGCTCTACCTCAGGGCTCTCTTCCTCTACTGTCTCCGTCTCCTGTCCCGGAGTCCAAGACTCCTCATAGGCAGGAGGCGCAGAAGGTTCGGGGGTTGGTACCCCAACTGCCTCTTGTGGAATCGGTCTTTTGGATTCCTTGGCTAGCAACAGCTGACTCGCTGGTGGATTTATGAGACACACCAACCCGTTTGCCTTCGCTAGGGCCTTTCTCAGGTCCTCTAGCTCCCGGCAGCAAGTGCTGTGGTCGGTGTTCTCAGATCTATCCTCCATGGCCATTTTATATGCTGCCCTGGCTCCCAGGAGCTTTTCCTCTTGGGCATCTACTTGTTTGGCTAGACGGGAACACCTCTCTCTCATTCTACCTTCACTGGCCTTGGCCTCCACGACCTGACATTTTAAATATTCTACCCGGGTTTCGTGGCAGCGAATTACAGAGCGGCGTTCCTGGTTCAGCGTGTCAAGCGATTCAATCAGTTTTTGACCTCCCGCAACCTTTTCCTCCACGCCTTTAAGCAAGCCGTTGATCTGGACTGTCTGTGCTGCAACTACCTGGTCCAAAAGCTGGACTTGTTTCTTGTAGCACATCAGCCAGACCGCCTTTTCTACAGATTTCTTATGCTCTCTACCCGCTGTCCACTTGATGGCTGCGTCTAGCGGGCGCCTATCCCTTAGTAGATCAGATATCCATTGTTTTGTGAGGTTGACTTTTCCGAAAACATAATCTGCTATTCTTTCATCCATCACATTTCGTCTATTCAGATCTTGATCTAACACACTACTTTCCTGCTGCCAAGGTCCTGCCGCGGTCGCCATTTCTGTAGGGGGTTTCTCTTGCTCTTTCTGGTCTCCTGCCAGGCTTCGTGCAATAATTGCCCTTGAGTGGTTCGACCCACTCCCCCCCTATGGTTCTAGACCTTGGACTTAGGTGCAGAGAACAGTAGTGCAGAGAAAGAACTCAATAGACCAGGTTGAATAGCACGAAATGGATGCTTTTATTTTTAAACAGTTTGAAGCATTACAAAATACATGTCAAAAGCACAGATTAAAGTTACTACAATCATGCACAAATTTATGAACTTGACTCTATGGAAATGGGGAACACACGGCACATTGAAAAAGGGGAAACACATTACGATTTCCCTTAACTCCCTCCCCTATACCTAAACTAAGTTTCGACCTGGGGAACTTGGGATCATGCTCACCACTCTCGAAATCGCGAGAAAGGGGGTTCGCAGCCTTTTTGGCACCGCTTTCCGTCGTCACGTGGATTTGGAAACTTCTGGCGCAGTCGATATTCTCTCCTCCCTCGAGGCGGTGGGGTAGACCCAGCCTCGATGAGCGCTCGTTAAGGTTGAGATCCACCAAGTCAATTTGGGTTCATGGAGCAGACCCAGATGCAGGCTATGCACTTGGGAGAATCTTGTGGCATCGATCGCCGGTTCTCCAGAGGGTTTCTTCTCCGTCGGCCTGGGTCGTCGATGATCTCCCGACCCCAGTACCCGGGCCACCCTCGTCGTCTTCTCGTCGTGGCCGAGCCTTGTTTGGCTGAACACCGACCACGTTGTCCTTTTACCGAAACCGTCCGTCTTTAAAAAAAAAACGAAAACGTTTTCATCGATCTGCCGAAGTGGAAGAGGAGCCGATCCGGGCACCGTCCGCCCTTCGTTCGTTCCTCGTAGAAGAAAGTTCTTGAAGAAATGGAAGCCTGAAGTCGCCCAACAAGAAGCCGTGGCAGCGAAGAAGAAGTTGTTCAAGTAACCCGGAGTCCGAAGTTTTTTTAGATGGACTTTTAATCCATAGTTATACTCTTTTGGGACAGTCTTATCTCCCGCCAAATCATAGTCCTGTCTTTGTATTAATTTTGGCGGGCAGAAATCTCTGCAGGGGCGCTTTGTCTTGTAACGGAGCCGGTGATAACTTAAACTGGCCTTCCTGGCCGATAATGTCTTTCAATGTCTTTTGCATTGTCACCGTGGCTCGGTTCGCATATTGATCGGTCCGGACATTTTCCTTGATGGCTGCTAAACGGTTTTTCCTTTGTACGATAAATGGGTATAAGTGTTTTTACATTGTCCGCCCATATCTTGATGGGCCCCATCCTGTACTTATAATCCATTGAATATGTATGCTGTTGCTCTGAGTTTCGGTTCCCAGAGACTGGCTTTCGTGGGCTCACTGTCTTCAATCCACAAGCCTGTCTGGCTTGCAGTAACAGAAATAAAATGGTTCATAAACTGATCACGGGGCCTGGCGGCCATTTTGTATGCCCTTTTATCAAAGGTTTTTCTGTGCAAGCTTACTTTGGTCAATAAACAGTCTTATTTTATCCAGTTTTCTTGCGTGATTTTTGCTGAAAATTGCGAATCTTACATGAGGGACAGTTCAGGATGGACTGTGAAACAGTGTCTGTTGGTGTGTTCCAGGGTGGCGGGATGCAGTGAGGGACAGTTCAGGATGGAACGTGAAACAATGCCTGTTGGTGTGTTCCAGGGTGGCGGGGTGCAGTGAGGGACAGTTCAGGATGGACCGTGAAACAGTGTCTGTTGATGTGTTCCCGTTTGGCGGGGTGCATTGAGGGACAGTTCTGGATGGACTGTGAAACAATGTCTGTTGGTGTGTTCCAGGGTGGCGGGGTGCAGTGAGGGACAGCTCAGTATGAACCGTGAAACAGTGTCTGTTGGTGTGTTCCAGTTTGGCGGGGTGCAGTGAGGGACAGTTCAGTATCGACTGTGAAACAGTGTCTGTTGGTGTGTTCCAGGGTGGCGGGGTGCAGTGAGGGAAAGTGCAGGATGGACCGTGAAACAGTGTCTGTTGGTGTGTTCCAGGGTGGCGGGCTGCAGTGAGAGACAGTTCAGGATGGACTGTGAAACAGTGTCTGTTGGTGTGTTCCAGGGTGGCGGGGTGCAGTGAGCGACAGTTCAGAATGGACTGTGAAACAGTGTCTGTTGGTGTGTTCCAGGGTGGCGGGGTGCAGTGAGGGACAGTTCAGGATGGACTGTGAAACAGTGTCTGTTGGTGTGTCCCAGGGTGGCGGGGTGCAGTGAAGGACAGTTCCGGATGGACCGTGAAACAGTGTCTGTTGGTGTGTTACACGGTGGCGTAGTGCAGTGAGGCACAGTTCAGGATGGACTGTGGAGCAGTGTCTGTTGGTGTGTTCCAGGGTGGCGGGGTGCAGTGAGGGACAGTTCAGGATAGACTGTGAATCAGTGTCTGTTGGTGTGTTCCAGGGTGGCGGTGTGCAGTGAGGGACAGTTCAGGATGGACTGTGAAACAGTGTCTGTTGGTGTGTTCCACGGTGGCGGGGTGCAGTGAGGGACAGTTCTGGATGAACCGTGAAACAATGCCTGTTGGTGTGTCCCAGGGTGGCGGGGTGCAGTGAGGGACAGTTCAGGATGGACTGTGAAACAGTGTCTGTTGATGTGTTCCAGGGTGGAGGGGTGCAGTGAGGGACAGTTCTGAATGGACCGTGAAACAGTGTCTGTTGGTGCGTTCCAGGGTGGCAGGGTGCAGTGAGGGAGAGTTCTGAATGGACCGCGAAACAGTGTCTGTTGGTGTGTTCCAGGGTGACGGGCTGCAGTGAGGGACAGTTCAGGATGGACTGCGAAACTGTGTCTGTTGCTGTGTTCGAGTGTGGTGGGGTGCAGTGATGGATAGTTCAGGATGGACCGTGAAACTGTGTCTGTTGGTGTGTTCCACGGTGGCGGGGTGCAGTGATGGACAGTTCAGGATGGACCGTGAAACAGTGTCTGTTGGTGTGTTCCAGGGTGGCGGGGTGCAGTGAGGAACAGTTCAGGATGGACTGTGAAACTGTGTCTGTTGGTGTGTTCCAGGGTGGCGGGGTGTAGTGAGGCACAGTTCAGGATGGACTTGCAAACACCGTCTGTTAGTGTGTTCCCGGGTGGCGGGGTGCAGTGAGGGACAGTTAAGGATGGACTGTGAAACAGTGTCTGTTGGTGTGTTCCAGGGTGGCGGGGTGAAGTGATGGACAGATCAGGATGGACCGTGAAACAGTGTCTGTTGATGTGTTCCAGGGTGGCGGGGTGCGGTGAAGGACAGTTCAGGATGGACTGTGAAACAGTGTCTGTTGGTGTGTTCCAGGGTGGCGTGGTGCAGTGAGGGACAGTTCAGGATGGACTGTGAAACAGTGTCTGTTCGTTTGTTCCAGGGCGGTGGGGTGCAGTGAGGAACAGTTCAGGATGGACTGGGAAACTGTGTCTGTTGGTGTGTTCCGGGGTGGCAGGGTGCAGTGAGGGACAGTTCAAGATGGACTCTGAAACAGAGTCTGTTGGTGTGTTCCAGGGTGGTGGGGTGCAGTGAGGGGCAGTTCAGGATGGACTGTGGAACAGTGTCTGTTGGTGTGTTCCAGGGTGGCGGGGTGCAGTGAGGAACAATTCGGGATGGACTGTGAAACTGTGTCTGTTGGTGTGTTCCGGGGTGGCGGGGTGCAGTGAGGGACAGTTCAGGATGGACTGTGAATCAGTGTCTGTTGGTTTGTTCCAGGGTGGCGGGGTGCAGTGAGGGACAGTTCAGGATGGACTGTGAAACAGTGTCTGTTGGTGAGTTGCAGGTGGCGGGGTGCAGTGAGGGCCAGTTCAGGATGGACATTGAAACAGTGTCTGTTGGTGTGTTCCAGGGTGGCGTGGTGCAGTGAGGGACACTTCAGGATGGACTGTGAAACAGTGTCTGTTGGTGTGTTGCAGGGTGGAGGGGTGCAGTGAGTGACAGTTCAGGATGGTCTGTGAAACAGTGTCTGTTGGTGTGTTCCACGGTGGCGGGGTGCAGTGAGGGACAGTTCAGGATGATCCGTGAAACAGTGTCTGTTGGTGTGTTCCAGGGTGGCAGGGTGCAGTGAGGGACAGTTCAGGATGGACTGTGAAACAGTGTCTGTTGGTGTGTTCCAGGGTGGCGGGGTGCAGTGAGGGACAGCTCAGGATGGACTGTGAAACAGTGTCTGTTGGTGTGTTCCAGGGTGGCGGGGTGCAGTGAGGGACAGTTCAGGTTGGACCGTTAAACAGTGTCTGTTGGTGTGTTCCAGGGTGGCGGGGTGCAGTGAGGGACAGTTCAGGTTGGACCGTGAAACGGTGTCCGTTGGTGTGTTCCAGGGTGGCGGGGTGCAGTGAGAGACAGTTCAGGATGGACTGTGAAACAGTGTCTGTTGGTGTGTTCCAGGGTGGCGGGGTGAAGTGAGGGACATCTCAGGATGAACCGTGAAACAGTGTCTGTTGGTGTGTTCCAGGGTGGCGGGGTGCAGTGAGGGACAGTTCAGGATGGACCGTGAAACAGTGTCTGTTGGTTTGTTCCAGGGTGGCGGGGTGCAGTGAGGGCAGTTCAGGATGGACTGTGAAACAGTGTCTGTTGGTGTGTTCCAGGGTGGCGGAGTGCAGTGAGGGACAGTTCAGGATGGACTGTGAAACTGTTTCTGTTGGTGTGTTCCAGGGTGGCGAGGTGCAGTGAGGGCCAGTTCAGGATGGACCGTGAAACAGCGTCTGTTGATGTGTTCCCGGTTGGCGGGGTGCAGTGAGGGACAGTTCAGGATCGACCGTGAAACAGTGTCTGTTGGTGCGTTCTAGGGTGGCGGGATGCAGTGAGGGACAGTTCAGGATGGACTGTGAAACAGTGTCTGTTGGTGTGTTCCACGGTGGCGGGGTGCAGTGAGGGACAGTTCAGGATGAAGCGTGAAACAATGCCTGTTGGTGTGTCCCAGGGTGGCGGGGTGCAGTGAGGGACAGTTCAGGATGGACTGTGAAACAATGTCTGTTGGTGTGTTCCAGGGTGGCGGGGTGCAGTGAGAGTCAGTTCAGGATGGACCGTGAAACAGTGTCTGTTGGTGTGTTCCAGGGTGGCGGGGTGCAGTGAGGGACAGCTCAGGATGAACCGGGACACAGTGTCTGTTGGTGTCTTCCAGGGTGGCGGGGTGCAGTGAGGGACAGTTCAGGATGAACCGGGACACAGTGTCTGTTGGTGTCTTCCAGGGTGGCGGGGTGCAGTGAGGGACAGTTCAGGATGGACTGTGAAACAGTGTCTGTTGGTGTGTTCCAGGGTGACGGGGTGCAGTGAGGGACAGTTCAGGATGAACCGGGACACAGTGTCTGTTGGTGTCTTCCAGGGTGGCGGGGTGCAGTGAGGGACATTTCAGGATGGACTGTGAAACTGTGTCTGTTGGTGTGTTCCAGGGTGGCGGGGTGCAGTGAGGGCAGTTCAGGATGGATTGTGAAACAGTGTCTGTTGGTGTGTTCCAGGGTGGCGGGGTGCAGTGAGGGACAGTTCAGGATGGACTGTGAAACAGTGTCTGTTGGTGTGTTCCAGGGTGGCGGGGTGCAGTGAGGGCAGTTCAGGATGGACTGTGAAACAGTGTCTGTTGGTGTGTTCCAGGTTGGCGGGGTGCAGTGAGAGACAGTTCAGGATGGACTGTGAAACAGTGTCTGTTGGTGTGTTCCAGGGTGGTGGGGTGCAGTGAGGGACAGTTCAGGATGGACTGTGAAACAGTGTCTCTTGGTGTGTTCCAGGGTGGCGGGGTGCAATGAGAGACAGTTCAGGATGGACTGTGAAACAGTGTCTGTTGGTGTGTTGCAGGGTGGAGGGGTGCAGTGAGGGACAGTTCAGGATGGACTGTGAAACAGTGTCTCTTGGTGTGTTCCAGGGTGGCGGGGTGCAATGAGAGACAGTTCAGGATGGACTGTGAAACAGTGTCTGTTGGTGTGTTCCAGTGTGGCGGGGTGCAGTGAGGGACAGTTCACAATGGACTGTGAAACAGTGTCTGTTGGTGTGTTCCACGGTGGCGGGGTGCAGTGAGGGACAGTTCAGGATGAACTGGGAATCAATGTCTGTTGGTGTGTTCCAGGGTGGCGGGGTGCAGTGAGTGACAGTGCAGGATGGACTGTGAAACAGTGTCTGTTGGTGTGTTCCAGGGTGGCAGCGTGCAGTGAGGAACAGTTCAGGATGGACTGTGAAACAGTGTCTGTTGGTGTGTTCCAGGGTGGCGGGGTGCAGTGAGGGACAGTTCATGATGGACTGCGAAACAGTGTCTGTTGGTGTGTTCCAGGGTGGCGGGATGCAGTGAGGGACAGTTCAGGATGGAACGTGAAACAATGCCTGTTGGTGTGTTCCAGGGTGGCGGGGTGCAGTGAGGGACAGTTCAGGATGGACCGTGAAACAGTGTCTGTTGATGTGTTCCCGTTTGGCGGGGTGCATTGAGGGACAGTTCCGGATGGACTGTGAAACAATGTCTGTTGGTGTGTTCCAGGGTGGCGGGCTGCAGTGAGAGACAGTTCAGGATGGACTGTGAAACAGTGTCTGTTGGTGTGTTCCAGGGTGGCGGGGTGCAGTGAGGGACAGTTCAGAATGGACTGTGAAACAGTGTCTGTTGGTGTGTTCCAGGGTGGCGGGGTGCAGTGAGGGACAGTTCAGGATGGACTGTGAAACAGTGTCTGTTGGTGTGTCGCAGGGTGGCGGGGTGCAGTGAAGGACAGTTCCGGATGGACCGTGAAACAGTGTCTGTTGGTGTGTTACACGGTGGCGTAGTGCAGTGAGGCACAGTTCAGGATGGACTGTGGAGCAGTGTCTGTTGGTGTGTTCCAGGGTGGCGGGGTGCAGTGAGGGACAGTTCAGGATAGACTGTGAATCAGTGTCTGTTGGTGTGTTCCAGGGTGGCGGGGTGCAGTGAGGGACAGTTCAGGATGGACTGTGAAACAGTGTCTGTTGGCCTGTTCCAGGGTGCCGTGGTGCAGTGAGGGACAGTTCAGGATGGACTGTGAAACAGTGTCTGTTGGTGTGTTCCACGGTGGCGGGGTGCAGTGAGGGACAGTTCAGTATCTACTGTGAATCAGTGTCTGTTGGTGTGTTGCAGGGTGGCGGTGTGCAGTGAGGGACAGTTCAGGATGGAGTGTGAAACACTGTCTGTTGGTGTGTCCCAGGGTGGCGGGGTGCAGTGAGGGACAGTTCAGGATGAACCGGGAAACAGTGTCTGTTGGTGTGTTCCAGGGTGGCGGGGTGCAGTGAGGGACAGTTCAGTATCTACTGTGAATCAGTGTCTGTTGGTGTGTTGCAGGGTGGCGGTGTGCAGTGAGGGACAGTTCAGGATGGAGTGTGAAACAGTGTCTGTTGGTGTGTTCCAGGGTGGCGGGGTGCAGTGAGGGACAGTTCTGGATGAACCGTGAAACAATGCCTGTTGGTGTGTCCCAGGGTGGCGGGGTGCAGTGAGGGACAGTTCAGGATGAACCGGGAAACAGTGTCTGTTGGTGTGTTCCAGGGTGACGGGGTGCAGTGAGGGACAGTTCAGGATGGACTGTGAAACACTGTCTGTTGGTATGTTCCAGGGTGGCGGAATGAAGTGAGGGACAGTTCATGATGGACTGTGAAACAGCGTCTGTTGGTGTGTTCCAGGGTGGCGGGGTGCAGTGAGGGACAGTTCAGGATGGACTGTGAAACAGTATCTGTTGGTGTGTTCCACGGTGGCGGGGTGCAGTGAGGGACAGTTCAGGATGAACCGTGAAACAATGTCTGTTGGTGTGTTCCAGGGTGGCGGGGTGCAGTGAGGGACAGCTCAGGATGAACCGTGAAACAGTGTCTGTTGGTGTGTTCCAGGGTGGCGGGGTGCAGTGAGGGACAGTTCAGGATGGATTGTGAAACAGTGTCTGTTGGTGTGTTCCAGGGTGGTGGGGTGCAGTGAGGGACAGTTCAGGATGGACTGTGAAACAGTGTCTCTTGGTGTGTTCCAGGGTGGCGGGGTGCAATGAGAGACAGTTCAGGATGGACTGTGAAACAGTGTCTGTTGGTGTGTTGCAGGGTGGCGGGGTGCAGTGAGGGACAGTTCACAATGGACTGTGAAACAGTGTCTGTTGGTGTGTTCCACGGTGGCGGGGTGCAGTGAGGGACAGTTCAGGATGAACCGGGAAACAATGTCTGTTGGTGTGTTCCAGGGTGGCGGGGTGCAGTGAGTGACAGTGCAGGATGGACTGTGAAACAGTGTCTGTTGGTGTGTTCCAGGGTGGCAGCGTGCAGTGAGGAACAGTTCAGGATGGACTGTGAAACAGTGTCTGTTGGTGTGTTCCAGGGTGGCGGGGTGCAGTGAGGGACAGTTCAGCTTGGACCGTGAAACAGCGTCTGTTGATGTGTTCCCGGGTGGCGGGGTGCAGTGAGGGACAGTTCATGATGCAGTGCGAAACAGTGTCTGTTGGTGTGTTCCAGGGTGGCGGAGTGCAGTGAGGAACAGTTCAGGATGGACTGTGAACCATCGTCTGTTCGTGTGTTCCAGGGTGGCGGGGTGCAGTGAGTGTAGGGGGTTTCTCTTGCTCTTTCTGGTCTCCTGCCAGGCTTCGTGCAATAATTGCCCTTGAGTGGTTCGACCCACTCCCCCCCCTATGGGTCTAGACCTTGGACTTAGGTGCAGAGAACAGTAGTGCAGAGAAAGAACTCAATAGACCAGGTTGAATAGCACGAAATGGATGCTTTTATTTTTAAACAGTTTGAAGCATTACAAAATACATGTCAAAAGCACAGATTAAAGTTACTACAATCATGCACAAATTTATGAACTTGACTCTGTGGAAATGGGGAACACACGGCACATCGAAAAAGGGGAAACACATTACGATTTCCCTTAGCTCCCTCCCCTATACCTAAACTAAGTTTCGACCTGGGGAACTTGGGATCATGCTCACCACTCTCGAAATCGCGAGAAAGGGGGTTCGCAGCCTTTTTGGCACCGCTTTCCGTCGTCACGTGGATTTGGAAACTTCTGGCGCAGTCGATATTCTCTCCTCCCTCGAGGCGGTGGGGTAGACCCAGCCTCGATGAGCGCTCGTTAAGGTTGAGATCCACCGAGTCAATTTGGGTTCATGGAGCAGACCCAGATGCAGGCTATGCACTTGGGAGAATCTTGTGGCATCGATCGCCGGTTCTCCAGAGGGTTTCTTCTCCGTCGGCCTGGGTCGTCGATGATCTCCCGACCCCAGTACCCGGGCCACCCTCGTCGTCTTCTCGTCGTGGCCGAGCCTTGTTTGGCTGAACACCGACCACGTTGTCCTTTTACCGAAACCGTCCGTCTTTAAAAAAAAACGAAAACGTTTTCATCGATCTGCCGAAGTGGAAGAGGCGCCGATCCGGGCACCGTCCGCCCTTCGTTCGTTCCTCGTAGAAGAAAGTTCTTGAAGAAATGGAAGCCTGAAGTCGCCCAACAAGAAGCCGTGGCAGTGAAGAAGAAGTTGTTCAAGTAACCCGAAGTCCGAAGTAACTTAGATGGACTTTCAATCCATAGTTATACTCTTTTGGGACAGTCTTATCTCCCGCCAAATCATAGTCCTGTCTTTGTATTAATTTTGGCGGGCAGAAATCTCTGCAGGGGCGCTTTGTCTTGTAACGGAGCCGGTGATAACTTAAACTGGCCTTCCTGGCCGATAATGTCTTTCAATGTCTTTTGCATTGTCACCGTGGCTCGGTTCGCATATTGATCGGTCCGGACATTTTCCTTGATGGCTGCTAAACGGTTTTTCCTTTGTACGATAAATGGGTATAAGTGTTTTTACATTGTCCGCCCATATCTTGATGGGCCCCATCCTGTACTTATAATCCATTGAATATGTATGCTGTTGCTCTGAGTTTCGGTTCCCAGAGACTGGCTTTCGTGGGCTCACTGTCTTCAATCCACAAGCCTGTCTGGCTTGCAGTAACAGAAATAAAATGGTTCATAAACTGATCACGGGGCCTGGCGGCCATTTTGTATGCCCTTTTATCAAAGGTTTTTCTGTGCAAGCTTACTTTGGTCAATAAACAGTCTTATTTTATCCAGTTTTCTTGCGTGATTTTTGCTGAAAATTGCGAATCTTACAGGCCCCCCTGTGATACTGATAGCTTGCTTAAAGTATCAATAATCCTTGATGAGCAAATTTTCCCTGATTCCCCACATCCAAACATTCCTGGCACTTAACTATCTATGCCCCTCACGACACATGCAGTTCCCATTTCCGGAGAAAATGAAAATTACCTCATGCACATTTGGAATCATAGACAGCAAATCTTAAACTATAACACCTTCACCTGTCAGATGGGCAGGGGTTGATACACTTTTGCGCCATCTGCATGCATCTTTTATTAATCCAAAAAAACTTAAGAACAACTAATAACATAACAATACTTATTTCCTTATAACCCAAAACAATCAAAAAAAAAAAAAAATTTTAAATGGAGGGACGCTTAATCTTATACTAGCAGCTTAGAGTGGGGTATCTGCTTCCCCCATCCGCACATAGCGTTCTCTCCATTCTCCTGTGTTCTCGTGCCTCTGGAGGCGTTTGCCTCTTTTGCAATGCACGAAGAGCAAATATATCACAATCAAAACCTGACATACTACTAGGATATGGGATGCTATTCTAATCCAGGCGGGGACCTCTATGTTGGTGAACAAGTCCCACCATGGTGGGATGGTTATGTCCAATATGTCTTTTCCTATCTCTAAAGTCTTCTGCTCCAGTGTATAGAAATGTTTCTGCGAAACTATAACGGCTTTTAAAACCTTGGTGAGGTGTTCGGGAAGAGGGGGAATGACATAACCAAAATGCGCGACAAATCGTTGTAAGTCTGTGAAATTCTCTTTGATAGTGATGCGTACGGTGGAGGGCGCAGGAATGGGAACAATTCGTTGTTGTGCCACTTGAACCTCGGCCCTGGGTTTGAAACAGAAACTGCTATCACCGACCGAACACCACTCGTGTTGTCCATATCGGTACTGAGGCGCTGCAGTGGTGACGCAGTATGTCCCACCCCCGATATATGCTACCTGTGGGGGCACATGGTCCTCTGCCATTGCCTCCATGGTGCAATTCACCGGCTTCGCGCTAGCGGTTCTGAACCCGCACTGTGGTTTCAAAAAGGCATTCAAGTGCTGGGGACACAGGATGATGTGTGCTCCCTGGCTCCGACATCCCGAGAGGTCGGTGCCTGTCATCGTACGCTCCCATCTGATGACGTAAGGCGGGACCACTGCGTAACGAATGTGTGCGCCCCCCTGAATGACTCCAATGTTCTCTACTCTGTATACCGGGGCGGGCTTTGCTGCGGGACCCAACACCGGCATTCTTACTACTATTCCCATAATAGTGTGATTCGAATGTCCGCAGTCCACTGGAACTGGGTATGCTTCTGCGGCTAGTCTGAGCTGGCACGGGCTTAATGCATTCTCAAAAGGGTGGAGCGCTTGCAAGTGCTTGTTGCTGATCCAGGACGGGACCAAACCCTGTTTTAAATCCTCAAGATTACTGCGGCCCTCGCCCAATAACCACGCCCCGTACAGCACACAGGCCTCGTTTTGCGCAGCTTGATCGGACGCATTCCGATCCTCCTTAATGAGTGCATTTACCGTTCTCGCGTGTTTCTCCAGCTCAGCAATTATGTCCTTAAAGTGTAGTGTCATGGCCTGGTCCTCATGCAACTCAGAACCCACGACCTTGTTTTCGTCTGTCAATATGTTCCTTAACTGGGCTTTTAAACCGTTGATCTGTGTCTGCAGCTCCACGTTATCTAGAGCGTTGACAACAGATGTCCCGGTATTAAGAGCAGTGAATATGTCATTTACAGTACCCCTTCTTTGCCTCCCGACTCGATCCAAAACTTCTGGCGGTGTGGTGTATAATTTGTCTCTGTCGATGTCGGCAAAATCAAATTTGTAAAATTGTCTAAACATACTGGTTAACAGGACCTGGTATAATTGTTCCGTTTCTTTGGGACACCACTCCGGCAATCTTACCTCAGTGAGATTTAAAATCACTGAGGCCACCGCGTAGTGTACCCCTTGGTACAGCACCTGACCGGTGGGTACCAATACTAAACCGTTCCCGGGTCCCTTGGTGGTGGTTGGGCACCCTCCTTTCTGGGCTAGTGCTACCGGAAGCGTGGGCAGGGGCTTGCGTGGGCGGGTGATGAGTTCAGTGGCGTTCACCGGAATAGGGGAGTATGGGGCTCCGCACGCTCGAGTGCTAACATCCCATCTCATCCCCTTCCCTTCATCCTGCCACTGCCTCTGGAAGAAGATGGACACGCCCTTGGGGCAGACGCGTCTCGAACCCCACATACAGACATATATTCCCTCATCCGGTTCCCACCATTTGTCCCAACACACACGTAATTGTCCGTGAGTTCCCGTAATAGTCCGATGGGTATTATTACCCAGTCGCTCCCACTCGACCGTAGAGTTTCTCATGTCCTTTCCCAGCTTTCGTAGCCACCACCATCGCCTTGGTGGTACGTTCCCATTGCACACCAGACAAATCCTCTTTCCCACGGTGACGCTGACTCTGGGCGCTAGGATCCTCACTCGAGGGCACGTTAATGAAGTCTCTTGGTAGGCAAAACCGAAATTGCTGGAATATTCCGTAGAATTTGTTCCCAGCCAACCTGGCCATCTCCCTTGGTGGAAGTAGGTGGCGGTTTCCTCTACCTCTCGCTCCCCCGTCCCATCCGTTGCGATGGGGGCCGTGTCCCCGGAGCACCCGAAAATGATGACGTCCTTGGTGCGGCCTCGGTAGGCCCACCCGCACCCGATCGCCATGAACGCTACGACAATCCTTTCCATCGTATCCCAGGTCTCGGTAACCAACAAAATGATGTAGCCGGGCTCCCGATAGGTGCTGGCCTAAATTAATTGGACGCGCGGGTTCCTGGACCCCGCTCCCTAACAAACACACATACCGGGCAGACTTCAAAATTGTACTCTTAACACCATATACTTTACATTCCTTAAACTATGACCATAATTACCTATCTTAACTTATGTACAGCGCCGCCCTCCGTGGGGCGGCTTTCCGAATCCCTGTGAGGTCTGTCGTGTGCCACACCCTGCGGTGGGGCTGCATTGATCTTTGGCCTTGATCCCCCGCAGCCTGTCGCTGCTGAACGGGGATCATGTCTTCCTGGGGCTGCTTTAAACCTTGTTTGAGGAGGATGGGGAGAATCTGGCCAAAATTTTCTGGGCTGGGGCACTCGAGCTGACCTACGAGGGGCTGCTTTGGGTTGGGCTCCCGGGGCCGATGGACCTGGGGCCGTGACTGTTACCGTTACAGCCTGTGGTTCCTCCACAGCTGCCGGCTCCAGCTCCCCTCCCTCAGGCTCCGCCCCCCCGGGGTCGGGATCTGTGGCTTCCGACCCCACCTCACCTGTCCCTACAGGTAACGAGTCTCCACCCCCACTCCCTACCTCCCCCAAGCTTGAGTCGAGGGCAGGACTGCCGTCCTCTGACTCTTCCTCCTCCGTGATTGGGTCTAAAGCGAGGTTGAGCTGTTCGGGCTCTCCCCTGCCTAAATCCCATTCAAAAGATGAGACCTCCCACTCCAATGGGATGGCCTCTCCCTTCACGCAGGCTACTGCTCCAGCCTGTGTGGTCTGTGACTCTGTTACAGGCTGAGGATCTTTGTTCTCAGACCTGGTCCCCTTTGGTGGCCCTGGTGTACCCGGTTTAAACAGTTTACACTGGTTGATGTGAAACCATTTGGTACGTCGGGGCGTCTTCACTGCATAAACCATGGGGCTGGCTTTGTCTACAATGCTGTATGGCCCCATGTACAGTGGTTCAAAACTCCCTACCCTGGCGTAGTTTCGGACCATGACCTGGTCCCCGACTACCCACTCTTGTTGTTTCCGAGGTTCTAACAACAGTTTATTTCCCTGGTGCTGTCTTCCCATGTTCCCAGCCGCCTGCCCATAAATCTGTCTCAGGCGCTCCAAGAGGGTTTGGGCGAATTTGTCCCGTTTCACCTCTCGGAGCTGGCCCTCAGTGAGCACCGGGGCTAGCACATGGGTGGGTGTTCGCATGATCCTTCCAGTCATTAACTCGTGCGGGGAATACCCCGTGCTTTTGGACTGGCTGGCTCGGATCCCCATGAGGACTAAAGGCAGGACCTCCGCCCATTTCTGGGGCGAGCCCATTGTCTCTTTCCTCAGTTTTTCCTTGAGGGTCCGATTCATACGCTCAACAATCCCGGATGACTGGGGATTGTATGCTACGTGCCACTTTCCCTCAATGCCCAAGAGCCTGAGGGCGTTCTGCATTACTTGACCGGTGAACTGACTCCCTTGGTCGGACTCTACAAAACGGGGGAGTCCCCACCGTGAGAACACTTCCCGAATCAAGATCTTAGCAGTACCCAGTGCCGTAGCTGTTCTGCACGGGAAGGCTTCTACCCATTTGGTGAACACATCTACCAGGACAAGGCAGTACTTATAGCCTCCCTGGGCGGCGGGCAGGGGCCCTATGTAGTCGACCTGAATCGACTGCCATGGTCCCTCTACCCTCCTGATGTGCCCCATGGGCACCTTCCTTTTGTGGGGGTCTGGGTTGTTAGCAGCACACACAAGACAGCTTGCGCAGAACTCGCGGACATCGTCCCGAAGTCCCGGCCACCATCCCGCCTGCTCCACCCGTTGCCAGGTGACCTCAGGTCCGGGGTGTCCCGCTCCTGGACCCTCGTGGGCCAATTGCAGGAATTCCCTTCGGTGCTGCTGCGGCACAACCCACTGCTCCTTTCGGAACAGCATACCTTCCTTGACTGTGAGGGCTGCCGTACTGTACGGACCTTCTACCCGTTTGCCCTCTGTGATGGCTTTTAGGACTGCTTTTAGGGCGGGATCCAGGGTTTGGACGGTCTTTAGGTCTGGGGGCGGTGTCACCCCTGTGTTCCCGGGAATTCCCTCCCTGCCTTGGATCGCCGCCACGGGTCCGGGTTCGTATGGGTCCCAGAGAATGCTGCTGCGGGCACCCTCCCTGGCTAGCGCATCCGCCTGCTGGTTGCCCTGACTGCGGGGTTCTGTAATGGAGTGAGCCTTCACCTTATGGATGAACACCTCTCCTTTCTCCCCCACAGCTGCTAGGATCTTCTCCAGCAAGGGCTTAACTGTTAAAGGCCGCCCGTCCGCGGAGGTGTACCCGCGTCGGGACCAGATGGCGAGGTAATCCGTACACGAATTGCACGTGAACATGCTGTCTGAGCAAATCGTGTATGGGGTTGGGAAAATCTCGGGGTGGGTAACCACGTACGCCACCGCGGACAGTTCAGCCTGCTGCGCGCTCATAGTGCTGGGGAGCTTAATTGCCAGGGCAATGTTTGCCGCAGGGTCATAAACTCCACACCCTGTGAGTCGCTTGCCGTCAGCTACAGTGCTAGAACCGTCTACGTAGATCTCGCGGCCCGTGGGATGTATCCCGGCCCGTAAACCTATGTTAACTTCCCATACCCCTTCTACGGAACATTGATGGGCTGTCCCGGGATATGCCATATTGGCTGCGAGCCTTTAACTTTGAGATCCATCTGGGAAAGGAGGAGGGTCCAGCGCGCAATCCGAGCGCTGCTTACGGTCCCATCCTTAATCCTCCCGTCCAGAAGCATCTTCGTGGGGGTGTGATGGGTGAGGAGCGTAATGGGAGAGGTCCCTGTGAAGATCACTGATCTGTTCACAGCCCAATGCGTGGCCAGGAGATGCCGTTCGCAATTGGAGAAACTCCTCTCCACATCCGTGAGCACCCTGGAGGAATAAACTACTGGTCTTAGCTTGCCGTGCCGCTCTTGGAGCAGTACTGCGCTCAGGCTGTCCCCACTAGCGGCTACCTCCAGAAAGAACTCCTCTCCCCCATCTATGGCCCCTAGGGCTGGCGCGGTCTGCAGATCTCTTTTCAACTTCTCGAATGCTGCCTGGCACCCCTCGTCCCAAGACCACTCGACTCCCTTGTGTAAGAGTCGAAGTAGCGGGGCCGCTGTGGCAGCATAGTCCTCGATGAAATCTCTGCAGTACCCGGTCAATCCCAAAAAGGACCTTACACCCGTTACTGTGTTGGGAATCGGCAGATCTTGTATAGATTCCCGTCTGGCCTTATCTATGGCTCTTTCCCCAGCGCGGATGGCCAGACCCAGGAATTTAACTTCCTGCTGGCCGATCTGGGCTTTCTTTGGGTTTACTTTGAAACCCTTCCTTTCTAACAGTTCCAACAATTCGGCTAACAGTGGGCCGTGCTGCTCCCTTGTATCTGTGAACAGGAGTAAGTCGTCCACATACTGCACTATCTGGTTGGGCTGGCTGAACTCTTTCAAACTCCCCGCCATACACTGATGGAAAATGCTGGGGCTGTTGTGAAAACCCTGTGGTAAGCAGTTCCAGGTGTACTGTTGCCCTTTGAAAGTAAAGGCAAACTTGTACTGGTCCTCCCGCCGCAGCGGAATGGACCAAAAACCATTCGAGATGTCCAGCACCGTGAATGTGGTCGCCGATGCTGGAATACTCCCTATTAAGTCTGCAACTGCTGCTACCGTGGGCGCGCAGGCTGGGATATTACTATTGAGGACTCTATAGTCCACCGTGGCTCTCCACGAATTGTCCGGTTTCTTTACCGGCCATAATGGGGAGTTCACGTGGGTGGCTATCGTCCTCAATACGCCCTGCTGTACCAATGAAGATATTGCTGTCTCCATGTCGGGTTCTGCCTCCTTGGGGAAATTATACTGCTTTTGGGGTCGGATCATGGGGTCCCCGTCTACGCTGACTTCGAACCCAGTGACTCTCCCGCAGTCGTGCTTGTGGGTGGCGAACGCGGTCAGATTTTCTGACACACGCGCCTGCAAGTCCGTTGGGACGTTTGTTATCATGAGCTCGAGATCGTAACCTCCTGATGGCTTCATAGTGCACAGGGCCCCCTTTTCTTCCTTCCCCGGGATTACGACTACCTTACCTAAACCGCCCTCGGCTCCCCAGAGACAGTGATTTCTCAGGTCCACGAGGATCCCGTGTTCCACCAAGAAATCAGCCCCGAGGATGCCTTTCCCCCCCCCCTCTTTCCACTTCAATAGGATGCACGTCCATGTGGTGTGGAGTGCTCCCAACTGAATGGAGAGCGGGAGGGAGTGCGCGTCAGCCTGTGCTCTACCCGTGAAACCCGCTACTAAATATGGAGCCTGGGTGGACAGAGGTGAGGCAAAAGGTTTGTCCGTGTGGATCAAGGTACACGAAGCTCCCGTATCCAACAGGTAACTACCCCTTTGTTTCTCCACCTCCATCTCCACCACAGGTCTTCTCCAAGCGTCATAGCGGAGCGGACACAAGTAGATGGGCTGCGCGGGCGTCAGTCATTTAGGTGTTTCGGCTGGGGTCTCGGGGGCGATAGGGCTGTTAGCAACCGCTACCTTCCCCTGCCAGGTCATCAGAGACCGCATAGTCTCCAAGACTGACTCGATCGCAGCGGGGTCCACAACCGCACCACCCCCTTCATTCGGGGCAAAGGCTACGGTTGGGTTCTGGACTAGTGTTGGGGCAGCGGCCTGCACTTGTGGTTGTGCTGGTGTTGGGGAAACTCTCGGGCCGTTGGCGACTCGGGCTTGGGCTCGATCTTGGGCTGCGGCGAACTCTCTCTCCCTCTTATCCTTCCAAGGATTCCTACAGTCCTTGCGCCAATGACCCTCCTTCCCACACCCGTAACAACTGCTATTTGCTTGGGGATGGCGATTTCCCTCCTGACGCCATTCCTTTTTAGCAGAGGCTGCGGGTCTCACCTCATGCACCTTTCCTTTCACAACAGGCGTTTTCTTGCCCTTGTTGTTTCTATAACTGATCGTGAGCTGATCTAGTACTACTTCCTCCGTGGAGCGGGCGTTAGTGGGGTCAAACCATGCTTTGGCCTGTTCCTTCACTACTGGCAGGCAACCTGCTACCAGGCACCGAAGCCAGTGAGCCCTTTGTTCGCCATCCAGCCCGGCCCGGGCCGGCCCGCCCGGGCAGCTGCGCCGATACACTGGCCACAACCTGTCGGCGAAAACCCGTGGGGGTTCTCCCTCTAGCTGCACTGTCTTTTCTAAACGGAGGAACGGAGTTCCGTCCCCCTCTCCCATGATCTCCAGAATCTCATCCCGTAGCAACTCATAGTCCCTGTGCCCTCTCTTGCTCTCGTCAGGGAGACACTGGAGGAGCGAACTGTCCAGGGAGAACAGCAGCATTTTAGACTGTTCAACCCCGCCGCAGTCATTGACTGCTGCGGTCTGCTCCACGTCCCTGAAATGCACGGAGGGATCTCCTGACTCGGAGAGTTTTGGGATGTGACTTATCATCTCTCTTAGCTGTCGTGCGCTATGAGGCATTATGATCTGACTCTCAAGGGGTCCGTCATCGCCATTTTCTTCATTTGGACCGATCCTCCGGTGTCTCGTTGGACACATTGGCGCTGACCCCGACTCTACTGTCTGGGGTTGCTCTACCTCAGGGCTCTCTTCCTCTACTGTCTCCGTCTCCTGTCCCGGAGTCCAAGACTCCTCATAGGCAGGAGGCGCAGAAGGTTCGGGGGTTGGTACCCCAACTGCCTCTTGTGGAATCGGTCTTTTGGATTCCTTGGCTAGCAACAGCTGACTCGCTGGTGGATTTATGAGACACACCAACCCGTTTGCCTTCGCTAGGGCCTTTCTCAGGTCCTCTAGCTCCCGGCAGCAAGTGCTGTGGTCGGTGTTCTCAGATCTATCCTCCATGGCCATTTTATATGCTGCCCTGGCTCCCAGGAGCTTTTCCTCTTGGGCATCTACTTGTTTGGCTAGACGGGAACACCTCTCTCTCATTCTACCTTCACTGGCCTTGGCCTCCACGACCTGACATTTTAAATATTCTACCCGGGTTTCGTGGCAGCGAATTACAGAGCGGCGTTCCTGGTTCAGCGTGTCAAGCGATTCAATCAGTTTTTGACCTCCCGCAACCTTTTCCTCCACGCCTTTAAGCAAGCCGTTGATCTGGACTGTCTGTGCTGCAACTACCTGGTCCAAAAGCTGGACTTGTTTCTTGTAGCACATCAGCCAGACCGCCTTTTCTACAGATTTCTTATGCTCTCTACCCGCTGTCCACTTGATGGCTGCGTCTAGCGGGCGCCTATCCCTTAGTAGATCAGATATCCATTGTTTTGTGAGGTTGACTTTTCCGAAAACATAATCTGCTATTCTTTCATCCATCACATTTCGTCTATTCAGATCTTGATCTAACACACTACTTTCCTGCTGCCAAGGTCCTGCCGCGGTCGCCATTTCTGTAGGGGGTTTCTCTTGCTCTTTCTGGTCTCCTGCCAGGCTTCGTGCAATAATTGCCCTTGAGTGGTTCGACCCACTCCCCCCCTATGGTTCTAGACCTTGGACTTAGGTGCAGAGAACAGTAGTGCAGAGAAAGAACTCAATAGACCAGGTTGAATAGCACGAAATGGATGCTTTTATTTTTAAACAGTTTGAAGCATTACAAAATACATGTCAAAAGCACAGATTAAAGTTACTACAATCATGCACAAATTTATGAACTTGACTCTATGGAAATGGGGAACACACGGCACATTGAAAAAGGGGAAACACATTACGATTTCCCTTAACTCCCTCCCCTATACCTAAACTAAGTTTCGACCTGGGGAACTTGGGATCATGCTCACCACTCTCGAAATCGCGAGAAAGGGGGTTCGCAGCCTTTTTGGCACCGCTTTCCGTCGTCACGTGGATTTGGAAACTTCTGGCGCAGTCGATATTCTCTCCTCCCTCGAGGCGGTGGGGTAGACCCAGCCTCGATGAGCGCTCGTTAAGGTTGAGATCCACCAAGTCAATTTGGGTTCATGGAGCAGACCCAGATGCAGGCTATGCACTTGGGAGAATCTTGTGGCATCGATCGCCGGTTCTCCAGAGGGTTTCTTCTCCGTCGGCCTGGGTCGTCGATGATCTCCCGACCCCAGTACCCGGGCCACCCTCGTCGTCTTCTCGTCGTGGCCGAGCCTTGTTTGGCTGAACACCGACCACGTTGTCCTTTTACCGAAACCGTCCGTCTTTAAAAAAAAAACGAAAACGTTTTCATCGATCTGCCGAAGTGGAAGAGGAGCCGATCCGGGCACCGTCCGCCCTTCGTTCGTTCCTCGTAGAAGAAAGTTCTTGAAGAAATGGAAGCCTGAAGTCGCCCAACAAGAAGCCGTGGCAGTGAAGAAGAAGTTGTTCAAGTAACCCGGAGTCCGAAGTTTTTTTAGATGGACTTTTAATCCATAGTTATACTCTTTTGGGACAGTCTTATCTCCCGCCAAATCATAGTCCTGTCTTTGTATTAATTTTGGCGGGCAGAAATCTCTGCAGGGGCGCTTTGTCTTGTAACGGAGCCGGTGATAACTTAAACTGGCCTTCCTGGCCGATAATGTCTTTCAATGTCTTTTGCATTGTCACCGTGGCTCGGTTCGCATATTGATCGGTCCGGACATTTTCCTTGATGGCTGCTAAACGGTTTTTCCTTTGTACGATAAATGGGTATAAGTGTTTTTACATTGTCCGCCCATATCTTGATGGGCCCCATCCTGTACTTATAATCCATTGAATATGTATGCTGTTGCTCTGAGTTTCGGTTCCCAGAGACTGGCTTTCGTGGGCTCACTGTCTTCAATCCACAAGCCTGTCTGGCTTGCAGTAACAGAAATAAAATGGTTCATAAACTGATCACGGGGCCTGGCGGCCATTTTGTATGCCCTTTTATCAAAGGTTTTTCTGTGCAAGCTTACTTTGGTCAATAAACAGTCTTATTTTATCCAGTTTTCTTGCGTGATTTTTGCTGAAAATTGCGAATCTTACATGAGGGACAGTTCAGGATGGACTGTGAAACAGTGTCTGTTGGTGTGTTCCAGGGTGGCGGGATGCAGTGAGGGACAGTTCAGGATGGAACGTGAAACAATGCCTGTTGGTGTGTTCCAGGGTGGCGGGGTGCAGTGAGGGACAGTTCAGGATGGACCGTGAAACAGTGTCTGTTGATGTGTTCCCGTTTGGCGGGGTGCATTGAGGGACAGTTCCGGATGGACTGTGAAACAATGTCTGTTGGTGTGTTCCAGGGTGGCGGGGTGCAGTGAGGGACAGCTCAGTATGAACCGTGAAACAGTGTCTGTTGGTGTGTTCCAGTTTGGCGGGGTGCAGTGAGGGACAGTTCAGTATCGACTGTGAAACAGTGTCTGTTGGTGTGTTCCAGGGTGGCGGGGTGCAGTGAGGGAAAGTGCAGGATGGACCGTGAAACAGTGTCTGTTGGTGTGTTCCAGGGTGGCGGGCTGCAGTGAGAGACAGTTCAGGATGGACTGTGAAACAGTGTCTGTTGGTGTGTTCCAGGGTGGCGGGGTGCAGTGAGCGACAGTTCAGAATGGACTGTGAAACAGTGTCTGTTGGTGTGTTCCAGGGTGGCGGGGTGCAGTGAGGGACAGTTCAGGATGGACTGTGAAACAGTGTCTGTTGGTGTGTCCCAGGGTGGCGGGGTGCAGTGAAGGACAGTTCCGGATGGACCGTGAAACAGTGTCTGTTGGTGTGTTACACGGTGGCGTAGTGCAGTGAGGCACAGTTCAGGATGGACTGTGGAGCAGTGTCTGTTGGTGTGTTCCAGGGTGGCGGGGTGCAGTGAGGGACAGTTCAGGATAGACTGTGAATCAGTGTCTGTTGGTGTGTTCCAGGGTGGCGGTGTGCAGTGAGGGACAGTTCAGGATGGACTGTGAAACAGTGTCTGTTGGTGTGTTCCACGGTGGCGGGGTGCAGTGAGGGACAGTTCTGGATGAACCGTGAAACAATGCCTGTTGGTGTGTCCCAGGGTGGCGGGGTGCAGTGAGGGACAGTTCAGGATGGACTGTGAAACAGTGTCTGTTGATGTGTTCCAGGGTGGAGGGGTGCAGTGAGGGACAGTTCTGAATGGACCGTGAAACAGTGTCTGTTGGTGCGTTCCAGGGTGGCGGGGTGCAGTGAGGCACAGTTCAGTATGTACCGTGAAACATTGTCTGTTGGTGTGTTCCAGGGTGGCGGGGTGCTGTGAGGGAGAGTTCTGAATGGACCGCGAAACAGTGTCTGTTGGTGTGTTCCAGGGTGGCGGGGTGAAGTGATGGACAGATCAGGATGGACCGTGAAACAGTGTCTGTTGATGTGTTCCAGGGTGGCGGGGTGCGGTGAAGGACAGTTCAGGATGGACTGTGAAACAGTGTCTGTTGGTGTGTTCCAGGGTGGCGTGGTGCAGTGAGGGACAGTTCAGGATGGACTGTGAAACAGTGTCTGTTCGTTTGTTCCAGGGCGGTGGGGTGCAGTGAGGAACAGTTCAGGATGGACTGGGAAACTGTGTCTGTTGGTGTGTTCCGGGGTGGCAGGGTGCAGTGAGGGACAGTTCAAGATGGACTCTGAAACAGAGTCTGTTGGTGTGTTCCAGGGTGGTGGGGTGCAGTGAGGGACAGTTCAGGATGGACTGTGGAACAGTGTCTGTTGGTGTGTTCCAGGGTGGCGGGGTGCAGTGAGGAACAATTCGGGATGGACTGTGAAACTGTGTCTGTTGGTGTGTTCCGGGGTGGCGGGGTGCAGTGAGGGACAGTTCAGGATGGACTGTGAATCAGTGTCTGTTGGTTTGTTCCAGGGTGGCGGGGTGCAGTGAGGGACAGTTCAGGATGGACTGTGAAACAGTGTCTGTTGGTGAGTTGCAGGTGGCGGGGTGCAGTGAGGGCCAGTTCAGGATGGACATTGAAACAGTGTCTGTTGGTGTGTTCCAGGGTGGCGTGGTGCAGTGAGGGACACTTCAGGATGGATTGTGAAACAGTGTCTGTTGGTGTGTTGCAGGGTGGAGGGGTGCAGTGAGTGACAGTTCAGGATGGTCTGTGAAACAGTGTCTGTTGGTGTGTTCCAGGGTGGCAGGGTGCAGTGAGGGACAGTTCAGGATGGACTGTGAAACAGTGTCTGTTGGTGTGTTCCAGGGTGGCGGGGTGCAGTGAGGGACAGCTCAGGATGGACTGTGAAACAGTGTCTGTTGGTGTGTTCCAGGGTGGCGGGGTGCAGTGAGGGACAGTTCAGGTTGGACCGTGAAACAGTGTCTGTTGGTGTGTTCCAGGGTGGCGGGGTGCAGTGAGAGACAGTTCAGGATGGACTGTGAAACAGTGTCTGTTGGTGTGTTCCAGGGTGGCGGGGTGAAGTGAGGGACATCTCAGGATGAACCGTGAAACAGTGTCTGTTGGTGTGTTCCAGGGTGGCGGGGTGCAGTGAGGGACAGTTCAGGATGGACCGTGAAACAGTGTCTGTTGGTTTGTTCCAGGGTGGCGGGGTGCAGTGAGGGCAGTTCAGGATGGACTGTGAAACAGTGTCTGTTGGTGTGTTCCAGGGTGGCGGAGTGCAGTGAGGGACAGTTCAGGATGGACTGTGAAACTGTTTCTGTTGGTGTGTTCCAGGGTGGCGAGGTGCAGTGAGGGCCAGTTCAGGATGGACCGTGAAACAGCGTCTGTTGATGTGTTCCAGGGTGCCAGGGTGCAGTGAGGCACAGTTCAGTATGTACCGTGAAACATTGTCTGTTGGTGTGTTCCAGGGTGGCGGGGTGCAGTGAGGGAGAGTTCTGAATGGACCGCGAAACAGTGTCTGTTGGTGTGTTCCAGGGTGACGGGCTGCAGTGAGGGACAGTTCAGGATGGACTGCGAAACTGTGTCTGTTGCTGTGTTCGAGTGTGGTGGGGTGCAGTGATGGATAGTTCAGGATGGACCGTGAAACTGTGTCTGTTGGTGTGTTCCACGGTGGCGGGGTGCAGTGATGGACAGTTCAGGATGGACCGTGAAACAGTGTCTGTTGGTGTGTTCCAGGGTGGCGGGGTGCAGTGAGGAACAGTTCAGGATGGACTGTGAAACTGTGTCTGTTGGTGTGTTCCAGGGTGGCGGGGTGTAGTGAGGCACAGTTCAGGATGGACTTGCAAACACTGTCTGTTAGTGTGTTCCCGGGTGACGGGGTGCAGTGAGGGACAGTTAAGGATGGACTGTGAAACAGTGTCTGTTGGTGTGTTCCAGGGTGGCGGGGTGAAGTGATGGACAGATCAGGATGGACCGTGAAACAGTGTCTGTTGATGTGTTCCAGGGTGGCGGGGTGCGGTGAAGGACAGTTCAGGATGGACTGTGAAACAGTGTCTGTTGGTGTGTTCCAGGGTGGCGGGGTGCGGTGAAGGACAGTTCAGGATGGACTGTGAAACAGTGTCTGTTGGTGTGTTCCAGGGTGGCGTGGTGCAGTGAGGGACAGTTCAGGATGGACTGTGAAACAGTGTCTGTTCGTTTGTTCCAGGGCGGTGGGGTGCAGTGAGGAACAGTTCAGGATGGACTGGGAAACTGTGTCTGTTGGTGTGTTCCGGGGTGGCAGGGTGCAGTGAGGGACAGTTCAAGATGGACTCTGAAACAGAGTCTGTTGGTGTGTTCCAGGGTGGTGGGGTGCAGTGAGGGACAGTTCAGGATGGACTGTGGAACAGTGTCTGTTGGTGTGTTCCAGGGTGGCGGGGTGCAGTGAGGAACAATTCGGGATGGACTGTGAAACTGTGTCTGTTGGTGTGTTCCGGGGTGGCGGGGTGCAGTGAGGGACAGTTCAGGATGGACTGTGAATCAGTGTCTGTTGGTTTGTTCCAGGGTGGCGGGGTGCAGTGAGGGACAGTTCAGGATGGACTGTGAAACAGTGTCTGTTGGTGAGTTGCAGGTGGCGGGGTGCAGTGAGGGCCAGTTCAGGATGGACATTGAAACAGTGTCTGTTGGTGTGTTCCAGGGTGGCGTGGTGCAGTGAGGGACACTTCAGGATGGACTGTGAAACAGTGTCTGTTGGTGTGTTGCAGGGTGAAGGGGTGCAGTGAGTGACAGTTCAGGATGGTCTGTGAAACAGTGTCTGTTGGTGTGTTCCACGGTGGCGGGGTGCAGTGAGGGACAGTTCAGGATGATCCGTGAAACAGTGTCTGTTGGTGTGTTCCAGGGTGGCAGGGTGCAGTGAGGGACAGTTCAGGATGGACTGTGAAACAGTGTCTGTTGGTGTGTTCCAGGGTGGCGGGGTGCAGTGAGGGACAGCTCAGGATGGACTGTGAAACAGTGTCTGTTGGTGTGTTCCAGGGTGGCGGGGTGCAGTGAGGGACAGTTCAGGTTGGACCGTGAAACAGTGTCTGTTGGTGTGTTCCAGGGTGGCGGGGTGCAGTGAGAGACAGTTCAGGATGGACTGTGAAACAGTGTCTGTTGGTGTGTTCCAGGGTGGCGGGGTGAAGTGAGGGACATCTCAGGATGAACCGTGAAACAGTGTCTGTTGGTGTGTTCCAGGGTGGCGGGTTGCAGTGAGGGACAGTTCAGGATGGACCGTGAAACAGTGTCTGTTGGTTTGTTCCAGGGTGGCGGGGTGCAGTGAGGGCAGTTGAGGATGGACTGTGAAACAGTGTCTGTTGGTGTGTTCCAGGGTGGCGGAGTGCAGTGAGGGACAGTTCAGGATGGACTGTGAAACTGTTTCTGTTGGTGTGTTCCAGGGTGGCGAGGTGCAGTGAGGGCCAGTTCAGGATGGACCGTGAAACAGCGTCTGTTGATGTGTTCCAGGGTGCCAGGGTGCAGTGAGGCACAGTTCAGTATGTACCGTGAAACATTGTCTGTTGGTGTGTTCCAGGGTGGCGGGGTGCAGTGAGGGAGAGTTCTGAATGGACCGCGAAACAGTGTCTGTTGGTGTGTTCCAGGGTGACGGGCTGCAGTGAGGGACAGTTCAGGATGGACTGCGAAACTGTGTCTGTTGCTGTGTTCGAGTGTGGTGGGGTGCAGTGATGGATAGTTCAGGATGGACCGTGAAACTGTGTCTGTTGGTGTGTTCCACGGTGGCGGGGTGCAGTGATGGACAGTTCAGGATGGACCGTGAAACAGTGTCTGTTGGTGTGTTCCAGGGTGGCGGGGTGCAGTGAGGAACAGTTCAGGATGGACTGTGAAACTGTGTCTGTTGGTGTGTTCCAGGGTGGCGGGGTGTAGTGAGGCACAGTTCAGGATGGACTTGCAAACACTGTCTGTTAGTGTGTTCCCGGGTGGCGGGGTGCAGTGAGGGACAGTTAAGGATGGACTGTGAAACAGTGTCTGTTGGTGTGTTCCAGGGTGGCGGGGTGAAGTGATGGACAGATCAGGATGGACCGTGAAACAGTGTCTGTTGATGTGTTCCAGGGTGGCGGGGTGCGGTGAAGGACAGTTCAGGATGGACTGTGAAACAGTGTCTGTTGGTGTGTTCCAGGGTGGCGGGGTGCGGTGAAGGACAGTTCAGGATGGACTGTGAAACAGTGTCTGTTGGTGTGTTCCAGGGTGGCGTGGTGCAGTGAGGGACAGTTCAGGATGGACTGTGAAACAGTGTCTGTTCGTTTGTTCCAGGGCGGTGGGGTGCAGTGAGGAACAGTTCAGGATGGACTGGGAAACTGTGTCTGTTGGTGTGTTCCGGGGTGGCAGGGTGCAGTGAGGGACAGTTCAAGATGGACTCTGAAACAGAGTCTGTTGGTGTGTTCCAGGGTGGCGGGGTGCAGTGAGGGACAGTTCAGGATGGACTGTGGAACAGTGTCTGTTGGTGTGTTCCAGGGTGGCGGGGTGCAGTGAGGAACAATTCGGGATGGACTGTGAAACTGTGTCTGTTGGTGTGTTCCGGGGTGGCGGGGTGCAGTGAGGGACAGTTCAGGATGGACTGTGAATCAGTGTCTGTTGGTTTGTTCCAGGGTGGCGGGGTGCAGTGAGGGACAGTTCAGGATGGACTGTGAAACAGTGTCTGTTGGTGAGTTGCAGGTGGCGGGGTGCAGTGAGGGCCAGTTCAGGATGGACATTGAAACAGTGTCTGTTGGTGTGTTCCAGGGTGGCGTGGTGCAGTGAGGGACACTTCAGGATGGACTGTGAAACAGTGTCTGTTGGTGTGTTGCAGGGTGGAGGGGTGCAGTGAGTGACAGTTCAGGATGGTCTGTGAAACAGTGTCTGTTGGTGTGTTCCACGGTGGCGGGGTGCAGTGAGGGACAGTTCAGGATGATCCGTGAAACAGTGTCTGTTGGTGTGTTCCAGGGTGGCAGGGTGCAGTGAGGGACAGTTCAGGATGGACTGTGAAACAGTGTCTGTTGGTGTGTTCCAGGGTGGCGGGGTGCAGTGAGGGACAGCTCAGGATGGACTGTGAAACAGTGTCTGTTGGTGTGTTCCAGGGTGGCGGGGTGCAGTGAGGGACAGTTCAGGTTGGACCGTGAAACAGTGTCTGTTGGTGTGTTCCAGGGTGGCGGGGTGCAGTGAGAGACAGTTCAGGATGGACTGTGAAACAGTGTCTGTTGGTGTGTTCCAGGGTGGCGGGGTGAAGTGAGGGACATCTCAGGATGAACCGTGAAACAGTGTCTGTTGGTGTTTTCCAGGGTGGCGGGGTGCAGTGAGGGACAGTTCAGGATGGACCGTGAAACAGTGTCTGTTGGTTTGTTCCAGGGTGGCGGGGTGCAGTGAGGGCAGTTCAGGATGGACTGTGAAACAGTGTCTGTTGGTGTGTTCCAGGGTGGCGGGGTGTAGTGAGGCACAGTTCAGGATGGACTTGCAAACACTGTCTGTTAGTGTGTTCCCGGGTGGCGGGGTGCAGTGAGGGACAGTTAAGGATGGACTGTGAAACAGTGTCTGTTGGTGTGTTCCAGGGTGGCGGGGTGAAGTGATGGACAGATCAGGATGGACCGTGAAACAGTGTCTGTTGATGTGTTCCAGGGTGGCGGGGTGCGGTGAAGGACAGTTCAGGATGGACTGTGAAACAGTGTCTGTTGGTGTGTTCCAGGGTGGCGGGGTGCGGTGAAGGACAGTTCAGGATGGACTGTGAAACAGTGTCTGTTGGTGTGTTCCAGGGTGGCGTGGTGCAGTGAGGGACAGTTCAGGATGGACTGTGAAACAGTGTCTGTTCGTTTGTTCCAGGGCGGTGGGGTGCAGTGAGGAACAGTTCAGGATGGACTGGGAAACTGTGTCTGTTGGTGTGTTCCGGGGTGGCAGGGTGCAGAGAGGGACAGTTCAAGATGGACTCTGAAACAGAGTCTGTTGGTGTGTTCCAGGGTGGTGGGGTGCAGTGAGGGACAGTTCAGGATGGACTGTGGAACAGTGTCTGTTGGTGTGTTCCAGGGTGGCGGGGTGCAGTGAGGAACAATTCGGGATGGACTGTGAAACTGTGTCTGTTGGTGTGTTCCGGGGTGGCGGGGTGCAGTGAGGGACAGTTCAGGATGGACTGTGAATCAGTGTCTGTTGGTTTGTTCCAGGGTGGCGGGGTGCAGTGAGGGACAGTTCAGGATGGACTGTGAAACAGTGTCTGTTGGTGAGTTGCAGGTGGCGGGGTGCAGTGAGGGCCAGTTCAGGATGGACATTGAAACAGTGTCTGTTGGTGTGTTCCAGGGTGGCGTGGTGCAGTGAGGGACACTTCAGGATGGACTGTGAAACAGTGTCTGTTGGTGTGTTGCAGGGTGGAGGGGTGCAGTGAGTGACAGTTCAGGATGGTCTGTGAAACAGTGTCTGTTGGTGTGTTCCACGGTGGCGGGGTGCAGTGAGGGACAGTTCAGGATGGACCGTGAAACAGTGTCTATTGGTGTGTTCCAGGGTGGCAGGGTGCAGTGAGGGACAGTTCAGGATGGACTGTGAAACAGTGTCTGTTGGTGTGTTCCAGGGTGGCAGGGTGCAGTGAGGGACAGTTCAGGATGATCCGTGAAACAGTGTCTGTTGGTGTGTTCCAGGGTGGCAGGGTGCAGTGAGGGACAGTTCAGGATGGACTGTGAAACAGTGTCTGTTGGTGTGTTCCAGGGTGGCGGGGTGCAGTGAGGGACAGTTCAGGATGGACTGTGAAACTGTTTCTGTTGGTGTGTTCCAGGGTGGCGAGGTGCAGTGAGGGCCAGTTCAGGATGGACCGTGAAACAGCGTCTGTTGATGTGTTCCCGGTTGGCGGGGTGCAGTGAGGGACAGTTCAGGATCGACCGTGAAACAGTGTCTGTTGGTGCGTTCTAGGGTGGCGGGATGCAGTGAGGGACAGTTCAGGATGGACTGTGAAACAGTGTCTGTTGGCCTGTTCCAGGGTGCCGTGGTGCAGTGAGGGACAGTTCAGGATGGACTGTGAAACAGTGTCTGTTGGTGTGTTCCACGGTGGCGGGGTGCAGTGAGGGACAGTTCAGGATGAAGCGTGAAACAGTGTCTGTTGGTGTGTTTCAGGGTGGTGGGGTGCAGTGAGGGACAGTTCAGGATGGACAGTGAAACAGTGCCTGTTGGTGTGTCCCAGGGTGGTGGGGTGCAGTGAGGGACAGTTCAGGATGGACTGTGAAACAATGTCTGTTGGTGTGTTCCAGGGTGGCGGGATGCAGTGAGGGACAGTTCAGTATCGACTGTGAAACAGTGTCTATTGGTGTGTTCCAGGGTGACGGGGTGCAGTGAGGGACAGTTCAGGATGAACCGGGACACAGTGTCTGTTGGTGTCTTCCAGGGTGGCGGGGTGCAGTGAGGGACAGTTCAGGATGGACTGTGAAACAGTGTCTGTTGGTGTGTTCCAGGGTGGCGGGGTGCAGTGAGGGACAGTTCAGGAGGGACTGTGAAACAGTGTCTGTTGGTGTGTTCCAGGGTGGCGGGGTGCAGTGAGGGACAGTTCAGGATGAACCGTGAAACAATGTCTGTTGGTGTGTTCCAGGGTGGCGGGGTGCAGTGAGGGACAGTTCAGGATGAACCGTGAAACAATGTCTGTTGGTGTGTTCCAGGGTGGCGGGGTGCAGTGAGGGACAGTTCAGGATGGACTGTGAAACAGTGTCTGTTGGTGTGTTCCAGGGTGGCGGGGTGCAGTGAGGGACAGTTCAGGATGGATTGTGAAACAGTGTCTGTTGGTGTGTTCCAGGGTGGTGGGGTGCAGTGAGGGACAGTTCAGGATGGACTGTGAAACAGTGTCTCTTGGTGTGTTCCAGGGTGGCGGGGTGCAATGAGAGACAGTTCAGGATGGACTGTGAAACAGTGTCTGTTGGTGTGTTGCAGGGTGGCGGGGTGCAGTGAGGGACAGTTCACAATGGACTGTGAAACAGTGTCTGTTGGTGTGTTCCACGGTGGCGGGGTGCAGTGAGGGACAGTTCAGGATGAACCGGGAAACAATGTCTGTTGGTGTGTTCCAGGGTGGCGGGGTGCAGTGAGTGACAGTGCAGGATGGACTGTGAAACAGTGTCTGTTGGTGTGTTCCAGGGTGGCAGCGTGCAGTGAGGAACAGTTCAGGATGGACTGTGAAACAGTGTCTGTTGGTGTGTTCCAGGGTGGCGGGGTGCAGTGAGGGACAGTTCATGATGGACTGCGAAACAGTGTCTGTTGGTGTGTTCCAGGGTGGCGGGATGCAGTGAGGGACAGTTCAGGATGGAACGTGAAACAATGCCTGTTGGTGTGTTCCAGGGTGGCGGGGTGCAGTGAGGGACAGTTCAGGATGGACCGTGAAACAGTGTCTGTTGATGTGTTCCCGTTTGGCGGGGTGCATTGAGGGACAGTTCCGGATGGACTGTGAAACAATGTCTGTTGGTGTGTTCCAGGGTGGCGGGGTGCAGTGAGGGACAGCTCAAGATGAACCGTGAAACAGTGTCTGTTGGTGTGTTCCAGTTTGGCGGGGTGCAGTGAGGGACAGTTCAGTATCGACTGTGAAACAGTGTCTGTTGGTGTGTTCCAGGGTGGCGGGGTGCAGTGAGGGAAAGTGCAGGATGGACCGTGAAACAGTGTCTGTTGGTGTGTTCCAGGGTGGCGGGCTGCAGTGAGAGACAGTTCAGGAAGGACTGTGAAACAGTGTCTGTTGGTGTGTTCCAGGGTGGCGGGGTGCAGTGAGGGACAGTTCAGAATGGACTGTGAAACAGTGTCTGTTGGTGTGTTCCAGGGTGGCGGGGTGCAGTGAGGGACAGTTCAGGATGGACTGTGAAACAGTGTCTGTTGGTGTGTTCCAGGGTGGCGGGGTGCAGTGAGGGACAGTTCAGAATGGACTGTGAAACAGTGTCTGTTGGTGTGTTCCAGGGTGGCGGGGTGCAGTGAGGGACAGTTCAGGATGGACTGTGAAACAGTGTCTGTTGGTGTGTCCCAGGGTGGCGGGGTGCAGTGAAGGACAGTTCCGGATGGACCGTGAAACAGTGTCTGTTGGTGTGTTACACGGTGGCGTAGTGCAGTGAGGCACAGTTCAGGATGGACTGTGGAGCAGTGTCTGTTGGTGTGTTCCAGGGTGGCGGGGTGCAGTGAGGGACAGTTCAGGATAGACTGTGAATCAGTGTCTGTTGGTGTGTTCCAGGGTGGCGGGGTGCAGTGAGGGACAGTTCAGGATGGACTGTGAAACAGTGTCTGTTGGCATGTTCCAGGGTGCCGTGGTGCAGTGAGGGACAGTTCAGGATGGACTGTGAAACAGTGTCTGTTGGTGTGTTCCACGGTGGCGGGGTGCAGTGAGGGACAGTTCTGGATGAACCGTGAAACAATGCCTGTTGGTGTGTCCCAGGGTGGCGGGGTGCAGTGAGGGACAGTTCAGGATGAACCGGGAAACAGTGTCTGTTGGTGTGTTCCAGGGTGACGGGGTGCAGTGAGGGACAGTTCAGGATGGACTGTGAAACACTGTCTGTTGGTATGTTCCAGGGTGGCGGAATGAAGTGAGGGACAGTTCATGATGGACTGTGAAACAGCGTCTGTTGGTGTGTTCCAGGGTGGCGGGGTGCAGTGAGGGACAGTTGAGGATGAACCGTGAAACAATGTCTGTTGGTGTGTTCCAGGGTGGCGGGGTGCAGTGAGGGACAGCTCAGGATGAACCATGAAACAGTGTCTGTTGCTGTGTTCCAGGGTGGCGGGGTGCAGTGAGGGACAGTTCAGGATGGACTGTGAAACAGTGTCTGTTGGTGTGTTCCAGAGTGGCGGGGTGCAGTGAGAGTCAGTTCAGGATCGTCTGTGAAACAGTGTCTCTTGGTGTGTTCCAGGGTGGCGGGGTGCAGTGAGAGACAGTTCAGGATGGACTGTGACACAGTGTCTGTTGGTGTGTTCCAGGGTGGTGGGGTGCAGTGAGGGACAGTTCAGGATGAACTGTGAAACAATGTCTGTTGGTGTGTACCAGGGTGGCGGGGTGCAGTGAGGGACAGCTCAGGATGAACCGTGAAACAGTGTCTGTTGGTGTTCCAGGGTGGCGGGGTGCAGTGAGGGACAGTTCAGTATGGACTGTGAAACAGTGTCTGTTGGTGTGTTCCAGGGTGGAGAATGCAGTGAGGAACAGTTCAGGATGGACCGTGAAACAATGCCTGTTGGTGTGTTCCAGGGTGGCGGGGTGCAGTGAGGGACAGTTCAGGATGTACCATGAAACAGTGTCTGTTGATGTGTTCCCGGTTGGCGGGGTGCAGTGAGGGACAGTTCAGGATGGACTGTGAAACAGCGTCTGTTGGTGTGTTCCAGGGTGGCGGGGTGCAGTGAGGGACTGCTCAGGATGAACCGTGAAACAGTGTCTGTTGGTGTGTTCCAGGGTGGCGGGGTGCAGTGAGGGACAGCTCAGGATGAACCGTGAAACAGTGTCTGTTGGTGTGTTCCAGGGTGGCGGGGTGCAGTGAGAGTCAGTTCAGGATGGTCTGTGAAACAGTGTCTGTTCGCGTGTTCCAGGGTGGCGGGGTGCAGTGAGAGTCAGTTCAGGATCGTCTGTGTAACAGTGTCTCTTGGTGTGTTCCAGGGTGGCGGGGTGCAGTGAGGGACAGTTCACAATGGACTGTGAAACAGTGTCTGTTGGTCTGTTACAGGGTGGCGGGGTGCAGTGAGGGACAGTTCAGGATGGACTGTGAAACAGTGTCTGTTGGTTTGTTCCAGGGTGGCGGGGTGCAGTGAGGGACAGTTCAGAATGGACTGTGAAACAGTGTCTGTTGGTGTGTTTCAGGGTGGCGGGGTGCAGTGAGTGACAGTGCAGGATGGACTGTGAAACAGTGTCTGTTGGTGTGTTCCAGGGTGGCAGCGTGCAGTGAGGAACAGTTCAGGATGGACTGTGAAACAGTGTCTGTTGGTCTATTCCAGGGTGGCGGGGTGCAGTGAGGGACAGTTCAGGATGGACTGTGAAACAGTGTCTGTTGGTGTGTTCCAGGGTGGCGGGGTGCAGTGAGGGACAGTTCAGTATCGACTGTGAAACAGTGTCTGTTGGTGTGTTCCAGGGTGGCAGGGTGCAGTGAGGGACAGTTCAGGATGGACCGTGAAACAGTGTCTGTTGGTGTGTTCCAGGGTGGCGGGGTGCAGTGAGGGACAGTTCAGGTTGGACCGTGAAACAGCGTCTGTTGATGTGTTCCCGGGTGGCGGGGTGCAGTGAGGGACAGTTCAGGATGGACTGTGAAACAGTGTCTGTTGGTGTGTTCCACGGTGGCGGGGTGCAGTGAGGGACAGTTCAGGATGAACCGTGAAACAATGTCTGTTGGTGTGTACCAGAGTGGCGGGGTGCAGTGAGGGACAGCTCAGGATGAACCGTGAAACAGTGTCTGTTGGTGTTCCAGGGTGGCGGGGTGCAGTGAGGGACAGTTCAGTGTGGACTGTGAAACAGTGTCTGTTGGTGTGTTCCAGGGTGGCGGGATGCAGTGAGGGACCGTTCAGGATGGACCGTGAAACAGTGTCTGTTGATGTGTTCCCGGTTGGCGGGGTGCAGTGAGGGACAGTTCAGGATGGACCGTGAAACAGTGTCTGTTGGTGTGTTCCAGGGTGGCGGGGTGCAGTGAGGGACAGTTCAGGATGGACTGTGAAACAGCGTCTGTTGGTGTGTTCCAGGGTGGCGGGGTGCAGTGAAGGACAGCTCAGGATGAACCGTGAAACAGTGTCTGTTGGTGTGTTCCAGGGTGGCGGGGTGCAGTGAGAGACAGTTCAGGATGGACTGTGAAACAGTGTCTGTTGGTGTGTTCCAGGGTGGCGGGGTGCAGTGAAGGACAGTTCAGGATGGACTGTGAAACAGTGTCTGCTGGTTTGTTCCAGGGTAGCGGGGTGAAGTGAGGGACAGTTCAGGATGGACTGTTAAACAGTGTCTGTTGGAGTGTTCCAGGGTGGCGGGGTGAAGTGAGGGACAGTTCAGGATGGACTGTGAAACAGCGTCTGTTCGTGTGTTCCAGGGTGGCGGGGTGCAGTGAGGGACAGTTCAGGATGGACTGTGAAACAGTGTCTGTTGGTGTGTTCCAGGGTGGCGGGGTGCCGTGAGGGACAGTTCAGGATGGACTGTGAAACAGTGTCTGTTGGTGTGTTCCAGGGTGGCGGGGTGCAGTGAGGGACAGTTCAGTATGGACCGTGAAACAGTGTCTGTTGGTGTGTTCCACGGTGGTGGGGTGCAGTGACGGACAGTTCAGAATGAACCGTGAATCAATGCCTGTTGGTGTGTTCCAGGGTGGCGGGGTGCAGTGAGGGACAGCTCAGGATGAACCGTGAAACAGTGTCTGTTGGTGTGTTCCAGGGTGGCGGGGTGCAGTGAGGGACAGTTCAGTATGGACCGTGAAACAGTGTCTGTTGGTGTGTTCCAGTGTGGCGGGGTGCAGTGAGGGACAGTTCAGGATGGACCGTGAAACAGTGCCTGTTGGTGTGTTCCAGGGTGGCGGGGTGCAGTGAGGGACAGTTCAGGATGGACCATGAAACAGTGTCTGTTGGTGTGTTCCAGGGTGGCGGGGTGCAGTGAGGGACAGTTCAGGATGGACTGTGAAACAGTGTCTGTTGGTGTGTCCCAGGGTGGCGGGGTGCAGTGAAGGACAGTTCCGGATGGACCGTGAAACAGTGTCTGTTGGTGTGTTACACGGTGGCGTAGTGCAGTGAGGCACAGTTCAGGATGGACTGTGGAGCAGTGTCTGTTGGTGTGTTCCAGGGTGGCGGGGTGCAGTGAGGGACAGTTCAGGATAGACTGTGAATCAGTGTCTGTTGGTGTGTTCCAGGGTGGTGGTGTGCAGTGAGGGACAGTTCAGGATGGACTGTGAAACAGTGTATGTTGGTGTGTTCCACGGTGGCGGGGTGCAGTGAGGGACAGTTCTGGATGAACCGTGAAACAATGCCTGTTGGTGTGTTCTAGGGTGGCGGGGTGCAGTGAGAGTCAGTTCAGTATCGACTGTGAAACAGTGTCTGTTGGTGTGTTCCAGGGTGACGGGGTGCAGTGAGGGACAGTTCAGGAGGGACTGTGAAACACTGTCTGTTGGTATGTTCCAGGGTGGCGGAATGAAGTGAGGGACAGTTCATGATGGACTGTGAAACAGCGTCTGTTGGTGTGTTCCAGGGTGGCGGTGTGCAGTGAGGGACAGTTCAGAATGGACTGTGAAACAGTATCTGTTGGTGTGTTCCACGGTGGTGGGGTGCAGTGAGGGACAGTTGAGGATGAACCGTGAAACAATGTCTGTTGGTGTGTTCCAGGGTGGCGGGGTGCAGTGAGGGACAGCTCAGGATGAACCGTGAAACAGTGTCTGTTGGTGTGTTCCAGGGTGGCGGGGTGCAGTGAGAGTCAGTACAGGATTGTCTGTGAAACAGTGTCTCTTGGTGTGTTCCAGGGTGGCGGGGTGCAGTGAGAGACAGTTCAGGATGGACTGTGAAACAGTGTCTGTTGGTGTGTTCCAGGGTGGCGGGGTGCAGTGAGGGACAGTTCAGGATGAACTGTGAAACAATGTCTGTTGGTGTGTTCCAGGGTGGCGGGGTGCAGTGAGGGACAGTTCAGGATGGACTGTGAAACAGTGTCTGTTGGTGTGTTCCAGAGTGGCGGGGTGCAGTGAGAGTCAGTTCAGGATCGTCTGTGAAACAGTGTCTGTTGGTGTGTTCCAGGGTGGCGGGGTGCAGTGAGAGACAGTTCAGGATGGACTGTGAAACAGTGTCTGTTGGTGTGTTCCAGAGTGGCGGGATGCAGTGAGAGTCAGTTCAGGATCGTCTGTGTAACAGTGTCTCTTGGTGTGTTCCAGGGTGGCGGGGTGCAGTGAGAGACAGTTCAGGATGGACTGTGAAACAGTGTCTGTTGGTGTGTTCCAGGGTGGCGGGGTGCAGTGAGTGACAGTGCAGGATGGACTGTGAAACAGTGTCTGTTGGTGTGATCCAGGGTGGCAGCGTGCAGTGAGGAACAGTTCAGGATGGACTGTGAAACTGTGTCTGTTGGTCTATTCCAGGGTGGCGGGGTGCAGTGAGGGACAGTTCAGGATGGACTGTGAAACAGTGTCTGTTGGTGTGTTCCATGGTGGCGGGGTGCAGTGAGGGACAGTTCAGGATGAACCGTGAAACAGTGTCTGTTGGTGTTCCAGAGTGGCGGGGTGCAGTGAGGGACAGTTCAGTGTGGACTGTGAAACAGTGTCTGTTGGTGTGTTCCAGGGTGGCGGGATGCAGTGAGGGTCAGTTCAGGATGGACCGTGAAACAATGCCTGTTGGTGTTCCAGGGTGGCGGGGTGCAGTGAGGGACAGTTCAGTGTGGACTGTGAAACAGTGTCTGTTGGCGTGTTCCAGGGTGGCGGGGTGCAGTGAGGGACTGTTCAGGATGGACCGTGAAACAGTGTCTGTTGATGTGTTCCCGGTTGGCGGGGTGCAGTGAGGGACAGTTCAGGATGGACTGTGAAACAGCGTCTGTTGGTGTGTTCCAGGGTGGCGGGGTGCAGTGAGGGACAGCTCAGGATGAACCGTGAAACAGTGTCTGTTGGTGTGTTCCAGGGTGGCGGGGTGCAGTGAGGGACAGTTCAGGATGGACTGTGAAACAGTGTCTGTTGGTGTGTTCCAGGGTGGCAGGGTGCAGTGAGAGTCAGTTCAGGATGGTCTGTGAAACAGTGTCTGTTGGTGTGTTCATGGGTGGCGGGGTGCAGTGAGAGACAGTTCAGGATGGACTGTGAAACAGTGTCTGTTGGTGTGTTGCAGGGTGGCGGGGTGCAGTGAGGGACAGTTCACATTGGACTGTGAAACAGTGTCTGTTGGTCTGTTCCAGGGTGGTGGGGTGCAGTGAGGGACAGTTCAGGATGGACTGTGAAACAGTGTCTGTTGGTGTGTTCCAGGGTGGCGGGGTGCAGTGAGGGACAGTTCAAAATGGACTGTGAAACAGTGTCTGTTGATGTGTTTCAGGGTGGTGGGGTGCAGTGAGTGACAGTGCAGGATGGACTGTGAAACAGTGTCTGTTGGTGTGTTCCAGGGTGGCAGCGTGCAGTGAGGAACAGTTCAGGATGGACTGTGAAACAGTGTCTGTTGGTCTGTTCCAGTGTGGCGGGGTGCAGTGAGGGACAGTTCAGGATGGACTGTGAAACAGTGTCTGTTGGTCTGTTCCAGTGTGGCGGGGTGCAGTGAGGGACAGTTCAGGATGGACTGTGAAACAGTGTCTGTTGGTGTGTTCCAGGGTGGCGGGGTGCAGTGAGGGACAGTTCAGGATGGACTGTGAAACAGTGTCTGTTGGTGTGTTCCACGGTGGCGGGGTGCAGTGAGGGACAGTTCAGGATGAACCGTGAAACAATGTCTGTTGGTGTGTACCAGAGTGGCGGGGTGCAGTGAGGGACAGTTCAGGATGAACCGTGAAACAGTGTCTGTTGGTGTTCCAGGGTGGCGGGGTGCAGTGAGGGACAGTTCAGTATGGACTGTGAAACAGTGTCTGTTGGTGTGTTCCAGGGTGGCGGGATGCAGTGAGGGACAGTTCAGGATGGACCGTGAAACAATGCCTGTTGGTGTGTTCCAGGGTGGTGGGGTGCAGTGAGGGACAGTTCAGGATGGACCGTGAAACAGTGCCTGTTGATGTGCTCCCGGTTGGCGGGGTGCAGTGAGGAACAGTTCAGGATGGACTGTGAAACAGTGTCTGTTGGTCTGTTCCAGGGTGGCGGGGTGCAGTGAGGGACAGTTCAGGATGGACAGTGAAACAGTGTCTGTTGGTGTGTTCCAGGGTGGCAGGGTGCAGTGAGGGTCAGTTCAGGATGGACCGTGAAACAGTGTCTGTTGATGTGTTCCCGGGTGGCGGGGTGCAGTGAGGGACAGTTCAGGATGGACTGTGAAACAGTGTCTGTTGGTGTGTTCCACGGTGGCGGGGTGCAGTGAGGGACAGTTCAGGATGAACCGTGAAACAATGTCTGTTGGTGTGTACCAGGGTGGCGGGGTGCAGTGACGGACAGCTCAGGATGAAGCGTGAAACAGTGTCTGTTGGTGTGCTCCAGGGTGGCGGGGTGCAGTGAGGGACAGTTCAGAATGGACTGTGAAACAGTGTCTGTTGGTGTGTTCCAGGGTGGCGGGGTGCAGTGAGTGACAGTTCAGGATGGACTGTGAAACAGTGTCTGTTGGTGTGTTCCAGGGTGGCAGCGTGCAGTGAGGAACAGTTCAAGATGGACTGTGAAACAGCGTCTGTTGGTGTGTTCCAGGGTGGCGGGGTGCAGTGAGGGACAGTTCAGGATGGATTGTGAAACAGTGTCTGTTGGTGTGTTCCAGGGTTGCGGGGTGCAGTGAGGGACAGTTCAGGATGGACTGTGAAACAGTGTCTGTTGGTGTGTTCCAGGGTGGCGGGGTGCAGTGAGGGACAGTTCAGTATCGACTGTGAAACAGTGTCTGTTGGTGTGTTCCAGGGTGGCGGGGTGCAGTGAGGGACAGTTCAGGATGGACCGTGAATCAGTGTCTGTTGGTGTGTTCCAGGGTGGCGGGGTGCAGTGAGGGACAGTTCAGGATGGACCGTGAATCAGTGTCTGTTGGTGTGTTCCAGGGTGGCGGGGTGCAGTGAGAGACAGTTCAGGATGGACTGTGAAACAGTGTCTGTTGGTGTGTTCCAGGGTGGCGGGGTGCAGTGAGGGACAGTTCAGAATGGACTGTGAAACAGTGTCTGTTGGTGTGTTCCAGGGTGGCGGGGTGCAGTGAGGGACAGTTCAGGATGGACTGTGAAACAGTGTCTGTTGGTGTGTTCCAGGGTGGCGGAGTGCAGTGAGGAACAGTTCAGGATGGACTGTGAAACAGTGTCTGTTGGTGTGTTCCAGGGTGGCGGGGTGAAGTGAGGGACAGTTCAGGATGGACTGTGAAACAGCGTCTGTTCGTGTGTTCCAGGGTGGCGGGGTGCAGTGAGGGACAGTTCAGAATGAACCGTGAAACAATGCCTGTTGGTGTGTTCCAGGGTGGCGGGGTGCAGTGAGGGACAGCTCAGGATGAACCGTGAAACAGTGTCTGTTGGTGTGTTCCAGGGTGGCGGGGTGCAGTGAGGGACAGTTCAGTATGGACCGTGAAACAGTGTCTGTTGGTGTGTTCCTGGGTGGCGGTGTGCAGTGAGGGACAGTTCAGGATGGACTGTGAAACAGCGTCTGTTGGTGTGTTCCAGGGTGGCAGGGTGCAGTGAGGGACAGTTCAGGATGGACCGTGAAACAGTGTCTGTTGGTGTATTCCAGGGTGGCGGGGTGCAGTGAGGGACAGTTCAGGATGAACCGTGAAACAGTGTCTGTTGGTGTGTTCCAGGGTGGCGGTGTGCAGTGAGAGACAGTTCAGGATGGACCATGAAACAGTGTCTGTTGGTGTGTTCCAGGGTGGCGGGGTGGAGAGAGGGACAGCTCAGGATGAACCGTGAAACAATGTCTGTTGGTGTGTACCAGGGTGGCGGGGTGGAGAGAGGGACAGCTCAGGATGAACCGTGAAACAGTGTCTGTTGGTGTTCCAGGGTGGCGGGGTGCAGTGAGGCACAGCTCAGGATGGACTGTGAAACAGTGTCTGTTGGTGTGTTCCAGGGTGGCGGGGTGCAGTGAGGGACAGTTCAGGATGGACTGTGAAACAGTGTCTGTTGATGTGTTCCAGGGTGGCGGGGTGCAGTGAAGGACAGTTCAGGATGGACTGTGAAACAGTGTCTGTTGGTGTGTTCCAGGGTGGAGGGGTGCAGTGAAGGACAGTTCAGGATGAAACGTGAAACAGTGTCTGCTGGTGTGTTCCAGGGTGGCGGAGTGCAGTGAGGAACAGTTCAGGATGGACAGTGAAACAGTGTCTGTTGGTGTGTTCCAGGGTGGCGGGGTGAAGTGAGGGACAGTTCAGGATGGACCGTGAAACAGTGTCTGTTCGTGTGTTCCAGGGTGGCGGGGTGCAGTGAGGGACAGTTCAGAATGAACCGTGAAACAATGCCTGTTGGTGTGTTCCAGGGTGGCGGGGTGCAGTGAGGGACAGTTCAGGATGGACCGTGAAACAGTGCCTGTTGGTGTATTCCAGGGTGGCGGGGTGCAGTGAGGGACAGTTCAGGATGGACTGTGAAACAGTGTCTGTTGGTGTGTTCCTGGGTGGCGGGGTGCAGTGAGGGACAGTTCAGTATGGACTGTGAAACAGTGTCTGTTGGTCTGTTCCAGGGTGGCGGGGTGCAGTGAGGGACAGTTCAGGATGAACCGTGAAACAATGTCTGTTGGTGTGTACCAGGGTGGCGGGGTGCAGTGAGGGACAGTTTAGTGTGGACTGTGAAACAGTGTCTGTTGGTGTGTTCCAGGGTGGCGGGATGCAGTGAGGGACAGTTCAGGATGGACCGTGAAACAGTGTCTGTTGGTGTGTTCCAGGGTGGCAGGGTGCAGTGAGGGACAGTTCAGGATGAACCGTGAAACAATGTCTGTTGGTGTGTACCAGGGTGGCGGGGTGCAGAGAGGGACAGCTCAGGATGAACCGTGAAACAGTGTCTGTTGGTGTTCCAGGGTGGCGGGGTGCAGTGAGGGACAGTTTAGTGTGGACTGTGAAACAGTGTCTGTTGGTGTGTTCCAGGGTGGCGGGATGCAGTGAGGGACAGTTCAGGATGGACCGTGAAACAATGCCTGTTGGTGTGTTCCAGGGTGGCGGGGTGCAGTGAGGGACTGTTCAGGATGGACCGTGAAACAGTGTCTGTTGATGTGTTCCCGGTTGGCGGGGTGCAGTGAGGGACAGTTCAGGATGGACTGTGAAACAGCGTCTGTTGGTGTGTTCCAGGGTGGCGGGGTGCAGTGAGGGACAGCTCAGGATGAACCGTGAAACAGTGTCTGTTGGTGTGTTCCAGGGTGGCGGGGTGCAGTGAGGGACAGTTCAGGATGGACTGTGAAACAGTGTCTGTTGGTGTGTTCCAGGGTGGCAGGGTGCAGTGAGAGTCAGTTCAGGATGGTCTGTGAAACAGTGTCTGTTGGTGTGTTCATGGGTGGCGGGGTGCAGTGAGAGACAGTTCAGGATGGACTGTGAAACAGTGTCTGTTGGTGTGTTGCAGGGTGGCGGGGTGCAGTGAGGGACAGTTCAGAATGGACTGTGAAACAGTGTCTGTTGGTGTGTTTCAGGGTGGCGGGGTGCAGTGAGGGACAGTTCAGAATGGACTGTGAAACAGTGTCTGTTGGTGTGTTTCAGGGTGGCGGGGTGCAGTGAGGGACAGTTCAGGATGGACTGTGAAACAGTGTCTGTTGGTGTGTTCCAGGGTGGCAGCGTGCAGTGAGGAACAGTTCAGGATGGACTGTGAAACAGTGTCTGTTGGTCTGTTCCAGGGTGGCGGGGTGCAGTGAGGGACAGTTCAGGATGGACTGTGAAACAGTGTCTGTTCGTGTGTTCCAGGGTGGCGGGGTGCAGTGAGGGACAGTTCAGAATGAATCGTGAAACAATGCCTGTTGGTGTGTTCCAGGGTGGCGGGGTGCAGTGAGGGACAGCTCAGGATGAACCGTGAAACAGTGTCTGTTGGTGTGTTCCAGGGTGGCGGGGTGCAGTGAGGGACAGTTCAGTCTGGACCGTGAAACAGTGTCTGTTGGTGTGTTCCAGGGTGGCAGGGTGCAGTGAGGGACAGTTCAGGATGGACCGTGAAACAGTGCCTGTTGGTGTATTCCAGGGTGGCGGGGTGCAGTGAGGGACAGTTCAGGATGGACCATGAAACAGTGCCTGTTGGTGTGTTCCAGGGTGGCAGGGTGCAGTGAGGGACAGTTCAGGATGAACCGTGAAACAATGTCTGTTGGTGTGTACCAGGGTGGCGGGGTGCAGAGAGGGACAGCTCAGGATGAACCGTGAAACAGTGTCTGTTGGTGTTCCAGGGTGGCGGGGTGCAGTGAGGGACAGTTTAGTGTGGACTGTGAAACAGTGTCTGTTGGTGTGTTCCAGGGTGGCGGGATGCAGTGAGGGACAGTTTAGGATGGACCGTGAAACAATGCCTGTTGGTGTGTTCCAGGGTGGCGGGGTGCAGTGAGGGACTGTTCAGGATGGACCGTGAAACAGTGTCTGTTGATGTGTTCCCGGTTGGCGGGGTGCAGTGAGGGACAGTTCAGGATGGACTGTGAAACAGCGTCTGTTGGTGTGTTCCAGGGTGGCGGGGTGCAGTGAGGGACAGCTCAGGATGAACCGTGAAACAGTGTCTGTTGGTGTGTTCCAGGGTGGCGGGGTGCAGTGAGGGACAGTTCAGGATGGACTGTGAAACAGTGTCTGTTGGTGTGTTCCAGGGTGGCAGGGTGCAGTGAGAGTCAGTTCAGGATGGTCTGTGAAACAGTGTCTGTTGGTGTGTTCATGGGTGGCGGGGTGCAGTGAGGGACAGTGCAGGATGGACTGTGAAACAGTGTCTGTTGGTGTGTTCCAGGGTGGCGGGGTGCAGTGAGAGACAGTTCAGGATGGATTGTGAAACAGTGTCTGTTGGTGTGTTGCAGGGTGGCGGGGTGCAGTGAGGGACAGTTCAGAATGGACTGTGAAACAGTGTCTGTTGGTGTGTTTCAGGGTGGCGGGGTGCAGTGAGGGACAGTTCAGAATGGACTGTGAAACAGTGTCTGTTGGTGTGTTTCAGGGTGGCGGGGTGCAGTGAGGGACAGTTCAGGATGGACTGTGAAACAGTGTCTGTTGGTGTGTTCCAGGGTGGCAGCGTGCAGTGAGGAACAGTTCAGGATGGACTGTGAAACAGTGTCTGTTGGTCTGTTCCAGGGTGGCGGGGTGCAGTGAGGGACAGTTCAGGATGGACTGTGAAACAGTGTCTGTTGGTGTGTTCCAGGGTGGCGGGGTGCAGTGAGGGACAGTTCAGGATGGACTGTGAAACAGTGTCTGTTGGTGTGTTCCACGGTGGCGGGGTGCAGTGAGGGACAGTTCAGGATGAACCGTGAAACAATGTCTGTTGGTGTGTACCAGGGTGGCGGGGTGCAGTGAGGGACAGTTCAGGATGGACTGTGAAACAGTGTCTGTTGGTGTGTTCCAGGGTGGCGGGGTGCAGTGAGGGACAGTTCAGGATGAACCGTGAAACAGTGTCTGTTGGTGTTCCAGGGTGGCGGGGTGCAGTGAGGGACAGTTCAGTATGGACTGTGAAACAGTGTCTGTTGGTGTGTTCCAGGGTGGCGGGGTGCAGTGAGGGACAGTTCAGGATGAACCGTGAAACAGTGTCTGTTGGTTTGTTCCAGGGTGGCGGGGTGCAGTGAGGGACAGTTCAGGATGGACCGTGAAACATTGTCTGTTGATGTGTTCCCGGTTGGCGGGGTGCAGTGAGGGACAGTTCAGGATGGACTGTGAAACAGCGTCTGTTGGTCTGTTCCAGGGTGGCGGGGTGCAGTGAGGGACAGCTCAGGATGAACCGTGAAACAGTGTCTGTTGGTGTGTTCCAGGGTGGCGGGGTGCAGTGAGGGACAGTTCAGTCTGGACCGTGAAACAGTGTCTGTTGTTGTGTTCCAGGGTGGCAGGGTGCAGTGAGGGACAGTTCAGGATGGACCATGAAACAGTGTCTGTTGGTGTGTTCCAGGGTGGCAGGGTGCAGTGAGGGACAGCTCAGGATGAACCGTGAAACAGTGTCTGTTGGTGTTCCAGGGTGGCGGGGTGCAGTGAGGGACAGTTTAGTGTGGACTGTGAAACAGTGTCTGTTGGTGTGTTCCAGGGTGGCGGGATGCAGTGAGGGACAGTTCAGGATGGACCGTGAAACAATGCCTGTTGGTGTGTTCCAGGGTGGCGGGGTGCAGTGAGGGACTGTTCAGGATGGACCGTGAAACAGTGTCTGTTAATGTGTTCCCGGTTGGCGGGGTGCAGTGAGGGACAGTTCAGGATGGACTGTGAAACAGCGTCTGTTGGTGTGTTCCAGGGTGGCGGGGTGCAGTGAGGGACAGCTCAGGATGAACCGTGAAACAGTGTCTGTTGGTGTGTTCCAGGGTGGCGGGGTGCAGTGAGGGACAGTTCAGGATGGACTGTGAAACAGTGTCTGTTGGTGTGTTCCAGGGTGGCAGGGTGCAGTGAGAGTCAGTTCAGGATGGTCTGTGAAACAGTGTCTGTTGGTGTGTTCATGGGTGGCGGGGTGCAGTGAGAGACAGTTCAGGATGGACTGTGAAACAGTGTCTGTTGGTGTGTTGCAGGGTGGCGGGGTGCAGTGAGGGACAGTTCAGAATGGACTGTGAAACAGTGTCTGTTGGTGTGTTTCAGGGTGGCGGGGTGCAGTGAGGGACAGTTCAGAATGGACTGTGGAACAGTGTCTGTTGGTGTGTTTCAGGGTGGCGGGGTGCAGTGAGGGACAGTTCAGGATGGACTGTGAAACAGTGTCTGTTGGTGTGTTCCAGGGTGGCAGCGTGCAGTGAGGAACAGTTCAGGATGGACTGTGAAACAGTGTCTGTTGGTCTGTTCCAAGGTGGCGGGGTGCAGTGAGGGACAGTTCAGGATGGACTGTGAAACAGTGTCTGTTGGTGTGTTCCAGGGTGGCGGGGTGCAGTGAGGGACAGTTCAGGATGGACTGTGAAACAGTGTCTGTTGGTGTGTTCCACGGTGGCGGGGTGCAGTGAGGGACAGTTCAGGATGAACCGTGAAACAATGTCTGTTGGTGTGTACCAGGGTGGCGGGGTGCAGTGAGGGACAGTTCAGGATGAACCGTGAAACAGTGTCTGTTGGTGTTCCAGGGTGGCGGGGTGCAGTGAGGGACAGTTCAGTATGGACTGTGAAACAGTGTCTGTTGGTGTGTTCCAGGGTGGCGGGATGCAGTGAGGGACAGTTCAGGATGGACCGTGAAACAATGCCTGTTGGTGTGTTCCAGGGTGGCGGGGTGCAGTGAGGGACAGTTCAGGATGGACTGTGAAACATTGTCTGTTGATGTGTTCCCGGTTGGCGGGGTGCAGTGAGGGACAGTTCAGGATGGACTGTGAAACAGCGTCTGTTGGTCTGTTCCAGGGTGGCGGGGTGCAGTGAGGGACAGTTCAGGATGGACTGTGAAACCAATGTCTGTTGGTGTGCTCCAGGGTGGCGGGGTGCAGTGAGGGACATGTTCACAATGGACTGTGAAACAATGTCTGTTGGTCTGTTCCAGGGTGGCGGGGTGCTGTGAGGGCCAGTTCAGGATGGACTGTGAAACAATGTCTGTTGGTGTGCTCCAGGGTGGCGGGGTGCAGTGAGCGACAGTTCAGACTGGACTGTGAAACAGTGTCTGTTGGTGTGTTTCAGGGTGGCGGGGTGCAGTGAGTGACAGTGCAGGATGGACTGTGAAACAGTGTCTGTTGGTGTGTTCCAGGGTGGCAGCGTGCAGTGAGGAACAGTTCAGGATGGACTGTGAAACAGTGTCTGTTGGTCTGTTCCAGGGTGGCGGGGTGCAGTGAGGACAGTTCAGGATGGACTGTGAAACAGTGTCTGTTGGTGTGTTCCAGGGTGGCGAGGTGCAGTGAGGACAGTTCAGGATGGACTGTGAAACTGTGTCTGTTGGTGTGTTCCAGGGTGGTTGGGTGCAGTGAGGGACAGTTCAGTATGGGACTGTGAAACAGTGTCCTGTTGATGTGTTCCAGGGTGGCGGATGCAGTGAGGGACAGTTCAGGATGGACCATGAAACAATGCCTGTTGGTGTGTTCCAGGGTGGCGGGGTGAAGTGACGGACAGTTCAGGATGGACCGTGAACAGTGTCTGTTGATGTGTTCCCGGTTGGCGGGGTGCAGTGAGGGACAGTTCAGGATGGACTGTGAAACAGTGTCTGTTGGTGTGTTCCAGGGTGGCGGGGTGCAGTGAGAGACAGTTCAGGATGGACCGTGAAACAGTGTCTGTTGGTGTGTTCCAGGGTGGCGGTGGTTGCAGTGAGGGACAGTTCAGGATGGACTGTGAAACAGTGTCTGTTGGTGTGTTCCAGGGTGGCGGGGTGCTGTGAGGGAATGTTCAGGATGGACTGTGAAACAGTGTCTGTTGGTGTGTTCCAGGGTGGCGAGGGTGCAGTGAGGGACAGTTCAGGATGGACTGTGATACAGCGTCTGTTGGTGTGTTCCAGGGTGGGCGGGGTGCAGTGAGGGATAGCTCAGGATGAAAGCGTGAAACAGTGTCTGTTGTGTGTTCCAGGGTGGCGGGGTGCAGTGAGAGTCAGTTCAGGAGGGTCTGTGAAACAGTGTCTGTTCGTGTGTTCCAGGGGTGGCGGGGTGCAGTGAGAGACAGTTCAGGATGGACTGTGAAAACAGTGTCCTGGTGGTGTTTTTCCAGGGTGGCGGGGTGCAGTGAGAGACAGTTCAGGATGGACTGTGAAACAGTTTCTGTTGGTGTGTTGCAGGGTGGCGGGGTGCAGTGAGGGACAGTTCAGAATGACTGTGAAACAGTGTCTGTTGGTGTGTTCCAGGGTGGCGGGGTGCAGTGAGTGACAGTTCAGGATGGACTGTGAACAGTGCCTGTTGGTGTGTTCCAGGGTGGCGGGTGCAGTGAGGGACAGTTCAGGATGGACTGTGAAACAGTGTCTGTTGGTGTGTTCCAGGGTGGCAGCGTGCAGTGAGGAACAGTTCAAGATGGACTGTGAAACAGCGTCTGATGGTGTGTTCCAGGGTGGCGGGTGCAGTGAGGGACAGTTCAGTATCGACTGTGAAACAGTGTCTGTTGGTGTTGTTCCAGGGTGGCGGGGTGCAGTGAGGGACAGTTCAGGATGGACCGTGAATCAGTGTCTGTTGGTGTGTTCAGGGTGCGGGGTGCAGTGAGAGACAGTTCAGGATGGACTGTGGAACAGTGTCTGTTGGTGTGTCCAGGGTGGCGGGTGCAGTGAGGGATAGTTCAGAATGGACTGTGAAACAGTGTCTGTTGGCGTGTTCCAGGTGGCGGGGTGCAGTGAGGGACAGTTCAGGATGGACTGTGAAACAGTGTCTGTTGGTGTGTTCCAGGGTTGGCGGGGTGCGGTGAAGACAGTTCAGGATGGACTGTGAAACAGTGTCTGCTGGTGTGTTCCAGGGTGGCGGGGTGCAGTGAGGGACAGTTCAGGATGGACTGTGAAACAGTGTCTGTTGGTGTTCCAGGGTGCGGGGTGAAGTGAGGGACAGTTCAGGATGGACTGTGAAACAGCGTCTGTTCGTGTGTTCCAGGGTGGCGGGGTTGCAGTGAGGGACAGTTCAGAATGAACCGTGAAACAATGCCTGTTGGTGTGTTCCAGGGTGGCGGAGTGCAGTGAGGGACAGCTCAGGATGAACCGTGAAACAGTGTCTGTTGGTGTGTTCCAGGGTGGCGGGGTGCAGTGAGGGACAGTTCAGTATGGACCGTGAAACAGTGTCTGTTGGTGTGTTCCAGGGTGGCAGGGTGCAGTGAGGGACAGTTCAGGATGGACCGTGAAACAGTGCCTGTTGGTGTGTTCCAGGGTGGCAGGGTGCAGTGAGGGACAGTTCAGGATGGACCATGAAACAGTGTCTGTTGGTGTGTTCCAGGGTGGCGGGGTGCAGTGAGGGACAGTTCAGGATGGACTGTGAAACAGTGTCTGTTGGTGTGTTCCAGGGGTGGCGGGTGCAGTGAAGGACAGTTCAGGATGGACTGTGAAACAGTGTCTGTTGGTGTGTTCCAGGGTGGCGGGTGCAGTGAGGGACAGCTCAGGGATGAACCGTGAAACAGTGTCCTGTTGGTGTGTTCCAGGGTGGCGGGGTGCAGTGAGGACAGTTCAGGATTGACTGTGAAACTGTGTCTGTTGGTGTGTTCCAGGGTGGTGGGGTGCAGTGGGGGAACAGTTCAGGATGGACTGTGAAACTGTGTCTGTTGGTGTGTTCCAGGGTGGCGGGGTGCAGTGATGGACAGTTCAGGATGGACTGTGAAACAGCGTCTGTTGGTGTGTTCCAGGGTGGTGGGGTGCAGTGGGGGAACAGTTCAGGATGGACTGTGAAACTGTGTCTGTTGGTGTGTTCCAGGGTGGCGGGGTGCAGTGAGGGACAGTTCAGGATGGACTGTGAAACAGTGCCTGTTGGTGTGTTCCAGGGTGGCGGGGTGCAGTGAGACAGTTCAGGATGGACTGTGAAACTGTGTCTGTTGGTGTGTTCCAGGGTGGTGGGGTGCAGTGGGGGAACAGTTCAGGATGGACTGTGAAACTGTGTCTGTTGGTGTGTTCCAGGGTGGCGGGGTGCAGTGAGGGACAGTTCAGGATGGACTGTGAAACAGCGTCTGTTGGTGTGTTCCAGGGTGGCGGGGTGCAGTGAGGGACAGTTCAGGATGGACTGTGAAACAGTGTCTGTTGGTGTGTTCCAGGGTGGCGGGGTGAAGTGAGGGACAGTTCAGGATGGACCGTGAAGCAGTGTCTGTTGGTGTGTTCCAGGGTGGCGGGGTGCAGTGAGGGACAGTTCAGGATGGACTGTGAAACAGTGTCTGTTGGTGTGTTCCAGGGTGGCGGGGTGCAGTGAGGGACAGTTCAGGATGGACTGTGAAACAGTGTCTGTTGGTGTGTTCCAGGGTGGCAGGGTGCAGTGAGAGTCAGTTCAGGATGGTCTGTGAAACAGTGTCTGTACGTGTGTTCCAGGGTGGCGGGGTGCAGTGAGAGACAGTTCAGGATGGACTGTGAAACAGTGTCTGTTGGTGTGTTCCAGGGTTGCGGGGTGCAGTGAGGGACAGTTCAGGATGGACTGTGAAACAGCGTCTGTTGGTGTGTTCCAGGGTGGCGGGGTGCAGTGAGGGACAGTTCAGGATGGACTGTGAAACAGTGTCTGTTGGTGTGTTCCAGGGTGGCAGCGTGCAGTGAGGAACAGTTCAGGATGGACTGTGAAACAGTGTCTGTTGGTCTGTTCCAGGGTGGCGGGGTGCAGTGAGGGTCAGTTCAGGATGGACTGTGAAAGCGAGTCTGTTGGTGTGTTCCAGGGTGAAGGGGTGCAGTGAAGGACAGTTCAGGATGGACTGTGAAACAGTGTCTGTTGGTGTGTTCCAGGGTGGCGGGGTGAAGTGAGGGACAGTTCAGGATGGACTGTGAAACAGCGTCTGTTGGTGTGTTCCAGGGTGGCGGGGTGAAGTGAGGGACAGTTCAGGATGGACTGTCAAACAGTGTCTGTTGGTGTGTTCCACGGTGGCGGGGTGCAGTGATGGACAGTTCAGGATGAACCGTGAAACAATGTCTGTTGGTGTGTTCCAGGGTGGCGGGGTGCAGTGAGGGACAGCTCAGGATGAACCGTGAAACAGTGTCTGTTGATGTGTTCCAGGGTGGCGGGGTGCAGTGAGAATCAGTTCAGGATGGTCTGTGAAACAGTGTCTGTTTGTGTGTTCCAAGGTGGCGGAGTGCAGTGAGAGACAGTTCAGGTTGGACCGTGAAACAGTGTCTGTTGGTGTGTTCCAGGGTGGCGGGGTGAACTGAGGGACAGTTCAGGATGAACCGTCAAGCAGTGTCTGTTGGTGTGTTCCAGGGTGGCGGGGTGCAGCGAGGGACAGTTCAGTATGGACCGTGAAACAGTGTCTGTGGTGTGTTCCAGGGTGGCGGGGTGCAGTGAGGGACAGTTCAGGATGGACGATGAAACAGTGTCTGTTGGTGTGTTCCAGGGTGGCGGGGTGCAGTGAGGGACAGTTCAGGATGGACTGTGAAACAGTGCCTGTTGGTGTGTTCCAGGGTGGCGGGGTGCAGTGAGGGACAGTTCAGGCTGGACCATGAAACAGTGCCTGTTGGTGTGTTCCAGGGTGGCGGGGTGCAGTGAGGGACAGTTCAGGATGGACGATGAAACAGTGTCTGTTGTTGTGGTCCAGGGTGGCGGGGTGCAGTGAGGGACAGTTCAGGATGGACTGTGAAACAGTGTCTGTTGGTGTGTACCATGGAGGCGGGGTGCAGTGAAGGACAGTTCAGGATGGACCGTGAAACAGTGTCTGTTGGTGTGTTACACGGTGGTGTAGTGCAGTGAGGCACAGTTCAGGATGGACTGTGGAGCAGTGTCTGTTGGTGTGTTCCAGTGTTCCGGGGTGCAGTGAGGGACAGTTCAGGATAGACTGTGAATCAGTGTCTGTTGGTGTGTTCCAGGGTGGCGGTGTGCAGTGAGGGACAGTGCAGGATGGACTGTGAAACAGTGTCTGTTGGTGTGTTCCACGGTGGCGGGGTGCAGTGAGGGACAGTTCAGGATGAACCGTGAAACAATGTCTGTTGGTGTGTTCCAGGGTGGCGGGGTGCAGTGAGGGACAGCTCAGGATGCACCGTGAAACAGTGTCTGTTGGTGTGCTCCAGGGTGGCGGGGTGCAGTGAGGGACAGTTCAGGATGGACTGTGGAACAGTGTCTGTTGGTGTGTTGCAGGGTGGCGGGGTGCAGTGACGGAAAGTTCAGAATGGACTGTGAAACAGTGTCTGTTGGTGTGTTTCAGGGTGGCAGCGTGCAGTGAGGAACAGTTCAGGATGGACTGTGAAACAGTGTCTGTTGGTCTGTTCCAGGGTGGCAGCGTGCAGTGAGGAACAGTTCAGGATGGACTGTGAAACAGTGTCTGTTGGTCTGTTCCAGGGTGGCGGGGTGCAGTGAGGGACAGTTCAGGATGGACTGTGAAACAGTGTCTGTTGGTGTGTTCCAGGGTGGCGGGGTGCAGTGAGGGACAGTTCAGTATCGACTGTGAAACAGTGTCTGTTGGTGTGTTCCAGGGTGGCAGGGTGCAGTGAGGGACAGTTCAGGATGGACCGTGAAACAGTGTCTGTTGATGTGTTCCCGGGTGGCGGGGTGCAGTGAGGGACAGTTCAGGATGGACTGTGAAACAGTGTCTGTTGGTGTGTTCCACGGTGGCGGGGTGCAGTGAGGGACAGTTCAGGATGAACCGTGAAACAATGTCTGTTGGTGTGTACCAGGGTGGCGGGGTGCAGTGAGGGACAGCTCAGGATGAACCGTGAAACAGTGTCTGTTGGTGTTCCAGGGTGGCGGGGTGCAGTGAGGGACAGTTCAGTATGGACTGTGAAACAGTGTCTGTTGGTGTGTTCCAGGGTGGCGGGATGCAGTGAGGGACAGTTCAGGATGGACCATGAAACAATGCCTGTTGGTGTGTTCCAGGGTGGCGGGGTGAAGTGACGGACAGTTCAGGATGGACCGTGAAACAGTGTCTGTTGATGTGTTCCCGGTTGGCGGGGTGCAGTGAGGGACAGTTCAGGATGGACTGTGAAACAGTGTCTGTTGGTGTGTTCCAGGGTGGCGGGGTGCAGTGAGGGACAGCTCAGGATGAAGCGTGAAACAGTGTCTGTTGGTGTGTTCCAGGGTGGCGGGGTGCAGTGAGGGACAGTTCAGGATGGACTGTGAAACAGTGTCTGTTGGTGTGTTCCAGGGTGGCAGGGTGCAGTGAGAGTCAGTTCAGGATGGTCTGTGAAACAGTGTCTGTTCGTGTGTTCCAGGGTGGCGGGGTGCAGTGAGAGACAGTTCAGGATGGACTGTGAAACAGTTTCTGTTGGTGTGTTGCAGGGTGGCGGGGTGCAGTGAGGGACAGTTCAGAATGGACTGTGAAACAGTGTCTGTTGGTGTGTTCCAGGGTGGCGGGGTGCAGTGAGTGACAGTTCAGGATGGACTGTGAAACAGTGCCTGTTGGTGTGTTCCAGGGTGGCGGGGTGCAGTGAGGGACAGTTCAGGATGGACTGTGAAACAGTGTCTGTTGGTGTGTTACAGGGTGGCAGCGTGCAGTGAGGAACAGTTCAAGATGGACTGTGAAACAGCGTCTGTTGGTGTGTTCCAGGGTGGCGGGGTGCAGTGAGGGACAGTTCAGTATCGACTGTGAAACAGTGTCTGTTGGTGTGTTCCAGGGTGGCGGGGTGCAGTGAGGGACAGTTCAGGATGGACCGTGAATCAGTGTCTGTTGGTGTGTTCCAGGGTGGCGGGGTGCAGTGAGGGACACTTCAGAATGGACTGTGAAACAGTGTCTGTTGGCGTGTTCCAGGGTGGCGGGGTGCAGTGAGGGACAGTTCAGGATGGACTGTGAAACAATGTCTGTTGGTGTGTTCCAGGGTGGCGGGGTGCGGTGAAGGACAGTTCAGGATGGACTGTGAAACAGTGTCTGCTGGTGTGTACCAGGGTGGCGGGGTGCAGTGAGGGACAGTTCAGGATGGACTGTGAAACAGTGTCTGTTGGTGTGTTCCAGGGTGGCGGGGTGAAGTGAGGGACAGTTCAGGATGGACTGTGAAACAGCGTCTGTTCGTGTGTTCCAGGGTGGCGGGGTGCAGTGAGGGACAGTTCAGAATGAACCGTGAAACAATGCCTGTTGGTGTGTTCCAGGGTGGCGGGGTGCAGTGAGGGACAGCTCAGGATGAACCGTGAAACAGTGTCTGTTGGTGTGTTCCAGGGTGGCGGGGTGCAGTGAGGGACAGTTCAGTATGGACCGTGAAACAGTGTCTGTTGGTGTGTTCCAGGGTGGCAGGGTGCAGTGAGGGACAGTTCAGGATGGACCGTGAAACAGTGCCTGTTGGTGTGTTCCAGGGTGGCAGGGTGCAGTGAGGGACAGTTCAGGATGGACCATGAAACAGTGTCTGTTGGTGTGTTCCAGGGTGGCGGGGTGCAGTGAGGGACAGTTCAGGATGGACTGTGAAACAGTGTCTGTTGGTGTGTCCCAGGGTGGCGGGGTGCAGTGAAGGACAGTTCAGGATGGACTGTGAAACAGCGTCTGTTGGTGTGTTCCACGGTGGCAGGGTGCAGTGAGGGACAGTTCAGGATGAACCGTGAAACAATGTCTGTTGGTGTGTTCCAGGGTGGCGGGGCGCAGTGAGGGACAGCTCAGGATGAACCGTGAAACAGTGTCTGTTGGTGTGTTCCAGGGTGGCGGGGTGCAGTGAGGGACAGTTCAGGATGGACTGTGAAACTGTGTCTGTTGGTGTGTTCCAGGGTGGTGGGGTGCAGTGGGGGAACAGTTCAGGATGGACTGTGAAACTGTGTCTGTTGGTGTGTTCCAGGGTGGCGGGGTGCAGTGAGGGACAGTTCAGGATGGACTGTGAAACAGCGTCTGTTGGTGTGTTCCAGGGTGGCGGGGTGCAGTGAGGGACAGTTCAGGATGGACTGTGAAACAGTGTCTGTTGGTGTGTTCCAGGGTGGCGGGGTGAAGTGAGGGACAGTTCAGGATGGACCGTGAAGCAGTGTCTGTTGGTGTGTTCCAGGGTGGCGGGGTGCAGTGAGGGACAGTTCAGGATGGACTGTGAAACAGTGTCTGTTGGTGTGTTCCAGGGTGGCGGGGTGCAGTGAGGGACAGTTCAGGATGGACTGTGAAACAGTGTCTGTTGGTGTGTTCCAGGGTGGCAGGGTGCAGTGAGAGTCAGTTCAGGATGGTCTGTGAAACAGTGTCTGTACGTGTGTTCCAGGGTGGCGGGGTGCAGTGAGAGACAGTTCAGGATGGACTGTGAAACAGTGTCTGTTGGTGTGTTCCAGGGTTGCGGGGTGCAGTGAGGGACAGTTCAGGATGGACTGTGAAACAGCGTCTGTTGGTGTGTTCCAGGGTGGCGGGGTGCAGTGAGGGACAGTTCAGGATGGACTGTGAAACAGTGTCTGTTGGTGTGTTCCAGGGTGGCAGCGTGCAGTGAGGAACAGTTCAGGATGGACTGTGAAACAGTGTCTGTTGGTCTGTTCCAGGGTGGCGGGGTGCAGTGAGGGTCAGTTCAGGATGGACTGTGAAAGCGTGTCTGTTGGTGTGTTCCAGGGTGAAGGGGTGCAGTGAAGGACAGTTCAGGATGGACTGTGAAACAGTGTCTGTTGGTGTGTTCCAGGGTGGCGGGGTGAAGTGAGGGACAGTTCAGGATGGACTGTGAAACAGCGTCTGTTGGTGTGTTCCAGGGTGGCGGGGTGAAGTGAGGGACAGTTCAGGATGGACTGTCAAACAGTGTCTGTTGGTGTGTTCCACGGTGGCGGGGTGCAGTGATGGACAGTTCAGGATGAACCGTGAAACAATGTCTGTTGGTGTGTTCCAGGGTGCCGGGGTGCAGTGAGGGACAGCTCAGGATGAACCGTGAAACAGTGTCTGTTGATGTGTTCCAGGGTGGCGGGGTGCAGTGAGAGTCAGTTCAGGATGGTCTGTGAAACAGTGTCTGTTGGTGTGTTCCAAGGTGGCGGAGTGCAGTGAGAGACAGTTCAGGTTGGACCGTGAAACAGTGTCTGTTGGTGTGTTCCAGGGTGGCGGGGTGAAGTGAGGGACAGTTCAGGATGAACCGTCAAGCAGTGTCTGTTGGTGTGTTCCAGGGTGGCGGGGTGCAGCGAGGGACAGTTCAGTATGGACCGTGAAACAGTGTCTGTGGTGTGTTCCAGGGTGGCGGGGTGCAGTGAGGGACAGTTCAGGCTGGACCGTGAAACAGTGCCTGTTGGTGTGTTCCAGGGTGGCGGGGTGCAGTGAGGGACAGTTCAGGATGGACGATGAAACAGTGTCTGTTGGTGTGTTCCAGGGTGGCGGGGTGCAGTGAGGGACAGTTCAGGATGGACTGTGAAACAGTGTCTGTTGATGTGTACCAGGGAGGCGGGGTGCAGTGAAGGACAGTTCAGGATGGACCGTGAAACAGTGTCTGTTGGTGTGTTACACGGTGGTGTAGTGCAGTGAGGCACAGTTCAGGATGGACTGTGGAGCAGTGTCTGTTGGTGTGTTCCAGTGTTCCGGGGTGCAGTGAGGGAAAGTTCAGGATAGACTGTGAATCAGTGTCTGTTGGTGTGTTCCAGGGTGGCGGTGTGCAGTGAGGGACAGTGCAGGATGGACTGTGAAACAGTGTCTGTTGGTGTGTTCCACGGTGGCGGGGTGCAGTGAGGGACAGTTCAGGATGAACCGTGAAACAATGTCTGTTGGTGTGTTCCAGGGTGGCGGGGTGCAGTGAGGGACAGCTCAGGATGAACCGTGAAACAGTGTCTGTTGGTGTGTTCCAGGGTTGCGGGGTGCAGTGAGGGACAGTTCAGGATGGACTGTGGAACAGTGTCTGTTGGTGTGTTGCAGGGTGGCGGGGTGCAGTGACGGAAAGTTCAGAATGGACTGTGAAACAGTGTCTGTTGGTGTGTTACACGGTGGCGTAGTGCAGTGAGGCACAGTTCAGGATGGACTGTGGAGCAGTGTCTGTTGGTGTGTTCCAGGGTGGCGGGGTGCAGTGAGGGACAGTTTAGGATGGACTGTGAAACAGTGTCTGTTGGTGTGTTCCAGGGTGGCGGGGTGCAGTGAGGGACAGTTCAGGATGGACTGTGAAACTGTGTCTGTTGCTGTGTTCCAGGGTGTCGGTGTGCAGTGAGGGACAGTTCAGGATGGAATGTGAAACAGTGTCTGTTGGTGTGTTCCAGGGTGGCGGGGTGTAGTGAGGGACAGTTCAGGATGGACCGTGAAACAGTGTCTGTTGGTGTGCTCCAGGGTGGCGGGGTGCTGTGAGGGACAGTTCAGGATGGGCTGTGAAACAGTGTCTGTTGGTCTGTTCCAGGGTGGCGGGGTGCAGTGAGGGACAGCTCAGGATGAACCGTGAAACAGTGTCTGTTGGTGTGTTCTAGGGTGGCGGGGTGCAGTGAGAGACAGTTCAGGATGGACTGTGAAACAGTGTCTGTTGTTGTGTTCCAGGGTGGCGGGGTGCAGTGAGGGACAGTTCAGGATCGACCGTGAATCATTGTCTGTTGGTCTGTTCCAGGGTGGTGGGGTGCAGTGAGGGACAGTTCCGGATGGACTGTGAAATTGTGTCTGTTGATGTGTTCCAGGGTGGCAGAGTGCAGTGAGGCACAGTTCAGGATGGACTGTGGAGCTGTGTCTGTTGGTGTGTTCCAGGGTGGCGGTGTGCAGTGAGGGACAGTTCAGGATAGACTGTGAATCAGTGTCTGTTGGTGTGTTCCAGGGTGGGGGGTGCAGTGAGGGACAGTTCAGGATGGACTGTGAAACAGTGACTGTTGGTGTGTTCCAGGGTGGCGGGGTGCAGTGAGGGACAGTTCAGGATGGACTCTGAAACAGTGTCTGTTGGTGTGTTCCAGGGTGGCGGGGTGCAGTGAGGGACAGTTCAGGATGGACTGTGAATCAGTGTCTGTTGGTGTGTTCCACGGTGGCGGGGTGCAGTGAGGGACAGTTCAGGATGGACTGTGAAACAGTGACTGTTGGTGTGTTCCAGGGTGGCGGGGTGCAGTGAGGGACAGTTCAGGATGGACTGTGAAACTGTGTCTGCTGGTGTGTTCCAGGGTGGCGGGGTGCAGTGAGGGACAGTTCAGGATGGACTCTGAAACAGTGTCTGTTGGTGTGTTCCAGGGTGGCGGGGTGCAGTGAGGGACAGTTCAGGATGAACCGTGAAACAATGTCTGTTGGTGTGTTCCAGGGTGGCGGGGTGCAGTGAGGGACAGCTCAGGATGAAACGTGAAACAGTGTCTGTTTGTGTGTTCCAGGGTGGCGGGGTGCAGTGAGGGACAGTTCAGGATGGACTGTGAAACTGTGTCTGTTGGTGTGTTCCAGGGTGGTGGGGTGCAGTGGGGGACAGTTCAGGATGGACTGTGAAACTGTGTCTGTTGGTCTGTTCCAGGGTGGCGGGGTGCAGTGAGGGACAGTTCAGAATGGACTGTGAAACAGTGTCTGTTGGTGTGTTCCAGGATGGCGGGGTGCAGTGAGGGACAGTTCAGGATGGACTGTGAAACAGTGTCTGTTGGTGTGTTCCAGGGTGGCGGGGTGAAGTGAGGGACAGTTCAGGATGGACCGTGAAGCAGTGTCTGTTGGTGTGTTCCAGGGTGGCGGGGTGCAGTGAGGGACAGTTCAGGATGGACTGTGAAACAGTGCGTGTTGTTGTGTTCCAGGGTGGCGGGGTGCAGTGAGGGTCAGTTCAGGATGGACCGTGAAACAGTGTCTGTTGGTCTGTTCCAGGGTGGCGGGGTGCAGTGAGGGACAGTTCAGGATGGACTGTGAAACAGTGCCTGTTGTTGTGTTCCAGGGTGGCAGGGTGAAGTGAGGAACAGTTCAGGATGGACTGTGAAACAGTGTCTGTTGGTCTGTTCCAGGGTGGCGTTGTGAAGTGAGGGACCGCTCAGGAGGAACCATGAAACAGTATCTGTTGGTGTGTTCCAGGGTGGCGGGATGCAGTGAGGGACAGTTCAGTATGGACTGTGAAACAGTGTCTGTTCGTGTGTTCCAGGGTGGCGGGGTGCAGTGAGGCACAGTTCAGAATGGACTGTGAAACAGTGTCTGTTGGTGTGCTCCAGGGTGGCGGGGTGCTGTGAGGGACAGTTCAGGATGGACTGTGAAACAGTGTCTGTTGGTGTGTTCCAGGGTGGCGGGGTGAAGTGAGGGACAGTTCAGGATGGACTGTGAAACAGCGTCTGTTCGTGTGTTCCAGGGTGGCGGGGTGCAGTGAGGGACAGTTCAGAATGAACCGTGAAACAATGCCTGTTGGTGTGTTCCAGGGTGGCGGGGTGCAGTGAGGGACAGCTCAGGATGAACCGTGAAACAGTGTCTGTTGGTGTGTTCCAGGGTGGCGGGGTGCAGTGAGGGACAGTTCAGTATGGACCGTGAAACAGTGTCTGTTGGTGTGTTCCAGGGTGGCAGGGTGCAGTGAGGGACAGTTCAGGATGGACCGTGAAACAGTGCCTGTTGGTGTGTTCCAGGGTGGCAGGGTGCAGTGAGGGACAGTTCAGGATGGACCATGAAACAGTGTCTGTTGGTGTGTTCCAGGGTGGCGGGGTGCAGTGAAGGACAGTTCAGGATGGACTGTGAAACAGTGTCTGTTGGTGTGTTCCAGGGTGGCGGGGTGCAGTGAGGGACAGCTCAGGATGAACCGTGAAACAGTGTCTGTTGGTGTGTTCCAGGGTGGCGGGGTGCAGTGAGGGACAGTTCAGGATGGACTGTGAAACTGTGTCTGTTGGTGTGTTCCAGGGTGGTGGGGTGCAGTGGGGGAACAGTTCAGGATGGACTGTGAAACTGTGTCTGTTGGTGTGTTCCAGGGTGGCGGGGTGCAGTGAGGGACAGTTCAGGATGGACTGTGAAACAGCGTCTGTTGGTGTGTTCCAGGGTGGTGGGGTGCAGTGGGGGAACAGTTCAGGATGGACTGTGAAACTGTGTCTGTTGGTGTGTTCCAGGGTGGCGGGGTGCAGTGAGGGACAGTTCAGGATGGACTGTGAAACAGTGTCTGTTGGTGTGTTCCAGGGTGGCGGGGTGCAGTGAGGGACAGTTCAGGATGGACTGTGAAACTGTGTCTGTTGGTGTGTTCCAGGGTGGTGGGGTGCAGTGGGGGAACAGTTCAGGATGGACTGTGAAACTGTGTCTGTTGGTGTGTTCCAGGGTGGCGGGGTGCAGTGAGGGACAGTTCAGGATGGACTGTGAAACAGCGTCTGTTGGTGTGTTCCAGGGTGGCGGGGTGCAGTGAGGGACAGTTCAGGATGGACTGTGAAACAGTGTCTGTTGGTGTGTTCCAGGGTGGCGGGGTGAAGTGAGGGACAGTTCAGGATGGACCGTGAAGCAGTGTCTGTTGGTGTGTTCCAGGGTGGCGGGGTGCAGTGAGGGACAGTTCAGGATGGACTGTGAAACAGTGTCTGTTGGTGTGTTCCAGGGTGGCAGGGTGCAGTGAGGGACAGTTCAGGATGGACTGTGAAACAGTGTCTGTTGGTGTGTTCCAGGGTGGCAGGGTGCAGTGAGAGTCAGTTCAGGATGGTCTGTGAAACAGTGTCTGTACGTGTGTTCCAGGGTGGCGGGGTGCAGTGAGAGACAGTTCAGGATGGACTGTGAAACAGTGTCTGTTGGTGTGTTCCAGGGTTGCGGGGTGCAGTGAGGGACAGTTCAGGATGGACTGTGAAACAGCGTCTGTTGGTGTGTTCCAGGGTGGCGGGGTGCAGTGAGGGACAGTTCAGGATGGACTGTGGAACAGTGTCTGTTGGTGTGTTCCAGGGTGGCAGCGTGCAGTGAGGAACAGTTCAGGATGGACTGTGAAACAGTGTCTGTTGGTCTGTTCCAGGGTGGCGGGGTGCAGTGAGGGTCAGTTCAGGATGGACTGTGAAAGCGTGTCTGTTGGTGTGTTCCAGGGTGAAGGGGTGCAGTGAAGGACAGTTCAGGATGGACTGTGAAACAGTGTCTGTTGGTGTGTTCCAGGGTGGCGGGGTGAAGTGAGGGACAGTTCAGGATGGACTGTGAAACAGCGTCTGTTGGTGTGTTCCAGGGTGGCGGGGTGAAGTGAGGGACAGTTCAGGATGGACTGTCAAACAGTGTCTGTTGGTGTGTTCCACGGTGGCGGGGTGCAGTGATGGACAGTTCAGGATGAACCGTGAAACAATGTCTGTTGGTGTGTTCCAGGGTGGCGGGGTGCAGTGAGGGACAGCTCAGGATGAACCGTGAAACAGTGTCTGTTGATGTGTTCCAGGGTGGCGGGGTGCAGTGAGAGTCAGTTCAGGATGGTCTGTGAAACAGTGTCTGTTGGTGTGTTCCAAGGTGGCGGAGTGCAGTGAGAGACAGTTCAGATTGGACCGTGAAACAGTGTCTGTTGGTGTGTTCCAGGGTGGCGGGGTGAAGTGAGGGACAGTTCAGGATGAACCGTCAAGCAGTGTCTGTTGGTGTGTTCCAGGGTGGCGGGGTGCAGCGAGGGACAGTTCAGTATGGACCGTGAAACAGTGTCTGTGGTGTGTTCCAGGGTGGCGGGGTGCAGTGAGGGACAGTTCAGGATAGACGATGAAACAGTGTCTGTTGGTGTGTTCCAGGGTGGCGGGGTGCAGTGAGGGACAGTTCAGGATGGACTGTGAAACAGTGCCTGTTGGTGTGTTCCAGGGTGGCGGGGTGCAGTGAGGGACAGTTCAGGCTGGACCGTGAAACAGTGCCTGTTGGTGTGTTCCAGGGTGGCGGGGTGCAGTGAGGGACAGTTCAGGATGGACGATGAAACAGTGTCTGTTGTTGTGTTCCAGGGTGGCGGGGTGCAGTGAGGGACAGTTCAGGATGGACTGTGAAACAGTGTCTGTTGGTGTGTACCATGGAGGCGGGGTGCAGTGAAGGACAGTTCAGGATGGACCGTGAAACAGTGTCTGTTGGTGTGTTACACGGTGGTGTAGTGCAGTGAGGCACAGTTCAGGATGGACTGTGGAGCAGTGTCTGTTGGTGTGTTCCAGTGTTCCGGGGTGCAGTGAGGGACAGTTCAGGATAGACTGTGAATCAGTGTCTGTTGGTGTGTTCCAGGGTGGCGGTGTGCAGTGAGGGACAGTGCAGGATGGACTGTGAAACAGTGTCTGTTGGTGTGTTCCACGGTGGCGGGGTGCAGTGAGGGACAGTTCAGGATGAACCGTGAAACAATGTCTGTTGGTGTGTTCCAGGGTGGCGGGGTGCAGTGAGGGACAGCTCAGGATGAACCGTGAAACAGTGTCTGTTGGTGTGTTCCAGGGTGGCGGGGTGCAGTGAGAGACAGCTCAGGATGAACCGTGAAACAGTGTCTGTTGGTGTGTTCCAGGGTGGCGGGGTGCAGTGAGGGACAGTTCAGGATGGACTGTGGAACAGTGTCTGTTGGTGTGTTGCAGGGTGGCGGGGTGCAGTGACGGAAAGTTCAGAATGGACTGTGAAACAGTGTCTGTTGGTGTGTTTCAGGGTGGCGGGGTGCAGTGAGTGACAGTGCAGGATGGACTGTGAAACAGTGTCTGTTGGTGTGTTCCAGGGTGGCAGCGTGCAGTGAGGAACAGTTCAGGATGGACTGTGAAACAGTGTCTGTTGGTCTGTTCCAGGGTGGCGGGGTGCAGTGAGGGACAGTTCAGGATGGACTGTGAAACAGTGTCTGTTGGTGCGTTCCAGGGTGGCGGGGTGCAGTGAGGGACAGTTCAGTATCGACTGTGAAACAGTGTCTGTTGGTGTGTTCCAGGGTGGCAGGGTGCAGTGAGGGACAGTTCAGGATGGACCGTGAAACAGTGTCTGTTGATGTGTTCCCGGGTGGCGGGGTGCAGTGAGGGACAGTTCAGGATGGACTGTGAAACAGTGTCTGTTGGTGTGTTCCACGGTGGCGGGGTGCAGTGAGGGACAGTTCAGGATGAACCGTGAAACAATGTCTGTTGGTGTGTACCAGGGTGGCGGGGTGCAGTGAGGGACAGCTCAGGATGAACCGTGAAACAGTGTCTGTTGGTGTTCCAGGGTGGCGGGGTGCAGTGAGGGACAGTTCAGTATGGACTGTGAAACAGTGTCTGTTGGTGTGTTCCAGGGTGGCGGGATGCAGTGAGGGACAGTTCAGGATGGACCATGAAACAATGCCTGTTGGTGTGTTCCAGGGTGGCGGGGTGAAGTGACGGACAGTTCAGGATGGACCGTGAAACAGTGTCTGTTGATGTGTTCCCGGTTGGCGGGGTGCAGTGAGGGACAGTTCAGGATGGACTGTGAAACAGTGTCTGTTGGTGTGTTCCAGGGTGGCGGGGTGCAGTGAGGGACAGCTCAGGATGAAGCGTGAAACAGTGTCTGTTGGTGTGTTCCAGGGTGGCGGGGTGCAGTGAGGGACAGTTCAGGATGGACTGTGAAACAGTGTCTGTTGGTGTGTTCCAGGGTGGCAGGGTGCAGTGAGAGTCAGTTCAGGATGGTCTGTGAAACAGTGTCTGTTCGTGTGTTCCAGGGTGGCGGGGTGCAGTGAGAGACAGTTCAGGATGGACTGTGAAACAGTTTCTGTTGGTGTGTTGCAGGGTGGCGGGGTGCAGTGAGGGACAGTTCAGAATGGACTGTGAAACAGTGTCTGTTGGTGTGTTCCAGGGTGGCGGGGTGCAGTGAGTGACAGTTCAGGATGGACTGTGAAACAGTGCCTGTTGGTGTGTTCCAGGGTGGCGGGGTGCAGTGAGGGACAGTTCAGGATGGACTGTGAAACAGTGTCTGTTGGTGTGTTCCAGGGTGGCAGAGTGCAGTGAGGAACAGTTCAAGATGGACTGTGAAACAGCGTCTGTTGGTGTGTTCCAGGGTGGCGGGGTGCAGTGAGGGACAGTTCAGTATCGACTGTGAAACAGTGTCTGTTGGTGTGTTCCAGGGTGGCGGGGTGCAGTGAGGGACAGTTCAGGATGGACCGTGAATCAGTGTCTGTTGGTGTGTTCCAGGGTGGCGGGGTGCAGTGAGGGACAGTTCAGAATGGACTGTGAAACAGTGTCTGTTGGCGTGTTCCAGGGTGGCGGGGTGCAGTGAGGGACAGTTCAGGATGGACTGTGAAACAGTGTCTGTTGGTGTGTTCCAGGGTGGCGGGGTGCGGTGAAGGACAGTTCAGGATGGACTGTGAAACAGTGTCTGCTGGTGTGTTCCAGGGTGGCGGGGTGCAGTGAGGGACAGTTCAGGATGGACTGTGAAACAGTGTCTGTTGGTGTGTTCCAGGGTGGCGGGGTGAAGTGAGGGACAGTTCAGGATGGACTGTGAAACAGCGTCTGTTCGTGTGTTCCAGGGTGGCGGGGTGCAGTGAGGGACAGTTCAGAATGAACCGTGAAACAATGCCTGTTGGTGTGTTCCAGGGTGGCGGGGTGCAGTGAGGGACAGCTCAGGATGAACCGTGAAACAGTGTCTGTTGGTGTGTTCCAGGGTGGCGGGGTGCAGTGAGGGACAGTTCAGTATGGACCGTGAAACAGTGTCTGTTGGTGTGTTCCAGGGTGGCAGGGTGCAGTGAGGGACAGTTCAGGATGGACCGTGAAACAGTGCCTGTTGGTGTGTTCCAGGGTGGCAGGGTGCAGTGAGGGACAGTTCAGGATGGACCATGAAACAGTGTCTGTTGGTGTGTTCCAGGGTGGCGGGGTGCAGTGAGGGACAGTTCAGGATGGACTGTGAAACAGTGTCTGTTGGTGTGTCCCAGGGTGGCGGGGTGCAGTGAAGGACAGTTCAGGATGGACTGTGAAACAGCGTCTGTTGGTGTGTTCCACGGTGGCAGGGTGCAGTGAGGGACAGTTCAGGATGAACCGTGAAACAATGTCTGTTGGTGTGTTCCAGGGTGGCGGGGCGCAGTGAGGGACAGCTCAGGATGAACCGTGAAACAGTGTCTGTTGGTGTGTTCCAGGGTGGCGGGGTGCAGTGAGGGACAGTTCAGGATGGACTGTGAAACTGTGTCTGTTGGTGTGTTCCAGGGTGGTGGGGTGCAGTGGGGGAACAGTTCAGGATGGACTGTGAAACTGTGTCTGTTGGTGTGTTCCAGGGTGGCGGGGTGCAGTGAGGGACAGTTCAGGATGGACTGTGAAACAGCGTCTGTTGGTGTGTTCCAGGGTGGCGGGGTGCAGTGAGGGACAGTTCAGGATGGACTGTGAAACAGTGTCTGTTGGTGTGTTCCAGGGTGGCGGGGTGAAGTGAGGGACAGTTCAGGATGGACCGTGAAGCAGTGTCTGTTGGTGTGTTCCAGGGTGGCGGGGTGCAGTGAGGGACAGTTCAGGATGGACTGTGAAACAGTGTCTGTTGGTGTGTTCCAGGGTGGCGGGGTGCAGTGAGGGACAGTTCAGGATGGACTGTGAAACAGTGTCTGTTGGTGTGTTCCAGGGTGGCAGGGTGCAGTGAGAGTCAGTTCAGGATGGTCTGTGAAACAGTGTCTGTACGTGTGTTCCAGGGTGGCGGGGTGCAGTGAGAGACAGTTCAGGATGGACTGTGAAACAGTGTCTGTTGGTGTGTTCCAGGGTTGCGGGGTGCAGTGAGGGACAGTTCAGGATGGACTGTGAAACAGCGTCTGTTGGTGTGTTCCAGGGTGGCGGGGTGCAGTGAGGGACAGTTCAGGATGGACTGTGAAACAGTGTCTGTTGGTGTGTTCCAGGGTGGCAGCGTGCAGTGAGGAACAGTTCAGGATGGACTGTGAAACAGTGTCTGTTGGTCTGTTCCAGGGTGGCGGGGTGCAGTGAGGGTCAGTTCAGGATGGACTGTGAAAGCGTGTCTGTTGGTGTGTTCCAGGGTGAAGGGGTGCAGTGAAGGACAGTTCAGGATGGACTGTGAAACAGTGTCTGTTGGTGTGTTCCAGGGTGGCGGGGTGAAGTGAGGGACAGTTCAGGATGGACTGTGAAACAGCGTCTGTTGGTGTGTTCCAGGGTGGCGGGGTGAAGTGAGGGACAGTTCAGGATGGACTGTCAAACAGTGTCTGTTGGTGTGTTCCACGGTGGCGGGGTGCAGTGATGGACAGTTCAGGATGAACCGTGAAACAATGTCTGTTGGTGTGTTCCAGGGTGGCGGGGTGCAGTGAGGGACAGCTCAGGATGAACCGTGAAACAGTGTCTGTTGATGTGTTCCAGGGTGGCGGGGTGCAGTGAGAAACAGTTCAGGATGGTCTGTGAAACAGTGTCTGTTGGTGTGTTCCAAGGTGGCGGAGTGCAGTGAGAGACAGTTCAGGTTGGACCGTGAAACAGTGTCTGTTGGTGTGTTCCAGGGTGGCGGGGTGAAGTGAGGGACAGTTCAGGATGAACCGTCAAGCAGTGTCTGTTGGTGTGTTCCAGGGTGGCGGGGTGCAGCGAGGGACAGTTCAGTATGGACCGTGAAACAGTGTCTGTGGTGTGTTCCAGGGTGGCGGGGTGCAGTGAGGGACAGTTCAGGCTGGACCGTGAAACAGTGCCTGTTGGTGTGTTCCAGGGTGGCGGGGTGCAGTGAGGGACAGTTCAGGATGGACGATGAAACAGTGTCTGTTGGTGTGTTCCAGGGTGGCGGGGTGCAGTGAGGGACAGTTCAGGATGGACTGTGAAACAGTGTCTGTTGGTGTGTACCAGGGAGGCGGGGTGCAGTGAAGGACAGTTCAGGATGGACCGTGAAACAGTGTCTGTTGGTGTGTTACACGGTGGTGTAGTGCAGTGAGGCACAGTTCAGGATGGACTGTGGAGCAGTGTCTGTTGGTGTGTTCCAGTGTTCCGGGGTGCAGTGAGGGACAGTTCAGGATAGACTGTGAATCAGTGTCTGTTGGTGTGTTCCAGGGTGGCGGTGTGCAGTGAGGGACAGTGCAGGATGGACTGTGAAACAGTGTCTGTTGGTGTGTTCCACGGTGGCGGGGTGCAGTGAGGGACAGTTCAGGATGAACCGTGAAACAATGTCTGTTGGTGTGTTCCAGGGTGGCGGGGTGCAGTGAGGGACAGCTCAGGATGAACCGTGAAACAGTGTCTGTTGGTGTGTTCCAGGGTGGCGGGGTGCAGTGAGGGACAGTTCAGGATGGACTGTGGAACAGTGTCTGTTGGTGTGTTGCAGGGTGGCGGGGTGCAGTGACGGAAAGTTCAGAATGGACTGTGAAACAGTGTCTGTTGGTGTGTTACACGGTGGCGTAGTGCAGTGAGGCACAGTTCAGGATGGACTGTGGAGCAGTGTCTGTTGGTGTGTTCCAGGGTGGCGGGGTGCAGTGAGGGACAGTTTAGGATGGACTGTGAAACAGTGTCCGTTGGTGTGTTCCAGGGTGGCGGGGTGCAGTGAGGGACAGTTCAGGATGGACTGTGAAACTGTGTCTGTTGCTGTGTTCCAGGGTGTCGGTGTGCAGTGAGGGACAGTTCAGGATGGAATGTGAAACAGTGTCTGTTGGTGTGTTCCAGGGTGGCGGGGTGTAGTGAGGGACAGTTCAGGATGGACCGTGAAACAGTGTCTGTTGGTGTGCTCCAGGGTGGCGGGGTGCTGTGAGGGACAGTTCAGGATGGGCTGTGAAACAGTGTCTGTTGGTCTGTTCCAGGGTGGCGGGGTGCAGTGAGGGACAGCTCAGGATGAACCGTGAAACAGTGTCTGTTGGTGTGTTCTAGGGTGGCGGGGTGCAGTGAGAGACAGTTCAGGATGGACTGTGAAACAGTGTCTGTTGTTGTGTTCCAGGGTGGCGGGGTGCAGTGAGGGACAGTTCAGGATCGACCGTGAATCATTGTCTGTTGGTCTGTTCCAGGGTGGTGGGGTGCAGTGAGGGACAGTTCCGGATGGACTGTGAAATTGTGTCTGTTGATGTGTTCCAGGGTGGCAGAGTGCAGTGAGGCACAGTTCAGGATGGACTGTGGAGCTGTGTCTGTTGGTGTGTTCCAGGGTGGCGGTGTGCAGTGAGGGACAGTTCAGGATAGACTGTGAATCAGTGTCTGTTGGTGTGTTCCAGGGTGGGGGGTGCAGTGAGGGACAGTTCAGGATGGACTGTGAAACAGTGACTGTTGGTGTGTTCCAGGGTGGCGGGGTGCAGTGAGGGACAGTTCAGGATGGACTCTGAAACAGTGTCTGTTGGTGTGTTCCAGGGTGGCGGGGTGCAGTGAGGGACAGTTCAGGATGAACCGTGAAACAATGTCTGTTGGTGTGTTCCAGGGTGGCGGGGTGCAGTGAGGGACAGCTCAGGATGAAACGTGAAACAGTGTCTGTTTGTGTGTTCCAGGGTGGCGGGGTGCAGTGAGGGACAGTTCAGGATGGACTGTGAAACTGTGTCTGTTGGTGTGTTCCAGGGTGGTGGGGTGCAGTGGGGGACAGTTCAGGATGGACTGTGAAACTGTGTCTGTTGGTCTGTTCCAGGGTGGCGGGGTGCAGTGAGGGACAGTTCAGGATGGACTGTGAAACAGTGTCTGTTGGTGTGTTCCAGGATGGCGGGGTGCAGTGAGGGACAGTTCAGGATGGACTGTGAAACAGTGTCTGTTGGTGTGTTCCAGGGTGGCGGGGTGAAGTGAGGGACAGTTCAGGATGGACCGTGAAGCAGTGTCTGTTGGTGTGTTCCAGGGTGGCGGGGTGCAGTGAGGGACAGTTCAGGATGGACTGTGAAACAGTGCGTGTTGTTGTGTTCCAGGGTGGCGGGGTGCAGTGAGGGTCAGTTCAGGATGGACCGTGAAACAGTGTCTGTTGGTCTGTTCCAGGGTGGCGGGGTGCAGTGAGGGACAGTTCAGGATGGACTGTGAAACAGTGCCTGTTGTTGTGTTCCAGGGTGGCAGGGTGAAGTGAGGAACAGTTCAGGATGGACTGTGAAACAGTGTCTGTTGGTCTGTTCCAGGGTGGCGTTGTGAAGTGAGGGACCGCTCAGGAGGAACCATGAAACAGTATCTGTTGGTGTGTTCCAGGGTGGCGGGATGCAGTGAGGGACAGTTCAGTATGGACTGTGAAACAGTGTCTGTTCGTGTGTTCCAGGGTGGCGGGGTGCAGTGAGGCACAGTTCAGAATGGACTGTGAAACAGTGTCTGTTGGTGTGCTCCAGGGTGGCGGGGTGCTGTGAGGGACAGTTCAGGATGGACCGTGAAACAGCGTCGGTTGATGTGTTCCAGGGTGGCGGGGTGCAGTGAGGGACAGTTCAGGATGGACCGTGAAACAGTGTCTGTTGGTGTGTTCCAGGGTGGCAGGGTGAAGTGAGGGACAGTTCAGGATGGACTGTGAAACAGTGTCTGTTGGTGTGTTACAGGGTGGCCGGGTGCAGTGAGGGACAGTTCAGGATGGACTGTGAAACAGTGTCTGTTGGTGTGTTCCAGGGTGGCGGAGTGCAGTGAGGCACAGTTCAGGATGGACTGTGGAGCTGTGTCTGTTGGTGTGTTCCAGGGTGGCGGGGTGCAGTGAGGGACAGTTCAGGATAGACTGTGAAACAGTGTCTGTTGGTGTGTTCCAGGGTGGCGGGGTGCAGTGAGGGACAGTTCAGGATGGACTGTGGAGCAGTGTCTGTTGGTGTGTTCCAGGGTGGCGGGGTGCAGTGAGGGACAGTTCAGGATGGGCTGTGAAACAGTGTCTGTTGGTCTGTTCCAGGGTGGCGGGGTGCAGTGAGGGACAGTTCAGGATGGGCTGTGAAACAGTGTCTGTTGGTCTGTTCCAGGGTGGCGGGGTGCAGTGAGGGACAGCTCAGGATGAACCGTGAAACAGTGTCTGTTGGTGTGTTCCAGGGTGGCGGGGTGCTGTGAGGGACAGTTCAGGATGGGCTGTGAAACAGTGTCTGTTGGTCTGTTCCAGGGTGGCGGGGTGCAGTGAGGGACAGCTCAGGATGAACCGTGAAACAGTGTCTGTTGGTGTGTTCCAGGGTGGCGGGATGCAGTGAGGGACAGTTCAGTATGGACTGTGAAACAGTGTCTGTTGGTGTGTTCTAGGGTGGCGGGGTGCAGTGAGAGACAGTTCAGGATGGACTGTGAAACAGTGTCTGTTGTTGTGTTCCAGGGTGGCGGGGTGCAGTGAAGGACAGTTCAGGATCGACCGTGAATCATTGTCTGTTGGTCTGTTCCAGGGTGGTGGGGTGCAGTGAGGGACAGTTCCGGATGGACTGTGAAATTGTGTCTGTTGATGTGTTCCAGGGTGGCAGAATGCAGTGAGGCACAGTTCAGGATGGACTGTGGAGCTGTGTCTGTTGGTGTGTTCCAGGGTGGCGGGGTGCAGTGAGGGACAGTTCAGGATAGACTGTGAATCAGTGTCTGTTGGTGTGTTCCAGGGTGGGGGGTGCAGTGAGGGACAGTTCAGGATGGACTGTGAAACAGTGACTGTTGGTGTGTTCCAGGGTGGCGGGGTGCAGTGAGGGACAGTTCAGGATGGACTGTGAAACTGTGTCTGCTGGTGTGTTCCAGGGTGGCGGGGTGCAGTGAGGGTCAGTTCAGGATGGACTCTGAAACAGTGTCTGTTGGTGTGTTCCAGGGTGGCGGGGTGCAGTGAGGGACAGTTCAGGATGAACCGTGAAACAATGTCTGTTGGTGTGTTCCAGGGTGGCGGGGTGCAGTGAGGGACAGCTCAGGATGAAACGTGAAACAGTGTCTGTTTGTGTGTTCCAGGGTGGCGGGGTGCAGTGAGGGACAGTTCAGGATGGACTGTGAAACTGTGTCTGTTGGTGTGTTCCAGGGTGGTGGGGTGCAGTGGGGGACAGTTCAGGATGGACTGTGAAACTGTGTCTGTTGGTCTGTTCCAGGGTGGCGGGGTGCAGTGAGGGACAGTTCAGGATGGACTGTGAAACAGTGTCTGTTGGTGTGTTCCAGGATGGCGGGGTGCAGTGAGGGACAGTTCAGGATGGACTGTGAAACAGTGTCTGTTGGTGTGTTCCAGGGTGGCGGGGTGAAGTGAGGGACAGTTCAGGATGGACCGTGAAGCAGTGTCTGTTGGTGTGTTCCAGGGTGGCGGGGTGCAGTGAGGGACAGTTCAGGATGGACTGTGAAACAGTGCGTGTTGTTGTGTTCCAGGGTGGCGGGGTGCAGTGAGGGTCAGTTCAGGATGGACCGTGAAACAGTGTCTGTTGGTCTGTTCCAGGGTGGCGGGGTGCAGTGAGGGACAGTTCAGGATGGACTGTGAAACAGTGCCTGTTGTTGTGTTCCAGGGTGGCAGGGTGAAGTGAGGAACAGTTCAGGATGGACTGTGAAACAGTGTCTGTTGGTCTGTTCCAGGGTGGCGTTGTGATGTGAGGGACCGCTCAGGAGGAACCATGAAACAGTATCTGTTGGTGTGTTCCAGGGTGGCGGGATGCAGTGAGGGACAGTTCAGTATGGACTGTGAAACAGTGTCTGTTCGTGTGTTCTAGGGTGGCGGGGTGCAGTGAGAGACAGTTCAGGATGGACTGTGAAACAGTGTCTGTTGGTGTGTTCCAGGGTGGCGGGGTGCAGTGAGGCACAGTTCAGAATGGACTGTGAAACAGTGTCTGTTGGTGTGCTCCAGGGTGGCGGGGTGCTGTGAGGGACAGTTCAGGATGGACCGTGAAACAGCGTCGGTTGATGTGTTCCAGGGTGGCGGGGTGCAGTGAGGGACAGTTCAGGATGGACCGTGAAACAATGTCTGTTGGTGTGTTCCAGGGTGGCAGGGTGAAGTGAGGGACAGTTCAGGATGGACTGTGAAACAGTGTCTGTTGGTGTGTTACAGGGTGGCCGGGTGCAGTGAGGGACAGTTCAGGATGGACTGTGAAACAGTGTCTGTTGGTGTGTTCCAGGGTGGCGGAGTGCAGTGAGGCACAGTTCAGGATGGACAGTGGAGCTGTGTCTGTTGGTGTGTTCCAGGGTGGCGGGGTGCAGTGAGGGACAGTTCAGGATAGACTGTGAAACAGTGTCTGTTGGTGTGTTCCAGGGTGGGGGGTGCAGTGAGGGACAGTTCAGGATGGACTGTGAAACAGTGTCTGTTGGTGTGTTCCAGGGTGGCGGGGTGCAGTGAGGGACAGTTCAGGATGGACTGTGAAACAGTGTCTGTTGGTGTGTTCCAGGGTGGAGGGGTGCAGTGAGGGACAGTTCAGGATGGACTGTGAAACTGTGTCTGCTGGTGTGTTCCAGGGTGGCGGGGTGCAGTGAGGGGCAGTTCAGGATGAACCGTGAAACAATGTCTGTTGGTGTGTTCCAGGGTGGCGGGGTGCAATGAGGGACAGTTCAGGATGAACCGTGAAACAATGTCTGTTGGTGTGTTCCAGGGTGGCGGGGTGCAGTGAGGGACAGCTCAGGATGAAACGTGAAACAGTGTCTGTTGGTGTGTTCCAGGGTGGCGGGGTGCAGTGAGGGACAGTTCATGATGGACCGTGAAACAGTGTCTGTTGGTGTGTTCCAGGGTGGTGGGGTGCAGTGGGGGACAGTTCAGGATGAACCATGAAACAATGTCTGTTGGTGTGTTCCAGGGTGGCGGGGTGCAGTGAGGGACAGTTCAGGATGAACCGTGAAACAGTGTCTGTTGGTGTGTTCCACGGTGGCGGGGTGCAGTGAGGGACAGTTCAGGATGAACCATGAAACAATGTCTGTTGGTGTGTTCCAGGGTGGCAGGGTGCAGTGAGGGACAGCTCAGGATGAACCGTGAAACAGTGTCTGTTGGTGTGTTCCAGGGTGGCGGGGTGCAGTGAGGGACAGTTCAGGATGGACTGTGAAACAGTGTCTGTTGGTGTGTTCCAGGGTGGCAGGGTGCAGTGAGAGTCAGTTCAGGATGGACTGTGAAACAGTTTCTGTTGGTGTGTTGCAGGGTGGCGGGGTGCAGTGACGGACAGTTCAGAATGGACTGTGAAACAGTGTCTGTTGGTGTGTTACACGGTGGCGTAGTGCAGTGAGGGACAGTTCAGGATGGACTGTGAAACAGTGTCTGTTGGTGTGTTCCAGGGTGGCGGGGTGCAGTGAGGGACAGTTCAGGATGGACTGTGAAACAGTGTCTGTTGGTGTGTTCCAGGGTGGCGGGGTGCAGTGAGGGACAGTTCAGGATGGACTGTGAAACTGTGTCTGTTGCTGTGTTCCAGGGTGGCGGGGTGCTGTGAGGGACAGTTCAGGATGGACTGTGCAACAGTGTCTGTTGGTGTGTTCCAGGGTGTCGGTGTGCAGTGAGGGACAGTTCAGGATGGAATGTGAAACAGTGTCTGTTGGTGTGTTCCAGGGTGGCGGGGTGCAGCGAGGGACAGTTCAGGATGGACCGTGAAACAGTGTCTGTTGGTGAGCTCCAGGGTGGCGGGGTGCTGTGAGGGACAGTTCAGGATGGGCTGTGAAACAGCGTCTGTTGATGTGTTCCAGGGTGGCGGGGTGCAGTGAGGGACAGTTCAGCATGGACCGTGAAACAGTGTCTGTTGGTGTGTTCCAGGGTGGCGGGGTGCAGTGAGGGACAGTTCAGGATGGACCGTGAAACAGTGTCTGTTGGTCTGTTCCAGGGTGGCGAGGTGAAGTGAGGAACAGTTCAGGATGGACTGTGAAACAGTGTCTGTTGGTCTGTTCCAGGGTGGCGGGGTGCAGTGAGGGACAGCTCAGGATGAACCGTGAAACAGTGTCTGTTGGTGTGTTCCAGGGTGGTGGGATGCAGTGAGGGACAGTTCAGGATGGACTGTGAAACAGTGTCTGTTGGTGCGTTCTAGGGTGGCGGGGTGCAGTGAGAGACAGTTCAGGATGGACTGTGAAACAGTGTCTGTTGTTGTGTTCCAGGGTGGCGGGGTGCAGTGAGGGACAGTTCAGGATCGACCGTGAATCATTGTCTGTTGGTCTGTTCCAGGGTGGTGGGGTGCAGTGAGGGACAGTTCCGGATGGACTGTGAAACTGTGTCTGTTGATGTGTTCCAGGGTGGCGGGGTGCAGTGAGGGAAAGTTCAGAATGGACTGTGAAACAGTGTCTGTTGGTCTCTTCCAGGGTGGCGGGGTGCAGTGAGGGACAGTTCAGGATGGACCGTGAAACAGTGTCTGTTGGTGTGTTCCAGGGTGGCGGGGTGCAGTGAGGGACAGTTCAGGATGGGCCGTGAAACAGTGTCTGTTGGTGTGTTCCAGGGTGGCGGGGTGCAGTGAAGGACATTTCAGGATGGGCCGTGAAACAGTGTCTGTTGGTGTGTTACAGGGTGGCCGGGTGCAGTGAGGGACAGTTCAGGATGGACTGTGAAACAGTGTCTGTCGGTGTGTTCCAGGGTGGCGGGGTGCAGTGAGGGACAGTTCAGGATAGACTGTGAATCAGTGTCTGTTGGTGTGTTCCAGGGTGGCGGGGTGCAGTGAGGGTCAGTTCAGGATAGACTGTGAATCAGTGTCTGTTGGTGTGTTCCAGGGTGGGGGGTGCAGTGAGGGACAGTTCAGGATGAACCGTGAAACAATGTCTGTTGGTGTGTTCCAGGGTGGTGGGGTGCAGTGAGGGACAGCTCAGGATGAAACGTGAAACAGTGTCTGTTGGTGTGTTCCAGGGTGGCGGGGTGCAGTGAGGGACAGTTCAGGATGGACTGTGAAACTGTGTCTGTTGGTGTGTTCCAGGGTGGTGGGGTGCAGTGGGGGACAGTTCAGGATGGACTGTGAAACTGTGTCTGTTGGTGTGTTCCAGGGTGGTGGGGTGCAGTGAGGGACAGTTCAGGATGGACTGTGAAACAGTGTCTGTTGGTGTGTTCCAGGGTGGCGGGGTGCAGTGAGGGACAGTTCAGGATGGACTGTGAAACAGTGTCTGTTGGTGTGTTCCAGGGTGGCGGGGTGAAGTGAGGGACAGTTCAGGATGGACTGTGAAACAGTGTCTGTTGGTGTGTTCCAGGGTGGCGGGGTGAAGTGAGGGACAGTTCAGGATGGACCGTGAAGCAGTGTCTGTTGGTGTGTTCCAGGGTGGCGGGGTGCAGTGAGGGACAGTTCAGGATGGACTGTGAAACAGTGTCTGTTGGTGTGTTCCAGGGTGGCGGGGTGCAGTGAGGCACAGTTCAGAATGGACTGTGAAACAGTGTCTGTTGGTGTGCTCCAGGGTGGCGGGGTGCTGTGAGGGACAGTTCAGGATGGACCGTGAAACAGCGTCGGTTGATGTGTTCCAGGGTGGCGGGGTGCAGTGAGGGACAGTTCAGGATGGACCGTGAAACAGTGTCTGTTGGTGTGTTCCAGGGTGGCAGGGTGAAGTGAGGGACAGTTCAGGATGGACTGTGAAACAGTGTCTGTTGGTGTGTTCCAGGGTGGCGGGGTGCAGTGAGGGACAGTTCAGGATGGACTGTGAAACAGTGTCTGTTGGTGTGTTCCAGGGTGGCGGGGTGAAGTGAGGGACAGTTCAGGATGGACTGTGAAACAGTGTCTGTTGGTGTGTTCCAGGGTGGCGGGGTGAAGTGAGGGACAGTTCAGGATGGACCGTGAAGCAGTGTCTGTTGGTGTGTTCCAGGGTGGCGGGGTGCAGTGAGGGACAGTTCAGGATGGACTGTGAAACAGTGTCTGTTGGTGTGTTCCAGGGTGGCGGGGTGCAGTGAGGCACAGTTCAGAATGGACTGTGAAACAGTGTCTGTTGGTGTGCTCCAGGGTGGCGGGGTGCTGTGAGGGACAGTTCAGGATGGACCGTGAAACAGCGTCGGTTGATGTGTTCCAGGGTGGCGGGGTGCAGTGAGGGACAGTTCAGGATGGACCGTGAAACAGTGTCTGTTGGTGTGTTCCAGGGTGGCAGGGTGAAGTGAGGGACAGTTCAGGATGGACTGTGAAACAGTGTCTGTTGGTGTGTTACAGGGTGGCCGGGTGCAGTGAGGGACAGTTCAGGATGGACTGTGAAACAGTGTCTGTTGGTGTGTTCCAGGGTGGCGGAGTGCAGTGAGGCACAGTTCAGGATGGACTGTGGAGCTGTGTCTGTTGGTGTGTTCCAGGGTGGCGGGGTGCAGTGAGGGACAGTTCAGGATAGACTGTGAAACAGTGTCTGTTGGTGTGTTCCAGGGTGGGGGGTGCAGTGAGGGACAGTTCAGGATGGACTGTGAAACAGTGTCTGTTGGTGTGTTCCAGGGTGGCGGGGTGCAGTGAGGGTCAGTTCAGGATGAACCGTGAAACAATGTCTGTTGGTGTGTTCCAGGGTGGCGGGGTGCAATGAGGGACAGTTCAGGATGAACCGTGAAACAATGTCTGTTGGTGTGTTCCAGGGTGGCGGGGTGCAGTGACGGACAGCTCAGGATGAAACGTGAAACAGTGTCTGTTGGTGTGTTCCAGGGTGGCGGGGTGCAGTGAGGGACAGCTCAGGATGAAACGTGAAACAGTGTCTGTTGGTGTGTTCCAGGGTGGCGGGGTGCAGTTAGGGACAGTTCAGGATGGACTGTGAAACAGTGTCTGTTGGTGTGTTCCAGGGTGGTGGGGTGCAGTGGGGGACAGTTCAGGATGAACCATGAAACAATGTCTGTTGGTGTGTTCCAGGGTTCCGGGGTGCAGTGAGGGACAGTTCAGGATAGACTGTGAATCAGTGTCTGTTGGTGTGTTCCAGGGTGGCGGTGTGCAGTGAGGGACAGTGCAGGATGGACTGTGAAACAGTGTCTGTTGGTGTGTTCCAGGGTGGCGGGGTGCAGTGAGGGACAGTTCAGGATGAACCATGAAACAATGTCTGTTGGTGTGTTCCAGGGTGGCGGGGTGCAGTGAGGGACAGCTCAGGATGAACCGTGAAACAGTGTCTGTTGGTGTGTTCCAGGGTGGCGGGGTGCAGTGAGGGACAGTTCAGGATGGACTGTGAAACAGTGTCTGTTGGTGTGTTCCAGGGTGGCGGGGTGCAGTGAGGGACAGTTCAGGATGGACTGTGAAACAGTGTCTGTTGGTGTGTTCCAGGGTGGCAGGGTGCAGTGAGAGTCAGTTCAGGATGGACTGTGAAACAGTTTCTGTTGGTGTGTTGCAGGGTGGCGGGGTGCAGTGACGGACAGTTCAGAATGGACTGTGAAACAGTGTCTGTTGGTGTGTTACACGGTGGCGTAGTGCAGTGAGGCACAGTTCAGGATGGACTGTGGAGCAGTGTCTGTTGGTGTGTTCCAGGGTGGCGGGGTGCAGTGAGGGACAGTTCAGGATGGACTGTGAAACAGTGTCTGTTGGTGTGTTCCAGGGTGGCGGGGTGCAGTGAGGGACAGTTCAGGATGGACTGTGAAACTGTGTCTGTTGCTGTGTTCCAGGGTGTCGGTGTGCAGTGAGGAACAGTTCAGGATGGACCGTGAAACAGTGTCTGTTGGTGTGTTCCAGGGTGGCGGGGTGCTGTGAGGGACAGTTCAGGATGGGCTGTGAAACAGCGTCTGTTGATGTGTTCCAGGGTGGCGGGGTGCAGTGAGGGACAGTTCAGCATGGACCGTGAAACAGTGTCTGTTGGTGTGTTCCAGGGTGGCGGGGTGCAGTGAGGGACAGTTCAGGATGGACCGTGAAACAGTGTCTGTTGGTCTGTTCCAGGGTGGCGAGGTGAAGTGAGGAACAGTTCAGGATGGACTGTGAAACAGTGTCTGTTGGTCTGTTCCAGGGTGGCGGGGTGCAGTGAGGGACAGCTCAGGATGAACCGTGAAACAGTGTCTGTTGGTGTGTTCCAGGGTGGTGGGATGCAGTGAGGGACAGTTCAGTATGGACTGTGAAACAGTGTCTGTTGGTGCGTTCTAGGGTGGCGGGGTGCAGTGAGAGACAGTTCAGGATGGACTGTGAAACAGTGTCTGTTGTTGTGTTCCAGGGTGGCGGGGTGCAGTGAGGGACAGTTCAGGATCGACCGTGAATCATTGTCTGTTGGTCTGTTCCAGGGTGGTGGGGTGCAGTGAGGGACAGTTCCGGATGGACTGTGAAACTGTGTCTGTTGATGTGTTCCAGGGTGGCGGGGTGCAGTGAGGGAAAGTTCAGAATGGACTGTGAAACAGTGTCTGTTGGTCTCTTCCAGGGTGGCGGGGTGCAGTGAGAGACAGTTCAGGATGGACTGTGAAACAGTGTCTGTTGGTGTGTTCCAGGGTGGCGGGGTGCAGTGAGGGACAGTTCAGGATGGACCGTGAAACAGTGTCTGTTGGTGTGTTCCAGGGTGGCGGGGTGCAGTGAGGGACAGTTCAGGATGGGCCGTGAAACAGTGTCTGTTGGTGTGTTCCAGGGTGGCGGGGTGCAGTGAAGGACATTTCAGGATGGGCCGTGAAACAGTGTCTGTTGGTGTGTTACAGGGTGGCCGGGTGCAGTGAGGGACAGTTCAGGATGGACTGTGAAACAGTGTCTGTCGGTGTGTTCCAGGGTGGCAGGGTGCAGTGAGGGTCAGTTCAGGATAGACTGTGAATCAGTGTCTGTTGGTGTGTTCCAGGGTGGGGGGTGCAGTGAGGGACAGTTCAGGATGGACTGTGAAACAGTGTCTGTTGGTGTGTTCCAGGGTGGTGGGGTGCAGTGAGGGACAGTTCAGGATGGACTGTGAAACTGTGTCTGCTGGTGTGTTCCAGGGTGGCGGGGTGCAGTGAGGGTCAGTTCAGGATGGACTCTGAAACAGTGTCTGTTGGTTTGTTCCACGGTGGCGGGGTGCAGTGAGGGACAGTTCAGGATGGACTGTGAAACAGTGTCTGTTGGTTTGTTCCACGGTGGCGGGGTGCAGTGAGGGACAGTTCAGGATGAACCGTGAAACAATGTCTGTTGGTGTGTTCCAGGGTGGTGGGGTGCAGTGAGGGACAGCTCAGGATGAAACGTGAAACAGTGTCTGTTGGTGTGTTCCAGGGTGGCGGGGTGCAGTGAGGGACAGTTCAGGATGGACTGTGAAACTGTGTCTGTTGGTGTGTTCCAGGGTGGTGGGGTGCAGTGGGGGACAGTTCAGGATGGACTGTGAAACTGTGTCTGTTGGTCTGTTCCAGGGAGGCGGGGTGCAGTGAGGGACAGTTCAGGATGGACTGTGAAACAGTGTCTGTTGGTGTGTTCCAGGGTGGCGGGGTGCAGTGAGGGACAGTTCAGGATGGACTGTGAAACAGTGTCTGTTGGTGTGTTCCAGGGTGGCGGGGTGAAGTGAGGGACAGTTCAGGATGGACTGTGAAACAGTGTCTGTTGGTGTGTTCCAGGGTGGCGGGGTGAAGTGAGGGACAGTTCAGGATGGACCGTGAAGCAGTGTCTGTTGGTGTGTTCCAGGGTGGCGGAGTTCAGTGAGGGACAGTTCAGGATGGACTGTGAAACAGTGTCTGTTGGTGTGTTCCAGGGTGGCGGGGTGAAGTGAGGGACAGTTCAGGATGGACCGTGAAGCAGTGTCTGTTGGTGTGTTCCAGGGTGGCGGGGTGCAGTGAGGGACAGTTCAGGATGGACTGTGAAACAGTGTCTGTTGGTCTGTTCCAGGGTGGCGGGGTGCAGTGAGGGTCAGTTCAGGATGGACCGTGAAACAGTGTCTGTTGGTCTGTTCCAGGGTGGCGGGGTGCAGTGAGGGACAGTTCAGGATGGACTGTGAAACAGTGCCTGTTGTTGTGTTCCAGGGTGGCAGGGTGAAGTGAGGAACAGTTCAGGATGGACTGTGAAACAGTGTCTGTTGGTCTGTTCCAGGGTGGTGTTGTGAAGTGAGGGACCGCTCAGGATGAACCATGAAACAGTATCTGTTGGTGTGTTCCAGGGTGGCGGGATGCAGTGAGAGACAGTTCAGGATGGACTGTGAAACAGTGTCTGTTGGTGTGTTCCAGGGTGGCGGGGTGCAGTGAGGTACAGTTCAGAATGGACTGTGAAACAGTGTCTGTTGGTGTGCTCCAGGGTGGCGGGGTGCTGTGAGGGACAGTTCAGGATGGACCGTGAAACAGCGTCGGTTGATGTGTTCCAGGGTGGCGGGGTGCAGTGAGGCACAGTTCAGGATGGACTGTGGAGCAGTGTCTCTTGGTGTGTTCCAGGGTGGCGGGGTGCAGTGAGGGACAGTTCAGGATGGACTTTGAAACAGTGTCTGTTGCTGTGTTCCAGGGTGTCGGGGTGCAGTGAGGGACAGTTCAGGATGGACTGTGAAACACTGTCTGTTGGTGTGTTCCAGGGTGGCAGGTTGAAGTGAGGGACAGTTCAGGATGGACTGTGAAACAGTGTCTGTTGGTGCGTTACAGGGTGGCCGGGTGCAGTGAGGGACAGTTCAGGATGGACTGTGAAACAGTGTCTGTTGGTGTGTTCCAGGGTGGCGGGGTGCAGTGAGGCACAGTTCAGGATGGACTGTGGAGCTGTGTCTGTTGGTGTGTTCCAGGGTGGCGGGGTGCAGTGAGGGACAGTTCAGGATAGACTGTGAAACAGTGTCTGTTGGTGTGTTCCAGGGTGGGGGGTGCAGTGAGGGACAGTTAAGGATGGACTGTGAAACAGTGTCTGTTGGTGTGTTCCAGGGTGGCGGGGTGCTGTGAGGGACAGTTCAGGATGGACTGTGAAACTGTGTCTGCTGGTGTGTTGCAGGGTGGCGGGGTGCAGTGAGGGTCAGTTCAGGATGAACCGTGAAACAATGTCTGTTGGTGTGTTCCAGGGTGGCGGGGTGCAATGAGGGACAGTTCAGGATGAACCGTGAAACAATGTCTGTTGGTGTGTTCCAGGGTGGCGGGGTGCAGTGACGGACAGCTCAGGATGAAACGTGAAACAGTGTCTGTTGGTGTGTTCCAGGGTGGCGGGGTGCAGTGAGGGACAGTTCAGGATGGACTGTGAAACTGTGTCTGTTGGTGTGTTCCAGGGTGGTGGGGTGCAGTGAGGGACAGTTCAGGATGGACTGTGAAACAGTGTCTGTTGGTGTGTTCCAGGGTGGCGGTGTGCAGTGAGGGAGAGTTCAGGATGGACTGTGAAACAGTGCGTATTGTTGTGTTCCAGGGTGGCGGGGTGCAGTGAGGAACAGTTCAGGATGGACTGTGAAACAGTGTCTGTTGGTCTGTTCCAGGGTGGCGGTGTGAAGTGAGGGACAGTTCAGGATGAACCATGAAACAGTGTCTGTTGGTGTGTTCCAGGGTGGCGCGATGCAGTGAGGGACAGTTCAGTATGGACTGTGAAACAGTGTCTGTTGGTGTGTCCCAGGGTGGCGGGGTGCAGTGAGGTACGGTTCAGAATGGACTGTGAAACAGTGTCTGTTGGTGTGCTCCAGGGTGGCGGGGTGCTGTGAGGGACAGTTCAGGATGGACCGTGAAACAGCGTCTGTTGATGTGTTCCAGGGTGGCGGGGTGCAGTGAGGGACAGTTCAGGATGGACCGTGAAACAGTGTCTGTTGGTGTGTTACACGGTGGCGTAGTGCAGTGAGGCACAGTTCAGGATGGACTGTGGAGCAGTGTCTCTTGGTTTGTTCCAGAGTGGCGGGGTGCAGTGAGGGACAGTTCAGGATGGACTGTGAAACAGTGTCTGTTGGTGTGTTCCAGGGTGGCGGGGTGCAGTGAGGGACAGTTCAGGATGGACTGTGAAACTGTGTCTGTTGCTGTGTTCCAGGGTGTCGGTGTGCAGTGAGGGACAGTTCAGGATGGACTGTGAAACAGCATCTGTTGGTGTGTTCCAGGGTGGCGGGGTTCAGTGAGGGACAGTTCAGGATGGACTGTGAAACAGTGTCTGTTGGTGTGTTCCAGGGTGGCGGGGTGCAGTGAGGTACAGTTCAGAATGGACTGTGAAACAGTGTCTGTTGGTGTGTTCCAGGGTGGCGGGGTGCAGTGAGGGACAGTTCAGGATGGACTGTGAAACAGTGTCTGTTGATGTGTTCCAGGGTGGCGGGGTGCAGTGAGGGACAGTTCAGCATGGACTGTGAAACAGTGTCTGTTGGTGTGTTCCAGGGTGGCGGGGTGCAGTGAGGTACACTTCAGAATGGACTGTGAAACAGTGTCTGTTGGTGTGTTCCAGGGTGGCGGGGTGCAGTGAGGGACAGTTCAGGATGGACTGTGAAACAGTGTCTGTTGTTGTGTTCCAGGGTGGCGGGGTGCAGTGAGGGACAGTTCAGGATCGACCGTGAATCATTGTCTGTTGGTCTGTTCCAGGGTGGCGGGGTGCAGTGAGGGACAGTTCCGGATGGACTGCGAAAATGTGTCTGTTGTTGTGTTCCAGGGTGGCGGGGTGCAGTGAGGGAAAGTTCAGAATGGACTGTGAAACAGTGTCTGTTGGTTTGTTACACGGTGGCGTAGTGCAGTGAGGGACAGTTCCGGATGGACTGTGAAACTGTGTCTGTAGGTGTGTTCCAGGGTGTCGGTGTGCAGTGAGGGACAGTTCAGGATGGACTGTGAAACAGCATCTGTTGGTGTGTTCCAGGGTGGCGGGGTGCAGTGAAGGACAGTTCAGGATGGGCCGTGAAACAGTGTCTGTTGGTGTGTTCCAGGGTGGCCGGGTGCAGTGAGGGACAGTTCAGGATGGACTGTGAAAGAGTGTCTGTTGCTGTGTTCCAGGGTGGCGGGGTGCAGTGAGGGACAGTTCAGGATGGACTGTGGAGCTGTGTCTGTTGGTGTGTTCCAGGGTGGCGGGGTGCAGTGAGGGACATTTCAGGATAGACTGTGAATCAATGTCTGTTGGTGTGTTCCAGGGTGGGGGGTGCAGAGAGGGACAGTTCAGGATTGACTGTGAAACAGTGTCTGTTGGTGTGTTCCAGGGTGGCGGGGTGCAGTGAGGGACAGTTCAGGATGGACTGTGAAACTGTGTCTGCTGGTGTGTTCCTGGGTGGCGGGGTGCAGTGAGGGACAGTTCAGGATGGACTGTGAAACAGTGTCTATTGGTGTGTTCCAGGGTGGCGGGGTGCAGTGAGGGTCAGTTCAGGATGGACTCTGAAACAGTGTCTATTGGTGTGTTCCAGGGTGGCGGGGTGCAGTGAGGGACAGCTCAGGATGAAACGTGAAATAGTGTCTGTTGTTGTGTTCCAGGGTGGCGGGGTGCAGTGAGGGACAGTTCAGGATGGACTGTGAAACAGTGTCTGTTGGTGTGTTCCAGGGTGGCGGAGTGAAGTGAGGGACAGTTCAGGATGGACCGTGAAGCAGTGTCTGTTGGTGTGTTCCAGGGTGGCGGGGTGCAGTGAGGGACAGTTCAGGATGGACTGTGAAACAGTGTCTGTTGGTGTGTTCCAGGGTGGCGGGGTGCAGTGAGGGACAGTTCAGGATGGACCGTGAAACAGTGTCTGTTGGTCTGATCCAGGGTGGCAGGGTGAAGTGAGGAACAGTTCAGGATGGACTGTGAAACAGTGTCTGTTGGTCTGTTCCAGGGTGGCGGTGTGAAGTGAGGGACAGCTCAGGATGAACCGTGAAACAGTGTCTGTTGGTGTGTTCCAGGGTGGCGGGATGCAGTGAGGGACAGTTCAGTATGGACTGTGAAACAGTTTCTGTTGGTGTGTTCTAGGGTGGCGGGGTGCAGTGAGAGACAGTTCAGGATGGACTGTGAAACAGTGTCTGTTGGTGTGTTCCAGGGTGGCGGGGTGCAGTGAGGTACAGTTCAGAATGGACTGTGAAACAGTGTCTGTTGGTGTGTTCCAGGGTGGCGGGTTGCAATGAGGTTCAGATGGACTGTGAAACAGTGTCTGTTGCTGTGTTCCAGGGTGGCGGGGTGCAGTGAGGGACAGTACCGGATGGACTGTGAAAGTGTGTCTGTTGGTGCATTCCAGGGTGGCGGGGTGCAGTGAGGGAAAGTTCAGAATGGACTGTGAAACAGTGTCTGTTGGTCTGTTCCAGGGTGGCGGGGTGCAGTGAGGGACAGTTCAGGATGGACTGTCAAACAATGTCTGTTGGTGTGTTCCAGGGTGGCGGGGTGCAGTGAGGGACAGCTCAGGATGAACTGTGAAACAGTGCCTGTTGATGTGTTCCAGGGTGGCGGGGTGCAGTGAGAGTCAGTTCAGGATGGTCTGTGAAACAGTGTCTGTTGGTGTGTTCCAGGGTGGCGGAGTGCAGTGAGGGACAGTTCAGGATGGACCGTCAAGCAGTGTCTGTTGGTGTGTTCCAGTGTGGCGGGTTGCAGTGAGGGACAGTTCAGGATGGACTGTGAAACAGTGTCTGTTGGTGTGTTCCAGGGTGGCGGGGTGCAGTGAGGGACAGTTCAGGATGGACTGTGAAACAGTGTCTTTTGTTGTGTTCCAGGGTGGCGGGGTGCAGTGAGGGACAGTTCAGGATCGACCGTGAATCATTGTCTGTTGGTCTGTTCCAGGGTGGCGGGGTGCAGTGAGGGACAGCTCAGGATGAACCGTGAAACAGTGTCTGTTGGCGTGTTCCAGGGTGGCGGGGTGCAGTGAGGGACAGTTCAGTATCGACTGTGAAACAGTGTCTGTTGGTGTGTTCCAGGGTGGCAGGGTGCAGTGAGGGACAGTTCAGGATGGACCGTGAAACGGTGTCTGTTGGTTTGTTCCAGGGTGGCGGGGTGCAGTGAGGGACAGTTCAGGTTGGACCGTGAAACAGCGTCTGTTGGTGTGTTCCAGGGTGGCGGGGTGCAGTGAGGGACAGTTCAGGATGGACCGTGAAACAGTGTCTGTTGGTCTGTTCCAGGGTGGCGGGGTGAAGTGAGGAACAGTTCAGAATGGACCGTGAAACAGTGTCTGTTGGTGTGTTCCAGGGTGGCAGGGTGCAGTGAAGGACAGTTCAGGATGGGCCGTGAAACAGTGTCTGTTGGTGTGTTCCAGGGTGGCCGGGTGCAGTGAGGGACAGTTCAGGATGGACTGTGGAGCTGTGTCTGTTGGTGTGTGCCAGGGTGGCAGGGTGCAGTGAAGGACAGTTCAGGATGGGCCGTGAAACAGTGTCTGTTGGTGTGTTACAGGGTGGCCGGGTGCAGTGAGGGACAGTTCAGGATAGACTGTGAATCAGTGTCTGTTGGTGTGTTCCAGGGTGGGGGGTGCAGTGAGGGACAGTTCAGGATTGACTGTGAAACAGTGTCTGTTGGTGTGTTCCAGGGTGGCGGGGTGCAGTGAGGGACAGTTCAGGATGGACTGTGAAACAACGTCTGTTGGTGTGTTCCAGGGTGGCGGTGTGCAGTGAGGGACAGTTCAGGATGGACTGTGAAACAGTGTCTGTTGGTGTGTTCCAGGGTGGCGGGGTGCAGTGAGGGACAGTTCAGGATGGACTGTGAAACAACGTCTGTTGGTGTGTTCCAGGGTGGCGGGGTGCAGTGAGGGTCAGTTCAGGATGGACTCTGAAACAGTGTCTGTTGGTGTGTTCCAGGGTGGCGGGGTGCAGTGAGGGACAGTTCAGGACGGACTGTGAAACAACATCTGTTGGTGTGTTCCAGGGTGGCGGGGTGCAGTGAGGGACAGTTCAGGATGAACCGTGAAACAATGTCTGTTGGTGTGTTCCAGGTTGGCGGGGTGCAGTGAGGGACAGTTCAGGATGAAACGTGAAACGGTGTCTGTTGGTGTGTTCCAGGGTGGCGGGGTGCAGTGAGGGACAGTTCAGGATGGACTGTGAAACTGTGTCTGTTGGTGTGTTCCAGGGTGGTGGGGTGCAGTGGGGGACAGTTCTGGATGGACTGTGAAACTGTGTCTGTTGGTGTGTTCCAGGGTGGCGGGGTGCAGTGAGGGACAGTTCAGGATGGACTGTGAAACAGTGTCTGTTGGTGTGTTCCACGGTGGCGGGGTGAAGTGAGGGACAGTTCAGGATGGACCGTGAAGCAGTGTCTGTTGGTGTGTTCCAGGGTGGCGGGGTGCAGTGAGGGACAGTTCAGGATGGACTGTGAAACAGTGCCTGTTGTTGTGTTCCAGGGTGGCGGGGTGCAGTGAGGGAAAGTTCAGAATGGACTGTGAAACAGTGTCTGTTGGTCGGTTCCAGGGTGGCGGGGTGCAGTGAGGGACAGTTCAGGATGGACTGTCAAACAATGTCTGTTGGTGTGTTCCAAGGGTGGCGGGGTGCATTGAGGGACAGCTTAGGATGAACCGTGAAACAGTGCCTGTTGATGTGTTCCAGGGTGGCGGGGTGCAGTGAGAGTCAGTTCAGGATGGTCTGTGAAACAGTGTCTGTTGGTGTGTTCCAGGGTGGCGGAGTGCAGTGAGAGACAGTTCAGGTTGGACCGTGAAACAGTGTCTGTTGGTGTGTTCCAGGGTGGCGGGGTGAAGTGAGGGACAGTTCAGGATGGACCGTGAAGCAGTGCCTGTTGGTTTGTTCCAGGGGGGCGGGGTGCAGTGAGGGACAGTTCAGGATGGACTGTGAAACAGTGTCTGTTGGTGTGTTCCCGGGTGGCGGGGTGCAGTGAGGGACAGCTCAGGATGAACCGTGAAACAGTGTCTGTTGGCGTGTTCCAGGGTGGCGGGGTGCAGTGATGGACAGTTCAGTATCGACTGTGAAATAGTGTCTGTTGGTGTGTTCCAGGGTGGCAGGGTGCAGTGAGGGACAGTTCAGGATGAACCGTGAAACGGTGTGTGTTGGTGTGTTCCAGGGTGGCGGGGTGCAGTGAGGGACAGTTCAGTATCGACTGTGAAACAGTGTCTGTTGGTGTGTTCCAGGGTGGCAGGGTGCAGTGAGGGACAGTTCAGGATGGACCGTGAAACAGTGTCTGTTGGTGTGTTCCAGGGTGGCGGGGTGCAGTGAGAGTCACTTCAGGATGGACCGTGAAACAGTGCCTGTTGGTGTGTTCCAGGGTGGCGGGGTGCAGTGAGGGACAGTTCAGGATGGACCATGAAACAGTGTCTGTCGGTGTGTTCCAGGGTGGCGGGGTGCAGTGAGGGACAGTTCAGGATGGACTGTGAAACAGTGCGTCTTGTTGTGTTCCAGGGTGGCGGGGTGCAGTGAGGGACAGTTCAGGATGGACCGTGAAACAGTGTCTGTTGGTCTGCTCCAGGGAGGCGGGGTGCAGTGAGGGACAGTTCCGGATGGACTGTGAAACAGTGCCTGTTGTTGTGTTCCAGGGTGGCAGGGTGAAGTGAGGAACAGTTCAGGATGGACTGTGAAACAGTGTCTGTTGGTCTGTTCCAGGGTGGCATTGTGAAGTGAGGGACAGCTCAGGATGAACCATGAAACAGTATCTGTTGGTGTGTTCCAGGGTGGCGGGATGCAGTGAGGGACAGTTCAGTATGGACTGTGAAACAGTGTCTGTTGGTGTGTTCTAGGGTGGCGGGGTGCAGTGAGAGACAGTTCAGGATGGACTGTGAAACAGTGTCTGTTGGTGTGTTCCAGGGTGGCGGGGTGCAGTGAGGTACAGTTCAGGATGGACTGTGAAACAGTGTCTGTTGGTGTGCTCCAGGGTGGCGGGGTGCTGTGAGGGACAGTTCAGGATGGACCGTGAAACAGCGTCGGTTGATGTATTCCAGGGTGGCGGGGTGCAGTGAGGGACAGTTCAGGATGGACCGTGAAACAGTGTCTGTTGGTGTGTTACACGGTGGCGTAGTGCAGTGAGGCACAGTTCAGGATGGGCTGTGAAACTGTGTCTGTTGCTGTGTTCCAGGGTGTCGGTGTGCAGTGAGGGACAGTTCAGGATGGACTGTGAAACAGTGTCTGTTGGTGTGTTCCAGGGTGGCAGTGTGAAGTGAGGGACAGTTCAGGATGGACTGTGAAACAGTGTCTGTTGGTGTGTTACAGGGTGGCCGGGTGCAGTGAGGGACAGTTCAGGATGGACTGTGAAACAGTGTCTGTTGGTGTGTTCCAGGGTGGCGGAGTGCACTGAGGCACAGTTCAGGATGGACTGTGGAGCTGTGTTTGTTGGTGTGTTCCAGGGTGGCGGGGTGCAGTGAGGGACAGTTCAGGATAGACTGTGAATCAGTGTCTGTTGGTGTGTTCCAGGGTGGGGGGTGCAGTGAGGGACAGTTCAGGATGGACTGTGAAACAGTGTCTGTTGGTGTGTTCCAGGGTGGCGGGGTGCAGTGAGGGACAGTTCAGGATGGACTGTGAAACAGTGTCTGTTGGTGTGTTCCAGGGTGGCGGGGTGCAGTGAGGGACAGTTCAGGATGGACTCTGAAACAGTGTCTGTTGGTGTGTTACAGGGTGGCGGGGTGCAGTGAGGGACAGTTCAGGATGGACTGTGAAACAGTGTCTGTTGGTGTGTTCCAGGGTGGCGGGGTGCAGTGAGGGACAGTTCAGGATGGACTCTGAAACAGTGTCTGTTGGTGTGTTCCAGGGTGGCGGGGTGCAGTGAGGGACAGTTCAGGATGGACTGTGAAACAGTGTCTGTTGGTGTGTTCCAGGGTGGCGGTGTGCAGTGAGGGTCAGTTCAGGATGGACTCTGAAACAGTGTCTGTTGGTGTGTTACAGGGTGGCGGGGTGCAGTGAGGGACAGTTCAGGATGGACTGTGAAACAGTGTCTGTTGGTGTGTTCCACGGTGGCGGGGTGCAGTGAGGGACAGTTCAGGATGAACCATGAAACAATGTCTGTTGGTGTGTTCCAGGGTGGCGTGGTGCAGTGAGGGACAGCTCAGGATGAAACGTGAAACAGTGTCTGTTGGTGTGTTCCAGGGTGGAGGGGTGCAGTTAGGGACAGTTCAGGATGGACTGTGAAACTGTGTCTGTTGGTGTGTTCCAGGGTGGTGGGGTGCAGTGGGGGACCGTTCAGGATGGACTGTGAAACTGTGTCTGTTGGTGTGTTCCAGGGTGGCGGGGTGCAGTGAGGGACAGTTCAGGATGGACTGTGAAACAGTGTCTGTTGGTGTGTTCCAGGGTGGCGGGGTGAAGTGAGGGACAGTTCAGGATGGACCGTGAAGCAGTGTCTGTTGGTGTGTTCCAGGGTGGCGGGGTGCAGTGAGGGACAGTTCAGGATGGACTGTGAAACAGTGCGTATTGTTGTGTTCCAGGGTGGCGGGGTGCAGTGAGGGACAGTTCAGGATGGACCGTGAAACAGTGTCTGTTGGTCTGTTCCAGGTTGGCGGGGTGCAGTGAGGGACAGTTCAGGATGGACTGTGAAACAGTGCCTGTTGTTGTGTTCCAGGGTGGCAGGGTGAAGTGAGGAACAGTTCAGGATGGACTGTGAAACAGTGTCTGTTGGTCTGTTCCAGGGTGGCGGTGTGAAGTACGGGACAGCTCAGGATGAACCATGAAACAGTGTCTGTTGGTGTGTTCCAGGGTGGCGGGGTGCAGTGAGGGACAGTTCAGGATGGACTGTGAAGCAGTGTTTGTTGGTGTGTCCCAGGGTGGCGGGGTGCAGTGAGGTACAGTTCAGAATGGACTGTGAAACAGTGTCTGTTGGTGTGCTCCAGGGTGGCGGGGAGCAGTGAGGGACAGTTCAGGATGGACTGTGAAACAGTGTCTGTTGGTGTGTTCCAGGGTGGCGGGGTGCAGTGAGGGACAGTTCAGGATGGACTGTGAAACTGTGTCTGTTGCTGTGTTCCAGGGTGTCGGTGTGCAGTGAGGGACAGTTCAGGATGGACTGTGAAACAGCATCTGTTGGTGTGTTCCAAGGTGGCGGGGTTCAGTGAGGGACAGTTCAGGATGGACTGTGAAACAGTGTCTGTTGGTGTGCTCCAGGGTGGCGGGGTGCAGTGAGAGACAGTTCAGGATGGACCGGGGAACAGCGTCTGTTGATGTGTTCCAGGGTGGCGGGGTGCAGTGAGGGACAGTTCAGCATGGACCGTGAAACAGTGTCTGTTGGTGTGTTCCAGGGTGGTGGGGTGCAGTGAGGGACAGTTCAGGATGGACCGTGAAACAGTGTCTGTTGGTCTGTTCCAGGTTGGCGGGGTGAAGTGAGGAACAGTTCAGGATGGACTGTGAAACAGTGTCTGTTGGTCTGTTCCAGGGTGGCGGGGTGCAGTGAGGGACAGCTCAGGATGAACCGTGAAACAGTGTCTGTTGGTGTGTTCCAGGGTGGCGGGATGCAGTGAGGGACAGTTCAGTATGGACTGTGAAACAGTGTCTGTTGGTGTGTTCCAGGGTGGCGGGGTGCAGTGAGGGACAGTTCAGGATGGACTGTGAAACAGTGCGTCTTGTTGTGTTCCAGGGTGGCGGGGTGCAGTGAGGGACAGTTCAGGATGGACCGTGAAACAGTGTCTGTTGGTCTGCTCCAGGGTGGCGTGGTGCAGTGAGGGACAGTTCCGGATGGACTGTGAAACAGTGCCTGTTGTTGTGTTCCAGGGTGGCAGGGTGAAGTGAGGAACAGTTCAGGATGGACTGTGAAACAGTGTCTGTTGGTCTGTTCCAGGGTGGCATTGTGAAGTGAGGGACAGCTCAGGATGAACCATGAAACAGTATCTGTTGGTGTGTTCCAGGGTGGCGGGATGCAGTGAGGGACAGTTCAGTATGGACTGTGAAACAGTGTCTGTTGGTGTGTTCTAGGGTGGCGGGGTGCAGTGAGAGACAGTTCAGGATGGACTGTGAAACAGTGTCTGTTGGTGTGTTCCAGGGTGGCGGGGTGCAGTGAGGTACAGTTCAGGATGGACTGTGAAACAGTGTCTGTTGGTGTGCTCCAGGGTGGCGGGGTGCTGTGAGGGACAGTTCAGGATGGACCGTGAAACAGCGTCGGTTGATGTATTCCAGGGTGGCGGGGTGCAGTGAGGGACAGTTCAGGATGGACCGTGAAACAGTGTCTGTTGGTGTGTTACACGGTGGCGTAGTGCAGTGAGGCACAGTTCAGGATGGACTGTGGAGCAGTGTCTCTTGGTGTGTTCCAGGGTGGCGGGGTGCAGTGAGGGACAGTTCAGGATGGGCTGTGAAACTGTGTCTGTTGCTGTGTTCCAGGGTGTCGGTGTGCAGTGAGGGACAGTTCAGGATGGACTGTGAAACAGTGTCTGTTGGTGTGTTCCAGGGTGGCAGTGTGAAGTGAGGGACAGTTCAGGATGGACTGTGAAACAGTGTCTGTTGGTGTGTTACAGGGTGGCCGGGTGCAGTGAGGGACAGTTCAGGATGGACTGTGAAACAGTGTCTGTTGGTGTGTTCCAGGGTGGCGGAGTGCACTGAGGCACAGTTCAGGATGGACTGTGGAGCTGTGTTTGTTGGTGTGTTCCAGGGTGGCGGGGTGCAGTGAGGGACAGTTCAGGATAGACTGTGAATCAGTGTCTGTTGGTGTGTTCCAGGGTGGGGGGTGCAGTGAGGGACAGTTCAGGATGGACTGTGAAACAGTGTCTGTTGGTGTGTTCCAGGGTGGCGGGGTGCAGTGAGGGACAGTTCAGGATGGACTGTGAAACAGTGTCTGTTGGTGTGTTCCAGGGTGGCGGGGTGCAGTGAGGGACAGTTCAGGATGGACTCTGAAACAGTGTCTGTTGGTGTGTTACAGGGTGGCGGGGTGCAGTGAGGGACAGTTCAGGATGGACTGTGAAACAGTGTCTGTTGGTGTGTTCCAGGGTGGCGGGGTGCAGTGAGGGTCAGTTCAGGATGGACTCTGAAACAGTGTCTGTTGGTGTGTTCCAGGGTGGCGGGGTGCAGTGAGGGACAGTTCAGGATGGACTGTGAAACAGTGTCTGTTGGTGTGTTCCAGGGTGGCGGTGTGCAGTGAGGGTCAGTTCAGGATGGACTCTGAAACAGTGTCTGTTGGTGTGTTACAGGGTGGCGGGGTGCAGTGAGGGACAGTTCAGGATGGACTGTGAAACAGTGTCTGTTGGTGTGTTCCACGGTGGCGGGGTGCAGTGAGGGACAGTTCAGGATGGACTGTGAAACAATGTCTGTTGGTGTGTTCCAGGGTGGCGTGGTGCAGTGAGGGACAGCTCAGGATGAAACGTGAAACAGTGTCTGTTGGTGTGTTCCAGGGTGGAGGGGTGCAGTTAGGGACAGTTCAGGATGGACTGTGAAACTGTGTCTGTTGGTGTGTTCCAGGGTGGTGGGGTGCAGTGGGGGACCGTTCAGGATGGACTGTGAAACTGTGTCTGTTGGTGTGTTCCAGGGTGGCGGGGTGCAGTGAGGGACAGTTCAGGATGGACTGTGAAACAGTGTCTGTTGGTGTGTTCCAGGGTGGCGGGGTGAAGTGAGGGACAGTTCAGGATGGACCGTGAAGCAGTGTCTGTTGGTGTGTTCCAGGGTGGCGGGGTTTCAGTGAGGGACAGTTCAGGATGGACTGTGAAACAGTGCGTATTGTTGTGTTCCAGGGTGGCGGGGTGCAGTGAGGGACAGTTCAGGATGGACCGTGAAACAGTGTCTGTTGGTCTGTTCCAGGTTGGCGGGGTGCAGTGAGGGACAGTTCAGGATGGACTGTGAAACAGTGCCTGTTGTTGTGTTCCAGGGTGGCAGGGTGAAGTGAGGAACAGTTCAGGATGGACTGTGAAACAGTGTCTGTTGGTCTGTTCCAGGGTGGCGGTGTGAAGTACGGGACAGCTCAGGATGAACCATGAAACAGTGTCTGTTGGTGTGTTCCAGGGTGGCGGGGTGCAGTGAGGGACAGTTCAGGATGGACTGTGAAGCAGTGTTTGTTGGTGTGTCCCAGGGTGGCGGGGTGCAGTGAGGTACAGTTCAGAATGGACTGTGAAACAGTGTCTGTTGGTGTGCTCCAGGGTGGCGGGGAGCAGTGAGGGACAGTTCAGGATGGACTGTGAAACAGTGTCTGTTGGTGTGTTCCAGGGTGGCGGGGTGCAGTGAGGGACAGTTCAGGATGGACTGTGAAACTGTGTCTGTTGCTGTGTTCCAGGGTGTCGGTGTGCAGTGAGGGACAGTTCAGGATGGACTGTGAAACAGCATCTGTTGGTGTGTTCCAGGGTGGCGGGGTTCAGTGAGGGACAGTTCAGGATGGACTGTGAAACAGTGTCTGTTGGTGTGCTCCAGGGTGGCGGGGTGCAGTGAGAGACAGTTCAGGATGGACCGGGGAACAGCGTCTGTTGATGTGTTCCAGGGTGGCGGGGTGCAGTGAGGGACAGTTCAGCATGGACCGTGAAACAGTGTCTGTTGGTGTGTTCCAGGGTGGTGGGGTGCAGTGAGGGACAGTTCAGGATGGACCGTGAAACAGTGTCTGTTGGTCTGTTCCAGGTTGGCGGGGTGAAGTGAGGAACAGTTCAGGATGGACTGTGAAACAGTGTCTGTTGGTCTGTTCCAGGGTGGCGGGGTGCAGTGAGGGACAGCTCAGGATGAACCGTGAAACAGTGTCTGTTGGTGTGTTCCAGGGTGGCGGGATGCAGTGAGGGACAGTTCAGTATGGACTGTGAAACAGTGTCTGTTGGTGTGTTCTAGGGTGGCGGGGTGCAGTGAGAGACAGTTCAGGATGCACTGTGAAACAGTGTCTGTTGGTGTGTTCCAGGGTGGCGGGGTGCAGTGAGGTACAGTTCAGAATGGACTGTGAAACAGTGTCTGTTGGTGTGTTCCAGGGTGGCGGGGTGCAGTGAGGGACAGTTCAGGATGGACTGTGAAACAGTGTCTGTTGTTGTGTTCCAGGGTGGCGGGGTGCAGTGAGGGACTGTTCAGGATCGACCGTGAATCATTGTCTGTTGGTCTGTTCCAGGGTGGCGGGGTGCAGTGAGGGACAGTTCCGGATGGACTGTGAAACTGTTTCTGTTGGTGTGTTCCAGGGTGGCGTGGTGCAGTGAGGGAAAGTTCAGAATGGACTGTGAAACAGTGTCTGTTGGTCTGTTCCAGGGTGGCGGTGTGCAGTGAGAAACAGTTGAGGATGGACCGTGAAACAGTGTCTGTTGGTGTGTTCCAGGGTGGCGGGGTGCAGTGAAGGACAGTTCAGGATGGGCCGTGAAACAGTGTCTGTTGGTGTGTTACAGGGTGGCCGGGTGCAGTGAGGGACAGTTCAGGATCGACTGTGAAACAGTGTCTGTTGCTGTGTTCCAGGGTGGCGGGGTGCAGTGAGGGACAGTTCAGGATAGACTGTGAATCAGTGTCTGTTGGTGTGTTCCAGGGTGGGGGGTGCAGTGAGGCACAGTTCAGGATGGACTGTGGAGCTGTGTCTGTTGGTGTGTTCCAGGGTGGCGGGGTGCAGTGAGGGAAATTTCAGGATAGACTGTGAATCAGTGTCTGTTGGTGTGTTCCAGGGTGGGGGGTGCAGTGAGGGACAGTTCAGGATTGACTGTGAAACAGTGTCTGTTGGTGTGTTCCAGGGTGGCGGGGTGCAGTGAGGGACAGTTCAGGATGGACTGTGAAACTGTGTCTGCTGGTGTGTTCCTGGGTGGCGGGGGGCAGTGAGGGTCAGTTCAGGATGGACTCTGAAACAGTGTCTATTGGTGTGTTCCAGGGTGGCGGGGTGCAGTGAGGGACAGCTCAGGATGAAACGTGAGTTAGTGTCTGTTGGTGTGTTCCAGGGTGGCGGGGTGCAGTGAGGGACAGTTCAGGATGGACTGTGAAACAGTGTCTGTTGGTGTGTTCCAGGGTGGCGGGGTGCAGTGAGGGCAGTTCAGGATGGACTGTGAAACAGTGTCTGTTGGTGTGTTCCAGGGTGGCGGGGTGAAGTGAGGGACAGTTCAGGATGGACCGTGAAGCAGTGTCTGTTGGTGTGTTCCAGGGTGGCGGGGTGCAGTGAGGGACAGTTCAGGATGGACTGTGAAACAGTGCCTGCTGTTGTGTTCCAGGGTGGCAGGGTGCAGTGAGGGACAGTTCAGGATGGACCGTGAAGCAGTGTCTGTTGGTGTGTTCCAGGGTGGCGGGGTGCAGTGAGGGACAGTTCAGGATGGACTGTGAAACTGTGTCTGTTGGTGTGTTCCAGGGTGGTGGGGTGCAGTGGGGGACAGTTCTGGATGGACTGTGAAATTGTGTCTGTTGGTGTGTTCCAGGGTGGCGGGGTGCAGTGAGGGACAGTTCAGGATGGACTGTGAAACAGTGTCTGTTGGTGTGTTCCACGGTGGCCGGGTGAAGTGAGGGACAGTTCAGGATGGACCGTGAAGCAGTGTCTGTTGGTGTGTTCCAGGGTGGCGGGGTGCAGTGAGGGACAGTTCAGGATGGACTGTGAAACAGTGCCTGTTGTTGTGTTCCAGGGTGGCGGGGTGCAGTGAGGGAAAGTTCAGAATGGACTGTGAAACAGTGTCTGTTGGTCGGTTCCAGGGTGGCGGGGTGCAGTGAGGGACAGTTCAGGATGGACTGTCAAACAATGTCTGTTGGTGTGTTCCAAGGGTGGCGGGGTGCATTGAGGGACAGCTTAGGATGAACCGTGAAACAGTGCCTGTTGATGTGTTCCAGGGTGGCGGGGTGCAGTGAGAATCAGTTCAGGATGGTCTGTGAAACAGTGTCTGTTGGTGTGTTCCAGGGTGGCGGAGTGCAGTGAGAGACAGTTCAGGTTGGACCGTGAAACAGTGTCTGTTGGTGTGTTCCAGGGTGGCGGGGTGAAGTGAGGGACAGTTCAGGATGGACCGTGAAGCAGTGCCTGTTGGTTTGTTCCAGGGGGGCGGGGTGCAGTGAGGGACAGTTCAGGATGGACTGTGAAACAGTGTCTGTTGGTGTGTTCCCGGGTGGCGGGGTGCAGTGAGGGACAGCTCAGGATGAACCGTGAAACAGTGTCTGTTGGCGTGTTCCAGGGTGGCGGGGTGCAGTGATGGACAGTTCAGTATCGACTGTGAAATAGTGTCTGTTGGTGTGTTCCAGGGTGGCAGGGTGCAGTGAGGGACAGTTCAGGATGAACCGTGAAACGGTGTGTGTTGGTGTGTTCCAGGGTGGCGGGGTGCAGTGAGGGACAGTTCAGTATCGACTGTGAAACAGTGTCTGTTGGTGTGTTCCAGGGTGGCAGGGTGCAGTGAGGGACAGTTCAGGATGGACCGTGAAACAGTGTCTGTTGGTGTGTTCCAGGGTGGCGGGGTGCAGTGAGAGTCACTTCAGGATGGACCGTGAAACAGTGCCTGTTGGTGTGTTCCAGGGTGGCGGGGTGCAGTGAGGGACAGTTCAGGATGGACCATGAAACAGTGTCTGTCGGTGTGTTCCAGGGTGGCGGGGTGCAGTGAAGGACAGTTCAGGATGGGCCGTGAAACAGTGTCTGTTGGTGTGTTACAGGGTGGCCGGGTGCAGTGAGGGACAGTTCAGGATCGACTGTGAAACAGTGTCTGTTGCTGTGTTCCAGGGTGGCGGGGTGCAGTGAGGGACAGTTCAGGATAGACTGTGAATCAGTGTCTGTTGGTGTGTTCCAGGGTGGGGGGTGCAGTGAGGCACAGTTCAGGATGGACTGTGGAGCTGTGTCTGTTGGTGTGTTCCAGGGTGGCGGGGTGCAGTGAGGGAAATTTCAGGATAGACTGTGAATCAGTGTCTGTTGGTGTGTTCCAGGGTGGGGGGTGCAGTGAGGGACAGTTCAGGATTGACTGTGAAACAGTGTCTGTTGGTGTGTTCCAGGGTGGCGGGGTGCAGTGAGGGACAGTTCAGGATGGACTGTGAAACTGTGTCTGCTGGTGTGTTCCTGGGTGGCGGGGGGCAGTGAGGGTCAGTTCAGGATGGACTCTGAAACAGTGTCTATTGGTGTGTTCCAGGGTGGCGGGGTGCAGTGAGGGACAGCTCAGGATGAAACGTGAATTAGTGTCTGTTGGTGTGTTCCAGGGTGGCGGGGTGCAGTGAGGGACAGTTCAGGATGGACTGTGAAACAGTGTCTGTTGGTGTGTTCCAGGGTGGCGGGGTGCAGTGAGGGCAGTTCAGGATGGACTGTGAAACAGTGTCTGTTGGTGTGTTCCAGGGTGGCGGGGTGAAGTGAGGGACAGTTCAGGATGGACCGTGAAGCAGTGTCTGTTGGTGTGTTCCAGGGTGGCGGGGTGCAGTGAGGGACAGTTCAGGATGGACTGTGAAACAGTGCCTGCTGTTGTGTTCCAGGGTGGCAGGGTGCAGTGAGGGACAGTTCAGGATGGACCGTGAAGCAGTGTCTGTTGGTGTGTTCCAGGGTGGCGGGGTGCAGTGAGGGACAGTTCAGGATGGACTGTGAAACTGTGTCTGTTGGTGTGTTCCAGGGTGGTGGGGTGCAGTGGGGGACAGTTCTGGATGGACTGTGAAACTGTGTCTGTTGGTGTGTTCCAGGGTGGCGGGGTGCAGTGAGGGACAGTTCAGGATGGACTGTGAAACAGTGTCTGTTGGTGTGTTCCACGGTGGCGGGGTGAAGTGAGGGACAGTTCAGGATGGACCGTGAAGCAGTGTCTGTTGGTGTGTTCCAGGGTGGCGGGGTGCAGTGAGGGACAGTTCAGGATGGACTGTGAAACAGTGCCTGTTGTTGTGTTCCAGGGTGGCGGGGTGCAGTGAGGGAAAGTTCAGAATGGACTGTGAAACAGTGTCTGTTGGTCGGTTCCAGGGTGGCGGGGTGCAGTGAGGGACAGTTCAGGATGGACTGTCAAACAATGTCTGTTGGTGTGTTCCAAGGGTGGCGGGGTGCATTGAGGGACAGCTTAGGATGAACCGTGAAACAGTGCCTGTTGATGTGTTCCAGGGTGGCGGGGTGCAGTGAGAATCAGTTCAGGATGGTCTGTGAAACAGTGTCTGTTGGTGTGTTCCAGGGTGGCGGAGTGCAGTGAGAGACAGTTCAGGTTGGACCGTGAAACAGTGTCTGTTGGTGTGTTCCAGGGTGGCGGGGTGAAGTGAGGGACAGTTCAGGATGGACCGTGAAGCAGTGCCTGTTGGTTTGTTCCAGGGGGGCGGGGTGCAGTGAGGGACAGTTCAGGATGGACTGTGAAACAGTGTCTGTTGGTGTGTTCCCGGGTGGCGGGGTGCAGTGAGGGACAGCTCAGGATGAACCGTGAAACAGTGTCTGTTGGCGTGTTCCAGGGTGGCGGGGTGCAGTGATGGACAGTTCAGTATCGACTGTGAAATAGTGTCTGTTGGTGTGTTCCAGGGTGGCAGGGTGCAGTGAGGGACAGTTCAGGATGAACCGTGAAACGGTGTGTGTTGGTGTGTTCCAGGGTGGCGGGGTGCAGTGAGGGACAGTTCAGTATCGACTGTGAAACAGTGTCTGTTGGTGTGTTCCAGGGTGGCAGGGTGCAGTGAGGGACAGTTCAGGATGGACCGTGAAACAGTGTCTGTTGGTGTGTTCCAGGGTGGCGGGGTGCAGTGAGAGTCACTTCAGGATGGACCGTGAAACAGTGCCTGTTGGTGTGTTCCAGGGTGGCGGGGTGCAGTGAGGGACAGTTCAGGATGGACCATGAAACAGTGTCTGTCGGTGTGTTCCAGGGTGGCGGGGTGCAGTGAGGGACAGTTCAGGATGGACTGTGAAACAGTGCGTCTTGTTGTGTTCCAGGGTGGCGGGGTGCAGTGAGGGACAGTTCAGGATGGACCGTGAAACAGTGTCTGTTGGTCTGCTCCAGGGTGGCGGGGTGCAGTGAGGGACAGTTCCGGATGGACTGTGAAACAGTGCCTGTTGTTGTGTTCCAGGGTGGCAGGGTGAAGTGAGGAACAGTTCAGGATGGACTGTGAAACAGTGTCTGTTGGTCTGTTCCAGGGTGGCATTGTGAAGTGAGGGACAGCTCAGGATGAACCATGAAACAGTATCTGTTGGTGTGTTCCAGGGTGGCGGGATGCAGTGAGGGACAGTTCAGTATGGACTGTGAAACAGTGTCTGTTGGTGTGTTCTAGGGTGGCGGGGTGCAGTGAGAGACAGTTCAGGATGGACTGTGAAACAGTGTCTGTTGGTGTGTTCCAGGGTGGCGGGGTGCAGTGAGGTACAGTTCAGGATGGACTGTGAAACAGTGTCTGTTGGTGTGCTCCAGGGTGGCGGGGTGCTGTGAGGGACAATTCAGGATGGACCGTGAAACAGCGTCGGTTGATGTATTCCAGGGTGGCGGGGTGCAGTGAGGGACAGTTCAGTATCGACTGTGAAATAGTGTCTGTTGGTGTGTTCCAGGGTGGCAGGGTGCAGTGAGGGACAGTTCAGGATGAACCGTGAAACGGTGTGTGTTGGTGTGTTCCAGGGTGGCGGGGTGCAGTGAGGGACAGTTCAGTATCGACTGTGAAACAGTGTCTGTTGGTGTGTTCCAGGGTGGCAGGGTGCAGTGAGGGACAGTTCAGGATGGACCGTGAAACAGTGTCTGTTGGTGTGTTCCAGGGTGGCGGGGTGCAGTGAGAGTCACTTCAGGATGGACCGTGAAACAGTGCCTGTTGGTGTGTTCCAGGGTGGCGGGGTGCAGTGAGGGACAGTTCAGGATGGACCATGAAACAGTGTCTGTCGGTGTGTTCCAGGGTGGCGGGGTGCAGTGAGGGACAGTTCAGGATGGACTGTGAAACAGTGCGTCTTGTTGTGTTCCAGGGTGGCGGGGTGCAGTGAGGGACAGTTCAGGATGGACCGTGAAACAGTGTCTGTTGGTCTGCTCCAGGGAGGCGGGGTGCAGTGAGGGACAGTTCCGGATGGACTGTGAAACAGTGCCTGTTGTTGTGTTCCAGGGTGGCAGGGTGAAGTGAGGAACAGTTCAGGATGGACTGTGAAACAGTGTCTGTTGGTCTGTTCCAGGGTGGCATTGTGAAGTGAGGGACAGCTCAGGATGAACCATGAAACAGTATCTGTTGGTGTGTTCCAGGGTGGCGGGATGCAGTGAGGGACAGTTCAGTATGGACTGTGAAACAGTGTCTGTTGGTGTGTTCTAGGGTGGCGGGGTGCAGTGAGAGACAGTTCAGGATGGACTGTGAAACAGTGTCTGTTGGTGTGTTCCAGGGTGGCGGGGTGCAGTGAGGTACAGTTCAGGATGGACTGTGAAACAGTGTCTGTTGGTGTGCTCCAGGGTGGCGGGGTGCTGTGAGGGACAGTTCAGGATGGACCGTGAAACAGCGTCGGTTGATGTATTCCAGGGTGGCGGGGTGCAGTGAGGGACAGTTCAGGATGGACCGTGAAACAGTGTCTGTTGGTGTGTTACACGGTGGCGTAGTGCAGTGAGGCACAGTTCAGGATGGACTGTGGAGCAGTGTCTCTTGGTGTGTTCCAGGGTGGCGGGGTGCAGTGAGGGACAGTTCAGGATGGGCTGTGAAACTGTGTCTGTTGCTGTGTTCCAGGGTGTCGGTGTGCAGTGAGGGACAGTTCAGGATGGACTGTGAAACAGTGTCTGTTGGTGTGTTCCAGGGTGGCAGTGTGAAGTGAGGGACAGTTCAGGATGGACTGTGAAACAGTGTCTGTTGGTGTGTTACAGGGTGGCCGGGTGCAGTGAGGGACAGTTCAGGATGGACTGTGAAACAGTGTCTGTTGGTGTGTTCCAGGGTGGCGGAGTGCACTGAGGCACAGTTCAGGATGGACTGTGGAGCTGTGTTTGTTGGTGTGTTCCAGGGTGGCGGGGTGCAGTGAGGGACAGTTCAGGATAGACTGTGAATCAGTGTCTGTTGGTGTGTTCCAGGGTGGGGGGTGCAGTGAGGGACAGTTCAGGATGGACTGTGAAACAGTGTCTGTTGGTGTGTTCCAGGGTGGCGGGGTGCAGTGAGGGACAGTTCAGGATGGACTGTGAAACAGTGTCTGTTGGTGTGTTCCAGGGTGGCGGGGTGCAGTGAGGGACAGTTCAGGATGGACTCTGAAACAGTGTCTGTTGGTGTGTTACAGGGTGGCGGGGTGCAGTGAGGGACAGTTCAGGATGGACTGTGAAACAGTGTCTGTTGGTGTGTTCCAGGGTGGCGGGGTGCAGTGAGGGACAGTTCAGGATGGACTCTGAAACAGTGTCTGTTGGTGTGTTCCAGGGTGGCGGGGTGCAGTGAGGGACAGTTCAGGATGGACTGTGAAACAGTGTCTGTTGGTGTGTTCCAGGGTGGCGGTGTGCAGTGAGGGTCAGTTCAGGATGGACTCTGAAACAGTGTCTGTTGGTGTGTTACAGGGTGGCGGGGTGCAGTGAGGGACAGTTCAGGATGGACTGTGAAACAGTGTCTGTTGGTGTGTTCCACGGTGGCGGGGTGCAGTGAGGGACAGTTCAGGATGAACCATGAAACAATGTCTGTTGGTGTGTTCCAGGGTGGCGTGGTGCAGTGAGGGACAGCTCAGGATGAAACGTGAAACAGTGTCTGTTGGTGTGTTCCAGGGTGGAGGGGTGCAGTTAGGGACAGTTCAGGATGGACTGTGAAACTGTGTCTGTTGGTGTGTTCCAGGGTGGTGGGGTGCAGTGGGGGACCGTTCAGGATGGACTGTGAAACTGTGTCTGTTGGTGTGTTCCAGGGTGGCGGGGTGCAGTGAGGGACAGTTCAGGATGGACTGTGAAACAGTGTCTGTTGGTGTGTTCCAGGGTGGCGGGGTGAAGTGAGGGACAGTTCAGGATGGACCGTGAAGCAGTGTCTGTTGGTGTGTTCCAGGGTGGCGGGGTGCAGTGAGGGACAGTTCAGGATGGACTGTGAAACAGTGCGTATTGTTGTGTTCCAGGGTGGCGGGGTGCAGTGAGGGACAGTTCAGGATGGACCGTGAAACAGTGTCTGTTGGTCTGTTCCAGGTTGGCGGGGTGCAGTGAGGGACAGTTCAGGATGGACTGTGAAACAGTGCCTGTTGTTGTGTTCCAGGGTGGCAGGGTGAAGTGAGGAACAGTTCAGGATGGACTGTGAAACAGTGTCTGTTGGTCTGTTCCAGGGTGGCGGTGTGAAGTACGGGACAGCTCAGGATGAACCATGAAACAGTGTCTGTTGGTGTGTTCCAGGGTGGCGGGGTGCAGTGAGGGACAGTTCAGGATGGACTGTGAAGCAGTGTTTGTTGGTGTGTCCCAGGGTGGCGGGGTGCAGTGAGGTACAGTTCAGAATGGACTGTGAAACAGTGTCTGTTGGTGTGCTCCAGGGTGGCGGGGAGCAGTGAGGGACAGTTCAGGATGGACTGTGAAACAGTGTCTGTTGGTGTGTTCCAGGGTGGCGGGGTGCAGTGAGGGACAGTTCAGGATGGACTGTGAAACTGTGTCTGTTGCTGTGTTCCAGGGTGTCGGTGTGCAGTGAGGGACAGTTCAGGATGGACTGTGAAACAGCATCTGTTGGTGTGTTCTAAGGTGGCGGGGTTCAGTGAGGGACAGTTCAGGATGGACTGTGAAACAGTGTCTGTTGGTGTGCTCCAGGGTGGCGGGGTGCAGTGAGAGACAGTTCAGGATGGACCGGGGAACAGCGTCTGTTGATGTGTTCCAGGGTGGCGGGGTGCAGTGAGGGACAGTTCAGCATGGACCGTGAAACAGTGTCTGTTGGTGTGTTCCAGGGTGGTGGGGTGCAGTGAGGGACAGTTCAGGATGGACCGTGAAACAGTGTCTGTTGGTCTGTTCCAGGTTGGCGGGGTGAAGTGAGGAACAGTTCAGGATGGACTGTGAAACAGTGTCTGTTGGTCTGTTCCAGGGTGGCGGGGTGCAGTGAGGGACAGCTCAGGATGAACCGTGAAACAGTGTCTGTTGGTGTGTTCCAGGGTGGCGGGATGCAGTGAGGGACAGTTCAGTATGGACTGTGAAACAGTGTCTGTTGGTGTGTTCCAGGGTGGCGGGGTGCAGTGAGGGACAGTTCAGGATGGACTGTGAAACAGTGCGTCTTGTTGTGTTCCAGGGTGGCGGGGTGCAGTGAGGGACAGTTCAGGATGGACCGTGAAACAGTGTCTGTTGGTCTGCTCCAGGGTGGCGGGGTGCAGTGAGGGACAGTTCCGGATGGACTGTGAAACAGTGCCTGTTGTTGTGTTCCAGGGTGGCAGGGTGAAGTGAGGAACAGTTCAGGATGGACTGTGAAACAGTGTCTGTTGGTCTGTTCCAGGGTGGCATTGTGAAGTGAGGGACAGCTCAGGATGAACCATGAAACAGTATCTGTTGGTGTGTTCCAGGGTGGCGGGATGCAGTGAGGGACAGTTCAGTATGGACTGTGAAACAGTGTCTGTTGGTGTGTTCTAGGGTGGCGGGGTGCAGTGAGAGACAGTTCAGGATGGACTGTGAAACAGTGTCTGTTGGTGTGTTCCAGGGTGGCGGGGTGCAGTGAGGTACAGTTCAGGATGGACTGTGAAACAGTGTCTGTTGGTGTGCTCCAGGGTGGCGGGGTGCTGTGAGGGACAGTTCAGGATGGACCGTGAAACAGCGTCGGTTGATGTATTCCAGGGTGGCGGGGTGCAGTGAGGGACAGTTCAGGATGGACCGTGAAACAGTGTCTGTTGGTGTGTTACACGGTGGCGTAGTGCAGTGAGGCACAGTTCAGGATGGACTGTGGAGCAGTGTCTCTTGGTGTGTTCCAGGGTGGCGGGGTGCAGTGAGGGACAGTTCAGGATGGGCTGTGAAACTGTGTCTGTTGCTGTGTTCCAGGGTGTCGGTGTGCAGTGAGGGACAGTTCAGGATGGACTGTGAAACAGTGTCTGTTGGTGTGTTCCAGGGTGGCAGTGTGAAGTGAGGGACAGTTCAGGATGGACTGTGAAACAGTGTCTGTTGGTGTGTTACAGGGTGGCCGGGTGCAGTGAGGGACAGTTCAGGATGGACTGTGAAACAGTGTCTGTTGGTGTGTTCCAGGGTGGCGGAGTGCACTGAGGCACAGTTCAGGATGGACTGTGGAGCTGTGTTTGTTGGTGTGTTCCAGGGTGGCGGGGTGCAGTGAGGGACAGTTCAGGATAGACTGTGAATCAGTGTCTGTTGGTGTGTTCCAGGGTGGGGGGTGCAGTGAGGGACAGTTCAGGATGGACTGTGAAACAGTGTCTGTTGGTGTGTTCCAGGGTGGCGGGGTGCAGTGAGGGACAGTTCAGGATGGACTGTGAAACAGTGTCTGTTGGTGTGTTCCAGGGTGGCGGGGTGCAGTGAGGGACAGTTCAGGATGGACTCTGAAACAGTGTCTGTTGGTGTGTTACAGGGTGGCGGGGTGCAGTGAGGGACAGTTCAGGATGGACTGTGAAACAGTGTCTGTTGGTGTGTTCCAGGGTGGCGGGGTGCAGTGAGGGTCAGTTCAGGATGGACTCTGAAACAGTGTCTGTTGGTGTGTTCCAGGGTGGCGGGGTGCAGTGAGGGACAGTTCAGGATGGACTGTGAAACAGTGTCTGTTGGTGTGTTCCAGGGTGGCGGTGTGCAGTGAGGGTCAGTTCAGGATGGACTCTGAAACAGTGTCTGTTGGTGTGTTACAGGGTGGCGGGGTGCAGTGAGGGACAGTTCAGGATGGACTGTGAAACAGTGTCTGTTGGTGTGTTCCACGGTGGCGGGGTGCAGTGAGGGACAGTTCAGGATGGACTGTGAAACAGTGTCTGTTGGTGTGTTCCAGGGTGGCGGGGTGCAGTGAGGGACAGTTCAGGATGGACTGTGAAACAATGTCTGTTGGTGTGTTCCAGGGTGGAGGGGTGCAGTTAGGGACAGTTCAGGATGGACTGTGAAACTGTGTCTGTTGGTGTGTTCCAGGGTGGTGGGGTGCAGTGGGGGACCGTTCAGGATGGACTGTGAAACTGTGTCTGTTGGTGTGTTCCAGGGTGGCGGGGTGCAGTGAGGGACAGTTCAGGATGGACTGTGAAACAGTGTCTGTTGGTGTGTTCCAGGGTGGCGGGGTGAAGTGAGGGACAGTTCAGGATGGACCGTGAAGCAGTGTCTGTTGGTGTGTTCCAGGGTGGCGGGGTTTCAGTGAGGGACAGTTCAGGATGGACTGTGAAACAGTGCGTATTGTTGTGTTCCAGGGTGGCGGGGTGCAGTGAGGGACAGTTCAGGATGGACCGTGAAACAGTGTCTGTTGGTCTGTTCCAGGTTGGCGGGGTGCAGTGAGGGACAGTTCAGGATGGACTGTGAAACAGTGCCTGTTGTTGTGTTCCAGGGTGGCAGGGTGAAGTGAGGAACAGTTCAGGATGGACTGTGAAACAGTGTCTGTTGGTCTGTTCCAGGGTGGCGGTGTGAAGTACGGGACAGCTCAGGATGAACCATGAAACAGTGTCTGTTGGTGTGTTCCAGGGTGGCGGGGTGCAGTGAGGGACAGTTCAGGATGGACTGTGAAGCAGTGTTTGTTGGTGTGTCCCAGGGTGGCGGGGTGCAGTGAGGTACAGTTCAGAATGGACTGTGAAACAGTGTCTGTTGGTGTGCTCCAGGGTGGCGGGGAGCAGTGAGGGACAGTTCAGGATGGACTGTGAAACAGTGTCTGTTGGTGTGTTCCAGGGTGGCGGGGTGCAGTGAGGGACAGTTCAGGATGGACTGTGAAACTGTGTCTGTTGCTGTGTTCCAGGGTGTCGGTGTGCAGTGAGGGACAGTTCAGGATGGACTGTGAAACAGCATCTGTTGGTGTGTTCCAGGGTGGCGGGGTTCAGTGAGGGACAGTTCAGGATGGACTGTGAAACAGTGTCTGTTGGTGTGCTCCAGGGTGGCGGGGTGCAGTGAGAGACAGTTCAGGATGGACCGGGGAACAGCGTCTGTTGATGTGTTCCAGGGTGGAGGGGTGCAGTGAGGGACAGTTCAGCATGGACCGTGAAACAGTGTCTGTTGGTGTGTTCCAGGGTGGTGGGGTGCAGTGAGGGACAGTTCAGGATGGACCATGAAACAGTGTCTGTTGGTCTGTTCCAGGTTGGCGGGGTGAAGTGAGGAACAGTTCAGGATGGACTGTGAAACAGTGTCTGTTGGTCTGTTCCAGGGTGGCGGGGTGCAGTGAGGGACAGCTCAGGATGAACCGTGAAACAGTGTCTGTTGGTGTGTTCCAGGGTGGCGGGATGCAGTGAGGGACAGTTCAGTATGGACTGTGAAACAGTGTCTGTTGGTGTGTTCTAGGGTGGCGGGGTGCAGTGAGAGACAGTTCAGGATGCACTGTGAAACAGTGTCTGTTGGTGTGTTCCAGGGTGGCGGGGTGCAGTGAGGTACAGTTCAGAATGGACTGTGAAACAGTGTCTGTTGGTGTGTTCCAGGGTGGCGGGGTGCAGTGAGGGACAGTTCAGGATGGACTGTGAAACAGTGTCTGTTGTTGTGTTCCAGGGTGGCGGGGTGCAGTGAGGGACTGTTCAGGATCGACCGTGAATCATTGTCTGTTGGTCTGTTCCAGGGTGGCGGGGTGCAGTGAGGGACAGTTCCGGATGGACTGTGAAACTGTTTCTGTTGGTGTGTTCCAGGGTGGCGTGGTGCAGTGAGGGAAAGTTCAGAATGGACTGTGAAACAGTGTCTGTTGGTCTGTTCCAGGGTGGCGGGGTGCAGTGAGAAACAGTTGAGGATGGACCGTGAAACAGTGTCTGTTGGTGTGTTCCAGGGTGGCGGGGTGCAGTGAAGGACAGTTCAGGATGGGCCGTGAAACAGTGTCTGTTGGTGTGTTACAGGGTGGCCGGGTGCAGTGAGGGACAGTTCAGGATCGACTGTGAAACAGTGTCTGTTGCTGTGTTCCAGGGTGGCGGGGTGCAGTGAGGGACAGTTCAGGATAGACTGTGAATCAGTGTCTGTTGGTGTGTTCCAGGGTGGGGGGTGCAGTGAGGCACAGTTCAGGATGGACTGTGGAGCTGTGTCTGTTGGTGTGTTCCAGGGTGGCGGGGTGCAGTGAGGGAAATTTCAGGATAGACTGTGAATCAGTGTCTGTTGGTGTGTTCCAGGGTGGGGGGTGCAGTGAGGGACAGTTCAGGATTGACTGTGAAACAGTGTCTGTTGGTGTGTTCCAGGGTGGCGGGGTGCAGTGAGGGACAGTTCAGGATGGACTGTGAAACTGTGTCTGCTGGTGTGTTCCTGGGTGGCGGGGGGCAGTGAGGGTCAGTTCAGGATGGACTCTGAAACAGTGTCTATTGGTGTGTTCCAGGGTGGCGGGGTGCAGTGAGGGACAGCTCAGGATGAAACGTGAATTAGTGTCTGTTGGTGTGTTCCAGGGTGGCGGGGTGCAGTGAGGGACAGTTCAGGATGGACTGTGAAACAGTGTCTGTTGGTGTGTTCCAGGGTGGCGGGGTGCAGTGAGGGCAGTTCAGGATGGACTGTGAAACAGTGTCTGTTGGTGTGTTCCAGGGTGGCGGGGTGAAGTGAGGGACAGTTCAGGATGGACCGTGAAGCAGTGTCTGTTGGTGTGTTCCAGGGTGGCGGGGTGCAGTGAGGGACAGTTCAGGATGGACTGTGAAACAGTGCCTGCTGTTGTGTTCCAGGGTGGCAGGGTGCAGTGAGGGACAGTTCAGGATGGACCGTGAAACAGTGTCTGTTGGTCTGTTCCAGGGTAGCGGGGTGCAGTGAGGGACAGTTCAGGATGGACTGTGAATCAGTGTCTGTTGGTGTGTTCCAGGGTGGCGGGGTGCAGTGAGGGACAGTTCAGGATGGACCGTGAAACAGTGTCTGTTGGTCTGATCCAGGGTGGCAGGGTGAAGTGAGGAACAGTTCAGGATGGACTGTGAAACAGTGTCTGTTGGTCTGTTCCAGGGTGGCAGGGTGAAGTGAGGGACAGTTCAGTATGGACTGTGAAACAGTGTCTGTTGGTGTGTTCCAGGGTGGCGGGATGCAGTGAGGGACAGTTCAGTATGGACTGTGAAACAGTGTCTGTTGGTGTGTTCCAGGGTGGCGGGGTGCAGTGAGGGACAGTTCAGAATGGACTGTGAAACAGTGTCTGTTGGTGTGTTCCAGGGTGGCGGGGTGCAGTGAGGGACAGTTCAGGATCGACCGTGAATCAGTGTCTGTTGGTCTGTTCCAGGGTGGCGGGGTGCAGTGAGGGACAGTTCCGGATGGACTGTGAAAGTGTGTCTGTTGTTGTGTTCCAGGGTGGCGGGGTGCAGTGAGGGAAAGTTCAGAATGGACTGTGAAACAGTGTCTGTTGGTCTGTTCCAGGGTGGCGGGGTGCAGTGAGGGACAGTTCAGGATGGACTGTCAAACAATGTCTGTTGGTGTGTTCCAGGGTGGCGGGATGCAGTGAGGGACAGCTCAGGATGAACCGTGAAACAGTGCCTGTTGATGTGTTCCAGGGTGGCGGGGTGCAGTGAGATTCACTTCAGGATGGTCTGTGAAACAGTGTCTGTTGGTGTGTTCCAGGGTGGCGGAGTGCAGTGAGAGACAGTTCAGGTTGGACCGTCAAGCAGTGTCTGTTGTTGTGTTCCAGGGTGGCGGGTTGCAGTGAGGGACAGTTCAGGATGGACTGTGAAACAGTGTCTGTTGGTGTGTTCCAGGGTGGCGGTGTGCAGTGAGGGACAGTTCAGAATGGACTATTTTATGCAGTGTCTGTTGGTGTGTTCCAGGGTGGCGGGGTGCAGTGAGGGACAGTTCAGGATGGACTGTGAAACTGTGTCTGTTGGTGTGTTCCAGGGTGGCGGGGTGCAGTGAGGGAAAGTTCAGGATGGACTGTGAAACAGTGTCTGTTGGTGTGTTGCAGGGTGGCGGGGTGCAGTGAGGGACAGTTCAGAATGGACTGTGAAACAGTGTCTGTTGGTGTGTTCCAGGGTGGCGGGGTGCAGTGAGGGACAGCTCAGGATGAACCGTGAAACAGTGTCTGTTGGCGTGTTCCAGGGTGGCGGGGTGCAGTGAGGGACAGTTCAGTATCGACTGTGAAACAGTGTCTGTTGGTGTGTTCCAGGGTGGCGGGGTGCAGTGAGGGACAGTTCAGGTTGGACCGTGAAACAGCATCTGTTGGTGTGTTCCAGGGTGGCGGGGTGCAGTGAGGGACAGTTCAGGATGTACCGTGAAACAGTGTCTGTTGGTCTGTTCCAGGGTGGCGGGGTGAAGTGAGGAACAGTTCAGGATGGACTGTGAAACAGTGTCTGTTGGTCTGTTCCAGGGTGGCGGGGTGCAGTGAGGGACAGCTCAGGATGAACCGTGAAACAGTGTCTGTTGGTGTGTTCCAGGGTGGCGGGATGCAGTGAGGGACAGTTCAGTATGGACTGTGAAACAGTGTCTGTTGGTGTGTTCTAGGGTGGCGGGGTGCAGTGAGAGACAGTTCAGGATGGACTGTGAAACAGTGTCTGTTGGTGTGTTCCAGGGTGGCGGGGTGCAGTGAGGGACAGTTCAGGATGGACTGTGAAACGGTGTCTGTTGGTGTGTTCCAGGGTGGCGGGGTGCAGTGAGAGACAGTTCAGGATGGACTGTGAAACAGTGTCTGTTGGTGTGTTCCAGGGTGGCGGGGTGCAGTGAGGTACAGTTCAGGATGGACTGTGAAACAGTGTCTGTTGTTGTGTTCCAGGGTGGCGGGGTGCAGTGAGGGACAGTTCAGGATCGACCGTGAATCATTGTCTGTTGGTCTGTTCCAGGGTGGCGGGGTGCAGTGAGGGACAGTTCCGGATGGACTGTGAAACTGTGTCTGTTGGTGTGTTCCAGGGTGGCGGGGTGCAGTGAGGGAAAGTTCAGAATGGACTGTGAAACAGTGTCTGTTGGTGTGTTCCAGGGTGGCGGGGTGCAGTGAGAGACAGTTCAGGATGGGCCGTGAAACAGTGTCTGTTGGTGTGTTACAGGGTGGCCGGGTGCAGTGAGGTACAGTTCAGGATGGACTGTGGAGCTGTGTCTGTTGGTGTGTTCCAGGGTGGCGGGGTGCAGTGAGGGACAGTTCAGGATAGACTGTGAATCAGTGTCTGTTGGTGTGTTCCAAGGTGGGGGGTGCAGTGAGGGACAGTTCAGGATTGACTGTGAAACTGTGTCTGTTGGTGTGTTCCAGGGTGGCGGGGTGCAGTGAGGGACAGTTCAGGATGGACTGTGAAACAGTGTCTGTTGGTGTGTTCCAGGGTGGCGGGGTGCAGTGAGGGACAGTTCAGGATGGACTGTGAAACAGTGCCTGTTGTTGTGTTCCAGGGTGGCGGGGTGCAGTGAGGGAAAGTTCAGAATGGACTGTGAAACTGTGTCTGTTGGTGTGTTCCAGGGTGGCGGGGTGCAGTGAGGGACAGTTCAGGATGGACTGTGAAACAGTGTCTGTTGGTGTGTTCCAGGGTGGCGGGGTGCAGTGAGGGACAGTTCAGGATGGACTGTGAAACAGTGCCTGTTGTTGTGTTCCAGGGTGGCGGGGTGCAGTGAGGGAAAGTTCAGGATGGACTGTGAAACTGTGTCTGTTGGTGTGTTCCAGGGTGGCGGGGTGCAGTGGGGGACAGTTCAGGATGGACTGTGAAACTGTGTCTGTTGGTGTGTTCCAGGGTGGCGGGGTGCAGTGAGGGACAGTTCAGGATGGACTGTGAAACAGTGTCTGTTGGTGTGTTCCAGGGTGGCGGGGTGCAGTGAGGGACAGTTCAGGATGGACTGTGAAACAGTGCCTGTTGTTGTGTTCCAGGGTGGCGGGGTGCAGTGAGGGAAAGTTCAGAATGGACTGTGAAACAGTGTCTGTTGGTCGGTTCCAGGGTGGCGGGGTGCAGTGAGGGACAGTTCAGGATGGACTGTCAAACAAAGTCTGTTGGTGTGTTCCAGGGTGGCGGGGTGCATTGAGGGACAGCTCAGGATGAACCGTGAAACAGTGCCTGTTGATGTGTTCCAGGGTGGCGGGGTGCAGTGAGAGACAGTTCAGGTTGGACCGTGAAACAGTGTCTGTTGGTGTGTTCCAGGGTGGCGGGGTGAAGTGAGGGACAGTTCAGGATGGACCGTGAAGCAGTGTCTGTTGGTGTGTTCCAGGGTGGGGCGTTGCAGTGAGGGACAGTTCAGGATGGACTGTGAAACTGTGTCTGCTGGTGTGTTCCAGGGTGGCGGGGTGCAGTGAGGGTCAGTTCAGGATGGACTCTGAAACATTGTCTGTTGGTGTGTTACAGGGTGGCGGGGTGCAGTGAGGGACAGTTCAGGATGGACTGTGAAACAGTGTCTGTTGGTGTGTTCCAGGGTGGCGGTGTGCAGTGAGGGACAGTTCAGGATGGACTGTGAAACAGTGTCTGTTGGTGTGTTCCAGGGTGGCGGGGTGCAGTGAGGGACAGTTCAGGATGAACCGTGAAACAATGTCTGTTGGTGTGTTCCAGTGTGGCGGGGTGCAGTGAGGGACAGCTCAGGATGAAACGTGAAACAGTGTCTGTTGGTGTGTTCCAGGGTGGCGGGGTGCAGTGAGGGACAGTTCAGGATGGACTGTGAAACTGTGTCTGTTGGTATGTTCCAGGGTGGCGGGGTGCAGTGAGGGACAGTTCAGGATGGACTGTGAAACAGTGTCTGTTGGTGTGTTCCAGGGTGGCGGGGTGCAGTGAGGGAGAGTTCAGGATGGACAGTGAAACAGTGTCTGTTGGTGTGTTCCAGGGTGGCGGGGTGAAGTGAGGGACAGTTCAGGATGGACCGTGAAGCAGTGTCTGTTGGTGTGTTCCAGGGTGGCGGGGTGCAGTGAGAGACAGTTCAGGATGGACTGTGAAAAAGTGTCTGTTGGTGTGTTCCAGGGTGGTGGGGTGCAGTGAGGGACAGTTCAGGATGGACTGTGAAACAGTGTCTGTTGTTGTGTTCCAGGGTGGCGGTGTGCAGTGAGGGACAGTTCAGGATCGACCGTGAATCATTGTCTGTTGGTCTGTTCCAGGGTGGCGGGGTGCAGTGAGGGACAGTTCAGGATGGACTGTGAAAAAGTGTCTGTTGGTGTGTTCCAGGGTGGTGGGGTGCAGTGAGGGACAGTTCCGGATGGACTGTGAAACTGTGTTTGTTGGTGTGTTCCAGGGTGGCGGGGTGCAGTGAGAGACAGTTCAGGATGGGCCGTGAAACAGTGTCTGTTGGTGTGTTACAGGGTGGCCGGGTGCAATGAGGCACAGTTCAGGATGGACTGTGGAGCTGTGTCTGTTGGTGTGTTCCAGGGTGGCGGGGTGCAGTGAGGGACAGTTCAGGATAGACTGTGAATCAGTGTCTGTTGGTGTGTTCCAGGGTGGGGGGTGCAGTGAGGGACAGTTCAGGATTGACTGTGAAACAGTGTCTGTTGGTGTGTTCCAGGGTGGCGGGGTGCAGTGAGAGACAGTTCAGGATAGACTGTGAAAATGTGTCTGCTGGTGTGTTCCAGGGTGGCGGTGTGCAGTGAGGGACAGCTCAGGATGAAACGTGAAACGGTGTCCGTTGGTGTGTTCCAGGGTGGCGGGGTGCAGTGAGGGACAGTTCAGGATGGACTGTGAAACTCTGTCTGTTGGTGTGTTCCAGGGTGGTGGGGTGCAGTGGGGGACAGTTCAGGATGGACTGTGAAACTGTGTCTGTTGGTGTGTTCCAGGGTGGCGGGGTGCAGTGAGGGACAGTTCAGGATGGACTGTGAAACTGTGTCTGTTGGTGTGTTCCAGGGTGGTGGGGTGCAGTGGGGGACAGTTCAGGATGGACTGTGAAACTGTGTCTGTTGGTGTGTTCCAGGGTGGCGGGGTGAAGTGAGGGACAGTTCAGGATGGACCGTGAAGCACTGTCTGTTGGTGTGTTCCAGGGTGGCGGGGTGCAGTGAGGGATAGTTCAGGATGGACTGTGAAACAGTGTCTGTTGGTCGGTTCCAGGATGGCGGGGTGCAGTGAGGGACAGTTCAGGATGGACTGTCAAACAAAGTCTGTTGGTGTGTTCCAGGGTGGCGGGGTGCAGTGAGGGACAGCTCAGGATGAACCGTGAAACAGTGCCTGTTGATGTGTTCCAGGGTGGCGGGGTGCAGTGAGAGACAGTTCAGGTTGGACCGTGAAACAGTGTCTGTTGGTGTGTTCCAGGGTGGCGGGGTGAAGTGAGGGACAGTTCAGGATGGACCGTGAAGCAGTGTCTGTTGGTGTGTTCCAGGGTGGCGCGTTGCAGTGAGGGACAGTTCAGGATGGACTGTGAAACAGTGTCTGTTGGTGTGTTCCAGGGTGGCGGGGTGCAGTGAGGGACAGTTCAGTATGGACTGTGAAACAGTGTCTGTTGGTGTGTTCTATTGTGGCGGGGTGCAGTGAGAGACAGTTCAGGATGGACTGTGAAACAGTGTCTGTTGGTGTGTTCCAGGGTGGCGGGGTGCAGTGAGGGACAGTTCAGGATGGACTGTGAAACGGTGTCTGTTGGTGTGTTCCAGGGTGGCGGGGTGCAGTGAGAGACAGTTCAGGATGGACTGTGAAACAGTGTCTGTTGGTGTGTTCCAGGGTGGCGGGGTGCAGTGAGGTACAGTTCAGGATGGACTGTGAAACAGTGTCTGTTGTTGTGTTCCAGGGTGGCGGGGTGCAGTGAGGGACAGTTCAGGATCGACCGTGAATCATTGTCTGTTGGTCTGTTCCAGGGTGGCGGGGTGCAGTGAGGGACAGTTCCGGATGGACTGTGAAACTGTGTCTGTTGGTGTGTTCCAGGGTGGCGGGGTGCAGTGAGGGAAAGTTCAGAATGGACTGTGAAACAGTGTCTGTTGGTGTGTTCCAGGGTGGCGGGGTGCAGTGAGAGACAGTTCAGGATGGGCCGTGAAACAGTGTCTGTTGGTGTGTTACAGGGTGACCGGGTGCAGTGAGGTACAGTTCAGGATGGACTGTGGAGCTGTGTCTGTTGGTGTGTTCCAGGGTGGCGGGGTGCAGTGAGGGACAGTTCAGGATAGACTGTGAATCAGTGTCTGTTGGTGTGTTCCAAGGTGGGGGGTGCAGTGAGGGACAGTTCAGGATTGACTGTGAAACAGTGTCTGTTGGTGTGTTCCAGGGTGGCGGGGTGCAGTGAGAGACAGTTCAGGATAGACTGTGAAAATGTGTCTGCTGGTGTGTTCCAGGGTGGCGGTGTGCAGTGAGGGACAGCTCAGGATGAAACGTGAAACGGTGTCCGTTGGTGTGTTCCAGGGTGGCGGGGTGCAGTGAGGGACAGTTCAGGATGGACTGTGAAACTGTGTCTGTTGGTGTGTTCCAGGGTGGTGGGGTGCAGTGGGGGACAGTTCAGGATGGACTGTGAAACTGTGTCTGTTGGTGTGTTCCAGGGTGGCGGGGTGCAGTGAGGGACAGTTCAGGATGGACTGTGAAACAGTGTCTGTTGGTGTGTTCCACGGTGGCGGGGTGAAGTGAGGGACAGTTCAGGATGGACCGTGAAGCACTGTCTGTTGGTGTGTTCCAGGGTGGCGGGGTGCAGTGAGGGACAGTTCAGGATGGACTGTGAAACAGTGCCTGTTGTTGTGTTCCAGGGTGGCGGGGTGCAGTGAGGGAAAGTTCAGAATGGACTGTGAAACAGTGTCTGTTGGTCGGTTCCAGGGTGGCGGGGTGCAGTGAGGGACAGTTCAGGATGGACTGTCAAACAAAGTCTGTTGGTGTGTTCCAGGGTGGCGGGGTGCATTGAGGGACAGCTCAGGATGAACCGTGAAACAGTGCCTGTTGATGTGTTCCAGGGTGGCGGGGTGCAGTGAGAGACAGTTCAGGTTGGACCGTGAAACAGTGTCTGTTGGTGTGTTCCAGGGTGGCGGGGTGAAGTGAGGGACAGTTCAGGATGGACCGTGAAGCAGTGTCTGTTGGTGTGTTCCAGGGTGGGGCGTTGCAGTGAGGGACAGTTCAGGATGGACTGTGAAACTGTGTCTGCTGGTGTGTTCCAGGGTGGCGGGGTGCAGTGAGGGTCAGTTCAGGATGGACTCTGAAACAGTGTCTGTTGGTGTGTTACAGGGTGGCGGGGTGCAGTGAGGGACAGTTCAGGATGGACTGTGAAACAGTGTCTGTTGGTGTGTTCCAGGGTGGCGGTGTGCAGTGAGGGACAGTTCAGGATGAACCGTGAAACAGTGTCTATTGGTGTGTTCCAGGGTGGAGGGGTGCAGTGAGGAACAGTTCAGGATGGACTGTGAAACTGTGTCTGTTGGTATGTTCCAGGGTGGCGGGGTGCAGTGAGGGACAGTTCAGGATGGACTGTGAAACAGTGTCTGTTGGTGTGTTCCAGGGTGGCGGGGTGCAGTGAGGGACAGCTCAGGATGAAACGTGAAACAGTGTCTATTGGTGTGTTCCAGGGTGGAGGGGTGCAGTGAGGGACAGTTCAGGATGGACTGTGAAACTGTGTCTGTTGGTATGTTCCAGGGTGGCGGGGTGCAGTGAGGGACAGTTCAGGATGGACTGTGAAACAGTGTCTGTTGGTGTGTTCCAGGGTGGCGGGGTGCAGTGAGGGACAGTTCAGGATGGACAGTGAAACAGTGTCTGTTGGTGTGTTCCAGGGTGGCGGGGTGAAGTGAGGGACAGTTCAGGATGGACCGTGAAGCAGTGTCTGTTGGTGTGTTCCAGGGTGGCGGGGTGCAGTGAGAGACAGTTCAGGATGGACTGTGAAAAAGTGTCTGTTGGTGTGTTCCAGGGTGGTGGGGTGCAGTGAGGGACAGTTCAGGATGGACTGTGAAACAGTGTCTGTTGTTGTGTTCCAGGGTGGCGGGGTGCAGTGAGGGACAGTTCAGGATCGACCGTGAATCATTGTCTGTTGGTCTGTTCCAGGGTGGCGGGGTGCAGTGAGGGACAGTTCAGGATGGACTGTGAAAAAGTGTCTGTTGGTGTGTTCCAGGGTGGTGGGGTGCAGTGAGGGACAGTTCCGGATGGACTGTGAAACTGTGTTTGTTGGTGTGTTCCAGGGTGGCGGGGTGCAGTGAGAGACAGTTCAGGATGGGCCGTGAAACAGTGTCTGTTGGTGTGTTACAGGGTGGCCGGGTGCAGTGAGGCACAGTTCAGGATGGACTGTGGAGCTGTGTCTGTTGGTGTGTTCCAGGGTGGCGGGGTGCAGTGAGGGACAGTTCAGGATAGACTGTGAATCAGTGTCTGTTGGTGTGTTCCAGGGTGGGGGGTGCAGTGAGGGACAGTTCAGGATTGACTGTGAAACAGTGTCTGTTGGTGTGTTCCAGGGTGGCGGGGTGCAGTGAGAGACAGTTCAGGATAGACTGTGAAAATGTGTCTGCTGGTGTGTTCCAGGGTGGCGGTGTGCAGTGAGGGACAGCTCAGGATGAAACGTGAAACGGTGTCCGTTGGTGTGTTCCAGGGTGGCGGGGTGCAGTGAGGGACAGTTCAGGATGGACTGTGAAACTGTGTCTGTTGGTGTGTTCCAGGGTGGCGGGGTGCAGTGAGGGACAGTTCAGGATGGACTGTGAAACTGTGTCTGTTGGTGTGTTCCAGGGTGGTGGGGTGCAGTGGGGGACAGTTCAGGATGGACTGTGAAACTGTGTCTGTTGGTGTGTTCCAGGGTGGCGGGGTGAAGTGAGGGACAGTTCAGGATGGACCGTGAAGCACTGTCTGTTGGTGTGTTCCAGGGTGGCGGGGTGCAGTGAGGGAAAGTTCAGAATGGACTGTGAAACAGTGTCTGTTGGTCGGTTCCAGGATGGCGGGGTGCAGTGAGGGACAGTTCAGGATGGACTGTCAAACAAAGTCTGTTGGTGTGTTCCAGGGTGGCGGGGTGCAGTGAGGGACAGCTCAGGATGAACCGTGAAACAGTGCCTGTTGATGTGTTCCAGGGTGGCGGGGTGCAGTGAGAGACAGTTCAGGTTGGACCGTGAAACAGTGTCTGTTGGTGTGTTCCAGGGTGGCGGGGTGAAGTGAGGGACAGTTCAGGATGGACCGTGAAGCAGTGTCTGTTGGTGTGTTCCAGGGTGGCGCGTTGCAGTGAGGGACAGTTCAGGATGGACTGTGAAACAGTGTCTGTTGGTGTGTTCCAGGGTGGCGGGGTGCAGTGAGGGACAGTTCAGGATGGACTGTGAAACTGTGTCTGCTGGTGTGTTCCAGGGTGGCGGGGTGCAGTGAGGGACAGTTCAGGATGGACCGTGAAACAGTGTCTGCTGGTGTGTTCCAGGGTGGCAGGGTGCAGTGAGGGTCAGTTCAGGATGGACTCTGAAACAGTGTCTGTTGGTGTGTTACAGGGTGGCGGGGTGCAGTGAGGGACAGTTCAGGATGGACTGTGAAACAGTGTCTGTTGGTGTGTTCCAGGGTGGCGGGGTGCAGTGAGGGACAGTTCAGGATGGACTGTGAAACAGTGTCTGTTGGTGTGTTCCAGGGTGGCGGGGTGCAGTGAGGGACAGTTCAGGATGAAACGTGAAACAGTGTCTGTTGGTGTGTTCCAGGGTGGCGGGGAGCAGTGAGGGACAGCTCAGGATGAAACGTGAAACAGTGTCTGTTGGTGTGTTCCAGGGTGGAGGGGTGCAGTGAGGGACAGTTCAGGATGGACTGTGAAACTGTGTCTGTTGGTGTGTTCCAGGGTGACGGGGTGCAGTGAGGGACAGTTCAGGATGGACTGTGAAACAGTGTCTGTTGGTGTGTTCCAGGGTGGCGGGGTGCAGTGAGGGACAGTTCAGGATGGACTGTGAAACAGTGTCTGTTGGTGTGTTCCAGGGTGGCGGGGTGAAGTGAGGGACAGTTCAGGATGGACCGTGAAACAGTGTCTGTTGGTGTGTTCCTGGGTGACGGGGTGCAGTGAGGGACAGTTCAGGATGGACTGTGAAACTGTGTCTGTTGGTGTGTTCCAGGGTGGCGGGGTGCAGTGAGGGACAGTTCAGGATGGACTGTGAAACAGTATCTGTTGGTGTGTTCCAGGGTGGCGGGGTGCAGTGAGGGACAGTTCAGGATGGACTGTGAAACAGTGTCTGTTGGTGTGTTCCAGGGTGGCGGGGTGAAGTGAGGGACAGTTCAGGATGGACCGTGAAGCAGTGTCTGTTGGTGTGTTCCAGGGTGGCGGGGTGCAGTGAGGGACAGTTCAGGATGGACTGTGAAACAGTGCGTATTGTTGTGTTCCAGGGTGGCGGGGTGCAGTGAGGGACAGTTCAGGATGGACGTGAAACAGTGTCTGTTGGTCTGTTCCAGGGTGGCGGGGTGCAGTGAGGGACAGTTCAGGATGGACTGTGAAACAGTGTCTGTTGGTCTGTTCCAGGGTGGCGGTGTGAAGTGAGGAACAGCTCAGGATGAACCATGAAACAATGTCTGTTGGTGTGTTCCAGGGTGGCGGGATGCAGTGAGGGACAGTTCAGTATGGACTGTGAAACAGTGTCTGTTGGTGTGTTTTCGGGTGGCGGGGTGGTGAGAGACAGTTCAGGATGGACTGTGAAACAGTGTCTGTTAATGTGTCCCAGGGTGGCGGGGTGCAGTGAGGGACAGTTCAGGATGGACTGTGAAACAGTGTCTGTTGGTGTGTTCCAGGGTGGCGGGGTGCAGTGAGGGACAGTTCAGGATGGACTGTGAAACAGCGTCTGTTGATGTGTTCCAGGGTGGCGGGGTGCAGTGAGGGACAGTTCAGGATGGACTGTGAAACAGTGTCTGTTGGTGTGTTCCAGGGTGGCGGGGTGCAGTGAGGGACAGTTCAGGATGGACTGTGAAACAGCATCTGTTTGGTGTGTTCCAGGGTGGCGGGGTTCAGTGAGGGACAGTTCAGGATGGACTGTGAAACAGTGTCTGTTGGTGTGTTCCAGGGTGGCGGGGTGCAGTGAGGGACAGTTCAGCATGGACTGTGAAACAGCATCTGTTGGTGTGTTCCAGGGTGGCGGGGTTCAGTGAGGGGACAGTTCAGGATGGACCGGGGAACAGCATCTGTTGATGTGTTCCAGGGTGGCGGGGTGCAGTGAGGGACAGTTCAGCATGGACCGTGAAACAGTGTCTGTTGGTGTGTTCCAGGGTGGTGGGGTGCAGTGAGGGACAGTTCAGGATGGACCGTGAAACAGTGTCTGTTGGTCTGTTCCAGGGTGGCGGGGTGAAGTGAGGAACAGTTCAGGATGGACTGTGAAACAGTGTCTGTTGGTCTGTTTAGGATGGCGGGGTGGCAATGAGGGACAGCTCAGGATGAACCGTGAAACAGTGTCTGTTGGTGTGTTCCAGGGTGGCGGGATGCAGTGAGGGACAGTTCAGTATGGACTGTGAAACAGTGTCTGTTGGTGTGTTCTAGGGTGGCGGGGTGCAGTGAGAGACAGTTCAGGATGGACTGTGAAACAGTGTCTGTTGGTGTGTTCCAGGGTGGCGGGGTGCAGTGAGGTACAGTTCAGAATGGACTGTGAAACAGTGTCTGTTGGTGTGTTCCAGGGATGCGGGGTGCAGTGAGGGAGAGTTCAGGATGGACTGTGAAACAGTGTCTGTTGTTGTGTTCCAGGGTGGCGGGGTGCAGTGAGGGACAGTTCAGGATCGACCGTGAATCAATGTCTGTTGGTGTGTTCCAGGGTGGCGGGGTGCAGTGAGGGACAGTTCCGGATGGACTGTGAAACTGTGTCTGTTGGTGTGTTCCAGGGTGGCGGGGTGCAGTGAGGGAAAGTTCAGAATTGACTGTGAAACAGTGTCTGTTGGTCTGTTCCAGGTGGCGGGGTGCAGTGAGAGACAGTTGAGGATGTACCGTGAAACAGTGTCTGTTGGTGTGTTCCAGGGTGGCGGGGTGCAGTGAGGGACAGTTCAGGATAGACTGTGAATCAGTGTCTGTTGGTGTGTTCCAGGGTGGGGGGTGCAGTGAGGGACAGTTCAGGATGGACTGTGGAGCTGTGTCTGTTGGTGTGTTCCAGGGTGGCGGGGTGCAGTGAGGGACATTTCAGGATAGACTGTGAAACAGTGTCTGTTGGTGTGTTCCAGGGTGGGGGGTGCAGTGAGGGTCAGTTCAGGATGGACTGTGAAACAGTGTCTTTTGGTGTGTTCCAGGGTGGTGGAGTGCAGTGAGGGACAGTTCAGGATAGACTGTGAAACAGTGTCTGTTGGTGTGTTCCAGGGTGGTGGGGTGCAGTGGGGGACAGTTCAGGATGGACTGTGAAACTGTGTCTGTTGGTGTGTTCCAGGGTGGTGGGGTGCAGTGAGGGACAGCTCAGGATGAAACGTGAAACGGTGTCCGTTGGTGTGTTCCAGGGTGGCGGGGTGCAGTGAGGGACAGTTCAGGATGGACTGTGAAACTGTGTCTGTTGGTGTGTTCCAGGGTGGCGGGGTGCAGTGAGGGGACAGTTCAGGATGGACTGTGAAACTGTGTCTGTTGGTGTGTTCCAGGGTGGTGGGGTGCAGTGGGGGGACAGTTCAGGATGGACTGTGAAACTGTGTCTGTTGGTGTGTTCCAGGGTGGCGGGGTGAAGTGAGGGACAGTTCAGGATGGACCGTGAAGCACTGTCTGTTGGTGTGTTCCAGGGTGGCGGGGTGCAGTGAGGGAAAGTTCAGAATGGACTGTGAAACAGTGTCTGTTGGTCGGTTCCAGGATGGCGGGGTGCAGTGAGGGACAGTTCAGGATGGACTGTCAAACAAAGTCTGTTGGTGTGTTCCAGGGTGGCGGGGTGCAGTGAGGGACAGCTCAGGATGAACCGTGAAACAGTGCCTGTTGATGTGTTCCAGGGTGGCGGGGTGCAGTGAGAGACAGTTCAGGTTGGACCGTGAAACAGTGTCTGTTGGTGTGTTCCAGGGTGGCGGGGTGAAGTGAGGGACAGTTCAGGATGGACCGTGAAGCAGTGTCTGTTGGTGTGTTCCAGGGTGGCGCGTTGCAGTGAGGGACAGTTCAGGATGGACTGTGAAACAGTGTCTGTTGGTGTGTTCCAGGGTGGCGGGGTGCAGTGAGGGACAGTTCAGGATGGACTGTGAAACTGTGTCTGCTGGTGTGTTCCAAAGTGGCGGGGTGCAGTGAGGGACAGTTCAGGATGGACCGTGAAACAGTGTCTGCTGGTGTGTTCCAGGGTGGCAGGGTGCAGTGAGGGTCAGTTCAGGATGGACTCTGAAACAGTGTCTGTTGGTGTGTTACAGGGTGGCGGGGTGCAGTGAGGGACAGTTCAGGATGGACTGTGAAACAGTGTCTGTTGGTGTGTTCCAGGGTGGCGGGGTGCAGTGAGGGACAGTTCAGGATGGACTGTGAAACAGTGTCTGTTGGTGTGTTCCAGGGTGGCGGGGTGCAGTGAGGGACAGTTCAGGATGAAACGTGAAACAGTGTCTGTTGGTGTGTTCCAGGGTGGCGGGGAGCAGTGAGGGACAGCTCAGGATGAAACGTGAAACAGTGTCTGTTGGTGTGTTCCAGGGTGGAGGGGTGCAGTGAGGGACAGTTCAGGATGGACTGTGAAACTGTGTCTGTTGGTGTGTTCCAGGGTGACGGGGTGCAGTGAGGGACAGTTCAGGATGGACTGTGAAACAGTGTCTGTTGGTGTGTTCCAGGGTGGCGGGGTGCAGTGAGGGACAGTTCAGGATGGACTGTGAAACAGTGTCTGTTGGTGTGTTCCAGGGTGGCGGGGTGAAGTGAGGGACAGTTCAGGATGGACCGTGAAACAGTGTCTGTTGGTGTGTTCCTGGGTGACGGGGTGCAGTGAGGGACAGTTCAGGATGGACTGTGAAACTGTGTCTGTTGGTGTGTTCCAGGGTGGCGGGGTGCAGTGAGGGACAGTTCAGGATGGACTGTGAAACAGTATCTGTTGGTGTGTTCCAGGGTGGCGGGGTGCAGTGAGGGACAGTTCAGGATGGACTGTGAAACAGTGTCTGTTGGTGTGTTCCAGGGTGGCGGGGTGAAGTGAGGGACAGTTCAGGATGGACCGTGAAGCAGTGTCTGTTGGTGTGTTCCAGGGTGGCGGGGTGCAGTGAGGGACAGTTCAGGATGGACTGTGAAACAGTGCGTATTGTTGTGTTCCAGGGTGGCGGGGTGCAGTGAGGGACAGTTCAGGATGGACGTGAAACAGTGTCTGTTGGTCTGTTCCAGGGTGGCGGGGTGCAGTGAGGGACAGTTCAGGATGGACTGTGAAACAGTGTCTGTTGGTCTGTTCCAGGGTGGCGGTGTGAAGTGAGGAACAGCTCAGGATGAACCATGAAACAATGTCTGTTGGTGTGTTCCAGGGTGGCGGGATGCAGTGAGGGACAGTTCAGTATGGACTGTGAAACAGTGTCTGTTGGTGTGTTTTCGGGTGGCGGGGTGCAGTGAGAGACAGTTCAGGATGGACTGTGAAACAGTGTCTGTTAATGTGTCCCAGGGTGGCGGGGTGCAGTGAGGGACAGTTCAGGATGGACTGTGAAACAGTGTCTGTTGGTGTGTTCCAGGGTGGCGGGGTGCAGTGAGGGACAGTTCAGGATGGACTGTGAAACAGCGTCTGTTGATGTGTTCCAGGGTGGCGGGGTGCAGTGAGGGACAGTTCAGGATGGACTGTGAAACAGTGTCTGTTGGTGTGTTCCAGGGTGGCGGGGTGCAGTGAGGGACAGTTCAGGATGGACTGTGAAACAGCATCTGTTGGTGTGTTCCAGGGTGGCGGGGTTCAGTGAGGGACAGTTCAGGATGGACTGTGAAACAGTGTCTGTTGGTGTGTTCCAGGGTGGCGGGGTGCAGTGAGGGACAGTTCAGCATGGACTGTGAAACAGCATCTGTTGGTGTGTTCCAGGGTGGCGGGGTTCAGTGAGGGACAGTTCAGGATGGACCGGGGAACAGCATCTGTTGATGTGTTCCAGGGTGGCGGGGTGCAGTGAGGGACAGTTCAGCATGGACCGTGAAACAGTGTCTGTTGGTGTGTTCCAGGGTGGTGGGGTGCAGTGAGGGACAGTTCAGGATGGACCGTGAAACAGTGTCTGTTGGTCTGTTCCAGGGTGGCGGGGTGAAGTGAGGAACAGTTCAGGATGGACTGTGAAACAGTGTCTGTTGGTCTGTTTAGGATGGCGGGGTGCAATGAGGGACAGCTCAGGATGAACCGTGAAACAGTGTCTGTTGGTGTGTTCCAGGGTGGCGGGATGCAGTGAGGGACAGTTCAGTATGGACTGTGAAACAGTGTCTGTTGGTGTGTTCTAGGGTGGCGGGGTGCAGTGAGAGACAGTTCAGGATGGACTGTGAAACAGTGTCTGTTGGTGTGTTCCAGGGTGGCGGGGTGCAGTGAGGTACAGTTCAGAATGGACTGTGAAACAGTGTCTGTTGGTGTGTTCCAGGGTGGCCGGGTGCAGTGAGGGAGAGTTCCGGATGGACTGTGAAACTGTGTCTGTTGGTGTGTTCCAGGGTGGCGGGGTGCAGTGAGGGAAAGTTCAGAATTGACTGTGAAACAGTGTCTGTTGGTCTGTTCCAGGGTGGCGGGGTGCAGTGAGAGACAGTTGAGGATGTACCGTGAAACAGTGTCTGTTGGTGTGTTCCAGGGTGGCGGGGTGCAGTGAAGGACAGTTCAGGCTGGGCCGTGAAACAGTGTCTGTTGGTGTGTTACAGGGTGGCCGGGTGCAGTGAGGGACAGTTCAGGATAGACTGTGAATCAGTGTCTGTTGGTGTGTTCCAGGGTGGGGGGTGCAGTGAGGGACAGTTCAGGATGGACTGTGGAGCTGTGTCTGTTGGTGTGTTCCAGGGTGGCGGGGTGCAGTGAGGGACATTTCAGGATAGACTGTGAAACAGTGTCTGTTGGTGTGTTCCAGGGTGGGGGGTGCAGTGAGGGTCAGTTCAGGATGGACTGTGAAACAGTGTCTTTTGGTGTGTTCCAGGGTGGTGGGGTGCAGTGAGGGACAGTTCAGGATAGACTGTGAAACAGTGTCTGTTGGTGTGTTCCAGGGTGGCGGGGTGCAGTGAGGGTCAGTTCAGGATGGACTCTGAAACAGTGTCTGTTGGTGTGTTCCAGGGTGGCGGGGTGCAGTGAGGGACAGTTCAGGATGGACTGTGAAACAGTGTCTGTTGGTGTGTTCCAGGGTGGCGGGGTGCAGTGAGGGACAGTTCAGGATGGACTGTGAAACAGTGTCTGTTGGTGTGTTCCAGGGTGGCGGGGTGAAGTGAGGGACAGTTCAGGATGGACCGTGAAGCAGTGTCTGTTGGTGTGTTCCAGGGTGGCGGGGTGCAGTGAGGGACAGTTCAGGATGGACTGTGAAACAGTGCCTGCTGTTGTGTTCCAGGGTGGCGGGGTGCAGTGAGGGACAGTTCAGGATGGACCGTGAAACAGTGTCTGTTGGTCTGTTCCAGGGTGGCGGGGTGCAGTGAGGGACAGTTCAGGATGGACTGTGACTCAGTGTCTGTTGGTGTGTTCCAGGGTGGCGGGGTGCAGTGAGGGACAGTTCAGGATGGACCGTGAAACAGTGTCTGTTGGTCTGATCCAGGGTGGCAGGGTGAAGTGAGGAACAGTTCAGGATGGACTGTGAAACAGTGTCTGTTGGTCTGTTCCAGGGTGGCGGTGTGAAGTGAGGGACAGCTCAGGATGAACCGTGAAACAGTGTCTGTTGGTGTGTTCCAGGGTGGCTGGATGCAGTGAGGGACAGTTCAGTATGGACTGTGAAACAGTGTCTGTTGGTGTGTTGCAGGGTGGCGGGGTGCAGTGAGGTACAGTTCAGAATGGACTGTGAAACAGTGTCTGTTGGTGTGTTCCAGGGTGGCGGGTTGCAATGAGGGACAGTTCAGGATGGACTGTGAAACAGTGTCTGTTGCTGTGTTCCAGGGTGGCGGGGTGCAGTGAGGGACAGTTCAGGATCGACCGTGAATCAGTGTCTGTTGGTCTGTTCCAGGGTGGCGGGGTGCAGTGAGGGACAGTTCCGGATGGACTGTGAAAGTGTGTCTGTTGGTGTGTTCCAGGGTGGCGGGGTGCAGTGAGGGAAAGTTCAGAATGGACTGTGAAACAGTGTCTGTTGGTCTGTTCCAGGGTGGCGGGGTGCAGTGAGGGACAGTTCAGGATGGACTGTCAAACAATGTCTGTTGGTGTGTTCCAGGGTGGCGAGGTGCAGTGAGGGACAGCTCAGGATGAACCGTGAAACAGTGCCTGTTGATGTGTTCCAGGGTGGCGGGGTGCAGTGAGAGTCAGTTCAGGATGGTCTGTGAAACAGTGTCTGTTGGTGTGTTCCAGGGTGGCGGAGTGCAGTGAGAGACAGTTCAGGTTGGACCGTGAAACAGTGTCTGTTGGTGTGTTCCAGGGTGGCGGGGTGAAGTGAGGGACAGTTCAGGATGGACCGTCAAGCAGTGTCTGTTGGTGTGTTCCAGGGTGGCGGGTTGCAGTGAGGGACAGTTCAGGATGGACTGTGAAACAGTGTCTGTTGGTGTGTTCCAGGGTGGCGGGGTGCAGTGAGGGACAGTTCAGGATGGACTGTTTTATGCAGTGTCTGTTGGTGTGTTCCAGGGTGGCGGGGTGCAGTGAGAGTCACTTCAGGATGGTCTGTGAAGCAGTGTCTGTTGGTGTGTTGCAGGGTGGCGGGGTGCAGTGAGGGACTGTTCAGTATCGACTGTGAAACAGTGTCTGTTGGTGTGTTCCAGGGTGGCAGGGTGCAGTGAGGGACAGTTCAGGATGGACCGTGAAACGGTGTCTGTTGGTGTGTTCCAGGGTGACGGGGTGCAGTGAGGGACAGTTCAGGTTGGACCGTGAAACAGCGTCTGTTGGTGTGTTCCAGGGTGGCGGGGTGCAGTGAGGGACAGTTCAGGATGGACCGTGAAACAGTGTCTGTTGGTCTGTTCCAGGGTGGCGGGGTGAAGTGAGGAACAGTTCAGGATGGACTGTGAAACAGTGTCTGTTGGTGTGTTCTAGGGTGGCGGGGTGCAGTGAGAGACAGTTCAGGATGGACTGTGAAACAGTGTCTGTTGGTGTGTTCCAGGGTGGCGGGGTGCAGTGAGGTACAGTTCAGAATGGACTGTGAAACAGTGTCTGTTGGTGTGTTCCAGGGTGGCGTGGTGCAGTGAGGGACAGTTCAGGATGGACTGTGAAACAGTGTCTGTTGTTGTGTTCCAGGGTGGCGGGGTGCAGTGAGGGACAGTTCAGGATCGACCGTGAATCATTGTCTGTTGGTCTGTTCCAGGGTGGCGGGGTGCAGTGAGGGACAGTTCCGGATGGACTGTGAAACTGTGTCTGTTGGTGTGTTCCAGGGTGGCGGGGTGCAGTGAGGGAAAGTTCAGAATGGACTGTGAAACAGTGTCTGTTGGTGTGTTCCAGGGTGGCGGGGTGCAGTGAGGGACAGCTCAGGATAGACTGTGAATCAGTGTCTGTTGGTGTGTTCCAGGGTGGCGGGGTGCAGTGAGGGACAGTTCAGGATTGACTGTGAAACAGTGTCTGTTGGTGTGTTCCAGGGTGGCGGGGTGCAGTGAGGGACAGTTCAGGATGGACTGTGAAACAGTGTCTGTTGGTGTGTTCCAGGGTGGCGGGGTGCAGTGAGGGTCAGTTCAGGATGGACTCTGAAACAGTGTCTGTTGGTGTGTTCCAGGGTGGCGGGGTGCAGTGAGGGACAGTTCAGAATGGATTGTGAAACAACGTCTGTTGGTGTGTTCCACGGTGGCGGGGTGAAGTGAGGGACAGTTCAGGATGGACTGTGAAACTGTGTCTGTTGGTGTGTTCCAGGGTGGCGGGGTGCAGTGAGGGACAGTTCAGGATGGACTGTGAAACTGTGTCTGTTGGTGTGTTCCAGGGTGGTGGGGTGCAGTGGGGGACAGTTCAGGATGGACTGTGAAACTGTGTCTGTTGGTGTGTTCCAGGGTGGCGGAGTGCAGTGAGGGACAGTTCAGGATGGACTGTGAAACAATGTCTGTTGGTGTGTTCCACGGTGGCGGGGTGAAGTGAGGGACAGTTCAGGATGGACCGTGAAGCACTGTCTGTTGGTGTGTTCCAGGGTGGCGGGGTGCAGTGAGGGACAGTTCAGGATGGACTGTGAGACAGTGCCTGTTGTTGTGTTCCAGGGTGGCGGGGTGCAGTGAGGGAAAGTTCAGAATGGACTGTGAAACAGTGTCTGTTGGTCGGTTCCAGGGTGGCGGGGTGCAGTGAGGGACAGTTCAGGTTGGACTGTCAAACAAAGTCTGTTGGTGTGTTCCAGCGTGGCGGGGTGCATTGAGGGACAGCTCAGGATGAACCATGAAACAGTGCCTGTTGCTGTGTTCCAGGGTGGCGGGGTGCAGTGAGAGTCAGTTCAGGATGGTCTGTGAAACAGTGTCTGTTGGTGTGCTCCAGGGTGGCGGAGTGCAGTGAGAGACAGTTCAGGTTGGACCGTGAAACAGTGTCTGTTGGTGTGTTCCAGGGTAGCGGGGTGAAGTGAGGGACCGTTCACGATGGTCCGTGAAGCAGTATCTGTTGGTGTGTTCCAGGGTGGCGCGTTGCAGTGAGGGACAGTTCAGGATGGACTGTGAAACAGTGTCTGTTGGTGTGTTCCAGGGTGGTGGGGTGCAGTGGGGGACAGTTCAGGATGGACTGTGAAACAGCGTCTGTTGGTGTGTTCCAGGGTGGCGAGGTGTAGTGAGGGACAGTGAGGGATGGACTGTGAAACAGCGTTTGTTGGTGTGTTCCCGGGTGGCGGGGTGAAGTGAGGGACAGTTCAGGATGGACCGTGAAGCAGTGTCTGTTGGTGTGTTCCAGGGTGGCGGGGTGCAGTGAGGGACAGTTCAGGATGGACTGTGAAACAGTGCCTGTTGTTGTGTTCCAGGGTGGCGGGGTGCAGTGAGGGACATTCAGGATGGACCGTGAAACAGTGTCTGTTCGTCTGTTCCAGGGTGGCGGTGTGCAGTGAGGGACAGTTCAGGATGGACTGTGAAACAGTGCGTGTTGTTGTGTTCCAGGGTGGCAGGGTGCAGTGAGGGACAGTTCAGGTTGGACCGTGAAACAGTGTCTGTTGGTCTGATCCAGGGTGGCAGGGTGAAGTGAGGAACAGTTCAGGATGGACTGTGAAACAGTGTTTGTTGGTCTGTTCCAGGGTGGCGGGGTGCAGTGAGAGTCACTTCAGGATGGTCTGTGAAGCAGTGTCTGTTGGTGTGTTCCAGGGTGGCGGGGTGCAGTGAGAGACAGTTCAGGATGGACTGTGAAACAGTGTCTGTTGGTGTGTTGCAGGGTGGCGGGGTGCAGTGAGGGACAGTTCAGAATGGACTGTGAAACTGTCTGTTGGAGTGTTCCCGGGTGGCGGGGTGCAGTGAGAGACAGTTCAGAATGGACTGTGAAACAGTGTCTGTTGGTGTGTTCCAGGGTGGCGGGGTGCAGTGAGGCACAGCTCAGGATGAACCGTGAAACAGTGTCTGTTGGTGTGTTCCAGGGTGGCGGGGTGCAGTGAGGGACAGCTCAGGATGGACCGTGAAACAGTGTCTGTTGGTGTGTTCCAGGGTGGCGGGGTGCAGTGAGGGACAGTTCAGTATCGACTGTGAAATAGTGTTTGTTGGTGTGTTCCAGGGTGTCATGGTGCAGTGAGGGACAGTTCAGGATGAACCGTGAAACGGTGTCTGTTGGTGTGTTCCAGGGTGGCGGGGTGCAGTGAGGGACAGTTCAGTATCGACTGTGAAACAGTGTCTGTTGGTGTGTTCCAGGGTGGCAGGGTGCAGTGAGGGACAGTTCAGGATGGACCGTGAAACAGTGGCTGTTGGTGTGTTCCAGGGTGGCGGGGTGCAGTGAGGGACAGTTCAGGTTGGACCGTGAAACAGCGTCTGTTGGTGTGTTCCAGGGTGGCGGGGTGCAGTGAGGGACAGTTCAGGATGGACTGTGAAACAGTGTCTGTTGGTGTGTTCCAGGGTGGCGGGATGCAGTGAGAGACAGTTCAGGATGGACTGTGAAACAGTGTCTATTGGTGTGTTGCAGGGTGGCGGGGTGCAGTGAGGGACAGTTCAGAATGGACTGTGAAACAGTGTCTGTTGGTGTGTTCCAGGTTGGCGCGGTGCAGTGAGGGAGTGTTCAGGATGGACCGTGAAACAGTGCCTGTTGGTGTGTTCCAGGGTGGCCTAGTGCAGTGAGGCACAGTTCAGGACGGACTGTGGAGCAGTGTCTGTTGGTGTGTTCCAGAGTGGCGGGGTGCAGTGAAGGACAGTTCAGGATGGACCGTGAAACAATGTCTGTTGGTGTGTTACACGGTGGCGGAGTGCAGTGAGGCACAGTTCAGGATGGACTGTGGAGCAGTGTCTGTTGTTGTGTTCCAGGGTGACGGGGTGCAGTGAGGGACAGTTCAGGATGGACTGTGAAACAGTGTCTGTTGGTGTGTTCCAGGGTGGCAGGGTGAAGTGAGGGACAGTTCAGGATGGACTGTGAAACAGCATCTGTTGGTGTTTTCCAGGGTGGCGGGGTTCAGTGAGGGACAGTTCAGGATGGAGTGTGAAACAGTGTCTGTCGGTTTGTACCACGGTGGCGGGGTGCAGTGAGGGACAGTTCAGGATGGACTGTGAAACAGTGTCAGTTGGTGTGTTCCAGGGTGGCGGGGTGCAGTGAGGGACAGTTCAGGATGGACTGTGAAATTGTGTCTGTTGGTGTGTTCCAGGGTGGTGGGGTGCAGTGGGGGACAGTTCAGGATGGACTGTGAAACTGTGTCTGTTGGTGTGTTCCAGGGTGGCGGGGTGCAGTGAAGGACAGTTCAGGATGGACCGTGAAACTGTGTCTGTTGGTGTGTTCCAGGGTGGCGGGGTGCAGTGAAGCTCAGTTCAGGATGGACTGTTGAGCAGTGTCTGTTGGTGTGTTCCAGGGTGGCGGGGTGCAGTTAGGGACAGTTCAGGATGGACTGTGAAACAGCGTCTGTTGGTTTGTTCCAGGGTGGCGGGGTGCTGTTAGGGACAGTTCAGGATGGACTTTGAAACTGTGTCTGTTGCTGTGTTCCAGGGTGTCGGTGTGCAGTGAGGGACAGTTCAGGATGGACTGTGAAACAGTGTCTGTTGGTGTGTTCCAGGGTGGCAGGTTGAAGGGAGGGACAGTTCAGGATGGACTGTGAAACAGCATCTGTTGGTGTGTTCCAGGGTGGCGGGGTTCAGTGAGGGACAGTTCAGGATGGAGTGTGAAACAGTGTCTGTAGGTTTGTACCACGGTGGCGGGGTGCAGTGAGGGACAGTTCAGGATGGACCATGAAGCAGTGTCTGTTGGTGTGTTCCAAGGTGGCGGGGTTCAGTGAGAGACTGTTCAGGATGGATTGTGAAACAGTGTCTGTTGGTGTGTTCCAGGGTGGCGGGGTGCAGTGAGGGACAGTTCAGGATGGACTGTGAAACAGTGTCTGTTGGTGTGCTCCAGGGTGGCGGGGTGCTGTGAGGGACAGTTCAGCATGGACCGTGAAACAGTGTCTGTTGGTGTGTTCCAGGGTGGCGGGGTGCAGTGAGGGACAGTTCAGGATGGTCTGTGAAACAGTGTCTGTTGGTGTGTTCCAGGGTGGCGGGGTGAAGTGAGGGACAGTTCAGGATGGACCGTGAAACAGTGTCTGTTGGTGTGTTCCAGGGTGGCGGGGTGAAGTGAGGGACAGTTCAGGATGGACCGTGAAGCAGTGCCTGTTGGTGTGTTCCAGGGGGGCGGGGTGCAGTGAGGGACAGTTCAGGATGGACTGTGAAACAGTGTCTGTTGGTGTGTTCCAGGGTGGTGGGGTGCAGTGAGGGACAGTTCAGAATGGACTGTGAAACAGTGTCTGTTGGTGTGTTCCCGGGTGGCGGGGTGCAGTGAGTGACAGTTCAGGATGAACCGTGAAACAATGTCTGTTGGTGTGTTCCAGGGTGGCGGGGTGCAGTGAGGGACAGCTCAGGATGAACCGTGAAACAGTGTCTGTTGGCGTGTTCCAGGGTGGCGGGGTGCAGTGATGGACAGTTCAGTATCGACTGTGAAATAGTGTCTGTTGGTGTGTTCCAGGGTGGCGGGGTGCAGTGAGGGACAGTTCAGGATGAACCGTGAAACGGTGTGTGTTGGTGTGTTCCAGGGTGGCGGGGTGCAGTGAGGGACAGTTCAGTATCGACTGTGAAACAGTGTCTGTTGGTGTGTTCCAGGGTGGCAGGGTGCAGTGAGGGACAGTTCAGGATGGACCGTGAAACAGTGTCTGTTGGTGTGTTCCAGGGTGGCGGGGTGCAGTGAGAGTCACTTCAGGATGGACCGTGAAACAGTGTCTGTTGGTGTGTTCCAGGGTGGCGGGGTGCAGTGAGGGACAGTTCAGGATGGACCATGAAACCGTGTCTGTCGGTGTGTTCCAGTGTGGCGGGGTGCAGTGAGGGACAGTTCAGGATGGACTGTGAAACAGTGCGTCTTGTTGTGTTCCAGGGTGGCGGGGTGCAGTGAGGGACAGTTCAGGATGGACCGTGAAACAGTGTCTGTTGGTCTGTTCCAGGGTGGCGGGGTGCAGTGAGGGACAGTTCAGGATGGACTGTGAAACAGTGCCTGTTGTTGTGTTCCAGGGTGGCAGGGTGAAGTGAGGAACAGTTCAGGATGGACTGTGAAACAGTGTCTGTTGGTCTGTTCCAGGGTGGCATTGTGAAGTGAGGGACAGCTCAGGATGAACCATGAAACAGTATCTGTTGGTGTGTTCCAGGGTGGCGGGATGCAGTGAGGGACAGTTCAGTATGGACTGTGAAACAGTGTCTGTTGGTGTGTTCTAGGGTGGCGGGGTGCAGTGAGAGACAGTTCAGGATGGACTGTGAAACAGTGTCTGTTGGTGTGTTCCAGGGTGGCGGGGTGCAGTGAGGTACAGTTCAGAATGGACTGTGAAACAGTGTCTGTTGGTGTGCTCCAGGGTGGCGGGGTGCTGTGAGGGACAGTTCAGGATGGACCGTGAAACAGCGTCGGTTGATGTATTCCAGGGTGGCGGGGTGCAGTGAGGGACAGTTCAGGATGGACCGTGAAACAGTGTCGGTTGGTGTGTTACACGGTGGCGTAGTGCAGTGAGGCACAGTTCAGGATGGACTGTGGAGCAGTGTCTCTTGGTGTGTTCCAGGGTGGCGGGGTGCAGTGAGGGACAGTTCAGGATGGACTTTGAAACAGTGTCTGTTGGTTTGTTCCAGGGTGGCGGGGTGCAGTGAGGGACAGTTCAGGATGGACTGTGAAACTGTGTCTGTTGCTGTGTTCCAGGGTGTCGGTGTGCAGTGAGGGACAGCTCAGGATGGACTGTGAAACAGTGTCTGTTGGTGTGTTCCAGGGTGGCAGTGTGAAGTGAGGGACAGTTCAGGATGGACTGTGAAACAGTGTCTGTTGGTGTGTTACAGGGTGGCCGGGTGCAGTGAGGGACAGTTCAGGATGGACTGTGAAACAGTGTCTGTTGGTGTGCTCCACGGTGGCGGGGTGCAATGAGGGACAGTTCAGGATGGACTGTGAAACAGTGTCTGTTGGTGTGTTCCAGGGTGGGGGGTGCAGTGAGGGACAGTTCAGGATGGACTGTGAAACAGTGTCTGTTGGTGTGTTCCAGGGTGGCGGGGTGCAGTGAGGGACAGTTCAGGATGGACTGTGAAACAGTGTCTGTTGGTGTGTTCCAGGGTGGCGGGGTGCAGTGAGGGTCAGTTCAGGATGGACTCTGAAACAGTGTCTGTTGGTGTGTTACAGGGTGGCGGGGTGCAGTGAGGGACAATTCAGGATGGACTGTGAAACAGTGTCTGTTGGTGTGTTCCAGGGTGGCGGTGTGCAGTGAGGGACAGTTCAGGATGGACTGTGAAACAGTGTCTGTTGGTGTGTTCCAGGGTGGCGGGGTGAAGTGAGGGACAGTTCAGGATGGACTGTGAAACAGTGTCTGTTGGTGTGTTCCACGGTGGCGGGGTGCAGTGAGAGACAGTTCAGGATGAAACGTGAAACAGTGTCTGTTGGTGTGTTCCAGGGTGGAGGGGTGCAGTGAGGGACAGTTCAGGATGGACTGTGAAACTGTGTCTGTTGGTGTGTTCCAGGGTGGCGCGTTGCAGTGAGGGACAGTTCAGGATGGACTGTGAAACAGTGTCTGTTGGTGTGTTCCAGGGTGGTGGGGTGCAGTGGGGGACAGTTCAGGATGGACTGTGAAACAGCGTCTGTTGGTGTGTTCCAGGGTGGCGAGGTGTAGTGAGGGACAGTGAGGGATGGACTGTGAAACAGCGTTTGTTGGTGTGTTCCAGGGTGGCGGGGTGAAGTGAGGGACAGTTCAGGATGGACCGTGAAGCAGTGTCTGTTGGTGTGTTCCAGGGTGGCGGGGTGCAGTGAGGGACAGTTCAGGATGGACTGTGAAACAGTGCCTGTTGTTGTGTTCCAGGGTGGCGGGGTGCAGTGAGGGACATTCAGGATGGACCGTGAAACAGTGTCTGTTCGTCTGTTCCAGGGTGGCGGGGTGCAGTGAGGGACAGTTCAGGATGGACTGTGAAACAGTGCGTGTTGTTGTGTTCCAGGGTGGCGGGGTGCAGTGAGTGACAGTTCAGGTTGGACCGTGAAACAGTGTCTGTTGGTCTGATCCAGGGTGGCAGGGTGAAGTGAGGAACAGTTCAGGATGGACTGTGAAACAGTGTTTGTTGGTCTGTTCCAGGGTGGCGGGGTGCAGTGAGAGTCACTTCAGGATGGTCTGTGAAGCAGTGTCTGTTGGTGTGTTCCAGGGTGGCGGGGTGCAGTGAGAGACAGTTCAGGATGGACTGTGAAACAGTGTCTGTTGGTGTGTTGCAGGGTGGCGGGGTGCAGTGAGGGACAGTTCAGAATGGACTGTGAAACAGTGTCTGTTGGAGTGTTCCCGGGTGGCGGGGTGCAGTGAGGCACAGCTCAGGATGAACCGTGAAACAGTGTCTGTTGGTGTGTTCCAGGGTGGCGGGGTGCAGTGAGGGACAGCTCAGGATGGACCGTGAAACAGTGTCTGTTGGTGTGTTCCAGGGTGGCGGGGTGCAGTGAGGGACAGTTCAGTATCGACTGTGAAATAGTGTCTGTTGGTGTGTTCCAGGGTGTCAGGGTGCAGTGAGGGACAGTTCAGGATGAACCGTGAAACGGTGTCTGTTGGTGTGTTCCAGGGTGGCGGGGTGCAGTGAGGGACAGTTCAGTATCGACTGTGAAACAGTGTCTGTTGGTGTGTTCCAGGGTGGCGGGGTGCAGTGAGGGACAGTTCAGGTTGGACCGTGAAACAGCGTCTGTTGGTGTGTTCCAGGGTGGCGGGGTGCAGTGAGGGACAGTTCAGGATGGACTGTGAAACAGTGTCTGTTGGTGTGTTCCAGGGTGGCGGGATGCAGTGAGAGACAGTTCAGGATGGACTGTGAAACAGTGTCTATTGGTGTGTTGCAGGGTGGCGGGGTGCAGTGAGGGACAGTTCAGAATGGACTGTGAAACAGTGTCTGTTGGTGTGTTACACGGTGGCGTAGTGCAGTGAGGCACAGTTCAGGATGGACTGTGGAGCAGTGTCTCTTGGTGTGTTCCAGGGTGGCGGGGTGCAGTGAGGGACAGTTCAGGATGGACTTTGAAACAGTGTCTGTTGGTTTGTTCCAGGGTGGCGGGGTGCAGTGAGGGACAGTTCAGGATGGACTGTGAAACTGTGTCTGTTGCTGTGTTCCAGGGTGTCGGTGTGCAGTGAGGGACAGCTCAGGATGGACTGTGAAACAGTGTCTGTTGGTGTGTTCCAGGGTGGCAGTGTGAAGTGAGGGACAGTTCAGGATGGACTGTGAAACAGTGTCTGTTGGTGTGTTACAGGGTGGCCGGGTGCAGTGAGGGACAGTTCAGGATGGACTGTGAAACAGTGTCTGTTGGTGTGCTCCACGGTGGCGGGGTGCAATGAGGGACAGTTCAGGATGGACTGTGAAACAGTGTCTGTTGGTGTGTTCCAGGGTGGGGGGTGCAGTGAGGGACAGTTCAGGATGGACTGTGAAACAGTGTCTGTTGGTGTGCTCCACGGTGGCGGGGTTCAGTGAGGGACAGTTCAGGATGGACTGTGAAACAGTGTCTGTTGGTGTGTTCCAGGGTGGGGGGTGCAGTGAGGGACAGTTCAGGATGGACTGTGAAACAGTGTCTGTTGGTGTGTTCCAGGGTGGCGGGGTGCAGTGAGGGACAGTTCAGGATGGACTGTGAAACAGTGTCTGTTGGTGTGTTCCAGGGTGGCGGGGTGCAGTGAGGGTCAGTTCAGGATGGACTCTGAAACAGTGTCTGTTGGTGTGTTACAGGGTGGCGGGGTGCAGTGAGGGACAATTCAGGATGGACTGTGAAACAGTGTCTGTTGGTGTGTTCCAGGGTGGCGGTGTGCAGTGAGGGACAGTTCAGGATGGACTGTGAAACAGTGTCTGTTGGTGTGTTCCAGGGTGGCGGGGTGAAGTGAGGGACAGTTCAGGATGGACTGTGAAACAGTGTCTGTTGGTGTGTTCCACGGTGGCGGGGTGCAGTGAGAGACAGTTCAGGATGAAACGTAAAACAGTGTCTGTTGGTGTGTTCCAGGGTGGAGGGGTGCAGTGAGGGACAGTTCAGGATGGACTGTGAAACTGTGTCTGTTGGTGTGTTCCAGGGTGGCGCGTTGCAGTGAGGGACAGTTCAGGATGGACTGTGAAACAGTGTCTGTTGGTGTGTTCCAGGGTGGTGGGGTGCAGTGGGGGACAGTTCAGGATGGACTGTGAAACAGCGTCTGTTGGTGTGTTCCAGGGTGGCGAGGTGTAGTGAGGGACAGTGAGGGATGGACTGTGAAACAGCGTTTGTTGGTGTGTTCCAGGGTGGCGGGGTGAAGTGAGGGACAGTTCAGGATGGACCGTGAAGCAGTGTCTGTTGGTGTGTTCCAGGGTGGCGGGGTGCAGTGAGGGACAGTTCAGGATGGACTGTGAAACAGTGCCTGTTGTTGTGTTCCAGGGTGGCGGGGTGCAGTGAGGGACATTCAGGATGGACCGTGAAACAGTGTCTGTTCGTCTGTTCCAGGGTGGCGGGGTGCAGTGAGGGACAGTTCAGGATGGACTGTGAAACAGTGCGTGTTGTTGTGTTCCAGGGTGGCGGGGTGCAGTGAGTGACAGTTCAGGTTGGACCGTGAAACAGTGTCTGTTGGTCTGATCCAGGGTGGCAGGGTGAAGTGAGGAACAGTTCAGGATGGACTGTGAAACAGTGTTTGTTGGTCTGTTCCAGGGTGGCGGGGTGCAGTGAGAGTCACTTCAGGATGGTCTGTGAAGCAGTGTCTGTTGGTGTGTTCCAGGGTGGCGGGGTGCAGTGAGAGACAGTTCAGGATGGACTGTGAAACAGTGTCTGTTGGTGTGTTGCAGGGTGGCGGGGTGCAGTGAGGGACAGTTCAGAATGGACTGTGAAACAGTGTCTGTTGGAGTGTTCCCGGGTGGCGGGGTGCAGTGAGGCACAGCTCAGGATGAACCGTGAAACAGTGTCTGTTGGTGTGTTCCAGGGTGGCGGGGTGCAGTGAGGGACAGCTCAGGATGGACCGTGAAACAGTGTCTGTTGGTGTGTTCCAGGGTGGCGGGGTGCAGTGAGGGACAGTTCAGTATCGACTGTGAAATAGTGTCTGTTGGTGTGTTCCAGGGTGTCAGGGTGCAGTGAGGGACAGTTCAGGATGAACCGTGAAACGGTGTCTGTTGGTGTGTTCCAGGGTGGCGGGGTGCAGTGAGGGACAGTTCAGTATCGACTGTGAAACAGTGTCTGTTGGTGTGTTCCAGGGTGGCGGGGTGCAGTGAGGGACAGTTCAGGTTGGACCGTGAAACAGCGTCTGTTGGTGTGTTCCAGGGTGGCGGGGTGCAGTGAGGGACAGTTCAGGATGGACTGTGAAACAGTGTCTGTTGGTGTGTTCCAGGGTGGCGGGATGCAGTGAGAGACAGTTCAGGATGGACTGTGAAACAGTGTCTATTGGTGTGTTGCAGGGTGGCGGGGTGCAGTGAGGGACAGTTCAGAATGGACTGTGAAACAGTGTCTGTTGGTGTGTTCCAGGTTGGCGGGGTGCAGTGAGGGAGTGTTCAGGATGGACCGTGAAACAGTGCCTGTTGGTGTGTTCCAGGGTGGCCTAGTGCAGTGAGGCACAGTTCAGGATGGACCGTGAAACAGTGTCTGTTGGTGTGTTACACGGTGGCGTAGTGCAGTGAGGCACAGTTCAGGATGGACTGTGGAGCAGTGTCTGTTGTTGTGTTCCAGGGTGACGGGGTGCAGTGAGGGACAGTTCAGGATGGACTGTGAAACTGTGTCTGTTGCTGTGTTCCAGGGTGTCGGTGTGCAGTGAGGGACATTTCAGGATGGACTGTGAAACAGTGTCTGTTGGTGTGTTCCAGGGTGGCAGGGTGAAGTGAGGGACAGTTCAGGATGGACTGTGAAACAGCATCTGTTGGTGTGTTCCAGGGTGGCGGGGTTCAGTGAGGGACAGTTCAGGATGGAGTGTGAAACAGTGTCTGTCGGTTTGTACCACGGTGGCGGGGTGCAGTGAGGGACAGTTCAGGATGGACTGTGAAATTGTGTCTGTTGGTGTGTTCCAGGGTGGTGGGGTGCAGTGGGGGACAGTTCAGGATGGACTGTGAAACTGTGTCTGTTGGTGTGTTCCAGGGTGGCGGGGTGCAGTGAAGGACAGTTCAGGATGGACCGTGAAACTGTGTCTGTTGGTGTGTTCCAGGGTGGCGGGGTGCAGTGAAGCACAGTTCAGGATGGACTGTTGAGCAGTGTCTGTTGGTGTGTTCCAGGGTGGCGGGGTGCAGTGAGGGACAGTTCAGGATGGACTGTGAAACAGCGTCTGTTGGTTTGTTCCAGGGTGGCGGGGTGCTGTTAGGGACAGTTCAGGATGGACTTTGAAACTGTGTCTGTTGCTGTGTTCCAGGGTGTCGGTGTGCAGTGAGGGACAGTTCAGGTTGGACTGTGAAACAGTGTCTGTTGGTGTGTTCCAGGGTGGCAGGTTGAAGTGAGGGACAGTTCAGGATGGACTGTGAAACAGCATCTGTTGGTGTGTTCCAGGGTGGCGGGGTTCAGTGAGGGACAGTTCAGGATGGAGTGTGAAACAGTGTCTGTAGGTTTGTACCACGGTGGCGGGGTGCAGTGAGGGACAGTTCAGGATGGACCATGAAGCAGTGTCTGTTGGTGTGTTCCAGGGTGGCGGGGTTCAGTGAGAGACTGTTCAGGATGGATTGTGAAACAGTGTCTGTTGGTGTGTTCCAGGGTGGCGGGGTGCAGTGAGGGACAGTTCAGGATGGACTGTGAAACAGTGTCTGTTGGTGTGCTCCAGGGTGGCGGGGTGCTGTGAGGGACAGTTCAGGATGGACCGTGAAACAGCGTCTGTTGGTGTGTTCCAGGGTGGCGGGGTGCAGTGAGGGACAGTTCAGCATGGACCGTGAAACAGTGTCTGTTGGTGTGTTCCAGGGTGGCGGGGTGCAGTGAGGGACAGTTCAGGATGGTCTGTGAAACAGTGTCTGTTGGTGTGTTCCAGGGTGGCGGAGTGCAGTGAGAGACAGTTCAGGTTGGACCGTGAAACTGTGTCTGTTGGTGTGTTCCAGGGTGGCGGGGTGAAGTGAGGGACAGTTCAGGTTGGACCGTGAAGCAGTGCCTGTTGGTGTGTTCCAGGGGGGCGGGGTGCAGTGAGGGACAGTTCAGGATGGACTGTGAAACAGTGTCTGTTGGTGTGTTCCAGGGTGGCGGGGTGCAGTGAGGGACAGTTCAGAATGGACTGTGAAACAGTGTCTGTTGGTGTGTTCCCGGGTGGCGGGGTGCAGTGAGTGACAGTTCAGGATGAACCGTGAAACAATGTCTGTTGGTGTGTTCCAGGGTGGCGGGGTGCAGTGAGGGACAGTTCAGAATGGACTGTGAAACAGTGTCTGTTGGCGTGTTCCAGGGTGGCGGGGTGCAGTGAGGGACAGCTCAGGATGCACCGTGAAACAGTGTCTTTTGGCGTGTTCCAGGGTGGCGGGGTGCAGTGATGGACAGTTCAGTATCGACTGTGAAATAGTGTCTGTTGGTGTGTTCCAGGGTGGCAGGGTGCAGTGAGGGACAGTTCAGGATGAACCGTGAAACGGTGTCTGTTGGCGTGTTCCAGGGTGGCGGGGTGCAGTGAGGGACAGTTCAGTATCGACTGTGAAACAGTGTCTGTTGGTGTGTTCCAGGGTGGCAGGGTGCAGTGAGGGACAGTTCAGGATGGACCGTGAAACAGTGTCTGTTGGTGTGTTCCAGGGTGGCGGGGTGCAGTGAGAGTCACTTCAGGATGGACCGTGAAACAGTGCCTGTTGGTGTGTTCCAGGGTGGCGGGGTGCAGTGAGGGACAGTTCAGGATGGACCATGAAACAGTGTCTGTCGGTGTGTTCCAGGGTGGCGGGGTGCAGTGAGGGACAGTTCAGGATGGACTGTGAAACAGTGCGTCTTGTTGTGTTCCAGGGTGGCGGGGTGCAGTGAGGGACAGTTCAGGATGGACCGTGAAACAGTGTCTGTTGGTCTGTTCCAGGGTGGCGGGGTGCAGTGAGGGACAGTTCAGGATGGACTGTGAAACAGTGCCTGTTGTTGTGTTCCAGGGTGGCAGGGTGAAGTGAGGAACAGTTCAGGATGGACTGTGAAACAGTGTCTGTTGGTCTGTTCCAGGGTGGCATTGTGAAGTGAGGGACAGCTCAGGATGAACCATGAAACAGTATCTGTTGGTGTGTTCCAGGGTGGCGGGATGCAGTGAGGGACAGTTCAGTATGGACTGTGAAACAGTGTCTGTTGGTGTGTTCTAGGGTGGCGGGGTGCAGTGAGAGACAGTTCAGGATGGACTGTGAAACAGTGTCTGTTGGTGTGTTCCAGGGTGGCGGGGTGCAGTGAGGTACAGTTCAGAATGGACTGTGAAACAGTGTCTGTTGGTGTGCTCTAGGGTGGCGGGGTGCTGTGAGGGACAGTTCAGGATGGACCGTGAAACAGCGTCGGTTGATGTATTCCAGGGTGGCGGGGTGCAGTGAGGGACAGTTCAGGATGGACCGTGAAACAGTGTCTGTTGGTGTGTTACACGGTGGCGTAGTGCAGTGAGGCACAGTTCAGGATGGACTGTGGAGCAGTGTCTCTTGGTGTGTTCCAGGGTGGCGGGGTGCAGTGAGGGACAGTTCAGGATGGACTTTGAAACAGTGTCTGTTGGTTTGTTCCAGGGTGGCGGGGTGCAGTGAGGGACAGTTCAGGATGGACTGTGAAACTGTGTCTGTTGCTGTGTTCCAGGGTGTCGGTGTGCAGTGAGGGACAGCTCAGGATGGACTGTGAAACAGTGTCTGTTGGTGTGTTCCAGGGTGGCAGTGTGAAGTGAGGGACAGTTCAGGATGGACTGTGAAACAGTGTCTGTTGGTGTGTTACAGGGTGGCCGGGTGCAGTGAGGGTCAGTTCAGGATGGACTGTGAAACAGTGTCTGTTGGTGTGTTACAGGGTGGCGGGGTGCAGTGAGGGACAATTCAGGATGGACTGTGAAACAGTGTCTGTTGGTGTGTTGCAGGGTGGCGGTGTGCAGTGAGGGACAGTTCAGGATGGACTGTGAAACAGTGTCTGTTGGTGTGTTCCACGGTGGCGGGGTGCAGTGAGGGACAGTTCAGGATGAACCATGAAACAATGTCTGTTGGTGTGTTCCAGGGTGGCGTGGTGCAGTGAGGGACAGCTCAGGATGAAACGTGAAACAGTGTCTGTTGGTGTGTTCCAGGGTGGAGGGGTGCAGTGAGGGACAGTTCAGGATGGACTGTGAAACTGTGTCTGTTGGTGTGTTCCAGGGTGGCGGGGTGCAGTGAGGGACAGTTCAGGATGGACTGTGAAACAGTGTCTGTTGGTGTGTTCCAGGGTGGCGGGGTGAAGTGAGGGACAGTTCAGGATGGACCGTGAAGCAGTGTCTGTTGGTGTGTTCCAGGGTGGCGGGGTGCAGTGAGGGACAGTTCAGGATGGACTGTGAAACAGTGCGTATTGTTGTGTTCCAGGGTATAGGGGTGCAGTGAGGGACAGTTCAGGATGGACCGTGAAACAGTGTCTGTTGGTCTGTTCCAGGGTGGCGGGGTGCAGTGAGGGACAGTTCAGGATGGACTGTGAAACAGTGTCTGTTGGTGTGTTACAGGGTGGCCGGGTGCAGTGAGGGACAGTTCAGGATGGACTGTGAAACAGTGTCTGTTGGTGTGTTCCAGGGTGGCAGTGTGAAGTGAGGGACAGTTCAGGATGGACTGTGAAACAGTGTCTGTTGGTGTGTTACAGGGTGGCGGGGTGCAGTGAGGGACAGTTCAGGATGGACTGTGAAACAGTGTCTGTTGGTGTGTTCCAGGGTGGCAGTGTGAAGTGAGGGACAGTTCAGGATGGACTGTGAAACAGTGTCTGTTGGTGTGTTCCAGGGTGGCGGGGTGCAGTGAGGGACAGTTCAGGATGGACTGTGAAACAGTGTCTGTTGGTGTGTTCCAGGGTGGGGGGTGCAGTGAGGGACAGTTCAGGATGGACTGTGAAACAGTGTCTGTTGGTGTGTTCCAGGGTGGCGGGGTGCAGTGAGGGTCAGTTCAGGATGGACTCTGAAACAGTGTCTGTTGGTGTGTTACAGGGTGGCGGGGTGCAGTGAGGGACAATTCAGGATGGACTGTGAAACAGTGTCTGTTGGTGTGTTCCAGGGTGGCGGTGTGCATTGAGGGACAGTTCAGGATGGACTGTGAAACAGTGTCTGTTGGTGTGTTCCAGGGTGGCAGGGTGAAGTGAGGGACAGTTCAGGATGGACTGTGAAACAGTGTCTGTTGGTGTGTTCCACGGTGGCGGGGTGCAGTGAGAGACAGTTCAGGATGAACTGTGAAACAGTGTCTGTTGGTGTGTTCCAGGGTGGAGGGGTGCAGTGAGGGACAGTTCAGGATGGACTGTGAAACTGTGTCTGTTGGTGTGTTCCAGGGTGGCGCGTTGCAGTGAGGGACAGTTCAGGATGGACTGTGAAACAGTGTCTGTTGGTGTGTTCCAGGGTGGTGGGGTGCAGTGGGGGACAGTTCAGGATGGACTGTGAAACAGCGTCTGTTGGTGTGTTCCAGGGTGGCGAGGTGTAGTGAGGGACAGTGAGGGATGGACTGTGAAACAGCGTTTGTTGGTGTGTTCCAGGGTGGCGGGGTGAAGTGAGGGACAGTTCAGGATGGACCGTGAAGCAGTGTCTGTTGGTGTGTTCCAGGGTGGCGGGGTGCAGTGAGGGACAGTTCAGGATGGACTGTGAAACAGTGCCTGTTGTTGTGTTCCAGGGTGGCGGGGTGCAGTGAGGGACATTCAGGATGGACCGTGAAACAGTGTCTGTTCGTCTGTTCCAGGGTGGCGGGGTGCAGTGAGGGACAGTTCAGGATGGACTGTGAAACAGTGCGTGTTGTTGTGTTCCAGGGTGGCGGGGTGCAGTGAGTGACAGTTCAGGTTGGACCGTGAAACAGTGTCTGTTGGTCTGATCCAGGGTGGCAGGGTGAAGTGAGGAACAGTTCAGGATGGACTGTGAAACAGTGTTTGTTGGTCTGTTCCAGGGTGGCGGGGTGCAGTGAGAGTCACTTCAGGATGGTCTGTGAAGCAGTGTCTGTTGGTGTGTTCCAGGGTGGCGGGGTGCAGTGAGAGACAGTTCAGGATGGACTGTGAAACAGTGTCTGTTGGTGTGTTGCAGGGTGGCGGGGTGCAGTGAGGGACAGTTCAGAATGGACTGTGAAACAGTGTCTGTTGGAGTGTTCCCGGGTGGCGGGGTGCAGTGAGGCACAGCTCAGGATGAACCGTGAAACAGTGTCTGTTGGTGTGTTCCAGGGTGGCGGGGTGCAGTGAGGGACAGCTCAGGATGGACCGTGAAACAGTGTCTGTTGGTGTGTTCCAGGGTGGCGGGGTGCAGTGAGGGACAGTTCAGTATCGACTGTGAAATAGTGTCTGTTGGTGTGTTCCAGGGTGTCAGGGTGCAGTGAGGGACAGTTCAGGATGAACCGTGAAACGGTGTCTGTTGGTGTGTTCCAGGGTGGCGGGGTGCAGTGAGGGACAGTTCAGTATCGACTGTGAAACAGTGTCTGTTGGTGTGTTCCAGGGTGGCGGGGTGCAGTGAGGGACAGTTCAGGTTGGACCGTGAAACAGCGTCTGTTGGTGTGTTCCAGGGTGGCGGGGTGCAGTGAGGGACAGTTCAGGATGGACTGTGAAACAGTGTCTGTTGGTGTGTTCCAGGGTGGCGGGATGCAGTGAGAGACAGTTCAGGATGGACTGTGAAACAGTGTCTATTGGTGTGTTGCAGGGTGGCGGGGTGCAGTGAGGGACAGTTCAGAATGGACTGTGAAACAGTGTCTGTTGGTGTGTTCCAGGTTGGCGGGGTGCAGTGAGGGAGTGTTCAGGATGGACCGTGAAACAGTGCCTGTTGGTGTGTTCCAGGGTGGCCTAGTGCAGTGAGGCACAGTTCAGGATGGACCGTGAAACAGTGTCTGTTGGTGTGTTACACGGTGGCGTAGTGCAGTGAGGCACAGTTCAGGATGGACTGTGGAGCAGTGTCTGTTGTTGTGTTCCAGGGTGACGGGGTGCAGTGAGGGACAGTTCAGGATGGACTGTGAAACTGTGTCTGTTGCTGTGTTCCAGGGTGTCGGTGTGCAGTGAGGGACATTTCAGGATGGACTGTGAAACAGTGTCTGTTGGTGTGTTCCAGGGTGGCAGGGTGAAGTGAGGGACAGTTCAGGATGGACTGTGAAACAGCATCTGTTGGTGTGTTCCAGGGTGGCGGGGTTCAGTGAGGGACAGTTCAGGATGGAGTGTGAAACAGTGTCTGTCGGTTTGTACCACTGTGGCGGGGTGCAGTGAGGGACAGTTCAGGATGGACTGTGAAATTGTGTCTGTTGGTGTGTTCCAGGGTGGTGGGGTGCAGTGGGGGACAGTTCAGGATGGACTGTGAAACTGTGTCTGTTGGTGTGTTCCAGGGTGGCGGGGTGTAGTGAAGGACAGTTCAGGATGGACCGTGAAACTGTGTCTGTTGGTGTGTTCCAGGGTGGCGGGGTGCAGTGAAGCACAGTTCAGGATGGACTGTTGAGCAGTGTCTGTTGGTGTGTTCCAGGGTGGCGGGGTGCAGTGAGGGACAGTTCAGGATGGACTGTGAAACAGCGTCTGTTGGTTTGTTCCAGGGTGGCGGGGTGCTGTTAGGGACAGTTCAGGATGGACTTTGAAACTGTGTCTGTTGCTGTGTTCCAGGGTGTCGGTGTGCAGTGAGGGACAGTTCAGGTTGGACTGTGAAACAGTGTCTGTTGGTGTGTTCCAGGGTGGCAGGTTGAAGTGAGGGACAGTTCAGGATGGACTGTGAAACAGCATCTGTTGGTGTGTTCCAGGGTGGCGGGGTTCAGTGAGGGACAGTTCAGGATGGAGTGTGAAACAGTGTCTGTAGGTTTGTACCACGGTGGCGGGGTGCAGTGAGGGACAGTTCAGGATGGACCATGAAGCAGTGTCTGTTGGTGTGTTCCAGGATGGCGGGGTTCAGTGAGAGACTGTTCAGGATGGATTGTGAAACAGTGTCTGTTGGTGTGTTCCAGGGTGGCGGGGTGCAGTGAGGGACAGTTCAGGATGGACTGTGAAACAGTGTCTGTTGGTGTGCTCCAGGGTGGCGGGGTGCTGTGAGGGACAGTTCAGGATGGACCGTGAAACAGCGTCTGTTGGTGTGTTCCAGGGTGGCGGGGTGCAGTGAGGGACAGTTCAGCATGGACCGTGAAACAGTGTCTGTTGGTGTGTTCCAGGGTGGCGGGGTGCAGTGAGGGACAGTTCAGGATGGTCTGTGAAACAGTGTCTGTTGGTGTGTTCCAGGGTGGCGGAGTGCAGTGAGAGACAGTTCAGGTTGGACCGTGAAACTGTGTCTGTTGGTGTGTTCCAGGGTGGCGGGGTGAAGTGAGGGACAGTTCAGGTTGGACCGTGAAGCAGTGCCTGTTGGTGTGTTCCAGGGGGGCGGGGTGCAGTGAGGGACAGTTCAGGATGGACTGTGAAACAGTGTCTGTTGGTGTGTTCCAGGGTGGCAGGGTGAAGTGAGGAACAGTTCAGGATGGACTGTGAAACAGTGTCTGTTGGTCTGTTCCAGGGTGGCATTGTGAAGTGAGGGACAGCTCAGGATGAACCATGAAACAGTATCTGTTGGTGTGTTCCAGGGTGGCGGGATGCAGTGAGGGACAGTTCAGTATGGACTGTGAAACAGTGTCTGTTGGTGTGTTCTAGGGTGGCGGGGTGCAGTGAGAGACAGTTCAGGATGGACTGTGAAACAGTGTCTGTTGGTGTGTTCCAGGGTGGCGGGGTGCAGTGAGGTACAGTTCAGAATGGAATGTGAAACAGTGTCTGTTGGTGTGCTCCAGGGTGGCGGGGTGCTGTGAGGGACAGTTCAGGATGGACCGTGAAACAGCGTCGGTTGATGTATTCCAGGGTGGCGGGGTGCAGTGAGGGACAGTTCAGGATGGACCGTGAAACAGTGTCTGTTGGTGTGTTACACGGTGGCGTAGTGCAGTGAGGCACAGTTCAGGATGGACTGTGGAGCAGTGTCTCTTGGTGTGTTCCAGGGTGGCGGGGTGCAGTGAGGGACAGTTCAGGATGGACTTTGAAACAGTGTCTGTTGGTTTGTTCCAGGGTGGCGGGGTGCAGTGAGGGACAGTTCAGGATGGACTGTGAAACTGTGTCTGTTGCTGTGTTCCAGGGTGTCGGTGTGCAGTGAGGGACAGCTCAGGATGGACTGTGAAACAGTGTCTGTTGGTGTGTTCCAGGGTGGCAGTGTGAAGTGAGGGACAGTTCAGGATGGACTGTGAAACAGTGTCTGTTGGTGTGTTACAGGGTGGCCGGGTGCAGTGAGGGACAGATCAGGATGGACTGTGAAACAGTGTCTGTTGGTGTGTTCCAGGGTGGCGGGGTGCAGTGAGGGTCAGTTCAGGATGGACTGTGAAACAGTGTCTGTTGGTGTGTTACAGGGTGGCGGGGTGCAGTGAGGGACAATTCAGGATGGACTGTGAAACAGTGTCTGTTGGTGTGTTGCAGGGTGGCGGTGTGCAGTGAGGGACAGTTCAGGATGGACTGTGAAACAGTGTCTGTTGGTGTGTTCCACGGTGGCGGGGTGCAGTGAGGGACAGTTCAGGATGAACCATGAAACAATGTCTGTTGGTGTGTTCCAGGGTGGCGGGGTGCAGTGAGGGACAGTTCAGGATGAAACGTGAAACAGTGTCTGTTGGTGTGTTCCAGGGTGGAGGGGTGCAGTGAGGGACAGTTCAGGATGGACTGTGAAACTGTGTCTGTTGGTGTGTTCCAGGGTGGCGGGGTGCAGTGAGGGACAGTTCAGGATGGACTGTGAAACAGTGTCTGTTGGTGTGTTCCAGGGTGGAGGGGTGCAGTGAGGGACAGTTCAGGATGGACTGTGAAACTGTGTCTGTTGGTGTGTTCCAGGGTGGCGGGGTGCAGTGAGGGACAGTTCAGGATGGACTGTGAAACAGTGTCTGTTGGTGTGTTCCAGGGTGGCGGGGTGAAGTGAGGGACAGTTCAGGATGGACCGTGAAGCAGTGTCTGTTGGTGTGTTCCAGGGTGGCGGGGTGCAGTGAGGGACAGTTCAGGATGGACCGTGAAACAGTGTCTGTTGGTCTGTTCCAGGGTGGCGGGGTGCAGTGAGGGACAGTTCAGGATGGACTGTGAAACAGTGCCTGTTGTTGTGTTCCAGGGTGGCGGGGTGCAGTGAGGAACAGTTCAGGATGGACTGTGAAACAGTGTCTGTTGGTCTGTTCCAGGGTGGCGTTGTGAAGTGCGGGACAGCTCAGGATGAACCATGAAACATTGTCTGTTGGTGTGTTCCAGGGTGGCGGGGTGCAGTGAGGTACAGTTCAGAATGGAATGTGAAACAGTGTCTGTTGGTGTGCTCCAGGGTGGCGGGGTGCAGTGAGGGACAGTTCAGGATGGACTGTGAAACTGTGTCTGTTGCTGTGTTCCAGGGTGTCGGTGTGCAGTGAGGGACAGTTCAGGATGGACTGTGAAACAGCATCTGTTGGTGTGTTCCAGGGTGGCGTGGTTCAGTGAGGGACAGTTCAGGATGGACTGTGAAACAGTGTCTGTTGGTGTGCTCCAGGGTGGCGGGGTGCAGTGAGAGACAGTTCAGGATGGACCGGGGAACAGCGTCTGTTGATGTGTTCCAGGGTGGCGGGGTGCAGCGAGGGACAGTTCAGCATGGACCGTGAAACAGTGTCTGTTGGTCTGTTCCAGGGTGGCGGGGTGAAGTGAGGAACAGTTCAGGATGGACTGTGAAACAGTGTCTGTTGGTCTGTTCCAGGGTGGCGGGGTGCAGTGAGGGACAGCTCAGGATGAACCGTGAAACAGTGTCTGTTGGTGTGTTCCAGGGTGGCGGGGTGCAGTGAGAGACAGTTCAGTATGGACTGTGAAACAGTGTCTGTTGGTGTGTTCCAGGTTGGCGCGATGCAGTGAGGGACAGTTCAGTATGGACTGTGAAACAGTGTCTGTTGGTGTGTCCTAGGGTGGCGGGGTGCAGTGAGAGACAGTTCAGGATGCACTGTGAAACAGTGTCTGTTGGTGTGTTCCAGGGTGGCGGGGTGCAGTGAGGTACAGTTCAGAATGGACTGTGAAACAGTGTCTGTTGGTGTGTTCCAGGGTGGCGGGGTGCAGTGAGGGACAGTTCAGGATGGACTGTGAAACAGTGTCTGTTGTTGTGTTCCAGGGTGGCGGGGTGCAGTGAGGGACTGTTCAGGATCGACCGTGAATCATTGTCTGTTGGTCTGTTCCAGGGTGGCGGGGTGCAGTGAGGGACAGTTCCGGATGGACTGTGAAACTGTGTCTGTTGGTGTGTTCCAGGGTGGCGGGGTGCAGTGAGGGAAAGTTCAGAATGGACTGTGAAACAGTGTCTGTTGGTCTGTTCCAGGGTGGCGGGGTGCAGTGAGAGACAGTTGAGGATGGACCGTGAAACAGTGTCTGTTGGTGTGTTCCAGGGTGGCGGGGTGCAGTGAAGGACAGTTCAGGATGGGCCGTGAAGCAGTGTCTGTTGGTGTGTTACAGGGTGGCCGGGTGCAGTGAGGGACAGTTCAGGATGGACTGTGAAACAGTGTCTGTTGCTGTGTTCCAGGGTGGCGGGGTGCAGTGAGGGACAGTTCAGGATAGACTGTGAATCAGTGTCTGTTGGTGTGTTCCAGGGTGGGGGGTGCAGTGAGGGACAGTTCAGGATTGACTGTGAAACAGTGTCTGTTGGTGTGTTCCAGGGTGGCGGGGTGCAGTGAGGGACAGTTCAGGATGGACTGTGAAACTGTGTCTGCTGGTGTGTTCCTGGGTGGCGGGGTGCAGTGAGGGTCAGTTCAGGATGGACTCTGAAACAGTGTCTATTGGTGTGTTCCAGGGTGGCGGGGTGCAGTGAGGGACAGCTCAGGATGAAACGTGAATTAGTGTCTGTTGGTGTGTTCCAGGGTGGCGGGGTGCAGTGAGGGACAGTTCAGGATGGACTGTGAAACAGTGTCTGTTGGTGTGTTCCAGGGTGGCGGGGTGCAGTGAGGGACAGTTCAGGATGGACTGTGAAACAGTGCCTGTTGGTGTGTTCCAGGGTGGCGGGGTGAAGTGAGGGACAGTTCAGGATGGACCGTGAAGCAGTGTCTGTTGGTGTGTTCCAGGGTGGCGGGGTGCAGTGAGGGACAGTTCAGGATGGACTGTGAAACAGTGCCTGCTGTTGTGTTCCAGGGTGGCGGGGTGCAGTGAGGGACAGTTCAGGATGGACCGTGAAACAGTGTCTGTTGGTCTGTTCCAGGGTGGCGGGGTGCAGTGAGAGACAGTTCAGGATGGACTGTGAATCAGTGTCTGTTGGTGTGTTCCAGGGTGGCGGGGTGCAGTGAGGGACAGTTCAGGATGGACTGTGAATCAATGTCTGTTGGTGTGTTCCAGGGTGGCGGGGTGCAGTGAGGGACAGTTCAGGATGGACTGTGAATCAGTGTCTGTTGGTGTGTTCCAGGGTGGCGGGGTGCAGTGAGGGACAGTTCAGGATGGACTGTGAAACTATGTCTGTTGCTGTGTTCCAGGGTGTCGGTGTGCAGTGAGGGACAGTTCAGGATGGACTGTGAAACAGCATCTGTTGGTGTGTTCCAGGGTGGCGGGGTTCAGTGAGGGACAGTTCAGGATGGACTGTGAAACAGTGTCTGTTGGTGTGCTCCAGGGTGGCGGGGTGCAGTGAGAGACAGTTCAGGATGGACCGGGGAACAGCGTCTGTTGATGTGTTCCAGGGTGGCGGGGTGCAGCGAGGGACTGTTCAGCATGGACCGTGAAACAATGTCTGTTGGTGTGTTCCAGGGTGGTGGGGTGCAGTGAGGGACAGTTCAGGATGGACCGTGAAACACTGTCTGTTGGTCTGTTCCAGGGTGGCGGGGTGAAGTGAGGAACAGTTCAGGATGGACTGTGAAACAGTGTCTGTTGGTCTGTTCCAGGGTGGCGGGGTGCAGTGAGGGACAGCTCAGGATGAACCGTGAAACAGTGTCTGTTGGTGTGTTCCAGGGTGGCGGGATGCAGTGAGGGACAGTTCAGTATGGACTGTGAAACAGTGTCTGTTGGTGTGTCCTAGGGTGGCGGGGTGCAGTGAGAGACAGTTCAGGATGCACTGTGAAACAGTGTCTGTTGGTGTGTTCCAGGGTGGCGGGGTGCAGTGAGGTACAGTTCAGAATGGACTGTGAAACAGTGTCTGTTGGTGTGTTCCAGGGTGGCGGGGAGGCAGTGAGGGACAGTGCAGGATGGACTGTGAAACAGTGTCTGTTGTTGTGTTCCAGGGTGGCGGGGTGCAGTGAGGGACTGTTCAGGATCGACCGTGAATCATTGTCTGTTGGTCTGTTCCAGGGTGGCGGGGTGCAGTGAGGGACAGTTCCGGATGGACTGTGAAACTGTGTCTGTTGGTGTGTTCCAGGGTGGCGGGGTGCAGTGAGGGAAAGTTCAGAATGGACTGTGAAACAGTGTCTGTTGGTCTGTTCCAGGGTGGCGGGGTGCAGTGAGAGACAGTTGAGGATGGACCGTGAAACAGTGTCTGTTGGTGTGTTCCAGGGTGGCGGGGTGCAGTGAAGGACAGTTCAGGATGGGCCGTGAAACAGTATCTGTTGGTGTGTTACAGGGTGGCCGGGTGCAGTGAGGGACAGTTCAGGATGGACTGTGAAACAGTGTCTGTTGCTGTGTTCCAGGGTGGCGGGGTGCAGTGAGGGACAGTTCAGGATAGACTGTGAATCAGTGTCTGTTGGTGTGTTCCAGGGTGGGGGGTGCAGTGAGGCACAGTTCAGGATGGACTGTGGAGCTGTGTCTGTTGGTGTGTTCCAGGGTGGCGGGGTGCAGTGAGGGACATTTCAGGATAGACTGTGAATCAGTGTCTGTTGGTGTGTTCCAGGGTGGGGGGTGCAGTGAGGGACAGTTCAGGATTGACTGTGAAACAGTGTCTGTTGCTGTGTTCCAGGGTGGCGGGGTGCAGTGAGGGACAGTTCAGGATGGACTGTGAAACTGTGTCTGCTGGTGTGTTCCTGGGTGGCGGGGTGCAGTGAGGGTCAGTTCAGGATGGACTCTGAAACAGTGTCTATTGGTGTGTTCCAGGGTGGCGGGGTGCAGTGAGGGACAGCTCAGGATCAAACGTGAATTAGTGTCTGTTGGTGTGTTCCAGGGTGGCGGGGTGCAGTGAGGGACAGTTCAGGATGGACTGTGAAACAGTGTCTGTTGGTGTGTTCCAGGGTGGCGGGGTGCAGTGAGGGACAGTTCAGGATGGACTGTGAAACAGTGTCTGTTGGTGTGTTCCAGGGTGGCGGGGTGAAGTGAGGGACAGTTCAGGATGGACCGTGAAGCAGTGTCTGTTGGTGTGTTCCAGGGTGGCGGGGTGCAGTGAGGGACAGTTCAGGATGGACTGTGAAACAGTGCCTGCTGTTGTGTTCCAGGGTGGCGGGGTGCAGTGAGGGAGAGTTCAGGATGGACCGTGAAACAGTGTCTGTTGGTCTGTTCCAGGGTGGCGGGGTGCAGTGAGAGACAGTTCAGGATGGACTGTGAATCAGTGTCTGTTGGTGTGTTCCAGGGTGGCGGGGTGCAGTGAGGGACAGTTCAGGATGGACCGTGAAACAGTGTCTGTTGGTGTGTTCCAGGGTGGCGGGGTGCAGTGAGGGACAGTTCAGGATGGACCGTGAAACAGTGTCTGTTGGTCTGATCCAGGGTGGCAGGGTGAAGTGAGGAACAGTTCAGGATGGACTGTGAAACAGTGTCTGTTGGTCTGTTCCAGGGTGGCAGGGTGAAGTGAGGGACAGCTCAGGATGAACCGTGAAACAGTGTCTGTTGGTGTGTTCCAGGGTGGCGGGATGCAGTGAGGGACAGTTCAGGATGGACTGTGAAACAGTGTCTGTTGGTGTGTTCTAGGGTGGCGGGGTGCAGTGAGGGACAGTTCAGGATGGACTGTGAAACAGTGTCTGTGGGTGTGTTCCAGGGTGGCGGGGTGCAGTGAGAGACAGTTCAGGATGGAATGTGAAACAGTGTCTGTTGGTGTGTTCCAGGGTGGCGGGGTGCAGTGAGAGACAGTTCAGGATGGACCGTGAAACAGTGTCTGTGGGTGTGTTCCAGGGTGGCGGGGTGCAGTGAGGTACAGTACAGAATGGACTGTGAAACAGTGTCTGTTGGTGTGTTCCAGGGTGGCGGGGTGCAGTGAGGTACAGTACAGAATGGACTGTGAAACAGTGTCTGTTGGTGTGTTCCAGGGTGGCGGGTTGCAATGAGGGACAGTTCAGGATGGACTGTGAAACAGTGTCTGTTGCTGTGTTCCAGGGTGGCGGGGTGCAGTGAGGGACAGTTCAGGATCGACCGTGAATCAGTGTCTGTTGGTCTGTTCCAGGGTGGCGGGGTGCAGTGAGGGACAGTTCCGGATGGACTGTGAAAGTGTGTCTGTTGGTGTGTTCCAGGGTGGCGGGGTGCAGTGAGGGAAAGTTCAGAATGGACTGTGAAACAGTGTCTGTTGGTCTGTTCCAGGGTGGCGGGGTGCAGTGAGGGACAGTTCAGGATGGACTGTCAAACAATGTCTGTTGGTGTGTTCCAGGGTGGCGGGATGCAGTGAGGGACAGCTCAGGATGAACCGTGAAACAGTGCCTGTTGATGTGTTCCAGGGTGGCGGGGTGCAGTGAGAGTCAGTTCAGGATGGACTGTGAAACAGTGTCTGTTGGTGTGTTCCAGGGTGGCGGGGTGCAGTGAGGGACAGTTCAGGATGGACTGTGAAACAGTGTCTGTTGGTGTGTTCCAGGGTGGCGGGGTGCAGTGAGGGACAGTTCAGGATGGACTGTGAAACTGTGTCTGTTGGTGTGTTCCAGGGTGGCGGGGTGCAGTGAGGGAAAGTTCAGGATGGACTGTGAAACAGTGTCTGTTGGTGTGTTGCAGGGTGGCGGGGTGCAGTGAGGGACAGTTCAGGATGGACTGTGAAACAGTGACTGTTGGTGTGTTGCAGGGTGGCGGGGTGCAGTGAGGGACAGTTCAGAATGGACTGTGAAACAGTGTCTGTTGGTGTGTTCCAGGGTGGCGGGGTGCAGTGAGGGACAGCTCAGGATGAACCGTGAAACAGTGTCTGTTGGCGTGTTCCAGGGTGGCGGGGTGCAGTGAGGGACAGTTCAGTATCGACTGTGAAACAGTGTCTGTTGGTGTGTTCCAGGGTGGCGGGGTGCAGTGAGGGACAGTTCAGGTTGGACCGTGTAACAGCATCTGTTGGTGTGTTCCAGGGTGGCGGGGTGCAGTGAGGGACAGTTCAGGATGGACCGTGAAACACTGTCTGTTGGTCTGTTCCAGGGTGGCGGGGTGAAGTGAGGAACAGTTCAGGATGGACTGTGAAACAGTGTCTGTTGGTCTGTTCCAGGGTGGCGGGGTGCAGTGAGGGACAGTTCAGGATGAACCGTGAAACAGTGTCTGTTGGTGTGTTCCAGGGTGGCGGGGTGCAGTGAGGGACAGTTCAGTATGGACTGTGAAACAGTGTCTGTTGGTGGGTTCTAGGGTGGCGGGGTGCAGTGAGAGACAGTTCAGGATGGACTGTGAAACAGTGTCTGTTGGTGTGTTCCAGGGTGGCGGGGTGCAGTGAGGGACAGTTCAGGATGGACTGTGAAACGGTGTCTGTTGGTGTGTTCCAGGGTGGCGGGGTGCAGTGAGAGACAGTTCAGGATGGGCCGTGAAACAGTGTCTGTTGGTGTGTTACAGGGTGGCCGGGTGCAGTGAGGCACAGTTCAGGATGGACTGTGGAGCTGTGTCTGTTGGTGTGTTCCAGGGTGGCGGGGTGCAGTGAGGGACAGTTCAGGATAGACTGTGAATCAGTGTCTGTTGGTGTGTTCCAGGGTGGGGGGTGCAGTGAGGGACAGTTCAGGATTGACTGTGAAACAGTGTCTGTTGGTGTGTTCCAGGGTGGCGGGGTGCAGTGAGAGACAGCTCAGGATGAAACGTGAAACGGTGTCCGTTGGTGTGTTCCAGGGTGGGGGGTGCAGTGAGGGACAGTTCAGGATTGACTGTGAAACAGTGTCTGTTGGTGTGTTCCAGGGTGGCGGGGTGCAGTGAGAGACAGCTCAGGATGAAACGTGAAACGGTGTCCGTTGGTGTGTTCCAGGGTGGCGGGGTGCAGTGAGGGACAGTTCAGGATGGACTGTGAAACTGTGTCTGTTGGTGTGTTCCAGGGTGGTGGGGTGCAGTGGGGGACAGTTCAGGATGGACTGTGAAACTGTGTCTGTTGGTGTGTTCCAGGGTGGCGGGGTGAAGTGAGGGACAGTTCAGGATGGACTGTGAAACTGTGTCTGTTGGTGTGTTCCAGGGTGGTGGGGTGCAGTGAGGGACAGTTCAGGATGGACTGTGAAACTGTGTCTGTTGGTGTGTTCCAGGGTGGTGGGGTGCAGTGAGGGACAGTTCAGGATGGACTGTGAAACAGTGTCTGTTGGTGTGTTCCACGGTGGCGGGGTGAAGTGAGGGACAGTTCAGGATGGACCGTGAAGCACTGTCTGTTGGTGTGTTCCAGGGTGGCGGGGTGCAGTGAGGGACAGTTCAGGATGGACTGTGAAACAGTGCCTGTTGTTGTGTTCCAGGGTGGCGGGGTGCAGTGAGGGAAAATTCAGAATGGACTGTGAAACAGTGTCTGTTGGTCGGTTCCAGGATGGCGGGGTGCAGTGAGGGGCAGTTCAGGATGGACTGTCAAACAAAGTCTGTTGGTGTGTTCCAGGGTGGCGGGGTGCATTGAGGGACAGCTCAGGATGAACCGTGAAACAGTGTCTGTTGATGTGTTCCAGGGTGGCGGGGTGCAGTGAGAGACAGTTCAGGTTGGACCGTGAAACAGTGTCTGTTGGTGTGTTCCAGGGTGGCGGGGTGAAGTGAGGGACAGTTCAGGATGGACCGTGAAGCAGTGTCCGTTGGTGTGTTCCAGGGTGGAGCGTTGCAGTGAGGGACAGTTCAGGATGGACTGTGAAACAGTGTCTGTTGGTGTGTTCCAGGGTGGAGCGTTGCAGTGAGGGACAGTTCAGGATGGACTGTGAAACAGTGTCTGTTGGTGTGTTCCAGGGTGGAGCGTTGCAGTGAGGGACAGTTCAGGATGGACTGTGAAACAGTGTCTGTTGGTGTGTTCCAGGGTGGCGGGGTGCAGTGAGGGACAGTTCAGGATGGACTGTGAAACTGTGTCTGCTGGTGTGTTCCAGGGTGGCGGGGTGCAGTGAGGGTCAGTTCAGGATGGACTGTGAAACAGTGTCTGTTGGTGTGTTACAGGGTGGCGGGGTGCAGTGAGGGACAGTTCAGGATGGACTGTGAAACAGTGTCTGTTGGTGTGTTCCAGGGTGGCGGGGTGCAGTGAGGGACAGTTCAGGATGGACTGTGAAACAGTGTCTGTTGGTGTGTTCCACGGTGACGGGGTGCAATGAGGGACAGTTCAGGATGAACCGTGAAACAATGTCTGTTGGTGTGTTCCAGGGTGGCGGGGTGCAGTGAGGGACAGCTCAGGATGAACCGTGAAACAGTGTCTGTTGGTGTGTTCCAGGGTGGCGGGGTGCAGTGAGGGACAGCTCAGGATAAAACGTGAAACAGTGTCTGTTGGTGTGTTCCAGGGTGGAGGGGTGCAGTGAGGGACAGTTCAGGATGGACTGTGAAACTGTGTCTGTTGGTGTGTTCCAGGGTGGCGGGGTGCAGTGAGGGACAGTTCAGGATGGACTGTGAAACAGTGTCTGTTGGTGTGTTCCAGGGTGGCGGGGTGCAGTGAGGGACAGTTCAGGATGGACTGTGAAACAGTGTCTGTTGGTGTGTTCCAGGGTGGCGGGGTGAAGTGAGGGACAGTTCAGGATGGACCGTGAAGCAGTGTCTGTTGGTGTGTTCCAGGGTGGCGGGGTGCAGTGAGGGACAGTTCAGGATGGACTGTGAAACAGTGCGTATTGTTGTGTTCCAGGGTGGCGGGGTGCAGTGAGGGACAGTTCAGGATGGACGTGAAACAGTGTCTGTTGGTCTGTTCCAGGGTGGCGGGGTGCAGTGAGGGACAGTTCAGGATGGACTGTGAAACAGTGCCTGTTGTTGTGTTCCAGGGTGGCAGGGTGAAGTGAGGAACAGTTCAGGATGGACTGTGAAACAGTGTCTGTTGGTCTGTTCCAGGGTGGCGGTGTGAAGTGAGGAACAGCTCAGGATGAACCATGAAACAATGTCTGTTGGTGTGTTCCAGGGTGGCAGGGTGAAGTGAGGGACAGTTCAGTATGGACTGTGAAACAGTGTCTGTTGGTGTGTTTTCGGGTGGCGGGGTGCAGTGAGAGACAGTTCAGGATGGACTGTGAAACAGTGTCTGTTAATGTGTCCCAGGGTGGCGGGGTGCAGTGAGGGAAAGTTCAGGATGGACTGTGAAACAGTGTCTGTTGGTGTGTTCCAGGGTGGCGGGGTGCAGTGAGGGACAGTTCAGGATGGACTGTGAAACAGCGTCTGTTGATGTGTTCCAGGGTGGCGGGGTGCAGTGAGGGACAGTTCAGGATGGACTGTGAAACAGTGTCTGTTGGTGTGTTCCAGGGTGGCGGGGTGCAGTGAGGGACAGTTCAGGATGGACTGTGAAACAGCATCTGTTGGTGTGTTCCAGGGTGGCGGGGTTCAGTGAGGGACAGTTCAGGATGGACTGTGAAACAGTGTCTGTTGGTGTGTTCCAGGGTGGCGGGGTTCAGTGAGGGACAGTTCAGGATGGACCGGGGAACAGCATCTGTTGATGTGTTCCAGGGTGGCGGGGTGCAGTGAGGGACAGTTCAGCATGGACCGTGAAACAGTGTCTGTTGGTGTGTTCCAGGGTGGTGGGGTGCAGTGAGGTACAGTTCAGGATGGACCGTGAAACAGTGTCTGTTGGTCTGTTCCAGGGTGGCGGGGTGAAGTGAGGAACAGTTCAGGATGGACTGTGAAACAGTGTCTGTTGGTCTGTTTAGGATGGCGGGGTGCAGTGAGGGACAGCTCAGGATGAACCGTGAAACAGTGTCTGTTGGTGTGTTCCAGGGTGGCGGGATGCAGTGAGGGACAGTTCAGTATGGACTGTGAAACAGTGTCTGTTGGTGTGTTCTAGGGTGGCGGGGTGCAGTGAGAGACAGTTCAGGATGGACTGTGAAACAGTGTCTGTTGGTGTGTTCCAGGGTGGCGGGGTGCAGTGAGGTACAGTTCAGAATGGACTGTGAAACAGTGTCTGTTGGTGTGTTCCAGGGTGGCGGGGTGCAGTGAGGGACAGTTCAGGATGGACTGTGAAACAGTGTCTGTTGTTGTGTTCCAGGTTGGCGGGGTGCAGTGAGGGACAGTTCAGGATCGACCGTGAATCATTGTCTGTTGGTCTGTTCCAGGGTGGCGGGGTGCAGTGAGGGACAGTTCCGGATGGACTGTGAAACTGTGTCTGTTGGTGTGTTCCAGGGTGGCGTGGTGCAGTGAGGGAAAGTTCAGAATGGACTGTGAAACAGTGTCTGTTGGTGTGTTCCAGGGTGGCGGGGTGCAGTGAAGGACAGTTCAGGCTGGGCCGTGAAACAGTGTCTGTTGCTGTGTTCCAGGGTGGCGGGGTGCAGTGAGGGACAGTTCAGGATGGACTGTGAAACAGTGTCTGTTGGTGTGTTCCAGGGTGGCGGGGTGCAGTGAGGGACAGTTCAGGATGGACTGTGAAACAGTGTCTGTTGCTGTGTTCCAGGGTGGCGGGGTGCAGTGAGGGACAGTTCAGGATGGACTGTGAAACAGTGTCTGTTGCTGTGTTCCAGGGTGGCGGGGTGCAGTGAGGGACAGTTCAGGATAGACTGTGAATCAGTGTCTGTTGGTGTGTTCCAGGGTGGCGGGGTGCAGTGAGGGACATTTCAGGATAGACTGTGAAACAGTGTCTGTTGGTGTGTTCCAGGGTGGCGGGGTGCAGTGAGGGTCAGTTCAGGATGGACTCTGAAACAGTGTCTTTTGGTGTGTTCCAGGGTGGTGGGGTGCAGTGAGGGACAGTTCAGGATAGACTGTGAAACAGTGTCTGTTGGTGTGTTCCAGGGTGGCGGGTTGCAGTGAGGGTCAGTTCAGGATGGACTCTGAAACAGTGTCTTTTGGTGTGTTCCAGGGTGGCGGGGTGCAGTGAGGGACAGCTCAGGATGAAACGTGAAATAGTGTCTGTTGGTGTGTTCCAGGGTGGCGGGGTGCAGTGAGGGACAGTTCAGGATCGACTGTGAAACAGTGTCTGTTGGTGTGTTCCAGGGTGGCGGGGTGCAGTGAGGGACAGTTCAGGATGGACTGTGAAAGAGTGTCTGTTGGTGTGTTCCAGGGTGGCGGGGTGAAGTGAGGGACAGTTCAGGATGGACCGTGAAGCAGTGTCTGTTGGTGTGTTCCAGGGTGGCGGGGTGCAGTGAGGGACAGTTCAGGATGGACTGTGAAACAGTGCCTGCTGTTGTGTTCCAGGGTGGCGGGGTGCAGTGAGGGACAGTTCAGGATGGACCGTGAAACAGTGTCTGTTGGTCTGTTCCAGGGTGGCGGGGTGCAGTGAGGGACAGTTCAGGATGGACTGTGAATCAGTGTCTGTTGGAGTGTTCCAGGGTGGCGGGGTGCAGTGAGGGACAGTTCAGGATGGACCGTGAAACAGTGTCTGTTGGTCTGATCGAGGGTGGCAGGGTGAAGTGAGGAACAGTTCAGGATGGACTGTGAAACAGTGTCTTTTGGTCTGTTCCAGGGTGGCGGTGTGAAGTGAGGGACAGCTCAGGATGAACCGTGAAACAGTGTCTGTTGGTGTGTTCCAGGGTGGCGGGATGCAGTGAGGGACAGTTCAGTATGGACTGTGAAACAGTGTCTGTTGGTGTGTTGCAGGGTGGCGGGGTGCAGTGAGGTAAAGTTCAGAATGGACTGTGAAACAGTGTCTGTTGGTGTGTTCCAGGGTGGCGGGTTGCAATGAGGGACAGTTCAGGATGGACTGTGAAACAGTTTCTGTTGCTGTGTTCCAGGGTGGCGGGGTGCAGTGAGGGACAGTTCAGGATCGACCGTGTATCTGTGTCTGTTGGTCTGTTCCAGGGTGGCGGGGTGCAGTGAGGGACAGTTCCAGATGGACTGTGAAAGTGTGTCTGTTGGTGTGTTCCAGGGTGGCGGGGTGCAGTGAGGGAAAGTTCAGAATGGACTGTGAAACAGTGCCTGTTGATGTGTTCCAGGGTGGCGGGGTGCAGTGAGAGTCAGTTCAGGATGGTCTGTGAAACAGTGTCTGTTGGTGTGTTCCAGGGTGGCGGAGTGCAGTGAGAGACAGTTCAGGTTGGACCGTGAAACAGTGTCTGTTGGTGTGTTCCAGGGTGGCGGGGTGAAGTGAGGGACAGTTCAGGATGGACCGTCAAGCAGTGTCTGTTGGTGTGTTCCAGGGTGGCGGGTTGCAGTGAGGGACAGTTCAGGATGGACTGTGAAACAGTGTCTGTTGGTGTGTTCCAGGGTGGCGGGGTGCAGTGAGGGACAGTTCAGGATGGACTGTTTTATGCAGTGTCTGTTGGTGTGTTCCAGGGTGGCGGGGTGCAGTGAGAGTCACTTCAGGATGGTCTGTGAAGCAGTGTCTGTTGGTGTGTTGCAGGGTGGCGGGGTGCAGTGAGGGACAGTTCAGAATGGACTGTGAAACAGTGTCTGTTGGTGTGTTCCTGGGTGGCGGGGTGCAGTGAGGGACAGCTCAGGATGAACCGTGAAACAGTGTCTGTTGGCGTGTTCCAGGGTGGCGGGGTGCAGTGAGGGACAGTTCAGTATCGACTGTGAAACAGTGTCTGTTGGTGTGTTCCAGGGTGGCAGGGTGCAGTGAGGGACAGTTCAGGATGGACCGTGAAACGATGTCTGTTGGTGTGTTCCAGGGTGACGGGGTGCAGTGAGGGACAGTTCAGGTTGGACCGTGAAACAGCGTCTGTTGGTGTGTTCCAGGGTGGCGGGGTGCAGTGAGGGACAGTTCAGGATGGACCGTGAAACAGTGTCTGTTGGTCTGTTCCAGGGTGGCGGTTTGAAGTGAGGAACAGTTCAGGATGGACTGTGAAACAGTGTCTGTTGGTGTGTTCTAGGGTGGCGGGGTGCAGTGAGAGACAGTTCAGGATGGACTGTGAAACAGTGTCTGTTGGTGTGTTCCAGGGTGGCGGGGTGCAGTGAGGTACAGTTCAGAATGGACTGTGAAACTGTGTCTGTTGGTGTGTTCCAGGGTGGCGGGGTGCAGTGAGGGACAGTTCAGGATGGACTGTGAAACAGTGTCTGTTGTTGTGTTCCAGGGTGGCGGGGTGCAGTGAGGGACAGTTCAGGATCGACCGTGAATCATTGTCTGTTGGTCTGTTCCAGGGTGGCGGGGTGCAGTGAGGGACAGTTCCGGATGGACTGTGAAACTGTGTCTGTTGGTGTGTTCCAGGGTGGCGGGGTGCAGTGAGGGAAAGTTCAGAATGGACTGTGAAACAGTGTCTGTTGGTGTGTTCCAGGGTGGCGGGGTGCAGTGAGGGACAGTTCAGGATAGACTGTGAATCAGTGTCTGTTGGTGTGTTCCAGGGTGGCGGGGTGCAGTGAGGGACAGTTCAGGATTGACTGTGAAACAGTGTCTGTTGGTGTGTTCCAGGGTGGCGGGGTGCAGTGAGGGTCAGTTCAGGATGGACTCTGAAACAGTGTCTGTTGGTGTGTTCCAGGGTGGCGGGGTGCAGTGAGGGACAGTTCAGGATGGACTGTGAAACAACGTCTGTTGGTGTGTTCCAGGGTGGCGGGGTGCAGTGAGGGACAGTTCAGGATGGACTGTGAAACAACGTCTGTTGGTGTGTTCCACGGTGGCGGGGTGCAGTGAGGGACAGTTCATGATGAACCGTGAAACAATGTCTGTTGGTGTGTTCCAGGGTGGCGGGGTGCAGTGAGGGACAGCTCAGGATGGACTGTGAAACTGTGTCTGTTGGTGTGTTCCAGGGTGGTGGGGTGCAGTGGGGGACAGTTCAGGATGGACTGTGAAACAGTGTCTGTTGGTGTGTTCCAGGGTGGCGGGGTGCAGTGAGGGACAGTTCAGGATCTACTGTGAAAATGTGTCTGCTGGTGTGTTCCAGGGTGGCGGGGTGCAGTGAGGGTCAGTTCAGGATGGACTCTGAAACAGTGTCTGTTGGTGTGTTCCAGGGTGGCGGGGTGCAGTGAGGGACAGTTCAGGATGGACTGTGAAACAACGTCTGTTGGTGTGTTCCACGGTGGCGGGGTGCAGTGAGGGACAGTTCAGGATGAACCGTGAAACAATGTCTGTTGGTGTGTTCCAGGGTGGCGGGGTGCAGTGAGGGACAGCTCAGGATGAAACGTGAAACGGTGTCTGTTGGTGTGTTCCAGGGTGGCGGGGTGCAGTGAGGGACAGTTCAGGATGGACTGTGAAACTGTGTCTGTTGGTGTGTTCCAGGGTGGTGGGGTGCAGTGGGGGACAGTTCAGGATGGACTGTGAAACTGTGTCTGTTGGTGTGTTCCAGGGTGGCTGGGTGCAGTGAGGTACAGTTCAGGATGGACTGTGAAACAGTGTCTGTTGGTGTGTTCCACGGTGGCGGGGTGAAGTGAGGGACAGTTCAGGATGGACCGTGAAGCACTGTCTGTTGGTGTGTTCCAGGGTGGCGGGGTGCAGTGAGGGACAGTTCAGGATGGACTGTGAAACAGTGCCTGTTGTTGTGTTCCAGGGTGGCGGGGTGCAGTGAGGGAAAGTTCAGAATGGACTGTGAAACAGTGTCTGTTGGTCGGTTCCAGGGTGGCGGGGTGCAGTGAGGGACAGTTCAGGATGGACTGTCAAACAAAGTCTGTTGGGGTGTTCCAGGGTGGCGGGGTGCATTGAGGGACAGCTCAGGATGAACCGTGAAACAGTGCCTGTTGATGTGTTCCAGGGTGGCGGGGTGCAGTGAGAGTCAGTTCAGGATGGTCTGTGAAACAGTGTCTGTTGGTGTGTTCCAGGGTGGCGGAGTGCAGTGAGAGACAGATCAGGTTGGACCGTGAAACAGTGTCTGTTGGTGTGTTCCAGGGTGGCGGGGTGAAGTGAGGGACAGTTCAGGATGGACCGTGAAGCAGTGTCTGTTGGTGTGTTCCAGGGTGGCGCGTTGCAGTGAGGGACAGTGCAGGATGGACTGTGAAACAGTGTCTGTTGGTGTGTTCCAGGGTGGCGGGGTGCAGTGAGGGACAGTTCAGGATGGACTGTTTTATGCAGTGTCTGTTGGTGTGTTCCAGGGTGGCGGGGTGCAGTGAGAGTCACTTCAGGATGGTCTGTGAAGCAGTGTCTGTTGGTGTGTTGCAGGGTGGCGGGGTGCAGTGAGGGACAGTTCAGGATGAACCGTGAAACAATGTCTGTTGGTGTGTTCCAGGGTGGCGGGGTGCAGTGAGGGACAGCTCAGGATGAAACGTGAAACGGTGTCTGTTGGTGTGTTCCAGGGTGGCGGGGTGCAGTGAGGGACAGTTCAGGATGGACTGTGAAACTGTGTCTGTTGGTGTGTTCCAGGGTGGTGGGGTGCAGTGGGGGACAGTTCAGGATGGACTGTGAAACTGTGTCTGTTGGTGTGTTCCAGGGTGGCGGGGTGCAGTGAGGGACAGTTCAGGATGGACTGTGAAACAGTGTCTGTTGGTGTGTTCCACGGTGGCGGGGTGAAGTGAGGGACAGTTCAGGATGGACCGTGAAGCACTGTCTGTTGGTGTGTTCCAGGGTGGCGGGGTGCAGTGAGGGACAGTTCAGGATGGACTGTGAGACAGTGCCTGTTGTTGTGTTCCAGGGTGGCGGGGTGCAGTGAGGGAAAGTTCAGAATGGACTGTGAAACAGTGTCTGTTGGTCGGTTCCAGGGTGGCGGGGTGCAGTGAGGGACAGTTCAGGTTGGACTGTCAAACAAAGTCTGTTGGTGTGTTCCAGCATGGCGGGGTGCATTGAGGGACAGCTCAGGATGAACCATGAAACAGTGCCTGTTGATGTGTTCCAGGGTGGCGGGGTGCAGTGAGTGTCTGTTCAGGATGGTCTGTGAAACAGTGTCTGTTGGTGTGTTCCAGGGTGGCGGAGTGCAGTGAGAGACAGTTCAGGTTGGACCGTGAAACAGTGTCTGTTGGTGTGTTCCAGGGTGGCGGGGTGAAGTGAGGGACAGTTCAGGATGGACTGTGAAACAGTGTCTGTTGGTGTGTTCCAGGGTGGCGGGGAGCAGTGAGGGACAGTTCAGGATGGACCGTGAAGCAGTATCTGTTGGTGTGTTCCAGGGTGGCGCGTTGCAGTGAGGGACAGTTCAGGATGGACTGTGAAACAGTGTCTGTTGGTGTGTTCCAGGGTGGCAGGGAGCAGTGAGGGACAGTTCAGGATGGACTGTTTTATGCAGTGTCTGTTGGTGTGTTCCAGGGTGGCGGGGTGCAGTGAGAGTCACTTCAGGATGGTCTGTGAAGCAGTGTCTGTTGGTGTGTTGCAGGGTGGCGGGGTGCAGTGAGGGACAGTTCAGAATGGACTGTGAAACAGTGTCTGTTGGTGTGATCCAGGGTGGCAGGGTGCAGTGAGGGACAGTTCAGGATGGACCGTGAAACAGTGTCTGTTGGTGTGCTACACGGTGGTGTAGTGCAGTGAAGCACAGTTCAGGATGGACTGTGGAGCAGTGTCTGTTGGTGTGTTCCAGGGTGGCGGGGTGCAGTGAGGGACAGTTCAGGATGGACTGTGAAACAGTGTCTGTTGGTGTGTTCCAGGGTGGCGGGGTGCAGTGAGGGACATTTCATGATGGACTGTGAAACATTGTCTGTTGGTGTGTTCCAGGGTGGCGGGGTGCAGTGAGGGACAGTTCAGGATGGACAGTGAAACTGTGTCTGTTGCTGTGTTCCAGGGTGTCGGTGTGCAGTGAGGGACAGTTCAGGATGGACTGTGAAACAGTGTCTGTTGGTGTGTTCCAGGGTGGCAGGGTGAAGTGAGGGACAGTTCAGGATGGACTGTGAAACAGCATTTGTTGGTGTGTTCCAGGGTGGCGGGGTGCAGTGAGGGACAGTTCAGGATGGATCGTGAAACAGTGCCTGTTGGTGTGTTTCAGGGTGGCGGGGTGCAGTGAGGGACATTTCAGGGTGGACCATGAAGCAGTGTCTGTTGGTGTGTTCCAGGGTGGCGGGGTTCAGTGAGAGACTGTTCAGGATGGACTGTGAAACAGTGTCTGTTGGTGTGCTCCAGGGTGTCGGGGTGCTGTGAGAGACAGTTCAGGATGGACCGTGAAACAGCGTCTGTTGATCTCTTCCAGGGTGGCGGGGTGCAGTGAGGGACAGCTCAGGATGGACTGTGAAACATTGTCTGTTGGTGTGTTCCAGGGTGGCGGAGTGCAGTGAGGGACAGTTCAGGATGGTCTGTGAAACAGTGTCTGTTGGTGTGCTCCAGGGTGTCGGGGTGCTGTGAGGGACAGTTCAGGATGGACCGTGAAACAGCGTCTGTTGATCTCTTCCAGGGTGGCGGGGTGCAGTGAGGGACAGCTCAGGATGGACCGTGAAACAGTGTCTGTTGGTGTGTTCCAGGGTGGCGGGGTGCAGTGAGGGACAGTTCAGGATGGACCATGAAACAGTGTCTGTTGGTCTGTTCCGGGGTGGCGGGGTGAAGTGAGGGACAGTTCAGGATGGACCATGAAACAGTGTCTTGCGGGGTGCAGTGAGGGACAGTTCAGGATGGACTGCGAAACAGTGTCTGTTGGTGTGTTCCAGGGTGGCGTAGTGCAGTGAAGCACAGTTCAGGATGGACTGTGGAGCAGTGTCTGTTGGTGTGTTCCAGGGTGGCGGGGTGCAGTGAGGGACAGTTCAGGATGGACTGTGAAACTGTGTCTGTTGTTGTGTTCCAGGGTGGTGGGGTGCAGTGGGGGACAGTTCAGGATGGACTGTGAAACTGTGTCTGTTGGTGTGTTCCAGGGTGGCGTGGTTCAGTGAGGGACAGTTCAGGATGGAGTGTGAAACAGTGTCTGTAGGTTTGTACCACGGTGGCGGGGTGCAGTGAGGGACAGTTCAGGATGGACTGTGAAACAGTGTCTGTTGGTGTGTTCCAGGGTGGCGGGGTGCTGTGAGGGACAGTTCAGGATGGACCGTGAAACAGTGTCTGTTGATGTGTTCCAGGGTGGCGGGGTGCAGTGAGGGACATTTCAGCATGGACCGTGAAACAGTGTCTGCTGGTGTGTTCCAGGGTGGCGGGGTGCAGTGAGGGACAGTTCAGGATGGACCATGAAACAGTGTCTGTTGGTCTGTTCCAGGGTGGCGGGGTGCAGTGAGGGGCAGCTCTGGATGAAACGTGAAACAGTGTCTGTTGGTGTGTTCCAGGGTGGTGGGGTGCAGTGGGGGACAGTTCAGGATGGTCTGTGAAGCAGTGTCTGTTGGTGTGTTCCAGGGTGGCGGGGTGCAGTGAGGGACATTTCATGATGGACTGTGAAACATTGTCTGTTGGTGTGTTCCAGGGTGGCGGGGTGCAGTGAGGGACAGTTCAGGATGGACAGTGAAACTGTGTCTGTTGCTGTGTTCCAGGGTGTCGGTGTGCAGTGAGGGACAGTTCAGGATGGACTGTGAAACAGTGTCTGTTGGAGTGTTCCCGGGTGGCGGGGTGCAGTGAGGCACAGCTCAGGATGAACCGTGAAACAGTGTCTGTTGGTGTGTTCCAGGGTGGGGGGTGCAGTGAGGGACAGCTCAGGATGGACCGTGAAACAGTGTCTGTTGGTGTGTTCCAGGGTGGCGGGGTGCAGTGAGGGACAGTTCAGTATCGACTGTGAAATAGTGTCTGTTGGTGTGTTCCAGGGTGTCAGGGTGCAGTGAGGGACAGTTCAGGATGAACCGTGAAACGGTGTCTGTTGGTGTGTTCCAGGGTGGCGGGGTGCAGTGAGGGACAGTTCAGTATCGACTGTGAAACAGTGTCTGTTGGTGTGTTCCAGGGTGGCAGGGTGCAGTGAGGGACAGTTCAGGATGGACTGTGAAACAGTGTCTGTTGGTGTGTTCCAGGGTGGCGGGGTGCAGTGAGGGACAGTTCAGGTTGGACCGTGAAACAGCGTCTGTTGGTGTGTTCCAGGGTGGCGGGGTGCAGTGAGGGACAGTTCAGGATGGACTGTGAAACAGTGGCTGTTGGTGTGTTCCAGGGTGGCGGGGTGCAGTGAGGGACAGTTCAGGTTGGACCGTGAAACAGCGTCTGTTGGTGTGTTCCAGGGTGGCGGGGTGCAGTGAGGGACAGTTCAGGATGGACTGTGAAACAGTGTCTGTTGGTGTGTTCCAGGGTGGCGGGGTGCAGTGAGAGACAGTTCAGGATGGACTGTGAAACAGTGTCTATTGGTGTGTTGCAGGGTGGCGTGGTGCAGTGAGGGACAGTTCAGAAGGGACTGTGAAACAGTATCTGTTGGTGTGTTCCAGGTTGGCGGGGTGCAGTGAGGGAGTGTTCAGGATGGACCGTGAAACAGTGCCTGTTGGTGTGTTCCAGGGTGGCGTAGTGCAGTGAGGCACAGTTCAGGATGGACTGTGGAGCAGTGTCTGTTGGTGTGTTCCAGAGTGGCGGGGTGCAGTGAAGGACAGTTCAGGATGGACCGTGAAACAGTGTCTGTTGGTGTGTTACACGGTGGCGTAGTGCAGTGAGGGACAGTTCAGGATGGACTGTGAAACAGTGTCTGTTGGTGTGTTCCAGGGTGTCGGTGTGCAGTGAGGGACAGTTCAGGATGGACTGTGAAACAGTGTCTGTTGGTGTGTTCCAGGGTGTCGGTGTGCAGTGAGGGACAGTTCAGGATGGACTGTGAAACAGTGTCTGTTGGTGTGTTCCAGGGTGGCAGGTTGAAGTGAGGGACAGTTCAGGATGGACTGTGAAACAGCATCTGTTGGTGTGTTCCAGGGTGGCGGGGTGCAGTGAGGGACAGTTCAGCATGGACCGTGAAACAGTGTCTGTTGGTGTGTTCCAGGGTGGCGGGGTTCAGTGAGAGACTGTTCAGGATGGATTGTGAAACAGTGTCTGTTGGTGTGTTCCAGGGTGGCGGGGTGCAGTGAGGGACAGTTCAGGATGGACTGTGAAACAGTGTCTGTTGGTGTGCTCCAGGGTGGCGGGGTGCTGTGAGGGACAGTTCAGGATGGACCGTGAAACAGCGTCTGTTGGTGTGTTCCAGGGTGGCGGGGTGCAGTGAGGGACAGTTCAGCATGGACCGTGAAACAGTGTCTGTTGGTGTGTTCCAGGGTGGCGGGGTGCAGTGAGGGACAGCTCAGGATGAAACGTGAAACAGTGTCTGTTGGTGTGTTCCAGGGTGGCGGGGTGCAGTGAGGGACAGTTCAGGATGGACTGTGAAACTGTGTCTGTTGGTGTGTTCCAGGGTGGTGGGGTGCAGTGGGGGACAGTTCAGGATGGACTGTGAAACTGTGTCTGTTGGTGTATTCCAGGGTGGCGGGGTGCAGTGAGGGACAGTGAGGGATGGACTGTGAAACAGCGTCTGTTGGTGTGTTCCAGGGTGGCGGGATGCAGTGAGGAACAGTTCAGGATGGACTGTGAAACACTGTCTGTTGGTGTGTTCCAGGGTGGCGGGGTGAAGTGAGGGACAGTTCAGGATGGACTGTGAAACAGTGCCTGTTGTTGTGTTCCAGGGTGGCGGGGTGCAGTGAGGGACAGTTCAGGATGGACCGTGAAACAGTGTCTGTTGGTCTGTTCCAGGGTGGCGGGATGCAGTGAGGGACAGTTCAGTATGGACTGTGAAACAGTGTCTGTTGGTCTGATCCAGGGTGGCAGGGTGAAGTGAGGAACAGTTCAGGATGGGCTGTGAAACAGTGTCTGTTGGTCTGTTCCAGGGTGGCGGGGTGAAGTGAGGGACAGCTCAGGATGAACCGTGAAACAGTGTCTGTTGGTCTGTTCCAGGGTGGCGGGATGCAGTGAGGGACAGTTCAGTATGGACTGTGAAACAGTGTCTGTTGGTATGTTCTAGGGTGGCGGGGTGCAGTGAGAGACAGTTCAGGATGGACTGTGAAACAGTGTCTGTTGGTGTGTTCCAGGGTGGCGGGGTGCAGTGAGGTACAGTTCAGAATGGACTGTGAAACAGTGTCTGTTGGTGTGTTCCAGGGTGGCGGGGTGCAGTGAGGGACAGTTCCGGATGGACTGTGAAACAGCGTCTGTTGGTGTGTTCCAGGATGGCGGGGTGCAGTGAGGTACAGTTCAGAATGGACCGTGAAACAGTGTCTGTTGGTGTGTTTCAGGGTGGCGGGGTGCAGTGAGGGACAGTTCAGGATGGACTGTGAAACTGTGTCTGTTGGTGTGTTCCAGGGTGGCGGGGTGCAGTGAGGGAATGTTCAGGATGGACTGTCAAACAATGTCTGTTGGTGTGCTCCAGGGTGGCGGGGTGCAGTGAGGGACAGCTCAGTAAGAACAGTGAAACAGTGTCTGTTGATGTGTTCCAGGGTGGCGGATTGCAGTGAGAGTCAGTTCAGGATGGTCTGTGAAACAGTGTCTGTTGGTGTGTTCCAGGGTGGCGTGGTGAAGTGAGGGACAGTTCAGGATGGACTGTGAAACAGTGTCTGTTGGTGTGTTCCAGGGTGGCGGGTTGCAGTGAGGGACAGTTCAGGATGGACTGTGAAACAGTGTCTGTTGGTGTGTTCCAGGGTGGCGGGGTGCAGTGAGGGACAGTTCAGGATGGACTGTTTTATGCAGTGTCTGTTGGTGTGTTCCAGGGTGGCGGGGTGCAGTGAGAGTCACTTCAGGATGGACCGTGAAACAGTGTCTGTTGGTGTGTTCCAGGGTGGCGGGGTGCAGTGAGGGACAGTTCAGGTTGGACCATGAAACAGCTTCTGTTGGTGTGTTCCAGGGTGGCGGGGTGCAGTGAGGGACAGTTCAGGATGGACCGTGAAACAGTGCCTGTTGGTGTGTTCCAGGGTGGCGGGGTGCAGTGAGGGACAGTTCAGGATGGACCATGAAACAGTGTCTGTTGGTGTGTTCCAGGGTGGCGGGGTGCAGTGAGGCACAGTTCAGGATGGACTGTGGAGCAGTGTCTGTTGGTGTGTTCCAGGGTGGCGGGGTGCAGTGAGGGACAGTTCAGGATGGACTGTGAAACAGTGTCTGTTGGTGTGTTCCAGGGTGGCGGGGTGCAGTGAGGGACAGTTCAGGATGGACTGTGAAACAGTGTCTGTTGGTGTGTTCCAGGGTGGCTGGGTGCAGTGAGGGACAGTTCAGGATGGACTGTGAAACAGCGTCTGTTGGTTTGTTCCAGGGTGGCGGGGTGCAGTGAGGGACAGTTCAGGATGGACTGTGAAACAGTGTCTGTTGGTGTGTTCCAGGGTGGCGGGGTGCAGTGAGGGACAGTTCAGGATGGACTGTGAAACTGTGTCTGTTGGTGTGTTCCAGCGTGGGGGGTGCAGTGAGGGACAGTTCAGGATGAAACGTGAAACAGTGTCTGTTGGTGTGTTCCAGGGTGGCGGGGTGCAGTGAGGGACAGCTCAGGATGAAACGTGAAACAGTGTCTGTTGGTGTGTTCCAGGGTGGCGGGGTGCAGTGAGGGACAGTTCAGGATGCACTGTGAAACTGTGTCTGTTGGTGTGTTCCAGGGTGGTGGGGTGCAGTGGGGGACAGTTCAGGATGGACTGTGAAACTGTGTCTGTTGATGTGTTCCAGGGTGGCGGGCTGCAGTGAGGGACAGTTCAGTATCGACTGTGTAACAGTGTCTGTTGGTGTGTTCCAGGGTTTCAGGGTGCAGTGAGGGACAGTTCAGGATGAACCTTAATACGGTGTCTGTTGGTGTGTTCCAGGGTGGCGGGGTGCAGTGAGGGACAGTTCAGTTTCGACTGTGAAACAGTGTCTGTTGGTGTGTTCCAGGGTGGCAGGGTGCAGTGAGGGACAGTTCAGGATGGACCGTGAAACAGTGTCTGTTGGTGTGTTCCAGGGTGGCGGGGTGCAGTGAGAGACAGTTCAGGTTGGACCGTGAAACAGCTTCTGTTGGTGTGTTCCAGGGTGGCGGGGTGCAGTGAGGGACAGTTCAGGTTGGACCGTGAAACAGCTTCTGTTGGTGTGTTCCAGGGTGGCGGGGTGCAGTGAGGGACAGTTCAGGATGGACTGTGAAATTGTGTCTGTTGGTGTGTTCCAGCGTGGGGGGTGCAGTGAGGGACAGTTCAGGATGAACTGTGAAACGGTGTCTGTTGGTGTGTTCCAGGTTGGCGGGGTGCAGTGAGAGACAGTTCAGGATGGACTGTGAAATAGTGTCTGTTGGTGTGTTCCAGGGTGGCGGGGTGAAGTGAGGGACAGTTCACGATGGACTGTGAAATAGTGTCTGTAGGTTTGTACCACGGTGGCGGGGTGCAGTGAGGGACAGTTCAGGATGGACCATGAAGCAGTGTCTGTTGGTGTGTTCCAGGGTGGCGGGGTTCAGTGAGGGACAGTTCAGGATGGACTGTGAAACAGTGTCTGTTGGTGTGTTCCAGGGTGGCGGGATGCAGTGAGGGACAGTTCAGGATGGACTGTGAAACAGTGTCTGTTGGTGTGCTCCAGGGTGGCGGGGTGCAGTGAGGGACAGTTCAGGATGGACCGTGAAACAGCGTCTGTTGATGTGTTCCAGGGTGGCGGGGTGCAGTGAGGGACAGTTCAGCATGGACTGTGAAACAGTGTCTGTTGGTGTGTTCCAGGGTGGCGGGGTGCAGTGAGGGACAGTTCAGGATGGACTGTTATACAGTGTCTGTTGTTGTGTTCCAGGGTGGCGGGGTGCAGTGAGGGACAGTTCAGGATGGACCGTGAATCAGTGTCTGTTGGTCTGTTCCAGGGTGGCGGGGTGCAGTGAGGGACAGTTCCGGATGGACTGTGAAACTGTGTCTGTTGGTGTGTTCCAGGGTGGCGGGGTGCAGTGAAGGACAGTTCAGGATGGGCCTTGAAACAGTGTCTGTTGGTGTGTTACAGGGTGGCCGGGTGCAGTGAGGGACAGTTCAGGATGGAATGTGAAACAGTGTCTGTTGGTGTGTTCCAGGGTGGCGGGGTGCAGTGAGGGACAGTTCAGGATGGACTGTGAAACTGTGTCTGTTGGTGTGTTCCAGGGTGGCGGGGTGCAGTGAGGGACAGTTCAGGATGGACTGTGAAACAGTGTCTGTTGGTGTGTTCCAGGGTCGCGGGGTGCAGTGAGGGACAGTTCAGGATGGACTGTGAAACAGCGCCTGTTGCTGTGTTCCAGGGTGGCGGGGTGCAGTGAGGGACAGTTCAGGATGGACCGTGAATCAGTGTCTGTTGGTCTGTTCCAGGGTGGCGGGGTGCAGTGAGGGACAGTTCTGGATGGACTGTGAAACTGCGTCTGTTGGTGTGTTCCAGGGTGGCGGGGTGCAGTGAAGGACTGTTCAGGATGGGCCGTGAAACAGTGTCTGTTGGTGTGTTCCAGGGTGGCCGGGTGCAGTGAGGGACAGTTCAGGATGGACTGTGAAACAGTGTCTGTTGGTGTGTTCCAGGGTGGCGGGGTGCAGTGAGGGACAGTTCAGGATGGACTGCGAAACTGTGCTTGTTGGTGTGTTCCAGGGTGGCGGGGTGCAGTGAGGGACAGTTCAGGATTGACTGTGAAACAGTGTCTGTTGGTGTGTTCCAGGGTCGCGGGGTGCAGTGAGGGACAGTTCAGGATGGACTGTGAAACAGTGTCTGTTGGTGTGTTCCAGGGTGGCGGGGTGCAGTGAGGGACAGTTCAGGATGGACTGCGAAACTGTGCTTGTTGGTGTGTTCCAGGGTGGCGGGGTGCAGTGAGGGACAGTTCAGGATGGACTGTGAAACAGTGTCTGTTGATGTGTTCCAGGGTGGCGGGGTGCAGTGAGGGACAGTTCAGGATGGACTGTGAAACAGTGTTTGTTGGTGTGTTCCAGGGTGGCGGGGTGCAGTGAGGGACAGTTCAGGATGGACTGTGAAACAGTGTCTGTTGATGTGTTCCAGGGTGGCGGGGTGCAGTGAGGGACAGTTCAGGATGGACTGTGAAACAGTGTCTGTTGATGTGTTCCAGGGTGGCGGGGTGCAGTGAGGGACAGTTCAGGATGGACTGTGAAACAGTGTTTGTTGGTGTGTTCCAGGGTGGCGGGGTGCAGTGAGGGACAGTTCAGGATGGACTGTGAAACAGCGTCTGTTGGTGTGTTCCAGGGTGGCGGGGTGCAGTGAGGGACAGTTCAGGATGGACTGTGAAACACTGTTGGTCTGTTCCAGGGTGGCGGGGTGCAGTGAGGGACAGTTCAGGATGGAATGTGAAACAGTGCCTGTTGTTGTGTTCCAGGGTGGCGGGGTGAAGTGAGGAACAGTTCAGGATGGACTGTGAAACAGTGTCTGTTGGTCTGTTCCAGGGTGGCCGGGTGCAGTGAGGGACAGTTCAGGATGGACCGTGAAACAGTGTCTGTTGGTCTGTTCCAGGGTGGCGGGGTGCAGTGAGGGACAGTTCAGGATGAACTGTGAAACAGTGCCTGTTGTTGTGTTCCAGGGTGGCGGGGTGCAGTGAGGGACATTTCAGGATGGACCGTGAAACAGTGTCTGTTGGTCTGTTCCAGGGTGGCGGGATGCAGTGAGGGACAGTTCAGAATGGACTGTGAAACAGTGTCTGTTGGTATGTTCTAGGGTGGCGGGGTGAAGAGAGGGACAGCTCAGGATGGACCGTGAAACAGTGTCTGTTGGTGTGTTCCAGGGTGGCGGGATGCAGTGAGGGACAGTTCAGTATGGACTGTGAAACAGTGTCTGTTGGTATGTTCTAGGGTGGCGGGGTGCAGTGAGAGACAGTTCAGGATGGACTGTGAAACAGTGTCTGTTGGTGTGTTCCAGGGTGGCGGGGTGCAGTGAGGTACAGTTCAGAATGGACTGTGAAACAGTGTCTGTTGGTGTGTTCCAGGGTGGCGGGGTGCAGTGAGGGACAGTTCAGGATCGACCGTGAATCAGTGTCTGTTGGTCTGTTCCAGGGTGGCGGGGTGCAGTGAGGGACAGTTCCGGATGGACTGTGAAACTGTGTCTGTTGGTGTGTTCCAGGGTGGCGGGGTGCAGTGAGGGACAGCTCAGGATGAACCGTGAAACAGTGTCTGTTGATGTGTTCCAGGGTGGCGGAGTGCAGTGAGAGACAGTTCAGGTTGGACCGTCAAGCAGTGTCTGTTGGTGTGTTCCAGGGTGGCGGATTGCAGTGAGGGACAGTTCAGGATGGACTGTGAAACGGTGTCTGTTGGTGTGTTCCAGGGTGGCGGGGTGCAGTGAGAGTCACTTCAGGATGGTCTGTGAAGAAGTGTCTGTTGGTGTGTTCCAGGGTGGCGGGGTGCAGTGAGAGACAGTTCAGAATGGACTGTGAAACAGTGTCTGTTGGTGTGTTCCAGGGTGGCGGGGTGCAGTGAGGGACAGTTCAGGATGGACCGTGAAACAGTGCCTGTTGGTGTGTTCCAGGGTGGCGGGGTGCAGTGAGGCACAGTTCAGGATGGACTGTGGAGCAGTGTCTGTTGGTGTGTTCCAGGGTGGCGGGGTGCAGTGAGGGACAGTTCAGGATGGACTGTGAAACAGTGTCTGTTGCTGTGTTCCAGGGTGGCGGGGTGCAGTGAGGGACAGTTCAGGATGGACCGTGAATCAGTGTCTGTTGGTCTGTTCCAGGGTGGCGGGGTGCAGTGAGGGACAGTTCTGGATGGACTGTGAAACTGCGTCTGTTGGTGTGTTCCAGGGTGGCGGGGTGCAGTGAAGGACTGTTCAGGATGGGCCGTGAAACAGTGTCTGTTGGTGTGTTCCAGGGTGGCCGGGTGCAGTGAGGGACAGTTCAGGATGGACTGTGAAACAGTGTCTGTTGGTGTGTTCCAGGGTGGCGGGGTGCAGTGAGGGACAGTTCAGGATGGACTGCGAAACTGTGCTTGTTGGTGTGTTCCAGGGTGGCGGGGTGCAGTGAGGGACAGTTCAGGATTGACTGTGAAACAGTGTCTGTTGGTGTGTTCCAGGGTCGCGGGGTGCAGTGAGGGACAGTTCAGGATGGACTGTGAAACAGTGTCTGTTGGTGTGTTCCAGGGTGGCGGGGTGCAGTGAGGGACAGTTCAGGATGGACTGCGAAACTGTGCTTGTTGGTGTGTTCCAGGGTGGCGGGGTGCAGTGAGGGACAGTTCAGGATGGACTGTGAAACAGTGTCTGTTGATGTGTTCCAGGGTGGCGGGGTGCAGTGAGGGACAGTTCAGGATGGACTGTGAAACAGTGTTTGTTGGTGTGTTCCAGGGTGGCGGGGTGCAGTGAGGGACAGTTCAGGATGGACTGTGAAACAGTGTCTGTTGATGTGTTCCAGGGTGGCGGGGTGCAGTGAGGGACAGTTCAGGATGGACTGTGAAACAGTGTCTGTTGATGTGTTCCAGGGTGGCGGGGTGCAGTGAGGGACAGTTCAGGATGGACTGTGAAACAGTGTTTGTTGGTGTGTTCCAGGGTGGCGGGGTGCAGTGAGGGACAGTTCAGGATGGACTGTGAAACAGCGTCTGTTGGTGTGTTCCAGGGTGGCGGGGTGCAGTGAGGGACAGTTCAGGATGGACTGTGAAACACTGTTGGTCTGTTCCAGGGTGGCGGGGTGCAGTGAGGGACAGTTCAGGATGGAATGTGAAACAGTGCCTGTTGTTGTGTTCCAGGGTGGCGGGGTGAAGTGAGGAACAGTTCAGGATGGACTGTGAAACAGTGTCTGTTGGTCTGTTCCAGGGTGGCCGGGTGCAGTGAGGGACAGTTCAGGATGGACCGTGAAACAGTGTCTGTTGGTCTGTTCCAGGGTGGCGGGGTGCAGTGAGGGACAGTTCAGGATGAACTGTGAAACAGTGCCTGTTGTTGTGTTCCAGGGTGGCGGGGTGCAGTGAGGGACATTTCAGGATGGACCGTGAAACAGTGTCTGTTGGTCTGTTCCAGGGTGGCGGGATGCAGTGAGGGACAGTTCAGAATGGACTGTGAAACAGTGTCTGTTGGTATGTTCTAGGGTGGCGGGGTGAAGAGAGGGACAGCTCAGGATGGACCGTGAAACAGTGTCTGTTGGTGTGTTCCAGGGTGGCGGGATGCAGTGAGGGACAGTTCAGTATGGACTGTGAAACAGTGTCTGTTGGTATGTTCTAGGGTGGCGGGGTGCAGTGAGAGACAGTTCAGGATGGACTGTGAAACAGTGTCTGTTGGTGTGTTCCAGGGTGGCGGGGTGCAGTGAGGTACAGTTCAGAATGGACTGTGAAACAGTGTCTGTTGGTGTGTTCCAGGGTGGCGGGGTGCAGTGAGGGACAGTTCAGGATCGACCGTGAATCAGTGTCTGTTGGTCTGTTCCAGGGTGGCGGGGTGCAGTGAGGGACAGTTCCGGATGGACTGTGAAACTGTGTCTGTTGGTGTGTTCCAGGGTGGCGGGGTGCAGTGAGGGACAGCTCAGGATGAACCGTGAAACAGTGTCTGTTGATGTGTTCCAGGGTGGCGGAGTGCAGTGAGAGACAGTTCAGGTTGGACCGTCAAGCAGTGTCTGTTGGTGTGTTCCAGGGTGGCGGATTGCAGTGAGGGACAGTTCAGGATGGACTGTGAAACGGTGTCTGTTGGTGTGTTCCAGGGTGGCGGGGTGCAGTGAGAGTCACTTCAGGATGGTCTGTGAAGAAGTGTCTGTTGGTGTGTTCCAGGGTGGCGGGGTGCAGTGAGAGACAGTTCAGAATGGACTGTGAAACAGTGTCTGTTGGTGTGTTCCAGGGTGGCGGGGTGCAGTGAGGGACAGTTCAGGATGGACCGTGAAACAGTGCCTGTTGGTGTGTTCCAGGGTGGCGGGGTGCAGTGAGGCACAGTTCAGGATGGACTGTGGAGCAGTGTCTGTTGGTGTGTTCCAGGGTGGCGGGGTGCAGTGAGGGACAGTTCAGGATGGACTGTGAAACAGTGTCTGTTGGTTTGTTCCAGGGTGGCGGGGTGCAGTGAGGGACAGTTCAGGATGGACTGTGAAACAGTGTCTGTTGGTGTGTTCCAGGGTGGCGGGGTGCAGTGAGGGACAGTTCAGGATGGACTGTGAAACTGTGTCTGTTGGTGTGTTCCAGCGTGGGGGGTGCAGTGAGGGACAGTTCAGGATGAACCGTGAAACAATGTCTGTTGGTGTGTTCCAGGGTGGCGGGGTGCAGTGAGGGACAGTTCAGGATGGACTGTGAAACTGTGTCTGTTGGTGTGTTCCAGGGTGGCGGGGTGCAGTGAGGGACAGTGAGGGATGGACTGTGTAACAGCGTCTGTTGGTGTGTTCCAGGGTGGCGGGGTGCAGTGAGGGACAGTTCAGGATGGACTGTGAAACACTGTCTGTTGGTGTGTTCCAGGGTGGCGGGGTGAAGTGAGGGACAGTTCAGGATGGACCGTGAAGCAATGTCTGTTGGTGTGTTCCAGGGTGGCGGGGTGCAGTGAGGGACAGTTCAGTATGGACTGTGAAACAGTAACTGTTGTTGTGTTCCAGGGTGGCGGGGTGCAGTGAGGGACAGTTCAGGATGGACCGTGAAACAGTGTCTGTTGGTCTGTTCCAGGGTGGCGGGGTGCAGTGAGGGACAGTTCAGGATGAACTGTGAAACAGTGCCTGTTGTTGTCTTCCAGGGTGGCGGGGTGCAGTGAGGGACAGTTCAGGATGGACCGTGAAACAGTGTCTGTTGGTCTGATCCAGGGCGGCAGGGTGCAGTGAGGGACAGTTCAGGATGGACTGTCAAACAATGTCTGTTGGTGTGTTCCAGGGTGGCGGGTTGCAGTGAGAGTCAGTTCAGGATGGTCTGTGAAACAGTGTCTGTTGGTGTGTTCCAGGGTGGCGGAGTGCAGTGAGAGACAGTTCAGGTTGGACCGTGAAACAGTGTCTGTTGGTGTGTTCCAGGGTGGCGGGGTGAAGTGAGGGACAGTTCAGAATGGACCGTCAAGCAGTGTCTGTTGGTGTGTTCCAGGGTGGCGGGGTGCAGTGAGGGACAGTTCAGGATGGACTGTGAAACAGTGTCTGTTGGTGTGTTCCAGGGTGGCGCGGTGCAGTGAGGGACAGTTCAGGATGGACTGTGAAACAGTGTTTGTTGGTGTGTTCCAGGGTGGCAGGGTGCAGTGAGGGACAGTTCAGGATGGACTGTGAAACAGCGTCTGTTGGTGTGTTCCAGGGTGGCGGGGTGCAGTGAGGGACAGTTCAGGATGGACCGTGAAACAGTGTCTGTTGGTCTGTTCCAGGGTGGCGGGGTGCAGTGAGGGACAGTTCTGGATGGACTGTGAAACTGTGTCTGTTGGTGTGTTCCAGGGTCGCGGGGTGCAGTGAGGGACAGTTCAGGATGGACCGTGAAACAGTGTCTGTTGGTGTGTTCCAGGGTGGCGGGGTGCAGTGAGGGACAGTTCAGGATGGACTGTGAAACTGTGTCTGTTGGTGTGTTCCAGGGTGGCGGGGTGCAGTGAGGGACAGTTCAGGATGGACTGTGAAACAGTGTTTGTTGGTGTGTTCCAGGGTGGCAGGGTGCAGTGAGGGACAGTTCAGGATGGACTGTGAAACAGCGTCTGTTGGTGTGTTCCAGGGTGGCGGGGTGCAGTGAGGGACAGTTCAGGATGGACCGTGAAACAGTGTCTGTTGGTCTGTTCCAGGGTGGCGGGGTGCAGTGAGGGACAGTTCAGGATGGACTGTGAAACAGTGCCTGTTGTTGTGTTCCAGGGTGGCGGGGTGCAGTGAGGGACATTTCAGGATGGACCGTGAAACAGTGTCTGTTGGTCTGTTCCAGTATGGCGGGGTGAAGAGAGGGACAGCTCAGGATGGACCGTGAAACAGTGTCTGTTGGTGTGTTCCAGGGTGGCGGGATGCAGTGAGGGACAGTTCAGTATGGACTGTGAAACAGTGTCTGTTGGTATGTTCTAGGGTGGCGGGGTGCAGTGAGAGACAGTTCAGGATGGACTGTGAAACAGTGTCTGTTGGTGTGTTCCAGGGTGGCGGGGTGCAGTGAGGTACAGTTCAGAATGGACTGTGAAACAGTGTCTGTTGGTGTGTTCCAGGGTGGCGGGGTGCAGTGAGGGACAGTTCAGGATCGACCGTGAATCAGTGTCTGTTGGTCTGTTCCAGGGTGGCGGGGTGCAGTGAGGGACAGTTCCGGATGGACTGTGAAACTGTGTCTGTTGGTGTGTTCCAGGGTGGCGGGGTGCAGTGAGGGACAGCTCAGGATGAACCGTGAAACAGTGTCTGTTGATGTGTTCCAGGGTGGCGGAGTGCAGTGAGAGACAGTTCAGGTTGGACCGTCAAGCAGTGTCTGTTGGTGTGTTCCAGGGTGGCGGATTGCAGTGAGGGACAGTTCAGGATGGCCTGTGAAACGGTGTCTGTTGGTGTGTTCCAGGGTGGCGGGGTGCAGTGAGAGTCACTTCAGGATGGTCTGTGAAGAAGTGTCTGTTGGTGTGTTCCAGGGTGGCGGGGTGCAGTGAGAGACAGTTCAGAATGGACTGTGAAACAGTGTCTGTTGGTGTGTTCCAGGGTGGCGGGGTGCAGTGAGGGACAGTTCAGGATGGACCGTGAAACAGTGCCTGTTGGTGTGTTCCAGGGTGGCGGGGTGCAGTGAGGGACAGTTCAGGATGGACCATGAAACAGTGTCTGTTGGTGTGTTCCAGGGTGGCGGGGTGCAGTGAGGCACAGTTCAGGATGGACTGTGGAGCAGTGTCTGTTGGTGTGTTCCAGGGTGGCGGGGTGCAGTGAGGGACAGTTCAGGATGGACTGTGAAACAGTGTCTGTTGGTTTGTTCCAGGGTGGCGGGGTGCAGTGAGGGACAGTTCAGGATGGACTGTGAAACAGTGTCTGTTGGTGTGTTCCAGGGTGGCGGGGTGCAGTGAGGGACAGTTCAGGATGGACTGTGAAACTGTGTCTGTTGGTGTGTTCCAGCGTGGGGGGTGCAGTGAGGGACAGTTCAGGATGAACCGTGAAACAATGTCTGTTGGTGTGTTCCAGGGTGGCGGGGTGAAGTGAGGGACAGTTCAGGATGGACCGTGAAGCAATGTCTGTTGGTGTGTTCCAGGGTGGCGGGGTGCAGTGAGGGACAGTTCAGTATGGACTGTGAAACAGTACCTGTTGTTGTGTTCCAGGGTGGCGGGGTGCAGTGAGGGACAGTTCAGGATGGACCGTGAAACAGTGTCTGTTGGTCTGTTCCAGGGTGGCGGGGTGCAGTGAGGGACAGTTCAGGATGAACTGTGAAACAGTGCCTGTTGTTGTCTTCCAGGGTGGCGGGGTGCAGTGAGGGACAGTTCAGGATGGACCGTGAAACAGTGTCTGTTGTTCTGATCCAGGGCGGCAGGGTGCAGTGAGGGACAGTTCAGGATGGACTGTCAAACAATGTCTGTTGGTGTGTTCCAGGGTGGCGGGTTGCAGTGAGAGTCAGTTCAGGATGGTCTGTGAAACAGTGTCTGTTGGTGTGTTCCAGGGTGGCGGAGTGCAGTGAGAGACAGTTCAGGTTGGACCGTGAAACAGTGTCTGTTGGTGTGTTCCAGGGTGGCGGGGTGAAGTGAGGGACAGTTCAGGATGGACCGTCAAGCAGTGTCTGTTGGTGTGTTCCAGGGTGGCGGGGTGCAGTGAGGGACAGTTCAGGATGGACTGTTTTATGCAGTGTCTGTTGGTGTGTTCCAGGGTGGCGGCGTGCAGTGAGAGTCACTTCAGGATGGTATGTGAATAAGTGTCTGTTGGTGTGTTCCAGGGTGGCGGGGTGCAGTGAGAGACAGTTCAGAATGGACTGTGAAACAGTGTCTGTTGGTGTGTTGCAGGGTGGCGGGGTGCAGTGAGGGACAGTTCAGAATGGACTGTGAAACAGTGTCTGTTGGTTTGTTCCCGGGCGGCGGGGTGCAGTGAGTGACAGTTCAGGCTGAACCGTGAAACAATGTCTGTTGGTGTGTTCCAGGGTGGCGGGGTGCAGTGAGGGACAGCTCAGGATGAATCGTGAAACAGTGTCTGTTGGTGTGTTCCAGGTTGGCGCGATGCAGTGAGGGACAGTTCAGTATGGACTGTGAAACAGTGTCTGTTGGTGTGTTCTAGGGTGGCGGTGTGCAGTGAGGGACAGTTCAGGATGGACTGTGAAACAGCGTCTGTTGGTGTGTTCCAGGGTGGCGGTGTGCAGTGAGGGACAGTTCAGGATGGACTGTGAAACAGTGTCTGTTGGTGTGTTCCACGGTGGCGGGGTGCAGTGAGGGACAGTTCAGGATGAACCGTGAAACAATGTCTGTTGGTGTGTTCCGGGGTGGCGGGGTGCAGTGAGGGACAGCTCAGGATCAACCGTGAAACAGTGTCTGTTGATGTGTTCCAGGGTGGCGGGGTGCAGTGAGGGACAGTTCAGTATCGACTGTGAAACAGTGTCTGTTGGTGTGTTCCAGGGTTTCAGGGTGCAGTGAGGGACAGTTCAGGATGAACCTTAATACGGTGTCTGTTGGTGTGTTCCAGGGTGGCGGGGTGCAGTGAGGGACAGTTCAGTTTCGACTGTGAAACAGTGTCTGTTGGTGTGTTCCAGGGTGGCAGGGTGCAGTGAGGGACAGTTCAGGATGGACCGTGAAACAGTGTCTGTTGGTGTGTTCCAGGGTGGCGGGGTGCAGTGAGGGACAGTTCAGGTTGGACCGTGAAACAGCTTCTGTTGGTGTGTTCCAGGGTGGCGGGGTGCAGTGAGGGACAGTTCAGGATGGACTGTGAAATTGTGTCTGTTGGTGTGTTCCAGCGTGGGGGGTGCAGTGAGGGACAGTTCAGGATGAACTGTGAAACGGTGTCTGTTGGTGTGTTCCAGGTTGGCGGGGTGCAGTGAGAGACAGTTCAGGATGGACTGTGAAATAGTGTCTGTTGGTGTGTTCCAGGGTGGCGGGGTGAAGTGAGGGACAGTTCACGATGGACTGTGAAACAGTGTCTGTAGGTTTGTACCACGGTGGCGGGGTGCAGTGAGGGACAGTTCAGGATGGACCATGAAGCAGTGTCTGTTGGTGTGTTCCAGGGTGGCGGGGTTCAGTGAGGGACAGTTCAGGATGGACTGTGAAACAGTGTCTGTTGGTGTGTTCCAGGGTGGCGGGATGCAGTGAGGGACAGTTCAGGATGGACTGTGAAACAGTGTCTGTTGGTGTGCTCCAGGGTGGCGGGGTGCAGTGAGGGACAGTTCAGGATGGACCGTGAAACAGCGTCTGTTGATGTGTTCCAGGGTGGCGGGGTGCAGTGAGGGACAGTTCAGCATGGACCGTGAATCAGTGTCTGTTGGTCTGTTCCAGGGTGGCGGGGTGCAGTGAGGGACAGTTCCGGATGGACTGTGAAACAGTGTCTGTTGGTCTGTTCCAGGGTGGCGGGATGCAGTGAGGGACAGTTCCGGATGGACTGTGAAAGTGTGTCTGTTGGTCTGTTCCAGGGTGGCGGGGTGCAGTGAAGGACAGTTCAGGATGGGCCTTGAAACAGTGTCTGTTGGTGTGTTACAGGGTGGCCGGGTGCAGTGAGGGACAGTTCAGGATGGACCGTGAAACAGTGTCTGTTGGTGTGTTCCAGGGTGGCGGGGTGCAGTGAGGGACAGTTCAGGATGGACTGTGAAACAGTGTCTGTTGGTGTGTTCCAGGGTGGTGGGGTGCAGTGAGGGAAAGTTCAGGATGGACTGTGAAACACTGTCTGTTGGTCTGTTCCAGGGTGGCGGGGTGCAGTGAGGGACAGTTCCGGATGGACTGTGAAACTGTGTCTGTTGGTGTGTTCCAGGGTGGCGGGGTGCAGTGAGGGACAATTCAGGATGGACCGGGAAACAGTGCCTGTTGGTGTGTTCCAGGGTGGCGGGGTGCAGTGAAGGACTGTTCAGGATGGGCCGTGAAACAGTGTCTGTTGGTGTGTTACAGGGTGGCGGGGTGCAGTGAGGGACAGTTCAGGATTGACTGTGAAACAGTGTCTGTTGGTGTGTTCCAGGGTCGCGGGGTGCAGTGAGGGACAGTTCAGGATGGACTGTGAAACAGTGTCTGTTGGTGTGTTCCAGGGTGGCGGCGTGCAGTGAGGGACAGTTCAGGATGGACTGCGAAACTGTGCTTGTTGGTGTGTTCCAGGGTGGCGGGGTGCAGTGAGGGACAGTTCAGGATGGACTGTGAAACTGTGTCTGTTGGTGTGTTCCAGGGTGGCGGGGTGCAGTGAGGGACAGTTCAGGATGGACTGTGAAACAGTGTTTGTTGGTGTGTTCCGGGGTGGCAGGGTGCAGTGAGGGACAGTTCAGGATGGACTGTGAAACAGCGTCTGTTGGTGTGTTCCAGGGTGGCGGGGTGCAGTGAGGGACAGTTCAGGATGGACTGTGAAGCACTGTTGGTCTGTTCCAGGGTGGCGGGGTGCAGTGAGGGACAGTTCAGGATGGACTGTGAAACAGTGCCTGTTGTTGTGTTCCAGGGTGGCGGGGTGCAGTGAGGGACAGTTCAGGATGGACCGAGAAACAGTGTCTGTTGGTCTGTTCCAGGGTGGCGGGGTGCAGTGAGGGACAGTTCAGGATGGACTGTGAAACAGTGCCTGTTGTTGTGTTCCAGGGTGGCGGGGTGCAGTGAGGGACATTTCAGGATGGACCGTGAAACAGTGTCTGTTGGTCTGTTCCAGTATGGCGGGGTGAAGAGAGGGACAGCTCAGGATGAACCGTGAAACAGTGTCTGTTGGTGTGTTCCAGGGTGGCGGGATGCAGTGAGGGACAGTTCAGTATGGACTGTGAAACAGTGTCTGTTGGTATGTTCTAGGGTGGCGGGGTGCAGTGAGAGACAGTTCAGGATGGACTGTGAAACAGTGTCTGTTGGTGTGTTCCAGGGTGGCGGGGTGCAGTGAGGGACAGTTCAGGATGGACTGTGAAACAGTGTCTGTTGTTGTGTTCCAGGGTGGCGGGGTGCAGTGAGGGACAGTTCAGGATCGACCGTGAATCAGTGTCTGTTGGTCTGTTCCAGGGTGGCGGGGTGCAGTGAGGGACAGTTCCGGATGGACTGTGAAACTGTGTCTGTTGGTGTGTTCCAGGGTGGCGGGGTGCAGTGAGGGACAGCTCAGGATGAACCGTGAAACAGTGTCTGTTGATGTGTTCCAGGGTGGCGGGGTGAAGTGAGGGACAGTTCAGGATGGACCGTCAAGCAGTGTCTGTTGGTGTGTTCCAGGGTGGCGGGGTGCAGTGAGAGACAGTTCAGAATGGACTGTGAAACAGTGTCTGTTGGTGTGTTCCAGGGTGGCGGGGTGCAGTGGGGGACAGTTCAGGATGGACTGTGAAACTGTGTCTGTTGGTGTGTTCCAGGGTGGCGGGGTGCAGTGAGGGACAGTGAGGGATGGACTGTGAAACAGCGTCTGTTGGTGTGTTCCAGGGTGGCGGGGTGCAGTGAGGGACAGTTCAGGATGGACTGTGAAACACTGTCTGTTGGTGTGTTCCAGGGTGGCGGGGTGCAGTGAGGGACAGTTCAGGATGGACCGTGAAACAGTGTCTGTTGGTCTGTTCCAGGGTGGCGGGGTGCAGTGAGGGACAGTTCAGGATGGACTGTGAAACAGTGCCTGTTGTTGTGTTCCAGGGTGGCGGGGTGCAGTGAGGGACAGTTCAGGATGGACCGTTAAACAGTGTCTGTTGGTCTGATCCAGGGCGGCAGGGTGCAGTGAGGGACAGTTCAGGATGGACTGTCAAACAATGTCTGTTGGTGTGTTCCAGGGTGGCGGGTTGCAGTGAGAGTCAGTTCAGGATGGTCTGTGAAACAGTGTCTGTTGGTGTGTTCCAGGGTGGCGGAGTGCAGTGAGAGACAGTTCAGGTTGGACCGTGAAACAGTGTCTGTTGGTGTGTTCCAGGGTGGCGGGGTGCAGTGAGGGACAGTTCAGGATGGACTGTTTTCTGCAGTGTCTCTTGGTGTGTTCCAGGGTGGCGGCGTGCAGTGAGAGTCACTTCAGGATGGTATGTGAATAAGTGTCTGTTGGTGTGTTCCAGGGTGGCGGGGTGCAGTGAGAGACAGTTCAGAATGGACTGTGAAACAGTGTCTGTTGGTGTGTTGCAGGGTGGCGGGGTGCAGTGAGGGACAGTTCAGAATGGACTGTGAAACAGTGTCTGTTGGTTTGTTCCCGGGCGGCGGGGTGTAGTGAGTGACAGTTCAGGATGAACCGTGAAACAATGTCTGTTGGTGTGTTCCAGGGTGGCGGGGTGCAGTGAGGGACAGCTCAGGATGAACCGTGAAACAGTGTCTGTTGGTGTGTTCCAGGTTGGCGGGGTGCAGTGAGGGACAGTTCAGTATGGACTGTGAAACAGTGTCTGTTGGTGTGTTCTAGGGTGGCTGTGTGCAGTGAGGGACAGTTCAGGATGGACTGTGAAACAGTGTCTGTTGGTGTGTTCCAGGGTGGCGGGGTGCAGTGAGGGACAGTTCAGGATGGACTGTGAAACAGTGTCTGTTGGTGTGTTCCAGGGTGGCGGTGTGCAGTGAGGGACAGTTCAGGATGGACTGTGAAACAGTGTCTGTTGGTGTGTTCCACGGTGGCGGGGTGCAGTGAGGGACAGTTCAGGATGAACCGTGAAACAATGTCTGTTGGTGTGTTCCGGGGTGGCGGGGTGCAGTGAGGGAGAGCTCAGGATGAACCGTGAAACAGTGTCTGTTGATGTGTTCCAGGGTGGCGGGGTGCAGTGAGGGACAGTTCAGTATCGACTGTGAAACAGTGTCTGTTGGTGTGTTCCAGGGTTTCAGGGTGCAGTGAGGGACAGTTCAGGATGAACCTTAATACGGTGTCTGTTGGTGTGTTCCAGGGTGGCGGGGTGCAGTGAGGGACATTTCAGGATGGACCGTGAAACAGTGTCTGTTGGTCTGTTCCAGTATGGCGGGGTGAAGAGAGGGACAGCTCAGGATGAACCGTGAAACAGTGTCTGTTGGTGTGTTCCAGGGTGGCGGGATGCAGTGAGGGACAGTTCAGTATGGACTGTGAAACAGTGTCTGTTGGTATGTTCTAGGGTGGCAGGGTGCAGTGAGAGACAGTTCAGGATGGACTGTGAAACAGTGTCTGTTGGTGTGTTCCAGGGTGGCGGGGTGCAGTGAGGGACAGTTCAGGATGGACTGTGAAACAGTGTCTGTTGTTGTGTTCCAGGGTGGCGGGGTGCAGTGAGGGACAGTTCAGGATCGACCGTGAATCAGTGTCTGTTGGTCTGTTCCAGGGTGGCGGGGTGCAGTGAGGGACAGTTCCGGATGGACTGTGAAACTGTGTCTGTTGGTGTGTTCCAGGGTGGCGGGGTGCAGTGAGGGACAGCTCAGGATGAACCGTGAAACAGTGTCTGTTGATGTGTTCCAGGGTGGCGGGGTGAAGTGAGGGACAGTTCAGGATGGACCGTCAAGCAGTGTCTGTTGGTGTGTTCCAGGGTGGCGGGGTGCAGTGAGAGACAGTTCAGAATGGACTGTGAAACAGTGTCTGTTGGTGTGTTCCAGGGTGGCGGGGTGCAGTGGGGGACAGTTCAGGATGGACTGTGAAACTGTGTCTGTTGGTGTGTTCCAGGGTGGCGGGGTGCAGTGAGGGACAGTGAGGGATGGACTGTGAAACAGCGTCTGTTGGTGTGTTCCAGGGTGGCGGGGTGCAGTGAGGGACAGTTCAGGATGGACTGTGAAACACTGTCTGTTGGTGTGTTCCAGGGTGGCGGGGTGCAGTGAGGGACAGTTCAGGATGGACCGTGAAACAGTGTCTGTTGGTCTGTTCCAGGGTGGCGGGGTGCAGTGAGGGACAGTTCAGGATGGACTGTGAAACAGTGCCTGTTGTTGTGTTCCAGGGTGGCGGGGTGCAGTGAGGGACAGTTCAGGATGGACCGTTAAACAGTGTCTGTTGGTCTGATCCAGGGCGGCAGGGTGCAGTGAGGGACAGTTCAGAATGGACTGTCAAACAATGTCTGTTGGTGTGTTCCAGGGTGGCGGGTTGCAGTGAGAGTCAGTTCAGGATGGTCTGTGAAACAGTGTCTGTTGGTGTGTTCCAGGGTGGCGGGGTGCAGTGAGGGACAGTTCAGGATGGACTGTTTTCTGCAGTGTCTCTTGGTGTGTTCCAGGGTGGCGGCGTGCAGTGAGAGTCACTTCAGGATGGTATGTGAATAAGTGTCTGTTGGTGTGTTCCAGGGTGGCGGGGTGCAGTGAGAGACAGTTCAGAATGGACTGTGAAACAGTGTCTGTTGGTGTGTTGCAGGGTGGCGGGGTGCAGTGAGGGACAGTACAGTATGGACTGTGAAACAGTGTCTGTTGGTTTGTTCCCGGGCGGCGGGGTGTAGTGAGTGACAGTTCAGGATGAACCGTGAAACAATGTCTGTTGGTGTGTTCCAGGGTGGCGGGGTGCAGTGAGGGACAGCTCAGGATGAACCGTGAAACAGTGTCTGTTGGTGTGTTCCAGGTTGGCGGGGTGCAGTGAGGGACAGTTCAGTATGGACTGTGAAACAGTGTCTGTTGGTGTGTTCTAGGGTGGCGGGGTGCAGTGAGGGACAGTTCAGGATGGACTGTGAAACAGCGTCTGTTGGTGTGTTCCAGGGTGGCGGTGTGCAGTGAGGGACAGTTCAGGATGGACTGTGAAACAGTGTCTGTTGGTGTGTTCCACGGTGGCGGGGTGCAGTGAGGGACAGTTCAGGATGAACCGTGAAACAATGTCTGTTGGTGTGTTCCGGGGTGGCGGGGTGCAGTGAGGGAGAGCTCAGGATGAACCGTGAAACAGTGTCTGTTGATGTGTTCCAGGGTGGCGGGGTGCAGTGAGGGACAGTTCAGTATCGACTGTGAAACAGTGTCTGTTGGTGTGTTCCAGGGTTTCAGGGTGCAGTGAGGGACAGTTCAGGATGAACCTTAATACGGTGTCTGTTGGTGTGTTCCAGGGTGGCAGGGTGCAGTGAGGGACAGTTCAGTATCGACTGTGAAACAGTGTCTGTTGGTGTGTTCCAGGGTTTCAGGGTGCAGTGAGGGACAGTTCAGGATGAACCTTAATACGGTGTCTGTTGGTGTGTTCCAGGGTGGCGGGGTGCAGTGAGGGACAGTTCAGGTTGGACCGTGAAACAGCTTCTGTTGGTGTGTTCCAGGGTGGCGGGGTGCAGTGAGGGACAGTTCAGGATGGACTGTGAAATTGTGTCTGTTGGTGTGTTCCAGCGTGGGGGGTGCAGTGAGGGACAGTTCAGGATGAACTGTGAAACGGTGTCTGTTGGTGTGTTCCAGGTTGGCGGGGTGCAGTGAGAGACAGTTCAGGATGGACTGTGAAATAGTGTCTGTTGGTGTGTTCCAGGGTGGCGGGGTGAAGTGAGGGACAGTTCACGATGGACTGTGAAACAGTGTCTGTAGGTTTGTACCACGGTGGCGGGGTGCAGTGAGGGACAGTTCAGGATGGACCATGAAGCAGTGTCTGTTGGTGTGTTCCAGGGTGGCGGGGTTCAGTGAGGGACAGTTCAGGATGGACTGTGAAACAGTGTCTGTTGGTGTGCTCCAGGGTGGCGGGGTGCAGTGAGGGACAGTTCAGGATGGACCGTGAAACAGCGTCTGTTGATGTGTTCCAGGGTGGCGGGGTGCAGTGAGGGACAGTTCAGCATGGACTGTGAAACAGTGTCTGTTGGTGTGTTCCAGGGTGGCGGGGTGCAGTGAGGGACAGTTCAGGATGGACTGTGAAACAGTGTCTGTTGTTGTGTTCCAGGGTGGCGGGGTGCAGTGAGGGACAGTTCAGGATGGACCGTGAATCAGTGTCTGTTGGTCTGTTCCAGGGTGGCGGGGTGCAGTGAGGGACAGTTCCGGATGGACTGTGAAACTGTGTCTGTTGGTGTGTTCCAGGGTGGCGGGGTGCAGTGAGGGACAGTTCAGAATGGACTGTGAAACAGTGTCTGTTGGTCTGTTCCAGGGTGGCGGGGTGCAGTGAGGGACAGTTCCGGATGGACTGTGAAACTGTGTCTGTTGGTCTGTTCCAGGGTGGCGGGGTGCAGTGAAGGACAGTTCAGGATGGGCCTTGAAACAGTGTCTGTTGGTGTGTTACAGGGTGGCGGGGTGCAGTGAGGGACAGTTCAGGATGGAATGTGAAACAGTGTCTGTTGGTGTGTTCCAGGGTGGCGGGGTGCAGTGAGGGACAGTTCAGGATGGACTGTGAAACAGCGCCTGTTGGTGTGTTCCAGGGTGGCGGGGTGCAGTGAGGGACAGTTCAGGATGGACTGTGAAACATTGTCTGTTGTTGTGTTCCAGGGTGGCGGGGTGCAGTGAGGGACAGTTCAGGATGGACCGTGAATCAGTGTCTGTTGGTCTGTTCCAGGGTGGCGGGGTGCAGTGAGGGACAGTTCCGGATGGACTGTGACACTGTGTCTGTTGGTGTGTTCCAGGGTGGCGGGGTGCAGTGAGGGACAATTCAGGATGGACCGGGAAACAGTGCCTGTTGGTGTGTTCCAGGGTGGCGGGGTGCAGTGAAGGACTGTTCAGGATGGGCCGTGAAACAGTGTCTGTTGGTGTGTTACAGGGTGGCCGGGTGAAGTGAGGGACAGTTCAGGATGGAATGTGAAACAGTGTCTGTTGGTGTGTTCCAGGGTGGCGGTGTGCAGTGAGGGACAGTTGAGGATTGACTGTGAAACAGTGTCTGTTGGTGTGTTCCAGGGTCGCGGGGTGCAGTGAGGGACAGTTCAGGATGGACTGTGAAACAGTGTCTGTTGGTGTGTTCCAGGGTGGCGGGGTGCAGTGAGGGACAGTTCAGGATGGACTGCGAAACTGTGCTTGTTGGTGTGTTCCAGGGTGGCGGGGTGCAGTGAGGGACAGTTCAGGATGGACTGTGAAACTGTGTGTTGGTGTGTTCCAGGGTGGCGGGGTGCAGTGAGGGACAGTTCAGGATGGACTGTGAAACAGTGTTTGTTGGTGTGTTCCAGGGTGGCAGGGTGCAGTGAGGGACAGTTCAGGATGGACTGTGAAACAGCGTCTGTTGGTGTGTTCCAGGGTGGCGGGGTGCAGTGAGGGACAGTTCAGGATGGACTGTGAAGCACTGTTGGTCTGTTCCAGGGTGGCGGGGTGCAGTGAGGGACAGTTCAGGATGGACTGTGAAACAGTGCCTGTTGTTGAGTTCCAGGGTGGCGGGGTGCAGTGAGGGACAGTTCAGGATGGACTGTGAAGCACTGTTGGTCTGTTCCAGGGTATAGGGGTGCAGTGAGGGACAGTTCAGGATGGACCGTGAAACAGTGTCTGTTGGTCTGTTCCAGGGTGGCGGGGTGCAGTGAGGGACAGTTCAGGATGGACTGTGAAACAGTGCCTGTTGTTGTGTTCCAGGGTGGCGGGGTGCAGTGAGGGACATTTCAGGATGGACCGTGAAACAGTGTCTGTTGGTCTGTTCCAGTATGGCGGGGTGAAGAGAGGGACAGCTCAGGATGAACCGTGAAACAGTGTCTGTTGGTGTGTTCCAGGGTGGCGGGATGCAGTGAGGGACAGTTCAGTATGGACTGTGAAACAGTGTCTGTTGGTATGTTCTAGGGTGGCGGGGTGCAGTGAGAGACAGTTCAGGATGGACTGTGAAACAGTGTCTGTTGGTGTGTTCCAGGGTGGCGGGGTGCAGTGAGGTACAGTTCAGAATGGACTGTGAAACAGTGTCTGTTGGTGTGTTCCAGGGTGGCGGGGTGCAGTGAGGGACAGTTCAGGATGGACTGTGAAACAGTGTCTGTTGTTGTGTTCCAGGGTGGCGGGGTGCAGTGAGGGACAGTTCAGGATCGACCGTGAATCAGTGTCTGTTGGTCTGTTCCAGGGTGGCGGGGTGCAGTGAGGGACAGTTCCGGATGGACTGTGAAACTGTGTCTGTTGGTGTGTTCCAGGGTGGCGGGGTGCAGTGAGGGACAGCTCAGGATGAACCGTGAAACAGTGTCTGTTGATGTGTTCCAGGGTGGCGGAGTGCAGTGATAGACAGTTCAGGTTGGACCGTGAAACAGTGTCTGTTGGTGTGTTCCAGGGTGGCGTGGTGAAGTGAGAGACAGTTCAGAATGGACTGTGAAACAGTGTCTGTTGGTGTGTTGCAGGGTGGCGGGGTGCAGTGAGGGACAGTTCAGGATGGACCGTCAAGCAGTGTCTGTTGGTATGTTCCAGGGTGGCGGATTGCAGTGAGGGACAGTTCAGGATGGACTGTGAAACAGTGTCTGTTGGTGTGTTCCAGGGTGGCGGGGTGCAGTGAGAGACAGTTCAGAATGGACTGTGAAACAGTGTCTGTTGGTGTGTTGCAGGGTGGCGGGGTGCAGTGAGGGACAGTTCAGAATGGACTGTGAAACAGTGTCTGTTGGTGTGTTCCCGGGTGGCGGGGTGCAGTGAGGGACAGTTCAGGATGAACCGTGAAACAATGTCTGTTGGTGTGTTCCAGGGTGGCGGGGTGCAGTGAGGGACAGCTCAGGATGAACCGTGAAACAGTGTCTGTTGGTGTGTTCTAGGGTGGCGGTGTGCAGTGAGGGACAGTTCAGGATGGACTGTGAAACAGCGTCTGTTGGTGTGTTCCAGGGTGGCGGTGTGCAGTGAGGGAAAGTTCAGGATGGACTGTGAAACAGTGTCTGTTGGTGTGTTCCACGATGGCGGGGTGCAGTGAGGGACAGTTCAGGATGAACCGTGAAACAATGTCTGTTGGTGTGTTCCAGGGTGCCGGGGTGCAGTGAGGGACAGTTCAGTATCGACTGTGAAACAGTGTCTGTTGGTGTGTTCCAGGGTGGCAGGGTGCAGTGAGGGACAGTTCAGGATGGACCGTGAAACAGTGTCTGTTGGTGTGTTCCAGGGTGGCGGGGTGCAGTGAGGGACAGTTCAGGTTGGACCGTGAAACAGCTTCTGTTGGTGTGTTCCAGGGTGGCGGGGTGCAGTGAGGGACAGTTCAGGATGGACCGTGAAACAGTGCCTGTTGGTGTGTTCCAGGGTGGCGGGGTGCGGTGAGGGACAGTTCAGGATGGACCATGAAACAGTGTCTGCTGGTGTGTTCCAGGGTAGCGGGGTGCAGTGAGGCACAGTTCAGGATGGACTGTGGAGCAGTGTCTGTTGGTGTGTTCCAGGGTGGCGGGGTGCAGTGAGGGACAGTTCAGGATGGACTGTGAAACAGTGTCTGTTGGTGTGCTCCAGGGTGGCGGGGTGCAGTGAGGGACAGTTCAGGATGGACCGTGAAACAGCGTCTGTTGATGTGTTCCAGGGTGGCGGGGTGCAGTGAGGGACAGTTCAGCATCGACTGTGAAACAGTGTCTGTTGGTGTGTTCCAGGGTGGCGGGGTGCAGTGAGGGACAGTTCAGGATGGACTGTGAAACAGTGTCTGTTGTTGTGTTCCAGGGTGGCGGGGTGCAGTGAGGGACAGTTCAGGATGGACCGTGAATCAGTGTCTGTTGGTGTGTTCCAGGGTGGCGGGGTGCAGTGAGGGACAGTTCAGAATGGACTGTGAAACAGTGTCTGTTGGTCTGTTCCAGGGTGGCGGGGTGCAGTGAGGGACTGTTCCGGATGGACTGTGAAACTGTGTCTGTTGGTCTGTTCCAGGGTGGCGGGGTGCAGTGAAGGACAGTTCAGGATTGACTGTGAAACAGTGTCTGTTGGTGTGTTCCAGGGTGGCGGGGTGCAGTGAAGGACAGTTCCGGATGGACTGTGAAACTGTGTCTGTTGGTGTGTTCCAGGGTGGCGGGGTGCAGTGAGGGACAGTTCAGGATTGACTGTGAAACAGTGTCTGTTGGTGTGTTCCAGGGTGGCGGGGTGCAGTGAGGGACAGTTCAGGATGAACCGTGAAACAATGTCTGTTGGTGTGTTCCAGGGTGGCGGGGTGCAGTGAGGCACAGCTCAGAATGAACCGTGAAACAGTATCTGTTGGTGTGTTGCAGGGTGGCGGGGTGCAGTGAGAGACAGTTCAGGTTGGACCGTGAAACAGTGTCGGTTGGTGTGTTCCAGGGTGGCGTGGTGAAGTGAGGGACAGTTCAGGATGGACCGTCAAGCAGTGTCTGTTGGTGTGTTCCACGGTGGCGGGTTGCAGTGAGGGACAGTTCAGGATGGACTGTGAAACAGTGTCTGTTGGTGTGTTCCAGGGTGGCGGGGTGCAGTGAGAGCCACTTCAGGATGGTCTGTGAAGAAGTGTCTGTTGGTGTGTTGCAGGGTGGCGGGGTGCAGTGAGGGACAGTTCAGAATGGACTGTGAAACAGTGTCTGTTGGTGTGTTCCCGTGTGGCGGGGTGCAGTGAGTGACAGTTCAGGATGAACCGTGAAACAATGTCTGTTGGTGTGTTCCAGGGTGGCGGGATGCAGTGAGGGACAGTTCAGTATGGACTGTGAAACAGTGTCTGTTGGTGAGTTCTAGGGTGGCGGTGTGCAGTGAGGGACAGTTCAGGATGGACTGTGAAACAGCGTCTGTTGGTGTGTTCCAGGGTGGCGGTGTGCAGTGAGGGACAGTTCAGGATGGATTGTGAAACAGTGTCTGTTGGTGTGTTCCACGGTGGCGGGGTGCAGTGAGGGACAGCTCAGGATGAACCGTGAAACAGTGTCTGTTGGTGTGTTCCAGGGTGGCGGGGTGCAGTGAGGGACAGTTCAGTATCGACTGTGAAACAGTGTCTGTTGGTGTGTTCCAGGGTTTCAGGGTGCAGTGAGGGACAGTTCAGGATGAACCGTGAAACGGTGTCTGTTGGTGTGTTCCAGGGTGGCGGGGTGCAGTGAGGGACAGTTCAGGTTGGACCGTGAAACAGCTTCTGTTGGTGTGTTCCAGGGTGGCAGGGTGCAGTGAGGGACAGTTCAGTATGGACCGTGAAACAGTGCCTGTTGGTGTGTTCCAGGGTGGCGGGGTGCAGTGAGGGACAGTTCAGGATGGACCATGAAACAGTGTCTGTTGGTGTGTTCCAGGGTGGCGGGGTGCAGTGAGGCACAGTTCAGGATGGACTGTGGAGCAGTGTCTGTTGGTGTGTTCCAGGGTGGCGGGGTGCAGTGAGGGACAGTTCAGGATGGACTGTGAAACAGTGTCTGTTGGTTTGTTCCAGGGTGGCAGGGTGCAGTGAGGGACAGTTCAGGATGGACTGTGAAACAGTGTCTGTTGGTGTGTTCCAGGGTGGCGGGGTGCAGTGAGGGACAGTTCAGGATGGACCGTGAAACAGTTTCTGTTGATGTGTTCCAGCGTGGGGGGTGCAGTGAGGGACAGTCCAGGATGAACTGTGAAACGGTGTCTGTTGGTGTGTTCCAGGTTGGCGGGGTGCAGTGAGAGACAGTTCAGGATGGACTGTGAAATAGTGTCTGTTGGTGTGTTCCAGGGTGGCGGGGTGAAGTGAGGGACAGTTCAGGATGGACCATGAAGCAGTGTCTGTTGGTGTGTTCCAGGGTGGCGGGGTTCAGTGAGGGACAGTTCAGGATGGACTGTGAAACAGTGTCTGTTGGTGTGTTCCAGGGTGGTGGGGTGCAGTGAGGGACAGTTCAGGATGGACTGTGAAACAGTGTCTGTTGGTGTGCTCCAGGGTGGCGGGGTGCAGTGAGGGACAGTTCAGGATGGACCGTGAAACAGCGTCTGTTGATGTGTTCCAGGGTGGCGGGGTGCAGTGAGGGACAGTTCAGGATGGACTGTGAAACAGTGTCTGTTGGTGTGTTCCAGGGTGGCGGGGTGCAGTGAGGGACAGTTCAGGTTGGACCGTGAAACAGCTTCTGTTGGTGTGTTCCAGGGTGGCGGGGTGCAGTGAGGGACAGTTCAGTATGGACCGTGATACAGTGTCTGTTGGTGTGTTCCAGGGTGGCGGGGTGCAGTGAGGGACAGTTCAGGATGGACTGTGAAATTGTGTCTGTTGGTGTGTTCCAGGGTGGCGGGGTGCAGTGAGAGACAGTTCAGGATGAACTGTGAAACGGTGTCTGTTGGTGTGTTCCAGGTTGGCGGGGTGCAGTGAGAGACAGTTCAGGATGGACTGTGAAATAGTGTCTGTTGGTGTGTTCCAGGGTGGCGGGGTGAAGTGAGGGACAGTTCACGATGGACTGTGAAACAGTGTCTGTAGGTTTGTACCACGGTGGCGAGGTTCAGTGAGGGACAGTTCAGGATGGACTGTGAAACAGTGTCTGTTGGTGTGTTCCAGGGTGGCGGGGTGCAGTGAGGGACAGTTCAGGATGGACTGTGAAACAGTGTCTGTTGGTGTGCTCCAGGGTGGCGGGGTGCAGTGAGGGACAGTTCAGGATGGACCGTGAAACAGCGTCTGTTGATGTGTTCCAGGGTGGCGGGGTGCAGTGAGGGACAGTTCAGCATGGACTGTGATACAGTGCCTGTTGGTGTGTTCCAGGGTGGCGGGGTGCAGTGAGGGACAGTTCAGGATGGACCGTGAAACAGTGCCTGTTGGTGTGTTCCAGGATGGCGGGGTGCAGTGAGGGACAGTTCAGGATGGACTGTGAAACAGTGTCTGTTGGTGTGTTCCAGGGTGGCGGGGTGCAGTGATGGACAGTTCAGGATGGACTGCGAAACTGTGCTTGTTGGTGTGTTCCAGGGTGGCGGGGTGCAGTGAGAGACAGTTCAGGATGGACTGTGAAACAGTGTCTGTTGGTGTGTTCCAGTATGGCGGGGTGAAGAGAGGGACAGCTCAGGATGAACCGTGAAACAGTGTCTGTTGGTGTGTTCCAGGGTGGCGGTATGCAGTGAGGGACAGTTCAGTATGGACTGTGAAACAGTGTCTGTTGGTATGTTCCAGGGTGGCGGGGTGCAGTGAGAGACAGTTCAGGATGGACTGTGAAACAGTGTCTGTTGGTGTGTTCCAGGGTGGCGGGGTGCAGGGAGGGAAAGTTCAGAATGGACTGTGAAACAGTGTCTGTTGGTCTGTTCCAGGGTGGCGGGGTGCAGTGAGGGACAGTTCAGGATGGACTGTCAAACAATGTCTGTTGGTGTGTTCCAGGGTGGCGGGGTGCAGTGAGGGACAGCTCAGGATGGTCTGTGAAACTGTGTCTGTTGGTGTGTTCCAGGGTGGCGGAGTGCAGTGAGAGACAGTTCAGGTTGGACCGTGAAACAGTGTCTGTTGGTGTGTTCCAGGGTGGCGTGGTGAAGTGAGGGACAGTTCAGGATGGACCGTCAAGCACTGTCTGTTGGTGTGTTCCAGGGTGGCGGGTTGCAGTGAGGGACAGTTCAGGATGGACTGTGAAACAGTGTCTGTTGGTGTGTTCCAGGGTGGCGGGGTGCAGTGAGAGACAGTTCAGAATGGACTGTGAAACAGTGTCTGTTGGTGTGTTGCAGGGTGGCGGGGTGCAGTGAGGGACAGTTCAGAATGGACTGTGAAACAGTGTCTGTTGGTGTGTTCCAGGGTGGCGGGTTGCAGTGAGGGACAGTTCAGGATGGACTGTGAAACAGTGTCTGTTGGTGTGTTCCAGGGTGGCGGGGTGCAGTGAGAGACAGTTCAGAATGGACTGTGAAACAGTGTCTGTTGGTGTGTTGCAGGGTGGCGGGGTGCAGTGAGGGACAGTTCAGGATGGACTGTGAAACAGCGTCTGTTGGTGTGTTCCCGGGTGGCGGGGTGCAGTGAGTGACAGTTCAGGATGAACCGTGAAACAATGTCTGTTGGTGTGTTCCAGGGTGGCGGTGTGCAGTGAGGGACAGTTCAGGATGGACTGTGAAACAGCGTCTGTTGGTGTGTTCCAGGGTGGCGGGGTGCAGTGAGGGACAGTTCAGGATGGACTGTGAAACAGTGTCTGTTGGTGTGTTCCAGGGTGGCGGGGTGCAGTGAGGGACAGTTCAGGATGGACTGTGAAACAGTGTCTGTTGGTGTGTTCCACGGTGGCGGGGTGCAGTGAGGGACAGTTCAGGATGGACTGTGAAACAGTGTCTGTTGGTGTGTTCCAGGGTGGCGGGGATGCAGTGAGGGACAGTTCAGGATGGACTGTGAAACAGTGTCTGTTGGTGTGTTCCAGGGTGGCGGGGTGCAGTGAGGGACAGTTCAGTATCGACTGTGAAACAGTGTCTGTTGGTGTGTTCCAGGGTGGCGGGGATGCAGTGAGGGACAGTTCAGGATGGACTGTGAAACAGTGTCTGTTGGTGTGTTCCAGGGTGGCGGGGTGCAGTGAGGGACAGCTCAGGATGAACAGTGAAACAGTGTCTGTTGGTGTGTTCCAGGGTGGCGGGGTGCAGTGAGGGACAGTTCAGTATCGACTGTGAAACAGTGTCTGTTGGTGTGTTCCAGGGTTTCAGGGTGCAGTGAGGGACAGTTCAGGATGAACCGTGAAACGGTGTCTGTTGGTGTGTTCCAGGGTGGCGGGGTGCAGTGAGGGACAGTTCAATATCGACTGTGAAACAGTGTCTGTTGGTGTGTTCCAGGGTGGCAGGGTGCAGTGAGGGACAGTTCAGGATGGACCGTGAAACAGTGTCTGTTGGTGTGTTCCAGGGTGGCGGGGTGCAGTGAGGGACAGTTCAGGATGGAATGTGAAACAGTGTCTGTTGGTGTGTTCCAGGGTGGCGGGGTGCAGTGAGGGACAGTTCAGGATTGACTGTGAAGCAGTGTCTGTTGGTGTGTTCCAGGGTGGCGGGGTGCAGTGAGGGACAGTTCAGGATGGACCGTGAAACAGTGTCTGTTGGTGTGTTCCAGGGTGGCGGGGTGCAGTGAGGGACAGTTCAGGATGGACCGTGAAACAGTGTCTGTTGGTGTGTTCCAGGGTGGCGGGGTGCAGTGAGGGACAGTTCAGGATGGACCGTGAAACAGTGCCTGTTGGTGTGTTCCAGGGTGGCGTGGTGCAGTGAGGGACAGTTCAGGATGGACCGTGAAACAGTGTCTGTTGGTGTGTTCCAGGGAGGCGGGGTGCAGTGAGGGACAGTTCAGGATGGACTGTGAAACAGTGTCTGTTGGTGTGTTCCAGGGTGGCGGGGTGCAGTGACGGACAGTTCAGGATGGACTGTGAAACAGTGTCTGTTGGTGTGTTCCAGGGTGGCGGGGTGCAGTGAGGGACAGTTCAGGATGAACCGTGAAACAATGTCTGTTGGTGTGTTCCAGGGTGGCGGGGTGCAGTGAGGCACAGCTCAGAATGAACCGTGAAACAGTATCTGTTGGTGTGTTGCAGGGTGGCGGGGTGCAGTGAGGGACAGTTCAGGATGGTCTGTGAAACAGTGTCTGTTGGTGTGTTCCAGGGTGGCGGAGTGCAGTGAGAGACAGTTCAGGTTGGACCGTGAAACAGTGTCTGTTGGTGTGTTCCAGGGTGGCGGGGTGAAGTGAGGGACAGTTCAGGATGGACCGTCAAGCAGTGTCTGTTGGTGTGTTCCACGGTGGCGGGTTGCAGTGAGGGACAGTTCAGGATGGACCATGAAACAGTGTCTGTTGGTGTGAACCAGGGTGGCGGGGTGCAGTGAGGCACAGTTCAGGATGGACTGTGGAGCAGTGTCTGTTGGTGTGCTCCAGGGTGGCGGGGTGCAGTGAGGGACAGTTCAGGATGGACTGTGAAACAGTGCCTGTTGGTTTGTTCCAGGGTGGCAGGGTGCAGTGAGGGACAGTTCAGGATGGACTGTGAAACAGTGTCTGTTGGTGTGTTCCAGGGTGGCGGGGTGCAGTGAGGGACAGTTCAGGATGGACCGTGAAACAGTTTCTGTTGATGTGTTCCAGCGTGGGGGGTGCAGTGAGGGGCAGTCCAGGATGAACTGTGAAACGGTGTCTGTTGGTGTGTTCCAGGTTGGCGGGGTGCAGTGAGAGACAGTTCAGGATGGACTGTGAAATAGTGTCTGTTGGTGTGTTCCAGGGTGGCGGGGTGAAGTGAGGGAAAGTTCACGATGGACTGTGAAACAGTGTCTGTAGGTTTGTACCACGGTGGCGGGGTGCAGTGAGGGACAGTTCAGGATGGACCGTGAAGCAGTGTCTGTTGGTGTGTTCCAGGGTGGCGGGGTTCAGTGAGGGACAGTTCAGGATGGACCATGAAGCAGTGTCTGTTGGTGTGTTCCAGGGTGGCGGTGTGCAGTGAGGGACAGTTCAGGATGGACTGTGAAACAGCGTCTGTTGGTGTGTTCCAGGGTGGCGGGGTGCAGTGAGGGACAGTTCAGGATGGACTGTGAAACAGTGTCTCTTGTTGTGTTCCAGGGTGGCGGGGTGCAGTGAGGGACAGTTCAGGATGGACCGTGAAACAGTGTCTGTGGGTGTGTTCCAGGGTGGCGGGGTGCAGTGAGGGACAGCTCAGGATGAACCGTGAAACAGTGTCTGTTGGTGTGTTCCAGGGTGGCGGGGTGCAGTGAGGGACAGTTCAGTATCGACTGTGAAACAGTGTCTGTTGGTGTATTCCAGGGTGGCAGGGTGCAGTGAGGGACAGTTCAGGATGGACCGTGAAACAGTGTCTGTTGGTGTGTTCCAGGGTGGCGGGGTGCAGTGAGGGACAGTTCAGGTTGGACCGTGAAACAGCTTCTGTTGGTGTGTTCCAGGGTGGCGGGGTGCAGTGAGGGACAGTTCAGTATGGACCGTGAAACAGTGTCTGTTGGTGTGTTCCAGGGTGGCGGGGTGCAGTGAGGGACAGTTCAGGATGGACCGTGAAACAGTGCCTGTTGGTGTGTTCCAGGGTGGCGGGGTGCAGTGATGGACAGTTCAGGATGGACCATGAAACAGTGTCTGTTGGTGTGTTCCAGGGTGGCGGGGTGCAGTGAGGCACAGTTCAGGATGGACTGTGGAGCAGTGTCTGTTGGTGTGTTCCAGGGTGGCGGGGTGCAGTGAGGAACAGTTCAGGATGGACTGTGAAACAGTGTCTGTTGGTTTGTTCCAGGGTGGCAGGGTGCAGTGAGGGACAGTTCAGGATGGACTGTGAAACAGTGTCTGTTGGTGTGTTCCAGGGTGGCGGGGTGCAGTGAGGGACAGTTCAGGATGGACCGTGAAACAGTTTCTGTTGATGTGTTCCAGCGTGGGGGGTGCAGTGAGGGACAGTCCAGGATGAACTGTGAAACGGTGTCTGTTGGTGTGTTCCAGGTTGGCGGGGTGCAGTGAGGGACAGTTCAGGATGGATTGTGAAACAGCGTCTGTTGATGTGTTCCAGGGTGGCGGGGTGCAGTGAGGGACAGTCCAGGATGAACTGTGAAACGGTGTCTGTTGGTGTGTTCCAGGTTGGCGGGGTGCAGTGATGGACAGTTCAGGATGGACCGTGAAACAACGTCTGTTGATGTGTTCCAGGGTGGCGGGGTGCAGTGAGGGACAGTTCAGCATGGACTGTGAAACAGTGTCTGTTGGTGTGTTCCAGGGTGGCGGGGTGCAGTGAGGGACAGTTCAGGATGGATTGTGAAACAGTGTCTGTTGTTATGTTCCAGGGTGGCGGGGTGCAGTGAGGGACACTTCAGGATGGGCCTTGAATCAGTGTCTGTTGGTCTGTTCCAGGGTGGCGGGGTGCAGTGAGGGACAGTTCAGAATGGACTGTGAAACAGTGTCTGTTGGTCTGTTCCAGGGTGGCAGGGTGCAGTGAGGGACAGTTCCGGATGGACTGTGAAACTGTGTCTGTTGGTCTGTTCCAGGGTGTCGGGGTGCAGTGAAGGACAGTTCAGGATGGGCCTTGAAACAGTGTCTGTTGGTGTGTTACAGGGTGGCCGGGTGCAGTGAGGGACAGTTCAGGATGGACTGTGAAACAGTGTCTGTTGGTGTGTTCCAGGGTCGCGGGGTGCAGTGAGGGACAGTTCAGGATGGACTGTGAAACAGCGCCTGTTAGTGTGTTCCAGGGTGGCGGGGTGCAGTGAGGGACAGTTCAGGATGGACTGTGAAACAGTATCTGTTGTTGTGTTCCAGGGTGGCGGGGTGCAGTGAGGGACAGTTCAGGATGGACCGTGAATCAGTGTCTGTTGGTCTGTTCCAGGGTGGCGGGGTGCAGTGAGGGACAGTTCCGGATGGACTGTGAAACTGTGTCTGTTGGTGTGTTCCAGGGTGGCCGGGTGCAGTGAGGGTCAGGTCAGGATGGACTGTGAAACAGTGCCTGTTGGTGTGTTCCAGGGTGGCGGGGTGCAGTGAAGGACTGTTCAGTATCGACTGTGAAACAGTGTCTGTGGGTGTGTTCCAGGGTGGCGGGGTGCAGTGAGGGAGAGTTCAGGATGGACCATGAAACAGTGCCTGTTGGTGTGTTCCAGGGTGGCGGGGTGCAGTGAGGGACAGTTCAGGATGGACTGTGAAACAGTGTCTGTTGGTGTGTTCCAGGGTGGCGGGGTGCAGTGAGGGACAGTTCAGGATGGACTGCGAAACTGTGCTTGTTGGTGTGTTCCAGGGTGGCGGGGTGCAGTGAGGGACAGTTCAGGATGGACTGTGAAACTGTGTCTGTTGGTGTGTTCCAGGGTGGCGGGGTGCAGTGAGGGACAGTTCAGGATGGACTGTGAAACAGTGTTTGTTGGTTTGTTCCAGGGTGGCAGGGTGCAGTGAGGGACAGTTCAGGATGGACTGTGAAACAGCGTCTGTTGGTGTGTTCCAGGGTGGCGGGGTGCAGTGAGGGACAGTTCAGGATGGACTGTGAAACACTGTTGGTCTGTTCCAGGGTGGCGGGGTGCAGTGAGGGACAGTTCAGGATGGACTGTGAAACAGTGCCTGTTGTTGTGTTCCAGGGTGGCGGGGTGCAGTGAGGGACAGTTCAGGATGGACCGTGAAACAGTGTCTGTCGGTCTGTTCCAGGGTGGCAGGGTGAAGTGAGGGACAGTTCAGGATGGACTGTGAAACAGTGCCTGTTGTTGTGTTCCAGGGTGGCGGGGTGCAGTGAGGGACATTTCAGGATGGACCGTGAAACAGTGTCTGTTGGTCTGTTCCAGTATGGCGGGGTGAAGAGAGGGACAGCTCAGGATGAACCGTGAAACAGTTTCTGTTGGTGTGTTCCAGGGTGGCGGGATGCAGTGAGGGACAGTTCAGTATGGACTGTGAAACAGTGTCTGTTGGTATGTTCTAGGGTGGCGGGGTGCAGTGAGAGACAGTTCAGGATGGACTGTGAAACAGTGTCTGTTGGTGTGTTCCAGGGTGGCGGGGTGCAGTGAGGTACAGTTCAGAATGGACTGTGAAACAGTGTCTGTTGGTGTGTTCCAGGGTGGCGGGGTGCAGTGAGGGACAGTTCAGAATGGACTGTGAAACAGTGTCTGTTGGTGTGTTCCCAGGTGGCGGAGTGCAGTGAGAGACAGTTCAGGTTGGACCGTGAAACAGTGTCTGTTGGTGTGTTCCAGGGTGGCGTGGTGAAGTGAGGGACAGTTCAGGATGGACCGTCAAGCAGTGTCTGTTGGTGTGTTCCAGGGTGGCGGGTTGCAGTGAGGGACAGTTCAGGATGGACTGTGAAACAGTGTCTGTTGGTGTGTTCCAGGGTGGCGGGGTGCAGTGAGAGTCACTTCAGGATGGTCTGTGAAGAAGTGTCTGTTGGTGTGTTCCAGGGTGGCGGGGTGCAGTGAGAGACAGTTCAGAATGGACTGTGAAACAGTGTCTGTTGGTGTGTTGCAGGGTGGCGGGGTGCAGTGAGGGACAGTTCAGAATGGACTGTGAAACAGTGTCTGTTGGTGTGTTCCCGGGTGGCGGGGTGCAGTGAGTGACAGTTCAGGATGAACCGTGAAACAATGTCTGTTGGTGTGTTCCAGGGTGGCGTGGTGAAGTGAGGGACAGTTCAGGATGGCCCGTCAAGCAGTGTCTGTTGGTGTGTTCCAGGATGGCGGGTTGCAGTGAGGGACAGTTCAGGATGGACTGTGAAACAGTGTCTGCTGGTGTGTTCCATGGTGGCGGGGTGCAGTGAGAGTCACTTCAGGATGGTCTGTGAAGAAGTGTCTGTTGGTGTGTTCCAGGGTGGCTGGGTGCAGTGAGGGACAGTTCAGAATGGACTGTGAAACAGTGTCTGTTGGTGTGTTCCAGGGTGGCGGGGTTCAGTGAGGGACAGCTCAGGATGAACCGTGAAACAGTGTCTGTTGATGTGTTCCAGGGTGGCGGGGTGCAGTGAGGGACAGTTCAGGATGGACCGGGAAACAGTGCCTGTTGGTGTGTTCCAGGGTGGCGGGGTGCAGTGAAGGACTGTTCAGGATGGGCCGTGAAACAGTGTCTGTTGGTGTGTTACAGGGTGGCCGGGTGCAGTGAGGGACAGTTCAGTATCGACTGTGAAACAGTGTCTGTGGGTGTGTTCCAGGGTGGCGGGGTGCAGTGAGGGACAGTTCAGGATGGACCGTGAAACAGTGCCTGTTGGTGTGTTCCAGGGTGGCGGGGTGCAGTGAGGGACAGTTCAGGATGGACTGTGAAACAGTGTCTGTTGGTGTGTTCCAGGGTGGCGGGGTGCAGTGAGGGACAGTTCAGGATGGACTGCGAAACTGTGCTTGTTGGTGTGTTCAAGGGTGGCGGGGTGCAGTGAGGGACAGTTCAGGATGGACTGTGAAACTGAGTCTGTTGGTGTGTTCCAGGGTGGCGTGGTGCAGTGAGGGACAGTTCAGGATGGACTGTGAAACAGTGTTTGTTGGTTTGTTCCAGGGTGGCAGGGTGCAGTGAGGGACAGTTCAGGATGGACTGTGAAACAGCGTCTGTTGGTGTGTTCCAGGCTGGCGGGGTGCAGTGAGGGACAGTTCAGGATGGACTGTGAAACACTGTTGGTCTGTTCCAGGGTGGCGGGGTGCAGTGAGGGACAGTTCAGGATGGACTGTGAAACAGTGCCTGTTGTTGTGTTCCAGGGTGGCGGGGTGCAGTGAGGGACAGTTCAGGATGGACCGTGAAACAGTGTCTGTTGGTCTGTTCCAGGGTGGCGGGGTGCAGTGAGGGACAGTTCAGGATGGACTGTGAAACAGTGCCTGTTGTTGTGTTCCAGGGTGGCGGGGTGCAGTGAGGGACATTTCAGGATGGACCGTGAAACAGTGTCTGTTGGTCTGTTCCAGTATGGCGGGGTGAAGAGAGGGACAGCTCAGGATGAACCGTGAAACAGTTTCTGTTGGTGTGTTCCAGGGTGGCGGGATGCAGTGAGGGACAATTCAGTATGGACTGTGAAACAGTGTCTGTTGGTGTGTTCCAGGGTGGCGGGGTGCAGTGAGGTACAGTTCAGAATGGACTGTGAAACAGTGTCTGTTGGTGTGTTCCAGGGTGGCGGGGTGCAGTGAGAGTCACTTCAGGATGGTCTGTGAAGAAGTGTCTGTTGGTGTGTTCCAGGGTGGCGGGGTGCAGTGAGAGACAGTTCAGAATGGACTGTGAAACAGTGTCTGTTGGTGTGTTGCAGGGTGGCGGGGTGCAGTGAGGGACAGTTCAGAATGGACTGTGAAACAGTGTCTGTTGGTGTGTTCCCAGGTGGCGGAGTGCAGTGAGAGACAGTTCAGGTTGGACCGTGAAACAGTGTCTGTTGGTGTGTTCCAGGGTGGCGTGGTGAAGTGAGGGACAGTTCAGGATGGACCGTCAAGCAGTGTCTGTTGGTGTGTTCCAGGGTGGCGGGGTGCAGTGAGAATCACTTCAGGATGGTCTGTGAAGAAGTGTCTGTTGGTGTGTTCCAGGGTGGCGGAGTGCAGTGAGAGACAGTTCAGAATGGACTGTGAAACAGTGTCTGTTGGTGTGTTGCAGGGTGGCGGGGTGCAGTGAGGGACAGTTCAGGATGGACTGTGAAACAGTGTCTGTTGGTGTGTTCCAGGGTGGCGGGGTGCAGTGAGAGTCACTTCAGGATGGTCTGTGAAGAAGTGTCTGTTGGTGTGTTGCAGGGTGGCGGGGTGCAGTGAGGGACAGTTCAGGATGGACTGTGAAACAGTGTCTGTTGGTGTGTTCCCGGGTGGCGGGGTGCAGTGAGTGACAGTTCAGGATGAACCGTGAAACAATGTCTGTTGGTGTGTTCCAGGGTGGCGGGGTGCAGTGAGGGACAGTTCAGGATGAACCGTGAAACACTGTCTGTTGATGTGTTCCAGGGTGGCGGGATGCAGTGAGGGACAGTTCAGTATGGATTGTGAAACAGTGTCTGTTGGTGTGTTCTAGGCTGGCGGTGTGCAATGACGGACAGTTCAGGATGGACTGTGAAACAGCGTCTGTTGGTGTGTTCCAGGATGGCGGTGTGCAGTGAGGGACAGTTCAGGATGGACTGTGAAACAGTGTCTGTTGGTGTGTTCCACGGTGGCGGGGTGCAGTGAGGGACAGTTCAGGATGAACCGTGAAACAATGTCTGTTGGTGTGTTCCGGGGTGGCGGGGTGCAGTGAGGGACAGCTCAGGATGAACCGTGAAACAGTGTCTGTTGGTGTGTTCCAGGGTGGCGTGGTGAAGTGAGGGACAGTTCAGGATGGACCGACAAGCAGTATCTGTTGGTGTGTTCCAGGGTGGCGGGTTGCAGTGAGGGACAGTTCAGGATGGACTGTGAAACAGTGTCTGTTGGTGTGTTCCAGGGTGGCGCGGTGCAGTGAGAGACAGTTCAGGATGGACTGTGAAATAGTGTCTGTTGGTGTGTTCCAGGGTGGTGGGGTGAAGTGAGGGACAGTTCACGATGGACTGTGAAACAGTGTCTGTAGGTTTGTACCACGGTGGCGGGGTTCAGTGAGGGACAGTTCAGGATGGACTGTGAAACAGTGTCTGTTGGTGTGTTCCAGGGTGGCGGGGTGCAGTGAGGGACAGTTCAGGATGGACCGTGAAACAGCGTCTGTTGATGTGTTCCAGGGTGGCGGGGTGCAGTGAGGGACAGTTCAGCATGGACTGTGAAACAGTGTCTGTTGGTGTGTTCCAGGGTGGCGGGGTGCAGTGAGGGACAGTTCAGGATGGACCGTGAAACAGCGTCTGTTGATGTGTTCCAGGGTGGCGGGGTGCAGTGAGGGACAGTTCAGCATGGACTGTGAAACAGTGTCTGTTGGTGTGTTCCAGGGTGGCGGGGTGCAGTGAGGGACAGTTCAGGATGGATTGTGAAACAGTGTCTGTTGTTATGTTCCAGGGTGGCGGGGTGCAGTGAGGGACAGTTCAGGATGGGCCTTGAATCAGTGTCTGTTGGTCTGTTCCAGGGTGGCGGGGTGAAGTGAGGGACAGTTCCGGATGGACTGTGAAACTGTGTCTGTTGGTGTGTTCCAGGGTGGCGGGGTGCAGTGAGCGACAGTTCAGAATGGACTGTGAAACAGTGTCTGTTGGTCTGTTCCAGGGTGGCAGGGTTCAGTGAGGGACAGTTCCGGATGGACTGTGAAACTGTGTCTGTTGGTCTGTTCCAGGGTGGCGGGGTGCAGTGAAGGACAGTTCAGGATGGAATGTGAAACAGTGTCTGTTGGTGTGTTCCAAGGTGGCGGGGTGCAGTGAGGAACAGTTCAGGATGGACTGTGAAACAGCGCCTGTTAGTGTGTTCCAGGGTGGCGGGGTGCAGTGAGGGACAGTTCAGGATGGACTGTGAAACAGTGTCTGTTGTTGTGTTCCAGGGTGGCGGGGTGCAGTGAGGGACAGTTCAGGATGGACTGTGAAACAGTGTCTGTTGTTGTGTTCCAGGGTGGCGGGGTGCAGTGAGGGACAGTTCAGGATGGACCGTGAATCAGTGTCTGTTGGTCTGTTCCAGGGTGGCGGGGTGCAGTGAGGGACAGTTCCGGATGGACTGTGAAACTGTGTCTGTTGGTGTGTTCCAGGGTGGCGGGGTGCAGTGAGGGACAGTTCAGGATGGACCGGGAAACAGTGTTTGTTGGTGTGTTCCAGGGTGGCGGGGTGCAGTGAAGGACTGTTCAGGATGGGCCGTGAAACAGTGTCTGTTGGTGTGTTACAGGGTGGCCGGGTGCAGTGAGGGACAGTTCAGGATGGAATGTGAAACAGTGTCTGTTGGTGTGTTCCAGGGTGGCGGGGTGCAGTGAGGGACAGTTCAGGATTGACTGTGAAACGGTGTCTGTTGGTGTGTTCCAGGTTGGCGGGGTGCAGTGATGGACAGTTCAGGATGGACCGTGAAACAACGTCTGTTGATGTGTTCCAGGGTGGCGGGGTGCAGTGAGGGACAGTTCAGCATGGACTGTGAAACAGTGTCTGTTGGTGTGTTCCAGGGTGGCGGGGTGCAGTGAGGGACAGTTCAGGATGGATTGTGAAACAGTGTCTGTTGTTATGTTCCAGGGTGGCGGGGTGCAGTGAGGGACACTTCAGGATGGGCCTTGAATCAGTGTCTGTTGGTCTGTTCCAGGGTGGCGGGGTGCAGTGAGGGACAGTTCAGAATGGACTGTGAAACAGTGTCTGTTGGTCTGTTCCAGGGTGGCAGGGTGCAGTGAGGGACAGTTCCGGATGGACTGTGAAACTGTGTCTGTTGGTCTGTTCCAGGGTGTCGGGGTGCAGTGAAGGACAGTTCAGGATGGGCCTTGAAACAGTGTCTGTTGGTGTGTTACAGGGTGGCCGGGTGCAGTGAGGGACAGTTCAGGATGGACTGTGAAACAGTGTCTGTTGGTGTGTTCCAGGGTCGCGGGGTGCAGTGAGGGACAGTTCAGGATGGACTGTGAAACAGCGCCTGTTAGTGTGTTCCAGGGTGGCGGGGTGCAGTGAGGGACAGTTCAGGATGGACTGTGAAACAGTATCTGTTGTTGTGTTCCAGGGTGGCGGGGTGCAGTGAGGGACAGTTCAGGATGGACCGTGAATCAGTGTCTGTTGGTCTGTTCCAGGGTGGCGGGGTGCAGTGAGGGACAGTTCCGGATGGACTGTGAAACTGTGTCTGTTGGTGTGTTCCAGGGTGGCCGGGTGCAGTGAGGGTCAGGTCAGGATGGACTGTGAAACAGTGCCTGTTGGTGTGTTCCAGGGTGGCGGGGTGCAGTGAAGGACTGTTCAGTATCGACTGTGAAACAGTGTCTGTGGGTGTGTTCCAGGGTGGCGGGGTGCAGTGAGGGAGAGTTCAGGATGGACCATGAAACAGTGCCTGTTGGTGTGTTCCAGGGTGGCGGGGTGCAGTGAGGGACAGTTCAGGATGGACTGTGAAACAGTGTCTGTTGGTGTGTTCCAGGGTGGCGGGGTGCAGTGAGGGACAGTTCAGGATGGACTGCGAAACTGTGCTTGTTGGTGTGTTCCAGGGTGGCGGGGTGCAGTGAGGGACAGTTCAGGATGGACTGTGAAACTGTGTCTGTTGGTGTGTTCCAGGGTGGCGGGGTGCAGTGAGGGACAGTTCAGGATGGACTGTGAAACAGTGTTTGTTGGTTTGTTCCAGGGTGGCAGGGTGCAGTGAGGGACAGTTCAGGATGGACTGTGAAACAGCGTCTGTTGGTGTGTTCCAGGGTGGCGGGGTGCAGTGAGGGACAGTTCAGGATGGACTGTGAAACACTGTTGGTCTGTTCCAGGGTGGCGGGGTGCAGTGAGGGACAGTTCAGGATGGACTGTGAAACAGTGCCTGTTGTTGTGTTCCAGGGTGGCGGGGTGCAGTGAGGGACAGTTCAGGATGGACCGTGAAACAGTGTCTGTCGGTCTGTTCCAGGGTGGCAGGGTGAAGTGAGGGACAGTTCAGGATGGACTGTGAAACAGTGCCTGTTGTTGTGTTCCAGGGTGGCGGGGTGCAGTGAGGGACATTTCAGGATGGACCGTGAAACAGTGTCTGTTGGTCTGTTCCAGTATGGCGGGGTGAAGAGAGGGACAGCTCAGGATGAACCGTGAAACAGTTTCTGTTGGTGTGTTCCAGGGTGGCGGGATGCAGTGAGGGACAGTTCAGTATGGACTGTGAAACAGTGTCTGTTGGTATGTTCTAGGGTGGCGGGGTGCAGTGAGAGACAGTTCAGGATGGACTGTGAAACAGTGTCTGTTGGTGTGTTCCAGGGTGGCGGGGTGCAGTGAGGTACAGTTCAGAATGGACTGTGAAACAGTGTCTGTTGGTGTGTTCCAGGGTGGCGGGGTGCAGTGAGGGACAGTTCAGAATGGACTGTGAAACAGTGTCTGTTGGTGTGTTCCCAGGTGGCGGAGTGCAGTGAGAGACAGTTCAGGTTGGACCGTGAAACAGTGTCTGTTGGTGTGTTCCAGGGTGGCGTGGTGAAGTGAGGGACAGTTCAGGATGGACCGTCAAGCAGTGTCTGTTGGTGTGTTCCAGGGTGGCGGGTTGCAGTGAGGGACAGTTCAGGATGGACTGTGAAACAGTGTCTGTTGGTGTGTTCCAGGGTGGCGGGGTGCAGTGAGAGTCACTTCAGGATGGTCTGTGAAGAAGTGTCTGTTGGTGTGTTCCAGGGTGGCGGGGTGCAGTGAGAGACAGTTCAGAATGGACTGTGAAACAGTGTCTGTTGGTGTGTTGCAGGGTGGCGGGGTGCAGTGAGGGACAGTTCAGAATGGACTGTGAAACAGTGTCTGTTGGTGTGTTCCCGGGTGGCGGGGTGCAGTGAGTGACAGTTCAGGATGAACCGTGAAACAATGTCTGTTGGTGTGTTCCAGGGTGGCGTGGTGAAGTGAGGGACAGTTCAGGATGGCCCGTCAAGCAGTGTCTGTTGGTGTGTTCCAGGATGGCGGGTTGCAGTGAGGGACAGTTCAGGATGGACTGTGAAACAGTGTCTGCTGGTGTGTTCCATGGTGGCGGGGTGCAGTGAGAGTCACTTCAGGATGGTCTGTGAAGAAGTGTCTGTTGGTGTGTTCCAGGGTGGCTGGGTGCAGTGAGGGACAGTTCAGAATGGACTGTGAAACAGTGTCTGTTGGTGTGTTCCAGGGTGGCGGGGTTCAGTGAGGGACAGCTCAGGATGAACCGTGAAACAGTGTCTGTTGATGTGTTCCAGGGTGGCGGGGTGCAGTGAGGGACAGTTCAGGATGGACCGGGAAACAGTGCCTGTTGGTGTGTTCCAGGGTGGCGGGGTGCAGTGAAGGACTGTTCAGGATGGGCCGTGAAACAGTGTCTGTTGGTGTGTTACAGGGTGGCCGGGTGCAGTGAGGGACAGTTCAGTATCGACTGTGAAACAGTGTCTGTGGGTGTGTTCCAGGGTGGCGGGGTGCAGTGAGGGACAGTTCAGGATGGACCGTGAAACAGTGCCTGTTGGTGTGTTCCAGGGTGGCGGGGTGCAGTGAGGGACAGTTCAGGATGGACTGTGAAACAGTGTCTGTTGGTGTGTTCCAGGGTGGCGGGGTGCAGTGAGGGACAGTTCAGGATGGACTGCGAAACTGTGCTTGTTGGTGTGTTCAAGGGTGGCGGGGTGCAGTGAGGGACAGTTCAGGATGGACTGTGAAACTGAGTCTGTTGGTGTGTTCCAGGGTGGCGTGGTGCAGTGAGGGACAGTTCAGGATGGACTGTGAAACAGTGTTTGTTGGTTTGTTCCAGGGTGGCAGGGTGCAGTGAGGGACAGTTCAGGATGGACTGTGAAACAGCGTCTGTTGGTGTGTTCCAGGCTGGCGGGGTGCAGTGAGGGACAGTTCAGGATGGACTGTGAAACACTGTTGGTCTGTTCCAGGGTGGCGGGGTGCAGTGAGGGACAGTTCAGGATGGACTGTGAAACAGTGCCTGTTGTTGTGTTCCAGGGTGGCGGGGTGCAGTGAGGGACAGTTCAGGATGGACCGTGAAACAGTGTCTGTTGGTCTGTTCCAGGGTGGCGGGGTGCAGTGAGGGACAGTTCAGGATGGACTGTGAAACAGTGCCTGTTGTTGTGTTCCAGGGTGGCGGGGTGCAGTGAGGGACATTTCAGGATGGACCGTGAAACAGTGTCTGTTGGTCTGTTCCAGTATGGCGGGGTGAAGAGAGGGACAGCTCAGGATGAACCGTGAAACAGTTTCTGTTGGTGTGTTCCAGGGTGGCGGGATGCAGTGAGGGACAATTCAGTATGGACTGTGAAACAGTGTCTGTTGGTGTGTTCCAGGGTGGCGGGGTGCAGTGAGGTACAGTTCAGAATGGACTGTGAAACAGTGTCTGTTGGTGTGTTCCAGGGTGGCGGGGTGCAGTGAGAGTCACTTCAGGATGGTCTGTGAAGAAGTGTCTGTTGGTGTGTTCCAGGGTGGCGGGGTGCAGTGAGAGACAGTTCAGAATGGACTGTGAAACAGTGTCTGTTGGTGTGTTGCAGGGTGGCGGGGTGCAGTGAGGGACAGTTCAGAATGGACTGTGAAACAGTGTCTGTTGGTGTGTTCCCAGGTGGCGGAGTGCAGTGAGAGACAGTTCAGGTTGGACCGTGAAACAGTGTCTGTTGGTGTGTTCCAGGGTGGCGTGGTGAAGTGAGGGACAGTTCAGGATGGACCGTCAAGCAGTGTCTGTTGGTGTGTTCCAGGGTGGCGGGGTGCAGTGAGAATCACTTCAGGATGGTCTGTGAAGAAGTGTCTGTTGGTGTGTTCCAGGGTGGCGGAGTGCAGTGAGAGACAGTTCAGAATGGACTGTGAAACAGTGTCTGTTGGTGTGTTGCAGGGTGGCGGGGTGCAGTGAGGGACAGTTCAGGATGGACTGTGAAACAGTGTCTGTTGGTGTGTTCCAGGGTGGCGGGGTGCAGTGAGAGTCACTTCAGGATGGTCTGTGAAGAAGTGTCTGTTGGTGTGTTGCAGGGTGGCGGGGTGCAGTGAGGGACAGTTCAGGATGGACTGTGAAACAGTGTCTGTTGGTGTGTTCCCGGGTGGCGGGGTGCAGTGAGTGACAGTTCAGGATGAACCGTGAAACAATGTCTGTTGGTGTGTTCCAGGGTGGCGGGGTGCAGTGAGGGACAGTTCAGGATGAACCGTGAAACACTGTCTGTTGATGTGTTCCAGGGTGGCGGGATGCAGTGAGGGACAGTTCAGTATGGATTGTGAAACAGTGTCTGTTGGTGTGTTCTAGGCTGGCGGTGTGCAATGACGGACAGTTCAGGATGGACTGTGAAACAGCGTCTGTTGGTGTGTTCCAGGATGGCGGTGTGCAGTGAGGGACAGTTCAGGATGGACTGTGAAACAGTGTCTGTTGGTGTGTTCCACGGTGGCGGGGTGCAGTGAGGGACAGTTCAGGATGAACCGTGAAACAATGTCTGTTGGTGTGTTCCGGGGTGGCGGGGTGCAGTGAGGGACAGCTCAGGATGAACCGTGAAACAGTGTCTGTTGGTGTGTTCCAGGGTGGCGTGGTGAAGTGAGGGACAGTTCAGGATGGACCGACAAGCAGTATCTGTTGGTGTGTTCCAGGGTGGCGGGTTGCAGTGAGGGACAGTTCAGGATGGACTGTGAAACAGTGTCTGTTGGTGTGTTCCAGGGTGGCGCGGTGCAGTGAGAGACAGTTCAGGATGGACTGTGAAATAGTGTCTGTTGGTGTGTTCCAGGGTGGTGGGGTGAAGTGAGGGACAGTTCACGATGGACTGTGAAACAGTGTCTGTAGGTTTGTACCACGGTGGCGGGGTTCAGTGAGGGACAGTTCAGGATGGACTGTGAAACAGTGTCTGTTGGTGTGTTCCAGGGTGGCGGGGTGCAGTGAGGGACAGTTCAGGATGGACCGTGAAACAGCGTCTGTTGATGTGTTCCAGGGTGGCGGGGTGCAGTGAGGGACAGTTCAGCATGGACTGTGAAACAGTGTCTGTTGGTGTGTTCCAGGGTGGCGGGGTGCAGTGAGGGACAGTTCAGGATGGACCGTGAAACAGCGTCTGTTGATGTGTTCCAGGGTGGCGGGGTGCAGTGAGGGACAGTTCAGCATGGACTGTGAAACAGTGTCTGTTGGTGTGTTCCAGGGTGGCGGGGTGCAGTGAGGGACAGTTCAGGATGGATTGTGAAACAGTGTCTGTTGTTATGTTCCAGGGTGGCGGGGTGCAGTGAGGGACAGTTCAGGATGGGCCTTGAATCAGTGTCTGTTGGTCTGTTCCAGGGTGGCGGGGTGAAGTGAGGGACAGTTCCGGATGGACTGTGAAACTGTGTCTGTTGGTGTGTTCCAGGGTGGCGGGGTGCAGTGAGCGACAGTTCAGAATGGACTGTGAAACAGTGTCTGTTGGTCTGTTCCAGGGTGGCAGGGTTCAGTGAGGGACAGTTCCGGATGGACTGTGAAACTGTGTCTGTTGGTCTGTTCCAGGGTGGCGGGGTGCAGTGAAGGACAGTTCAGGATGGAATGTGAAACAGTGTCTGTTGGTGTGTTCCAAGGTGGCGGGGTGCAGTGAGGAACAGTTCAGGATGGACTGTGAAACAGCGCCTGTTAGTGTGTTCCAGGGTGGCGGGGTGCAGTGAGGGACAGTTCAGGATGGACTGTGAAACAGTGTCTGTTGTTGTGTTCCAGGGTGGCGGGGTGCAGTGAGGGACAGTTCAGGATGGACTGTGAAACAGTGTCTGTTGTTGTGTTCCAGGGTGGCGGGGTGCAGTGAGGGACAGTTCAGGATGGACCGTGAATCAGTGTCTGTTGGTCTGTTCCAGGGTGGCGGGGTGCAGTGAGGGACAGTTCCGGATGGACTGTGAAACTGTGTCTGTTGGTGTGTTCCAGGGTGGCGGGGTGCAGTGAGGGACAGTTCAGGATGGACCGGGAAACAGTGCCTGTTGGTGTGTTCCAGGGTGGCGGGGTGCAGTGAAGGACTGTTCAGGATGGGCCGTGAAACAGTGTCTGTTGGTGTGTTACAGGGTGGCCGGGTGCAGTGAGGGACAGTTCAGGATGGAATGTGAAACAGTGTCTGTTGGTGTGTTCCAGGGTGGCGGGGTGCAGTGAGGGACAGTTCAGGATTGACTGTGAAACAGTGTCTGTTGGTGTGTTCCAGGGTCGCGGGGTGCAGTGAGGGACAGTTCAGGATGGACTGTGAAACAGCGCCTGTTGGTGTGTTCCAGGGTGGCGGGGTGCAGTGAGGGTCAGGTCAGGATGGACTGTGAAACAGTGGCTGTTGGTGTGTTCCAGGGTGGCGGGGTGCAGTGAGGGACAGTTCAGTATCAACTGTGAAACAGTGCCTGTTGGTGTGTTCCAGGGTGGCGGGGTGCAGTGAGGGACAGTTCAGGATGGACTGTGAAACAGTGTCTCTTGGTGTGTTCCAGGGTGGCGGGGTGCAGTGAGGGACAGTTCAGGATGGACTGCGAAACTGTGCTTGTTGGTGTGTTCCAGGGTGGCGGGGTGCAGTGAGGGACAGTTCAGGATGGACTGTGAAACTGTGTCTGTTGGTGTGTTCCAGGGTGGCGGGGTGCAGTGAGGGACAGTTCAGGATGGACTGTGAAACAGTGTTTGTTGGTTTGTTCCAGGGTGGCAGGGTGCAGTTAGGGACAGTTCAGGATGGACTGTGAAACAGCGTCTGTTGGTGTGTTCCAGGGTGGCGGGGTGCAGTGAGGGACAGTTCAGGATGGACTGTGAAACACTGTTGGTCTGTTCCAGGGTGGCGGGGTGCAGTGAGGGACAGTTCAGGATGGACTGTGAAACAGTGCCTGTTGTTGTGTTCCAGGGTGGCGGGGTGCAGTGAGGGACAGTTCAGGATGGACCGTGAAACAGTGTCTGTTGGTCTGTTCCAGGGTGGCGGGGTGCAGTGAGGGACAGTTCAGGATGGACTGTGAAACAGTGCCTGTTGTTGTGTTCCAGGGTGGCGGGGTGCAGTGAGGGACATTTCAGGATGGACCGTGAAACAGTGTCTGTTGGTCTGTTCCAGTATGGCGGGGTGAAGAGAGGGACAGCTCAGGATGAACGGTGAAACAGTTTCTGTTGGTGTGTTCCAGGGTGGCGGGATGCAGTGAGGGACAGTTCAGTATGGACTGTGAAACAGTGTCTGTTGGTATGTTCTAGGGTGGCGGGGTGCAGTGAGAGACAGTTCAGGATGGACTGTGAAACAGTGTCTGTTGGTGTGTTCCAGGGTGGCGGGGTGCAGTGAGGTACAGTTCAGAATGGACTGTGAAACAGTGTCTGTTGGTGTGTTCCCAGGTGGCGGGGTGCAGTGAGGTACAGTTCAGGTTGGACCGTGAAACAGTGTCTGTTGGTGTGTTCCAGGGTGGCGTGGTGAAGTGAGGGACAGTTCAGGATGGACCGTCAAGCAGTGTCTGTTGGTGTGTTCCAGGGTGGCGGGTTGCAGTGAGGGACAGTTCAGGATGGACTGTGAAACAGTGTCTGTTGGTGTGTTCCAGGGTGGCGGGGTGCAGTGAGAGTCACTTCAGGATGGTCTGTGAAGAAGTGTCTGTTGGTGTGTTCCAGGGTGGCGGGGTGCAGTGAGAGACAGTTCAGAATGGACTGTGAAACAGTGTCTGTTGGTGTGTTGCAGGGTGGCGGGGTGCAGTGAGGGACAGTTCAGAATGGACTGTGAAACAGTGTCTGTTGGTGTGTTCCCGGGTGGCGGGGTGCAGTGAGTGACAGTTCAGGATGAACCGTGAAACAATGTCTGTTGGTGTGTTCCAGGGTGGCGTGGTGAAGTGAGGGACAGTTCAGGATGGACCGTCAAGCAGTGTCTGTTGGTGTGTTCCAGGGTGGCGGGTTGCAGTGAGGGACAGTTCAGGATGGACTGTGAAACAGTGTCTGTTGGTGTGATCCCGGGTGGCGGGGTGCAGTGAGTGACAGTTCAGGATGAACCGTGAAACAGTTTCTGTTGATGTGTTCCAGGGTGGCGGGATGCAGTGAGGGACAGTTCAGGATGGACTGTGAAACAGTGTCTGTTGATGTGTTCCACGGTGGCGGGGTGCAGTGAGGGACAGCTCAGGATGAACCGTGAAACGGTGTCTGTTGGTGTGTTCCAGGGTGGCGGGGTGCAGTGAGGGACAGTTCAGTATCGACTGTGAAACAGTGTCTGTTGGTGTGTTCCAGGGTGGCAGGGTGCAGTGAGGGACAGTTCAGGATGGACCGTGAAACAGTGCCTGTTGGTGTGTTCCAGGGTGGCGGGGTGCAGTGAGGGACAGTTCAGGATGGACCATGAAACAGTGTCTGCTGGTGTGTTCCAGGGTGGCGGGGTGCAGTGAGGCACAGTTCAGGATGGACTGTGGAGCAGTGTCTGTTGGTGTGTTCCAGGGTGGCGGGGTGCAGTGAGGGACAGTTCAGGATGGACTGTGAAACAGTGTCTGTTGGTGTGCTCCAGGGTGGCGGGGTGCAGTGAGGGACAGTTCAGGATGGACCGTGAAACAGCGTCTGTTGATGTGTTCCAGGGTGGCGGGGTGCAGTGAGGGACAGTTCAGCATGGACTGTGAAACAGTGTCTGTTGGTGTGTTCCAGGGTGGCGGGGTGCAGTGAGGGACAGTTCAGGATGGACCGTGAATCAGTGTCTGTTCCAGGGTGGCGGGGTGCAGTGAGGGACAGTTCAGAATGGACTGTGAAACAGTGTCTGTTGGTCTGTTCCAGGGTGGCGGGGTGCAGTGAGGGACAGTTCCGGATGGACTGTGAAACTGTGTCTGTTGGTCTGTTCCAGGGTGGCGGGGTGCAGTGAAGGACAGTTCAGGATGGGCCGTGAAACAGTGTCTGTTGGTGTGTTACAGGGTGGCCGGGTGCAGTGAGGGACAGTTCAGGATTGACTGTGAAACAGTGTCTGTTGGTGTGTTCCAGGGTCGCGGGGTGCAGTGAGGGACAGTTCAGGATGGAATGTGAAACACTGTCTGTTGGTGTGTTCCAGGGTGGCGGGGTGCAGTGAGGGACAGTTCAGGATTGACTGTGAAACAGTGTCTGTTGGTGTGTTCCAGGGTCGCGGGGTGCAGTGAGGGACAGTTCAGGATGGAATGTGAAACAGCGCCTGTTGGTGTGTTCCAGGGTGGCGGGGTGCAGTGAGGGACAGTTCAGGATGGACTGTGAAACAGTGTCTCTTGTTGTGTTCCAGGGTGGCGGGGTGCAGTGAGGGACAGTTCAGGATGGACCGTGAAACAGTGCCTGTTGGTGTGTTCCAGGGTGGCGGGGTGCAGTGAGGGACAGTTCAGGATGGACCGTGAAACAGTGTCTGTTGGTGTGTTCCAGGGAGGCGGGGTGCAGTGAGGGACAGTTCAGGATGGACTGTGAAACAGTGTCTGTTGGTGTGTTCCAGGGTGGCGGGGTGAAGTGAGGGACAGTTCAGGATGGACTGTGAAACAGTGTCTGTTGGTGTGCTCCAGGGTGGCGGGGTGCAGTGAGGGACAGTTCAGGATGGACCGTGAAACAGCGTCTGTTGATGTGTTCCAGTGTGGCGGGGTGCAGTGAGGGACAGTTCAGCATGGACTGTGAAACAGTGTCTGTTGGTGTGTTCCAGGGTGGCGGGGTGCAGTGAGGGACAGTTCAGGATGGACTGTGAAACAGTGTCTGTTGTTGTGTTCCAGGGTGGCGGGGTGCAGTGAGGGACAGTTCAGGATGGACCGTGAATCAGTGTCTGTTGGTCTGTTCCAGGGTGGCGGGGTGCAGTGAGGGACAGTTCCGGATGGACTGTGAAACTGTGTCTGTTGGTGTGTTCCAGGGTGGCAGGGTACAGTGAGGGACAGTTCAGAATGGACTGTGAAACAGTGTCTTTTGGTCTGTTCCAGGGTGGCGGGGTGCAGTGAGGGACAGTTCCGGATGGACTGTGAAACTGTGTCTGTTGGTCTGTTCCAGGGTGGCGGGGTGCAGTGAAGGACAGTTCAGGATGGGCCGTGAAACAGTGTCTGTTGGTGTGTTACAGGGTGGCGGGGTGCAGTGAGGGACAGTTCAGGATTGACTGTGAAACAGTGTCTGTTGGTGTGTTCCAGGGTGGCGGGGTGCAGTGAGGGACAGTTCAGGATGGAATGTGAAACAGCGCCTGTTGGTGTGTTCCAGGGTGGCGGGGTGCAGTGAGGGACAGTTCAGTATCAACTGTGAAACAGTGTCTGTGGGTGTGTTCCAGGGTGGCGGGGTGCAGTGAGGGACAGTTCAGGATGGACCGTGAAACAGTGCCTGTTGGTGTGTTCCAGGGTGGCGGGGTGCAGTGAGGGACAGTTCAGGATGGACTGTGAAACAGTGTCTGTTGGTGTGTTCCAGGGTGGCGGGGTGCAGTGAGGGACAGTTCAGGATGGACTGCGAAACTGTGCTTGTTGGTGTGTTCCAGGGTGGCGGGGTGAAGTGAGGGACAGTTCAGGATGGACTGTGAAACTCTGTCTGTTGGTGTGTTCCAGGGTGGCGGGGTGCAGTGAGGGACAGTTCAGGATGGACTGTGAAACAGTGTTTGTTGGTTTGTTCCAGGGTGGCAGGGTGCAGTGAGGGACAGTTCAGGATGGACTGTGAAACAGCGTCTGTTGGTGTGTTCCAGGGTGGCGGGGTGCAGTGAGGGACAGTTCAGGATGGACCGTGATACAGTGCCTGTTGGTGTGTTCCAGGGTGGCGGGGTGCGGTGAGGGACAGTTCAGGATGGACCATGAAACAGTGTCTGCTGGTGTGTTCCAGGGTGGCGGGGTGCAGTGAGGCACAGTTCAGGATGGACTGTGGAGCAGTGTCTGTTGGTGTGTTCCAGGGTGGCGGGGTGCAGTGAGGGACAGTTCAGGATGGACTGAGAAACAGTGTCTGTTGGTGTGCTCCAGGGTGGCGGGGTGCAGTGAGGGACAGTTCAGGATGGACCGTGAAACAGCGTCTGTTGATGTGTTCCAGGGTGGCGGGGTGCAGTGAGGGACAGTTCAGCATGGACTGTGAAACAGTGTCTGTTGGTGTGTTCCAGTGTGGCGGGGTGCAGTGAGGGACAGTTCAGGATGGACTGTGAAACAGTGTCTGTTGTTGTGTTCCAGGGTGGCGGGGTGCAGTGAGGGACAGTTCAGGATGGACCGTGAATCAGTGTCTGTTCCAGGGTGGCGGGGTGCAGTGAGGGACAGTTCCGGATGGACTGTGAAACTGTGTCTGTTGGTGTGTTCCAGGGTGGCGGGGTGCAGTGAGGAACAGTTCAGGATGGACTGTGAAACTGTGTCTGTTGGTGTGTTCCAGGGTGGCGGGGTGCAGTGAGGGACAGTTCAGGATGGACTGTGAAACAGTGTCTGTTGGTGTGTTCCAGGGTGGCGGGGTGCAGTGAGGGACAGTTCAGAATGGACTGTGAAACAGTGTCTGTTGGTCTGTTCCAGGGTGGTGGGGTGCAGTGAGGGACAGTTCCGGATGGACTGTGAAACTGTGTCTGTTGGTCTGTTCCAGGGTGGCGGGGTGCAGTGAAGGACAGTTCAGGATGGGCCGTGAAACAGTGTCTGTTGGTGTGTTACAGGGTGGCCGGGTGCAGTGAGGGACAGTTCAGGATGGAATGTGAAACAGTGTCTGTTGGTGTGTTCCAGGGTGGCGGGGTGCAGTGAGGGACAGTTGAGGATTGACTGTGAAACAGTGTCTGTTGGTGTGTTCCAGGGTCGCGGGGTGCAGTGAGGGACAGTTCAGGATGGAATGTGAAACAGTGTCTCTTGTTGTGTTCCAGGGTGGCGGGGTGCAGTGAGGGACAGTTCAGGATGGACTGTGAAACAGTGTCTCTTGTTGTGTTCCAGGGTGGCGGGGTGCAGTGAGGGACAGTTCAGGATGGACCGTGAAACAGTGTCTGTTGGTGTGTTCCAGGGTGGCGGGGTGCAGTGAGGGACAGTTCAGGATGGACTGTGAAACAGTGTCTCTTGTTGTGTTCCAGGGTGGCGGGGTGCAGTGAGGGACAGTTCAGGATGGACCGTGAAACAGTGTCTGTGGGTGTGTTCCAGGGTGGCGGGGTGCAGTGAGGGACAGTTCAGGATGGACCGTGAAACAGTGCCTGTTGGTGTGTTCCAGGGTGGCGGGGTGCAGTGAGGGACAGTTCAGGATGGACCGTGAAACAGTGTCTGTTGGTGTGTTCCAGGGAGGCGGGGTGCAGTGAGGGACAGTTCAGGATGGACTGTGAAACAGTGTCTGTTGGTGTGTTCCAGGGTGGCGGGGTGCAGTGAGGGACAGTTCAGGATGGACTGTGAAACAGTGTCTGTTGGTGTGCTCCAGGGTGGCGGGGTGCAGTGAGGGACAGTCCAGGATGGACCGTGAAACAGTGTCTGTTGATGTGTTCCAGGGTGGCGGGGTGCAGTGAGGGACAGTTCAGCATGGACTGTGAAACAGTGTCTGTTGGTGTGTTCCAGGGTGGCGGGGTGCAGTGAGGGACAGTTCAGGATGGACTGTGAAACAGTGTCTGTTGTTGTGTTCCAGGGTGGCGGGGTGCAGTGAGGGACAGTTCAGGATGGACCGTGAATCAGTGTCTGTTGGTCTGTTCCAGGGTGGCGGGGTGCAGTGAGGGACAGTTCCGGATGGACTGTGAAACTGTGTCTGTTGGTGTGTTCCAGGGTGGCGGGGTGCAGTGAGGGACAGTTCAGAATGGACTGTGAAACAGTGTCTGTTGGTCTGTTCCAGGGTGGCGGGGTGCAGTGAGGGACAGTTCCGGATGGACTGTGAAACTGTGTCTGTTGGTCTGTTCCAGGGTGGCGGGGTGCAGTGAAGGACAGTTCAGGATGGGCCGTGAAACAGTGTCTGTTGGTGTGTTCCAGGGTGGCGGGGTGCAGTGAGGGACAGTTCAGGATGGACTGTGAAACAGTGTCTGTTGGTGTGTTCCAGGGTGGCGGGGTGCAGTGAGGGACAGTTCAGGATTGACTGTGAAACAGTGTCTGTTGGTGTGTTCCAGGGTCGCGGGGTGCAGTGAGGGACAGTTCAGGATGGAATGTGAAACAGCGCCTGTTGGTGTGTTCCAGGGTGGCGGGGTGCAGTGAGGGACAGTTCAGGATGGACTGTGAAACAGTGTCTCTTGTTGTGTTCCAGGGTGGCGGGGTGCAGTGAGGGACAGTTCAGGATGGACCGTGAAACAGTGTCTGTGGGTGTGTTCCAGGGTGGCGGGGTGCAGTGAGGGACAGTTCAGGATGGACCGTGAAAGAGTGCCTGTTGGTGTGTTCCAGGGTGGCGGGGTGCAGTGAGGGACAGTTCAGGATGGACCGTGAAACAGTGTCTGTTGGTGTGTTCCAGGGAGGCGGGGTGCAGTGAGGGACAGTTCAGGATGGACTGTGAAACAGTGTCTGTTGGTGTGTTCCAGGGTGGCGGGGTGCAGTGAGGGACAGTTCAGGATGAACCGTGAAACAATGTCTGTTGGTGTGTTCCAGGGTGGCGGGGTGCAGTGAGGGACAGTTCAGGATGGACTGTGAAACAGTATCTGTTGGTGTGTTGCAGGGTGGCGGGGTGCAGTGAGGGACAGTTCAGGATGGTCTGTGAAGAAGTGTCTGTTGGTGTGTTCTAGGGTGGCGGTGTGCAGTAAGGGACAGTTCAGGATGGACTGTGAAACAGCGTCTGTTGGTGTGTTCCAGGGTGGCGGGGTGCAGTGAGGGACAGTTCAGGATGGACTGTGAAACAGTGTCTGTTGGTGTGTTCCAGGGTGGCGGGGTGCAGTGAGGGACAGCTCAGGATGAACCGTGAAACAGTGTCTGTTGGTGTGTTCCAGGGTGGCGGGATGCAGTGAGGGACAGTTCAGTATGGACTGTGAAACAGTGTCTGTTGGTGTGTTCTAGGGTGGCGGTGTGCAGTAAGGGACAGTTCAGGATGGACTGTGAAACAGCGTCTGTTGGTGTGTTCCAGGGTGGCGGGGTGCAGTGAGGGACAGTTCAGGATGGATTGTGAAACAGTGTCTGTTGGTGTGTTCCACGGTGGCGGGGTGCAGTGAGGGACAGTTCAGGATGAACCCTGAAACAATGTCTGTTGGAGTGTTCCGGGGTGGCGGGGTGCAGTGAGGGACAGCTCAGGATGAACCGTGAAACAGTGTCTGTTGGTGTGTTCCAGGGTGGCGGGGTGCAGTGAGGGACAGTTCAGTATCGACTGTGAAACAGTGTCTGTTGGTGTGTTCCAGGGTTTCAGGGTGCAGTGAGGGACCGTTCAGGATGAACCGTGAAACGGTGTCTGTTGGTGTGTTCCAGGGTGGCGGGGTGCAGTGACGGACAGTTCAGTATCGACTGTGAAACAGTGTCTGTTGGTGTATTCCAGGGTGGCAGGGTGCAGTGAGGGACAGTTCAGGATGGACCGTGAAACAGTGTCTGTTGGTGTGTTCCAGGGTGGCGGGGTGCAGTGAGGGACAGTTCAGGATGGACCGTGAAACAGTGTCTGTTGGTGTGTTCCAGGGTGGCGGGGTGCAGTGAGGCACAGTTCAGGATGGACTGTGGAGCAGTGTCTGTTGGTGTGTTCCAGGGTGGCGGGGTGCAGTGAGGGACAGTTCACGATGGACTGTGAAACAGTGTCTGTAGGTTTGTACCACGGTGGCGGGGTGCAGTGAGGGACAGTTCAGGATGGACCGTGAAGCAGTGTCTGTTGGTGTGTTCCAGGGTGGCGGGGTTCAGTGAGGGACAGTTCAGGAAGGACCATGAAGCAGTGTCTGTTGGTGTGTTCCAGGGTGGCGGGGTGCAGTGAGGGACAGTTCAGGATGGACCGTGAATCAGTGTCTGTTGGTCTGTTCCAGGGTGGCGGGGTGCAGTGAGGGACAGTTCCGGATGGACTGTGAAACTGTGTCTGTTGGTGTGTTCCAGGGTGGCGGGGTGCAGTGAGGGACAGTTCAGGATGGACCGGGAAACAGTGCCTGTTGATGTGTTCCAGGGTGGCGGGGTGCAGTGAAGGACTGTTCAGGATGGACCGGGAAACAGTGTCTGTTGGTGTGTTACAGGGTGGCGGGGTGCAGTGAGGGACAGTTCAGGATGGACTGTGAAACAGTGCCTGTTGATGTGTTCCAGGGTGGCGGGGTGCAGTGAAGGACTGTTCAGGATGGACCGGGAAACAGTGTCTGTTGGTGTGTTACAGGGTGGCGGGGTGCAGTGAGGGACAGTTCAGGATTGACTGTGAAACTGTGTCTTTTGGTGTGTTCCAGGGTGGCAGGGTGCAGTGAGGGTCAGGTCAGGATGGACTGTGAAACTGTGGCTGTTGGTGTGTTCCAGGGTGGCGGGGTGCAGTGAGGGACTGTTCAGTATCGACTGTGAAACAGTGTCTGTGGGTGTGTTCCAGGGTGGCGGGGTGCAGTGAGGGACAGTTCAGGATGGATCGTGAAACAGTGCCTGTTGGTGTGTTCCAGGGTGGTGGGGTGCAGTGAGGGACAGTTCAGGATGGACTGTGAAACAGTGTCTGTTGGTGTGTTCCAGGGTGGCGGGGTGCAGTGAGGGACAGTTCAGGATGGACTGCGAAACTGTGCTTGTTGGTGTGTTCCAGGGTGGCGGGGTGCAGTGAGGGACAGTTCAGGATGGACTGTGAAACTGTGTCTGTTGGTGTGTTCCAGGGTGGCGGGGTGCAGTGAGGGACAGTTCAGGATGGACTGTGAAACAGTGTTTGTTGGTTTGTTCCAGGGTGGCAGGGTGCAGTGAGGGACAGTTCAGGTTGGACTGTGAAACAGCGTCTGTTGGTGTGTTCCAGGGTGGCGGGGTGCAGTGAGGGACAGTTCAGGATGGACTGTGAAACACTGTTGGTCTGTTCCAGGGTGGCGGGGTGCAGTGAGGGACAGTTCAGGATGGACTGTGAAACAGTGCCTGTTGTTGTGTTCCAGGGTGGCGGGGTGCAGTGAGGGACAGTTCAGGATGGACCGTGAAACAGTGTCTGTTGGTCTGTTCCAGGGTGGCGGGGTGCAGTGAGGGACAGTTCAGGATGGACTGTGAAACAGTGCCTGTTGTTGTGTTCCAGGGTGGCGGGGTGCAGTGAGGGACATTTCAGGATGGACCGTGAAACAGTGTCTGTTGGTCTGTTCCAGTAAGGCGGGGTGAAGAGAGGGACAGCTCAGGATGAACCGTGAAACAGTTTCTGTTGGTGTGTTCCAGGGTGGCGGGATGCAGTGAGGGACAGTTCAGTATGGACTGTGAAACAGTGTCTGTTGGTATGTTCTAGGGTGGCGGGGTGCAGTGAGAGACAGTTCAGGATGGACTGTGAAACAGTGTCTGTTGGTGTGTTCCAGGGTGGCGGGGTGCAGTGAGAGTCACTTCAGGATGGTCTGTGAAGAAGTGTCTGTTGGTGTGTTCCAGGGTGGCGGGGTGCAGTGAGAGACAGTTCAGAATGGACTGTGAAACAGTGTCTGTTGGTGTGTTGCAGGGTGGCGGGGTGCAGTGAGGGACAGTTCAGAATGGACTGTGAAACAGTGTCTGTTGGTGTGTTCCCAGGTGGCGGAGTGCAGTGAGAGACAGTTCAGGTTGGACCGTGAAACAGTGTCTGTTGGTGTGTTCCAGGGTGGCGGGGTGCAGTGAGGGACAGTTCAGGTTGGACCGTGAAACAGCTTCTGTTGGTGTGTTCCAGGGTGGCGGGGTGCAGTGAGGGACAGTTCAGTATGGACCGTGAAACAGTGTCTGTTGGTGTGTTCCAGGGTGGCGGGGTGCAGTGAGGGACAGTTCAGGATGGACCGTGAAACAGTGCCTGTTGGTGTGTTCCAGGGTGGCGGGGTGCAGTGAGGGACAGTTCAGGATGGACCATGAAACAGTGTCTGTTGGTGTGTTCCAGGGTGGCGGGGTGCAGTGAGGCACAGTTCAGGATGGACTGTGGAGCAGTGTCTGTTGGTGTGTTCCAGGGTGGCGGGGTGCAGTGAGGGACAGTTCAGGATGGACTGTGAAACAGTGTCTGTTGGTTTGTTCCAGGGTGGCAGGGTGCAGTGAGGGACAGTTCTGGATGGACTGTGAAACAATGTCTGTTGGTGTGTTCCAGGGTGGCGGGGTGCAGTGAGGGACAGTTCAGGATGGACCGTGAAACAGTGTCTGTTGATGTGTTCCAGCGTGGGGGGTGCAGTGAGGGAGAGTCCAGGATGAACTGTGAAACGGTGTCTGTTGGTGTGTTCCAGGTTGGCTGGGTGCAGTGAGAGACAGTTCAGGATGGACTGTGAAATAGTGTCTGTTGGTGTGTTCCAGGGTGGCGGGGTGAAGTGAGGGACAGTTCACGATGGACTGTGAAACAGTGTTTGTTGGTTTGTTCCAGGGTGGCAGGGTGCAGTGAGGGACAGTTCAGGATGGACTGTGAAACAGCGTCTGTTGGTGTGTTCCAGGGTGGCGGGGTGCAGTGAGGGACAGCTCAGGATGGACTGTGAAACACTGTTGGTCTGTTCCAGGGTGGCGGGGTGCAGTGAGGGACAGTTCAGGATGGACTGTGAAACAGTGCCTGTTGTTGTGTTCCAGGGTGGCGGGGTGCAGTGAGGGACAGTTCAGGATGGACCGTGAAACAGTGTCTGTTGGTCTGTTCCAGGGTGGCGGGGTGCAGTGAGGGACAGTTCAGGATGGACTGTGAAACAGTGCCTGTTGTTGTGTTCCAGGGTGGCGGGGTGCAGTGAGGGACATTTCAGGATGGACCGTGAAACAGTGTCTGTTGGTCTGTTCCAGTAAGGCGGGGTGAAGAGAGGGACAGCTCAGGATGAACCGTGAAACAGTTTCTGTTGGTGTGTTCCAGGGTGGCGGGTTGCAGTGAGGGACAGTTCAGTATGGACTGTGAAACAGTGTCTGTTGGTATGTTCTAGGGTGGCGGGGTGCAGTGAGAGACAGTTCAGGTTGGACCGTGAAACAGTGTCTGTTGGTGTGTTCCAGGGTGGCGGGTTGCAGTGAGGGACAGTTCAGGATGGACTGTGAAACAGTGTCTGTTGGTGTGTTGCAGGGTGGCGGGGTGCAGTGAGGGACAGTTGAGAATGGACTGTGAAACAGTGTCTGTTGGTGTGTTCCCAGGTGGCGGAGTGCAGTGAGAGACAGTTCAGGTTGGACCGTGAAACAGTGTCTGTTGGTGTGTTCCAGGGTGGCGGGTTGCAGTGAGGGACAGTTCAGGATGGACTGTGAAACAGTGTCTGTTGGTGTGTTCCAGGGTGGCGGGGTGCAGTGAGAGTCACTTCAGGATGGTCTGTGAAGAAGTGTCTGTTGGTGTGTTCCAGGGTGGCGGGGTGCAGTGAGAGACAGTTCAGAATGGACTGTGAAACAGTGTCTGTTGGTGTGTTCCAGGGTGGCGGGGTGCAGTGAGAGACAGTTCAGAATGGACTGTGAAACAGTGTCTGTTGGTGTGTTCCAGGGTGGCGGGGTGCAGTGAGAGACAGTTCAGAATGGACTGTGAAACAGTGTCTGTTGGTGTGTTCCAGGGTGGCGGGGTGAAGTGAGGGACAGTTCACGATGGACTGTGAAACAGTGTTTGTTGGTTTGTTCCAGGGTGGCAGGGTGCAGTGAGGGACAGTTCAGGATGGACTGTGAAACAGCGTCTGTTGGTGTGTTCCAGGGTGGCGGGGTGCAGTGAGGGACAGCTCAGGATGGACTGTGAAACACTGTTGGTCTGTTCCAGGGTGGCGGGGTGCAGTGAGGGACAGTTCAGGATGGACTGTGAAACAGTGCCTGTTGTTGTGTTCCAGGGTGGCGGGGTGCAGTGAGGGACAGTTCAGGATGGACCGTGAAACAGTGTCTGTTGGTCTGTTCCAGGGTGGCGGGGTGCAGTGAGGGACAGTTCAGGATGGACTGTGAAACAGTGCCTGTTGTTGTGTTCCAGGGTGGCGGGGTGCAGTGAGGGACATTTCAGGATGGACCGTGAAACAGTGTCTGTTGGTCTGTTCCAGTAAGGCGGGGTGAAGAGAGGGACAGCTCAGGATGAACCGTGAAACAGTTTCTGTTGGTGTGTTCCAGGGTGGCGGGATGCAGTGAGGGACAGTTCAGTATGGACTGTGAAACAGTGTCTGTTGGTATGTTCTAGGGTGGCGGGGTGCAGTGAGAGACAGTTCAGGATGGACTGTGAAACAGTGTCTGTTGGTGTGTTCCAGGGTGGCGGGGTGCAGTGAGGTACAGTTCAGAATGGACTGTGAAACAGTGTCTGTTGGTGTGTTCCAGGGTGGCGGGGTGCAGTGAGAGTCACTTCAGGATGGTATGTGAAGAAGTGTCTGTTGGTGTGTTCCAGGGTGGCGGGGTGCAGTGAGAGACAGTTCAGATTGGACTGTGAAACAGTGTCTGTTGGTGTGTTGCAGGGTGGCGGGGTGCAGTGAGGGACAGTTGAGAATGGACTGTGAAACAGTGTCTGTTGGTGTGTTCCCAGGTGGCGGAGTGCAGTGAGAGACAGTTCAGGTTGGACCGTGAAACAGTGTCTGTTGGTGTGTTCCAGGGTGGCGGGTTGCAGTGAGGGACAGTTCAGGATGGACTGTGAAACAGTGTCTGTTGGTGTGTTCCAGGGTGGCGGGGTGCAGTGAGAGTCACTTCAGGATGGTCTGTGAAGAAGTGTCTGTTGGTGTGTTCCAGGGTGGCGGGGTGCAGTGAGAGACAGTTCAGAATGGACTGTGAAACAGTGTCTGTTGGTGTGTTCCAGGGTGGCGGGGTGCAGTGAGAGACAGTTCAGAATGGACTGTGAAACAGTGTCTGTTGGTGTGTTCCAGGGTGGCGGGGTGCAGTGAGAGACAGTTCAGAATGGACTGTGAAACAGTGCCTGTTGGTGTGTTCCAGGGTGGCGGGTTGCAGTGAGGGACAGTTCAGGATGGACCGTGAAACAGTGCCTGTTGGTGTGTTCCAGGGTGGCGGGGTGCAGTGAGGGACAGTTCAGGATGGACCGTGAAACAGTGACTGTTGCTGTGTTCCAGGGAGGCGGGGTGCAGTGAGGGACAGTTCAGGATGGACTGTGAAACAGTGTCTGTTGGTGTGTTCCAGGGTGGCGGGGTGCAGTGAGGGACAGTTCAGGATGAACCGTGAAACAATGTCTGTTGGTGTGTTCCAGGGTGGCGGGGTGCAGTGAGGCACAGCTCAGAATGAACCGTGAAACAGTATCTGTTGGTGTGTTGCAGGGTGGCGGGGTGCAGTGAGGGACAGTTCAGGATGGTCTGTGAAACAGTGTCTGTTGGTGTGTTCCAGGGTGGCGGAGTGCAGTGAGAGACAGTTCAGGTTGGACCGTGAAACAGTGTCTGTTGCTGTGTTCCAGGGTGGCGTGGTGAAGTGAGGGACAGTTCAGGATGGACCATCAAGCAGTGTCTGTTGGTGTGTTCCACGGTGGCGGGTTGCAGTGAGGGACAGTTCAGGATGGACTGTGAAACAGTGTCTGTTGGTGTGTTCCAGGGTGGCGGGGTGCAGTGAGGGACAGTTCAGGATGGATTGTGAAACAGTGTCTGTTGGTGTGTTCCAGGGTGGCGGGGTGCAGTGAGGGACAGTTCAGGATGGACTGTGAAACAATGTCTGTTGGTGTGTTCCAGGGGGGCGGGGTGCAGTGAGGGACAGTTCAGGATGGATTGTGAAACAGTGTCTGTTGGTGTGTTCCATGGTGGCGGGGTGCAGTGAGGGACAGCTCAGGATGAACCGTGAAACAGTGTCTGTTGGTGTGTTCCAGGGTGGCGGGGTGCAGTGAGGGACAGTTCAGTATCGACTGTGAAACAGTGTCTGTTGGTGTATTCCAGGGTGGCAGGGTGCAGTGAGGGACAGTTCAGGATGGACCGTGAAACAGTGTCTGTTGGTGTGTTCCAGGGTGGCGGGGTGCAGTGAGGGACAGTTCTGGTTGGACCGTGAAACAGCTTCTGTTGGTGTGTTCCAGGGTGGCGGGGTGCAGTGAGGGACAGTTCAGTATGGACCGTGAAACAGTGTCTGTTGGTGTGTTCCAGGGTGGCGGGGTGCAGTGAGGGACAGTTCAGGATGGACCGTGAAACAGTGCCTGTTGGTGTCTTCCAGGGTGGCGGGGTGCAGTGAGGGACAGTTCAGGATGGACCATGAAACAGTGCCTGTTGGTGTGTTCCAGGGTGGCGGGGTGCAGTGAGGGACAGTTCAGGATGGACTGTGAAACAGTGTTTGTTGGTTTGTTCCAGGGTGGCAGGGTGCAGTGAGGGACAGTTCAGGATGGACTGTGAAACAGCGTCTGTTGGTGTGTTCCAGGGTGGCGGGGTGCAGTGAGGGACAGTTCAGGATGGACTGTGAAACACTGTTGGTCTGTTCCAGGGTGGCGGGGTGCAGTGAGGGACAGTTCAGGATGGACTGTGAAACAGTGCCTGTTGTTGTGTTCCAGGGTGGCGGGGTGCAGTGAGGGACAGTTCAGGATGGACCGTGAAACAGTGTCTGTTGGTCTGTTCCAGGGTGGCGGGGTGCAGTGAGGGACAGTTCAGGATGGACTGTGAAACAGTGCCTGTTGTTGTGTTCCAGGGTGGCGGGGTGCAGTGAGGGACATTTCAGGATGGACCGTGAAACAGTGTCTGTTGGTCTGTTCCAGTAAGGCGGGGTGAAGAGAGGGACAGCTCAGGATGAACCGTGAAACAGTTTCTGTTGGTGTGTTCCAGGGTGGCGGGATGCAATGAGGGACAGTTCAGTATGGACTGTGAAACAGTGTCTGTTGGTATGTTCTAGGGTGGCGGGGTGCAGTGAGAGACAGTTCAGGATGGACTGTGAAACAGTGTCTGTTGGTGTGTTCCAGGGTGGCGGGGTGCAGTGAGGTACAGTTCAGAATGGACTGTGAAACAGTGTCTGTTGGTGTGTTCCAGGGTGGCGGGGTGCAGTGAGAGTCACTTCAGGATGGTCTGTGAAGAAGTGTCTGTTGGTGTGTTCCAGGGTGGCGGGGTGCAGTGAGAGACAGTTCAGAATGGACTGTGAAACAGTGTCTGTTGGTGTGTTGCAGGGTGGCGGGGTGCAGTGAGGGACAGTTCAGAATGGACTGTGAAACAGTGTCTGTTGGTGTGTTCCCAGGTGGCGGAGTGCAGTGAGAGACAGTTCAGGTTGGACCGTGAAACAGTGTCTGTTGGTGTGTTCCAGGGTGGCGGGGTGCAGTGAGGGACAGTTCAGGTTGGACCGTGAAACAGCTTCTGTTGGTGTGTTCCAGGGTGGCGGGGTGCAGTGAGGGACAGTTCAGTATGGACCGTGAAACAGTGTCTGTTGGTGTGTTCCAGGGTGGCGGGGTGCAGTGAGGGACAGTTCAGGATGGACCGTGAAACAGTGCCTGTTGGTGTGTTCCAGGGTGGCGGGGTGCAGTGAGGGACAGTTCAGGATGGACCATGAAACAGTGTCTGTTGGTGTGTTCCAGGGTGGCGGGGTACAGTGAGGCACAGTTCAGGATGGACTGTGGAGCAGTGTCTGTTGGTGTGTTCCAGGGTGACGGGGTGCAGTGAGGGACAGTTCAGGATGGACTGTGAAACAGTGTCTGTTGGTTTGTTCCAGGGTGGCAGGGTGCAGTGAGGGACAGTTCTGGATGGACTGTGAAACAGTGTCTGTTGGTGTGTTCCAGGGTGGCGGGGTGCAGTGAGGGACAGTTCAGGATGGACCGTGAAACAGTGTCTGTTGATGTGTTCCAGCGTGGGGGGTGCAGTGAGGGAGAGTCCAGGATGAACTGTGAAACGGTGTCTGTTGGTGTGTTCCAGGTTGGCTGGGTGCAGTGAGAGACAGTTCAGGATGGACTGTGAAATAGTGTCTGTTGGTGTGTTCCAGGGTGGCGGGTTGAAGTGAGGGACAGTTCACGATGGACTGTGAAACAGTGTTTGTTGGTTTGTTCCAGGGTGGCAGGGTGCAGTGAGGGACAGTTCAGGATGGACTGTGAAACAGCGTCTGTTGGTGTGTTCCAGGGTGGCGGGGTGCAGTGAGGGACAGCTCAGGATGGACTGTGAAACACTGTTGGTCTGTTCCAGGGTGGCGGGGTGCAGTGAGGGACAGTTCAGGATGGACTGTGAAACAGTGCCTGTTGTTGTGTTCCAGGGTGGCGGGGTGCAGTGAGGGACAGTTCAGGATGGACCGTGAAACAGTGTCTGTTGGTCTGTTCCAGTAAGGCGGGGTGAAGAGAGGGACAGCTCAGGATGAACCGTGAAACAGTTTCTGTTGGTGTGTTCCAGGGTGGCGGGATGCAGTGAGGGACAGTTCAGTATGCACTGTGAAACAGTGTCTGTTGGTATGTTCTAGGGTGGCGGGGTGCAGTGAGAGACAGTTCAGGATGGACTGTGAAACAGTGTCTGTTGGTGTGTTCCAGGGTGGCGGGGTGCAGTGAGGTACAGTTCAGAATGGACTGTGAAACAGTGTCTGTTGGTGTGTTCCAGGGTGGCGGGGTGCAGTGAGAGTCACTTCAGGATGGTATGTGAAGAAGTGTCTGTTGGTGTGTTCCAGGGTGGCGGGTTGCAGTGAGGGACAGTTCAGGATGGACCGTGAAACAGTGCCTGTTGGTGTGTTCCAGGGTGGCGGGGTGCAGTGAGGGACAGTTCAGGATGGACCGTGAAACAGTGACTGTTGCTGTGTTCCAGGGAGGCGGGGTGCAGTGAGGGACAGTTCAGGATGGACTGTGAAACAGTGTCTGTTGGTGTGTTCCAGGGTGGCGGGGTGCAGTGAGGGACAGTTCAGGATGAACCGTGAAACAATGTCTGTTGGTGTGTTCCAGGGTGGCGGGGTGCAGTGAGGCACAGCTCAGAATGAACCGTGAAACAGTATCTGTTGGTGTGTTGCAGGGTGGCGGGGTGCAGTGAGGGACAGTTCAGGATGGTCTGTGAAACAGTGTCTGTTGGTGTGTTCCAGGGTGGCGGAGTGCAGTGAGAGACAGTTCAGGTTGGACCGTGAAACAGTGTCTGTTGCTGTGTTCCAGGGTGGCGTGGTGAAGTGAGGGACAGTTCAGGATGGACCGTCAAGCAGTGTCTGTTGGTGTGTTCCACGGTGGCGGGTTGCAGTGAGGGACAGTTCAGGATGGACTGTGAAACAGTGTCTGTTGGTGTGTTCCCGTGTGGCGGGGTGCAGTGAGTGACAGTTCAGGATGAACCGTGAAACAATGTCTGTTGGTGTGTTCCAGGGTGGCGGGGTGCAGTGAGGGACAGTTCAGTATGGACTGTGAAACAGTGTCTGTTGGTGTGTTCCAGGGTGGCGGTGTGCAGTGAGGGACAGTTCAGGATGGACCGTGAAACAGTGTCTGTTGGTGTATTCCAGGGTGGCAGGGTGCAGTGAGGGACAGCTCAGGATGAACCGTGAAACAGTGTCTGTTGGTGTGTTCCAGGGTGGCGGGGTGCAGTGAGGGACAGTTCAGTATCGACTGTGAAACAGTGTCTGTTGGTGTATTCCAGGGTGGCAGGGTGCAGTGAGGGACAGTTCAGGTTGGACCGTGAAACAGTGTCTGTTGGTGTGTTCCAGGGTGGCGGGGTGCAGTGAGGGACAGTTCAGGTTGGACCGTGAAACAGCTTCTGTTGGTGTGTTCCAGGGTGGCGGGGTGCAGTGAGGGACAGTTCAGTATGGACCGTGAAACAGTGTCTGTTGGTGTGTTCCAGGGTGGCGGGGTGCATTGAGGGACAGTTCAGGATGGACCGTGAAACAGTGCCTGTTGGTGTCTTCCAGGGTGGCGGGGTGCAGTGAGGGACAGTTCAGGATGGACCATGAAACAGTGCCTGTTGGTGTGTTCCAGGGTGGCGGGGTGCAGTGAGGGACATTTCAGGATGGACTGTGAAACAGTGTTTGTTGGTTTGTTCCAGGGTGGCAGGGTGCAGTGAGGGACAGTTCAGGATGGACTGTGAAACAGCGTCTGTTGGTGTGTTCCAGGGTGGCGGGGTGCAGTGAGGGACAGTTCAGGATGGACTGTGAAACACTGTTGGTCTGTTCCAGGGTGGCGGGGTGCAGTGAGGGACAGTTCAAGATGGACTGTGAAACAGTGCCTGTTGTTGTGTTCCAGGGTGGCGGGGTGCAGTGAGGGACAGTTCAGGATGGACCGTGAAACAGTGTCTGTTGGTCTGTTCCAGGGTGGCGGGGTGCAGTGAGGGACAGTTCAGGATGGACTGTGAAACAGTGCCTGTTGTTGTGTTCCAGGGTGGCGGGGTGCAGTGAGGGACATTTCAGGATGGACCGTGAAACAGTGTCTGTTGGTCTGTTCCAGTAAGGCGGGGTGAAGAGAGGGACAGCTCAGGATGAACCGTGAAACAGTTTCTGTTGGTGTGTTCCAGGGTGGCGGGATGCAGTGAGGGACAGTTCAGTATGGACTGTGAAAAAGTGTCTGTTGGTATGTTCTAGGGTGGCGGGGTGCAGTGAGAGACAGTTCAGGATGGACTGTGAAACAGTGTCTGTTGGTGTGTTCCAGGGTGGCGGGGTGCAGTGAGGTACAGTTCAGAATGGACTGTGAAACAGTGTCTGTTGGTGTGTTCCAGGGTGGCGGGGTGCAGTGAGAGTCACTTCAGGATGGTCTGTGAAGAAGTGTCTGTTGGTGTGTTCCAGGGTGGCGGGGTGCAGTGAGAGACAGTTCAGAATGGACTGTGAAACAGTGTCTGTTGGTGTGTTGCAGGGTGGCGGGGTGCAGTGAGGGACAGTTCAGAATGGACTGTGAAACAGTGTCTGTTGGTGTGTTCCCAGGTGGCGGAGTGCAGTGAGAGACAGTTCAGGTTGGACCGTGAAACAGTGTCTGTTGGTGTGTTCCAGGGTGGCGGGGTGCAGTGAGGGACAGTTCAGGTTGGACCGTGAAACAGCTTCTGTTGGTGTGTTCCAGGGTGGCAGGGTGCAGTGAGGGACAGTTCTGTATGGACCGTGAAACAGTGTCTGTTGGTGTGTTCCAGGGTGGCGGGGTGCAGTGAGGGACAGTTCAGGATGGACCGTGAAACAGTGCCTGTTGGTGTGTTCCAGGGTGGCGGGGTGCAGTGAGGGACAGTTCAGGATGGACCATGAAACAGTGTCTGTTGGTGTGTTCCAGGGTGGCGGGGTGCAGTGAGGCACAGTTCAGGATGGACTGTGGAGCAGTGTCTGTTGGTGTGTTCCAGGGTGGCGGGGTGCAGTGAGGGACAGTTCAGGATGGTCTGTGAAACAGTGTCTGTTGGTTTGTTCCAGGGTGGCAGGGTGCAGTGAGGGACAGTTCTGGATGGACTGTGAAACAGTGTCTGTTGGTGTGTTCCAGGGTGGCGGGGTGCAGTGAGGGACAGTTCAGGATGGACCGTGAAACAGTGTCTGTTGATGTGTTCCAGCGTGGGGGGTGCAGTGAGGGAGAGTCCAGGATGAACTGTGAAACGGTGTCTGTTGGTGTGTTCCAGGTTGGCTGGGTGCAGTGAGAGACAGTTCAGGATGGACTGTGAAATAGTGTCTGTTGGTGTGTTCCAGGGTGGCGGGTTGAAGTGAGGGACAGTTCACGATGGACTGTGAAACAGTGTTTGTTGGTTTGTTCCAGGGTGGCAGGGTGCAGTGAGGGACAGTTCAGGATGGACTGTGAAACAGCGTCTGTTGGTGTGTTCCAGGGTGGCGGGGTGCAGTGAGGGACAGCTCAGGATGGACTGTGAAACACTGTTGGTCTGTTCCAGGGTGGCGGGGTGCAGTGAGGGACAGTTCAGGATGGACTGTGAAACAGTGCCTGTTGTTGTGTTCCAGGGTGGCGGGGTGCAGTGAGGGACAGTTCAGGATGGACCGTGAAACAGTGTCTGTTGGTCTGTTCCAGTAAGGCGGGGTGAAGAGAGGGACAGCTCAGGATGAACCGTGAAACAGTTTCTGTTGGTGTGTTCCAGGGTGGCGGGATGCAGTGAGGGACAGTTCAGTATGGACTGTGAAACAGTGTCTGTTGGTATGTTCTAGGGTGGCGGGGTGCAGTGAGAGACAGTTCAGGATGGACTGTGAAACAGTGTCTGTTGGTGTGTTCCAGGGTGGCGGGGTGCAGTGAGGTACAGTTCAGAATGGACTGTGAAACAGTGTCTGTTGGTGTGTTCCAGGGTGGCGGGGTGCAGTGAGAGTCACTTCAGGATGGTATGTGAAGAAGTGTCTGTTGGTGTGTTCCAGGGTGGCGGGGTGCAGTGAGAGACAGTTCAGATTGGACTGTGAAACAGTGTCTGTTGGTGTGTTGCAGGGTGGCGGGGTGCAGTGAGGGACAGTTGAGAATGGACTGTGAAACAGTGTCTGTTGGTGTGTTCCCAGGTGGCGGAGTGCAGTGAGAGACAGTTCAGGTTGGACCGTGAAACAGTGTCTGTTGGTGTGTTCCAGGGTGGCGGGTTGCAGTGAGGGACAGTTCAGGATGGACTGTGAAACAGTGTCTGTTGGTGTGTTCCAGGGTGGCGGGGTGCAGTGAGAGTCACTTCAGGATGGTCTGTGAAGAAGTGTCTGTTGGTGTGTTCCAGGGTGGCGGGGTGCAGTGAGAGACAGTTCAGAATGGACTGTGAAACAGTGTCTGTTGGTGTGTTCCAGGGTGGCGGGGTGCAGTGAGAGACAGTTCAGAATGGACTGTGAAGAAATGTCTGTTGGTGTGTTCCAGGGTGGCGGGGTGCAGTGAGAGACAGTTCAGAATGGACTGTGAAACAGTGTCTGTTGGTGTGTTGCAGGGTGGCGGGGTGCAGTGAGGGACAGTTCAGGATGGACTGTGAAACAGTGTCTGTTGGTGTGTTCCAGGGTGGCGGGGTGCAGTGAGAGACAGTTCAGAATGGACTGTGAAACAGTGTCTGTTGGTGTGTTGCAGGGTGGCGGGGTGCAGTGAGTGACAGTTCAGGATGAACCGTGAAACAATGTCTGTTGGTGTGTTCCAGGGTGGCGGGGTGCAGTGAGGGACAGCTCAGGATGAACCGTGAAACAGTTTCTGTTGGTGTGTTCCAGGGTGGCGGGATGCAGTGAGGGACAGTTCAGTATGGATTGTGAAACAGTGTCTGTTGGTGTGTTCTAGGGTGGCGGGGTGCAGTGAGGGACAGTTCAGGATGGACTGTGAAACAGCGTCTGTTGGTGTGTTCCAGGGTGGCGGTGTGCAGTGAGGGACAGTTCAGGATGAACCGTGAAACAATGTCTGTTGGTGTGTTCCGGGGTGGCGGGGTGCAGTGAGGGACAGCTCAGGATGAACCGTGAAACAGTGTCTGTTGGTGTGTTCCAGGGTGGCGGGGTGCAGTGAGGGACAGTTCAGTATCGACTGTGAAACAGTGTCTGTTGGTGTGTTCCAGGGTTTCAGGGTGCAGTGAGGGACAGTTCAGGATGAACCGTGAAACGGTGTCTGTTGGTGTGTTCCAGGGTGGCGGGGTGCAGTGAGGGACAGTTCAGTATCGACTGTGAAACAGTGTCTGTTGGTGTGTTACAGGGTGGTGGGGTGCAGTGAGGGACAGTTCAGGTTGGACCGTGAAACAGCTTCTGTTGGTGTGTTCCAGGGTGGCGGGGTGCAGTGAGGGACAGTTCAGTATGGACCGTGAAACAGAGTCTGTTGGTGTGTTCCAGGGTGGCGGGGTGCAGTGAGGGACAGTTCAGGATGGACCGTGAAACAGTGCCTGTTGGTGTGTTCCAGGGTGGCGGGGTGCGGTGAGGGACAGTTCAGGATGGAGCATGAAACAGTGTCTGCTGGTGTGTTCCAGGGTGGCGGGGTGCAGTGAGGCACAGTTCAGGATGGACTGTGGAGCAGTGTCTGTTGGTGTGTTCCAGGGTGGCGGGGTGCAGTGAGGGACAGTTCAGGATGGACTGTGAAACAGTGTCTGTTGGTGTGCTCCAGGATGGCGGGGTGCAGTGAGGGACAGTTCAGGATGGACCGTGAAACAGCGTCTGTTGGTGTGTTCCAGGGTGGCGGGGTGCAGTGAGGGACAGTTCAGGATGGACCGTGAAACAGTGTCTGTTGGTGTGTTCCAGGGTGGCGGGGTGCAGTGAGGGACAGTTCAGGATGGACTGTGAAACAGTGTCTGTTGGTGTGTTCCAGGGTGGCGGGGTGCAGTGAGGGACAGTTCAGGATGGACTGTGAAACAGTGTCTGTTGGTGTGTTCCAGGGTGGCGGGGTGCAGTGAGGGACAGTTCAGGATGGACTGTGAAACAGTGTCTGTTGATGTGTTCCAGGGTGGCGGGGTGCAGTGAGGGACAGTTCAGCATGGACTGTGAAACAGTGTCTGTTGGTGTGTTCCAGGGTGGCGGGGTGCAGTGAGGGACAGTTCAGGATGGACTGTGAAACAGTGTCTGTTGGTCTGTTCCAGGGTGGCGGGGTGCAGTGAAGGACAGTTCAGGATGGGCCGTGAAACAGTGTCTGTTGGTGTGTTACAGGGTGGCGGGGTGCAGTGAGGGACAGTTCAGGATGGAATGTGAAACAGTGTCTGTTGGTGTGTTCCAGGGTGGCGGGGTGCAGTGAGGGACAGTTCAGGATGGAATGTGAAACAGTGTCTGTTGGTGTGTTACAGGGTGGCGGGGTGCAGTGAGGGACAGTTCAGGATGGAATGTGAAACAGTGTCTGTTGGTGTGTTCCAGGGTGGCGGGGTGCAGTGAGGGACAGTTCAGGATTGACTGTGAAACAGTGTCTGTTGGTGTGTTCCAGGGTCGCGGGGTGCAGTGAGGGACAGTTCAGGATGGAATGTGAAACAGCGCCTGTTGGTGTGTTCCAGGGTGGCGGGGTGCAGTGAGGGACAGTTCAGGATGGACTGTGAAACAGTGTCTCTTGTTGTGTTCCAGGGTGGCGGGGTGCAGTGAGGGACAGTTCAGGATGGACCGTGAAACAGTGTCTGTGGGTGTGTTCCAGGGTGGCGGGGTGCAGTGAGGGACAGTTCAGGATGGACCGTGAAACAGTGCCTGTTGGTGTGTTCCAGGGTGGCGGGGTGCAGTGAGGGACAGTTCAGGATGGACCGTGAAACAGTGTCTGTTGGTGTGTTCCAGGGAGGCGGGGTGCAGTGAGGGACAGTTCAGGATGGACTGTGAAACAGTGTCTGTTGGTGTGTTCCAGGGTGGCGGGGTGCAGTGAGGGACAGTTCAGGATGAACCGTGAAACAATGTCTGTTGGTGTGTTCCAGGGTGGCGGGGTGCAGTGAGGCACAGCTCAGAATGAACCGTGAAACAGTATCTGTTGGTGTGTTGCAGGGTGGCGGGGTGCAGTGAGGGACAGTTCAGGATGGTCTGTGAAACAGTGTCTGTTGGTGTGTTCCAGGGTGGCGGAGTGCAGTGAGAGACAGTTCAGGTTGGACCGTGAAACAGTGTCTGTTGGTGTGTTCCAGGGTGGCGTGGTGAAGTGAGGGACAGTTCAGGATGGACCGTCAAGCAGTGTCTGTTGGTGTGTTCCACGGTGGCGGGTTGCAGTGAGGGACAGTTCAGGATGGACTGTGAAACAGTGTCTGTTGGTGTGTTCCAGGGTGGCGGGGTGCAGTGAGAGTCACTTCAGGATGGACCGTGAAGCAGTGTCTGTTGGTGTGTTCCAGGGTGGCGGGGTTCAGTGAGGGACAGTTCAGGATGGACCATGAAGCAGTGTCTGTTGGTGTGTTCCAGGGTGGCGGGGTTCAGTGAGGGACAGTTCAGGATGGACTGTGAAACAGTGTCTGTTGGTGTGTTCCAGGGTGGCGGGGTTCAGTGAGGGACAGTTCAGGATGGACTGTGAAACAGTGTCTGTTGGTGTGTTCCCGGGTGGCGGGGTTCAGTGAGGGACAGTTCAGGATGGACTGTGAAACAGTGTCTGTTGGTGTGTTCCAGGGTCGCGGGGTGCAGTGAGGGACAGTTCAGGATGGACTGTGAAACAGCGCCTGTTAGTGTGTTCCAGGGTGGCGGGGTGCAGTGAGGGACAGTTCCGGATGGACTGTGAAACTGTGTCTGTTGGTGTGTTCCAGGGTGGCGGGGTGCAGTGAGGGACAGTTCAGGATGGACCGGGAAACAGTGTCTGTTGGTGTGTTCCAGGGTGGCGGGGTGCAGTGAGGGACAGTTCAGGATGGACCGGGAAACAGTGTCTGTTGGTGTGTTCCAGGGTGGCGGGGTGAAGTGAGGGACAGTTCAGGATGGAATGTGAAACAGTGTCTGTTGGTGTGTTCCAGGGTGGCGGGGTGCAGTGAGGGACAGTTCAGGATTGACTGTGAAACAATGTCTGTTGGTGTGTTCCAGGGTGGCGGGGTGCAGTGAGGGACAGTTCAGGATTGACTGTGAAACAATGTCTGTTGGTGTGTTCCAGGGTGGCGGGGTGCAGTGAGGGACAGTTCAGGATGGAATGTGAAACAGTGTCTGTTGGTGTGTTCCAGGGTGGCGGGGTGCAGTGAGGGACAGTTCAGGATTGACTGTGAAACAATGTCTGTTGGTGTGTTCCAGGGTGGCGGGGTGCAGTGAGGGACAGTTCAGGATGGAATGTGAAACAGTGTCTGTTGGTGTGTTCCAGGGTGGCCGGGTGCAGTGAGGGACAGTTCAGGATTGACTGTGAAACAGTGTCTGTTGGTGTGTTCCAGGGTCGCGGGGTGCAGTGAGGGACAGTTCAGGATGGACTGTGAAACAGCGCCTGTTGGTGTGTTCCAGGGTGGCGGGGTGCAGTGAGGGTCAGGTCAGGATGGACTGTGAAACAGTGGCTGTTGGTGTGTTCCAGGGTGGCGGGGTGCAGTGAGGGACAGTTCAGTATCGACTGTGAAACAGTGTCTGTGGGTGTGTTCCAGGGTGGCGGGGTGCAGTGAGGGACAGTTCAGGATGGACCGTGAAACAGTGCCTGTTGGTGTGTTCCAGGGTGGCGGGGTGCAGTGAGGGACAGTTCAGGATGGACTGTGAAACAGTGTCTGTTGGTGTGTTCCAGGGTGGCGGGGTGCAGTGAGGGACAGTTCAGGATGGACTGCGAAACTGTGCTTGTTGGTGTGTTCCAGGGTGGCGGGGTGCAGTGAGGGACAGTTCAGGATGGACTGTGAAACTGTGTCTGTTGGTGTGTTCCAGGGTGGCGGGGTGCAGTGAGGGACAGTTCAGGATGGACTGTGAAACAGTGTTTGTTGATTTGTTCCAGGGTGGCAGGGTGCAGTGAGGGACAGTTCAGGATGGACTGTGAAACAGCGTCTGTTGGTGTGTTCCAGGGTGGCGGGGTGCAGTGAGGGACAGTTCTGGATGGACTGTGAAACACTGTTGGTCTGTTCCAGGGTGGCGGGGTGCAGTGAGGGACAGTTCAGGATGGACTGTGAAACAGTGCCTGTTGTTGTGTTCCAGGGTGGCGGGGTGCAGTGAGGGACATTTCAGGATGGACCGTGAAACAGTGTCTGTTGGTCTGTTCCAGTATGGCGGGGTGAAGAGAGGGACAGCTCAGGATGAACCGTGAAACAGTTTCTGTTGGTGTGTTCCAGGGTGGCGGGATGCAGTGAGGGACAGTTCAGTATGGACTGTGAAACAGTGTCTGTTGGTATGTTCTAGGGTGGCGGGGTGCAGTGAGAGACAGTTCAGGATGGACTGTGAAACAGTGTCTGTTGGTGTGTTCCAGGGTGGCGGGGTGCAGTGAGGTACAGTTCAGAATGGACTGTGAAACAGTGTCTGTTGGTGTGTTCCAGGGTGGCGGGGTGCAGTGAGAGTCACTTCAGGATGGTCTGTGAAGAAGTGTCTGTTGGTGTGTTCCAGGGTGGCGGGGTGCAGTGAGAGACAGTTCAGAATGCACTGTGAAACAGTGTCTGTTGGTGTGTTGCAGGGTGGCGGGGTGCAGTGAGGGATAGTTCAGAATGGACTGTGAAACAGTGTCTGTTGATGTGTTCCCAGGTGGCGGAGTGCAGTGAGAGACAGTTCAGGTTGGACCGTGAAACAGTGTCTGTTGGTGTGTTCCAGGGTGGCGTGGTGAAGTGAGGGACAGTTCAGGATGGACTGTGAAACAGTGTCTGTTGGTGTGTTCCAGGGTGGCGGGGTGCAGTGAGAGTCACTTCAGGATGGTCTGTGAAGAAGTGTCTGTTGGTGTGTTCCAGGGTGGCGGGGTGCAGTGAGAGACAGTTCAGAATGGACTGTGAAACAGTGTCTGTTGGTGTGTTGCAGGGTGGCGGGGTGCAGTGAGGGACAGTTCAGGATGGACTGTGAAACAGTGTCTGTTGGTGTGTTCCAGGGTGGCGGGGTGCAGTGAGAGACAGTTCAGAATGGACTGTGAAACAGTGTCTGTTGGTGTGTTGCAGGGTGGCGGGGTGCAGTGAGGGACAGTTCAGAATGGACTGTGAAACAGTGTCTGTTGGTGTGTTCCCGGGTGGCGGGTTGCAGTGAGTGACAGTTCAGGATGAACCGTGAAACAATGTCTGTTGGTGTGTTCCAGGGTGGCGGGGTGCAGTGAGGGACAGCTCAGGATGAACCGTGAAACAGTGTCTGTTGGTGTGTTCCAGGGTGGCGGGATGCAGTGAGGGACAGTTCAGTATGGATTGTGAAACAGTGTCTGTTGGTGTGTTCTAGGGTGGCGGTGTGCAGTGAGGGACAGTTCAGGATGGTCTGTGAAACAGCGTCTGTTGGTGTGTTCCAGGATGGCGGTGTGCAGTGAGGGACAGTTCAGGATGGACTGTGAAACAGTGTCTGTTGGTGTGTTCCACGGTGGCGGGGTGCAGTGAGGGACAGTTCAGGATGAACCGTGAAACAATGTCTGTTGGTGTGTTCCGGGGTGGCGGGGTGCAGTGAGGGACAGCTCAGGATGAACCGTGAAATTGTGTCTGTTGTTGTGTTCCAGCGTGGGTGGTGCAGTGAGGGACAGTTCAGGATGAACTGTGAAACGGTGTCTGTTGGTGTGTTCCAGGTTGGCGGGGTGCAGTGAGAGACAGTTCAGGATGGACTGTGAAATAGTGTCTGTTGGTGTGTTCCAGGGTGGCGGGGTGAAGTGAGGGACAGTTCACGATGGACTGTGAAACAGTGTCTGTAGGTTTGTACCACGGTGGCGGGGTTCAGTGAGGGACAGTTCAGGATGGACTGTGAAACAGTGTCTGTTGGTGTGTTCCAGGGTGGCGGGGTGCAGTGAGGGACAGTTCAGGATGGACTGTGAAACAGTGTCTGTTGTTATGTTCCAGGGTGGCGGGGTGCAGTGAGGGACAGTTCAGGATGGACCGTGAATCAGTGTCTGTTGGTCTGTTCCAGGGTGGCGGGGTGCAGTGAGGGACAGTTCCGGATGGACTGTGAAACTGTGTCTGTTGGTGTGTTCCAGGGTGGCGGGGTGCAGTGAGGGACAGTTCAGAATGGACTGTGAAACAGTGTCTGTTGGTCTGTTCCAGGGTGGCAGGGTGCAGTGAGGGACAGTTCCGGATGGACTGTGAAACTGTGTCTGTTGGTCTGTTCCAGGGTGGCGGGGTGCAGTGAAGGACAGTTCAGGATGGGCCTTGAAACAGTGTCTGTTGGTGTGTTACAGGGTGGCCGGGTGCAGTGAGGGACAGTTCAGGATGGACTGTGAAACAGTGTCTGTTGGTGTGTTCCAGGGTGGCGGGATGCAGTGAGGGACAGTTCAGGATGGACCGTGAATCAGTGTCTGTTGGTCTGTTCCAGGGTGGCGGGGTGCAGTGAGGGACAGTTCAGGATGGACTGTGAAACAGTGTCTGTTGGTGTGTTACAGGGTGGCGGGGTGCAGTGAGGGACAGTTCCGGATGGACTGTGAAACTGTGTCTGTTGGTGTGTTCCAGGGTGGCGGGGTGCAGTGAGGGACAGTTCAGGATGGACCGGGAAACAGTGCCTGTTGGTGTGTTCCAGGGTGGCGGGGTGCAGTGAAGGACTGTTCAGGATGGGCCGTGAAACAGTGTCTGTTGGTGTGTTACAGGGTGGCCGGGTGCAGTGAGGGACAGTTCAGGATGGAATGTGAAACAGTGTCTGTTGGTGTGTTCCAGGGTGGCGGGGTGCAGTGAGGGACAGTTCAGGATTGACTGTGAAACAGTGTCTGTTGGTGTGTTCCAGGGTCGCGGGGTGCAGTGAGGGACAGTTCAGGATGGACTGTGAAACAGTGCCTGTTGGTGTGTTCCAGGGTGGCGGGGCGCAGTGAGGGCCAGGTCAGGATGGACTGTGAAACAGTGGCTGTTGGTGTGTTCCAGGGTGTCGGGGTGCAGTGAGGGACAGTTCAGTATCGACTGTGAAACAGTGTCTGTGGGTGTGTTCCAGGGTGGCCGGGTGCAGTGAGGGACAGTTCAGGATGGACCGTGAAACAATGCCTGTTGGTGTGTTCCAGGGTGGCGGGGTGCAGTGAGGGACAGTTCAGGATGGACTGTGAAACAGTGTCTGTTGGTGTGTTCCAGGGTGGCGGGGTGTAGTGAGGGACAGTTCAGGATGGACTGCGAAACTGTGCTTGTTGGTGTGTTCCAGGGTGGCGGGGTGCAGTGAGGGACAGTTCAGGATGGACTGTGAAGCTGTGTCTGTTGGTGTGTTCCAGGGTGGCGGGGTGCAGTGAGGGACAGTTCAGGATGGACTGTGAAACAGTGTTTGTTGGTTTGTTCCAGGGTGGCAGGGTGCAGTGAGGGACAGTTCAGGATGGACTGTGAAACAGCGTCTGTTGGTGTGTTCCAGGGTGGCGGGGTGCAGTGAGGGACAGTTCAGGATGGACTGTGAAACACTGTTGGTCTGTTCCAGGGTGGCGGGGTGCAGTGAGGGACAGTTCAGGATGGACTGTGAAACAGTGCCTGTTGTTGTGTTCCAGGGTGGCGGGGTGCAGTGAGGGACAGTTCAGGATGCACCGTGAAACAGTGTCTGTTGGTCTGTTCCAGGGTGGCGGGGTGCAGTGAGGGACAGTTCAGGATGGACTGTGAAACAGTGTCTGTTGGTCTGTTCCAGGGTGGCGGGGTGCAGTGAGAGACAGTTCCGGATGGACTGTGAAACTGTGTCTGTTGGTCTGTTCCAGGGTGGCGGGGTGCAGTGAAGGACAGTTCAGGATGGGCCTTGAAACAGTGTCTGTTGGTGTGTTACAGGGTGGCCGGGTGCAGTGAGGGACAGTTCCGGATGGACTGTGAAACTGTGTCTGTTGGTCTGTTCCAGGGTGGCGGGGTGCAGTGAAGGACAGTTCAGGATGGGCCTTGAAACAGTGTCTGTTGGTGTGTTACAGGGTGGCCGGGTGCAGTGAGGGACAGTTCAGGATGGACTGTGAAACAGTGTCTGTTGGTGTGTTCCAGGGTGGCGGGGTGCAGTGAGGGACAGTTCAGGATGGACCGTGAATCAGTGTCTGTTGGTCTGTTCCAGGGTGGCGGGGTGCAGTGAGGGACAGTTCCGGATGGACTGTGAAAGTGTGTCTGTTGGTGTGTTCCAGGGTGGCGGGGTGCAGTGAGGGACAGTTCAGGATGGACCGGGAAACAGTGCCTGTTGGTGTGTTCCAGGGTGGCGGGGTGCAGTGAAGGACTGTTCAGGATGGGCCGTGAAACAGTGTCTGTTGGTGTGTTACAGGGGGGCCGGGTGCAGTGAGGGACAGTTCAGGATGGAATGTGAAACAGTGTCTGTTGGTGTGTTCCAGGGTGGCGGGGTGCAGTGAGGGACAGTTCAGGATTGACTGTGAAACAGTGTCTGTTGGTGTGTTCCAGGGTCGCGGGGTGCAGTGAGGGACAGTTCAGGATGGACTGTGAAACAGTGCCTGTTGGTGTGTTCCAGGGTGGCGGGGCGCAGTGAGGGCCAGGTCAGGATGGACTGTGAAACAGTGGCTGTTGGTGTGTTCCAGGGTGTCGGGGTGCAGTGAGGGACAGTTCAGTATCGACTGTGAAACAGTGTTTGTTGGTTTGTTCCAGGGTGGCAGGGTGCAGTGAGGGACAGTTCAGGATGGACTGTGAAACAGCGTCTGTTGGTGTGTTCCAGGGTGGCGGGGTGCAGTGAGGGACAGTTCTGGATGGACTGTGAAACACTGTTGGTCTGTTCCAGGGTGGCGGGGTGCAGTGAGGGACAGTTCAGGATGGACTGTGAAACAGTGCCTGTTGTTGTGTTCCAGGGTGGCGGGGTGCAGTGAGGGACAGTTCAGGATGGACCGTGAAACAGTGTCTGTTGGTCTGTTCCAGGGTGGCGGGGTGCAGTGAGGGACAGTTCAGGATGGACTGTGAAACAGTGCCTGTTGTTGTGTTCCAGGGTGGCGGGGTGCAGTGAGGGACATTTCAGGATGGACCGTGAAACAGTGTCTGTTGGTCTGTTCCAGTATGGCGGGGTGAAGAGAGGGACAGCTCAGGATGAACCGTGAAACAGTTTCTGTTGGTGTGTTCCAGGGTGGCGGGATGCAGTGAGGGACAGTTCAGTATGGACTGTGAAACAATGTCTGTTGGTATGTTCTAGGGTGGCGGGGTGCAGTGAGAGACAGTTCAGGATGGACTGTGAAACAGTGTCTGTTGGTGTGTTCCAGGGTGGCGGGGTGCAGTGAGGTACAGTTCAGAATGGACTGTGAAACAGTGTCTGTTGGTGTGTTCCAGGGTGGCGGGGTGCAGTGAGAGTCACTTCAGGATGGTCTGTGAAGAAGTGTCTGTTGGTGTGTTCCAGGGTGGCGGGGTGCAGTGAGAGACAGTTCAGAATGGACTGTGAAACAGTGTCTGTTGGTGTGTTGCAGGGTGGCGGGGTGCAGTGAGGGACAGTTCAGAATGGACTGTGAAACAGTGTCTGTTGATGTGTTCCCAGGTGGCGGAGTGCAGTGAGAGACAGTTCAGGTTGGACCGTGAAACAGTGTCTGTTGGTGTGTTCCAGGGTGGCGTGGTGAAGTGAGGGACAGTTCAGGATGGACTGTGAAACAGTGTCTGTTGGTGTGTTCCAGGGTGGCGGGGTGCAGTGAGAGTCACTTCAGGATGGTCTGTGAAGAAGTGTCTGTTGGTGTGTTCCAGGGTGGCGGGGTGCAGTGAGAGACAGTTCAGAATGGACTGTGAAACAGTGTCTGTTGGTGTGTTGCAGGGTGGCGGGGTGCAGTGAGGGACAGTTCAGGATGGACTGTGAAACAGTGTCTGTTGGTGTGTTCCAGGGTGGCGGGGTGCAGTGAGAGACAGTTCAGAATGGACTGTGAAACAGTGTCTGTTGGTGTGTTGCAGGGTGGCGGGGTGCAGTGAGGGACAGTTCAGAATGGACTGTGAAACAGTGTCTGTTGGTGTGTTCCCGGGTGGCGGGTTGCAGTGAGTGACAGTTCAGGATGAACCGTGAAACAATGTCTGTTGGTGTGTTCCAGGGTGGCGGGGTGCAGTGAGGGACAGCTCAGGATGAACCGTGAAACAGTGTCTGTTGGTGTGTTCCAGGGTGGCGGGATGCAGTGAGGGACAGTTCAGTATGGATTGTGAAACAGTGTCTGTTGGTGTGTTCTAGGGTGGCGGTGTGCAGTGAGGGACAGTTCAGGATGGTCTGTGAAACAGCGTCTGTTGGTGTGTTCCAGGGTGGCGGTGTGCAGTGAGGGACAGTTCAGGATGGACTGTGAAACAGTGTCTGTTGGTGTGTTCCACGGTGGCGGGGTGCAGTGAGGGACAGTTCAGGATGAACCGTGAAACAATGTCTGTTGGTGTGTTCCGGGGTGGCGGGGTGCAGTGAGGGACAGCTCAGGATGAACCGTGAAATTGTGTCTGTTGTTGTGTTCCAGCGTGGGTGGTGCAGTGAGGGACAGTTCAGGATGAACTGTGAAACGGTGTCTGTTGGTGTGTTCCAGGTTGGCGGGGTGCAGTGAGAGACAGTTCAGGATGGACTGTGAAATAGTGTCTGTTGGTGTGTTCCAGGGTGGCGGGGTGAAGTGAGGGACAGTTCACGATGGACTGTGAAACAGTGTCTGTAGGTTTGTACCACGGTGGCGGGGTTCAGTGAGGGACAGTTCAGGATGGACTGTGAAACAGTGTCTGTTGGTGTGTTCCAGGGTGGCGGGGTGCAGTGAGGGACAGTTCAGGATGGACTGTGAAACAGTGTCTGTTGTTATGTTCCAGGGTGGCGGGGTGCAGTGAGGGACAGTTCAGGATGGACCGTGAATCAGTGTCTGTTGGTCTGTTCCAGGGTGGCGGGGTGCAGTGAGGGACAGTTCCGGATGGACTGTGAAACTGTGTCTGTTGGTGTGTTCCAGGGTGGCGGGGTGCAGTGAGGGACAGTTCAGAATGGACTGTGAAACAGTGTCTGTTGGTCTGTTCCAGGGTGGCAGGGTGCAGTGAGGGACAGTTCCGGATGGACTGTGAAACTGTGTCTGTTGGTCTGTTCCAGGGTGGCGGGGTGCAGTGAAGGACAGTTCAGGATGGGCCTTGAAACAGTGTCTGTTGGTGTGTTACAGGGTGGCCGGGTGCAGTGAGGGACAGTTCAGGATGGACTGTGAAACAGTGTCTGTTGGTGTGTTCCAGGGTGGCGGGATGCAGTGAGGGACAGTTCAGGATGGACCGTGAATCAGTGTCTGTTGGTCTGTTCCAGGGTGGCGGGGTGCAGTGAGGGGCAGTTCAGGATGGACTGTGAAACTGTGTCTGTTGGTGTGTTCCAGGGTGGCGGGGTGCAGTGAGGGACAGTTCCGGATGGACTGTGAAACTGTGTCTGTTGGTGTGTTCCAGGGTGGCGGGGTGCAGTGAGGGACAGTTCAGGATGGACCGGGAAACAGTGCCTGTTGGTGTGTTCCAGGGTGGCGGGGTGCAGTGAGAGACAGCTCAGGATGGAATGTGAAACAGTGTCTGTTGGTGTGTTCCAGGGTGGCGGGGTGCAGTGAGGGACAGTTCCGGATGGACTGTGAAACTGTGTCTGTTGGTGTGTTCCAGGGTGGCGGGGTGCAGTGAGGGACAGTTCAGGATGGACCGGGAAACAGTGCCTGTTGGTGTGTTCCAGGGTGGAGGGGTGCAGTGAGGGACAGTTCAGGATGGAATGTGAAACAGTGTCTGCTGGTGTGTTCCAGGGTGGCGGGGTGCAGTGAGGGACAGTTCAGGATGGAATGTGAAACAGTGTCTGCTGGTGTGTTCCAGGGTGGCGGGGCGCAGTGAGGGCCAGGTCAGGATGGACTGTGAAACAGTGCCTGTTGGTGTGTTCCAGGGTGGCGGGGTGCAGTGAGGGACAGTTCAGGATGGAATGTGAAACAGTGTCTGTTGGTGTGTTCCAGGGTGGTGGGGTGCAGTGAGGGACAGTTCAGGATGGAATGTGAAACAGTGTCTGTTGGTGTGTTCCAGGGTGGTGGGGTGCAGTGAGGGACAGTTCAGGATGGAATGTGAAACAGTGTCTGCTGGTGTGTTCCAGGGTGGCGGGGTGCAGTGAGGGACAGTTCAGGATGGACTGTGAAACAGTGCCTGTTGGTGTGTTCCAGGGTGGCGGGGCGCAGTGAGGGCCAGCTCAGGATTGACTGTGAAACAGTGTCTGTTGGTGTGTTCCAGGGTCGCGGGGTGCAGTGAGGGACAGTTCAGGATGGACTGTGAAACAGTGCCTGTTGGTGTGTTCCAGGGTGGCGGGGTGCAGTGAGGGACAGTTCAGGATGGACTGTGAAACAGTGTCTGTTGGTGTGTTCCAGGGTGTCGGGGTGCAGTGAGGGACAGTTCAGTATCGACTGTGAAACAGTGTCTGTGGGTGTGTTCCAGGGTGGCGGGGTGCAGTGAGGGACAGTTCAGGATGGACCGTGAAACAATGCCTGTTGGTGTGTTCCAGGGTGGCGGGGTGCAGTGAGGGACAGTTCAGGATGGACTGTGAAACAGTGTCTGTTGGTGTGTTCCAGGGTGGCGGGGTGTAGTGAGGGACAGTTCAGGATGGACTGCGAAACTGTGCTTGTTGGTGTGTTCCAGGGTGGCGGGGTGCAGTGAGGGACAGTTCAGGATGGACTGTGAAGCTGTGTCTGTTGGTGTGTTCCAGGGTGGCGGGGTGCAGTGAGGGACAGTTCAGGATGGACTGTGAAACAGTGTTTGTTGGTTTGTTCCAGGGTGGCAGGGTGCAGTGAGGGACAGTTCAGGATGGACTGTGAAACAGCGTCTGTTGGTGTGTTCCAGGGTGGCGGGGTGCAGTGAGGGACAGTTCAGGATGGACTGTGAAACACTGTTGGTCTGTTCCAGGGTGGCGGGGTGCAGTGAGGGACAGTTCAGGATGGACTGTGAAACAGTGCCTGTTGTTGTGTTCCAGGGTGGCGGGGTGCAGTGAGGGACAGTTCAGGATGCACCGTGAAACAGTGTCTGTTGGTCTGTTCCAGGGTGGCGGGGTGCAGTGAGGGACAGTTCAGGATGGACTGTGAAACAGTGTCTGTTGGTCTGTTCCAGGGTGGCGGGGTGCAGTGAGAGACAGTTCCGGATGGACTGTGAAACTGTGTCTGTTGGTCTGTTCCAGGGTGGCGGGGTGCAGTGAAGGACAGTTCAGGATGGGCCTTGAAACAGTGTCTGTTGGTGTGTTACAGGGTGGCCGGGTGCAGTGAGGGACAGTTCCGGATGGACTGTGAAACTGTGTCTGTTGGTCTGTTCCAGGGTGGCGGGGTGCAGTGAAGGACAGTTCAGGATGGGCCTTGAAACAGTGTCTGTTGGTGTGTTACAGGGTGGCCGGGTGCAGTGAGGGACAGTTCAGGATGGACTGTGAAACAGTGTCTGTTGGTGTGTTCCAGGGTGGCGGGGTGCAGTGAGGGACAGTTCAGGATGGACCGTGAATCAGTGTCTGTTGGTCTGTTCCAGGGTGGCGGGGTGCAGTGAGGGACAGTTCCGGATGGACTGTGAAAGTGTGTCTGTTGGTGTGTTCCAGGGTGGCGGGGTGCAGTGAGGGACAGTTCAGGATGGACCGGGAAACAGTGCCTGTTGGTGTGTTCCAGGGTGGCGGGGTGCAGTGAAGGACTGTTCAGGATGGGCCGTGAAACAGTGTCTGTTGGTGTGTTACAGGGGGGCCGGGTGCAGTGAGGGACAGTTCAGGATGGAATGTGAAACAGTGTCTGTTGGTGTGTTCCAGGGTGGCGGGGTGCAGTGAGGGACAGTTCAGGATTGACTGTGAAACAGTGTCTGTTGGTGTGTTCCAGGGTCGCGGGGTGCAGTGAGGGACAGTTCAGGATGGACTGTGAAACAGTGCCTGTTGGTGTGTTCCAGGGTGGCGGGGCGCAGTGAGGGCCAGGTCAGGATGGACTGTGAAACAGTGGCTGTTGGTGTGTTCCAGGGTGTCGGGGTGCAGTGAGGGACAGTTCAGTATCGACTGTGAAACAGTGTCTGTGGGTGTGTTCCAGGGTGGCGGGGTGCAGTGAGGGACAGTTCAGGATGGACTGTGAAACAATGCCTGTTGGTGTGTTCCAGGGTGGCGGGGTGCAGTGAGGGACAGTTCAGGATGGACTGTGAAACAGTGTCTGTTGGTGTGTTCCAGGGTGGCGGGGTGTAGTGAGGGACAGTTCAGGATGGACTGCGAAACTGTGCTTGTTGGTGTGTTCCAGGGTGGCGGGGTGCAGTGAGGGACAGTTCAGGATGGACTGTGAAGCTGTGTCTGTTGGTGTGTTCCAGGGTGGCGGGGTGCAGTGAGGGACAGTTCAGGATGGACTGTGAAACAGTGTTTGTTGGTTTGTTCCAGGGTGGCAGGGTGCAGTGAGGGACAGTTCAGGATGGACTGTGAAACAGCGTCTGTTGGTGTGTTCCAGGGTGGCGGGGTGCAGTGAGGGACAGTTCAGGATGGACTGTGAAACACTGTTGGTCTGTTCCAGGGTGGCGGGGTGCAGTGAGGGACAGTTCAGGATGGACTGTGAAACAGTGCCTGTTGTTGTGTTCCAGGGTGGCGGGGTGCAGTGAGGGACAGTTCAGGATGGACCGTGAAACAGTGTCTGTTGGTCTGTTCCAGGGTGGCGGGGTGCAGTGAGGGACAGTTCAGGATGGACTGTGAAACAGTGCCTGTTGTTGTGTTCCAGGGTGGCGGGGTGCAGTGAGGGACATTTCAGGATGGACCGTGAAACAGTGTCTGTTGGTCTGTTCCAGTATGGCGGGGTGAAGAGAGGGACAGCTCAGGATGAACCGTGAAACAGTTTCTGTTGGTGTGTTCCAGGGTGGCGGGATGCAGTGAGGGACAGTTCAGTATGGACTGTGAAACAGTGTCTGTTGGTAAGTTCTAGGGTGGCGGGGTGCAGTGAGAGACAGTTCAGGATGGACTGTGAAACAGTGTCTGTTGGTGTGTTCCAGGGTGGCGGGGTGCAGTGAGGTACAGTTCAGAATGGACTGTGAAACAGTGTCTGTTGGTGTGTTCCAGGGTGGCGGGGTGCAGTGAGAGTCACTTCAGGATGGTCTGTGAAGAAGTGTCTGTTGGTGTGTTCCAGGGTGGCGGGGTGCAGTGAGAGACAGTTCAGAATGGACTGTGAAACAGTGTCTGTTGGTGTGTTGCAGGGTGGCGGGGTGCAGTGAGGGACAGTTCAGAATGGACTGTGAAACAGTGTCTCTTTGTCTGTTCCCAGGTGGCGGAGTGCAGTGAGAGACAGTTCAGGTTGGACCGTGAAACAGTGTCTGTTGGTGTGTTCCAGGGTGGCGTGGTGAAGTGAGGGATAGTTCAGGATGGACCGTCAAGCAGTGTCTGTTGGTGTGTTCCAGGGTGGCGGGTTGCAGTGAGGGACAGTTCAGGATGGACTGTGAAACAGTGTCTGTTGGTGTGTTCCAGGGTGGCGGGGTGCAGTGAGAGTCACTTCAGGATGGCCTGTGAAGAAGTGTCTGTTGGTGTGTTCCAGGGTGGCGGGGTGCAATGAGAGACAGTTCAGAATGGACTGTGAAACAGTGTCTGTTGGTGTGTTGCAGGGTGGCGGGGTGCAGTGAAGGACAGTTCAGAATGGACTGTGAAACAGTGTCTGTTGGTGTGTTCCCGGGTGGCGGAGTGCAGTGAGTGACAGTTCAGGATGAACCGTGAAACAATGTCTGTTGGTGTGTTGCAGGGTGGCGGGGTGCAGTGAGGGACTGTTCAGAATGGACTGTGAAACAGTGTCTGTTGGTGTGTTCTAGGGTGGCGGTGTGCAGTGAGGGACAGTTCAGGATGGACTGTGAAACAGCGTCTGTTGGTGTGTTCCAGGGTGGCGGGGTGCAGTGAGGTACAGTTCAGGATGGACTGTGAAACAGTGTCTGTTGGTGTGTTCCACGGTGGCGGGGTGCAGTGAGGGACAGTTTAGGATGAACCGTGAAACAATGTCTGTTGGTGTGTTCCGGGGTGGCGGGGTGCAGTGAGGGACAGCTCTGGATGAACCGTGAAACAGTGTCTGTTGGTGTGTTCCAGGGTGGTGGGGTGCAGTGAGGGACAGTTCAGTATCGACTGTGAAACAGTGTCTGTTGGTGTGCTCCAGGCTTTCAGGGTGCAGTGAGGGACAGTTCAGGATGAACCGTGAAACGGTGTCTGTTGGTGTGTTCCAGGGTGGCGGGGTGCAGTGAGGGACAGTTCAGTATCGACTGTGAAACAGTGTCTGTTGGTGTGCTCCAGGCTTTCAGGGTGCAGTGAGGGACAGTTCAGGATGAACCGTGAAACGGTGTCTGTTGGTGTGTTCCAGGGCGGCAGGGTGCAGTGAGGGACAGTTCAGGATGGACCGTGAAACAGTGTCTGTTGGTGTGTTCCAGGGTGGCGGGGCGCAGTGAGGGACAGTTCAGGTTGGACCGTGAAACAGCTTCTGTTGGTGTGTTCCAGGGTGGCGGGGTGCAGTGAGGGACAGTTCAGTATGGACCGTGAAACAGTGTCTGTTGGTGTGTTCCAGGGTGGCGGGGTGCAGTGAGGGACAGTTCAGGATGGACTGTGAAACAGTGTCTGTTGGTGTGCTCCAGGGTGGCGGGGTGCAGTGAGGGACAGTTCAGGATGGACCGTGAAACTGCGTCTGTTGATGTGTTCCAGGGTGGCGGGGTGCAGTGAGGGACAGTTCAGCATGGACTGTGAAACAGTGTCTGTTGGTGTGTTCCAGGGTGGCGGGGTGCAGTGAGGGACAGTTCAGGATGGACTGTGAAACAGTGTCTGTTGTTGTGTTCCAGGGTGGCGGGGTGCAGTGAGGGACAGTTCAGGATGGACCGTGAATCAGTGTCTGCTGGTCTGTTCCAGGGTGGCGGGGTGCAGTGAGGGACAGTTCCGGATGGACTGTGAAACTGTGTCTGTTGGTGTGTTCCAGGGTGGCGGTGTGCAGTGAGGGACAGTTCAGAATGGACTGTGAAACAGTGTCTGTTGGTCTGTTCCAGGGTGGCGGGGTGCAGTGAGGGACAGTTCCGGATGGACTGTGAAACTGTGTCTGTTGGTCTGCTCCAGGGTGGCGGGGTGCAGTGAAGGACAGTTCAGGATGGGCCGTGAAACAGTGTCTGTTGGTGTGTTACAGGGTGGCCGGGTGCAGTGAGGGACAGTTCAGGATGGAATGTGAAACAGTGTCTGTTGGTGTGTTCCAGGGTGGCGGGGTGCAGTGAGGGACAGTTCAGGATTGACTGTGAAACAGTGTCTGTTGGTGTGTTCCAGGGTCGCGGGGTGCAGTGAGGGACAGTTCAGGATGGACTGTGAAACAGTGTCTCTTGCTGTGTTCCAGGGTGGCTGGGTGCAGTGAGGGACAGTTCAGGATGGACCGTGAAACAGTGCCTGTTGGTGTGTTCCAGGGTGGCGGGGTGCAGTGAGGGACAGTTCAGGATGGACCGTGAAACAGTGCCTGTTGGTGTGTTCCAGGGTGGCGGGGTGCAGTGAGGGACAGTTCAGGATGGACCGTGAAACAGTGTCTGTTGGTGTGTTCCAGGGAGGCGGGGTGCAGTGAGGGACAGTTCAGGATGGACTGTGAAACAGTGTCTGTTGGTGTGTTCCAGGGTGGCGGGGTGCAGTGAGGGACAGTTCAGGATGGAATGTGAAACAGTGTCTGTTGGTGTGTTCCAGGGTGGCGTGGTGAAGTGAGGGCAGTTCAGGATGAACCGTGAAACAGTATCTGTTGGTGTGTTCCAGGGTGGCGGGGTGCAGTGAGGCACAGCTCAGAATGAACCGTGAAACAGTATCTGTTGGTGTGTTGCAGGGTGGCGGGGTGCAGTGAGGGACAGTTCAGGATGGTCTGTGAAACAGTGTCTGTTGGTGCGTTCCAGGGTGGCGGAGTGCAGTGAGAGACAGTTCAGGTTGGACCGTGAAACAGTGCCTGTTGGTGTGTTCCAGGGTGGCGTGGTGAAGTGAGGGACAGTTCAGGATGGTCTGTGAAGAAGTGTCTGTTGGTGTGTTGCAGGGTGGCGGGGTGCAGTGAGGGACAGTTCAGAATGGACTGTGAAACAGTGTCTGTTGGTGTGTTCCCGTGTGGCGGGGTGCAGTGAGGGACAGCTCAGGATGAACCGTGAAACAGTGTCTGTTGGTGTGTTCCAGGGTGGCGGGATGCAGTGAGGGACAGTTCAGTATGGACTGTGAAACAGTGTCTGTTGGTGTGTTCTAGGGTGGCGGTGTGCAGTGAGGGACAGTTCAGGATGGACTGTGAAACAGCGTCTGTTGGTGTGTTCCAGGGTGGCGGTGTGCAGTGAGGGACAGTTCAGGATGGACTGTGAAACAGTGTCTGTTGGTGTGTTCCGGGGTGGCGGGGTGCAGTGAGGGACAGCTCAGGATGAACCGTGAAACAGTGTCTGTTGGTGTGTTCCAGGGTGGCGGGGTGCAGTGAGGGACAGTTCAGTATCGACTGTGAAACAGTGTCTGTTGGTGTGTTCCAGGGTTTCAGGGTGCAGTGAGGGATAGTTCAGGTAGAACCGTGAAACGGTGTCTGTTGGTGTGTTCCAGGGTGGCGGGGTGCAGTGAGGGACAGTTCAGTATCGACTGTGAAACAGTGTCTGTTGGTGTATTCCAGGGTGGCAGGGTGCAGTGAGGGACAGTTCAGGATGGACCGTGAAACAGTGTCTGTTGGTGTGTTCCAGGGTGGCGGGGTGCAGTGAGGGACAGTTCAGGTTGGACCGTGAAACAGCTTCTGTTGGTGTGTTCCTGGGTGGCGGGGTGCAGTGAGGGACAGTTCAGGGTGGACCGAGAAACAGTGCCTGTTGGTGTGTTCCAGGGTGGCAGGGTGCAGTGAGGGACAGTTCAGGATGGACCATGAAACAGTGTCTGTTGGTGTGTTCCAGGGTGGCGGGGTGCAGTGAGGCACAGTTCAGGATGGACTGTGGAGCAGTGTCTGTTGGTGTGTTCCAGGGTGGCGGGGTGCAGTGAGGGACAGTTCAGGATGGACTGTGAAACAGTGTCTGTTGGTTTGTTCCAGGGTGGCAGGGTGCAGTGAGGGACAGTTCAGGATGGACTGTGAAACAGTGTCTGTTGGTGTGTTTCAGGGTGGCGGGGTGCAGTGAGGGACAGTTCAGGATGAACTGTGAAACGGTGCCTGTTGGTGTGTTCCAGGTTGGCGGGGTGCAGTGAGAGACAGTTCAGGATGGACCTTGAAACAGTGTCTGTTGGTGTGTTCCAGGGTGGCGGGGTGCAGTGAGGCACAGTTCAGGATGGACTGTGGAGCAGTGTATGTTGGTGCGTTCCAGGGTGGCGGGGTGCAGTGAGGGACAGTTCAGGATTGACTGTGAAACAGTGTCTGTTGGTTTGTTCCAGGGTGGCAGGGTGCAGTGAGGGACAGTTCAGGATGGACTGTGAAACAGTGTCTGTTGGTGTGTTCCAGGGTGGCGGGGTGCAGTGAGGGACAGTTCAGGATGGACCGTGAAGCAGTGTCTGTTGGTGTGTTCCAGGGTGGCGGGGTTCAGTGAGGGACAGTTCAGGATGAACTGTGAAACGGTGCCTGTTGGTGTGTTCCAGGGTGGCAGGGTGCAGTGAGGGACAGTTCAGGATGGAATGTGAAACAGTGTCTGTTGGTGTGTTCCAGGGTGGCGGGGTGCAGTGAGGGACAGTTCAGGATTGACTGTGAAACAGTGTCTGTTGGTGTGTTCCAGGGTCGCGGGGTGCAGTGAGGGACAGTTCAGGATGGACTGTGAAACAGTGTCTCTTGCTGTGTTCCAGGGTGGCTGGGTGCAGTGAGGGACAGTTCAGGATGGACCGTGAAACAGTGCCTGTTGGTGTGTTCCAGGGTGGCGGGGTGCAGTGAGGGACAGTTCAGGATGGACCGTGAAACAGTGCCTGTTGGTGTGTTCCAGGGTGGCGGGGTGCAGTGAGGGACAGTTCAGGATGGACCGTGAAACAGTGTCTGTTGGTGTGTTCCAGGGAGGCGGGGTGCAGTGAGGGACAGTTCAGGATGGACTGTGAAACAGTGTCTGTTGGTGTGTTCCAGGGTGGCGGGGTGCAGTGAGGGACAGTTCAGGATGGAATGTGAAACAGTGTCTGTTGGTGTGTTCCAGGGTGGCGTGGTGAAGTGAGGGCAGTTCAGGATGAACCGTGAAACAGTATCTGTTGGTGTGTTCCAGGGTGGCGGGGTGCAGTGAGGCACAGCTCAGAATGAACCGTGAAACAGTATCTGTTGGTGTGTTGCAGGGTGGCGGGGTGCAGTGAGGGACAGTTCAGGATGGTCTGTGAAACAGTGTCTGTTGGTGCGTTCCAGGGTGGCGGAGTGCAGTGAGAGACAGTTCAGGTTGGACCGTGAAACAGTGCCTGTTGGTGTGTTCCAGGGTGGCGTGGTGAAGTGAGGGACAGTTCAGGATGGTCTGTGAAGAAGTGTCTGTTGGTGTGTTGCAGGGTGGCGGGGTGCAGTGAGGGACAGTTCAGAATGGACTGTGAAACAGTGTCTGTTGGTGTGTTCCCGTGTGGCGGGGTGCAGTGAGGGACAGCTCAGGATGAACCGTGAAACAGTGTCTGTTGGTGTGTTCCAGGGTGGCGGGATGCAGTGAGGGACAGTTCAGTATGGACTGTGAAACAGTGTCTGTTGGTGTGTTCTAGGGTGGCGGTGTGCAGTGAGGGACAGTTCAGGATGGACTGTGAAACAGCGTCTGTTGGTGTGTTCCAGGGTGGCGGTGTGCAGTGAGGGACAGTTCAGGATGGACTGTGAAACAGTGTCTGTTGGTGTGTTCCGGGGTGGCGGGGTGCAGTGAGGGACAGCTCAGGATGAACCGTGAAACAGTGTCTGTTGGTGTGTTCCAGGGTGGCGGGGTGCAGTGAGGGACAGTTCAGTATCGACTGTGAAACAGTGTCTGTTGGTGTGTTCCAGGGTTTCAGGGTGCAGTGAGGGATAGTTCAGGTAGAACCGTGAAACGGTGTCTGTTGGTGTGTTCCAGGGTGGCGGGGTGCAGTGAGGGACAGTTCAGTATCGACTGTGAAACAGTGTCTGTTGGTGTATTCCAGGGTGGCAGGGTGCAGTGAGGGACAGTTCAGGATGGACCGTGAAACAGTGTCTGTTGGTGTGTTCCAGGGTGGCGGGGTGCAGTGAGGGACAGTTCAGGTTGGACCGTGAAACAGCTTCTGTTGGTGTGTTCCTGGGTGGCGGGGTGCAGTGAGGGACAGTTCAGGGTGGACCGAGAAACAGTGCCTGTTGGTGTGTTCCAGGGTGGCAGGGTGCAGTGAGGGACAGTTCAGGATGGACCATGAAACAGTGTCTGTTGGTGTGTTCCAGGGTGGCGGGGTGCAGTGAGGCACAGTTCAGGATGGACTGTGGAGCAGTGTCTGTTGGTGTGTTCCAGGGTGGCGGGGTGCAGTGAGGGACAGTTCAGGATGGACTGTGAAACAGTGTCTGTTGGTTTGTTCCAGGGTGGCAGGGTGCAGTGAGGGACAGTTCAGGATGGACTGTGAAACAGTGTCTGTTGGTGTGTTTCAGGGTGGCGGGGTGCAGTGAGGGACAGTTCAGGATGAACTGTGAAACGGTGCCTGTTGGTGTGTTCCAGGTTGGCGGGGTGCAGTGAGAGACAGTTCAGGATGGACCTTGAAACAGTGTCTGTTGGTGTGTTCCAGGGTGGCGGGGTGCAGTGAGGCACAGTTCAGGATGGACTGTGGAGCAGTGTATGTTGGTGCGTTCCAGGGTGGCGGGGTGCAGTGAGGGACAGTTCAGGATTGACTGTGAAACAGTGTCTGTTGGTTTGTTCCAGGGTGGCAGGGTGCAGTGAGGGACAGTTCAGGATGGACTGTGAAACAGTGTCTGTTGGTGTGTTCCAGGGTGGCGGGGTGCAGTGAGGGACAGTTCAGGATGGACCGTGAAGCAGTGTCTGTTGGTGTGTTCCAGGGTGGCGGGGTTCAGTGAGGGACAGTTCAGGATGAACTGTGAAACGGTGCCTGTTGGTGTGTTCCAGGTTGGCGGGGTGCAGTGAGGGACAGTTCAGGATGGACCATGAAGCAGTGCCCGTTGGTGTGTTTCAGGGTGGCGGGGTGCAGTGAGGGACAGTTCAGGATGGACCATGAAACAGTGTCTGTTGGTGTGTTCCAGGGTGGCGGGGTGCAGTGAGGGACAGTTCAGGATGGACTGTGAAACAGTGTCTGTTGGTGTGCTCCAGGGTGGCGGGGTGCAGTGAGGGACAGTTCAGGATGGACCGTGAAACAGCGTCTGTTGATGTGTTCCAGGGTGGCGGGGTGCAGTGAGGGACAGTTCAGCATGGACTGTGAAACAGTGTCTGTTGGTGTGTTCCAGGGTGGCGGGGTGCAGTGAGGGACAGTTCAGGATGGACCGTGAAACAGCGTCTGTTGATGTGTTCCAGGGTGGCGGGGTGCAGTGAGGGACAGTTCAGCATGGACTGTGAAACAGCGTCTGTTGATGTGTTCCAGGGTGGCGGGGTGCATTGAGGGACAGTTCAGGATGGACTGTGAAACAGTGTCTGTTGTTGTGTTCCAGGGTGGCGGGGTGCAGTGAGGGACAGTTCAGGATGGACCGTGAATCAGTGTCTGTTGGTCTTTTCCAGGGTGGCGGGGTGCAGTGAGCGACAGTTCCGGATGGACTGTGAAACTGTGTCTGTTGTAGGGGGTTTCTCTTGCTCTTTCTGGTCTCCTGCCAGGCTTCGTGCAATAATTACCCTTGAGTGGTTCGACCCACTCCCCCTACGGTTCTAGACCTTGGACTTAGGTGCAGAGAACAGTAGTGCCGAGAAAGAACTCAATAGACCAGGTTGAATAGCACGAAATGGATGCTTTTATTTTTAAACAGTTTGAAGCATTACAAAATACATGTCATAGGCACAGATTAAAGTTACTACAATCATGCACAAATTTATGAACTTGACTCTATGGAAATGGGGAACACACGGCACATCGAAAAAGGGGAAACACATTACGATTTCCCTTAACTCCCTCCCCTATACCTAAACTAAGTTTCGACCTGGGGAACTTGGGATCATGCTCACCACTCCCGAAATCGCGAGAAAGGGGGTTCGCAGCCTTTTTGGCACCGCTTTCCGTCGTCACGTGGATTTGGAAACTTCTGGCGCAGTCGATAATCTCTCCTCCCTCGAGGCGGTGGGGTAGACCCAGCCTCGATGAGCGCTCGTTAAGGTTGAGATCCACTGAGTCGATTTGGATTCATGGAGCAGACCCAGATGCAGGCTATGCACTTGGGAGAATCTTGTGGCCTAGATCGCCAGTCCTCCAGAGGGTTTCTTCTCCGTTGGCCTGGGTCATCGATGATCTCCCGACCCCAGTACCCGGGCCACCCTCGTCGTCTTCTCGTCGTGGCCGAGCCTTGTTTGGCTGAACACCGACCACGTTGTCCTTTTACCGAAACCGTCCGTCTTTAAAAAGACGAAAACGTTTTCATCGATCTGCCGAAGTGGAAGAGGCGCCGATCCGGGCACCGTCCGCCCTTCATTCGTTCCTCGTAGAAGAAAGTTCTTGAAGAAATGGAAGCCTGAAGTCGCCCAACAAGAAGCCGTGGCAGTGAAGAAGATGTTGTTCAAGCAATCCGAAGTCCGAAGTAACTTAGATGGACTTTCAATCCATAGTTATACTCTTTTGGGACAGTCTTATCTCCCGCCAAATCATAGTCCTGTCTTTGTATTAATTTTGGCGGGCAGAAATCTCTGCAGGGGCGCTTTGTCTTGTAACGGAGCCGGTGATAACTTAAACTGGCCTTCCTGGCCGATAATGTCTTTCAATGTCTTTTGCATTGTCACCGTGGCTCGGTTCGCATATTGATCGGTCCGGACATTTTCCTTGATGGCTGCTAAACGGTTTTTCCTTCGTACGATAAATGGGTATAAGTGTTTTTACATTGTCCGCCCATATCTTGATGGGCCCCATCCTGTACTTATAATCCATTGAATATGTATGCTGTTGCTCTGAGTTTCAGTTCCCAGAGACTGGCTTTCGTGGGCTCACTGTCTTCAATCCACAAGCCTGTCTGGCTTGCAGTAACAGAAATAAAATGGTTCATAAACTGATCACGGGGCCTGGCGGCCATTTTGTATGCCCTTTTATCAAAGGTTTTTCTGTGCAAGCTTACTTTGGTCAATAAACAGTCTTATTTTATCCAGTTTTCTTGCGTGATTTTTGCTGAAAATTGCGAATCTTACAGGCCCCCCTGTGATACTGATAGCTTGCTTAAAGTATCAATAATCCTTGATGAGCAAATTTTCCCTGATTCCCCACATCCAAACATTCCTGGCACTTAACTATCTATGCCCCTCACGACACATGCAGTTCCCATTTCCGGAGAAAATGAAAATTACCTCATGCACATTTGGAATCATAGACAGCAAATCTTAAACTATAACACCTTCACCTGTCAGATGGGCAGGGGTTGATACCCTTTTGCGCCATCTGCATGCATCTTTTATTAATCCAAAAAAACTTAAGAACAACTAATAACATAACAATACTTATTTCCTTATAACCCAAAACAATCAAAAAAAAAAAAATTTTAAATGGAGGGACGCTTAATCTTATACTAGCAGCTTAGAGTGGGGTATCTGCTTCCCCCATCCGCACATAGCGTTCTCTCCATTCTCCTGTGTTCTCGTGCCTCTGGAGGCGTTTGCCTCTTTTGCAATGCACGAAGAGCAAATATATCACAATCAAAACCTGACATACTACTAGGATATGGGATGCTATTCTAATCCAGGCGGGGACCTCTATGTTGGTGAACAAGTCCCACCATGGTGGGATGGTTATGTCCAATATGTCTTTTCCTATCTCTAAACTCTTCTGCTCCAGTGTGTAGAAATGTTTCTGTGAAATTATAACGGCTTTTAAAATCTTGGTGAGGTGTTCGGGAAGAGGGGGAATGACATAACCAAAATGCGCGACAAATCGTTGTAAGTCTGTGAAATTCTCTTTGATAGTGATGTGTACGGTGGAGGGCGCAGGAATGGGAACAATTCGTTGTTGTGCCACTTGAACCTCGGCCCTGGGTTTGAAACAGAAACTGCTATCACCGACCGAACACCACTCGTGTTGTCCATATCGGTACTGAGGCGCTGCAGTGGTGACGCAGTATGTCCCACCCCTGATATATGCTACCTGTGGGGGCACATGGTCCTCTGCCATTGCCTCCATGGTGCAATTCACCGGCTTCGCGCTAGCGGTTCTGAACCCGCACTGTGGTTTCAAAAAGGCATTCAAGTGCTGGGGACACAGGATGATGTGTGCTCCCTGGCTCCGACATCCCGAGAGGTCGGTGCCTGTCATCGTACGCTCCCATCTGATGACGTAAGGCGGGACCACTGCGTAACGAATGTGTGCGCCCCCCTGAATGACTCCAATGTTCTCTACTCTGTATACCGGGGCGGGCTTTGCTGCGGGACCCAACACCGGCATTCTTACTACTATTCCCATAATAGTGTGATTCGAATGTCCGCAGTCCACTGGAACTGGGTATGCTTCTGCGGCTAGTCTGAGCTGGCACGGGCTTAATGCATTCTCAAAAGGGTGGAGCGCTTGCAAGTGCTTGTTGCTGATCCAGGACGGGACCAAACCCTGTTTTAAATCCTCAAGATTACTGCGGCCCTCGCCCAATAACCATGCCCCGTACAGCACACAGGCCTCGTTTTGCGCAGCTTGATCGGACGCATTCCGATCCTCCTTAATGAGTGCATTTACCGTTCTCGCGTGTTTCTCCAGCTCAGCAATTATGTCCTTAAAGTGTAGTGTCATGGCCTGGTCCTCATGCAACTCAGAACCCACGACCTTGTTTTCGTCTGTCAATATGTTCCTTAACTGGGCTTTTAAACCGTTGATCTGTGTCTGCAGCTCCACGTTATCTAGAGCGTTGACAACAGATGTCCCGGTATTAAGAGCAGTGAATATGTCATTTACAGTACCCCTTCTTTGCCTCCCGACTCGATCCAAAACTTCTGGCGGTGTGGTGTATAATTTGTCTCTGTCGATGTCGGCAAAATCAAATTTGTAAAATTGGCTAAACATACTGGTTAACAGGACCTGGTATAATTGTTCCGTTTCTTTGGGACACCACTCCGGCAATCTTACCTCAGTGAGATTTAAAATCACTGAGGCCACCGCGTAGTGTACCCCTTGGTACAGCACCTGACCGGTGGGTACCAATACTAAACCGTTCCCGGGTCCCTTGGTGGTGGTTGGGCACCCTCCTTTCTGGGCTAGTGCTACCGGAAGCGTGGGCAGGGGCTTGCGTGGGCGGGTGATGAGTTCAGTGGCGTTCACCGGAATAGGGGTGTATGGGGCTCCGCACGCTCGAGTGCTAACATCCCATCTCATCCCCTTCCCTTCATCCTGCCACTGCCTCTGGAAGAAGATGGACACGCCCTTGGGGCAGACGCGTCTCGAACCCCACATACAGACATATATTCCCTCATCCGGTTCCCACCATTTGTCCCAACACACACGTAATTGCCCGTGAGTTCCCGTAATAGTCCGATGGGTATTATTACCCAGTCGCTCCCACTCGACCGTAGAGTTTCTCATGTCCTTTCCCAGCTTTCGTAGCCACCACCATCGCCTTGGTGGTACGTTCCCATTGCACACCAGACAAATCCTCTTTCCCACGGTGACGCTGACTCTGGGCGCTAGGATCCTCACTCGAGGGCACGTTAATGAAGTCTCTTGGTAGGCAAAACCGAAATTGCTGGAATATTCCGTAGAATTCGTTCCCAGCCAACCTGGCCATCTCCCTTGGTGGAAGTAGGTGGCGGTTTCCTCTACCTCTCGCTCCCCCGTCCCATCCGTTGCGATGGGGGCCGTGTCCCCGGAGCACCCGAAAATGATGACGTCCTTGGTGCGGCCTCGGTAGGCCCACCCGCACCCGATCGCCATGAACGCGACGACAATCCTTTCCATCGTATCCCAGGTTTCTGTAACCAACAAAATGATGTAGCCGGGCTCCCGATAGGTGCTGGCCTAAATTAATTGGACGCGCGGGTTCCTGGACCCCGCTCCCTAACAAACACACATACCGGGCAGACCTCAAAATTGTACTCTTAACACCATATACTTTACATTCCTTAAACTATGACCATAATTACCTATCTTAACTTATGTACAGCGCCGCCCTCCGTGGGGCGGCTTTCCGAATCCCTGTGAGGTCTGTCGTGTGCCACACCCTGCGGTGGGGCTGCATTGATCTTTGGCCTTGATCCCCCGCAGCCTGTCGCTGCTGAACGGGGATCATGTCTTCCTGGGGCTGCTTTAAACCGAGGATGGGGAGAATCTGGCCAAAATTTTCTGGGCTGGGGCGCTCGAGCCGACCTACGAGGGGCTGCTTTGGGTTGGGCTCCCGGGGCTGATGGACCTGGGGTCGTGACTGTTACCGTTACAGCCTGTGGTTCCTCCACAGCTGCCGGCTCCAGCTCCCCTCCCTCAGGCTCCGCCCCCCCGGGGTCGGGATCTGTGGCTTCCGACTCCACCTCACCTGTCCCTACAGGTAACGAGTCTCCACCCCCACTCCCTACCTCCCCCAAGCTTGAGTCGAGGGCGGGACTGCCGTCCTCTGACTCTTCCTCCTCCGTGATTGGGTCTAAAGCGAGGTTGAGCTGTTCGGGCTCTCCCCTGCCTAAATCCCATTCAAAAGATGAGACCTCCCACTCCAATGGGATGGCCTCTCCATTCACACAGGCTACTGCTCCAGCCTGTGTGGTCTGTGACTCTGTTACAGGCTGAGGATCTTTGTTCTCAGACCTGGTCCCCTTTGGTGGCCCTTGTGTACCCGGTTTAAACAGTTTACACTGGTTGATGTGAAACCATTTGGTACGTCGGGGCGTCTTCACTGCATAAACCATGGGGCTGGCTTTGTCTACAATGCTGTATGGCCCCATGTACAGTGGTTCAAAACTCCCTACCCTGGCGTAGTTTCGGACCATGACCTGGTCCCCGACTACCCACTCTTGTTGTTTCCGAGGTTCCAACAACAGTTTATTTCCCTGGTGCTGTCTTCCCATGTTCCCAGCCGCCTGCCCATAAATCTGTCTCAGGCGCTCCAAGAGGGTTTGGGCGAATTTGTCCCATTTCACCTCTCGGAGCTGGCCCTCAGTGAGCACCGGGGCTAGCACATGGGTGGGTGTTCGCATGATCCTTCCAGTCATTAACTCGTGCGGGGAATACCCCGTGCTTTTGGACTGGCTGGCTCGGATCCCCATGAGGACTAAAGGCAGGACCTCCGCCCATTTCTGGGGCGAGCCCATTGTCTCTTTCCTCAGCTTTTCCTTGAGGGTCCGATTCATACGCTCAACAATCCCGGATGACTGGGGATTGTATGCTACGTGCCACTTTCCCTCAATGCCCAAGAGCCTGAGGGCGTTCTGCATTACTTGACCGGTGAACTGACTCCCTTGGTCGGACTCTACAAAACGGGGGAGTCCCCACCGTGAGAACACTTCCCGAATCAAGATCTTAGCAGTACCCAGTGCCGTAGCTGTTCTGCACGGGAAGGCTTCTACCCATTTGGTGAACACATCTACCAGGACAAGGCAGTACTTATAGCCTCCCTGGGCGGCGGGCAGGGGCCCTACGTAGTCGACCTGAATCGACTGCCATGGTCCCTCTACCCTCCTGATGTGCCCCATGGGCACCTTCCTTTTGTGGGGGTCTGGGTTGTTAGCAGCACACACAAGACAGCTTGCGCAGAACTCGCGGACATCGTCCCGAAGTCCCGGCCACCATCCCGCCTGCTCCACCCGTTGCCAGGTGACCTCAGGTCCGGGGTGTCCCGCTCCTGGACCCTCGTGGGCCAATTGCAGGAATTCCCTTCGGTGCTGCTGCGGCACAACCCATTGCTCCTTTCGGAACAGCATACCTTCTTTGACTGTGAGGGCTGCCGTACTGTACGGACCTTCTACCTGTTTGCCCTCTGTGATGGCTTTTAGGACTGCTTTTAGGGCGGGATCCAGGGTTTGGACGGTCTTTAGGTCTGGGGGCGGTGTCACCCCTGTGTTCCCGGGAATTCCCTCCCTGCCTTGGATCGCCGCCACGGGTCCGGGTTCGTATGGGTCCCAGAGAATGCCGTTGCGGGCACCCTCCCTGGCTAGCGCATCTGCCTGCTGGTTGCCCTGACTGCGGGGTTCTGTAATGGAGTGAGCCTTCACCTTATGGATGAACACCTCTCCTTTCTCCCCCACAGCTGCTAGGATCTTCTCCAGCAAGGGCTTAACTGTTAAAGGCCGCCCGTCCGCGGAGGTGTACCCGCGTCGGGACCAGATGGCGAGGTACTCTGTACACGAATTGCACGTGAACATGCTGTCTGAGCAAATCGTGTATGGGGTTGGGAAAATCTCGGGGTGGGTAACCACGTACGCCACCGCGGACAGTTCAGCCTGCTGCGCGCTCATAGTGCTGGGGAGCTTAATTGCCAGGGCAATGTTTGCCGCAGGGTCATAAACTCCACACCCTGCGAGTCGCTTGCCGTCAGCTACAGTGCTAGAACCGTCTACGTAGATCTCGCGGCCCGTGGGATGTATCCCGGCCCGTAAACCTATGTTAACTTCCCATACCCCTTCTACGGAACATTGATGGGCTGTCCCGGGATATGCCATATTGGCTGCGAGCCTTGGCGCGCAGAGGCCTTTAACTTTGAGATCCATCTGGGAAAGGAGGAGGGTCCAGCGCGCAATCCGAGCGCTGCTTATGGTCCCATCCTTAATCCTCCCGTCCAGAAGCATCTTCGTGGGGGTGTGATGGGTGAGGAGCGTAATGGGAGAGGTCCCTGTGAAGATCACTGATCTGTTCACAGCCCAATGCGTGGCCAGGAGATGCCGTTCGCAATTGGAGAAACTCCTCTCCACATCCGTGAGCACCCTGGAGGAATAAACTACTGGTCTTAGCTTGCCGTGCCGCTCTTGGAGCAGCACTGCGCTCAGGCTGTCCCCACTAGCGGCTACCTCCAGAAAGAACTCCTCTCCCCCATCTATGGCCCCTAGGGCTGGCGCGGTCTGCAGATCTCTTTTCAACTTCTCGAATGCTGCCTGGCACCCCTCGTCCCAAGACCACTCGACTCCCTTGTGTAGGAGTCGAAGTAGCGGGGCCGCTGTGGCAGCATAGTCCTCGATGAAATCTCTGCAGTACCCGGTCAATCCCAAAAAGGACCTTACACCCGTTACTGTGTTGGGAATCGGCAGATCTTGTATAGATTCCCGTCTGGCCTTATCTATGGCTCTTTCCCCAGCGCGGATGGCCAGACCCAGGAATTTAACTTCCTGCTGGCCGATCTGGGCTTTCTTTGGGTTTACTTTGAAACCCTTCCTTTCTAACAGTTCCAACAATTCGGCTAACAGTGGGCCGTGCTGCTCCCTTGTATCTGTGAACAGGAGTAAGTCGTCCACATACTGCACTATCTGGTTGGGCTGGCTGAACTCTTTCAAACTCCCCGCCATACACTGATGGAAAATGCTGGGGCTGTTGCGAAAACCCTGTGGTAAGCAGTTCCAGGTGTACTGTTGCCCTTTGAAAGTAAAGGCAAACTTGTACTGGTCCTCCCGCCGCAGCGGAATGGACCAAAGACCATTCGAGATGTCCAGCACCGTGAATGTGGTCGCCGATGCTGGAATACTCCCTATTAAGTCTGCAACTGCTGCTACCGTGGGCGCGCAGGCTGGGATATTACTATTGAGGACTCTATAGTCCACCGTGGCTCTCCACGAATTGTCCGGTTTCTTTACCGGCCATAATGGGGAGTTCACGTGGGTGGCTATCGTCCTCAATACGCCCTGCTGTACCAATGAAGATATTGCTGTCTCCATGTCGGGTTCTGCCTCCTTGGGGAAATTATACTGCTTTTGGGGTCGGATCATTGGGTCCCCGTCTACGCTGACTTCGAACCCAGTGACTCTCCCGCAGTCGTGCTTGTGGGTGGCGAACGCGGTCAGATTTTCTGACACACGCGCCTGCAAGTCCGTTGGGACGTTTGTTATCATGAGCTCAAGATCGTAACCTCCTGATGGCTTCATAGTGCACAGGGCCCCCTTTTCTTCCTTCCCCGGGATTACGACTACCTTACCGCCCTCGGCTCCCCAGAGACAGTGATTTCTCAGGTCCACGAGGATCCCGTGTTCCACCAAGAAATCAGCCCCGAGGATGCCTTTCCCCCCCCCCTCTTTCCACTTCAATAGGATGCACGTCCATGTGGTGTGGAGCGCTCCCAACTGAATGGAGAGCGGGAGGGAGTGCGCGCCAGCCTGTGCTCTACCTGTGAAACCTGCTACTAAATATGGAGCCTGGGCGGACAGAGGTGAGGCAAAAGGTTTGTCCGTGTGGATCACGGTACACGAAGCTCCCATATCCAACAGGTAACTACCCCTTTGTTTCTCCACCTCCATCTCCACCACAGGTCTTCTCCAAGCGTCATAGCGGAGCGGACACAAGTAGATGGGCTGCGCGGGCGTCAGTCATTTAGGTGTTTCGGCTGGGGTCTCGGGGGCGATAGGGCTGTTAGCAACCGCTACCTTCCCCTGCCAGGTCATCAGAGACCGCATAGTCTCCAAGACTGACTCGATCGCAGCGGGGTCCACAACCGCACCACCCCCTTTATTCGGGGCAGAGGCTACGGTTGGGTTCTGGACTGGTGTTGGGGCAGCGGCCTGCACTTGTGGTTGTGCTGGTGTTGGGTAAACTCTCGGGCCGTTGGCGACTCGGGCTTGGGCTTGATCTTGGGCTGCGGCGAACGCTCTCTCCCTCTTATCCTTCCAAGGATTCCTACAGTCCTTGCGCCAATGACCCTCCTTCCCACACCCGTAACAACTGCTATTTGCTTGGGGATGGCGATTTCCCTCCTGACGCATTCCTTTTTAGCAGAGGCTGCGGGTCTCACCTCATGCACCTTTCCTTTCACAACAGGCATTTTCTTGCCCTTGTTGTTTCTATAACTGATCGTGAGCTGATCTAGTACTACTTCCTCCGTGGAGCGGGCGTTAGTGGGGTCAAACCATGCTTTGGCCTGTTCCTTCACTACTGGCAGGCAACCTGCTACCAGGCACCGAAGCCAGTGAGCCCTTTGTTCGCCATCCAGCCCGGCCCGGGCCGGCCCGCCCGGGCAGCTGCGCCGATACACTGGCCACAACCTGTCGGCGAAAACCCGTGGGGGTTCTCCCTCTAGCTGCACTGTCTTTTCTAAACGGAGGAACGGAGTTCCGTCCCCCTCTCCCATGATCTCCAGAATCTCATCCCGTAGCAACTCATAGCCCCTGTGCCCTCTCTTGCTCTCGTCAGGGAGACACTGGAGGAGCGAACTGTCCAGGGAGAACAGCAGCATTTTAGACTGTTCAACCCCGTCGCAGTCATTGACTGCTGCGGTCTGCTCCACGTCCCTGAAATGCACGGAGGGATCTCCTGACTCGGAGAGTTTTGGGATGTGACTTATCATCTCTCTTAGCTGTCGTGCGCTATGAGGCATTATGATCTGACTCTCAAGGGGTCTGTCATCGCCATTTTCTTCATTTGGACCGATCCTCCGGTGTCTCGTTGGACACATTGGCGCCGACCCCGACTCTACTGTCTGGGGTTGCTCTACCTCAGGGCTCTCTTCCTCTACCGTCTCCGTCTCCTGTCCCGGAGTCCAAGACTCCTCATAGGCAGGAGGCGCAGAAGGTTCGGGGGTTGGTACCCCAACTGCCTCTTGTGGAATCGGTCTTTTGGATTCCTTGGCTAGCAACAGCTGACTCGCTGGTGGATTTATGAGACACACCAACCCGTTTGCCTTCGCTAGGGCCTTTCTCAGGTCCTCTAGCTCCCGGCGGCAAGTGCTGTGGTCGGTGTTCTCAGATCTATCCTCCATGGCCATCTTATATGCTGCCCTGGCTCCCAGGAGCTTTTCCTCTTGGGCATCTACTTGTTTGGCTAGACGGGAACACCTCTCTCTCATTCTACCTTCACTGGCCTTGGCCTCAACGACCTGACATTTTAAATATTCTACCCGGGTTTCGTGGCAGCGAATTACAGAGCGGCGTTCCTGGTTCAGCGCGTCAAGCGATTCAATCAGTTTTTGACTTCCCGCAACCTTTTCCTCTACGCCTTTAAGCAAGCCGTTGATCTGGACTGTCTGTGCTGCAACTACCTGGTCCAAAAGCTGGACTTGCTTCTTGTAGCACATCAGCCAGACCGCCTTTTCTACAGATTTCTTATGCTCTCTACCCGCTGTCCACTTGATGGCTGCATCTAGCGGGCGCCTATCCCTTAGTAGATCAGATATCCATTGTTTTGTGAGGTTGACTTTTCCGAAAACATAATCTGCTATTCTTTCATCCATCACATTTCGTTTATTCAGATCTTGATCTAACACACTACTTTCTTGCTGCCAAGGTCCTGCCGCGGTCGCCATTTCTGTAGGGGGTTTCTCTTGCTCTTTCTGGTCTCCTGCCAGGCTTCGTGCAATAATTACCCTTGAGTGGTTCGACCCACTCCCCCTACAGTTCTAGACCTTGGACTTAGGTGCAGAGAACAGTAGTGCAGAGAAAGAACTCAATAGACCAGGTTGAATAGCACGAAATGGATGCTTTTATTTTTAAACAGTTTGAAGCATTACAAAATACATGTCATAGGCACAGATTAAAGTTACTACAATCATGCACAAATTTATGAACTTGACTCTATGGAAATGGGGAACACACGGCACATCGAAAAAGGGGAAACACATTACGATTTCCCTTAACTCCCTCCCCTATACCTAAACTAAGTTTCGACCTGGGGAACTTGGGATCATGCTCACCACTCCCGAAATCGCGAGAAAGGGGGTTCGCAGCCTTTTTGGCACCGCTTTCCGTCGTCACGTGGATTTGGAAACTTCTGGCGCAGTCGATAATCTCTCCTCCCTCGAGGCGGTGGGGTAGACCCAGCCTCGATGAGCGCTCGTTAAGGTTGAGATCCACTGAGTCGATTTGGATTCATGGAGCAGACCCAGATGCAGGCTATGCACTTGGGAGAATCTTGTGGCCTAGATCGCCAGTCCTCCAGAGGGTTTCTTCTCCGTTGGCCTGGGTCATCGATGATCTCCCGACCCCAGTACCCGGGCCACCCTCGTCGTCTTCTCGTCGTGGCCGAGCCTTGTTTGGCTGAACACCGACCACGTTGTCCTTTTACCGAAACCGTCCGTCTTTAAAAAGACGAAAACGTTTTCATCGATCTGCCGAAGTGGAAGAGGCGCCGATCCGGGCACCGTCCGCCCTTCGTTCGTTCCTCGTAGAAGAAAGTTCTTGAAGAAATGGAAGCCTGAAGTCGCCCAACAAGAAGCCGTGGCAGTGAAGAAGAAGTTGTTCAAGCAACCCGAAGTCCGAAGTAACTTAGATGGACTTTCAATCCATAGTTATACTCTTTTGGGACAGTCTTATCTCCCGCCAAATCATAGTCCTGTCTTTGTATTAATTTTGGCGGGCAGAAATCTCTGCAGGGGCGCTTTGTCTTGTAACGGAGCCGGTGATAACTTAAACTGGCCTTCCTGGCCGATAATGTCTTTCAATGTCTTTTGCATTGTCACCGTGGCTCGGTTCGCATATTGATCGGTCCGGACATTTTCCTTGATGGCTGCTAAACGGTTTTTCCTTTGTACGATAAATGGGTATAAGTGTTTTTACATTGTCCGCCCATATCTTGATGGGCCCCATCCTGTACTTATAATCCATTGAATATGTATGCTGTTGCTCTGAGTTTCGGTTCCCAGAGACTGGCTTTCGTGGGCTCACTGTCTTCAATCCACAAGCCTGTCTGGCTTGCAGTAACAGAAATAAAATGGTTCATAAACTGATCACGGGGCCTGGCGGCCACTTTGTATGCCCTTTTATCAAAGGTTTTTCTGTGCAAGCTTACTTTGGTCAATAAACAGTCTTATTTTATCCAGTTTTCTTGCGTGATTTTTGCTGAAAATTGCGAATCTTACACTGTTGGTGTGTTCCAGGGTGGCGGGGTGCAGTGAGGGACAGTTCAGAATGGACTGTGAAACAGTGTCTGTTGGTCTGTTCCAGGGTGGCGGGGTGCAGTGAGGGACAGTTCCGGATGGACTGTGAAACTGTGTCTGTTCCAGGGTGGCGGGGTGCAGTGAAGGACATTTCAGGATGGGCCGTGAAACAGTGTCTGTTGGTGTGTTACAGGGTGGCCGGGTGCAGTGAGGGACAGTTCAGGATGGAATGTGAAACATTGTCTGTTGGTGTGTTCCAGGGTGGCGGGGTGCAGTGAGGGACAGTTCAGGATGGACTGTGAAACAGTGTCTGTTGTTGTGTTCCAGGGTGGCGGGGTGCAGTGAGGGACAGTTCAGGATGGACCGTGAATCAGTGTCTGTTGGTCTGTTCCAGTGTGGCGGGGTGCAGTGAGGGACAGTTCCGGATGGACTGTGAAACTGTGTCTGTTGGTGTGTTCCAGGGTGGCGGGGTGCAGTGAGGGACAGTTCATAATGGACTGTGAAACAGTGTCTGTTGGTCTGTTCCAGGGTGGCGGGGTGCAGTGAAGGACAGTTCAGGATGGGCCGTGAAACAGTGTCTGTTGGTGTGTTACAGGGTGGCCGGGTGCAGTGAGGGACAGTTCAGGATGGAATGTGAAACAGTGTCTGTTGGTGTGTTCCAGGGTGGCGGGGTGCAGTGAGGGACAGTTCAGGATTGACTGTGAAACAGTGTCTGTTGGTGTGTTCCAGGGTCGCGGGGTGCAGTGAGGGACAGTTCAGGATGGACTGTGAAACAGCGCCTGTTGGTGTGTTCCAGGGTCGCGGGGTGCAGTGAGGGTCAGTTCAGGATGGACTGTGAAACAGTGCCTGTTGGTGTGTTCCAGGGTGGCGGGGTGCAGTGAGGGACAGTTCAGGATGGACCGTGAAACAGTGCCTGTTGGTGTGTTCCAGGGTGGTGGGGTGCAGTGAGGGACAGTTCAGGATGGACCGTGAAACAATGTCTGTTGGTGTGTTCCAGGGAGGCATGGTGCAGTGAGGGACAGTTCAGGATGGACTGTGAAACAGTGTCTGTTGTTGTGTTCCAGGGTGGCGGGGTGCAGTGAGGGACAGTTCAGGATGGACTGTGAAACAGTGTTTGTTGGTGTGTTCCAGGGTGGCAGGGTGCAGTGAGGGACAGTTCAGGATGGACTGTGAAACAGCGTCTGTTGGTGTGTTCCAGGGTGGCGGGGTGCAGTGAGGGACAGTTCAGGATGGACTGTGAAACACTGTTGGTGTTTTCCAGGGTGGCGGGGTGCAGTGAGGGACAGTTCAGGATGAACCGTGAAACAATGTCTGTTGGTGTGTTCCAGGGCGGCGGGGTGCAGTGAGGCACAGCTGAGGATGAACCGTGAAACAGTATCTGTTGGTGTGTTCCAGGGTGGCGGGGTGCAGTGAGGGACAGTTCAGTATCGACTGTGAAACAGTGTCTGTTGGTGTGTTCCAGGGTGGCGGGGTGCGGTGAGGGACAGTTCAGGATGGACCGTGAAACAGTGTCTGTTGGTGTGTTCCAGGGAGGCGGGGTGCAGTGAGGGACAGTTCAGGATGGACTGTGAAACAGTGTCTGTTGGTGTGTTCCAGGGTGGCGGGGTGCAGTGAGGGACAGTTCAGGATGAACCGTGAAACAATGTCTGTTGGTGTGTTCCAGGGTGGCGGGGTGCAGTGAGGCACAGCTCAGAATGAACCGTGAAACAGTGTCTGTTGGTGTGTTCCAGGGTGGCGGGGTGCAGTGAGGGACAGTTCAGGATGGACTGTGAAACTTAACCATGCGCTAATGCAGAAACTCATTCGACTGTTTTCATTATTTAACTATTTTAATGATCAGGTTCACCGGAGATTTGAGCATTTTCATGAACTCCTCCCTGAATTTAGTCTGGGTCACTCCATAAATACAGGTGTTGGTGCAGCAACTCAGGAGGTGGAGCATGTTTCCACTTTCCTGGGGAATGAAATTTGGATCATTGAAACCCGAGATCTTAGAATCGTTCGTAATTCACACATACAGGAAATTTACAACATAGGCCACCCATAACAGGATGAAACTGCCCGAGATGGTGAAGAGTAAGAACAATGGACCTTTTCCGGCTCTCCATCTCTGTGTCACTCTGATGCTCTCCATTGCTGTGGGCCCGGAGTCTCCTGCGTGCTCTACTGGCCGCTAGAATGTGTCTGACGGTTAGAGCATTGAGCAGTAACATCAGGAGGAACGGGGCACAGGGGTTTAAAATACGGTCAATCCAGTCAAACGCTGTCCATAGAAGTTCAGTATAAAAACTTTGCTTAATGTTGCAGTACCACGGGACACCGTCAATTATTTCCAAAGGCTCATATACAAAGTACCAGGGGATGTTTTTTACGCAGCTCACGGCACAGATCGCTCCTATTACAATCGCAGCCGTTCTCTCGGTGCAATATTTTGTTTTCAGCTTCTGGCAACAAATGGCCACAAATCGATCTAAGGTGAAAGCGACCGTCAGCCAGACAGAGCTGTCCCTGGCTGCATAGATTACAGCGATTTTTAGGCTACAGACTGGAGTGATAGAGAGGAAAAGAACTGGATAATGACCAGGAGATCCGTCACCGCCATGGACACCAGGTACCGAGTGATGCATCTGGAGAGACCGCACCTTCCTCGGGACAGGATCACAATCGTCACCAGGTTAGCTGTGGATGGAAAAGAACAGGTGACTAAAACAGTGTTTTACTCGGAAGTTCTCACTCGTTACCTATGGACTTAATTTGAATTTAAATAAAATTCATCATCCGACATAAGAACTGGGTGAGTTTTTGCTATTACCGCCGTGCAGTCGTGGTTCTAACACCCGATTTTACAATTCCACTGAAGCGTCGCCTGATCACTCACTGAGGCTCACCACTGATGTCCCTCTGGAGCGGATCTCTAAACGGAGCTAGGCCCCAACTGATCTGTTTACGAGGAAGGTGACCCTGACTGGTAGGTCGCTGACCATAGCCTGACATAGCCCTCATCAGGAACAGAATTCTACACAATGATCGTGCATTTGCCGGGCGGAGTGAGCTTCCGGAAACAAAGAGACCAGACGAGCCAGTGACAGTGACAGGAGTGAGGGGTGGAAAATGCACGGGGTGTTGAGCAGCGCTGGCTGAGAGGAGGCTGAGAGAACCGCATTGGAAGAGCAGTGTCAAAGCCAATCGCCAGATCAAGATCCAGAGAACTTAAACAGAAAGAAGAAATTACCCTAAAAGAAGAAGGATTTCGGGAAATAGGCCGGATGGTAGGGTCGATGCAGCTTACTAACTAACTAAATAACTAACTAACTAACTATTTGATGTTCATTAACTATTACCAACAGCTCATTGGCATGTTACGTGTCTTCAATAAATAATATCCATTAAATGCAAAATATTTCATTGATTATTACATCCAGTTCCCAATATTATAATTTTTTGAAATCAGCCCGCTCTGTCGGTATTTAGTGAATTGAGTATATCCGCTGGGCGGAAATGGAGCTAGTAATCATTGTAATCACTTTAGAAATCAATTCATTATTTGATGATTAAACCAGGTCAATGTTATAGCTGTACATTAATGAGTAATGAACTACTTTCCAAAGCCCGTGCAGTGTGACGCCTCTCAGTTTTAATGGGAATACACGGAATCAGGCGCAATATTTCCGGAGTGTCTTTCAGAGACACCAAGGGGTTGGTCTCATGTGAATTGAGATGGAGATTTTTGTCAAAACATCAGGAGCGCTGCCTGATCTTCAAATAGCGTCTGAGGATTCTTAAGGGGCACCTGACTCAAAGCAATAGGGAAACGAGGCGGTGATCTTAACGTCTCATCTGATGAATAGCAGCTCTGACAATGCCGCTCACCGTCAGCAGTGCACTGGACGGTCTGCCGAGATTGGAAGTTCAAATCCCGGAGATCCAGGCTGAGAGACTCCTCTCTGTGTATACAGATTAGCGTGTAATCCCACCATCACTCTATTGTTAGAGAGGATCGTCCTAGATTGGGAATTCAAATCCCGGAGATCTACACCGGGATCCTGCTGTCTTAATACACAAATAACAATGTATTTCCACCATCATTCTGTTGTTATGCAGGAGAGCCCTAGATTGGGAACTCAAATCCCGGAGATCTACACCGAGATTCTGCTGTCTTAATACACAAATAAGACTGTAGCCCCACCATCACTGTATTGTTATGGCGGGTCAGCCTGGATTGGAAACTCAAATCCCGGAGATCTAAACTGAGATCCTGCTGTCTTAATATACAACCGACAATGTAGTCCCACCATCATTCTATTGTTATGGAGGATCGCCCTAGATTGGGAACTCAAATCCCGGAGATCTAAACTGAGATATTGCTGTCTTAATACATTGTTAGTTGTGTATTTCCACCATCACTAATGTTATGGAGGGTCAGCTTGGATTGGAAACTCAAATTTCGGAGTTCTAGGCTGAGATTTCTCCCTCTGAATACAGGGATTGTATTTCCACCATCGTTCTACCAATTATGCTACAAATAACCTTAATATGGAAAAAGGCTCCCTTGGAACTGCCCGGCTTTGCATCAGAGAAGGGAAGAAAACTGGAAAAATGTTGCAATTAAGTGATAATGCCCCGAATAATAGAAAACCAACACAACATTCACGATCTGAACAGTTATCTGGGATACATATGAGTTACATTTAAATAGTTTACAACGTTCTGTAGTTAAAACCAGTTGAAATATTTGACGTGAAGGGACAAGAAGAAATGATTTAAACTGAACCCAGGTTAAAGTAGGCGACCGCTCTTTGGAACCTTTAATGAACGGGGATAAAGGAAGCATAAAAGACGTTGAGATATTAGCCTCGATAGTCCTTCTGATTCCGCTGATCACCAGCGACAAGCAACGACCCTGCTGCCGAGTGGGTGATGGCGGAAACTGCGGGCAGTCCAGGAACCACCGAATGAACAGACACAGTTCCAAGTGTTGGTGTTGGACATGGATGGTGAGCGGTGTTTTCCGCCCTGTGACCTTCCCCACTCCCAGTCTAATAGAAATGATCGGAGTGAAGTGAGGCACAGTTCGAAGTGTTGGTGTTGGACATGGATGGTGGGTGGTGTGTTCCGCCCTCTGTACTTTTCACTCCCAGTCTAATTAAAATGATCGGAGTGAAGTGAGGCACAGTTCGAAGTGTTGGTGTTGGACATGGATGGGGAGCGGTGTGTTCCGCCCTCTGACCCTCCCCACTCCCAGTCTAATTAAAATGATTGGAGTGAAGTGAGACACAATTCGAAGTGTTGGTGTTGGACATGGATGGTGGGCGGTGTGTTCCGCCCTCTGTACTTCTCACTTCCAGTCTAATAGAATGTAAACCACGAAGACTTATTTAGAATCTCACGGCAGCACTCGGCCTAAAACACAGGGGCATATAATAATCCCATAATATTAATTATATTTGAATGTAAAGTTTAAAAATTTCTCTATAGCTGCGCCTTAGACAAGAAATGGGCAGTGAGCGAGCAGTATCGATTGAATCAATAGCAGAGATGGGTGGACTCTGTACCAAGGAAACACGTTACATCACCAGTTACACGGCGACAGCAGCGAGACAGCTCAAAATGATCGGTAAAATGAATCAGTGATCGCAGTGACTTACCCGGGACACCAAAAGCTGCAAGGGCAGGATAGTAAATGGCGTAGACAGGCCCCGTCACTTGTCCGTGCATTTCCCCGGATTTTCTATCAGGTAGCTTCGAGTGTAGACGAGGCTCTGAATGTGTTGTGTGAAATATTCGACGGTCCCTCATTTATAGTTGTTGGAAACCTCCAGTGACACAATTAGGCCCAATCGCCATTTATGTTAATTACAGTTATTTGAACAAACAGATGACGTCACTCGGGTTCACGTCTTTGTTTTAATAACAATGGATGGGTGTTTCATAATATAGTAGAAAACACCCAAATTCCACAATGATAGTTTCATCCAGCGCTTGAGAAAACAATCGGCCCAAAGGTCCCCCCGGGGGTGGGACAGGAAACTCACTCCTTGTTCTTGCTGCTGATTTCAGACCAAATGCCCCGGGGCCGGAACAAGAAACTCACTCATTGTTCTTGCTGCTGATTTCAGACCAAAGGCCCCGGGGGCCGGAACAGGAAACTCACTCATTGTTCTATCTGCTGATTTCTGACCAAATGCCCCGGGGGCCGGGACAAGAATCTCACTCATTGTTCTTGCTGCTGATTTCTGACCAAAGGCCCCGGGGGCCGGGACAAGAATCTCACTCATTGTTCTTGCTGCTGATTTCTGACCAAAGGCCCCGGGGGCCGGGACAAGAATCTCACTCATTGTTCAATCTGCTGATTTCTGACCAAAGGCCCCGGGGGCGGGACAAGAATCTCACTCATTGTTCTTGCTGCTGATTTCTGACCAAAGGCCCCGGGGGCCGGGACAAGAATCTCAATCATTGTTCTTGCTGCTGATTTCTGACCAAAGCCTCCGGGCTGTCGGCTTCCGGTTAATCAGAGAATCATAGAAATTTACAGCACAGATGGGGGCCATTCGGCCATCTTGTACGTTCCCTCCGACAAAGAGTTCTCCACCCTAATCCCACTCTCCAGCACTTGGTCCGTATCCTTGTAGGTTAGGGCACTTCAAGTGCTCTGTAAATGTGATGAGGGTTTCTGCCTCTACCACCCTTTCAGGCAGTGAGTTTTAGACCCACACCACCCTCTGTTTTGAAACATTTCTCCTCAACTCCCCCTCTTAACCTCGGAACAATTACTTTAAATGTATGCCCCCTGGTTATTGACCCCTCTGCTAAGGGAAACGAGGTCCTTTCTATCCACTCTATCTAGGCCCATCATAATTTTATACACCTCAATTAGGTCTCCCCTCAGCCTCCTCTGTCGCAATGAAAACAACCCCAGCCTATCCAATCATTCCTCATAGCTAAATTTCTCCAGCCCAGGCAACATCCTCGTAAATCTCCTCTGCACCCCCTCCAGAGAAATCACATCCTTCTTGTAATGAAGTGATCAGAACTGCACGCAGTATTCTGGCTGCGGCCTAACTAGTGTTTTATACAGTTCAAGCTTAATCTCCCTGCAATGTTATCTATGCTAATAAAGGTAAGTTTCCCGTCTGCCTTCTTAACCACCTTAGCTACCTGGCCTGCTACCTTCAGGGATCTGTTGAAATGCACGCCAAGGTCCCTCTGATCTTCTGCACTTCTCAGTGTCCTACCATTTATAGTGTAAGTGCCCGGCGGTGACGAGGCTTTTTCGAGGGCATGTTGTTGGAAGAGAGAGAGAGAGTGACTGGGGGGGAAGAGAGAGCGCGACTGGGGGAAGAGAGAGAGGGACTGGGGGGGGAAGAGAGAGAGAGGGACTGGGGGGGAAGAGAGAGAGCGACTGGGGGGAAGAGAGAGAGGGACTGGGGGGGAAGAGAGAGAGGGACTGGGGGGAGAAGAGAGAGCAGCACTGGGGGGGAAGAGAGAGAGGGACTGGGGGAGAAGAGAGAGCAGGACTGGGGGGAAGAGAGAGAGCGACTGGGGGGGAGAGAGAGAGCGACTGGGGGAAGAGGAGAGCGATCTGGGGGGAAGGGAGAGAGCGACTGGGGCAGAAGAGAGAGCAGGACTGGGGGGGAAGAGAGAGAGGGACTGGGGGGGAAGAGAGAGAGGGACTGGGGGGGAAGAGAGAGAGCGACTGGGGGGAAGAGAGAGAGCGACTGGGGGAAGAGAGAGAGCGACTGGGGGGGGGAAGAGAGAGAGGGACTGGGGTGGAAGAGAGAGAGGGACTGGGGGGAGAAGAGAGAGCGGGACTGGGGGGGAAGAGAGAGAGGGACTGGGGGAGAAGAGAGGAGAGCGACTGGGGGGAAGAGAGAGAGGGACTGGGGGGGAAGAGAGAGAGGGACTGGGGGAAGAGAGAGAGGGACTGGAGGGAAGAGAGAGAGCGACTGCGGGGGAAGAGAGAGAGGGACGGGGGGGAAGAGAGAGAGGGACGGGGAAGAGAGAGAGGGACTGGGGGGAAGAGAGAGAGCGACGGGGGGAAGAGAGAGAGCGACTGGGGGGAAGAGAGAGAGCAACTGCGGGGAAGAGGGAAAGGGACTGGGGGGGAAAAGAGAGAGGGACTGGGTGGAAGAGAGAGAGCGACTGGGGGGGAAGAGAGAGAGCGACTGGGGGGGAAGAGAGAGCGACGGGGGGTAAGAGAGAGCGACTGGGAGGGAAGAGAGAGTGACTGGGGGGGGAAGAGAGAGAGGGACTGGGGGGGAAGAGAGAGAGGGACTGGGGGGAAGAGAGAGAGGGACTGGGGGGAAGAGAGAGGGACGGGGGGGAAGAGAGAGAGCGATGGGGGGAAGAGAGAGAGCGACTGGGGGGGAAGAGAGAGCGACTGTGGGGAAGAGAGAGCGACTGGGGGGGAAGAGAGAGAGAGACTGGGGGGGAAGGGAGAGAGCGACTGGGGGGGAAAGAGAGAGCGACTGGGGGGAAGAGAGAGCGACTGGGGGGAAAGAGAGAGAGACTGGGGGGGAAGGGAGAGAGCGACTGGGGGGGAAGAGAGAGAGCGACTGGGGGGAAGAGAGAGACGACTGGGGAAGAGAGAGAGCGACTGGGGGGAAGAGAGAGAGCGACTGGGGGGGAAGAGAGAGAGCGACTGGGGGGAAGAGAGAGGCAACTGGGGGGGAAGAGAGAGAGCGACTGGGGGGGAAGAGAGAGAGCGACTGGGGGGGAAGAGAGAGAGCGACTGGGGGGGGAAGAGAGAGAGCACTGGGGGGGAAGGTGGCCCGATGGACCCCTGCGAATGTAGGAAGAAGCTAAACTCTCCCTCGATCATCCCTGTCCCACCCCCTCACTCTTTCCCTCCCTCACCCTCGTCCCTCGCCCGTCTCTCCCTGCTTTACCTCTCCCTCCCTCCCCCTCTCCTCACTCTCAGACAACGAGCCACTCCTCACCAGACTCCCTCCCTCTGTCTCTCCCTGCTTTACTCTCTCTCCCTCCCACCCCCCCTCCCCCTCTCCCTCCCTCCCCCCTCCCTCACCCGCCTCCCTCACCCTCTCCCCTCCCCACACCCTCTCTCGCTCCCTCCCCCCCCCCACCCTCTCTCACCTCCCCTCCCCCACCCTCTCCCGCTCCCCTCCCCACCCTCTCCCGCTCCCCCCACCCTCTCTCGCTCCCCTCCCCCACCCTCTCTCGCTCCCCTCCCCCACCCTCTCGCTCCCCTCCCCCCACCCTCTCGCTCCCCTCCCCCACACTCTCTCCCCTCCCCCCCACCCTATCTCTCTCCCCCCCACCCTCTCTCTCTCCCCCACCCTCTTCTCTCTCCCCCACCCTCTCTCCCCTCTCCCACCCTCTCTCCCCTCGCCCCACCCTCTCTCTCCCCCCACCCTCTCTCCCTCCCCCCACCCTCTCTCTCTCCCCTCCCCCCACCCTCTCTCTCTACCCCCACCCTCTCTCCCCCCACCTCTCTCTCGTCCCCTCCTCCCCACCCTCTCAACGCTCCCCCTCCCCCACCCTCTCCCCCTCCCTCGCTCCCCTCCCCCACCCTCTCTCTCTCCCCTCCCCCACCCTCTCTCTCTCCCCCCACCCTCTCTCTCTTCCCTTTCCCTCCCTGCCCCTCTCCTCCTCTCCTGTCCTCTTCCTCTCCTCCTCCCTATTTCTCTGTCTCTCTGACGTCTGTTCCCCTCTGCCGCTCTCAGTTTTTCTGCCGTTTTTTGTCTGCGAGCTCGCCGGCCGCTCAGGCTCTGTATGGAAATCATCTTGGCCCCGGTGCCTGATTTGCTACTCCAGGCCCCGCCGTCCGCCCGCTCTCTGGGGCAAGGTATGAGCCGGGCTCCGGCCCCACACCCACACCACCAGGGATCAGCACCCGGGGAACCCGCCCGCCACCCAACGTGATCAACAAAGACCCTCCTCACCTGTTACGGAGTTGAAGTCTCCAAAAGCGGCCCCGGTGCCCCGGGCCTCTTCCCCCGCGCATTCAGGAGGCGCGGGAAAGAGAGAGAGACTGGCGGAGGAGAGTGAGACGTCGCCGCACACCTGCTCCGCGGAGCTCTGTGCCACCACCGCCGCACCGGCCTTTACTAAGATGGCGGCGGGTAGCGATGCTCGGCTGAGGCCTGCCCCCTCCAGCCTTCACAAAGATGGTGGCGATCGGGGGCCGCTTGTTGACTGGTGCCGGGAGGTGCCTAGCTCGGGCGTGGGTGTGGAGGAGAGGCCGAGGCTTCGAGGCCTACAAAAACGGGTGAAACTAGGAAAATTATAGAGGTTAGAGAAAAGATGTACAAATTAATTAACTTTTTTTAAAAACAATTTGTGTTTTAAAAGCAACTTTTTTTTTGCTGGAAATGTATATTTGAAAAGAAAGAAGCAGAAAGCGGGAAAAAGAATGGAAGCAAGATGGTGGCTACTCACCTCGGTTCAGAACGATAAGGCCCGCCCACACATGCACCGATTGTTCGACCGTCAGGTCACCAAAGCGTAGGATTGGTCAATCGTCCCGTCACTCGACTCTAGGAGTGCCCGCCCGCATGCGCCAGGAAACCACCCCCGCCACGCAGCGATTGGCCGACCGTTGGGTCACTCGACCGTACGATTGGTCGACCTTAATGTCACTCTATTGCAAATGAGCGGATAATGAGATGCTAATGAGCGGAATTTTGAACGTTTTTTGGATACCGCGGGCGCAGTTTTTGTCTGGCCGAAACGTAAATACGCTTACGACCGTTCTGGAATCGTAAGCTTTCTTTTGATGTAACGCACGTGTAGGTACGCTCTATAACTTTAGAGTGTATAGCCGGACAGACACACCGAAGGACAGACAGAGAGTCAGACAGACAGATGTATCCTTTTATATATATAGATTCCCTTGGCTTGTTAGCCTTCCCCAAATGCATTACCTGACACTGCTTCAGATTGAATTCTATTTGCCACTGTTCTGCCCACCTGACCAGTCCATTGATACCTTCATGCAGTCTGCAGCCTTCTTCTTCATTCTCAACCACACAGCCAATTTTTGTATCATCTGCAAACTTCATAATTATGCTTCCTAATTCAAGTCAAAATCATTGATATATACAACAAAAAGCAGTGTACCCAGTACTGAGCCCTGCGGAGCCCGACTGGAAACAGCCTTCAAGTCACAAAATCACCCTTCGTCCATCACCCTTTGTTTCCTGCCTCTGAGCCAATTTTGGATCCAACTTGCCACTTTCCCTTGGATCCCATGAGCTTTTGCTTTCGTTAGCAGCCTGCCCTGCGGCTCCATATCAAAAGCCTTGTTAAAATCCATATAAACTACATCAAATGCACTACTCTCATCGACCCTCCTTGTTGCCTCCCCCCAAAATTCAATCAAGTTAGTCAGACACGATGTTCCCTTGACAAATCCCTGATTAACCCGTGTCTTTCTAAATGAAGATTTATCCTGACCCTCAGAATTTTTTCCAATAATCGTCCCACCACAGAGGTTAGGCTGACTGGTCTGTAATTACTCGGTCTAACCCTTTCTCCCTTTTTAAACAACTGTACCACGTTAGCAGTCGTCCAGTCCTCTGGCATCACACCTGTAGCCAGAGAGGATGGGAAAACGATGGTTAGAGCCTCTGCTATTTACTCTCTTACTAAGGACAGGATTAGGCTGAACTGAGATGCTCTTTGGGTCTAACAATCTATGAGAGATCAAATGCAAATACTGCAGATGCTGGAAATCAGAAATAAAAACAGAAAATGATGGAAATACTCAGCAGGTCAGGCAGCATCTGTGGAGACAGAAACAGTGTTAACGTTTCAGGTCGTGACCTTTCGTCATAATTGGATAAAGTTAGAGCTGTAACAGATTTTAAGTAAGTGCAGGGGCAGAGAAGGGGGAGGAGACGAAATAACAAAATGGAAGGTCTGTGAGAGGATGGAAGGCAGGAGAGATTAAAAGACAAAAGAGATGATGGTGGAAGGCAACAGGAACTGGTAATGGGACAAGTAAAGAAACAAAAGGTGGCTCCAGAGGAGGTGTAAATGTCAACAGAAGAGTCATTACCAGTTCCTGCTTTCCGATGCAATGAAAGCAGTGGCTTTGAACTGAAATTGTTGAACTCGATGTTGAATCCAGGAGATTGAAAATAGGTGTCTTTGCTGATGTTTTTTAACAAATAAATTACCAGAACACCGGGAGAACTGCCTTCTATTTCTCGAATAGTGCCATAGGATCTTTTACATCCACCTGAGAGAGGAGATGGGGTCTTGATTTAAGTTTCTTCTGGAAGACATCACCTCCGACATGCAGCACATCCTCAGTACTGCACTGGAGTGTCTGCCTCAATCATGTGCGCAAATCTCTAGAGTAGGAATACAACCCGCAACCTTCTGACTCAGAGGTGAGATTGTTACCACTGAGGCAAGGTTGAAACTGAATGAATCCTTCATTGTCTCCTTTACACTGTATTCCCGAGGTTTCTCGGTCTCTTCCGAAAAAGTTACAGTGGACGAGCGTGGGAACCGCCAAGAAAATTCACTTCAGTTGCCTTTAACTTTTTTTAAAAATTGCCCATGACTTCAGCAAAAATGATAAGAATATGTGATTTCGCATTTAGTGTCGAGTCATGGGCGTTGTCCACCACACGTCACCGTCCCAGTCCTCACAAGGTGACCAATTGCACAGGGCTAGACCTGCGTCACCTGGAGACGCTTGAGATTGACTTTCTCGATCAGGTGACACCTGATTTCAGCGAAAACGCTCAGACCGGCCGACAACATAATTGTCAAAAGTTCTGGAGCTGTGACCAGGGAGGGCCGCTGGACTGGTGGGATTGTAAGAGGGTGGTAGTTGGAGAGCATGGTTGCGTGATGTTTGGTGTTTTAAGGAGAGGATGGGGACAGCAGGTTTCAAGGAGTCAGGATGCTCCCTGTGGAAAGAGAATCATTGACACTATCACCCAGCACCGGGAAAAGAGAGTGGAGCTGAGCGGTAGTGAATTCAATGCACTGGAATCTATGGAGCAGAAGGGGGGTCGGATGGAGGAAATGAATGGGGAGGAGGCATGAGAGAGATGTGCGGTAAACCGTGAAAAGACAGGGTCGGTGTGTACAGTTGGTAAGAGTGGGGGGAATAGGCGGCAGACCGGGAGCTGGAGGTCGAAGGAAGGGTAGAAACCAATGAAGGCCGTTGCAAACATGCTCCCGATGTTGAAGATAATGACATCCATGAGGTGATTGAGACATCTCGGGATGTAGTTGGTGAATTGAAAGAAGGCCGCCGACCATAGATCCAATATGAACACATTTTCAATGACCCATTCCGTTTGACAATCCCGCACCTGTACTGTGTGAACGCGGTTTTTTTCTCCCCTTGTCTCCTGCTGGCGATGCCTTGTGCTCAGTCCGGTTCCGTGATCACCGGAGGAATTCCCGCCCCTTCCACCACCCGTACCTCACCAATGTCGCTACTCTTCATGTATGGCGCTAGTCAGCGATAGAAATTCGTCTCGAGCGGTGGCGCACAACGGGCGGTATTGAACCGGCCGCCTGTTATACGCTGTGCCTGAAATTCAGAGTGGACAGAGTATTCTACCAGTAGAGCGGGGAGTCACAGCTGAGCGTTACCCTGCCTCCAGCCGATGCTAACATACAGGAATTTTCCAACATGCGGGTCCCTGGAGAAAGATTGGCAACGTTAACTTTCAAGATTTTTCCTGCTAAATGACCAGGGCGATTCTGGTTATTTCTAACGCCCATTCTGTTGGCTCAACGGATAACCCTTAACTGAGCATTTGCTAGAGATAGGGATCTTATTTTTAGTTTACTCCTCTAACAGATAAGATTCTTAAACATTGAAAATTATGTGTATTATGTTCATTAAGCATAAAGGGCATGCAATAATATTTAAACATACAATTACAAGCCAGGACTTACAACCACACCTGATAATTGTTGCTTCTGAAGTCAAACGCGTTGCAGATGTGAGCTCAGTATCTTAGGTCATTGCGAATTCAAATCCTCATTACAAACAGCAAATGATTGTGAGTCCAGCAACAATAACTTCCATGTGATTCTGTTCTGAGTGGTTTTAAGAACATAAGAAATCGAGCAGGATTAGGCCATACGGCCCCTCAAGCCTGCTCCACCATTCAATAAGATCATGGCTGATCATCGAGCTCATCTCCACTTTCCCACCCGTTCTTCATATCCCTTGATTCCCCTAGAGTTAAAAATCTATCTATCTCAGCCTTGAATATACTCAAAGACTCAGCATTCACAGCCCGCTGGGGCAGAGAATTCCATAGATTCACAACCCTCTGAGTGAAGAAATTCCTCCACATCTCGGTCTTAAATGGCCGACCCCTTATCCTGAGCCTATGCCCCCTAGACATTCCAGCCAGGGGAAACAACCTCTCAGCGTCTACCCTGTCAATCCTCTTCAGAATGTTGTATGTTTCAATGAGATCACCTCTCATTCTTCTAAACTCCAGAGAGTGTAGGCCCAATCTACACAATCCCTCATCATATGACAGCCCTCTCATCCCAGGAATCAATCTAGTGAACCTTCGTTGTACCACCTCCAAGGCAAGTATATCCTTCCTTAGATAAGGAGACCAAAACTGTGCACAGTACTCCAGGTGTGGTCTCACCAAGGCCCTGCACAATTGTAGCAAGACTTCCTTACTCTTATGCTCCAGCCCCCTTGCAATAAAGGCCAATATGCCATTTGCCTTTTAAGCATCAAGCTTTAATATAAATTCAATAATAGCAGTATTGTTTTTATACAACCGTTATACAGTATCACATTAAATGACAAGTAATTAATACAAATTGTTTACCTCGCAGATTTCAAGATGCTCAAACTTGAATTTCATCTGTTACCGTCAACTCAATGGATTTCAGACTGTTCTGAGTGCTAAATCTTTTGAAGGGAACAGGCTCTACCTTCATACTATTGGCTACCTTGGGCTGCATGTACACGTATTTGTTCTTAGTTCCTAGTCATTAATGCCACCCTCATGTTGACACTGTGTTAACTGGTTTCAGAAGTGCCACATCCTGTTGCTCCATCATCCTTTATCTCGGTTGTATTGCAATTTGTTCCTCTCAGGAGTGCATAGGACAACGTGCATGTACAGGTCTCCTTGTGGCCTTGTGGGCCTCCATAGTTCTGATTGCCTTAGCATTCTGTCAATTGCACCAGTTGTTGTGATGTGTTGGTGACCTAGAACTGCTCTCCTTAGCTTGATGACTGATTCTATGGCTCAGCTCCTTTTGTTCCCAAGGAGATGATAAAGCTTTGCGTAGCACCACCCTTATTGCTAAATGCCAAAAGCTAGGTGAGACGGGATATCTGACCAGGAGCTAACAACTGTAACCGCCTTATATTGTTGTTATTGGTAGCTTTATTATTGTTCCATAGTATTGCTAATCCACCAAGTGAAACCTTTAAACATAAGAGTGTCTGTATTTCTGTATCAGGATAGTAACAGACTTCAGGAGGACAGAGACAGTCTGGTGAAATGGTCTTTTAGCTGGCAGGATATGTTGAAGAAGCTACTAAAAATGCATATGTGATGCTTGGCTTTATCAGTAGAGGCATAGGGTACCAAAGCAAGGGAGTTCTACTAAACCGTTATAAAACACTGGTCTTAAGCCCCGCTGGAGTATTGTAGCGAATTCTGGGCACCGGACTTTAGGAAGAATCTCAAGGCCTTAGCGCGGGTGCAGAGAATCTGAGACTAGGGTCCTAAATCTATACTAAGGAAACTACGAATGTATGAGGAGGGAGTTGGCTATGATAGACTGGGGAGCTTTATTAAAAGGCTTGACGGTGGATAGGCAATGGTTAACATTTAAGGAACGATTGCATGAATTGCAACAGTTATACATTCCTTTCTGGTGCAAAAACACAAAGGAAAAATGGCTAACAAAATAAATTAATGATAGTATTAGATCCAGAGAGGAGTCATATAAAGTTGCTAGAAAAAGTAGCAAGCCTGAGGGTGGGTGCAGTTAGAATTCAGCGAAAAAGGACCAAGAGATTGATTAAGAGGTGAAAAATAGAGCATGAGAGTAAACTTGCAAGGAACATAAAAGCGGACTGTAAAAGCTTCTACAAGTATGTGAAAGGAAAATGAATACTGAAAACAAATGTAGGTCCCTTAAAGTCAGAAACAGGGGAATTTATAATGGGAACAAGGAAATGGCAGAGCAATTAAACATATCTTTGGTTCTGTCTTCACGGAAGAGGACACAAATAACTTCCCAGAAATGCTAGGGAACCAAGGGTCTTATGAGAAGGAGGAATTAAAGGAAATTAGTATTAGTAGAAAAATAGTGCTGGAGAAATTAATGGGACTGAAAGCCAATAAATCCCCAGGGCCTGATAATCTGCATCTCCGAGTTCTAAAAGAGGTAGCCATGGAAATAGTGGATGCATGGGTTGTCATCTTCCAAAATTGTACAGATTGTGGACCAGTTCCTGCAGATTGGAGGGTTGCAAATGTAACCCCACTATTTAAAAAAGGACGGAGAGAGAAAACAGGGAACTACAGACCGGTTAGCCTAACATCAGTAGTAAGGAAAATGCTAGAGTCTATTATAAAGGATGTGATAACAGGACACTTTGAAAATATCAACGGGATTAGACAAAGTCAACATGGATTTATGAAAGGGAAATCGTGTTTGACAAACCTACTGGAGATTTTTGAGGATGTAACTGGTAGAATAGATAAGGGAGAACCAGTGGATGTGGTGTATTTGGATTTTCAGAAGGCCTTTGCTAAAGTCCCACATAAGAAGTTAGAGTGCAAAATTACAGCACATGGGATTGAAAATTGGTTAACAGACAGGAAACAGTGAGTAGGAATAAATGGGTCTTTTTTGGGATGGCAGCCGCTGACTAGTGGAATAGCACAGGGATCAGTGCTCGGGCTCCAGCAATTCACAATATATATCAATGATTTGGATGAGGGAACCTAATGTAATATTTCCAAGTTTGCTGACGACACAGAACTAGACGGGCTTGTGAGTTGTGAAGTGGATGCAAAGAGGCTTCAAGGCGATTTAGATAAGTTGAGTGATTAGGTAAATATATGGCAGATGCAGTATAACGTGGATAACTGTGAAATTATCCACTTTGGTTGGAAAAACAGTAAGGTAGGGTATTATGTAAATGGTGATAGATTGGGAAATGTTGATATACAAAGGGACCTGGGTGTCCTTGTACACCAGTCACTGTAAGCAAACATGCAGGTGCTGCAAGCAGTTAGGAAGGGAAATGGTATGTTGGCCTTCATTGCAAGAGGATTTGAGTACAGGAGCAAGGATGTCTTACTGCAGTTATACAGGACTTGGTGAGACCACACCTGGAGTACTGTGCGCAGTTTTGGTCTCCTTACCTAAGAAAGGATATACTTGTCATAGAGGGAGTGCAGCAAAGGTTCACCAGTCGGATTCCTGGGATGACAAGACTGCCGTATGATGAGAGATTGGATTGACTAGGCCTGTATTCACTAGAGTTTAGAAGAATGAGTGGGGATCTCATTGAAACGTATAAAATTGTGACAGGGCTGGACCGATTAGATGCAGGGAGGATGTTTCCCCTGGCTGTGGGGTCTAGAAAGAGGGGTCACAATCTCAGGATAGGGGTAGAACATTTAGTACTGAGATGAGGAGAAATTTCTTCACTCAGAGGGTGGTGAACCTGTGTAATTCTTTACCACAGAAGGCGGTTGAGGCCCAGTCACAGAATATATTTAAGAAGGAGATATATAGATTTCTAGACACAAAAGGCATCAAGGGGCATGGGGAGAGAGCGGGAATATGGTATTGAGATAGAGGATCAACCATGATCGTATTGAATGGCAGAGCAGGCTCGAAGGGCCGAATTGCCTACACCTGCTCCTATTTTTTCCAAAGGATTTACTAGAATGGTTCCATGGATGAAATAAATAACTTACGTGAAGAGACTAGAGTAACTGGGATGGGTCTCCTTGGAGTAGAGAAGACCAGGAAGAGTTTTGATACAGGTGTTCAAAATTATGAATTATTTTGACAGACTAAATAAGGAGAAGCTTTTTCCAGTGACTGAAGGGTCGCTAACCAGAGGACACAGATTTAAGTAATTGGCAACAGAACCAGAGGCGCCTGGAGGAACAATAATTTGTTTAGTGAGCTAGTATGATCTGGAATGCACTGTCTGAAAGGGTAGTGGAAATAGATTCAATAATAACTTTCAAAAGGAAATTGGATACATACTTGAAGGGAGAACGTTCGCAGAGCTACGGAGAAAGAGCAGGCGGATGGGACTAATTGGGAAGCTCTTTCATAGGCACGATGGGCCGAATGGCCAGCTGCTGTGCTTTATCAATCTACGATTCTATGATTCGCACCAAGTATAAAAATGATTAATGCCCAGAAGTGTATCTTTGCAGAAGTAATCTTTCTCCCACAATGGGGGGATTGTGTGTAACTGGGCCAGTATGTGAGGCACAGTGTAAGAATATGGGTATTTTGAGGCATTAGGAATATCCCTAGGCTTTTCTCTGACCAGCTTCTTTCTGCAGAAAACACACCGCCTTGGATTTCCTGCTGACTGAAGGTTATGGGTGCGTCACAAGTGGTCTCCTTTATTATCGAAATACAATTGTTATTTGTTTTTAATTCGTTTTTGGGATCTGGGCGTCGCTGGCAAGGCCAGCATTTATTGCCCATCCCGAGTTGCTGTTGAGAAGGTGTTGGTGAGCTGCCTTCTTGAACCACTGCAGTCCGTGTAGTGAAGGTACTCCTACAGTGTTGTCAGGGTGGGAGTTCCAGGATTTTGCTATAAAGGCAAGGGAAAAGGATAGGGTAGGCTCAGAGCTGTCTCAGTTTTATCTCATCAGTTCCACGTCTGTGGGAAAGTGAAACTAGTGAGCCATGGAATCATAACCAGCTCTAAATCCCTTGTTACTAATTTTCTGTATTAAGCTTTGCTAGACCGTAGGTTAATATTAAGAGCGCCAGTTTATAGTTTTTATTAAGTTTTATAGTTTTATTGATGTAGCCTTCTTTCTCTTCTGTGAGGATTAGCGAAAATCATGTTAAAAATCAGATTCTAATTGGAAGCCCTTGTCATCAAGGTTGCATCATCAACATGGAAACCAAGAACAGGGAAACCTTGTGCTAAGGAGATTATGGAGGCCCAAAGCCTGTGGCGGGAGGCAGAACTTCCCGGGTCCGTGATTGGGTAGAATGCAGGGTTAAGGAAAATACATGATTAGATGGATCTTTCTGTAGTTCAGGTTCTGGGGGTATATCCTAATGGGTTTGTGTTACTCTCAGACTAGACGGGCCAGGAAGGGCACTGATCCAGACAGGTGCCGATGCTCCTGTGAGCAGATGGAACCAGAATTGGGCCACGCCTACTACCCAAAGGACAATGACGAGCAATATAATTCTGTGTTGTACTTTGTAAACTGCTGCTCCAATACTGGGTGTATTGAGACTCATGCTTAAATAAAGAAGGAAAGAAAGACTTGCATTTATATAGCGCCTTGCACGCCCACGGGATGTCCCAAAGCGCTTTACAGCCAATGAAGTACTTTTTTGAAGTGTAGTCACTGTTATAATGTGGGAAAATCATAACTGTTACCAATATGGAGCCAACTTCGAACCATTGAAAAGACATTGTAAAGGGGCTCCCACTTTCTCTTACAACAGTTGCTACGTGCTGATATCAAGTATTCTACATTTCCTTTCCGCAGAACTTTAAAGGAAAAACACCAGAAAGTTGCAATGTGACTCCAGTGTTCAGCTCACATTGTAGCTATTCGGCGTTTTCATTTAGAACTCGGTGGCGTCCAGTTTTGTCCATTCTACTGCAACAGAAATCAGAGTCAAACCCACTGCATTCATCTGTTTGTTCAATGACTGTAACTAACACTTATGGTGATGTCATCTAATTGTGTCTCGGAGGGTTCACATCAGGTATAATAAGGGATCGTTAGAATGTCGAACAGAGCGTGTGTGGGATCCCGAACAGACATCGCTGCTTCTCACAGAAAATGCACGCCCCGCCCAGAGGCCTGGTATATGCCATTTACTACACTGCCCTTGCAGCTATCGCTGTGCCAGGTAAAGTATTGCAGTATGTTATTGATTATAAAAAGCGTTAGTTATCTGGATCGTCTCAGTAACTTGTTATTGGCCACACTTTGTGCAATGTGTTCCCCCCGGAGTCGCCTGTACAGCGGGATTGGTTCGACCGATGTTACACATTGAAGGGCCGTGGTTCAGTGGGACAGTTGATTGCAATTACCATCAAGTGTTGATGCCGGTTGTTCAATGTCATGGTTGTACTCGGCCTGTATAGTGGTGCAGAGTGAAATAAGCCGACCTGAAAACCCACCTCGAAATAACACTTCCAAATGTGTCTCCATTTTCTCCAACCACCGCGCTGTGAGGAGAGGGCGAATTACCCACCAGCTCCCGCCCTGCTCCCGTTTAACTGTTTCTGGGCGATTGTGGATAGATGGAGACAATTTACCTACAAAAATATCTTTGCGTTTTTAAAAAGAATGACATATACCTATAACAATTGAGTTGAAATCAAGTCGAATAATATTTCACCTCCCTCAGTTCCAGGGATCTAAGCTCTGTTCCCACCTTCTCTCATCCCCTGGCACGACTCCGAGCAACCCGTTGCAGCTGGGTGTGACTGGGCAACGTCACCAAGTGATTGCTTTAAATGACAGTTTTTATTGCACATTATATCACTGCATTGCACAAGCAGGCTAGATACCAGCATCACACTGCGAACCCGTGTTCATACATTTTTATCACGTTATTCATATTTTATTTCAATGGTATTATCACGTTACTTAATTGATGAATCTGTCTGATTTTTCTTCCCTTTTCTCCTGCGGATTGGCTCAAGCTGGGATGCGGTTGTGAGGGAGCTCTCAGCCCCCAGATGCCTTGGCTTTCTATATATTCAAGTTATTTACAGTGTAATTCTTCAGTCGCTGTGGAAGATCCGCAGTCATGTCTTTAATCTGTACATCGGGTGTGAGACAAACATTGAATTCCAACAGGTGTACTATTGTACAAAATGCAGAAACGCTGCCTATCTGTTTCAACGCCAAACCCACCACTGAACTGAGGAGCCCCAGATCATATGGGCGGGTGATGAGGACAGCGAAAGTGGTCTTCTGACTACCTCAGAACTGAACACACCGTTAGAAAACAAAGGGGCATCAATTGATAGGCATGGCTGCAGCAACTAAATTTAAATTAAATTAAATTAATTAAAACTCGCGTTAATTTTCTGCAATTCAAATTGGTCCGCATAGGCTTTCAAGAACTACATGCATTTATATCGCCACTTTCACGACCCCGGGACGTCAAAACGCGTTTGACAGCCAATGAAGTACTTTTGAAGTGTGGTCACTGTTGTAATGTAGATAACGCGGCAGCCAATTTACACACAGCAAGCTCCCACAAACAGCAATGTGATAACGACCAGACAATCTGTTTTAGTGAAGTTGGACTGGGCTGGTTGAGCGGAATGGCCTGTTTCTGTGCCGTATATCCTACGTGATTGAGGGATAAATATTGACCAGGATACCAGGGATAATTCCCCTGCTTTTCCTCGATATAATGCCATGGGATCTTTTAAGTCCACCTGAGAGATCAGACGGAGCCTCGGTTTAACGTCTCATCCGATGAATGTAATGAATATGTGAATCACTGACTGTTGATTAATAATGAATAGGTTAATCATTTGTTGACAAATGCAGCATTAATCAATCCAACATATCAATCAATTGCTGAGATGATTTAATGATTTATTTTACACTGACTGGCTTCAACGAATCGACTTATTGAAGGTAAGCTAAAGGTCAACAATTCGAAATCTTGAAATAAGTGACTAGTTTATTAATAAACCTTATTCCGGGAACACGTTAATCCCGGGCTTCTGTCCCGTTTTATAACCCCGACCATTGGTTCGACCCTTCACTGGACTTCCACACTCGCTGCTCCTGACATCTTTCCTACAAGCACGGTGGCATAGTGGTTAGCACTGTTGCCTCACAGCGCCAGGGCCCCGGGTTCGAATCCGGCCTCGGGTGACTGTCTGTGTGGAGTTTGCACATTCTCCCCGTGTTTGCGTGGGTTTCCTCCGGGTGCTCCGGTTTCCTCCCACAGTCCAAAGATGTGCGGGTTAGGTTAATTGGCTCTGATAAATTGACCCTTAGTGTTAGGGGGATTAAATACGTGGGGTTACGGGGATAGGGTGGGATATGTGTTGGTGTACGGGTTACAGGGATCGGGTGGGATATGTGTCAGTGCAGGCTCGATGGGCCGAAATGGCCTCTATCTGCACTGTGTGATTTCTGTGAAACGCTGCTCTGTCCCTCCTCAGGCAGGTGCGGGTTATTTTAATTATCATTGCACAGACCACTCTTTTAATCCATTTGAAACGTATACAATTGTTTGAATGGATTTTGTTTCCTTATGGTTCTCCATTATAAATGCAAATTATTAAGTTTCATTCACCCGATCTGGCGGTCTGTCCCGCTTCCACTTTGGATTATTACACTGTTTTCGTCGCTTCAACTAACAAAGCTGCAATTTTTGCATAATTCCGGTCAACCTAACACTTCTTTGGAGTTTACTCTAATTCTTCATCTCTCTCTCACCTTCTTGCAGTTAATTTAATGGCGATTGTGATCCTGTCCCGAGGAAAGTGCGGTCTCTCCAGATGTATCACTCGGTACCTGGTGTCCATGGCGGTGACGGATCTGCTGGTCATTATCACCGCTGTGATATTAAACCGGATTCCGGGTATTTATTTTCCAGGTAGTTTCCTGTCCATCACCCCGGTGTGCAGTCTCAGCATTGCATCAATTTATGCATCCAGAGACAGTTCTTTCTGGTTAACGGTCGCTTTCACCTTCGATCGATTTGTGGCCATTTGTTGCCAGAAGTTGAAAACAAAATATTGCACCGAGGAAACGGCGGCTGTAGTTATAGGAACAATCTCTGCACTGGGATGTCTGAAAAGCATTCCCTGGTACTTTATACCCGAGCCCATGTACATAATTAATAATGTCCCGTGGTATTGTGCACTGAAGAAAATCCGTTATACCTCACCCGTATGGAGAGCGTTTGACTGATTCGACCGTATTTTAACCCCATGTGCCCCGTTCCTTCTGATTTTGCTGCTCAATGCTCTGACCGTCAGACACATTCTAGCGGCCAGTAGAGCCCGCAGGAGACTCCGGGACCACAGCAATGGAGAGAATCAGAGTGACCCAGAGATGGAGAGCCGGAGAAAGTCCATCGTTTTACTCTTCGCCATCTCGGGCAGTTTCATTCTGTTGTGGATGACGTTTGTTGTACACTTCTTTTATGAGCGATTTACAAATGATTATATAATCAAAGGCTTCAGTGACCCCAAATTTATTCCACAAGAAAGCGGAAATATGCTTCAGCTGTTGAGTTCTTGCACCAACACCTTTATTAATGCAGTGACTCAGAGTAAATTCAGAATGGAGTTAAAGAACGCGATCAAATATCCACTGAATATACTCGGAGAATTATTAAAATAATGAAAGTATAAACCACAGGATTAATTGTGCATTTTGAGAATTGTCCATGGACTGCTTCAGAGCTTGGGAAACAATGTTATTGAGATAAGGTGAATACAATGAATCTGTACGTTTGTGGGCTGGCATCAGATAAAATAAGACCATAAGAAACATAGAAACATAGAAGATAGGAGCAGGAGTAGGCCATTCGGCCCTTCGAGCCTGCTCCGCCATTCAATGGGATCATGGCTGATCATCCAAATTCAGCACCCTGTCCCTGCCTTCTCCCCATATCCCTTGATGCCTTTAGCCTCAAGAAATATATCCAACTCTTTCTTGAATATATTTAATGAATTGGCCTCCACCGCCCTCTGTGGCAGAGAATTCCACAGGTTCACCACTCTCTGGGTGAAGAAATTCCTCCTCATTTCAGTCCTAAATGGCTTACCACTTATCCTTAGACTATGACCCCTGATTCTGGACTCCCCGGCCATCAGAAACATCCTTTCTGCATCTAGCCTGTCCAGACCTGACAGAATTTTATAGGTTTCGATGAGATCCCCTCTCAATCTTCTAAACTCCAGTGAGTATAAGCCCAATTGACACAATCTCTCCTCATACGTCATTCCTGCCATCCCAGGTATCAGCCTGGTGAATCTTTGCTGCACTCCCTCCATGGCAAGGGCGGAACTGAAAGAAATCAGTATTTGTAGGGAAATAGTGTTAGGAAAATTGATGGGACTGAAGGCCGATAAATCCCCAGAGCCTGATAATCTACATCCCAGGGTACTTAAGGAAGTGGCCCTAGAAATAATAGATGCACTGCTAGTCATCTTCCAGAACTCGATAGACTCTGGAACAGTACCCATGAATTGGAGGGTAGCTAATTTTACCCCACTATTCAAAAAAGGTGGTAGAGAAAAAGTGGGGAATTATAGACTGGTAAGCCTGACATCGGTAGTGGGGAAAATGCTAGAATCTATTATAAAAGATGTAATAGCAGAGCACTTGGTAAGCAGTGACAGGATCGGACAAAGTCAACATGGATTTACAAAAGGTAAATCATGCTTGACTAATCTACTGCAATTTTTTGAGGATGTAGCTGGTAAAATAGATAAGGGAGAACCAGTGGATGTGGTGTATTTGGACTTTCAGAAGGCTTTCGATAAGGTCCCACATAAGAGATTAGCGTGCAAAATTAAGGCACATGGGATTGGGGGCAAGGTATTGACTTGGATAGAGAACTGGTTGGCGGACAGAAAGCAAAGAGTTGGAATAAACTGGTCATTTTCCGAGTGGCAGGCAGTGACTAGTAGGGTACCGCAAGGATTGGTCCTAGGACCCCAGCTGTTCACAATATGTATTAATGATCTGGACGAGGGAATTGGATGTAATATCTCCAAATTTGCAGACGAAACAAAGCTGGGTGGGAAGGTAAGCTGTGAGGAGGATGTCGTGAAACTCCAGTACGATTTGGACAGATTGGGTGATTGGGCAGAAACATGGCAAATGCACTATATATATATATTTTTTTTTAATGTGGATAAATGTGAGTTTATCCACTTTGGTGGCAAAAACAGAAAGGCAGATTATTGTTTGAATGGCAATAGATTGGGAGAAGGGGAAGTGCAAAGAGACCTGGGTGTTCTTGTGCATCAGTCGCTGAAGGTAAGCATGCAGGTGCAGCAGGTGGTTAAGAAGGCAAATGGTATGTTGGCCTTCGTAGCAAGAGGGCTCGAGTACAGGAACAAGGATGTCTTGCTACAGTTGTACAGGGCCTTGGTGAGACCGCACCTTGAGTATTGTGCGCAGTTTTGGTCGCCTTACCTGAGGAAGAATGTTCTTGCCATGGAAGGAGTGCAGCGAAGATTCACCAGGCTGATCACTGGGATGGCAGGAATGATGTATGAGGAGAGATTGTGTCGATTGGGATTATACTCACTGGAGATTAGAAGATTGAGAGGGGATCTGATCGAAACCTATAAAATTCTGTCAGGCCTGGACAGACTAGATGCAGGAAGGATGTTTATGATGGCCGGGGAGTCCAGAATCAGGGGTCATATTCTAAGGATAAGGGGTAAGCCATTTAGGACTGAAATGAGTAGGAATTTCTTCACCCAGAGAGTGGTGAACCTGTGGAATTCTCTGCCACAGAAGGCGGTGGAGTCCAGTTCATTAAATATATTCAGAAAAGAGTTGGATATATTCCTTAAGGCTAAAGGGATCAAGGGATATGTGGAGAAGGCAGGGACAGGGTACTGAATTTGGATGATCAGCCATGATCTCATTGAATGGCGGAGCTGGCTCGAAGGGCCGAATGGCCTACTCCTGCTCCTATCTTCTATGTTTCTATGTCCTTCCTCAGGTAAGGTGACCAAAACTGCAAACAATACTCAAGGTGCGGTCTCACCAAGGCCCTGTACAACTGCAGCAAGACATCCTTGTTCTTATCCTCGAACCCTCTTGCTACGAAGGCCAACATACCATTTGCCTTCTTAACTGCCTGCTGCACCTGCATGCTTAGCTTTAGCGACTGGTGCACAAGAACACCCAGGTCTCTTTGCACTTCCCCTTCTCCCAATCTATTGCCATTCAAATAATAATCTGCCTTCCTGTTTTTGCCACCAAAGTGGATAACCTCACATTTATCCACATTATAGTACATTTGCCATGTTTCTGCCCAATCACCCAACCTGTCCAAATCGTACTGGAGTTTCACGACATCCTCCTCACAGCATACCCTGTCACCCAGCTTTGTGTGGTCTGCAAATTGGAGATATTACATCCAATTCCCTCGTCCAGATCATTAATATATATTGTGAACAGCTGGGGTCCTAGGACCGATCCTTGCGGTACCCCACTAGTCACTGCCTGCCACTCAGAAAACGACCCGTTTATTCCAACTCTTTGCTTTCTGTCCGCCAACCAGTTCTCTATCCAAGTCAATACCTTGCCCCCAATCCCATGTGCTTTAATTTTGCACGCTAACCTCTTATGCGGGACCTTATTGAAAGCCTACTGAAAGTCCAAATACACCACATCCACTGGTTCTCCCTTATCTATTTTACCAGTTACATCATCAAAAAATGCCAGTAGATTAGTCAAGCATGATTTACCTTTTGTAAATCCATGTTGACTTTGTCCGATCCCGTCACTGCTTTCCAAGTGCTCTGCTATTATATCTTTTATAATGGACTCCAGCATTTTCCCCACTACCGATGTCAGGCTTACCGGTCTATAATTCCCCGCTTTTTCTCTGCCACCTTTTTTGAATAGTGGGGTAACATTAGCTACCCTCCAATCCATGGGTACTGTTCCAGAGTCTATCGAGTTCTGGAAGATGACCAGCAATGCATCGACTATTTCTAGGGCCACTTCCTTAAGTACCCTGGGATGTAGATTATCAGGCCCTGGGGATTTATCGGCCTTCTGTCCCATCAATTTTCCTAACACTATTTCCCTACAAATAATGATTTCTTTCAGTTCCACCCTTTCATCAGACTCTATGTTCCGCAGTATTTCTGGGAGGTTATTTGTGTCCTCCTTTGTGAAGACAGAACCAAAATATGTATTTAGTTGGTCTGCCATTTCTTTGCTCCCCATTATAAATTCCCCCGATTCTGACTGCAAGTGACCTACGCTTGACTTCACCCATCTTTTTCTCTTTACATATCTATAAAATCTTTTACAGTCAGTTTTTATGTTCCCAGCAAGCTTACTCTCATATTTTATTTTCCCTTTCTTAATTAATCCCTTTGTCCTCGTTTGTTGAATCCTAAACTGCTCCCAATCGTCAGGATTATTGCTTTTTCTGGCCAATTTTATGTCCTCTCCTTGGATCTTATGCTATCCCTAATTTCCCTTGTTAGCCACGGTTGCGTCACCTTTTTTGTTTTATTTTTATGCCAAACTGGAATGAACAACTTCTGTAGTTCATCCATTCGGTCTTGAATGTTTGCCATTGCCTATCCACCGTCAACCCTTTGAGTGCCATTCCCCAATCAATCCTACCCAACTCGCTCCTCAGACCATCGTAGTTTCCTTTATTTAAATTGAGGACCCTAGTTTCTGAGTCAACTACTTCATTCTCCATGTTAATGAAGAATTCGATCATATTATGATCACTCCGACCCAAGGGGCCTCATACAACAAGATTGCTAATTAATCCTTTCTCGTTACATAATACCCAGTCTAAGATGGCCTGATCTCTGGTTGGTTCCTCGACATATTGGTGCAGGAAACCATCCCGTAAACACTCCAGGAATTCCTCCTCCACAGTATTGTTACTAATTTGGTTAGCCCAATCTATATGTAGATTAAAGTCACCCATGATGACTGCTGTGTCCTTATTGCACGCTTCTTTAATTTCCCTTTTAATGCCATCCCCAACCTCCACCTTACTGTTTGGAGGTCTATATACCACTCCCACTAATGTTTTTTTCCCCTTAGTACGTCTCAATTCTATCCATACAGATTCCACATCATCAGAGCTAATATCCTTCCTTATAATTGTGTTAATGAACAGGAGCAGGAGTAGGCCAATCGGCCCCTGGAGCCTGCTCCGCCATTCAATAAGAGCATGGCTGATCCAACCTTTCTACTCTTCCCCCATACCCCTTGACTCCCTTGTAGTTCAAAAGTCTGTCAATCTCTGCCTTGAATATATTCAATGACTCCGCCTCCACAGCTCTCTGGGGTAGAGAATTCCAAAGATTCACGACCCTCTGAGAGAAGAAAATCCTCCTAATCTCCGTCTTAAGTGGGCGACCCCTTATTCTGAAACTGTGCCTCCTTGTTCTAGATACCCCCACTAGGGGAAACATTCTCTCAGTGTCCACCCTGTCCATGCCCCACAGAATCTTTTATATTTCAATAAGATCACTTCTCATTCTTCTAAACTCCAATGAGTATAGGCCCAACCTACTCAATCTTTCATCATACGTCAACCCCTTCATCCCAGGAATCAACCTAGTGAACCTTCTCTGCATTTCTTCCAATGCAGGTATATCCTTCCTTAAATATGGAGACCAGTACTCCAGGTGTGGTCTCACCAGCGCCCTTTAAATTTGCATCAAAATTTCCCTACTTTTATACTCCAACCCCTTGCAATAAAGGCCAACATTCCATTAGCCTTCCCAATTACTTGCTGTAATTGCAAGCTAACTTTTTGTGTTTCATGTACTAGGACCCCCAGATCCCTTTGTACCACAGCATTTTGTAGTTTCACTATATTTAATTAATAATTTGCTTTTTTATTCTTCCTTCCAAAGTGGATAACCTCACATTTTCCCACATTATACTCCATCTGCCAAACCTTTGCCCACTCATTTAACCTATCTATATCCCTTTGCATACATTTTGTGTCCTCACAACTTGCTAACGCACCTATCTTTGTATCATCAGCAAATTTGGCCACAGTACACACAGTCCCTTCATCCACGTCATTAATATAGATTGCAAATAGTTGAGGCGGCAGCACTGATCGTTGTTGCACCCCACTAGTTACTGATTGCCAAGCAGAAGATGACCCATTTATCCCGACTCTCTGCTTTCTGTTAATTAGCCAATCCCCTAGCCATGCCAATATATTACCATCTTATCTTGTGCCGTAACCTTTTATGTGGCACCTTATCGAATGCCTTCTGGAAATCCAAATACACTACATATTTAAAAAGGGAGGTAGGCAAAAGGCTGGAAACTATAGACCAGTTGGCCTGCATCTGTGGTTGGTAAAATGTTGGAGTCCATTATTAAGGAAGCAGTAACAGGACACTTGGATAAGCATAATTTAATCTGACAGAGTCAGCATGGTTTTATGCAGGGGAAGTCATATTTGACAAATTTGCTCGAATTCTTTGAGGACGTAATAAAACAGGGTGGATAAAGGGGAACCAGTGGATGTGGTGTATTTGGAATTCCAAAAGGCATTTGACAAGGTGCCACACAAAAGATTACAGCACAAGATAAAAAATCACGGGATTGGGGATAATATACTGGTATGGGTGGAAGATTGGCTATCTAACAGAAAACAGAGAGTGGGGATAAATGGTCGATTCTTGGGTTGGCAATCAGTAACTAGTGGTGCTCCACAGGGGTCAGTGCTGGGACCGCAACTCTTCACAATCTATATTACCGATTTGGAGGAGGGGACCAAGTGCAACGTATCCAAGTTTGCCGATGATACAAAGATGGGAGGGAAAGCAGTGAGTGAGGAGGACATAAAAAACATGCAAAAGGACATAGACAGGCTAAGTGAGTGGGCAGAAATTTGGCAGATGGAATATAATGTTGGAAAGTGTCAGGTTATGCACTTTGGCAGAAAAAATCAAAGAGCAAGTTATTATCTAAATGGAAAGAAAGTGCTACAGTACAAAGGGATCTGGGGGTCCTGGTGCATGAAACACAGAAGGTTGGTATGTAGGTACAGCAGGTGATCAGGAAGGCCAATGGAATCTTGGCTTTTATTGCAAGGGGGATGGAGTATAAAAACAGGGAAATCTTGCTGCAGTTATACAGGGTACTGGTGAGGCCACACCTGGAATACTGCGTGCAGTTTTGGTTTCCATATTTAAGAAAAGATATACTTGCTCTCGAGGCAGTTCAGAGAAGGTTCACTCAGTTGATTCCGGAGATGAGGGGGTTGACTTATGAGGAAAGGTTGAGTAGGTTGGGCCTCTACTCATTGGAATTCAGAAGAAAGAGAGGCAAACTTATCGAAACATATAAGATTGTGAGGGGCCTTGATCAGGTGGATGCGGTGAGGATGTTTCCACTGATGGGTGAGACTAGAACTAGGGGGCATAATCTTAGAATAAGGGGCTGCCGTTTCAAAACTGAGATGAGGAGAAACGTCTTCACTCAGAGGGTACTAAATCTATGGAATTTGCTACCTCAGAGAGCTGTGGAAGCTGCGACATTAAATAAATTTAAAATGGAGATAGACAGTTTCCTAGCAGTTAAGGGAATTAGGGGTTACAGGGAGCGGGCAGGGAAGTGGACGTGAGTCTAGGTTCGGATCAGCCATGATGCTATTGAATGGCACAGCAGGCCCGAGGGGCCGTATGGCCTACTGCTGCTCCTAATTCTTATGTTCTTATGCTCTTATTTTATCAACTGGTTCACCTTTATACACCCTGTTTGTTACATCCTCAAAGAACTCTAGAAAATTCGTCAGACACGATTTCCCTTTCATAAAACCATGCTGACTCTGCTTGATTGACTTATGGTTTTCTAAATGTCCTGCTAATACATCCTTAAAAATGGAGTCCAGCATTTTCCCAATGACAGATGTTAGACTAACTGGCCTATAGTTTCCTGCTTTCTGTATCCCTCCTTTCTTGAAAAGTGGCGTTACATTTGCGGTTTTCCAATCCGTTGGGACCTCTCCAGAAGCCAGGGAATTTTGGTAGATTGCAACCAACGCATCCACTATCTCTGCCGCCACTTCTTTTAAGACTCTTGGAGGCAGGCCATCCAGTCCAGGGCTTTAGCCCCATTAGTTTGCTTTTTCTTATTACGTATTACTTTCTCTCCAGTGATAGACATTGTTTTAGGTTCCTTCCTCCCTATAGCCCTTTCATTATCTATTATTATTGGGAAGTTTTTAGTGTCTTCTATCGTGAAGACCGATCCAAAATAATTGTTTAGAGACTCTGCCATTCCTCTATTTCCAGCTAGAATAGACATGAAAGCTGCTAAATTGTTGTAATGTGAGACAGAGAAGGGAACCTCCCACTCGACCTGGTCTGGCCTACATGGTCTCCAGTCCTACACTAAACAAATGACTCTTCATGTCGGCATGACCAACAGGGATGAGCAGTAATTGCTAATTTGGCAGTGTTACCCTAACACCAAGTACAAATTTGTCAAAAGATTTATATGTATAAAATATTAACCAGCAATAAATTAGTGTAAATATGAGAGTCACAAGCTGGCATAGAGGCGTGGTCGTGGGCAACAAATCCACCGTTGAATGGTGCTGCTGATCTGACTGTACCAGAGACAAAAAAAATCGAAATTTAGTGTCTTGTAACCTTACAGAACCAGTGACACAAACATCCCAATTTACTGACATCAGTAACTGCACTTCAAATAGTACTTCAATGGCTGTAAAGCACATTGGGACATCCGGTGATGCACTAATTAAGTGCAAGTCTTTCTTTCTTACAGTTAATTTCGTGGCGATTGTGATCATGTCCCGAGGTAAGTGCGGTCTCTCCATGGTATAACTCGGTACCTGGTGTCCATGGCAGTGTCGGATCTCCTGGTCATTATCACTGCTTTAATATTAAACCGGATTCCTATTATTTATTTTCCAGGTAGCTGCCTGTCCATTATGCCCGGATGCAGTCTCAGCATTACTTTAATTAATGCATCCAGAGACAACTCTGTCTGTTTAATGGTCGCTTTCACCTTCGATCGATTTGTGGCCATTTGTTGCCAGAAGTTGAAAAGAGAATATTGCACCGAGAAAACCGCGGCTGTTGTTATAGGAACGATTTGTGCACTGGCATGTTCGAAAAGCGTTCCCTGGTATTTTCTGCATGAGCGCATTTACATAATTAACAATGTCCCGTGGTATTGCAGACAGAAGGATATCCATTATACGTCACTTGTATGGACCATAAGAACATAAGAACATAAGAAATAAGAGCAGGAGTAGGCCAATCGGCCCCTTGAGCCAGCTCCGCCATTCAATGAGATCATGGCTGATCTGATCCTAACTGCCAATCCACTATCACAGAACCATCTCCTGAATCTAACAGAATTAGACACACGAAATAGGAGCAGGATCAGGCTACACGGCCACTGGGCCCGCTCTGCTACCCACAGGGCCATGACCGATCCGAACCTAGACTCATGTCCAAATTCCTGTCTGCTCCCCATAACCCTTAATTCCCTTTACTTCTAGGAAACTGTCTATTTCTGTTTTAAATTTATGTAATGATGTAGCTTCTACAGCTTTTTGGGGCAGCATATTCCATGGACCTACCACCCTCTGAGTGAAGTAGTTCCTCCTCATCTCAGTTTTGAAAGAGCAGCCCCTTATTCTAAGACTATGCCCCCTAGTTCTAGTTTCACCCATCATCGGGAACATCCTCCCCGCATCCACCCGATCCAACCCCTTCACAATCTTATATGTTTCAATAAGATCGCCTCTCATTCTTCTGAACTCCAATGAGTAGAGTCCCAATCTACTCAGCCTCTCCTCATATGTCCATCCCCTCATCCCCGGGATTAACCGAGTGAACATTCTTTGCACTGACTCGAGAGCAAGTGTGTCCTTTCTTAAGTATGGACACCAAAACTGTACGCAGTAATCCAGGTGCGGTCTCACCAATACCTTGTACAACTGAAGCAATACCTCCCTATTTTTATCTTCTATCCCCCTAGCAATGAAAGCCAACATCCCATTGGCCTTCTTAATCACTTGCTGCACCTGCATACTAACCTTTTGAGTTTCGTGCACCAGGACCCCCAGATCCCTTTGTACTTCAGTACTTTCCAGTTTCTTGCCATTAAGATAATAACTTGCTCTACGATTTTTCCTGCCAAAGAGCATAACCTCACACTTTCCAGTATTGTATTCCATCTGCCAAATCTCTGCCCACTTACTTAGCCTGTCTATGTCCCCTTGCAGGTTTTTTATGTTTTCATCACTCACTACTTTCCCTCCCATCTTAGTATCATCTGCATTTGACTGATCTGATCATCTTTTAACACCGTGTCTCCCGTTCCTCCTGATATTGCTGGTCAATGCTCTGACCGTCAGACACATTCTAGCGGCCAGGAGAGCCAGCAGGACACTCCGGGCTCACGGCAATGGAAAGAATCAGAGTGACCCAGAGATGGAGAGCCGGAGAAAGTCCATCGTTTTACTCTATGCCATCTCGGGCACTTTCATCCTGTTGTGGATGACGTATGTTGTGCAGTTCATTTATGGGCGATTTACAATTGATTATATAATCAAAGTTTTCAGTGACCCCAAATGTATTCTACAAGAAAGTGGAAATATGCTTCAGCTGTTCAGTTCTTGCACCAACAACTTTTTTTATTTAGTGACTCAGAGTAAATTCAGAATGGAGTTAAAAAATGCGGTTACATATCCACTGAATGTATTCAGTAAATTAATGAAATAATGAAAGTATAAACCCCAGGATTACTTCTACATTGTGAGAATTGTCCATGGACTGCTTCAGAGTTTGGGAAACAATGTTATTGATGTAAGGTGAATTCAATAAATCTGTTCATTTGTGTGTTGGCACCTGATCAAATAGACATGAAATCTGCTGGATTGTTGTATTGTCAAACAGAAAAGGGAAACTTCCTCCCACCCCTACCTTGTCTGGCCTACATGTTCTCCAGTCCCACTAAGCAAAAGAATCTTCATACCGGCATGAGAAATTATTCACACTAAATAGTCACGATAATTGTTCACAATTTATCCTAACGATTTAGACTTTGGAATCAAAAACACAATTTCCAAATTTGCAGGTGACACCAAATTGGGGGATAATCAGTACTGAGGAGGACTGCAACAAATTACAGGAAGACATTAATAAACTTGAAAAATGGGCATGTAGTTGGCAAATTAATTTCAACATAGCTAAATGTGAGGTACTACATTTTGGTAAGAAAAATAGGGAGGTCACTTATTACTGAGAGGTTTCGAGTCTGGGTGGGGTAGAGCATAAGAACATAAGAAGTAGGAGCAGGAGTAGGCCATACGGCCCCTCGAGCCTGCTCCGCCATTCAATAGGATCATGGCTGATCCGAATCTAGACTCACGTCCACTTCCCTGCCCTCTCCCCGTAACCCCTAATTCCATTATCTGCTAGGAAACTGTCTATCTCTGTTTGAAATTTATTTAATGTTGCAGCTTCCACAGCTCTCTGGGGTAGCATATTCCATAGATTTACTACCCTCTGAGTGAAGAAGTTCCTCCTCATCTCAGTTTTGAAAGGGCAGCCCCTTATTCTAAGATTATGCCCCCTAGTTCTAGTCTCACCCATCAGTGGAAACATCCTCACCGCATCCACACGATCAAGCCCCCTCACAATCTTATATGTTTCGCTAAGATCGCCTCTCATTCTTCTGAACTCCAATGAGTAGAGTCCCAACCTACTCAACCTTTCCTCATACGTCAACCCCCTCATCTCCGGAATCAACTGAGTGAACCTTCTCTGAACCGCCTCGAGAGCAAGTATGTCTTTCTTAAATATGGAAACCAAAACTGCATGCAGTATTCCAGGTGTGGCCTCACCAATACCCTGTGTAAATGCAGCAAGACTTCCCTGTTTTTATACTCCATCCCCCTTGCAATAAAAGCCAAGATTCCATTGGCCTTCCTGATCACCTGCTGAACCTGCATACTAACTTTTTGTGTTTCGTGCACCAGGACCCCCAGATCCCATTGTACTGTAGCAATTTGCAGTTTCTCTCCATTTAGATAATAACTTGCTCTTTGATTTTTTCTGCCAAAGTGCATAACCTCACACTTTCCAATATTATATTCCATCTGCCAAATCTCTGCCCACTCACTTAGCCTCTCTATGTCCTTTTGCAGGTTTTTTATGTCCTTCTCACTCACTGCTTTCCCTCCCATCTTTGTATCGTCGGCAAACTTGGATATGTTGCACTCAGTCCCTTCCTCCAAATCGTTAATATAGATTGTAAAGAGTGGGGGTCCCAGCACTGACCCCTGCGGAACACCACTAGTTACTGATTGCCAGCCCGAGAATGAACCATTTATCCCAACTCTCTGTTTTCTGTTAGATAGCCAATCATCCACCCATGCCAGTATATTACCCCCAATCCCGTGACTTTTTATATTGATCAGTAATCTTTTGTGTGGAACCTTGTCAAATGCCTTTTGGAAATCCAAATACACTACATCCGCTGGTTCCCCTTTATCCACCCTGTATGTTGCGTCCTCAAAGAATTCGAGCAAATTTGTCAAACATGACTTCCCCTTCATAAAACCATGCTGACTCTGTCCTATTAAATTATGTTTATCCAAATGCTCTGTTACTGTTTCCTTAATAATGAACTCCAACATTTTGCAAACCACAGATGTTAGGCTAACTGGTCTATAGTTTACAGCTTTTTGTCTACTTCCCTTCTTAAATAAGGGTTTAACATTAGCAGTTTTCCAATCTGACGGGACCTTTCCTGAGTGCAGGGAGTTTTGGAAAATAATCACCAATGCATCCACAATCCCTACCGCCACTTCTCTCAAGACCCTAGGATGTAGGCCATCAGGTCCGGGGGATTTATCCGCCTTAAGTCCCATTATTGTACCAAGAATCATCTCCTTAGTGTTTTTAATCGTGTTTCGCTCCTCCCCCCCCCATTGCCCCCTGTTTGCCCAGTGTTGGGATATTTTTAGTGTCCTCTACTGTAAAGACTGATACAAAATATTTGTTCAGCGTGTTTGCCATCTCCATGTTCCCCACCACCAGTTTCCCGGTTTCTTCATCTAAGGGACCAACGTTCACTTTAGCCACCCTTTTTCTTTTTATATAGCTGTAGAAAATCTAGCTATCTGTTTTTATAATTTTTGCTAGTTTACTTTCATAATCTATCTTCCCTTTCTTAATTAATCTTTTAGTTATTGTTTGCTGGCTTTTAAGTGCTTCCCAATCTTCTATCCTCCCACTGGATTTGGCTACTTTATATGCCCTTGTTTTCAGTCGGATACTATCCTTTTTTACTTTACTTAGCCACGGATTGCTGCCTTTTCTTTTACTCCCCTTTTTCCTCAGTGGAATATATTTATCTTGAAAGATGTAAAATATCTCCTTGAATGTAGACCACTGCTCTTGTACCGTCTTACACTTTAATCTGTTTTCCCAGTCCACTTTAGTCAATTCTACTCTCATACCTTCATAGTCTCCTTTATTTAAGCTCAGTACGCTGGTTTGAGATCCAACTCTCTCAACCTCAAACTGAATTTGGAATTCAACCATATTATGGTCACTCATTCCAAGGGGATCCTTTACTAGGACATTTTTTATTAATCCTGTCTCATTACACAGGACCAGATCTAAGATTGCCTGCCCCCTGGTTGGTTCAGTTACATACTGCTCAAGGAACCCGTCCCATTACACTCTATGAACTCTTCCTCAAGGCTGCCAGGCCCAATTTGATTAGTCCAGTCAATATGAAAGTTAAAATCCCCCATGATTATAGGTGTTCCCTTATTACAAGCCCCAACTATTTCCTGATTTATACTCCGGCCAACAGAGTTGCATCTGTTAGGAGGCCTATAGACTACGCCCACTAGTGACCTTTTCCCCTTATTATTCCTTATCTCCACCCAAACTGTTTCACTATCCTGATCCTGTGACTCAATATCATTTCTGACTATTGCAGAGATTCCATCCTTGATTAACATAGCAACCCCACCTCCCTTTCCTTCCTATCTGTCCTTCCTAATTGTCAAATACCGTTGTATGTTTAGTTCCCAGTCATGATTATCTTGCAGCCATGTTTCCGTAATGGCCACCAGATCATACCCATGTGTAGTTATTTGTACCATCAGCTCACCAATTTTGTTACGAATGCTGCATGCATTCAGCTAAGGAATTTTCAAATATGTTTTCTGACAATTTATTCCTGCTTTTACCCCTTTTACTACTTTACCTTTATCATTATACATCCTGTCCCTTCCTGACACGCTCTGGTTTTTAATTCCCCCACTGCTACCTTTCTCTATTGCCTTCTCCTCTGTCATTTTTATTTTTCGCTCTCTTAAAACCTCCCCCGCACTAATTAGTTTGAAGCCCACTCTACAGCCCTAGTTATTCGATTCGCTTGGATTCTAGTCCCAGCACTGGCCAAGTGAAGTCCGTCCCAACGGAACAGCTCTCTCCTGTCCCAGTACTGATGCCAGTATCCCAAGAAGCAAAACCCATTTCTCCCACACCAGTCTTTGAGCCACGCATTTAACTCTCTAATTTTATTCACCCTAGGCAAATTTGCACGTGGCTCAGGTCGTAATCCAGAGATTATTACCCTTGTGGTTCTGCTTTTTACTTTGGCCCCTAGCTGCTCAAACTCCCTCAGCAGAACCTCTTTCCTTGTCCTATCTATGTTGTTGGTACCAACATGGACCATGACAACTGGATCCTCCCCCTCCGACTCCAAGTTTTTCTCCAGCCCAGAGGAGATGTCCTTAACCCTGGCACCGGGCAGGCAACACAGCCTTCGGGACTCTCGCTCTTGGCTGCAAATAACCCTATCTATCCCCCTAACCATACTATCCCCTACCACTACAACATTTCTTTTAACTCCCCCCACTTGAATAGCCCCCTGCCCAACGGTGCTGTGGCCAGGTTGCTCATCCTCCCTGCAGTCCCCATTCCCATCCTCACAGGGAGTAAGAGCCTCAAACCTGTTGGACAAGAGCAAGGGCTGCTGCTCCTCCAACACTACCTCCTGGATCCCCGTACCTGCCTCATTTCTAGTCACACCATCCTGTCCCTGGCCACGGACGACATCTGAATTAATTACTCTAGTTGGTGTGACTACCTCCTGAAACACAGAGTCCAGGTAAATCTCCCCCTCCCTGATGTGTCTCAGTGTCTGGAGCAAATTGTTCTCGGAGTACAAATACACAAATCACTAAAAGTAGCAACACAGTTTAACAAGGCCATAAAAAAGCAAACCAAGCACTAGGGTTTATTTCTAGCGGGCTATAATTGCAAAGTAATTAAGTTATGCCATATTTGTATGGAACCATCTTTAGACCAGAAAGGATTCTGGTCAATTCTGGTCGCCATATTCCAAAAACGATATAGAGGCACTGGAGAGGGTGCAAAGAAGATTTACAAGGATGATACCAGAAATGTGAGGGTATAACAGGGAACGATGTACATGCTGGGTCAGTTTCCCCTGATAAAAGAAGGCAGGGTGGTGACCTAATAGAGGTCTTTAATATTATGAAAGGTTTTCAATGAGTAGATATAGAGAAAATGTTTCAATTTGTGGGGAAGTGGATACCTGGAGGCCATCAATATAAGAAAATAACCAAGAAATCGAATAGTATAGAAAAGTGAATAATATCGATCCATTTAAGGAGAGGCGAGATAAGCACATCGGGGAAAAGGGAATAGAGGGTTATGCTGATAGAGAGAGATGAGGAAAGAGGGGAGGAGGCTCGAGTGGAGCACAAACGCCTGCATGGAAAAGTTAGGTGGAATGACCTGTTTCTTTCTTATATATCCGATGTAATACTATGTAAAATCGGGAGGAGCAGTAATTGCTGCTTTGGCAGTGTCACCCATTATTATAAGATGAACTATTTCTAAAACTTAAACGTATCAAATAATCACCAAACATAATTTAGTGCAGAGATGAGACTCACAAGCTGAAATAGAGGCATAATCGTGGGGACCAAACCCAACGTTGAATGGGGCTGGCGACCTGACCGTACCAGAGACACAAACGTCCAAACTTACTGACAGCTGACCTTCCAGTTCCAGAGAAACAAACATCCGAAATTACTGACAGGTGTCCTTCCTGTACCAGAGACACAAACATCCCAATTTACTGACAGGTGACCTTCCTGTACCAGAGGCACAAACATCCCAACTTACTGACAGGTGCCCTTCCTGTACCAGAGACACAAACATCCTAATTAACGGACTGGTGTCCTTCCTGTGCCAGAGCCACAAACATCCCAACTTACTGACACGTGTCCTTCCTGTACCAGAGATACAAACATCCTAATTAACGGACAGGTGTCCTTCCTGTACCAGAGATACAAACATCCTAATTAACGGACAGGTGACCTTCCTGTGCCAGAGCCACAAACATCCCAACTTACTGACAGGTGACCTTCCTGCACCAGAGACACAAACATCCCAATTTACTGACAGGTGACCTTCCAGTTCCAGAGAAACAAACAGCCCAAATTACTGACAGGTGTCCTTCCTGTGCCAGAGACACAAACATCCCAATTTACAGACTGGTGTCCTTCTTGTACCAGATAAAGAAACACCCCGATTTCCTGACAGGTAACCTTCCTGCACCAGAGATACAAACATCCCAATTTACTGACAGGTGCCCTTCCTGTACCAGATAAAGAAACACCCCGATTTACTGACAGGTAACCTTCCTGCACCAGAGACACAAACATCCCAATTTACTGACAGGTGCCCTTCCTGTACCAGAGACACAAATATCCCAACTTACTTACAAGTGACCTTCTTGTACCAGATAAAGAAACATCCCGATTTACTGACAGGTGACCTTCCTGTACCAGAGAAACAAACATCCCTTATTACGGACAAGTGACCTTCCTGTACCAGGGACACAGACATCCCAATTTACTGACAGGTGACCATCCTGTACCAGAGACACAAACATCCCAATTTACAGACAGGTGACCTTCCTGTACCCGAGAAACAAACATCCCGATTTACTGACAGGTGACCTTCCTGTACCAGAGACACAAACATCCCGGTTTACTGACAGGTGACCTTCCTGTACCAGAGATACAAACATCCCAATTTACTGACAGCTGACCTTCCTGTACCAGGGACACAAACATCCCAATTTACTGACAGTTGAACTTCCTGTACCAGAGACACAAACATTCCAATTTACTGACAGGTGACCTTCCTGTACCAGAGATACAAACATCCCAATTTACTGACAGGTGACCTTCCTGTACCAGGGACACAAACATCCCAATTTACTGACAGTTGAACTTCCTGTACCAGAGACACAAACATTCCAATTTACTGACATGTGACCTTCCTGTACCAGAGACACAAACATCCCAATTGATTGACAGATATCTTATGCTACCAGTGACACAAACATCGTAATTTGCTTTCAATTGTCCTTGCTTTAACAATGATACAGACATTACTATCTACTGACAGGAGATCATTGATTTCTCAGTCACTTGTCAAGAGCTTTGAGGTGTTCGGCCTTGAGTTTCTCTGCTACAGACGGGAATCTTCATGAGAGCATGAACTCATTGTCTATCAAAAGTTGCAGCACATCTTGCCCTACAACGATGTCGTGATTTTATTTTATTGCATTACGTGGCAGCTGCTTATTAGTTCTGGAATAAATCTGTTAATTTTCTATTGCTGATTTAATCTTGTGCACCATTTGTGGTGCTGAGGAGCTCAGTGCTCTGGGATCTCTGTGTGGCATCATAGTTCATGGTCCCACTGGCTGGGATTAGTTTTGGATTGACACAGCGCTATCGGGAGCGAGGGGGGGGGCAGTAGGGATTTCTCAGGATTGATCCAGGCCTTTGCAGAGAATATCGGGGCAGAGGGATGAGTTTGGGATTGATACAGGATTATGGGGAGGGAGCAGGGCATTGGGATTAGTTTGAGACTGAACAAAGGCTCTGGGGAGAACGCGGAAATTGAGATTGGTTTTGGATTGCTTTGGTGAGAAAGCATAACGTGAGATTTGCTTTGGATTGATACAGGGCTCTGGGGAGAGATGGGGTCGTCGGATTAGTTTGGGACTGGTACAGATTTATAGGGAGAAAGTGGGACAGTGAGGTTATGTTTGCATTGATAGAGGGCTACGGGGAGAGAACGGGGCAGTGGGAACTCTTTTGTACTGATCTACAATCGAAAGTTCATCTCACCGTTCACTTTAGGACGTCCTGAGGTCGTGCAAGGCGCTATATGAATGCAAATCTAACAGCCGGTACCAATATCGATGGGTCGAATCGTCCCCTTCTGTAAATTTAATTGCTTCTATGGCTAATGCATATTGATTTGAAATTGGGAAACACGGCGCTGCACTATTTAGGTAACCGAGTTATTCTTCTGTAGTTTAGATTATCAATAGCGGAGCCCTTGTTTACCAAGTGAAGCAGTGGGATTAAAATAATTGGTAGTAACAAAAACTTGTGGTCTTCATCAGACCTCGATACTCTGAGATTAGCTCATATTTTAACACTTTATCAACCAATGCCGCACTTTACTGCCGGTAATAATAGAACTGGATCTGAATGCTTTATAGAAAAATAAGTCTTGCATTTATATAGCGCCTTTCCCGACCTCAGGAAGTCCCAAAGCGCTTTACAGTCAAGGAAGTACTAGTGAAGTGCAGTTACTGATGTAATGTAGGTAGCGCGGCAGACAATTTGTTTCACTGCCGTAATCTCCGTGGCCTAGAAATTCGTCTCGGTGGTGGCGCAAAACGGGCGGTATCGGGTTGGTGGCCGGTTATATGGAGTGCCTGCTATTCAATGAATCATAATTCCGCCTCCGTCTGTAAGTGGCAGCAACATGTTATTGGTAATATCGAAAATAACTGTTTCCAACACAATCTTACAGGGAGATTATAGAAGAAACAAATTTAAAATTTGGTCTAGAAATTCATCTCGGGCACTGGCTCAATGTGGGCGGTATTGGATCGGCCGCCAGTTAACGCAGCGCCCGATATTCAGTTCTGTTGCAGCCAATGAAACTGAATATCAGGCACACATGCGTATAATGGGCGACCGATCCGAAACCGCCCGTTTTTCGCCACCGCCTGAGACGAATTTCTAGGCCAAAGAACATAAACTGATGCAGACACTGGTAGTCATCTGATACAAAGAGTATTGGTGTGAAATTGGTCTTTGGCGGGAGCGCAAAATGGGCGGTCGTGAGTCGATCGCCCGTTTCACACACTGCCTGATTTTCCCCTCCATTCGCCCCATTGTCTCCTGTGAGAAGAGGGAACAACTGATGGTCTTATTGAGAACTCCAACACTGAGCGCCAGCACCGACTGCCGGGTAAAGAGGGACTGATGGGAGATTGGAGCCCTGTCGCCATTTTAATGGATATGAAGCTCAGCAACAGAACAAACTGGAATAGACTGAGTCTGAATAGTTCATTCCCACAGATTATATCCACAACATTTCCTGTTTCAGCTCACAGACCAAGCAGGTGAAGGAAATAACATCCCATGATATGTTGACCCATTTTAGTCACCGTGTTATAAACTCTTGTTTTCTCCTGGGGTGAACTCTTTGCCACCTCTTCAAATGGTTCCCAAAGATCCACCGCATCTGCTTTGTTGCAACGCCATGTGTAATGGGATTGGAAATTGGGGGAGTTAATGCAGTGACAACCATGGTCAAAATGAGGGAACTGGGGGAAACCGAAGTGATTCTGTAGGAGGCGGTAATAAATAAGAACAAAAGAACTAGGAACAGGAGTAGACCATTCTGCTCATAAAACCTGCTCCGCTGTTCAATATTATCATGGCTGATCTTCTACTGCAACTGCACGTTCCTGCCCTGTCTCCATATCCCTTGATTCCCTTATTATCCAAAAATCTATAGACCTCTCTTCAATATACTCAACGACTCAGCATCAAAAGCCCTCTGTGGTAGAGAACTCCAACGATTCACCACCCGCTAAGTGAAGAAATGTCTCCTCATCTCAGTCCTAAATGGCCAACTCCTTATTCTGAGATTGTGACCATTGGTTCTAGACTCCCCTGCCAGGGAAACATCGTCCCTGCATCTACCCTGTCAAGCCCCTTAAGATTTTTTATATATTTCAAGGAAATCACCTCTCATTCTTCTAAACTCTGGGGGATATAGGCCCATTCTACTCAATCACTTTTTAGCGTACAATCCCCACATCCCAGCAATCAGTCTAGTGAACCTTCCTTGCACTCCCTCTAAGGCAAGTATATCTTTCCAAGGAGGCCAAAACCGTACACAGTACTGCAGGTTTGGTCTCACCAAGGCCCTACATAATTGCAGTAAGACTTCTTTACTCGTTAGCTCCAATCTCTTCGTAATAAAATTTAACATATAATTTGCTTACCTCATTGTTTGCTGTATCTGCACGTTAATTTTCAGTTATTCGTGTACGTGGACACACATGTCCCTCTAAATACGAACATTTCCCAGTCTGTCTCCTTATTAAAATATATTCTGCTCTTTTATTTGTCCCATCAAAGTGGATAACTTCACATTTCTCCACATTATATTCTATCCGCCACCTTCTTTCCCACACATCTAACCTGCCTATATCCCTTTGCAGCCTGTTCACATCCTTACACAGCTTACTTTTCCACCTAGCTTCCATCAGCAAACTCAAATACATTATATTCCGTCCACTCATCGAAATCATTGATATGGATTGTAAATAGCTGAGGCCCAAGCACTGATCCTTGCGGTGCCCCACGAGTTACAGCCTGCCAACCCGAAAATGACCCATTTATTTCTACTCTCTGTTTTCTGTCCATTAACCAATCCTCAATCCATGCTAATATATTACCACAAATCCCACGAGCTCTAATGTAGTGTAATAACATCTTGTGTGGCACTTTATCGAATGCTTTTTGAAAATCCAATACACCACATCCACTGCTTCCATAACAGATTTGTCAAACACGATTTCCCTTTCGCAAGTCTGTGTTAAATGCCCTACCATATAATGATTTTCTAAGTGCCCTGTCACCACGTCCTTAATAATAGATTCCAGCATTTTTGCTACTACCGATGTCAGGTTAACTGACCTAGAGATCCGTTTTCTCTCACCCTCGTTTCTTGAATAGTGGAGTTACATCTGCCACTTCCAATTCAAAATGACCATTCTAAAATCTAGGGAATCCTGGAAGAGCAAAACCAATGCATCCACTATCTTTGTAGGCAACTCTTTCAAAACTCTAGAATGTAAGCCATCAGGTCCAGAAGTTGTCGGTTTTACTAATACCAATTTCTTTGAGTTTCTCATTCTAAATAGACCCTTGGTCCCCCATTATTTCTGGAAAGCTTTTTGTGCCTTCTACTGTGAAGACAGATACACAGTATGCGTTGAATGTCTCTGCCATTTCCTTATTGACCATTATAATTTCTCCTGACTCTGACTCTAAGGGACCCACGTTTACTTCCACTAATCACTTCCATTATACATACATATATATAATTTTACAGTCTGTTTTTATGTCTCTCGCTAGCTGATTCTCATTCTATTTTGCCTTTCTTTATCACTTTCTTGGTCATCCTCTGCTGAATTCTAAAATCGTCCCAATCGTCAGGCTTACTACGCTTTTGGCAAACTTATAAGCCTCTTCCCTTAACTTCTCTTGTTAGCCACGATTCGACCACTTTTCCCGTGGCGTTTTTCTCCCTTAAGGGAATGTTTATTCGTTCTGAATTGTGAGATAATTTTTAAACTATTTTTCATTATCTACCGACATATCTTTTAATCTAATTTCCAAATCTGTCTTCGCCAACTCGCCCCTCATACCTACGTAGTTTGTTTTGTTCAGATTAAGAGTCTAGTTTCTGACATAACTAAATCACTGTCAAATGCAATATAAAATTCAAGCATATCATGATCAATCTTCCACAGAGGCTCCATTACTACTAGTTTATTAATTAACACTGTCTCAGTTCATATACTATATCCAAAAAAGCCTGTTCCCTAGAAGGTTCCTTGACATACTAATCTAGAAATCTATCTGGAATGCATTCCACGAGCTCGTCATCCACACTTTTAATGGTAATCTGGTTTTCCCAGTTTGTGCGCTGATTCAATCCCCCATGATTACTTTATTTCCTTTGCTACATGCAGCTCTAATAAAATTTATACTCAGCCGGCACTACAACTAATGTTAGTGGGCCTATAAGTTATTCCCATCAGCATTTTCTGCGCCTTGTACCTTGACTTTTTTCGTACTGCATTTGAATTTATCCATTCCCGAATCTTCCCACACCCACCCCGCCACCCCCTTCATTCGTTTATAGCCCTATTTAGTGCCCAAGTTATTCGATTCGCTAGGACACTTGTCCCAGCCTGGTTTAAGTGGAGCCTGTCCAAATGGAACAGCTCCCATTTTCCGCAGAATAGGTGCCAGTTCCCCATGAAACAAAACCCCTTCCTCCCATAGCACTCCATCAGCTTCGAATCAGTTTGACCCTGTGCACATTTGCTCGTGGCTCAAGTAACAGTCCAGAGATTATTGCCTGTGAGGATCTGCATTTTATTTTGTATCCTAGCTCCTCAAACTCTGTCAGCAGAAACTCATTCCTTGTTCTACCTAAGTCGTGAACCACGACAACTAGATCATTGCCCTCCCAATCATGTTCTTCTCCAGCCACGAGGAGATGTCCTTAACCCTGGAACCGGGCAGGAAACATAGCATTCAGGGCCCCAGGATTATTTTTGTTCGTTCATGCGATGTGGACGTCGCTGGCAAGGCCAGCATTTATTGCCCATCCCTAACTGCCCTGGAGAAGGTGGTCGCAAGCCGCCTTCTTGAACCACTGCAGTCGTTGTGGTGATAGTACTCCCACAGTGCTGTTAGGTAAGGAGTTCAAGAATTTTGACCCATTGACAATGATAGAATGGCGATATACTTCTATGACAGGATGGTGTGTGACTTGGAGGTGAACATCGAGGTAGTTTTATTCTCATGCACCTGCTGCCCTTGTCCTTCAAGGTGGAAGAGGTCACGGGTTTTGGAGATGCTGCTGAAGATGCCTTGGTCAGTTGCTGCAGTGCACCTTGTAGATGGCACACACTGCAGCCATGGTATGCCGGTGATGGAGGGAGTGAATGTTTAAGGTGGTGGATGGGGTGCCAATCAAGCAGGCTGCTTTGTCCTGAATGGTGTCGAGCTTCTTGAGTGTTATTGGAGCTGCACTCATCCAGGCAAATGGATAGTATTCCATCACACTCCTGACTTGTGCCTTGTAGATGGTGGAAAGACATTGGGGAGTCAGGAGTTGAGACATGCGCTGCAGATTACTTAGCCTCTGACCTGCTCTTTTTGCCACAGTATTTATATGGCTGGCCCAGTTATGTTTCTGGTTAATGGTGACTCCAGGATGTTGACAGTGGGGGATGCAGTGATGGTAATGCCATTGAATGTCAAGGGGCGTTGGTTAGACTCTCGCTCATTGGAGATAGTCACACTCAAGAAGCTCGACCCCATCCAAGACAAAGCAGCCTATTTGGTTGGCACCCCATCCACCACCTTAAACATTCACTCCCTCCACCACCAGCGCACTTTGGTCGCAGTGTGTACCATCTACAAGATGCATTGCAGCAACACGCCAAGGCTTATTCAACAACACCTGCCAAACATGCGACCTCTACCACCTCGAAGGACAAGGGCAGCAGGCGCATGAGATTACCATCAGCTCCAAGTGCCCCTCCAAGTCACACACCATCCTGACTTGGAATGTTATCACCACTCCTTCATCGTCGCTGGGTCAATATTCTGGAACTCGCTCTATAACTGCACGGTGGAAGTTCCTTCACCACACGGACCACAGTGATTCGAGATGGCAGCTCACCACCAACTCCTCAATGGCAATTAGGGATGGGCAAAAAGCGATGTTCTTGCCAGCGATGCCCACATCCTAGCAATGAATAAATTAAAAAAAACTCGAGAAGGGCTTGGCTCTTAGTTTAAGGCTATTTCGCCTATTCCCAGGTTCCCTACACAGTGGAAATCTACCTTATCAGTTCCATTTAATATCTTCAAAATTTCGATCAAATTACCCCGTAATCTTCTAAATTTGCTCCTCGTAATGTAACTGTTGCAGTCCATGTGTCGTTCTAGTAAATCCATGCTATACTCCCTCCAGGCCAATATATCCCTCCTAAGGTGTGGTGCCCAGAACCGAAAGTAGGTTTACCTGCTAACAGCAAAGCCTAGTTTAAAGAGTTAATATTAGGCCTCATGTCTTCTAAATCTACCTCACTTATTTTTAAAATCTTGATAAGTGTGTGATGTTTCCTCTGCTCGAACATAATGTCAAACTCCACCATGTAATGGTTATCATATTATTAACCAGCTGTTTTATTACAGCTAGACTATCATATAATTCTGGCTCGTTCATCACTATGTGTAATATCAGTTCCAGGTATCTTTACTGCCCAATGTATTATCAGCCCCGTGTATCTTTACTGCCCATTGTATTATCAGTCCCGTGTATCATTACTGGCCATTGAATTATCTGCCCAATTGTATCTATACTGAACATTTCAATATTAGGAGCCAAGAATCTTTACTGACAACTGTATAATCTGGCCAGTCAAACTAAGCACAGCATTAGGAGACCCATGGGTCTAGAAATTCAGTTGGTTGCGCCAGTGGCTAGCACCTTAAGAGGGCGAGAAGTGGGGCGCTAAGTGGCTAGCGACCGGGCGCGGCATGATCTGCGTCTCTCACGAAATTTAGTTGCGATTTAGCGATGGCACAAAAACTTTGGGTGTGCTCAGCTGCGCGCACAGATCCTGACATCATTTCATGGTGCAACGCCCTTTTGCGCCCCGAGCCGGAAATTCAGTGGCACTGGCCTATTGTGTGTCTGGCGCCCCCAGCGACTGGTAAAGTGGAACGGTCCCCAGTCGCTGCGGGGTGCGGGGGGCACAAATTAAAGGGGACTCCTCCTGCAGTATAAATGTCAGCCATTTTGCACCACTCCCTCTGTGTGAGACACTGATATTAGGAGAGAGACAAAGGGAGAGAGCTTTCTGGTTTGACTCAACACTCGCTCAGGTACTTCTGGCTTCAGGCCAGAGCTTTGCACTTGTAATTAACTTTCAGTGCCATAGCATTAATTCGATACATCTAATGGGGTCTGCAATGGCTGCAAACGTTGGCTTACTGCATTGCATTCAAAGGGATCAGAGACGCCATGAGAGAGTGCCAGTCATGGCCAGATGGAGAAGGGCCAACAGGCGTCGGCACAGGAGGCCTTACCCACCCAGGGTATACCACCAGCAGTTCTCTTATCTGAACATGTCTGAGGAGCAGTGTGTTCGGAGGCTGCGATTCAGAAGGGAGGTGGTCACAGAGATCTGCCACCTGCTTCAGAGAGATCTGCAGCCACAGCTGAGGAGCAGCAGGTCTCTGTCGGTGGCTGTGAAGGTGATGGTCGCTCTCATCTTCTATGCCACTGGCTCCTTCCAATCCGCTACTGGGGACATTTCCAACATCTCCCAGTTCGCAGTACATTGCTGCATCCACCAGGTGACCAATGCCCTTTTCAGAAGGAGACGCCAGTTCATCTCTTTCCCCATGACCCTCGATAAGCAGCAAGAGCGTGCAATGGGCCTTCCAGCATTATCGGACTTCCCAATGGTGCAGGGCGCCACAGACTGCACGCATAGGGCTTTGTGGGCACCTCTGGAGAATGCCATGGATTACCACAATCGGAAGGGCTACCATTCGCTTAACGTGCAGTTGGTGTGTGACCACAGGTACCTCATAATAGCTGTCAATGCCCGCTTTCCAGGCAGCAGCCACGATGCCTTCATCCTGTGCCAGACTTCTGTGGCAGACATTTGCGAAGCCCAGCCTCACCCACGAGGATGGCTTCTCGAGGACAAAGGCTATCCTTTGTGCACCTGGCTGATGACCCCGCTCCGTGCACACAGCACCCCTGCTGAAGAGCGATAGAATGACAGCCATCAAGCAACCAGAAACATCATTGAGCACACAATCGGCATGCTCAAGCAACGGTTCTGCTATCTGGATCATTCCGGGGGAGCCTTACAGTACTCGCCTGAGCGAGTCTCCCATTTCATTGTTGTGTGCTGCATGCTGCACAACCTGGCTATCTGCAGGACTCAGCCACTGCCAGCAGGCATTGGAGGACCACCGGAGGAGGAGGAGGAGGAGGAGGAGGAGGACCAGGATGGAAGGGAGGCAGAAAGTGCAAGGGCCGTCCGTCGGTGGCTTATTGCAACTCGGTTCTAGGCCCCCTCTCAGGGAATGGCTTGTGCCAATGAAGGAAGAAGAATGTAGCCGCTCTGCAAGCCCTCAGCCAATCAAGGCAACCAATAACTCCAAAAGCAAACATGGACAGTGCGATGAAAGAAAATTTATTACTCTTACAACTCTGTGCCCTTCCCGCATGACAAACTACTTCAGAGAAACCCCCCAAACAAAAACACACCAGTCTCGGCCTTCATATAAAAAACAAATACAACAGTGTCGGCCTGTTTATAAAATGCAAATACAACAGCCTCGGCCTGTTTATAAAAAGCAACACAATTGGCCAGCCCTTCTACTTTTTCACCTGCGAGGGTGATCCGTCTCACTTCCAGGCATGGCCCCTACCCGCCCTGCTGCTCCTCCTCAATGGGACACCAGTGGCTGCAGCAAGGCTGTGGGAAGGCTGCTGAGGGTTAGTTGGTAAGACAGCAGATGCCCTTGGGGGTCGGCCTGGGCCAGCTCTGGGCCTGGAGCGCCCGGCTGCGGACTGATCCAACTCAGCTTGGGTGGCATCAGTCTGTCCTACGGGTGGTGGCAGCTGCAGTGGAGGAGTGACAGTGTTGGCTGCAGGAATGCTGCCAATCTGAAAGAGCACAGGCACTCCCTGGTCGGCTGATTCACTGGCACTCGCATGGGCCAGCACTGCAGCATGCACAGCAATCTGCTGAAGCACAGACTGCTGGGTTGCTGTGGCACAGCGAGTGCCCCGGCGATGCCTGGCCGAGCCAGCGAGTGTGGCAGCAGTTAGTGCCCGTGTGGCCCCGGTCTGTGTCTGGATGACACCAGCCAGTGAATGCACGGCATGACTGACCACATTGCTGGAGGCCGCCTGTGCTGACACGAAGTCCTGCAGACTCCTGGCCTGTGACTCTATGGAGACAAGCATCATTGCCACTGCAGCCATGAGCTCATTGTGCCTGCACTCAGCCTGGGTGCCCATTTCCGCTGCGAGCCGCACCTCCTCTGCGCTCACTGTAGCAGGACTGGAGGCCACACTCTCCCTCCGGGGGGAAGGCCACCAAGCTTCCCCACCCCTCCCGCATTACTGCAGCCCACTGGTCCCCGGAGCATCACTCTCCTCCGAAAATTCCCCCTTCTCCCCTCCAGGGAAGACGTGTCCCCAGCATGGCCATGGGCTGCCTCGGCCGAGGGTGTCCTTGATGGGGTGGCTTCCTCTTCCTCCTCCTCTCGGTCTGAGTCCGACACAGTGCCAGCTTGAGGGGCCGCCTCCTCACCTGGCGAGTCACCATCTGAAAGCAGGGAGGCACAAGAGTTGCTTTAGAGTGAGGACATGACGGCAGCGAGGGAGGCATGAGTGCTGCTATGCACTGCATTGCTTCGATAGAGGCAAAGGATGCTGGCGTGAGGTGCAGGTGGAAAGAGAGAGGTCCAAAAGGGGAGGACCTTACCATTGGTGCCCAGAACACGGTCGGCATCTCCAGTCACGCTGGGGCCAATCAGCCGGCCTGCCATGATCTGCTCCACTCGCAGCTCAGGCCGCTGAGATGCTTAATGTCAGGACGGCCTCCTCCGGTCTGGCGCTGCTGTCACCGGTTGTGCACCAGCTTGCCATGCAAGAGAGAGGACGGCCTCTAAGTACAGTGTGGAGCCCTGATGTTGTCTGCACAGCCTCCCATGGTGGAATAGCCCTGACAGTGTATAAACTCCTGAATATGCAAGTGCTTTTCCTGACAGTCCCATAGCTGCTGGATGAGGGCTGGGCAGTAGGGCTTTCACGTCCCTTTGGCCATCAACTGAGGAGCACATGCAGGGATGAGGAAGATTCTGGAAAGGCTACTCACCCTGACAACCCGAGTGAGGTCGTTGAATTTTTTACGGCATTGGAGGGGAGTCCTGGCAACCACACTGTTGGAGGCGACCCTGTTTGCCACCTCCCTCTAGGCTTTCTGATATTCAGAGGGCAGCGGCCTCCTCCCACCTTCAGGGAACAGAACATGGCACCTGCGCTGAACTGCACCAACCAGCACCTTCAGGTCGCTCTCTCCGAAGCGCTGCGCTCTCTCCCTTGGCTTCTCCATTCTCCTAGCCGTGGAGCAGTTGAATTGGCACTGTTCAGGCCTTCCCTCAGGGCTGCAGTGTGCAGGGCATGGCAGCCAAACAATTCCACCCTCCCCCTTTAAGTGCTGACCGGCGCCTGACTGTCTGCCTTCAGTCAATAACTCACGCACCTGCGCTGCGCCCGCCCTCGGTGTTTGCGCCCTGGATTGCCGGCTTAGTGCCTAATGATACTCATGCATCACCTGCTTTAGAGCGGCAGCAACCTGTTGGGGTGATGCAACTGAATATCGGCGAAGGTGGCGCTAAGTTGTGCCAGGTGCAAATGTTAGCGAGCGCCATGCTGTAGCGCCCCAAACGTGGCTATATTGAATTTCTAGGCACATGTATCCATACTGACCATTGTATTATCAGTCCCCATGTAACTTTACTGACCATTGTATTATCATTCCCCATGTATCCTTACTTACCAGTGTATTATCAGTCCCTATGTATCCTTACTGACCACCGCATTATCAGTCCAATATATTCTTACTGACCATTTTGTTATCAGTCCCCATGTACCCTTACTGACCATTGTATTAAGAGCCCCCATGTATCCTTACTGACCATTGTATTATAAGCCCCCAAGTATCCTTACTGACCATTGTGTTATCAGACCCCATATATCCTTACTGACCATTGTATTATCAGACCTCACGTATTCTTACTGACCATTGTGTCATCAGTACCCATGTATCCTTACTGACCATTGTATTATCAGTCCCCATGTATCCTTCCTGACCATTGTGTTATCAGAACCCATGGATTCTTACTGACCATTGCATTATCAGCCCCCGTGTATCCTTACTGACCATTGAGTTAACAGTCCCCATGTATCCTTACTAAACATTGTATCATCAGTACCCATGTATCGTTACTGACCATTGTATTATCAGTCCCCATGTATACTTACTGACCATTGTATTATCATTCCCCATGTATCCTTACTGACCATTGTATTTACAAGTGGTAAATTTTGCTTGACTAATCTACTGGAATTATTTGAGGATGTAACTGGTAAATAGTTAAGGGAGAACCAGTGGATGTGGTGTATTTGGACTTTCAGAAGGCTTTCAATAAGGTCCCGTGTAAGAGATTAGCGTGTAAATTTAAGGCACATGGGATTAGGGGCAAGGTACTGACTTGGATAGAGAACTTGTTGGCAGGCAGGAAGCAAAGAGTTGGAATAAACGGGTCTTTTTCTGAGTGGCAGGCAGTGAATAGTGGGATACCGCAGGGATCAGTGCTAGGACCCCAGCTATTCACAATATATATTAATGATCTAGCCGAGGGTACTAGATGTGATATCTCCAAATTTGCAGATGACACAAACCTGGATGGGCGTGTGTGCTGTGAGGAGGATGCCAAGAAACACAAGTATGATTTGGACAGGTTGGGTGATTGGGCAGATGCATGGCAGATGCAGTATAATGTGGATAAATGCGAGGATATCCACATTGGTGGCAAAAACAGGAAGGCAGATTATTATCTGAACGGCAATATGTTGGGAGAAGGGGAATTACAACGAGATCTGCGTGTCTTTGTGCATCAGTCACTGAAGGTAAACATGCAGGTGCAGCAGGCGGTTCAGAAGGCAAATGGTATGTTGGCCTTCATAGCGAGAGGATTCGCGTACAGGAACAAGGATGTCTTGCTGCAGTTGTACAGGGCCTAGGTGAGACCACCTTGAGAATTGTGTGCAGTTTTGGTCGCCTTATCTGAGGAAGGATGTTCTTGCCATGGAGGGATTACAGCGAAGATTCACCAGACTGATACCTGGGATGGCAGGAATGACGTATGAGGAGAGATTGGGTCGATTGGGCTTGTACTCGCTGAAGTTTAGAAGAATGAGAGGGGATCTCATTGACACATATAAAATTCTAACAGGACTAGACAGTCTAGATGCAGGAAGGATGTTCCCGATGGCGGGGGAGTACAGAACCAGGGGTCACAGTCTAAGGATAAGGGATAAGCCATTTAGGATAGAGTTGAGGAGGAATTTCTTCACCCAGAGAGTAGTGAAGCTGTGGAATTCTCTACCACATAAGGCAGTTGAGGCCAATTAATTAAACATGTTCAAGAAGGAGTTAGATATACTTCTGAAGGCTAATGAGATCAAGGGACATGGGGAGAAGGCAGGAACAGGGTACTGAGTTTGCATGATCAGCTGTGATCTCATTGAATGGTGGAGCAGGCTCAAGGGGCCCAATGGCCTACTCCTGCTCCGATCTTCTAAGTATCTATGTTTCTATATTATCAGTCCCCATGAATCCTTACTGACCATTGTATTAACAAATCCCAAGTAACCTTACTGACCATTAAGTTTTCAGTCCCCATGTACCCTTTCTGATCATTGTATTATCAGTCCCCATGTATCCTTACTGACCATTGAGTTATCAATCCCATGTATCCTTACTGACCATTGTATTATCAATCCCCTTTTATCCTTACTGACCGCTGTGTTATCAGTCACCATGTACACTTACTGACCGTTGTGTTATCAGTCACCATGTATTCTTACTGACCAATGTATTATCAGTCCCCATGTATCCTTACTGACCATTGTATTATCAATCCCCATGTATCCTTACTGACCATTGAGTTATCAATCCCATGTATCCTTACTGACCATTGTATTATCAATCCCCTTTTATCCTTACTGACCGCTGTGTTATCAGTCACCATCTACACTTACTGACCGTTGTGTTATCAGTCACCATGTATTCTTACTGACCAATGTATTATCAGTCCCCATGTATCCTTACTGACCATTGTATTATCAATCCCCATGTATCCTTACTGAACATTGTATTATCAGTCCCCATGTATCCTTACGGACCATTGTATTATCAGTCCCCATGTATCCTTACTGACCAGTGTATTTACAATTGGTAAATTGTGCTTGACTAATCTACTGGCACTTTTGTGGATGTAACTGATAGAATAGATAAGGGATAACTAGTGGATGTGGTGTATTTGGACTTTCAGAAGGCTTTCGATAAGGTCCCGCATAAGAGATTAGTGTGTAAAGTTAAGGCACATGGGATTGGGGGCAAGGTACTGACTTGGATAGAGACAGTAAGCAAAGAGTTGGAATAAACGGGTCTTTTTCTGAGTGGCAGGCAGTGACTAGTGGGGTTCCGCAGGGATCGGTCCTAGGACCCCAGCTATTCACAATATATATTAATGACCTAGACGAGGGTACTAGATGTAATATCTCCAAATTTGCAGACTACACAAAGCTGGGTGGGCCTGTGTGCGGTGAGGAGGATGCCGAGAAACTCAAGTATGATTTGGACAGGTTGGGTGATTGGGCAGATGCATGGCAGATGCAGTATAATGTGGATAAATGTGAGGATATCCACTTTGGTGGCAAAAACAGGAAGGCAGATTATTATCTGAACGGCAATAGATTGGGAGAAGGGGAAGTGCAACGAGATCTGCGTGTCCTTGTGCACCAGTTGCTGAAGGTAAACATGCAGGTGCAGCAGGCGGTTAAGAAGGCAAATGGTATGTTGGCCTTCATAGCGAGAGGGTTCAAGTAAAGGAACAAGGATGTCTTGCTGCAGTTGTGCAGGGCCTTGGTGAGACCACACCTTGAGTATTGTGTGCAGTTTTGGTCGCCTTATCTGAGGAAGGTTGTTCTTGCCATGGAGGGATTGCAGCGAATATTCACCAGACTGATACCTGGGATGGCAGGAATGACGTATGAGGAGAGATTGGTTCGGTTGGGATTGTACTCGCTGCAGTTTAGAAGAATGAGAGGGGATCTCATTGAAACTTATAAAATTCTAACGGGACTAGACGGTGTAGATGCAGGAAGGATGTTCCCAATGGCGGGGGAATCCAGAACCAGGGGTCACAGTGTAAGGATAAGGGCTAACCCATTTAGGACAGAGATGAGGAGGAATTTATTCACCCAGAGAGTGGTGAACTTGTGGAATTCTCTACCACATGAGGCAGTTGAGGCCAATTCATTAAATATATTCAAGAAGGAGTTAGATATACTTCTTAAGGCTAAAGATTTCAAGCGATATGGGGAGAAGGCAGAGAAAAGGTACTGAGCTTGGATGATCAGCTGTGATCTCATTGAATGGGGGAGCAGGATCGAGGGGCCGAAAGGCCTACTCCTGCTCCGATCTTCTAAGTTTCTATGTTTCTATATTATCAGTCCCCGTGAATCCTTACTGACCATTGTAATATCAATCCCCATGTGTCCTTACTGACCATTGTATTATCAATCCCCATGTATCCTTACAGACCATTGTATTATCAATCCCATGTATCCTTACTGACCATTGAATTATCAGTCCCCATGTATCCTTACTGACCGTTGTGTTATCAGTCCCCATGTATCCTTACTGACCATTGTATTATCAGTCCCCATGTATCCTTACTGACCATTGCATCATCAATCCACATGTATCCTTACTGACCATTGAATTATCACTCCCATGCACTCTTACTGACCATTGCATTATCAGTGCCCATGTATCCTTACTGACCATTGCATTATCAGTCCCCATGTATCCTTACTGACCGTTGTATTATCAGTCCCCATGTATCAATACTGATCATTGCATTATCAGCCCCCTTGTATCCTTACTCACCATTGTATTATCGATCTCCATGTATCTATACTGACCATTGTATTGTCAGTCCGCATGTACCCTTACTGACCATGCATTATGTAAATTTAGCTGCTCACTTCACATTCATTCTGTGAGATTGTGCGATTCACTGTTTCTATTTTTTACAAAAGTATTTAAAATAATGTTTTTAGTTTTGGATGAACTCACTTGGTATGAATGCCCCGTTGCTTTTTATATGTGTTTGTTTAGTGAGTGTAATTAATGTCAGTCAATGTGTAGATTAATTGTCTCACTGGAGAGTTCCCTCAGGCTATAAATGGGACAGTTTTCAGTGTGTTCACCAGTGTTGGACTGAGTGTGGTCTCCAATACAAACAACGACCATAGGATCTCACAGAAAATGGGTTACATGTTCTGGGAGATTCCAACTGAACTGCGAGTACTGTGGGCATTTTTCGATGTTCAAATGATTTATTACCCACTCCTCGCTGCTGTTGGTGTTCCTGGTGAGCCATTATTTCAGCAATTATTTCTGTAAACAATGTTTTACTGTATTTACTGCCCTTGCCCTTTAGACCCGGTTATTAATTGTATTCAGTTTAATCCTCTTGTTCCGTGGCTGGTAATGCACCATGTTTCTGTCATGTCATGTTCGATCAGTTGCCAATTCACTGCTCCCAGTTAAATGAACAGTTTGTATATTTCTCGACTTGCTTTCACTGAAAGTCTTTTACAGGTTTTGACTGTTATTTGATTATTTTTTAATGCAAGAAATGTTATTGATCGATTCTCTTTATTGAACCGCCTGCAGTTTGCTCTCTGCACTGAACCCTTGTATCAGAGCAGAAATATGTGTTCAGGGGTAACAGGAGTTTTAAAGTCTGCCGGATATCGTTAATGGCACTGATCTGTGGAAAACAGCCCTGACAGTTAGATCACAAATACACTGAAATATGGGACAATATCCACTAATGATTCAGATCCAGGCAGCTGTCTTACTTTCCACCGTATCCTGCTCTGCCTCATGGTCACTGACATCAGATGGTCAGGACAGGATTACACTGTAATATATGTTCCAATAAAATGTCTATTCAGTTATGTTTGAACTGATTTATTTCCATTGTTCAGACACAGTTCAGGAGATCTCGGTGAGGTCCGCATGAACTGTCCAACATCTCCTGTTGGTGAAAATTATTCCAGCCGATTGAAAACGATGGACCGAGTAGTGAAATCGTTAGATATGTCCAGTCTGATAATCCCTTTAGCAACTGGTGATAATTCAGTTCTCACAGCAGGTGAAAGACAGCAGGTTCGCACAGCTCCTGCTGTGTGCAGACACTATCTGAATCCCTACCGTGACATCTTACATAGAATTACAGAGGATATACGGCAGAGGAACAGACCATTTTGCCCAACCAGTCCATGCTGGAGTTTATGCTCCACACGAGCCTCCTCCCGTCTTTTCTCATCTAAATCTATCAGCATAACCCTCTATTCACTTCTCCCTCATATGCTTGTCTAGCCTCCCCTTAAATGCACCGATACTATTCGCTTCAACCACTCCTTGTGGTAGCGAGTTCCACATTCTCACCACTCTTTGGGTAAGGACGTTTCTTCTGAATTCCCTATTGAATTTCTTGCTGACTATCTGATATTTATGGCCTCTATTTATGCTCTTCGCCATAAGATGAAACATTCTCTCTGTATCTACTCTATCAAAACCGTTAATAATTTTAAACATCTCTATTAGAGACAAGAGAAAACAGACCTAGCCTGTCCATCCTTTCCTGCTAGGTATAACCTCGCATTTCTGGTATCATCCTGGTAAATCTTCTCTGCACCCTCTCCAGTGCCTCGATATCCTTTTTATAATATGGCGACCAGAACTGTACACAGTACTCTAAATGTGGACTAACCAATGTTCGATACAGGTTTAGCATAACTTCACTATTGTTTTAATTCTATCCCTCTAGAAATAAACGCTCGTGCTTAGTTTGATTTTTTATGGCCTTGCTAACCTGTATCGCAACATTTATTGATTTGTGTATTTGTACTCCGAGATCCCTTTGTTCATCTGCCCAACCGAGACTCACACCCTCCAATTGATAAGTGACCTGCCTATCCCTCCAAACCAAAATGTTATACCTCGCATTTATCTGTGGTGAACTTAATTTGCAAATTATATGCCCATTCTGCAAGTTTATTAATGTCCTCCTGTAATGTGCTGCAGTCCTCCTCAGTATTGACTACCCCCCCCAATTTGGTGTCATCCTCGAATTTAACAATTGATTCCAAAGTCTAAATCGTTAATGTAAATTGTGAACAGCAGTAGCCTCAGCACTGATCCTTGAGGAACACCACGACACACCTTCTGCCACTGTGAAAAGCTAGCCTTTACTCCCACTCTCTGCTTTCTGTCTTGAAGCCAGCTAGCAATCCATTCTGCCACTTGTCCCCTGACTCCGCATTCTCTGACCTTATTCATCAGTCTATTAAGGGGTACTTTATCGAAGGTCTTTTAAAAATTCAGATAAATTACATCTACTGCATTACCATTGCCTACCCTCTCTGTTATCCTTCAAAAAATCAATAAAGCTGGTCAAGACTTTCCCTTTTGAAATCTATGCTGACTACTCATTATTATATTTTTGGTTTGTAGACGTTCTTCTATTTTCTCCTTTAGTTGGGATTCCATTTTTTTCTGTCACTGATGCTAAGCTGACTGGTTTATAATTCCCTGAACATGTTCTATCCCCCTTCTTAAATATCGGCATTACATTAGCTAGCCACCAGTCCTCTGGCACTATACCTTTTTCTAATGAATTATTAAATATGCATAGTAATGCCTCTGATACCTCTTCCCTAGATTCTTTTAAAATGCCTAGATGCAATCCATCTGGACCATGGGTTTTATCCTGTTTGAGTTTGATTCGTTTATTAAATGTATCCCCCTTTGTTAATTTGAATGCATTTATATCATTACTAATCTCATCATCCAATGTCATGTCCACCTGTTCTACCACCCTGGTAAATACAGGAGCAAAATAATTATTTAATATTTCTGCCATCTCTCTATCGCTACCTGTGGTATTATCCTGACCATCCCTTAATGGCCATATTTCCATCCCAACCTTCCTTTTTACTTCATGTGCCTGTAAAATATTTTACTATTTTGTTTTATGTTCCTTGATAATTTAATATCAGGGTTCCTCTTTGCCTCCCTAATTGTTTTTTTTATACTTTTCTCCTAATATTTTCGTATTCTCCTTTATCATGCACTCTTCTGCTCTCTATGTACTTAATGTGTGCCTCTTTCCTTACCCTCAATTGTTCCCTTATGACTTTAATAATCCATGGAGCCTCATGATTGTTTAGTTTGTTCTTTCCTTTTAGCGGAATATATTTTTCTTGCATTCTGTTGAACACCGTTTTAAATGGTTCCCAATTCTGCTCTATATCGTAATTTGCCAATACTGTTGCCCATTTTATACCAAGTTCTATTCTCAACCCCTCAAAATCAGCATTTCTCCAATCTATTAACCTGGTTTTCGTCGCAGAGTGCCAATCCTCTCCCCAGCCCCTGCCCAGCCTCTGCCCAGCCTCTGCCCAGCCTCTGCCCAGCCTCTGCCGAGTCTCTGCCCAACCTCTGCCCAGCCTCTGCCCAGTCTCTGTCCAGCCTCTGCCCAGTCTCTGTCCAGCCTCTGCCCAGCCTCTGCCCAGCCTCTGCCGAGTCTCTGCCCAACCTCTGCCCAGCTTGTGCCCAGTCTCTGTCCAGCCTCTGCCCAGTCTCTGCCCAGCCCCTGCCCAGCTTCTGTTCAGCCTCTGCCCAGTCTCTGCCCAGCCTCTGCCCAACCTCTGCCCAGCCTCTGCCCAGTCTCTGCCCAGTCTCTGCCCAGCCTCTGCCCAGCCTTTGCCCAGCCTCTGCCCAGCCTCTGTCCAGCCTCTGCCCAGCCTCTACCCAGTCTCTGCCCAGTTTCTGCCCAGCCCCTGCCCAGCCCCTGCCCAGCCTCTGCCCAGTCTCTGCCCAGCCTCTGCCCAGCCTCTGTCCAGCCTCTGCCCAGCCTCTGTCTAGCATCTGCCCAGCCTCTACCCAGCCTCTGCCCAGTCTCAGCCCTGTCTCTGCCCAGCCCCTGCCCAGCCTCTGTCCAGTCTCTGTCCAGCCTCTGCCCAGTCTCTGCACAGTCTCTGCCCAGCCTCTACCCGGCCTCTGCCCAGCCTCTGCCCAGCCTCTGTCCAGCCTCTGCCCAGCCTCTGTCCAGCATCTGCCCAGCCTCTACCCAGCCTCTGCCCAGTCTCAGCCCAGTCTCTGCCCAGCCCCTGTCCAGACTCTGCCCAGTCTCTGCACAGCCCCTGCCCAGTCTCTGTCCAGTCTCTGTCCAGCCTCTGCCCAGTCTCTGCCCAGCCTCTGTCCAGCCTCTGCCCAGTCTCTGCCCAGTCTCTGCCAAGCCTATCCCCAGTCTCTGCCCAGCCTCTGCCCAGCCTGTGTCCAGCCTCGGCCCAGCTTCTGCCCAGCCTCTGCCTTGCTCTTGCAGTCACGTTGTTGATATGGCTTGTCCAGTTCAGCTTCCGGTCAATAGTGATCACCAAGTGTTTATGGTTGTGGACTCGGTGACGTTCAAGGGGAGGTGGGTGATCTTTGTGTTGATCAATATACCTGGTACTTATTACTCTGGGTTGTTATGTGCCGCGTATCAGCCCAAGCCTGGATGTTATGCCGATCCTGCTGTCGGAGCTGTTGTAAATGGTGCTGAAAAACGGCAGAATCATCAGTGAGTGGACCCACCCCTGACCTTATGATGGCAGAAGGTCATTGATGAGGGAGCTGGAGGTGGTTGCTCTGAGGACACTTAAATGAGGTACGACAACAATGACCACTTTCCTTGTAGCAGGTATGACCTCAGCCATTGGAGAATTCCCCCCTTGTACCCCCATTGAAACAATGGCTATATCAAGTCTGTGATGAGGTTTGCATCCGGGTGCTTCTGGCAGGACCCAAACTGAGTATCGGTGAGCCGGGTATTAGTGAGTCGATGTGAGTTCACGGTATTATTTATAACTCCTCAATCTCTTTACTGATAATTCATAGAAAAATGAGAGGGCAGTAATTGATCTCTTCATATTTGCCCCAATTTTGTTCATAGGAAACACCTAGGTCATCTTTCACTTTTTTCCGGTAGATGTCAGTATCATCACCAGAACAGCGAGGTGAGGGTCGTGCCTCACATTGAATTTCAAATTCCAGTTTTACAGTCTTTGGCCCTCCATTTACCAGGACTTCTCTGCAGCTAGCGATCTGCTCAATCACGCATTCACCTCCACCTTTGATATCCCTGTCCCCATTAAACTTTGACACTCTCAGGTCATTCCCCCTGATATGGTCCTCACCTCCACTTCCTTCAGACCAAGCGACACATACTTGAATGCCTATGGCTGTCAAGTGCTTAACCATTCATTGCCAGATCTGTCTGGATCACATAAAGCACTATCGGGTCCTCAACCTCACCTCCAACAACAAGTGTGAGGAGCTCATGAACTTTTTGTCACTAAGATTGAGATCATCTGTTCAGCTGCCGTTGCCACTTCCCTTCCTTTCCCTAGCCCACTGGGCTAAATTCCCTTAAAGTACACCCACCATAGCCCTGAACAAGCATATTTTTCCAGTTTCTCCCCTCATTCGCCTCAGGCCCTCTCCGAACTCATCTTGTCCATGAGACCCACCTCCTGCTCCCTCGACCCTATTCCCACCTAACCGCTGACTGCTCAACTTCCCCACCTGGCCCCCATGTTATGCAGTACTGTTAACCATTTCCACTCCTCGAGTACTGTCCCCTCCCCCACACATCTGCCGTCATCACAACCCTCATCAAAATACCAAACCTTATCTCCTCTGTCCTTGTAAACTACTGCCCTATCTCAAACCTCCCTTTCCACTCCAAAATCATAGAACATGTTGTTGCTTCCCAAATCTGTGTCCATCTTTCCCGCAGCTCCATATCTGAATACCCCCAATGAGATTTCCACCCCTACCACTGTACTGAAGGGGCATTTTTCAAAGTCACAAATGGAACCCCTATGTGAATGCGGCTGTGGTAAACAATCCCTCCTGATCCTTCTCGACCTGTCTGCAGCCTTTGGCACTGTTGACCACTCCATCCTCCTCCAACGCCTCTCCACCGTTGGTCAGCTGGGTGGGGCTGCACTCGCCTGGTTCAATTCTTATCTATTCAGTCGTAGCCAAAGAATCAGCCGCAATGGCTTCTGTTCCCGCTCCCTCACCATTACCTCTGAAGTCCCTCAAGGACTTATCTCTGATTGGTCTCACTTCTTCTCTGATATCCAGTACTGAATGATCAGAAACTTCCTCCAAATAAATACGTGGAAGCCCAAAGTCTTTGTCTTCGGTTGCCGCCTAAAACTCTGTTCCCGAGCCATCAATTCCATCCCTGCCCATGGCAACTGTCTGAGACTTAACCAGATTATTCGCAAACTTGGTGTTATATTTGACCCCGAGATGTGCTTCTGACCACATATCTGCACCATCACTAAGACCGCCTACTTCCACCTCTACAACCCGACACTGCCCCTTCCTCAGCTCATCTGCTGCTGAAACTCTCATGAATGCCTTTGGTACCTCTAGACTTGCTATTGCAATGCTCTCCTGGCCGGCCTCTCATCTTGCACCCTACATATCCTTGAGCTCATCCAAAACTCTGCTGCCCATAAACAAACTCGCAGCAAGTCCCGTTAACTCATCACCTCTGTGCTCACTGACCTACATTGGCTCCCGGCCAGGCAACACCTCCATTTTAAAATTATTTTCCTTGTTTTCAAATCCCACCGTGGCCTCACCCATCCCTATCTCTGTAACCTGCTCCAGCTCTCCAAGACTTCACGATCCCTGCGCTCCTCCAATTCTGTCCTCTTGCAGTCCCCGGTTTTAATCGCTCGACCCTTGGTGGCTGTGGCTTCAGCTGCCCAGGCCATAAGCTCTAGAAATCCCCATCTAAAGCTCCCAGCCTGTCTATCCTCCTTTAAGATACTCCTTAAAACCTACCTCTTCGGCCAAGCCTTTGTTCATCTATCCTAATACCTCCTTACCTAGCTCGGTGTCAATTTTTATTTGTTAACGCTCCTGTGACGCACCTTGGGACGTTTGGTTACATTAAAGGTGCTTTGTTTCTTCTGTTGTTGTTGTCATTGTTGTCAGTGACATCACCGGAACAGCTGGCGAGGGGAGCGGCGAGCTCTGGTGCGCAGATCTTCAGCACTACACCCGGGATGTTGTCAGGATCAACGACCATCACTGTGTCCAGTTCATTCAGCTGCTTCTGAACATCACGTGGGCTGAAACACATTAGCTGGGTGCTGTTCTCTGTGAGTGGGGAGATCTCAGGAGGAGTGACCTGGCCCATCCATTCAGCATGTTTGACTGAAAAACTTTCAATCACATCGAACTCCATTAGTGCTATGCGTGCAGGTTTGCCCTATGTTTGAGGATGGTGATGTTTATGCAGCCTCCTCCTACTGTCAGTTACCTAATTATCCACCACCAATCTTCACTGGGTATGATTGAACTGCAGCGTTTTGCTCTGAACCCCTTGTTGTGGGACCACATAACTCTGCAGATAGCTTGTTGCCTTTGGTCTTTAGTATGCAGATAGCACTGTGTGATACCTTCATTAGGTTTGTATCTCAATCTAAGGAGTGCCTGGTTCTGCTCCCGGCTCCTCCCTCTACACTGAGCTATGCTTGGTCTCATGGCTCAGTTCTGAGGAAAGGTCATCGAGCTGGACCGCTAACTTTATATCTTTCTCTCTCCACAGATGCTGCCTGACCTGCTGAGCGGTTCCAGCATTTTTTGTTTTTATTTTTGATTTCATGGCATGAATGCGATAATGGAGTGAGGGATGTGTCAGGCCATTAGGTTATAGACTGTGATGGTTTACTAATCTGCTGCTTGTGATCCACAGCGCCCAGTGGAGACTCATTTTGGGGTCACTGATCCGTCCCACTGACCCCGGTGCAGGCCCATTGTGGGGGTCACTGATCGGTCCCTCTGACCCTGGATGTTCCACCTCACCATTTGATGGAGGAGCTCCACACGGTGGAGGTGGGATGTTGTTTTCACAAGGACTGTGCGGCCATTTTTTCTACTATTTCTATCATGGACAGTCGCGTCTGCGACTTGTAGTTTGTAGAAGATTAGGTCAAGTAGGTTACTCCCTTGTGATGGTTCCCTCACCAACAAACACAGGCCCAGTCTGGTAGTTGTTTCCTTCAGGACTCCCCCAGCTCGGTCAGCTGTGGTACTCGTGGGTCACTCTTGGGGTTGGACATGGAAACCCGCTCCCAGAGTGCATTCTGCGAACTTGCTTCCCTGAGAGAGTCTTCGAAGTGAATTTCATCAGTTCATCGGCAGCAGGTTTCTTTGACTTGAAACCTTGAGACGTCATGAGCTCCAGAGCCGATGCTGAGGATTCCCACCCGGCAGTATATAACTGTGTCCCATCACTACACCAAGCGCCGCTCCCCACTCACCTCCAACGCAGGTCATTGGCTCCTGGTGCCCCAAATCCTCAAATTAAATCTCCTCATCCTTCTGTTTAAATGTTTTAATGGTCTTGTCGATCCTTGTCTCTGTAACCTCATCTAGCCATACAGAAGCCCTGCCCACCACGAACTCTGCATTCCTGTAACTCCATTCAACCTCTCCTCCCACCCCAATGGTCTGCCCCTGACCCCAGACCTCTTGCCCACCGTTCTCTCTCTTCGCTCCACTGGCGGCAGCCAAGAATTCAGCCGCCCAGAGCTCATGTTCAGTAATTTGCTCCCTAAATCCTTCTTTCCCTCCTCCTGCCTCTCTTCTGTTAAGGCCATTCATAAAACCTATGTTTTTGGTCACTCCACCTAATGTCTCTACCTTCGGCTTAGCATTCAATTCTCGTTTATGTGTTTTCCCCATATTAAAGCCACTATAATCATAGAAGCAGAGAACCATAGAAATTACGGGACAGAACGAGGTCATTCGGCCGATCATGTTTGTGCAGGCCGAAAATGAGCTATCCAGCAAAATTGCACTTTCCAGCTCTTAGTCCATTTAGGTTACGTTACTTCAAGTGCGTATCCAAGTAGTTTTTAAATGTGAGGCAGCATCTGTTGAGAGAGAAACAGAGTTAACTTTTCAGGTCGATGAACCTTCGTCAGAACCAACCAGTTCTGACGAAGGGCCATCGACCTAAAACGTTAACTCTGTTTCTCTCTGAACAGGTGCTGCCTGACCTGCTGAGTATTACCAGCAGTTTCTGTTATATTTCAGATTTCCAGTGTCTGCAGCATTTTGCTGTTGTAATTTTTAAATGTGATGAATGCTTCTGCCTCTACCATCCTTTCAGGCAGCGAGTTCCAAACCCCCGCCACCCTCTGGGGGAAAAAAGTTCAGCGCAACTCGCCTCGAATCCTTCTACAAATTACTTTAAATCTTTGCTCACTGCTTATTGACCTCACTGCTATGGTAAATAGGTGCTTCCTATCCACTCAATCTAGGCCGTGCATTATATTATACACCTCAATGAAGTCTCCCCTCAATCTCCTCTCTTCCATAGAAAACAACCCCAGCCTATCCAATCTTTCCTCGTAGCTAAACTTTTCCAGTCCTGGCAACATCATTGTAAATCTCCCCTGCACCCTCTCTAGTGTTATCACATCCTTCCTGTAATGTGGTGACCAGAACTGTATGCAGTACTCTAGCTATGACATAACTAGTGTTTCATACGGTTCCTGCATAACCTCCCTGTTCTTGTATTCTATGCCTCGGCTAATAAAGGAAAGATTCTCGTAAGCCTTCTTAACCACCTTACCTAATTGTCTTGCTACCTTCAGGGATCTAGGACATGCACGCCAAGGTCCCTCTGTTCCTCTACATTTCTCAGTAACCTACCATTTATTGTGAATTCCCTTGCTTTGTTAGCCCTCCCCAAATGCATTACCTGATACTTCTCTGGACTGAATTCCATTTGTCACTCTTCAACCTACCTGACCACTCCATTCCTATCTTCCTGCAGTCTACAGATATATTCCTTACTGTCACCCACACGGCCAATTTATGTCTCGTCTACAAACTTCTTTATCATGCCCCCTACATTGAAGTCTAAATCATTGACATATACCACAAAAAGGAAGGGACCGAGCACTGGAACCCCACTCGAAATAGCCTTCCACTCACAAAAACATCCATCAACCATTGCCCTTTGCTTCATGCCACTGAGCCAATTTTGAATCCCACTTGCCATTTCCCCTTGGGTCCAATGGGCTTTTACTTTTCTCTTGCAAATTGCTGTGAAATTAATTACGGACTGAATCATTATTTTTTAACAATTATTTTCAGTCTTGGTTTATTTAAATTTTGCCACCACTGGTCATTCAGTCCTCACCTAACACTGACACGTCCCACCCAGTGGTTCACTCAGTCCTTATCCAACACCCATGCATCCCATCGACTTGCTCATTCAATCCTGACCCAACACACACACGTCGCATCTACTGGTTCATTCAGTCCTGACCCAACAGCCACACGTCCCATCCTCTGGTTCATTCAGTCCCTGACCCAACACCCACAGGTCCCATCCTCTGGTTCATTCAGTCCTGACCCAACACCCACATGGCCCGTCCACTGGTTCATTCTGTCCTGACCCAACACCCACACGTCCCATCCTCTGGTTCATTCAGTCCCTGACCCAACACCCACACGTCCCATCCATTGGTTCATTGTCCCACTGCTTTCCAGACTGCCACCGGAGGTGCAGCGCACTCTCTAGTGCTCCTGGCTATCCCCCAGTGTCCCGCTCGGATTCACTGTCTGTTTACACGTTTTTTAAATTCATTATTGAATTTCCCGAGCCTCTAATAGAGATGCTGTCTGTTACTGGGATACAGTAAGTGCCACACTTCAAAAATCATTCATTAGATGTAAAACGCTTTGTGTAACAAGTCTTTCATTGTTTCTTTCGAAAGCTGGTCTCTGCGATTCCACCGAGGTGAACTTAAACAAAAATTGAACCACTTCCCTTTCGAGCAAATCACAGCCCAGCCTAAACATTCTTCTTCAAGGTGCACACATGCGCAGTTTCCAGCAGGGTCACAGGAGAGTGATCCGGACTAGAAACCCTGGGTTATAGTCGCTTCGAACCCAAGGTCATTGAGGCCACTGTAGATTCCAACTGCCAGCCCCGTCCAGGCGGGGAATTGGAGCTGGTTTCCTGCTACACCAGGGCGGTGCTTTACTATAAACCCTCTCTCTAGCAGAAAGTACTGTCACTGGGAAAGTCATTAGAGTCTGTCCCTGGATCCTATAATAACGCTGCACATTTCACCCAGAATTCGTTCATTGCTGCTGTTGCTCTCAGTCTGAAGTATAAGTTCCCTGTTTTTCTTTTCCTTACAGTGAACCTAGTGACAATTGTGATCCTGGCTCGGGGACGGTGCGGTCTCTCCAAATGTGTCACATGTTACCTGGTGTCCATGACAGTGGCGGATCTACTTGTCATCATCACTGATCTCATATTCAGGCAGATGCATATTCTTTATTCGTTTGAATTCATGTATAAGTTTAACGCGTGTAATATCCATGCCATCCTGCTTTACGCAGTCACAGACTGTTCTGTTTGGTTCACTGTCACTTCCACCTTCGATCGATTTGTGGCCATTTGTTGCCAGAAGATGAAAATAAAATATTGCACCGAGAAAAGGGCGGCTTTGGTTCTAGGAACAATGGGTGTGCTGTTCTGTGTAAAGAACACTTTCTGGTTCTTTATGTATGGAGGTAGATATATGTTTGGTAATAATCCCTGGTTTTGTGATGTAGGATTGGAAGTTATTCAGTCACCAGTATGGGCTTTAATTGAAACTCTTCATTATATTTTAACCCCATTTATTCCATTTGTTCTGATTCTGCTGCTCAATGCTTTAACCGTCAGACACGTTATCGTGTCGAGCAGAGTCCGCAGGAGACTCCGGGCCCACAGCAGTGGGGAGAGGCCCAGTGACCCAGAGATGGAGAAGCGAAGGAAATCCATCATTTTACTGTTTGTTATATCCGGGAATTTTATCCTGTTATGGTCCGTGTTTCTGGTGTTTTCTGTGTGTAGCCGACTATATTTGTTAGACTTGATGTCTGTATATCTACCTCAATATGTACAGGAACTGGGATTTATGCTTCAGCTCCTGAGTTGCTCCACTAACACGTGTATTTATGCCGTGGCCCAGACTAAATTCAGAGAGGAGTTGAAGAATGTGGTGAAATATCCCTTTACTGTAATTGATAAATTCATTAAATGTTGAGAAGATTTTGCACCATCACAACGTGTTGGTCTGCTGTTCTGCCCAATCCCCTCATCTCTGTGAGACACACACAGTGAGGTCGGTTTTCATCTTTCACCACCCGGATTCAGAGACTAACAAGGACGGTAGATGTGGGGAATCCACGGAGACAAGTTCCGCTGGATTCCTGCTGGTTTTTAGCCCCGCTAAGTCCTCTGGTGCGGCCTTGGGCGGGCTTATGAAGCTCCCGACCACCAGGCTCGAGTTTCATGTGTTTACCCAAAGGAGGTGGCACGGGGAAGGTCGCTCTGTCAGTTTACAGTCCACGGGTGGATGGGCCACTCAGTCCCCAGCACCCCCAGGGAAACCTCGGGGGAACTGGCCTGGGTCCAACCTGCAGCCGGGGAGGAAGGCTTTATAAGTCTCAAAGGTCAGCCTTTTATAAACCCCACGGTGTAGTTTTCCAAGGGGCTGCCAGGTGATGGGGAAATGTCCCTGGCTCCGTTTATCTGCCATTGGGATTAACGGTTCTTCTGTAAACGGGAAATTCTCCAAATAAAATGTTTTTTGAATAATGCGTTTGTGGAGGAGGAACAATGACCTCTGCCCAGATCACTGTGAACACATAGTGTGTGGAGCGGAGAGTCAAGTTGTCATAGTCATTTAACATCTCTTAATGATATACTGTCTGAACAATGCAGTGTTGTCCAGGGTAAAGTGATTCCCGCACACACTCCACACGCATTGAACCCATCTCCTCTTCACTGTGTAGAAAATCCCCGAGCTAAACACAGCGCATACTAAGCAGTTTCCAGGGAGGCTGGTCACGAGGTTGGTTGTTATGTATTGCAGTATAAGTGATGTCATAAAGCGGTGACACGTCCATGACGTTGTGTCTGTCTATTGTGACATCACAGACCTGCCCTGCAGACCATGCCCTGGTCTGTGGTTGACCGAGAATCAGCCTTTCAAACAATCCTTCTCCTGCACACATCACCTTACATAGAGTTACAGAGAGTCTGCAGCAGCGAAACAGACCATTCGGCGCTCTGCAGCTGCAGGTTGGTCCGAGACCGTTTCGCCGAGGTTTCCCTGGGGATCCTGGGACTCAGCGCTCTGTCTGGCCCTGGACTCTAAACTGATAGAGCGACCTTCTCCACCGTGCCCCCTTTCGGTGCACCAGGTCATGGCAGCGTTCACTGTATCAGCTTATCCTTCTCTTCCTTTTCCCTCCATGCTCTTATCCAGCTTTCCCTTAAATGTGTCGGTGATATTCGCCTCAACTAGGCAACTATTGACCAGTCAGCTTAACATTGGTGGTAGGAAAAATAATGGAATCCCTACTAAAGGATAAAATAAAAAAACATTTATAAACCAAAAATATAATAAGGAATCATCAGCATGGATTTCAAAAGAAAACATTTCATTGGTCAACCTCATTGATTTTTTGAGGCGGTAACAGAGAATGTAGAGTAGGGTAATGTAATAGATGTAATTTACCTAGATTTACAAAAGTACTTTGGTAAGTTGCCTCGTAATCGACTAATAAATGTCAGAGCATGCGGAGTTAGGGGACCAGTAGCAGAATGGATAGCGAGTTGGCTTCAAGACAGAAAGCAGAGAGTAGGGGCGAAGGGTAGCGCATGACCCCTGTGATCACATGGGCCGGCCCAACCAATAAAAGAAGGGAATGCGGATCACTTAAAAAATATATGAAAAGGTGAAATAAATTGTTAAAAAATTACATATTTAAAATTAATTAAAATGCCATTTAATTAAATAATTTAAACGAAAATTTTACATTTTGAAAAAAAATTATATGTTTTAACGGTGCTAAAAATGAACTTACCTTATTGCACATGGTTTTTAAGGTATAAATGAGTGATAACATTTTATTTTTGTATTTTTTAAAATTCTTATGCTGGCAAAAGCAGGCAGTAGGTCTTTAAAATTATGAAAGATTTTCATTGAGTCGACAGAGAGAGCGTTTTGACTTGTGGGGATGAGCCGTCAATATAAGATAGTCAATAATAAATCCAATAGGCAATTCAGGAGAAACTTCTTTACCCAAAGAGTGGTGAGAATGTGGAACTCACTACCACAGTGAGTGGTATAAGCGAATAGTATAGATGCATTTAAGGGAAGGCGAGATAAGCATATCAGGGATGAGGGGCTAGAGGGTTATACTGATAGATTTAGATAAGGAAAGACGGGAAGAGGCTCGGCTGGAACATAAACGCCAGCATGGACTGGTTGGGCCGAATGGCCTGGTTCTGTGCTGTTTATTCTATGTAGATCAATGTAACTATGCAGTGTGGTAGCGATTTCCACATTCTTACCACTATTTGGGTAAAGGTGTTTCTCCTGAATTGCCGATTGGATTTTGTGGCGACTTTCTTGAATTAATGGCCCCTTGAAATGGTCCTCTCCACACGTATAAACATCTTATCGCTGTCTACCCTATCAAACCGTTTCATAATTTTCAAGTTCTCATCCCCAGCCTTCACTTTTCACGAGAAAAGAGCCCCAGCCTGTGCAGACTTTGTAATAGGGAAAAACTCGCAGTTCGGGCACAATCCTTATGAATCTTTTTTGCATCTTCTCCAGCGTCTCTATATATTTTGTACAATGTGGAGACCATAACTGTAAACAATACTCCAAGTGTAGTCGAACCAAGGTTGGAAACATGTTTAAAATTAATTATCTGCTTTTCAATTCTATCTCTCTAAAAATTAACCCCACTGCTGTGATTTCTTCTTCCTCGCCTTATGATGGCCTCTCAGAGGTTTGTGTATCTATGCCCCTGGACCCCTTTGCACCTCTAGACACTTTAGACTCCTTTAGGCTCTTATTGTCCAAGCAGTTTGTGTCCTTCTTATTCATCCTACCAAAATGTAACAATTATCTGTGTAAACACAAATGTAAAGATTGATCTATATTGAAATTGATTAGCCAATTACACGCCCATTCTGCAAGTTTATTAATGCCTTACTGCATTTTGTCACATTCTTCTTCAGTATTAACTGTACCCCTAATTTGGTGTCAACCGCATATTTGGAAAATGCGCTTCTGATTCCTGAGTTCAAATCGTTTCTATAAATTGTGAACAACAGTGGTCCCAGCACCGATCTCTGTGGAACACTATTTCCCACCTTCTTCCAGACTCAGTATATACCCTTAACCCTAATATCCCTTCCTGTTGTGTAGCCAGCTTGCTATCAATTTGGGTGCTTGTCCCCTGACTCCACATGGTCTGATCTTAGTCATGAGTCTATTATGCGGTACCTTATCGAAGGCTGTTTGAAAATCCAAGTACACCAGATTACCCTTGTCTACTCTTTATGTTAATTCTTCAAAGTAGAGTTTTGGTTTGAATGATGTCTCTAGGAAGCGGTCTGGGTCTCTGAGATACAGAACGTTTCTAATGAAGCACGTGGTGCCAATTAGAGAGGCCCAACTTTAAAATGGTGCAGAGACAGACACGTTTCACAGGATGAAACCCCTCTTATTGTTTCTTTACGCTGCCTTTTTCCTGCCCTCTGGGGAAGACAGTTACTGGCCCTCCAACAGGGTGAAAGCGCCTCAGAATGGCTGCTCACAAACACTGGGCCTGACTCTCCAAAGAACTCTGTCCACAGACAAGCTCACTGTGAGGGTCAGGCTGTGGGGATTATTGGGCTGATGTTACATTTCCCGTGTCTGCTCCGCTGGATTTCAACTGATTACGTACAGAGGATTTTGCGCTAATGAAGCAAAACCATCCATTTGTACCTTTTGCTCCACTTGGCATTTCTGCTGCACTGATGTTATAATTGCTTATACTTCTCATCCTTGTGTCCCACGAATTTCTTTGTCCTTTTCGGTGCCTTCAGGTTTTCAACATTCTCATCCTACATGCGACTTCGAACTTTTACATTGAACAGAAACAAAACAAATTCTGGCATTTAATGCGCAGTTAACAGCCTCTGGACTTCCAAAAGCCCTTTAAAGCCAATGGAGTAATTCTTTTAATGCTAAGCGGTTGTGATGTAGGGACATTGTACTGTAGGATTGGCCATCAACATATGTCAGACTTGCTCAACACCCTGCCCTATATAGATGACCAAAGAGCGATTAGAGTCTTTATATCCAGTGTTGGTTGCTGTTTTTTGCAGCACTTGTCCCTCACAAAGCGGAGCATTAGGTCCGATTTCCTTTCCATCACTTCTGATTCCTACAGTTTCACTGAATTGGCCACAAAGGAACGAAAAGGTATAAAACTAGATAAGAAAATAAACTAAGGAGGGAGAAAAAGCCTGCCACTCAGTCAATGCCCTCCAGTAGGTGTCGCAGCATTTAGACGGAGCGCCCCTCGTCCTTTGGTAAATCTGTAAACGAGCAGTAGGGGGCGCCCTGCTTAGACAGAAAGTCCCTCATCCTGTGTTAAATCAGTCAAGGTGGAGCACCCCCTACTGCCCTCTGACTGATTTACCAAAGGTCGAGGGTCTCTTTGTCCAAGTGCAGCGCCCCCTACAAAGCTCTGACTGATTTACCACAGGGAGAACAAGAAAGGCTTGCATAAACAAAGGACTTGTCAGGACCACCGGATGTCCCAAAGCGCTTTACAGCCATGACATACTTTTTGAAATGTAGTCACTGTTGGTAACGCAGGAAATGTAGCAGCAAATTTATGCCCAGCAAGCTGCCACAAACAGCATTGTGATAACGACCCGATATATTTTTGTGATGTTGATCGAGGGAGTAATATTGGGCAGCACACCGGGGATAACTCTCCTGCTCTTCTTAAAAAAAGTGCCATAGGATCTTTGACGTCCAAATGTGAGGGCAGACGGAGACTTGGTTTATTGTCCCATCCGAATGACTGCAGCTCCGACAGTGCAGCACTCACTCACTGCGTACTGCACTGGAGTTTTAGCCTAAAATTGTATTTGCGCTCAAGTCACTAGAGTCGAATTGAACCTACAACCACTTGACTGGAGCTGACGGTGCTACCAACTGACCTACAGCTGACACGACATGTGCTTGTTTAATTGAAGCGCCCCTACTGTTCTCTGATAGATTTATCAAAGGGCAATTGGCGCGATGTCTAAAGGTGGCACACCCTACTACTCTCTGACTGATTTGCCCCAGGAAGAGGGTTGCTTTCAAATAGAAATGCCCCTTACTGCCCTCTGACTTATTCACCACAGGACAAGGGATGCTCCTTGCAAATGTGGCGTCCCCTACTGCTGTGATTTACCACAGCATGAGGCACGTTCTGTCTAATTGGAGGGCATCCTATGACCCATTGCCTTTTTCTACCACAGGACGAGGGATGCTGTGAATAATTGTAGCATCCCCAACTTCCCTCTGACTGATTTACAACAGGACCATGGAGGCTGTGTCTAAGTCTTGCGTGCCCTACTGCTGATGACTAATTTACCACAGGACGAAGGACGCCCTTTCTAAATGTGGCGCCCCCTACTGCCTTCTGACTGATTTACAGCAGGACAAGGGACAGTCTGTCAAAGTGAAGCACCCCTACTACCGTCTGACAGATTCAGCACAGGTCGAGGGAGGTTATCTAAGTGGAGGCTGTTGTGTCCATGTGTTAATAGAGACACTGAAGGCAGGAGTTGGTTTCACAGGTGTTTACTGAACAAAGTCTGGAGGTGAGCTAATTTATACAACACAATATACAGGCTTATATAGCCCGAGTGGCCATTACCGGCATTACAGTACACAGGGGACTCTTAAAGGCACATACACTACAATTCCTCCCCTTTTAGCCAACCAGTACATAATATGTTAAGTAATCATTAATTACATGTTACAAGAACAATAATCTACACATTGCTGCAGTTAATCAATTATAAGTCAGTCTCTCTGGAGGCTTCCTGACTCGGTCTGGATAACGCCTCGGTGGTGTAATAGTTTCTGGTGGTGTAGTAGGTTATTTTGGCAAGGCTGATTCGGCTTGAATGCCAGTGTCGGGTTCATCTGGTTCCAGTATCACCGGATCGGAGGTAGATACTATGGGTATCTCTAATTCATCATTAGGCGTATAGAGTTGTGGTGTAGGTTGTCCCTTTTCGGATGACTCTATGATTTGGTCAGCATGGCGCCTTATTATGCTTTCTCCAATGTCCACAGTATACATCAGTGGTCCTAGTCGTGTGCAAATAGTTCCAGGCTGCCATTTCTCAGTACGGTAGTCTCGGGCCAAAACTTGTTCACCTATCTGGAAGGTTCTAGTTGGCCTTTCATTCATGCCTTGAAATTGCCGGTTCTTCACGTCCCTTCTGATGTTTGGCTTGATCAAATCCAGCCGGCATCTTAGGCTTCTATTGAAGAACATCATGGCGGGAGTTTGGTTTGTAACCATATGTGTTGCATTGCTGTATGCAAACAAGAAGTTATCTACCTTATGCTGAAGTTTTATGTCTTCATTACCCATGGCCTTTATGGCCTTCTTGAAGGTCTGGACAAACCTTTCAGCCAATCCATTGCTGGCGGGATGGTATGGGGCAGATGTGTAGTGCTTAACCCCATTGTTTTTTAAGAACTTCCTGAATTCTTCGGACACAAATTGCGATCCATTATCAGAACAGATCTGTTCAGGCAGCCCATTCCTGGCAAATATGGTCCTTAATACTGTGATGGTTTTTTCCGTGGTGGTGGAGGACATCTTTATTACCTCCAGCCACTTGGAGTGTGCATCAACCACTATTAAGAACATTGAGTCCATAAATGGACCAGCAAAATCGATGTGTACCCTTTGCCATGGAGATGAGGGCCACTCCCATGGAAGTAGAGGGGCTTGTGGTGGAGCGTTTTGGACCTTCTGGCATCCTAGGCAGCTCTTGGTCATTTCTTCGATGTCTCCATCGATACCTGGACACCATACAAACGCCCTGGCTTGGTTCTTCATTTTCACTCCACCCAAATTCCCCTCGTGAAGCTCCTTTAGAACTTTATCCTGGGGTTTGGGTGGAATCACCACTCTGGATCCACACATCAAGGTTCCTCAGCACACTGACAGCTGTTCTCTTCTTTGCGAGAATGCTGGCCACAGTGGTTCGCCATGTGCTGGCCATCCCTTCACTGTTAAATCATAGACTCGTGAGAGAGTCGGGTCATTTCTCGTTTCCCTTTCAATGGCAGAATTTGTTACTGGTAGACATTCGATTATGGTAGAGTGGAACATCTCCACTGGGTCTACTGTAGGTGCCTCTTCTACCGTTGGCAACGGTAGGCACGATAAACCATCAGCATTCCCATGCTGTTTTGATCCTTTGTATTCTATGTCATATTGGTGTGCCCCTAGAAAAAGGGACCACCTCTGTAGCCTTTGCGCTGTCATAATGGGAACACTCTTTTTAGGGTTGAATATGGAGATGAGGGGTTGATGGTCAGTCAACAAGGTAAATTTTTGTCTGTGTAGGTAATGGTTGAATTTCTTCACTCCCCATACCAGGCTGAGTGCTTCCCTGTCGATTTGGGCATAGTTACTGATGTAAGAAAAAGGAGTCTTACCATCAAGTAACTTTAAAGTAAGCTTTAAGTAATTTATAAACACACTATATACAAGAGAGGTCTTTACCATGCCTCTGGTAGAAGCCTCTTACAATACTGAACAGACCAGGATTTATACCAGTCCAACAGGAAGTGACATATGACAGGAAGTGAGGTATGTGCACTGTTCATAGTTCATAGTTCACAGGAAGTGATGACATAACTTCCCGGAAGTTATTATTATTATCACATTCTTCCCTCCTGCAGGATTAGGAGGCTGTGGTCTACCTTTTGGTCCGCAGCCGCCAAACAAGGAAGAGTCGCACCCATTTGGATTCCCGTCGTAGAGGGTCGCTGGTCTGCTTACATGCAGTTGGCCATTGGTCAGAGTCTGTGTGGCCTGGATTGCCCTGTGAAGGGTCGGGGAGATCAGGGCTTCGAGTACGAGCCCCAATAGGTTCAAAGTCGGACTGCCTCTGTTCAGAGGGAGGTGCAGAGCTGGTCTGTGGCGGATCAGTACTTTCATGCGCAGTACTGGGAGGGTCGCAACCTTGAGTACGGGGTTCTACCAGCACCAAGCTAGTTGGTGTCCGATCAGGATCCTGGAGAGGGGTACCCAATAGGTCCCAAGAGTTTCCTGGTGAAATGCCATCACCCGATGTCCCACTAGGTCCTGGTGGGCAGGGAGCCAGATCCCATAATGATACGGTAGATTCTCGGCCGTTGGAATATCGTATGTTTGCATAGGTGGGGTTGGCATCGGTTAGTTCGAACTCGTCTACGACAGGGTCATTTTTAGACGTCCGAACGTATCTTCGGAGTAATATAGGTCCAGGAGGAGTTAGCCATGACGGGAGTGATGTCCCATGAGATGAGCAATGCTGGAATCCAAAGAACCGCTCATGAGGTGTAGAATTTGTGGCTGTAGAAAGGAGGGACCATATAGAGTGCAATGCATCCGGAAGCACTGTTTCCCATTGCTGGTCTGGTAGGCCCCGAGATCTTAAAGCGAGACGTACGGAATTCCAGATGATACCGTTATACCTCTCCACCTGCCCATTTCCGATGGGATGGTATGGTGTTGTTTTGCTTGTAGCAATTCCCCGTTCTGAGAGGTAGTCCTTGAGTTCCCTTGACCTAAAGGATGGACCCCGATCTGAGTGAATATAAGCCGGCATGCCACAGAGAGAAAATACCTGCTCAAGGCAGCAGATTACTGTGGACGCCAGCATATTGGAGCAGGGGAAGGCAAATGGAAAACGTGAATATTCGTCGATCATGGTGAGCAAATATGTGTTCCGAGTTGAAGAGGGCACTGGGCCCTTAAAATCGATGCTAAGTCGTTGCATCGGTTGGGTTGCATGTATGAGTATACCATCTGAGGGGCGGAAGAACTGAGGTTTTAATTCCGCACAAAGCCGGCATTCTGAGCATATTTTCTTTACATCTCCAGTGGAAAAAGGGAGATTCCGTGATTGTACGAAATGTAGCATGCACGTAACGCCAGGATGACACAATCCATTGTGGACATCCATGAGAGTAGAGGATGACATAGTGGAGCAGAATGCCCGTGTGAGGGTGTCTGGGGCCACATTCTCCTTGCCAGGCCGATAGAGAATGGTATAACCAAAAAAGGCCAGTTCCATCCTCCAAAGTTGTATTTTATTATTCTTAATTTTGGTTCGTTTTCGATTATCGAGCATGAAGGCGACTGATCGTTGGTCCGTGATCAATGTAAAGTGCTGGCGAGCTAGAAAATGGTTCCACTTCCGTACTGCCTCTATGATGGCTGTGGCTTCTTTCTCAACCGGAGGATAATGTAGCTCGGCACCTTGTAAGGTCCTGGACATAAATGCTACAGGACGACCTTCCTGATTCAGAGTAGCGGAGATCGCCACCTCCAAGGCATCACATTCAACCACGAAAGGGAGATTCTCATCGATGGAGTGAAGAGCCACTTTCTCCAACTGTTTTTTGAGAAGGTTAAAGGCTGCAACAGCCGCTGTTCCCAATGGAAATGATCTAGAATGCAGCAAGGGTTGGATTTTGTCCGAAAAATGAGGAATCCATTTAGCGTAGTATGCAAACAGACTGAGAGCCCGATGTAAAGAAGCTGGATTCTTAGGTGACGGGAGCTCTTGGAGTGGGCGATGTCTTTCTGGGTCTGGCTTAATGATACCATTGCCTACGCAGTAGCCAAGGATGTTGATGGTCGGTTGTGACTCAACAGATTTGGATTCATTCAGGGTCAAATTACGGTGATGGAGGGCATCCCGAAATTTTTGGAGGCTGGCGTCGCGTTCCTGTTGATCGTGACCTGCAATGGTAATGTTATCAAGATAGGGAAAAGTGTCCCTTAGGTTTTCCTGCTTAACTAGGCCATCCATTGCCCGTTGGAAGACAGCCACTCCATTAGTAACCCCGAATGGGAGGCGACGAAATTGGTACAGCCGTCCATTAGCCTCAAAGGCCATGTACTGCTTATCTGAGACCTTCAAGGGTACCTGATGATAGGCACTTTTTAAATCGTAAGTTGAGAACACTTTGTATTCGGCCAGTTTATTAACCATATCATCAATGCGTGGCAATGGGTAGGCGTCCAAGTCGGTATATTGATTGATGGTTTGCGAATAATCGATGCATAGTCGCTGTTTGTGAGGTTTTAGAGGGTTCTTGACAATGACAACTTGAGCCCGCCAGGGCGACGAACATGGTTCGATGATATCCTCTGCTAGAAGTTGAGAGATTTCAGCCGCAATAAAAGATTGGTGTTCCTGATTAAAGCGCCGCAATTTCATTATTATTGGTTTGCATCGAGGCGGAATACTGGCAAATAATGAGGGTTCATCAAGTGAAGCTGCTGACAATGCACAAAACGGTAATTTAGACGGTATATTAGAAATAGTAAGTCTGGGTTTGGATCCACCAAACTCAATGGTGAGTTTCTTATGCTGTTTTTGGAAGTCCAGCCCTAAGAGGAGATCACTACATAAGTCCTTGAGCACCGAAAGTCGGGTGGAGGGATACATACGACCATGAAGTGTCATATCAACAACACAAAAGCCGGAGATTCTGGTATTAAGTGATGACTGAGCCATCGCAATTGCCTGGTCCAATGGGAAGACAAGTAGTTTCAATTTCGCAACAATCTGTTCCTTAATGAAACTATCAGTACTTCCTGAGTCAATTAAGGCATCTAAGGTATGCCCTTTAATTGAAATTTTTGTGGCTGCATGAGACAGGTTCTGTGGGCAAGCAGCTGTAATTGGTGTCGTTGCACAGAGAGTGGCTAAAACTCTCGGTGTGCTTCTTCGGGAGAGAGCTCGAGAGGAAGCTTGATAGGTCCTAGCTGGAGCATCTTGATAGGCCCTAATTGGGGCAGTTCGGTAGGCCTTAGCTGGATTGGCCCTCGTAGAGGCCCTTGATAGGCAAACTTTAGCAAAGTGTCCTTTTTTTTTGCAATAACTGCAGATTGCATTGCGAGCAGGGCAGGTTTTCCTAGGGTGAAAAGCATCTCCACAAAAGAAGCATTCCTTCCTAGATTGCCAAGAGGCTGCTAAAGTGGGGTCATCCTCCTCTTCTTCATCAGAATTATCAGAATTAGATTCCCCCATGATAGGGTTCACCTGAGACCGCTTGAATTGTCTGGTTGCAGCTACAGCAGCAGATCGAGATCTGGGCAGCTGATAGAGGTCTGCATTTCTCTTTGCCAAATCCAGAGAACAAGCTAGGTCAAAAGCTTTTTGTAGCTCAGGTGTTTTACTTTCTAGTAGATGCTGGCGTATAAATGGAGAGGCAATCCTGCAGATGAAAGCATCACGAATCATTTCTTCATGGTACAGCTCAGCTGAGGCTGCCTGAAAGTTACAATCTATGCTGAGCCTGCGAAGTTCTTGCAGGAATTCGTTAATTGATTCCCCTGGCCCTTGTTGGGCTGTGGCCAGTAGATGTCTAGCATAGACCTCATTTGGGGTCTTGGCATACAGTTTCTTAAGTGCCCGAATCACCTCGTCGTAATTATCCCATTCATCAACATATTCGAACACTTTTGGGGTCACATAATTGAAAAGTATCCTCAATCTAGCAGGAGCATCCGCTTTACATTCATCCAGAAAATTCTCAAAAGTACGGTACCAATGCTTCCATACCCTGCCAGCTGCTGGTGTATTCGGGTAAAAGTCCAGACGAATAGGTCTAAGGATTCTCTCCATGATGGGTGGTTCCCTGGATCCTTAAATCTGAGTTTGTCCGAAGGTCTAGTATTTGTGAGTGTAAATACTAAGTTACTTAAATTGATGTAAGAAAAAGGAGTCTTACCATCAAGTAACTTTAAAGTAAGCTTTAAGTAACTTATAAACACACTATATACAAGAGAGGTCTTTACCATGCCTCTGGTAGAAGCCTCGTACAATACTGAACAGACCAGTATTTATACCAGTCCAACAGGAAGTGACTTATGACAGGAAGTGAGGTATGTACACAGTTCATAGTTCATAGTTCACAGGAAGTGATGACATAACTTCCCGGAAGTTATTATTATTATCACAGTTACACTCAGCTGATTTCAAGGAGCGTGACGCAAAAGCTATCGGCCGTTCCGAGCCATCAGGGAATCTATATGATAATGCCACTCCTACGCCATAAGGGGATGCATCGCACGCCAGTCTGATTGGCAGTGATGGGTTCTAATGAGCCAAAACTTCCTTGGACGTGATTAAATCTTTGCATTTATGGAAGGCACGTTTACAGTCTTCGCTCCATTTCCAAATTACTCCTGTTTGTAGCAGTTCATTAAGAGGGTGCAGAAGAGTTGATAAGTTCGGCAAAAATTTATGATAGTAATTTATTAATCCCAGGAACGACCTTAATTGTGAAACATTTTCAGGTGCTGGGGCTTTTATGACCGCTTCAATTTTTTCAGGTGACTTATGCAACCCTTCCTTATTAATTATGTGGCCACAATATGATATTTGATTCTGGAAAAATTCGCACTTGGGGCGATTTGCTCGTAGGCCCCGTTCTCTCAGCCTAGCGAGCACCTGCTCCAAATTGGCAAGGTGCTCGTTGTCATTTTCTCCTGTTACAAGGATGTCGTCTAGGTAGCATTGAGTCCCCGGAATCCCTTGGAGGACTTGCGCCATAGCTCTTTGCCAGATAGCTGGAGCTGATGTTACTCTGAAAACCAGTCGATTGTACTGGTACAGGCCTTTGTGTGTATTTATCGTGAGATACTTTTTAGAGGCCTCTTCAACCTCCATCTGTAGATATGCCTGTGCCAAGTCAATTTTGGTGAAACGTTTCCCTCCGGATAGTGAGGCGAAAATATCTTCTATCCTCGGAAGAGGATACTGTACCATGTGAAGGACATGGTTTACAGTCACCTTGAAGTCTCCACAGATGCGAATTTTTCTCTCTTCTTCAGATTTATCATTATTCAACGTTTTCTTCATGACCGGAACGATGGGTGTTGCCCACTCGCTCCAATCTATCTTGGATAATACGCCTGCCTTTTCCAAATTCTCCAGCTCTGCCTCGACTGCTGGACGAATTGCGTATGGCACCGGCCTTGCCTTAAAAAACTTGGGAATTGCCGCATCTTCCACTTTTATTGAGGCGGTGATGCCTTTCAAGGTTCCTAGTTTCTCTTGAAACACTTCCTTGGCGTTGACCAAGATGTCTTTTAATCGTTCAGGTATGACATCGTCGTCCTTTTTTTCCTTACTGGTCACCATCAGTGCCTGAATGGAGTGCCAGTCTAAACGTATCTTCCTGATCCATTCATGTCCCAACAGCGGTGGACCACCATCTAGTAGAACGTATAAATACAACTTCTGTATTTCCTTGCCGTTGTATACAACGGGCACCCTTATTTTTCCTTTGGGGTATACTTTCTGCCCCGTATATGTTTTCAAGATAATGGATGTGTCTTTTAAAGGTATATGCGAAAATAGCCGCTCGTAATCCCGTCGATTTATGACGGTCAGAGCTGTTCCTGTATCTAGCTCCATTTTAACTGGGGACCCTGCTATCGTGAGGGTAACCCAAATGGTCTGGTAATCTTCTTTGGCAATTACATTATGTAATTTGAGACAGCTTAGTCTCTTGTTTCTGGAGTCGCTATCGCTCTTCTGGTCTTCGGAGCTACTGTCCGTCATCATTTGTACCTTTCTGTACTTTTCTTTATTGATTTTTTTTTTCATGTCCATGGATTTTTTTTGTCCAGATCTGCATACCCGTGCAATGTGTCCAATCTTTCCGCGTTGCCTGCATGCTTTGTCCTTGAACCAGCAGTCCCTCTGGTCATGGGTGGATCTGCCACAGCGATAACATCTCTCGAAACCCTGTGTCATTTCATGGGTGCCGAAGTCCTGTGTCTTTTGCTGTATCTCTGCAGCTCCTCTTGCTGCTGCTTCGTATGATACAGCCATACTGTAAGCCTTGTCCAGTGTCAAATCTTTCTCAGAAAGAAGCCTTTTCTGTGTTCCTTCACTTAGGAGACCGCAGACGAATTTGTCTCGAAGAGAATGTGCCAGTCCTGCCCCGAATTGGCAGTGCTTTGATAGCTTTCTTAATTCGGTGAGGTAATCAGCATTACTTTCATTCTTGTGCTGATTCCTCTTGAAGAATTTGAATCATTCCACTATCAGCAGCGGTGTTGGGTTTAAGTGCTCCTGTAGGGTATCAATAATTTCCTTAAAATTCTTGACCTTTGGCTTGGCTGGAGTGATTAAGTTTCGTAACAGCCCGTATGTCTTTGCGCCCATTAGATTTAGAAGTACTGACGCCTTTAAGAACATAAGAACATAAGAAATAGGGGCAGGAGTAGGCCAATCGGCCCCTCGAGCCTGCTCCGCCATTCAATAAGATCATGGCTGATCTGATCCTAACCGCCAATCCACTATCACAGAACCATCTCCTGAACCTAACAGAATTAGACACACAAAATAGGAGCAGGATCAGGCTACATGGCCCCTGGGCCTGCTCCGCTACCCACAGGGCCATGACCGATCTGAACCTAGACTCATGTCCAAATTCCTGCCCGCTACCCGTAACCCTTAATTCCCTTTACTTCTAGGAAACTGTCTATTTCTGTTTTAAATTTATGTAATGATGCAGCTTCTACAGCTTTTTGGGGCAGCATATTCCATGGACCTACCACCCTCTGAGTGAAGTAGTTCCTCCTCATCTCAGTTTTGAAAGAGCAGCCCCTTATTCTAAGACTATGCCCCCTAGTTCTAGTTTCACACATCATCGGGAATATCCTCCCCGCATCCACCCAATCCAACCCCTTCACAATCTTATATGTTTCAATAAGATCGCCTCTCATTCTTCTGAACTCCAATGAGTAGAGTCCCAATCTACTCAACCTCTCCTCATATGTCCATCCCCTCATCCCCGGGATTAACCGAGTGAACCTTCTTTGTACTGACTCGAGAGCAAGTATGTCCTTTCTTAAGTATGGACACCAAAACTGTACGCAGTATTCCAGGTGCGGTCTCACCAATACCTTGTACAACTGAAGGAATACCTCCCTATTTTTAGATTCTATCCCCCTAGCAATGAAAGCCAACATTCCATTGGCCTTCTTAATCACTTGCTGCACATGCATACTAACCTTTTGAGTTTCGTGCACCAGGACCCCCAAATCCCTTTGTACTTCAGTACTTTCAGTTTATTGCCATTAAGATATAAACTTGCTCTACGATTTTTCCTGCCAAACTGCATAACCTCACACTTTCCAGTATTGTATTCCATCTGCCAAATCTCTGCCCACTTACTTAGCCTGTCTATGTCCCCTTGCAGGATTTTTATGTCCTCCTCACTCACTACTTTCCCTCCCATTTTAGTATCATCTGCAAACTTTGATATGTTACACTCGGTCCCCTCCTCCAAATCGTTAATATAGATTGTAAAGAGTTGGGGACCCAGCACTGACCCCTGCGGAACACCACTAGTTACTGATTGCCAGTCTGAGAATGAACCATTTATCCCAACTCTCTGCCTTCTGCTAGATAGCCAATCCTCTATCCATGCCAGAATATTACCCCCAATCCCGTGATTTTTTATCTTAAGCAATAATCTTTTGTGCGGCACCTTGTCAAATGCCTTTTGGAAGTCTAAATACACTACGTCCACTGGTTCCCCTTTATCCACCCTATATGTTACTTCCTCAAAGAACTCCAGCAAATTTGTCAAACATGACTTCCCCTTCATAAAACCATGCTGACTTTGTCCTATTAAATTATGATTATCCAAATGTCCTGTTATTGTCTCCTTAATAATGGACTCCAAAATGTTACCTACCACAGATGTTAGGCTAACCGGTCTATAGATTCCAGCCTTCTGTCTACTGCCCTTTTTAAATAAGGGTGTTACATTAGCAGTTTTCCAGTCTGCCGGGACCTTTGCCGAGTCCAGGGAGTTTTGGAAAATTATTACCAATGCATCCACAATCCCTACCGCCACTTCCCTCAAGACCCTAGGATGTAAGCCATCAGGTCCAGGTGATTTATCCACCTTGAGTCCAATTATTTTACCGCGTACCACTTCCTTAGTGATTTTGATCGTGTTTAGCTCCTGCCCCACTTTAGCCCCCTGTTTGTCCAGTGTTGGGATATTCTTAGTGTCTTCTACTGTAAAGACTGATATAAAATATTCATTCAGTGTTTTTGCCATCTCCATATTTCCGACCATTAATTTCCCAGTCTGATCCTCTAAGGGACCAACATTTACTTTAGCCACGCTTTTTCTTTTTATATAACTATAAAAACTCTTACTATCTGTTTTTATATGTTTTGCTAATTTACTTTCATAATCTATCTTCCCTTTCTTAATCAATCTTTTTGCTTTTTTTTGTTGTCTTTTAAAGTTTTCCCAATCCTCTATCCTCCCACGAGATTTGGCTACCTTATATGCCCTTGTTTTTAGTTGAATACAATCCTTAATTTCTTTACTAAGCCACGGATGGCTGTCTTTTCTTTTACACCCTTTTCTTCTCAGTGGAATATATATTTTTTGGAAGTTGTAAAATAACTCCTTAAATGTACACCACTGATCATGTATCGTCTTACCCTTTAATCTATTTTCCCAATCCACTCTACTCAATTCCACTCTCATACCTTCATAGTCTCCTTTATTCAAGCTTAGCACGCTTGTTTGAGATCCAACCTTCTCACCCTCTAATTTAATATGGAATTCCACCATGTTATGGTCACTCATTCCAAGGGGATCCTTTACTAGGACATTTTTAATTAATCCTGTCTCGTTACACAGGACCAGATCCAAGGTTGCTTGCCCCCTGGTCGGTTCAGTTACATACTGCTCAAGAAACCCATCCCTAATACACTCAATGAACTCATCCTCAAGGCAGCCCTGCCCAATTTGATTTGTCCAACTAATATGATAGTTAAAATCCCCCATAATTATAGCTGTTCCCTTATTACAAGCCTCAACTATTTCCTGATTGATACTCCGTCCAACAGAGTTGCCACTGTTCGGAGTCCTATAGAGTACGCCCAATCGTGTTTTTTTCCCCTTATTATTCCTTACCTCCACCCAAACTGTTTCATTATCCTGATCTTTTGACCCAATATCATTTCTCTGTATTACAGTGATTCCTTCCTTTATTAACATAGCCACCCCACCTCCCCTTCCTTCCTGCCTGTCCCTCCTGATCGTTAAATAACCTGGTATGTTTAATTCCCAGGCATTGTCACCCGGCAGCCAAGTTTCTGTAATGGCCAAAAGATCATACACATATGTAGTTATTTGTGCCATTAACTCGTCTATTTTGTTACGAATGCTACGTGCATTCAGATAGAGAACTTTCAAAGATGTTTTGTGACACTTAGTTCCTGCTTTTGCCCCTTGTATTACTTTACCTTTTACTCCATACCTTCTGCCCCTTCCTGACACGCTCTGGTTTTTAATTTCCCCACTGCTACTTAAGTCTATGACCTTCCCTGTTGTCATTTTTGTTATTTGCTCTCTAGGATCCTCCCCCCCACTAGTTAGTTTAAAGCCCTCTCTACAGCCCTAGTTATATGATCTGCCAGGACTCTAGTCCCAGCACTGGCCAAGTGAAGCCCGTCCCAATGGAACAGCTCCCTCCTGCACCAGTACTGGTACCAGTGTCCCAGGAAGCAAAGCCCATTTCTCCCACACCAGTCTTTGAGCCACGCATTTAACTCTCTAATTGTATTTGTCCGAGCCAAATTCGCTCGTGGCTCAGGTAATAATCCAGAGATTATTACCCTTGTGGTTCTGCTTTTTAATTTGACCCCGAGCTGCTCAAACTCCCTCCGCAGAACCTCCTTCCTTGTCCTATCTATGTCGTTGGTACCAACATGGACCACGACAACTGGATCCTCCCCCTCCCACTCCAAGTTTCTCTCCAGTCCAGAGGAGATGTCCTTAACCCTGGCACCGGGCAGGCAACACAGCCTTCGGGACTCTCGCTCTCAGCTGCAAAGAACTCTATCTATCCCCCTAACGATACTATCCCCTACCACTACAACATTTCTTTTAACTCCCCCCACTTGAATGGCCCCCCGCTCCACGGTGCTGTGGCCAGGTTGCTCATCCTCCCCGCAGTCCCTGCTCTTGTCCTCACAGGGAGGAGGAGCCTTGAACCTGTTGGACAAGAGCAAGGGCTGCGGCTCCTCCAACACTACCTCCTGGATCCCTGTACCTGCCTCACTTCTAGTCACACCATCCTGACCCTGGCCACGGACTACATCTGAATTAATTAATCTAATTGGTGTGACTACCTCCTGATACACAGAGGCCAGGTAACTCTCCCCCTCCCTGATGTGTCTCAGTGTTTGAAGCTCGGACTCCAGCTCTTCAACACGGAGCCGGAGTTCCTCGAGCAGCCAACACTTACTGCAAATGCGATCACCGTGAACATCAATGGTGTTCACCAGCTCCCACATATTGCAGCAGTAACACATCACCTGATCTCCCATTCTATGTAATTAATTAAATTTATTAATATTATTCTTAAATACCCTCTGCCCCGATTCTAGATGGTGAATATCACACCTTAGAAACTATAGACCAAAGAGATTTAAGCTTAAAAAGGGAGAAATACTCACCAACCAATCACTTACCCGCTTTCTGGTGACGTCACACTTGGATTACCTTTTACCTCTCTCCTTCCCTCCGAGACTGGAGGCTGGTAAACCTACCTGATCTCTGGGACTTTTATTGCCCCGCTCTGCCGTTCGAGATTCCCGCCAACGCTGTGAGGCCTTACCTGGTCTCTCAGACTTTTATAGCCCCGCTCTGCCACTCGAGTTTCCCGCCGATGCTGTGAGGCCTTACCTGGTCTCTGGGACTTTTATAGCCCCGCTCTGCCGCTCAGGATGCCCGCCGACATTGTGAGGCCTTACCTGGTCTCTGGGACTTTTATAGCCCCGCTCTGCGGCTCAGGATTCCCGCCGATGCTGTGAGGCCTTACCTGGTCTTCGGGGCCTTTTATAGCCCTGCTCTGCCGCTCGAGTTTCCCGCCAACGCTGTGAGGCCTTACCTGGTCTCTGGGACTTTTATAGCCCCGCTCTGCCGCTCGAGATTCCCGCCAACGCTGTTATCATTTTCTATTCCATTTGCTGTGCAATATACCTCCACTCTTTCCACATATGTGGTCCAGTCCTCTATATCGTTATCATAAGCATCAATATTGCCAGCCTTAGGCATCCTGGGAAAGAAAATGGCACTTCCCGTGCTTTTCTTACTTTCCTGCAGAAAAGATATGGCACTTCCTGCGCTTTCCCACCGCTGCTGCTGCTGACAACGCTGTTTTCTGCGTTTAAAAAAAAAAAAATTAATTTACAGGTGGAGACTCGTTCCCGCCGGACTCTCTCTGCTAGGTCCGAACGCCGACCTGTTTTGCAGCGCCGGCCGTCTCCTGAGTGCTCCCCCCACCATCTGTTTCTGCTTGCCTCCACCTTCGCTGCTTGGCCTCGCTGCAGAGCCAGCCGATGGAGCCCCAGCTCGCCTCCCAGGAAAGATTATTGCAGTACCTGCCACCAGCTTGGCTAGCTGGTGAAATCACAGCTTTTTTTTCTTTCTTGATTTTCTTCGACTTTGGCCGTCTGAGGAATCGATGTCCTTGAGGTGCTGCGGAATTGCAGGTAAGTCCGTTTCCAATTCGTTACCACTGTTGTGTCCGTGTGTTAATAGAGCCACTGAAGGCAGGGGTTGGTTTCACAGGTGTTTACTGAACAAAGTCTGGAGGTGAACGAACTGATACAACACAATATACAGGCTTATATAGCCCGAGTGGCCATTACCGGCATTACAGTACACAGGGGGCTCTTAAAGGCACATACACTACAGAGGCCCATGTCCTGCCCTCTGACTGCTTTACCACACTCGGTCTAAGTGTAGCTCCCACTGAGTGAATTATCTCCGGACTAGGGAAGCTTTGTCCAATTGTAGCATCATCTACTGCCCTCTGACTGACTTACCATAGGGCGAGGGTTGCTCTCTGACAGCGGAGCGGCCCTTACTGCACCCTTATTTACCAAGAGACAAAGGATGCTGTGTCTAATTGTAGCGCCACCTACTGCCCTTCGAATCATTTACAACAGGAGGAGGGACGCTATTTCTAAATGGAGTGTACCTGCTGACATGTGTTTGATTTACTGCAGGATGAGAGACACACTATTTAAAGGGAGCGCCCATAACTGCTCCGGCTGATATACCACTGGACGAAGTTCTGTTAAAGTTTTTCACCCCCTGGGGAGCTGGTAGATGTGGTGTATTTGGATTTTCAGCAGGCCAGTGATAAGGTCCCACAATAGAGGTTGGTGAACAAAATTAGGGCACACAGATATGGGGGTAATATACTAGCATGGATTGAGAATTGGTTAACAGACAGAAAAGAAAGTGTAGGGATTAACGGTTCTTTTTCAGGATAGCAGACTGTGAGTAGTGGGGCACCACAAGGATGGGTGTTTGGGCCCCAGCTATTCACAATCTATATCAATGATTTGGATGAAGGGACTAAATGTAACATTTCCAAATTTGCTGAGGATACAAAGCTAGGTGGCAGTATCAGTTGTGAAGAGGATATGAAGAGGATCTCGACAGGCTCAGTGAGTGGGCGAGAACATGACAGATGGAAGATAATGTGGATAAATGTGAAGTTATCCACTTTGGTAGGAAAGACAGAAAGGCAGAGTATTTCCTAAATGGTGAAAGATTGGGAAATGCAGATGTTCAAAGGGTCCTGGTGTCCTTGTACATGAGTCACTGAAAGTGAATGTGCAGCAAGCAATTAGGAAGGCAAATCGTATGCTGGCCTTCATTTCAAGTGGATTTGAGTACAGGAGTAAATAAGTCTTACTTCAATTATATAGGGCCTTGGTGAGACCACACCTGGCGTACTGTGTACAATTTTGGTCTCTTTACCTAAGGAAGGATATACTTGCCACAGCGGGAGTGCAACAAAGGTTCACGAGATTGATTCTTGGGATGGCGGGACTGTCATATGAGAAGAGATTGAGTAAACTAGGCCTGTATTCTCTTGAATTCAGAAGAATGAGAGGGGATCTCATTGAAGCATACAAAATTATTACATGGCTTGTTAGGATGAATGCTGGGAGAATGTTTCCCTTGGATGAGGAGTCTAGAACCAGGGACCACAACCTCAGGATAAAGGGTAGGTCATTCAGGACTGAGATGAGATTAAATTTCTTCATGCAGAGGGTGGTGAATCTTTGGAATTCTCTATCTCAGATGGCTGTGGAGGCTCAATCATTGGTTATATTCAAAACAGAAGTCGATAGATTTATGACTAGTAAGAGCTTCAAGGGTTATGGCGATAGGGCCGATGAATGGAGTTGAGGCAGAAGATCAGCCATGATCTTATTGAATGGCGGAGCAGGCTCGAAGGGCCGAATAGCCTGCTCCTGCTCCTATTTCTTATGTTCCTATGTACTGCCTTCTGTCTACATTGAGGCACCCTCTGACTAAATGTAGCGCCCCCTAAATCCCTCTGGCTGATTTACCATAGGATGAGGCTCGCTCTGTCTAAAGGTAGCGCACCCTATTACCCTCTGACTGAGTAACCACAGCACGTGGGACGCACTGTCTAATTGTAGCACCCCTTACTGCTCTGACTTATTTACCACAGGACGAGGGATGCACTATTAATATGGATTGCCCAGAACTGCTCTGGCTGATTACCACTGGATAGTGCGCTGTTTAATTTGTGCTCCACCTACAACCCTCTGACTGATTTACCACAGGAAGATGCTCTGTTTATGTTGTGCGCCAGCTACTGCTCTCTGACTGATTTACCACAGGACGAGGAATGCACTGTCTAAGTGTAGTGCCACCTGCTGCCCTCTTTTGGTTACCACAGGCTGAGGGATGCTTGGTCGAAGTGCAGCGCACCCTACTTCTCTCTATGTGTTTACCACAGGACAAGGCACGCTCCGTCTAAGTGTAGCCCACCCTACTGCGCTCTGCCTGATTTACCACAGGACGTAGAATGCTCTGTATAAGTGTAGCTCACCCTACTGCCCACTGATTGATTTATCATAGGCCAAGCGTTGCTCTGTCTCAGTCGAATGCCCCTCCTGCCCTTTGACTGATTTATCGCAGGACAAGGGACGCTCTGTCTAATTGGGAACGCCCCCTACTGCCCTCCGACCGATTTACCACAGGACGAGGGATGCTCTGTATAACTGTTGCGCCTCCTACTGCTCTGTGACTATTTTACCACAGCACTTGCCTGGATGAGTGCAGCTCCAACAACACTCAAGACGATCGACATCATCCAAGAAATAGCAGCCCGGTTGATTGGCACCCCATCCACCACATTAAATATTCAGTAGCTCCACCACCAGCATACTGTGGCTGCAGTGTGTACCATCTACAAGATGTACCATAGCAGCTCGCCAAGGCCTCTTCGGCAGCACCTCCCAAACCCGCGAGCTCTTCCACCTAGAAGGGCAAGGGCAGAAGGTGCATGGGTTCACCACCACGTTCCCTCCAAGTCACACACCTTCCTGATTTGGAATTATATCACCGATCCTTCATCGTCGCTGGATCAAAAACCTGGAACTCCCTCCCTAACTGGACTGTGGGAGAATCTTCGCCACATGGACTGCAGCGGTGTAAGAACGCGACTCATCACCACCTGCTCAAGAGCAATTAGGGATGTGCAATAAATGCTGGCCTTGCCATGGGCGCCCACATTCCATGAACAAATAAAAAAGTGACAATATCTAATTGTGCACCCAACTGCCATCTGACACTTACCACAGGACGAGGGACACGCTGTCTAAGGCTAGCACCGCTTACTGCTTTTGACTGATTTACCATAGGATGGAGAATGCGCTCTCTAAATGTGGCATCCCCTATTGTCCTCTGACTGATATAACACATGACGAGGTCCGTGCTATTTACACGCTGCTGTTCTGGCTGATTTACCACAGGACGATGCACTTTTAAAGTTGTGCACCACCTACTGCCCTTGAAGATTGGTCTGTCTCAGTAGAACACCTGTCCTGCCCTTTGACTGATTTATTGCAGGATGAAGGACGCTCTGTCTAAGTGTAGCGCACCCTACTGCCCTGTGACTAAATTATCACAGGACGAGGGACAGTTTAATGGAGCGTCGCCTACTGCTCTCTGACTGATTTACCACAGCACGTGATGCTCTCTCTAATTGTAGTGCACCTAACTGCCCTCTGACATTCAGAACAGGACAAGGAACACTCTGTCCAGTTTAGTGCCACTGACTGCCCTTTGACTGATTCACCACAGGATGAATAATGGTCTGTCTAAGTGGAGCACACCACCACTACTCGGGCTGCTTTCCCGGAGGACGAGTGACAATTGGTCTAATTGTAGCGCCCCCTAGTGCCCATGAGTGATTTACCACAGGATGGGGTGAGGCTCTGTTTAAGTGTGGCGCCCCCTACTGCTCTCTGCCATACCAGACGACGAGGGATGCTCTGTCAAAATGGAGCAGCCACTGCTGCTCCGACTGATTTAACACAGGATGTGGGATGCTTTGTAGCCTCACCTATTGCACTCCAACCCATTTGTAACAGGATGAGAGATGCTCGTTCTAAATGGAGCACCCCGACTGCACTCAGACATTGGTGACCCTCCTTTCAGTTGCATGTCTAAGCATAGCACTGCCGAATGCTCTTTGACACTCTGTCTAAGTGGGGCGCCCCCTGCTGCCCTCTGACTTAGTAATGGAGATTGTACGCCTGCCTAAGATGGGCCCCCAATGCCTTCAGACTGATTTACCACAGGACGATCGATGCTCTGCCTAAGTGTAGCGCCAACTACTGCCCTCTGACTGATTTACCACAGGATGAGAGAGATTCTGTCTAATTTTAGCGCCCCCTACTGCCCTCTGACTGATTTACCACTGGATGAGAGAGGCTCTGTTTAAGTGGAGTGCCCCCTACTGCCCTCTGACTGATTTACCACTGGATGAGAGAGGCTCTTTCAAAGAGGAGTGCCCCTAATGACCTCTGACTGATTTACCACAGGATGAGAGGCTCTGTCTAAATGTAGCACCCCCTACATCTCGCTGACTGATTTATCACAGGATGAGAGAGGCTCTGTCTAAGTGGAGCGCCCCCTACTGCCCTCTGACTGATTTATCACAGGATGAGAGAGGCTCTGTCTAAGAGGAGAGCCCCCTACTGCCCTCTGACTGATTTAGCACAGGATGAGAGAGGCTCTGTTTAAGTGGAGTGCCCCCTACTGCTCTCTGACTGATTTACCACAGGATGAGAGAGGCTCCGTCTAAGTGGAATGCCCCCTACTGCTCTCTGTCTGATTTACCACAGGATGAGAGAGGTTCTCTCTAAGTGGAGTGCCCCCTGCTGCTCTCTGTCTGATTTACCACAGGATGAGAGAGGTTCTCTCTAAGTGGAGTGCCCCCTGCTGCTCTCTGTCTGATTTACTGTAGTGTATGTACCTTTAAGAGAGAACTAATTTTACAGCTCCTGTGTACTGTAGTACCGGCAGTGACCACACATGTATATGAGCCTTGAGCATGCCTCTGTACTGTCAGTCTTTAGACTACCCTCCTCCAGTAAACACCTGTTGATTGTTAATTTACAGCCTCCATCTAGTTATTGGAAAACATCATACTTTAAGAATCACGGATACAACAGTGGCGATGAGGTCGATTCGAATCTACCTACAACTCTGCATTTCCTTTCAAGGATTCGCTCTGGGAGGATGGTGGAAGAAAGTCGAGGCCAGAAGCACGGGCGTCGACCACGAGCAACCGCCCAGTCATCCAGCAGAGAGTGACCATTGCAGGGGAGGCTGTGGAGAGCTGGGCTTGGTTATCCAGCCATGACGATCCAACAACAGACTGGCAACAGGTACAGTGCAGACCCTTCCCGGACAGCGGAGGCTGCAGCTGACTGATGGCACAGAAAAGGCCGAGCAACGTCGAAGGGGTAAGAGAGAGGGTGAAGCACACAGAGCACAGCCGGGGGTTGAAAACCGAGCGGCGTCGACGGAAAACAAAAATAGAGAGAGGGTAAAGCAGCAGCCGGGTTCAGGGCTGAGCGACGGCAATGGGAGATGTGCACAGGAGAACACGCAGAGCACAGCCAGGGCTCAAGGGCTGAACAGCGTCCGCGGCAGAAAGAAAGGAAGCGCGGGAGACGCCATTGAGCCATGGAGAAGAAGGGAGAGCACGGGAGATGCCATTTTGGAAGCCACAGCGGAGAAGAAGGGCGAGCGCGGGAAGAAAGGAAAGCACGGGAGACACCATTTTCTGCCAGCAGAGAAGAAGGGAGAGCACGGGAGACGCCATTTTAGACAGTTTAATCACACCCAGGGATGCCAAAGAGTGGCAGGATCACTGCGTTCGACAATGAAGTCGAAGATTGGGCGACATATGTGGAATGCATTGAGGTGTACTGCAAGGCGACTGAAGTGCCAGATGCTAGGAAAGCACTGGTTTTGTTGAATTCCATGGGTGCAAAAACTTATGGCTTACTGCGAAACCTATTAACCACAGAGAAGCCAGTGGATAAGAATTTCGAAAGCATAGTGGAAATCCTACAGGACCACTTAAACCCCACACCGCTGCTGATAGCAGAAAGATTTAAGTTCCACAAAAGGAACCAGCATAAAGACAAAAGTAATGCTGAGTACTTAACGGAACTGCACAAGCTATTGAAACACTGCCAGTTTGGATTGGGACTAGCAGATACGTTAAGGGACAAGTTTGTGTGTGGGCTTCAAAGTTTAGGAACCCAGAAATGGCTTCTATCAGAAAAGGATCTTACGCTGGACAAGGCTTTCAGCATAGCAGTATCACATGGGGTGCTGCAGAGATACAACAGAGACTGCAAGAATATGGCACCAATGAAATGTCATATGGAGCAGGGAAGTGTTATCGCTGCGGCAGTACAACACATGACCAGAAGGATTGTTGGTTCAAGGACCAAGTGTGCAGACAGTGTGGAAAAGCAGGACACATAGCAAGAGTCTGCAGGTCAGGGAAGAAAACCAGCAGCAAGAAATCTCCACAGGAGAAGTACAAAAAGGTACATAAGGTGATGGACAGTAGTTCAGACGAGCAGAAAAGTGATACAGACTCCGGAAGCAAGGAGCTGGGTTGTCTGAAACTACATAAGGTAATCAAAATGGAGGATCACCAGACTATCTCGGTCACGCTCAAGATAGACAGAGTCCAAGTGAAAATGGAATTGGACACAGGATCAGCCCTAACAGTCATAAACCAAAGGGACTACAAGCGGCTATTTTCACATATACCCTTGAAAGCTACAGAGATTGTCTTGAAGATGTACACGGGGCAAAAAGTCTACCCCAAAGGAAAAATAAGGGTGAACATGATATACAAAGGCCAGGAAATACCCAAAATGGACCTATATGTATTGCCAGATGGAGGACCACCATTACTAGGACGTGAATGGATCCAGAAGATACAATTAGATTGGCATTCCACACAGGCACTGAAGGTTGCGGCCAAAAAGGATGATGACGTCACACCTGGACGACTGTCAAAAATGCTAACTGACGCACAAGAAGTGTTCCATGAGGGACTCAGAACACTAAGAGGCATAACAGCAACGATTAAAATAGAGGAAAATGCAAACCCAAAGTTTGTTAAGGCCAGACCGGTGCCTTATGCGATCCGACCAGCCATCGAAGCAGAGCTGAAAGGGTTGGAACGTTCAGGAGTACTGTCCAAAGTAGACTGGAGCGAGTGGGCTACATCCATCGTTCCTGTAATGAAGAGGTCGTTGAGTAATATGCCTGGGGAACCAAAGAAAGTCCGCATCTGTGGGGATTTTAAGGTGACAGTGAGCCCAGTCCTTCACACGGTACAATATCCACTTCCACGGATTGAGGATATTTTCGCCTCACTATCTGGAGGTAAACGTTTCACCAAAATTGATCTGGCCCTGGCGTACCTGCAAATGGAGGTAGAAGAAGCCTCGAAACAATACCTCACGATCAACACTCATAAAGGGCTCTACCAATACAAGCGGCTGGTGTTCGGGGTAGCATCGGCTCCGGCTATTTGGCAAAGGGCAATGGATCAAGTCCTGCAAGGGATTCCAGGGATCCAGTGTTACTTGGATGACATCCTGGCCACGGGCGAAAATGACAGCGATCACCTCGCCAACCTGGAGAAGGTGCTCACTAGATTAAAGGAATATGGGCTACGAGCTAATCGCCACAAGTGCCAGTTTTTCCAGAAGCAGATCTCGTATTGTGGCCACGTTATTGATGAAGAGGTGTTACATAAGTCCCCTGAAAAGATTGAGGCAGTAGTCAAGGCTCCAGCACCGGAAAATGTGTTACAACTGAGGTCGTTCCTCGGGCTGGTGAACTACTACCATAAGTTCTTACCAAATTTGTCTACAGTATTACACCCACTGAACGCCCTACTGCAAACGGGGGTACCATGGAAGTGGAATGACGAATGTAAACGAGCTTTCCAGAAGTGCAAAGAATTGATCACATCAAAAGAGGTGTTGGCCTATTTCAACACAGCACTACCAATTCGTTTGGCATGTGATGCATTACCCTATGGTATTGGAGCGGTGCTGTCGCACAAATTCCCAGGCGGGTTGGAGAGGCCTTTCTGTCTTGGTCACTAAACTCAGCCGAGCGCAACTACGCCCAGATCGACAGGGAGGCCCTCATCCTAGTATGGGGAGTAAAAAGATTCAACCACCATCTGCATGGGCAGATGTTCACCTTGCTGACTGACCACCAACCATTTGTCTCCATCTTTAATCCAAAGAAGGGCGTTCCGGTGATGACTGTACAATGGCTACAAAGATGGTCCTTTTTTCTAGGGGCGAACCAATATGAAATAGAATATAAGGGCACGAAACAGCATGGAAACGCTGACGGGCTATCACGCCTGCCACTGCCTACTGTGGAGGAAGCACCAGCAGTGGACCCTATCGAAATATTTTATTCGTCGATAATTGAACGATTGCCAGTAACTAACGCGGATATAGAGAAGGAGACCCGCAATGATCTGACACTGTCTCGGGTATATGATTTGACGGTGAAGGGATGGCCAACACATGGTGACTCACTGTTGCCAGCATTCTCATCCAGAAGAGAACAGCTGTCAGTATGCCAGGGGACAATGATGTGTGGATCCCAAGTGGTAATTCCACCCAAGCTAAGGGAGAGAGTGCTCAATGAGCTTCACGAAGGCCATCTGGGAGGGATGAAAATGAAAAGCCTTGCTAGGGCTTATGTGTGGTGGCCGGGGATCAATCAACACATCGAGGACCTAACAAAGAGCAACTCAGGATGCCAGAAGGTCCAAAATGTATCACCACATGCCCCTCTACACCCATGGGAGTGGCCCTCCTCTCCATGGCAACGGGTGCATATTGAGTTTGCTGGTCCATTCATGGACTCAATGTTCTTAATAGCAGTGGATGCGCACTCGAAATGGCCTGAGGTGATCAAAAGGTCCTCAACCTCTACAGAGAAAACGATTGCAGCCCTACAGACCATATTTGCCAGGAACGGCTTGCCAGAGCAGATTTGCTCTGATAACGGACCACAGTTTGTATCCGAAGAGTTTCGGAAATTTATGAGAAGGAATGGGATAAGGCATTACACATCCGCCCTGTATCATCCAGCCACAAATGGATTGGCTGAGAGGTTCGTACAAACCTTTAAAAAGGCGATAAGGGCCATGTGCGATGATGAAATTCCACTACAGCATAAGGTGGACAATTTCCTGTTAGCCTACAGAAATGCGATACATGCAGTTACCAACCAGACCCCGGCCATGATTTTCTTTAACCGAAGGTTGAGATCTCGTCTGGATTTGCTCAGACCAAATGATCGAAGAAATGTTGAGGATAAGCAATTCCAGCACATCAATGAGAAGCCGACAAGGAGCTTCAGTATAGGACAACCAGTCTTGGCCCGCGACTACCAAACAGAGAAATGGCAACCCGGAACGATATGCACACAGGAGGGGCCATTAATGTACACAGTGGATGTCGGGGAGAACATTGTGAGACGCCACTTCGACCAGAACCTAGCGTCACAGGAATGAGTCAACCCCATGTCTTGCATACCTGGCGATGAACCCGACATACCGGTAGCATCTACTCAAGAAACAGTAGCAGTGGAAGCTGATGAACTAACTGACGAAAGGGGGCCAGAATCGCCTCCGCACCAAGAACAAGAACCTCAGGAAAGGGGCTATTCAGAAAGGATCAGGAAGCCGCCCCAAAGACTGAATCTATAAATGGACTATTTCAGTTTAAAGTGCATGTTAAAGTGTTAACTGTTATTTGAATGTTATGGGTACTGTTAATCTAAAAGGGGAGGAATTGTAGTGTATGTACCTTTAAGAGAAAACTACTTTTACAGCTCCTGTATACTGTAGTACTGGCAGTGACCACACCTGTATATAAGCCTTGAGCATGCCTCTGTACTGTCAGTCTTTAGACTACCCTCCTCCAGTAAACACCTGTTGATTGTTAATTTACAGCCTCCGTCTAGTTATTGGAAAACATCATACTTTAAGAATCACGGTTTCAACATTTACCACAGGATGCTATATGCTCTGGCTAAGTGTCGCGCCCCCTGCTGCTCTTTGCCTGATTTACCACTGGATGAGAGAGGCTCTGTCTAAGTGTAGCGCCCCCTGCTGCCCTCTGACTGATTTACCACAGGATGGGAGAGGCTCTGTCTAAGGGGAGTGCCCCCTGCTGCCCTCTGACTGATTTACCACAGGATGAGAGAGGCTCTGTCTAAGTGGAGCGCCCCCTGCTGCTCTCTGACTGATTTACCACAGGATGGGAGTGGCTCTGTCTAAGTGAAGGGCCTCCTAGTGCCCATTTACTGATTTACCACTGGATGAGAGAGGCTCTGTCTACGTGTCGTGCCCCCTGCTGCTCTCTGACTGATTTACCACAGGATGGGAGAGGCTCTGTCTAAGTGTAGCGTGCCTTACTGCCGACTGATTGATTTATCACAGGACAAAAAATAACGAAACATGCATATAGCTCTTTTCATGACCACTGGGCGACCCATACGTTTTACAGCCAATGACGTTCTTTTTGAAGTGTAGCCTCAGTTGTAATGTGGGAAACACAAGAGCCAATTTATGCACAGGAAGTGCTGCAGACAGCAATGTGCTCATTACTAGATAATCTGTTTGTTTGTGATCTTGATTGAGGGATAAATATTGATCAGGACGCCGGGATTAGCTCCCATGCTCTTTTGTGAAATAGTTCCAGAAGATCTTTAACTCCACCTGAGGGGACAGATGGGACATCGGTTCAATGGCCCAGTACTTCCGGTCTCCACGCACGGGGTACTCGCCCAATGGAAGTGCTGGTTTCCTGCATGCCCTATGCATGCGCGGGAAATGGGCACTTCCGTTCCCCTGAAAGAAGGGGTTCAGAGTTCAAATGCGTGCGCAGGAGAGGCTGCGTGTGTGCATCAAACTTGCGTTTTTTTTGCAGGTTTGTCCGGGAAGGTAAGTCTCCAGAAGTTACACATTCAAAAAGCAGTCGTAAGGTGAATTAATTAAAATTAAAACATTTTTTCCACAGGTTTATTATTTTTAAATACTTTAAAGAAAGGTAAGTTTATTTTTAGCCCCGTTAGAAAATAAAATTACTTTTTTCAAAAATTTAAATTATTGTTAAAATAGTTATTTCGTGTATGTGGTAAACCACTTTTATCGTTCACTATCGTTACACTATAGTTATCACTGTTATATCGTTACTCTATGGTTATCACTGTTCACACTGTTGTACCACTATACGAGGTCGCCTCTTGTCACGCTGCTATACCTGGGCTGACCACTGCTGACTCCGCCCATGGCTCCACCTACCTGCCCAGGTATAAAGGTAGACGACTGGCTGGCATTCCTCCTTGTTGTATCCGATCACCCACGAGGGTGGGCTCTGTTATTTAGCCAATAAAAACCTATAGTTACTTTCTTAACTCGTCGCTTTTCATTGGATGAATTGATAGGTATATCAATTTTATTGGCTAAATTTTAAAATGTCGACACCTGAGCAGTCAAACAACCAGCCAAGCGACCAGCCAGACACCCAGCTACAACAGCCACAGCAGCCGGCCTGGCTGCGAGCCCTCAGACCACTGTACCTGGATCTAAACCCACAGGCAGCAAACTCAGCCCTCGACTTCGAACACTGGCTGAGCTGCTTCGAAGCCTACCTGGGAGAATCCGGCGTGCCTCAGAAATCCATGCTAAGAGTTCTGAACGCCCAAGTGAGCCCTAAAGTATTCGCACTCATCTGGGACCTTAAAACATACGAGGACGCCATCAACCGGCTGAAAAGACAGTACCAAACCTCGGTAAATTCCATGTATGCCAGACACCTCCTAAGATCCCGCCCGCAACAGCCAGGAGAGCCCGTGGAGGAATGTTTACGGGTGCTACAAGCACTCAGCAGAGACTGTAACTTTAAAGCGGTAACGGCGGCAGAAAATACTGAAGACAATGTCCGCGATGCCTTCGTGAAAGGCCTGCGGTCCGACTACTCACGGCAAAGACTACTGGAAGCAAGGGACCTCGACCTGGACAAAGCTGCAGCCCTCACTCTCTCTCTAGCAGTGGCCCATCGGGACCTCGAGGCATACTCAAGGTACTGTAACTCGCGACCCTGGGACTTGGGACCGACCCCGACCGCGATACCCCCCGCAGCAACCCCCCTGGGACCTACCTCAGCATCGGCGTCCCGGACCCGATCGAGACCGCCACCCCCGGTACCGGCTCCGACATCGGACCCCCGCGATTGGGCCGCCGGCTGCTTCTTCTGCTGCCAGGCGAAACACCCGAGGTCGCGCTGCCCAGCCAGGAACTCTACCTGCTCAAACTGCATGAAGAAAGGCCACTTCGCTAAAGCCTGCAGAGGTGGATCATCAGAGGCCAGCAGTGCCTCATGCGAGCTGTGGGGGCGGCCATCTTCCTTCAAGGCAACAGAGGCCAGCATCCCCACATGTGAGTCATGGGGGCGGCCATCGTTGATACAGGCAACCGACACCAGCAGTGCCTCATGTGAGTTATGGGGGCAGCCATCTTCTCCGCCATTTTGTCCAACCTCGTGGGAGACGCCATCTTACCCACCACGCCCGACCGCCACCGTGCCTCTAGACCCGACTACCGCCTCAACCGCAGACTACAACAACTCGCTCAGCTATACACTAGCCTCCGTCACACTGGACCAGGCCCGCCCGCATCACCTGTCCAAGTCGATGATGGACATCAAAGTAAACGGCCGCGCCATGACCTGCCTGTTCGACAGCGGAAGCACGGAGAGCTTCATCCACCCAGACACGGTGAGCCACTACTCCCTCCCTGTTCTGCCAACGTGCAACCGGATCTCGATGGCATCGAGGTCACACGCCACAGACATCAGCGGCTATTGTGTTGTGACCCTGTCGGTTAAGGGTACGGAGTATAAAAATTTTAAACTCCTCATCCTGCCCCAGCTATGCACTGCCATCCTACTAGGCCTAGACTTCCAATCCCGCCTCCAAAGCGTCATGCTAGCATACGGCGGACCCCTCCCCCCACTCACAGTCGACAACCAGCAGATTTTAAACCGCCCACCGCGTAACACCTGCGGCCTATCCACCCTCAAGGTCCCGCCACCTTCCCTGTTCGCTAACCTCACCCCCGACTGCAAACCCGTCGCTACCAAGAGCAGGCGGTACAGCGCCGGGGACAGAGCTTTCATTAGCTCTGAGGTGCAGCATCTCCTAAAGGAGGGCATCATCGAGGGGAGCACCAGCCCCTGGCGTGCCCAGGTCGTGGTCGTTAAGACCGGCAATAAAAACCGCCTGGTCATTGACTACAGCCAGACCATAAACAGGTACACCCAGCTGGATGCATACCCCCTTCCCCGCATATCTGATATGGTCAATCAGATTGCGCAGTACCGGGTATTCTCCACCATCGACCTTAAGTCGGCCTATCACCAACTCCCTATCCGCCCTGAGGACCGCCAGTATACAGCCTTCGAGGCGAACGGCCGCCTCTACCACTTCCTTAGGGTTCCCTTCGGCGTCACCAATGGGGTTTCGGTCTTCCAAAGGGAGATGGACCAGATGGTTGACCAGAACGGGCTGCACGCCACGTTCCCCTATCCAGATAACGTCACCATCTGCGGCCGCGACCGTCAGGACCACAATGTTAATCTGGAGAGATTCCTCCATACGGCCCAATGGCTGAACCTCACCTACAATAAGGATAAATGTGTGTTTAACACCTCGCGCCTTGCCATCCTCGGCTGTGTAGTAGAGAACGGAGTCATCGGCCCTGACTCCAAAAGAATTGCGCCCCCTCATGGAGCTACCCCTCCCCCACTGTCCAAAGGCACTAAAGAGAACCCTGGGGCTCTTCGCCTACTATGCCCAATGGGTGCCCAATTATGCGGACAAAGCCAGACCCCTCATGAAGTCCACATCCTTCCCCCTTATGGAGGAAGCGTGCGCAGCCTTCTCCCTCATTAAGGGAGACATTGCCAAGGCCACTATGCACGCAGTGGATGAGTCCATCCCCTTCCAAGTCGAGAGCGATGCATCCGACTTCGCCCCAGCCGCCACCCTTAACCAGGAGGGGAGACCGGTGGCCTTCTTCTCAAGGACCCTACAGGGCCCTGAGATCCGACACTCGTCAGTCGAGAAGGAGGCCCAGGCGATTGTGGAGGCGGTACGACGCTGGAGGCACTACCTGGCAGGCAAACGATTTACCCTCCTTACCGACCAACGTTTGGTCGCTTTTATGTTTAATAACAAGCTGAGGGGCAAAATCAAAAATGACAAGATCTTGAGGTGGAGAATCGAGCTCTCCACCTACGATTACGATATCTTGTACCGGCCAGGTAAGCTGAACGAACCCCCCGATGCTCTGTCACGAATTACATGCGCCAGCGCGCAAAGTGATAGACTTCAGACCCTCCACAATGACCTCTGCCACCCCGGGGTCACCAGACTTTACCACTTCATTAAGGCCCGCAACCTGCCCTACTCCATCGAGCAGGTCAGGACCATGACCAGGAACTGCCAGACCTGTGCCGAGTGCAAACCGCACTTCTTTAGGCCGGACAGAGCAAACCTGATCAAGGCCACCCGCCCCTTCGAGCGCCTGAGCATCGACTTTAAGGGGCCCCTCCCATCCTCTGACCGTAATGTGTACTTCCTCAACATTGTTGATGAGTACTCCCGTTTCCCCTTTGCCGTCCCCTGCCCAGACATGACCAGTACCACGGTCATTAAATGCCTGAACGACTTCTTCGCCTTGTTCGGGTTCCCAAACTATATACATAGTGACCGGGGCTCCTCCTTCATGAGCGAGGAACTCCGTCAGTTCCTACTAGCGAGAGGTATTGCTGCAAGCAGGACCACCAGCTACAACCCCCGAGGGAACAGCCAGGTAGAAAGAGAGAACGCGACGGTATGGAAGGCCGTCCTCTTAGCCTTAAAGTCTAAGGGCCTCCCAACCTCCCGCTGGCAGGAAGTCCTCCCGGCAGTGCTGCATTCCACCCGGTCACTACTTTGCACTGCCATCCACGCCACCCCCCATGAACGAATGTTTGCTTTCCCCAGGAAGTCGACTACGGGAACCACGCTACCAACCTGGCTGACCTCCCCGGGGCCCGTCTTGCTGCAAAAGCACGTGAGGGCCCATAAAACGGACCCCCTGGTCGAGAGGCTGGACCTCCTGCACGCCAACCCCCAGTACGCCTATGTGGCATACCCAGACGGGCGGGAGGACACAGTTTCCTTACGAGACCTCGCACCCTCAGGCACTCCGGAGACACCACCTTCACCCCCCCCACCACCCCCCCAATTCCAGACCAGGTAGACGGCATGCCGGAACCCCACGAGCCTTCGCCGACCACGCAGACACCAGCATTAACACCGGATAATTCAACACCGCTGCTGCGACGATCAGAAAGGCTTACGAGGTCTCCGGACAGACTGACATACCAGAACTGGTAGTACACTTCACCCCGCCGGACTCAAATCTAAACAAGGGGTGAATGTGGTAAACCACTTTTATCGTTCACTATCGTTACACTATAGTTATCACTGTTACATCGTTACTCTATGGTTATCACTGTTCACACTGTTGTACCACTATACGAGGTTGCCTCTTGTCACGCTGCTATACCTGGGCTGACCACTGCTGACTCCGCCCATGACTCCACCTACCTGCCCAGGTATAAAGGTAGTCAACTGGCTGGCATTCCTCCTTGTTGTATCCGATCACCCACGAGGGTGGGCTCTGTTATTTAGCCAATAAAAACCTATAGTTACTTTCTTAACTCGTCGCTTTTCATTGGATGAATTGATAGGTATATCAGTGTAATTTATAGTTTACTTAAAAAATGTGAATTTATAAATTTATTTGAAGATTTAGTGATGTTTTGGGGCTCGTAGTATTTCAAAGTTTGAGAGCACTCCCTGTCAAACTTATGAATGTAGCATTCCCTGCTCCGATTGGCTCGCAATGGCCCACGTGATCCCAGGGGACACATCGAAGTAAGTGTGCCCCTGGGATATGCAAGCACTGCGTGTTGGCAGTTGGAGCAGGCCCAGGATCGGAATTCCACGGGGGCCCACAGCATAATGGCTGCACGCTAAGGAAGTGCAGGTCAGGGGCTTGCACCCGCGGGAAGCCCCCGACCCGAATTTCTGGGCCAATGTCTCATTCAAATGTGTTGGTGTAGGGGTTACGGGGATCAGGTGGGATATGTGTCGGTGCAGGCTCGATGGGCCGAAATGGCCTCTATCTGCACTGTGGGGTTTCCATATCCTTATCGCTGCACTAGAGTGGCATGCTAGAATTTTTTGTGCTCCAGTCTCTGGAGTGCGATTTGAAAGCACAACCTTTGACGCAGAGCAGAGGGTGCTACCTACTAAGAAGGAGGGAGATGCTGACTAAGTGTATCGCAACCTACGGTCCACTGACTGAATTACCACAGGACGAGGAATGCTCTATCCAATTGTGCCACAACATACGGTCCTCTGACTGATTTACCACAGGACGAGGGATGCTTTTTCTAATTGTAACGCAACCTACTGTGCTCCGACTGATTTCCCACAGGAGGATTGACGCTCAGCCTAAGTGGAGAGCCCTCTAATGGCCTCTAATTAATCTGTCTAATTGTACCACATCCTCTTGCCCACTCACCGATTTATGAGGGGCGCCCTGCCTAAGTGTACCTCACCCTACTGCGCTCTCACTGATTTACAACAGGATGAGGGATGCTCTGTCTAAATGGAGCATCCTCTACTGCTGTCAGGCAGAGCGTCCCTCATCCTGTGGTAAATCAGCCCGAGAGCAGTAGGGAGCGTTCCAATTGGACAGTGTGGCACTCGTCCTGTGGTAAATGCCCAATGTGGAGCGCCCCCTGCTGCTCTGAGTGATTTACCACAGGGCTAGGGGCGCCCTGTCTAAGTGGAATGCCCCTGATGCCCTCTGCCTGATTTACCACCAGACGCAGAATGCTCTGTCTCACTGGAGCGCCCCCTAATGCCGTCTGACTGATTTAACGCAAAGCAAAAAGAAGACCTGCATTTATATAGCTCTTGTCACAAAAACCAGAAGTGCCCAAGCAATTTACAGCCAATGGCGTATTGAAATGTATTCGCTGTTGTAATGTAGGAAACGTGGCAGCCAATTTACATAGGATTACACAGGATATACAGCATAGAAACAGGCTATTCGACCCAACCAGTCCAGGCTGGCGTTTATGCTCCACTCGAGCCTCCTCCCGTCTTTCCCCATCTAACTCTATCAGCATAACCCTCTATTCCCTTCTCCCTCTTATGCTTGCCTAGCCTCCCCTTAAATGCATCTACACTATTCGCTTCAACCACTCCCTGTGGTAGCGAGTTCCTCATTCTCAACACTCTTTGGGCAAGGAACTTCCCTCTGAATTCCCTATTGGATTTCTTGGTGACTATCTCATATTGATGGCCAATAATTTTGCTCTTCCCCACAAGTGGAAACATTCTCTCTGTAGCTACTCTATCAAAAATCTTTCATAATTTTAAATACCTTTATTATGTCACCCCTCTGCATTCTCCCCAGCCTGTTCGTCCTTTCATGATAGGTATACATATTAACCATTAAAATGTATGGTTAATAGGTGAGTGCGTTAGCATATTGTGTCATCTCATAAAATTACACCCCTCACTTTTCTCCCTTCAACAAGCTTGTGTAATATCATTTATTTCTGGTTCATTGTTCCCTCTGCGTAAGAAACATTAGATATCAATCATGACATTCACTTCCTTATTGCATCAAGGTAAATGCTGTATATATGGACTTTCAGAAGGCATTCGACAAAGTGCCATACAGGAGGCTTGTTAAGAAGATGGAATTAAGAGAAAAGTGGCGGTATGAATACGCAATTGGCTCAGTGATAGGAAGCAAATGGTGGGGGTGGATGTTTTTCAGACAGGGAGGTGTTTTGCAGTCCTGTTCCCCAAGGTTCAGTTTTGGGTCCATTACTCGTTTCATTTGCTTATAAATGACCTGGACTTGTGTTTAGGGAGCAGCAATTTAACGTTTGCAGATGGTACGAAACTTGGCAAAGTAGTAGCTGTTGATTTCAGGATGACTGAAATGTGCAGAAGCAAGGCACATGGAGTTCAATGCGAAGAAGTGAGAAGTGATGCACTTTGGGAGGATACATATGGAAAACGACTCATCATTCACAGCTCTTTCGAGTAGAGAATTTCAAAGATTCACAACGCTCTGAGCGATGTCATTCCTCCTCATCTCCATCTTCAATGGCCGACCCCTTATCCTGAGACTATTTCTCCTAGTTCTACGCTCTCCAGCCAGGGGAAACAACCTCTCAGCATCTACTCTGTCAATCTCTCTCGGAATCTTATATGTTTCAATGAGATCTCCTCTCATTCTTATAAACTGCAGAGAGTATAGGCCCAATCTACTCAATCTCTCATCATAGGACAACCCTCTCATCCAAGGAATCAATCTAGTGAACGTTCGTTGCACCACCTTTAAGGCATGCATGTCCTTTCTCAGATAAGTAGATCAAAACTGTACACAGTACTCCAGGCGTAGTCTCACCAAAGCCCTGTACAATTGCAGTAATACTTCCTTGCTATTGTACTCCAACTCCCTTGCAATAAATACCAACATGCCATTTGCCTTCCTAATTGCTTGCTGTACATTCATGCGAGATTTCTGTGTTTCCAGTACGTGGACACCTAAATCTCTCTGAACACCATCATTAAATAGTTTCTCACTGCATAAAAATATTTTGCTGTTCTATTCATCCTATCAAGGTGAATAACCTCACATTTCCCCACATTATACTCCATCTGCCACCTCATTGCTCATTCACTGAACCTGTCCATAGCCCTTTGCCGGAAATTTGTTTCTTCCTTGCAGCTTACTTCCCCACCTAGCTTTGTATCCTTACTAAACTTGGATACATTACATACGGTCCCCTCATCTATGTCATTAATATAGATTGCAAATAGCTCAGGCCCAAGCAATGATCCTTGTGGGACCGCACTAGTTACAGCCTGCCAAATGGAAAATGACCCGTTTATTACTACTCTCTATTTTCAGGCCGTTAACCAATCCTCTATCCAAGCTAATATATTACACTCAACCCCATTAGACCTTACCTTGCATAGCAAACTTTTATGTGGGACCTTGTCGAATGCCACTTGCAATAACAAATATACTACATCCACTGGTTCCCCTATATCTACCCTGCTAGTTACATCCTCAAAAATCTCTAATAAATTAGATAATCACGATTTCCCTTTAATAAAGTGAGAAGGCAGAGTCAACATAGATTTATGAAATGGAAATCATGTATAACAAACTTATTAGAGATATGATTTTCTAAGTGCCCTGCTACCACTTCCTTAATAATGTATTCGAGCATTTTCCCTACGACTGATGTCAGGCTAGCTGGCCTGTACTTCACTTTTTTTCTCGCTCCCTCCTTTCTTGAATAGCAGTGTTACATGTGCTACCTCCCAATCCGCAATGACGGTTCTAGAATCTAGGAAATTTTGGAAGGTCACAACCAATGCATCCACTATTTCTGAAATGACGTCGATTAGAACCCTAGGATGTAAGCCATCAGGTTCAGGGGATTTGTAGAATTTTAGTCCTGTTCATTTCTGAAGTACTTTTTCTCTACTGATATTAATTACTTTAAGTTCCTCACTCTTATTAACCCCTTGGTTTCCCAGTATTTTTGGTATGTTTTGTGTCTACTACTCTGAAGAGAGATAGAAAATATTCCTTTAACGTCTATGCCATTTCCTTATTCCCCATCATAATTTCACCTGTCTCTGCTTCAAAGGAGCCAATGCTTCCTATTTACATATTTGTAGGAGCTATTACAATTGGATTTTATATTTATTGCTACTTACTCAATACTTACTAAAAGATGTAATATAAAAACATCTCGAAACTGAAAATATAATGAAGAATAGTCAGCGTAGATTCCAAAAGATAAGGTCATACCTGACCAACCGTATTGAATTATTTGAGGAAGTAACAGTAAGGCTAGATTAGGCTAATGCAGTAGACATAATATTGGCATGGATTTTGTGGTTGTGATGATGGTGAAACTGTCAGCGTTCGCCGTCATTACCGTGTGAAACTGACAGCAACTTCTGTCTGACCCCTTTTCTTTCTAGAGGAATCTTTATTCTAATGTTGCTTGTCGCCCCCAATTCTGTTAGCACCTTGTTTCTCCTCTCTGATGCTTCACTCTGGTTTCCGTCACTCTGTCAAATAAGTTTAAACATAGAAACATAGAAACATAGAAGATAGGAGCAGGAGTCGGCCATTCGGCACCTCGATCCTGCTCCGCCATTCAATGAGATCATGGCTGATCATCCAAATTCAGTACCCTGTCCCTGCTTTCTCCCCATATCCCTTGATCCCTTTAGCCTTAAGAAATATATCCAACTCCTTCTTGAATATATTTAATGAATTGGCCTCTACTGCCTTCTGTGGTAGAGAATTCCACAGGTTCACCACGCTCTGGGTGAAGAAATTCCTCCTCATTTCTGTCCTCAATTGCTTACCCCTTATCCTTAGACTGTGACCCCTGGTTCTGGACTCCCCGACCATCGTGAACATCCTTCCTGCATCTAGTCGGTCCAGTCCTGTCAGAATTTTATAAGTTTCAATGAGATCCCCTCTCATTCTTCTAAACTCCAGCGAGTATAAGCCGAATCGACCCAATCTCTCCTCATACGTCATTCCTGCCATCCCTGATATCACCCTGGTGAATCTTCGCTGCATTCCCTCCATGGCAAGAACATCCTTCCTCAGAAAAGGCGACCAAAACTGCACACAATACTCAAGATGTGGTCTCACCAAGGCCATGTACAATTGCAGCAAAACATCCTTGTTCCTGTACTCAAACCCTCTCGCTACGAAGGCCAACATACCATTTGCCTTCTAAACCGCCTGCTGCACCTGCATGCTTACGTTCAGCGATTGGTGCACAAAGCTCAACAGTGATATTTTTTTCGTGCTTGAGTCTTAGTTTCACCATGGCAACTGCACAACAAGCTTTTCATAGGATGTCCTGAAAATATGCCATCGGATTGCTATCGTAGTGTTTAGATATTTCGCTTTTAAACTGTATAATGTCTACTTTAATCTGTTCTATTGCATCCAAACCCTTCGAGTAAAAGTGACTCATATCTGTTTGTTCCAGGGACCGTAATGAACATTAATTCTCATGTGTGAAAATGATTGTTAAGCTATCTGTTTAAATGACTAAATAATATAAATTTACGATGTGATCTAATTGTCTCTCGCGAGAGTAACACCAGATATAAAAAGCGGGACCTTTAAACGTGTCACAGAGAACGGCTCGGAGCTCAGATGCTATCGCTTCTCAGGGAAAATTCATGCACCACCAAAGGGCCTGATTTATACCATTTACTATATCGTTCTTGCAGCTCTCGGAGCTATTGTATTAAGTTATTATCGAAATAAAAATCCCTGACTTGCTGGATTTAAGTTATAATTATCTCGTGGTGTTTCCCACCGATTCACCTCCTTTTTTAAAGAAAATTTCAGACAATATTGCACCGCAGATTTCTGTTCTTTGATTTTTTGAAACTGAAAGTTAATTTGAGAGTCACACACTCACACACACAACAACTGATTCAGGATTATTCTCCTTCACAGCCGACTTACAGTCTCTTATCTTAAGCCGCGTTGGTTCGTGTTAATGAACAAAGCACTGATAGCCTCGCCGTTAGTTCTACAGCAAAATCCGTGCCAACGTGCCTTGAAATAATGTTTAATAACTTTGGCCAGGATTTTGCATTAAATTTGAAAGCGAGGCTTTCAGCGCTCACTGTTATTAAAGATTAAGTCGGACAGCAACTTCCGGCGTCCTCACATGCACAGTTAAATGCTAATATCAGGAAGTTGCTGTCCCAGATGCCCTGCTCCTTCAATAGCTTCGTTATACCGGTACCTCGCCTCGAGACTCGGCATTCAAATACATGGAAGGGAGTGAAGTTCGGATAGTTACGTGACAGTTACCCACTTAGCACACCGGAATCACTTCGGGCTTGTCCATTGAAGTGTGAATGATTTTATTAACGGCGTGATAAGTCTTAATTACTGCGAACAACCTCTCTGGCACTGGAAATTATGTTTTATAAGTATGGAGTCTCATTGCTTCAAGTTTTAATTACTGTTGGAGAATGTTTTGAAATGTAAATGATAAAAATGTTTCTTTCTCTTTTTTCTCTCTCCCTTTATCCTACCTTTCTTTCCTTCAATTTATTTCGCTTCCTGTACATGATTTGGTTTTGAATGAACGATTGTAACTTAGAATTTCTGGTTCAAACGCGGATTTTTCAATCTGATTGGTTAACAGTGGTCAGCGGTCAACAATCGGCACTAGTCATTCATTACACTTACACTTGCCCACAGAATTTACATGGGTTTTTGCACTAAACTTGTTGTCATTAGAAAAGTGTGCGGTATCTGGGACCGGTGTGAATAGGGCAAATAACTGTGTATCTCATTAAATAACCAGCCTGAAAAAATCCTTACTTAGACATGCAGATTTTGAACCAGGAAGTTTGAGTTAGAGCAGTTAATTCAAAGCCAAATCATGTACAGGAAACGAAATAAAGAGAGGGAAAGAGGATAGGTTAAAGGAAGAGGCCCGGATTTTGTGGTCAGCAGCCAAGTGACGGAGCTCACCGCTGACCTCAAAGAAAACTGCCCACAAACATCTAGCAATCTCTGCGGGCTGGAATTCACCTTTCCCGACATTAATTTCATTCTGGCGTTACCTATAGGGGATCTCCGGTGTTCAGCAACAGGAATATCATCAAGCAGGCTAAACATTGAATATTTCTTACAGACAGCAAACCACAAAATAAAAAAGCACTTACTATAAATCATTTTTAATCATTTTACATAGGGAAAAAAATTGGGACATACTCATGGGATTAAGATAGAAGCTGAAATATAAGCAATCTTTAAAATATATATATTATTGTTTTAAAAATCTAGGATATTTTTTCATAATGAAGAAATGTAACATTCCACAAATTCGTTTTTTAGGGCCAGAGAGCTTGTTGAACATTAATTATGACTGACTACGCCGTTAAAACCCCAGTTACACTGCATTCAACAAGGATTTAACATTTTCGGATTTTTTTTATGAGAGAGATTAGAGCGTAAAAAGTGGAAGTTCACGTCAATTCAAGTGATTTTAAGAGTTCTATCTGTGAGAACGTCAACAGAGCACTCTGTGGAGGAACAAAGTATCACTGGCAGCAACTTCTGGATTTCCACGTTTTACTGCGCATTGGTGGACTCCAGAATTTACTGGCAGTTTCACAGATTAATGACGGCAAACGCTGAGAGTTACGGCGTCATTACAAACGCAATATCCTGGCCAATGCATTTGCTAGTTTTTGAATTGATGATTGATTAATTTATTCATTATTACGTTCCATTTATAATGTATTAAGTTCACTTTCTGTGTTATATTCTCCTCATGTTCGTTTGCTTTTAACTTTATTTGTTATTTGACAATTTCTGATTTTCCGATCAATTTCAATATTCCACATGCATTTCTACGGACTTTTTTCGCTTTTACCCCATTACTTTTCACATTATTTTACTTTCACTCGGAGTTTTCGGCAAACTTATGCTGTAATTTGAAATGGAACTTTATTTTTATATAATGTAAATCGTCAGCAATAGACACTGTGTCAGTTTTATAAAATTTAAAGTCTAGAACTTTAAACAGCATTCAGACAAAGTCATATTGGAATTCTAATCCGCCATTTCTCTTTCTTGTAGCTAATTTAGTGACGATAGGGATCATTTCACGAGGAATGTGCGGTCTTTCCGGATGTGTCACTCAGTACCTGATGTCCATGGCGGTGACGGATCTCCTGCTCATTTTCACCGCTGTGATATTAAACCAGATCAGTGTTACTTATTCACCAGACAGTTTCCTGCCCATTACCCTGGTGTGCAGTCTCAGTAGTGTATTAATATATGCAGCCAGAGACAGTTCGGTTTGGTTGACGGTTACTTTCACCTTCGATCGATTTGTAGCCATTTGTTGCCAGCAGCTTAAAACAAAATATTACGCAGAGAAAACGGCGGCTGTGGTTATAGGAATGGTCTGTGCACTAGGCTTTTTAAGAAACATCCCTTTTTATTTTATCTATAAACCATCGTATATAATTAACAGTATAGCCTGCTACTGCAACGTTAAATTACTTTTTTATACTTCTCCTGTATGGAAGCGTTTGACTGGATTGATTGCATTCTAACCCCGTCGCTCTCGTTCCTGCTGATTCTTCTGCTCAACGCCCTGACCGTCAGACACATTCTAGCGGCCAGTATAGCCCGCATGAGACTCCGGGCCCACAGCAATGGAGAGAATCAGAGTGACCAAGAGATGGAGAGCAGGAGAAAGTCCATTGGTTTACTCTTCGCCATCTCGGGCAGTTTCATCCTATTATGGATGACCTACGTTGCAAAATTCTTATATGTAGAAATTACAAACGATGATTATTCCGCGGGTTTTAACTTCAATGACCCAAAGTTTATTTTCCGGGAAGTTGGAACTATGCTGCAGTTTTTGAGTTCTGCACCAACACGTGTATTTATGCCGTCACCCAGACCAAATTCAGACAACAGTAGAAGAATATGGTGAAGTTTCCTCTGAATCTACTTGTTAAATGAGTTATATAATGGCATTGATTGTAACATTAATCCTGTCCACAGTTAAAGAATATGGTGTAGTTTCCTCTCAATCTACTTGTTAAACGGTTTATATAATGTCATTTATTATAACATTAATCCTGTCAAATATCCTACGGTGTGTACATTTAAACAACACACGCTCTCACTACCTTTGCTTTCGCATCTTCCTCCCAGATTGCCTCTCACTGCAAGATCGTTCCACACACACAACTTGGGCATAAGTGTTGTAAAATGCTCTGATTTTTTTTCACTAACTATCCATTCCATAGGCGCGGTCACAGATTTAAGAGCGCCGATACCCCTTGGCAACCTCGACATTAATGACTTAGACTGACAGTCAGACTAGTGACTGTAAGGAGATGCGCGTATAGATTATAAAATAGAATAAACAAGTTTGCATTATACATAATTATATAATAGCGAGCAAGAGTATTGTAGGGTTCTTAGGTTAAAGCGCTCTTTGGAGAGACGCACAGCTGGACAAGTGAGATTTTTTCACGGGGGAGTGTGAAACAGGAAATTCGATTGCCAGCTTTGATAAGAGAAAATAATTATTTTGAAATAAAGGTTGGAAGAGATGAGACAACTAGTGGTAACAGTTAAGCTTAGGACTAACTGAGAGTAGCTGTATTATCAGCATTCACACAGAGAGGTAGTAATTACATATGATACAAACTTTTGTCCTACGTCATTTCGTTATTAAAATACCACTTTCTGAAGCTCCTGGATGATCTTGAATCTATTCCTTCTGAGGTTAGCATAAGCAGCAAACACAACATGCTTGCGCTCTCCTGATGACCTAGCCTTAGCAAGTTGGTTATAATTGCTACCGATCTCATATACATTGTGCATAAAAGGTTGTGCTTTTATATCTCTTTCAATTGATTTTCTACGTTACAACAGTGGCTACACTTCAGAAGTACTTCTTTGGGACGTCCGGTGGTCGTGAAAGGCGCTATCTGAATGCAACACTTTCTTTCTTTAAATAAAGAGTGTTAAACAACCTTTTTAATGTTTCCCAGTTCTCGAACTTGTAATAGGTAAAGGATGTATTATCATATTATAAAAAGTAATTTAATATAAAGGCAATAGGTATATATGACAATATTCTATAATGTCTCCCCATAAATGCAAGAAAGAAAAATGACAATAACCAGTACTAGCTCCTACATAAACCCAACAGTGATGTGCTGTACAGATAATTTCACATTTTAACTACATTAACTACATTTCAGTCCTGGGAAGGGTTTTCTTAAAACTAATTAATATGATGGTTGCTGAACTGAAAATGCATACCGTGTCCATCCGTTGCCCTTACACTCATTTGTCACCACCGCACAACCACGCCATTGTGTCTATGAAATGTCCTTTAGTACCCTTGTTCCATATCCACTGTACCTGCTGAGATTAGAGGGAGCTCCATGTCATCCGCATGGACCTACTTGGGAAGCCGTCTGGACTAGAAGATGAAAGTCTGGGTAGCTTCTTGAAGCTTTTGTCAAGGTTAAGAGCTTAAGATGTGACTCTGACATCTTGACTGTACTTCAAACAAGATTAATACAGCTTTACTGGATCAAGGCTCATGATGGCAATCGCAGCGAGTCACTGATAGACTAATATTGCTATTTATTTCACCTGGGATACAAACAGCCGCAGGAACCATGATGTGGTTAGAATCGATCCCCATCCGGGTGTAAAACAGATTCTGGCCGGCGACCCACCATCATATCACATTCATGTCATGTCACAGATATATTGACTAAAGCTGGCACCAAACACCTTACCCATGTTAGTCAACCTCCTTCCTTCTTGCAACACGCTTCATATATGCATGAGACATTTGATTATACAGGAAGGACTTTATTCTTACAGTCATAGTCATAGATTATACAGCACAGCACAGAAAGAGGCCCTTCGATCCATCGTGTCTGCGCCGGCCATCAAGCCCTGTCTATTCTAATCCTATTTTCCAGCACTTGGACCATAGCCTTGTATGCTATGGCGTTTCAAGTGCTCATCTAAATGCTTCTTCAATGTTATGAGGGTTACTGCCTCTACCACTCTTTCAGGCAGTGAGTTCAAGATTCCAACCACCCTCTGGGTGAAAATGTTTTTCCTCAAATCCCCTCTAAACCTCCTGCCCCTTACCTTGTACTATGCCTTGTTGTTATTGGCTAAGGGATTGCTCTCCTACTGATGCATCTACCAATTGCCCGGCTACATTCTCTAGAATTAGGTCCAGTACCACCCCCTCTCTTGTAGAACTTTCTACATGCTGGCTCAAAAAGCTCTCCTGGATGCACTTTAAGAATTCCCCACCGTCTAAGCCTTTCACACTCTGACTATCCCAGTTATTATTGGGGAAGTTGAAGTCCCATACTATTATTACCCTATTATTTCTACACTTCTCTGAGATTTGCCTACATTTCTGTTCCTCTTTCTCCCACTGACTGTTTGGGAGCCTATAGTACACTTGCAGCAAAGTGCTTGCCCCCTTTTTGTTTTTAAATTCTACCCATATGGCCTCATTAGAGGAACTTGCAAAGATATCATCCCTCCTTACAGGTAGAATAGACTCCTTGATTAATATGGCAACACAGCCTTCACTTTTACACGCCTCTTTCTCACCTGAAGATTCTATACCCTGGAATATTGAGCTGCCAGTCCTGACCTTCCCTCAACCCTGTCTCTGTGATAACAACAATATCATACTCCCATGTGTTCATCAACACCTTCAATTCTACTGCCTTATTGCAAGAATCCCTGCACTAAAATGAATGCCATCCAGGCTTGGCATACTCCCTTGTGCCATTTGCCCTTACATATTTGTACTGCCTTCCAGGCTGACATGTTTTTTCCTCTATATTTGGCTGTGCATAACCCCCTACCATAGCTCCATTCCGTATCCCATCCCCCTGCCAAGTTAGTTTAAACCCCCCCAACAGTACTAGCAAACCTCCCCGCAAGGATGTTGGTCCCGTTCCGGTTCAGATGCAACCCATCCGACTTGTACAGGTCCAACCTTCCCCAGAAGCAGACACAGTGATCCAGGAAACTAAAGCCCTCCCTCCTGCACCAACTCTTTAGCGACGCATTCATCTGCTCTATCCTTCTATTCCTATACTCACTAGCACGTGGCACTGGGAGTAATCCAGAGATAACAACCTTTGAGGTCCTGTTTTTTAATCTGCTACCTAGCTCCGTAAATCTTGTTGCAGGGCCTCATCCTTCTTTCTACCCATGTCGTTGGTACCAATGTGAATCACGACCTCTGACTGATCGCCCTCCCCTTTCAGAATGCCCTACAGCCCTTCAGAGACATCCTTCACCCTGGCACCAGGGAGGTAACATACCATCCTGGACTCACCTCTGCGGCCACAGAAATGTCTATCTGTTCCCCTTACGATAGAATCCCCTATCACTATTGGTCTTCCACTCTTTTTCCTCCCCTCCTGTGCAGCTGAGCCACTCGTACTGCCACGGACTTGGCTCTTGCTTCATTCCCCTGAGAAACCATCTCCCCCATCAGTATCCAAAGCGGAAAACCTTTTGGAGAGGGAGATGGACCCAGGGGACTCCTGCACTATCTTCCTAGTTCTTTTACTCTGACTGGCAATCACCCATTTCCTGTCTGCCTGTGCACTCTTTACATGTGGTGTGACCACCTCGTTAAATGTGCTATCCATGAAGATCTCAGCTTCGCGGATGCTCCACAGTGACTCCAGCTGCAGCTCCAGCTCTTAAGCACGGATTTCAAATAGCTGCAGCTGGACACACTTCCTGCACATGTGTTCGCCCTGGACACCTAAAGTGTCCCTGACTTCCCACATAGCACAGGAGGAGCACTCCACGCAGCCGAGCTGCCCTGTCATGTCCCACCCTTAATTTACTCCCTTTACTTCCTTTAAATTAAAGAATATTAAATGCACTAGGGACCTTACTTCCCTTTAAACACTACTTACTCTAAACTAGAGATCTTACTTTGACTTTAACGACTGGACTGTAGAAATACTCGCCAGCTCCTACTTACCAATCAGCGCCTTCCCTGGTTATGACATCACTTTAGCGGTTTCGGAGTTTTTGCTGTTTGACTGCTCCCGCTCTCGGACTCTTTCCTTGGTGTACAGTAAGAACCAATTCCTACAGGGTGAAATGTTAGGAAAAATAAAGGAGAAGCAAGGGAGCTCCTCCATCTATTCCTCACCTAACTCCCTGACTCACCCAACTCACAGCACACTGTTTAAACCATACTTAGTCTATGCACTCGGTCTCCACACAGGGCCGCTCTCACTGTCTCTGCTGCTAGTGAGCCTGACCCGCTCTCTCTCTCTACCCGCTCTTTAAATCCTCAGTTTCTGCACTCGGTCTCCACCCAGGGCCGCTCTCGCTGCCTCTGCTGCTGGTGAGTCAGAGCCGCTCTCTCTCTCTCTCCCCGCTTTTTAAATCTTCAGTTGCTGCACTCGGTCTCCACCCAGGGCCACTCTCGCTGCCTCTGCAGCCGGTGAGTCAGATCCGCTCTCTCTCTCTCTCCCTGCTCTTTAAATCCTCAGTCTCTGTGCTCGATCTCCACCCAGGATCGCTCTCACTGCCTCTGCTGCCGGTAAGTCTGTTCCACTCTCTCTCGCCACTGCTTTTTAAATCCCCGGTCTCTGCGCTCGGTCTCCACCCAGGGCTGCTCTCGCTGCCTCTGCTGCCAGTGAGTCAGAGCCACTCTCTCTCTCACTCCATTCTCTAAATCCTCGGTCTCTGTGCTCGGTCTCCCCCCAGGGTCGCTCTCACTGCCTCAGCTGCCGGTGAGTCTAGGTGATCAGTCCAATGAGGTGTGGTAGCCCTGAGATTACAGGATGAGATAAAGCAGCAGGGAGAAAGGATCTTTGCCCAGAAAATCAGGATGTAGAATCAGTATGGGTGGAGCTAAGAAATAACAAAGAGCAGAAAACACTGGTGGGATCAGTTTATAGGCCCCTTAACAGCAATAATAGTGTTGGACAGCGTACAAATTGGGATATTAGAGGAGCATGTAACAAGGGTAATGATTATTAATCTCTATATGGACTGGAGAAACCTAATTGACAAAAGTTGCTTGGAGGACGAGCTCATGGAATGCATTCCGGATCGTTTTCTAAACAACATACCAAGGAGCCAACAAGGGAACAGGCTATTTTAGATCTAGTAATGTGTAATGAGACAGGGTTAATTAGTAATCTTATAATAAAGGATCCTCTGGGGAAGAGTGATCAAATTATGAAATAATTCCATATTATGTTTCAGAGTGCTGTGCTTAAGTCCGAAATTAGGGTCTTAAAATTTAAACAATGCCAATTATGGAGGTCTGAGGGGTGATTTTCATCTGGAGCCATCGTTTGTTTCTTTAACTGTCCTAACACTATCTTGTCTCAGCTTGAATATCTCTTAATGTCTCTTCTTTCATTCTCTCCTCCATTTCCCAGCCCCCAAACTGCCTTTTGTTTCATTTCCTGCCTTTTCTCTCAGTTCTGCAGAAGGGTTTTGACCCGAAACTTTGACTCTATTTCTCTCTCCACGGATGATGCCTGGCCTGCTGAGTTTTTCCAGCGTTTTCTGTTGTTATTTCGGTATGAGGGGTGAGTTGGCTGACGTAGATTGGGAAATTAGATTAAAAGATATGAAGGCAAATATGCAATGGCAAACATTCCCGGCCATCAACTTCTGAAACACTGGACAGCTTGCAATCGATTGATGTTTCTCGACCTATCAGTTATTCCCAACATTGTTGTCACTCCGAATGGATTGACGTTTCTAGATCTAGCAGTGATTTCCCACCCCTTAATCACTCCCAATCGAATCTTGTATTGGCACCGGATATGTGACCCCTGATTATAGGGCTCGAGTCTCTGGAGTGCGAGGCTCGAGCTCACAACCTTCTGACTCAAGGGGCGAGAGTGCTGACACTTCAAAAATACTTCATTGGTGGTGACGTGCTTTGTAATGACTGAGGTTAATAAAGGTCCCGTATCAATGCAGTCTTGTCTCACTCATTGGAGCAGAGACTGTGGCAACATTGAGGAATTGACTGGAAATGTGGTTGAAGAAAGGGAGATAAAGGGATATGGGCACAGGGCAGGGAAGCGGGATTAGGAATAATGCCGTTGTGGAGGGATAGCACCGACAAGAAGGGCCGAAGGGCCGGTAACCCGTTATGTAATTTCCGTGCTGTTCAGTGATAGGGACCCTTGTCAGCTTGTCGCTAATCTCACAGTCTGGGTTTCTGATCCCAGTCCTCCCCGGTTTAAAATTATGCCACCCATGTAATTCATGATTGTTATTATTCAGTCTCCCACTAAACCAACATTTCCACACCTACAAACAGACAAACAGCGGCTTTCAGATGTAGAATGAACCTCGTTTCAGCTGAAATGATGGGTGATTCATATCTGCCGCGAAGGGATTGGTGTAGCCCAGGTTTAACAATGGATAAACCTTAAATCTATCAAACAACAACAAATTTCATTTATGAACCGCTTTTAAACTAGTAAAGTATCCCAAGGCGCTTCACAGGAGCGTACATAAAACAAGAATTAACACAAAACCACGTAATAATAATAATAATCAACTTTATTGTCATTGTTTGTGCACAAGTGCAGTACAATGAAATGTAGGCTTGCGGCTCCCGAGAGTGTACATTTGATTAAGACATTTAACATTCAACATTCATTTGGCTTGTAATACATTAACATAAACATAATAAAGTGCATTGGCAGATGTGCAGGCTTTAGAGTTTATTTGTAGAGTTCAGTAGGATGACAGCCCTGGGAAAGAAGCTGTTCCTAAATCTGGTCGTTCAGGTGCGAATGCATCTGTAGCGTCTCCCAGATGGCAGGGGGTGAACAAACTGTGGCTGGGGTGGGTAGGGTCTTTGATGATGGTCAGTGACCTCCGTAAACAGCGTTTCTGGTAGATGTTCTCTATGATCAGTAGCCGGGTGCCGGTAATGCGTTGGGCAGTTTTGACTACTCGCTGCAGGGCTTTCCGGTCATAGGAGCTACAGCTGCCATACCACACTGTGATACAGTTCGTCAGGATGCTCTGTATTGTGCAGCGGTAAAAGTTAGAGAGGATCAGGGGTGACAGGTTACATCCCTTCAGCCTCCTTAGGAAATATAGGCGCTGCTGGTCCTCCTTCACCAAACAGGGGGTATTGAGTGACCAGGAGAGGTCTTCCGTGATGTGGACTCTGAGGAACTTAAAGCTGTCCACCCTTTCCACCACAGCCCATGGATGTGGATGGTGGTGTGACATCTGCCTTTTGACTTCCTGAAGTCCACAATGATTTCCTTGGTTTTCTTGATGTTAAGGGCCAGGTTGTTATTGGCGCACCACTTCACGAGATGCTGGACCTCCTCCCTGTAGGCTGACTCATCGTTGTTGGTGATCTGGCCTGCCACCGTGGTATCATCCGCAAACTAGATGATGGTGTTGGAACCATGAACTGCCACACAGTCGTGGGTGAAGAGGGAGTAGAGGAGGGGGCTCAGCACACAACCTTGTGGGGCCCCCGTGTTCAGGGTCAGGGAGGGAGGTCTGGTTACCTAATTTGACAGACTGGGGTCTGTTAGTTAGGAAGTCCAGGGTCCAGTTGCAAAGGGAAGTGTTCAGGCCAAGAGTGTGGTGTTTGGTGGCCAGCTTGCTGGGGACGATAGTGCTGAATGCTGAGCTGTAGTCTATGAACAGCATTCTGATGTAGGTCTCTTTACCATCTAAGTGATTCAATGCAGAATGTAGAGCAGTTGTGATCGCATCCTCCGTTGATCTGTTTGCACGATAGGCAAACTGGTGTTGGTCAAGAGAGGCGGGAACATTGGCTTTGATGTGAGCCAGGACCAGTCTTAGGACCACCTCTCCAGATATTAGGAGAGTTGATTAAAAAGCTCGGTGAAAGATAAGTGCTGAGGAGCTTCTTAAAGGAGGCGAGCGGGAGAGAGATGGAGAGGTGAGTGAATTCCAGAGTTTAGGGCCTTGGCATCTGAAGGCACAACCACCAATGGTGGAGCGATGAAAATCAGGGATGTGCAAGAGGCCAGAATTGGAGGAGCACTGAGATTACAGAGAGATTTATTGTCTTATAATATAGCTGTGAAGCACCTTGAGATGTTTTACTATGTTAAAGGTGCCATATAAATATAAGATTGGCATGATGAGATAATGCAGAGAGGGAGGGTCGAGGCCTTTGAGGGATTTGGAATCATAGCGTTGCTGGACTGGGAGCCAAAGTAGGTCAGTTTGCACAGGATGATGGGTGAATGCGTCTTGGTGTGAGTTAGGATGATGGGTGAATGGGTCTTGGTCTGTGTTAGGATGATAGGTTAATGGGTCTTGGTGTGCGTTAGGATGATGGGTGAATGGGTCTTGAGTGAGTTGGATGATGGGTTAATGGGTCTTGGTGTGCGTTAGGATGATGGGTGAATGGGTCTTGAGTGAGTTGGATGATGGGTGAATGGGTCTTGGTGTGAGTTAGGATGATGGGTGAATGGGTCTTGGTGTGAGTTCGAATGATGGGTGAATGGGGCTTGGTGTGAGTTAGGATGATGGCTAAATGGGTCCTGGTGTGAGTTAGGATGATGGGTGAATGGTCTTGGTGTGAGTTCGGAAGATGGTTGAATGGGCCTTTTTGTGAGTTAGGATGATGGGTGAATGGGTCTTTTTGTGATTTAGGATGAAGGGTGAATGGGTCTTGGTGTGAGATAGGATGATGGGTGAATGTGTCTTGTTGTGAGTTAGGATGATGGGTGAATGAGTTGATGTGAGTTAGGATGATGGATAAATGGATCTTGGAGTGAGTTAGGAGGATGGGTGACTGGGTCTTGGTGTGAGTTGGGATGATGGGTGAATGGATCTTGGTGTGAGTTAGGAAGGTTTGTGAATGGGGCTTGGTGTGAGTTAATATGATGTGTGAATTGATCTTGGTGTTAGTTATGTTGAAGTGTGAATGGTTCTTTGTGTGAGTTGGGATGATTGTTGAATGGGTCTTGATGTGAGTTAGGATGATGGGTGAATGGGTCTTTTGTGAGTTAGGATGATGGGTGAATGTGTCTTGGTATGGGTTAGGATGATGGGTGAATGGGTCTTGTTGTGAGTTAGGATGATGGGTGAATGGATCTTGGTGTGAGTTTGGATGATGGGTGAATGGGGCTTGGTGTGAGTTAGGATGATATGTGAGTGGGTCGTAGTGTGAAATAGGAAGTTTTGTGAATGGGTCTTGCTGTGAGTTAGGATGATGGGTGAATGGATCTTGGTGTGAGTTAGGATGATGGGTGAATGGGGTTGGTGGGGCTTAGGATCATGGGTGAATGAGTCTTGGTGTGAGTTAGGATGATGGGTGAATGGGGCTTGGTGTGAGTTAGGATGATGGGTGAATGGGTCTTGGTGTTAGTTAGGATGATCGGTTAATGGGTCATGGTGTGAGTTAGGATGATGTGTGAATGGGTCTTGGTGTGAGTAAGGATGATGTATGAGTGGGTCTTTGTGTGAGATAGGAAGGTTTGTGAATGGTGCGTTGTGTGAGTTAGGATGATGGGTGAATGTGGCTTGGTGTGAGTTAGGATGATGGGTGAATGTGGCTGGTGTCAGTTAGGATGATGGGTGAATGAGGCCTGGTGTGAGTTAGGATGATGGCTAATTGGGTCTTGCTGTGAGATAGGATGATGGGTGAATGTGTCTTGGTGTGAGTTAGGATGATGGGTGAATTGTTCTTCGTGTGAGTTAGGATGGTGTGTGAATGGGTCTTGGTGTGAGTTACGATGATGGGTGAATGGGTCTTGGTGCGTGTTAGGATGGTGGGTGAATGGGTCTTGGTGTGAGTTAGGATGATGGGTGAATAGGGCTTGCTGTGAGTTAGGATGATGGTGAATGTTTCTTGGTGTGAGGTAGGATGATGGGTGAATGTGTCTTGGTGTGTGTTAGGATGATGAATGAATGGGTTTTGCTGTGAGTTAGGAAATGATGAATGGTTCTTGGTGTAAGTTAGGATGATGGGTAAATGGCTCTTGGTGTGATTTAGGATGATGGGTGAATGGGTCTTTGTGTGAGTTAGGATGTTGTGTGAATGATTCTTTGTGTGAGTAAGGATTATGGGTGATTGGGTGTAGATGTGAGTTAGGATAATGGGTGAATGGGTCTGTTGTGAGTTAGGATGGTGGGTGAATGGGCTTGGTGTGAGTTAGGATGGTGGGTGAATGTGACCTGGTGTGCGTTAGGATGATCGGTGAATGGGGCTTGGTGTGAGTTGGATGGTGGGTGAATGGGTCTGGGTGTAAGTTAGGATGATGGCTGAATTGTTCTTGGTGTGAGTTAGGATAATGGGTGAATGGGCCTTGGTGTGAGTTAGGATTATGGGTGAATGGATCTTGGTGCGAGTTAGGATGATGGGTGAATGGGTCATAGTGTCAGTTAGGATGATGGGTGAATGTGTCTTGGTGTGAGTTAGGATGATTGTTGAATGGGGCTTGGTGTAAGTTAGGCTGATGTTTGAGTGGGTCTTGGTGTGAGATAGGAAGGTTTTTGAATGGGGCTTTGTGTGAGTTTGGATGATGGTAAATTGGTCATGGTGTGAGTTTGGATGAAGGGTGAATGGGGCTTGGTGTGAGTTAGGATAATGTGAGAGTGTGTCGTAGTGTGAGATAGGAAGTTTTGTGAATGGGTCTTGCTGTGAGTTTGGATGTTGGGTGAATGGATTTGGTGTGAGTTAGGATGATGGGTGAATGGGGCTTGGTGTGACTTAGGATCATGGGTGAATGGGTCTTGGTGTGAGTTAGGATGATGGGGGAATGGTTCTTGGTGTGAGTTAGGATAATGGGTGAATGGGGCTTGGTTTGAGTTAGGATGATGGGTGAATGGGTCTGGGTGTGAGTTAGGATGATGGGTGAATGGGGCTTGGTGTAAATTAGGATGAAGGGTGAATGGGGCTTGGTGTGAGTTAGGATGATGGGTGAATGGGATCGGGGTGAGTTAGGCTGATGTGTGATTGGGCCATGGTGTGAGATAGGAAGTTTTTTGAATGGGGCTTGGTGTGAGTTAGAATGATGGATGAATGTGTTTTGGTGTGAGTTAGGATGATGGGTGAATGGGGCTTGGTTTGAGTTAGGATGATGGGTGAATGGGTCTTGGTGTTCGTTAGGATGAGGGGTTAATGGGTCTTGGTGTGAGTTAGGTTGATGTGTGAATGGGTCTTGGTGTGAGTTAAGATGATGTATGAGTGGGTCTTTGTGTGAGACAGGAAGGTTTGTGAATGGTGCTTTGTGTGAGTTAGGATGATGGGTGAATGAGGCTTGGTGTGAGTTAGGATGATGGGTGAATGGGGCTTGGTGTCAGTTAGGATGATGGGTGAATGAGGCCTGGTGTGAGTTAGGATGATGGCTAATTGGGTCTTGGGGTGAGTTAGGATGATGGGTGAATGTTTCTTCGTGTGAGTTAGGATGATGTGTGAATGGGTCTTGCTGTGAGTTACGATGATGGGTGAATGGGTCTTGGTGCGTGTTAGGATGGTGAGTGAATGGGTCTTGGTGTGAGTTAGGATGATGGGTGAATAGGGATTGCTGTGAGTTAGGAGGATGGTGAATGTTTCTTGGTGTGAGGTAGGATGATGGGTGAATATGTCTTGGTGTGTGTTAGGATGATGAGTGAATGGATTTTGCTGTGAGTTAGGATGATGGGTGATTGGGGCTTGCTGTGAGTTAGGAAATGGTGAATGGATCTTGGTGTGAGTTAGGATGATGGGTAAATGGGTCTTGGTGTGATTTAGGATGATGGGTGAATGGGTCAGTTGTGTGAGTTAGGATGATGTGTGAATGGTTGTTTGTGTGAGTTAGGATGATGGGTGAATGGGACTAGATGTGAGTAAGGATAATGGGAGAATGGGTCTGTTGAGAGTTAGGATGGTGGGTGAATGGGCTTGGTGTGAGTTAGGATGGTGGGTGAATGTGTCCTGGTGTGCGTTAGGATAATGGGTGAATGGGGCTTGGTGTGAGTTGGATGGTGGGTGAATGGGTCTGGGTGTGAGTTAGGATGATGGGTGAATGGGTCTTGGTGTGAGTTATAATTATGGGTGAATGGATCTTGGTGCGAGTAAGGATGATGGGTGAATGGGTCATAGTGTGAGTCAGGATGATGGGTGAAAGGATCTTGGTGTGAGTTAGGATGATTGGTGAATGGGGCTGGGTGTGAGTTAGGCTGATGCTTGAGTGGGTCTTGGTGTGTGAAAGGAAGGTTTTTGAATGGGGCTTGGTGTGAGTTTGGATGATGGGTAATTTGGTCATGGTGTGAGTTAGGATGATGGGTGAATGTGTCTTGTTGTGAGTTAGGATGATGGGTGAATGGGTCTTCTTGTGAGTTAGGATGCTGGGTGAATGGGTCTTGGTGTGGGTTAGGATGATGGGTGAATGGGTCTTGTTGTGAGTTAGGATGATGGGTGAATGGGGCTTGGTGTAAATTAGTAAGGTTTGTGAATCGGGCTTGGTGTGAGTTAGGATCATGGGTGAATGGATATTGGCGTGAGTTTGGATGATGTGTGAGTGGGTCGTAGTGTGAGATAGGAAGTTTTGTGAACGGGTATTGCTGTGAGGTTGGATGATGGGTGAATTGGTCTTGGTGTGTGTTAGGAAGGTTTGTGAATGGGGCTTGGTGTGAGTTAGTATGATGTGTAAATTGATCTTGGTGTGAGTTACGTTGAAGGGTGAATGGGTCTTGGTGTGAGTTGGGATGATTTTTGAATGGGTCTTGTTGTGAGTTAGGAAGATGTGTGAATGGCTCTTCTTGTGAGTTAGGATGATGGGTGAATGGGTCTTGGTATGGGTTAGGATGATGGGTTAATGTGTCTTGTTTTGAGTTAGGATGATGGGTGAATGGGGCTTGGTGTAAGTTAGGAAGGTTTGTGAATCGGTCTTGGTGTGAGTTAGGATGATGGGTGAATTTTTTTGGTGTGAGTTTGGATGAAGGGTGAATGGGGCTTGGTGTGAATTAGGATGATGTGTGAGTGGGTCGTAGTGTGAGATAGGAAGTTTTGTGAATGTGTCTTGGTGTGAGTTAGGATGATGGGGGAATTTTTTTGGTGTGAGTTAGGATGATGGGTGAATGGATCTTGGTGTGAGTTAGGATGATGGGTGAATGGGGCTTTGTATGACTTAGGATCATGGGTGAATGTGTCTTGGTGTGAGTTAGGATGATGGGGGAACGGTTCTTGGTGTGAGTTAGTATAATGGGTGAATGGGGCTTGGTGTGAGTTAGGATGAATGGTGAATGGGTCTGGGTGTGAGTTAGGATGATGGGTGAATGGGGCTTGGTGTGAGTTAGGATGATGGGTGAATGGGTCTTGGTGTTAGTTAGGATGATGGGTTAATGTGTCTTGGTGTGAGTTGGATGATGTGTGAATGGGTCCTGGTGTGAGTTACGATGATGTATGAGTGGGTCTTTGTGTGAGATAGGAAGGTTTGTGAATGGTGCTTTGTGTGAGTTAGGATGATGGGTGAATGAGGCTTGGTGTGAGTTAGGATGATGGGTGAATGGGGCTTGGTGTCAGTTAGGATGATGGGTGAATGATACTTCGTGTGAGCTGGATGGTGTGTGAATGGGTCTTGGTGTGAGTTACGATGATGGGTGAATGGGTCTTGGTGCGTGTTAGGATGGTAAGTGAATGGGTCGGTGTGAGTTAGGATGATGGGTGAATAGGGCTTGCTATGAGTTAGGAGGATGGTGAATGTTTCTTGGTGTGAGGTATGATGATGGGTGAATGTGTTTTGGTGTGTGTTTGGATAATGAGTGAATGGGTTTTGCTTTGAGTTAGGATGATTGGTGATTGGGGCTTGCTGTGAGTTAGGAAATGGTGAATGGTTCTTGGTGTGAGTTAGGGTGATGGGTAAATGGGTCTTGGTGTGATTTAGGATGATGGGTGAATGGGTCTTTGTGTGAGTTAGGATGATGTGTGAATGGTTCTTTGTGTGAGTTAGGATGATGGGTAACTCGGACGAGATGTGAGTTAGGATAATGGATGAATGGGTCTGTTGTGAGTTAGGATGGTGGGTGAATGGGCTTTATTTGAGTTAGAATGGTGGCTGAATGTGTCGTGGTGTACATTAGGATGATGGGTGAATGGGGCTTGGTGTGAGTTGGATGGTGGGCGAATGGGTCTGGGTGTGAGTTAGGATGATGGGTGAATTTTTCTTGCTGTGTGTTAGGATAATGGGTGAATGGGTCTTGGTGTGAATTAGGATTATGGGTGAATGGATCTTGGTGCGAGTTAGGATGATGGCTGAATGGGTCATAGTGTGAGTTAGGATGATGGGTGAATGGGTCTTGTTGTGAGTTAGGATGATTGGTGAATGGGGCTTGGTGTGAGTTCGGCTGATGTTTGCGTGGGTCTTGGTGTGAGATAGGAAGGTTTTTGAATGGGGCTTGGTGTGAGTTTGGATGATGGGTAATTTGGTCATGGTGTGAGTTAGGATGATGGGTAAATGGGTCTTGTGCGTTAGGATGATGCGTGAATGGGTCTTCTTGTGAGTTAGGATGCTGGGTGAATGGATCTTGGTGTGGGTTAGGATGATGGGTGAATGGGTGTTGTTGTGAGTTAGGATGATGGGTGAATGTGGCTTGGTGTAAGTTAGTAAGGTTTGTGAATCGGGCTTGGTGTGAGTTAGGATGATGGGTGAATGGATGTTGGTGTGAGTTTGGATGAAGGGTGAAAGGGGCTTGTTGTGAGTTAGGGTGATGTGTGAGTGTGTCGTAGTGTGAGATAGGAAGTTTTGTGAATGGGTCTTGCTGTGAGTTAGGATGATAGGTGAATGGGGCATGGTGTGGGTTAGGATGATGGGTGAATGGGTCTTGTTGTGAGTTAGGATGTTGGGTGAATGGGGCTTGGTGTAAGTTAGTAAGGTTTGTGAATCGGGCTTGGTGTGAGTTAGGATGATGGGTGAATGGATGTTGGTGTGAGTTTGGATGAAGGGTGAAAGGGGCTTGTTGTGAGTTAGGGTGATGTGTGAGTGTGTCGTAGTGTGAGATAGGAAGTTTTGTGAATGGGTCTTGCTGTGAGTTAGGATGATGGGTGAATGGGGCTTGGTGTGGGTTAGGATGATGGGTGAATGGGTCTTGTTGTGAGTTAGGATGTTGGGTGAATGGGGCTTGGTGTAAGTTAGTAAGGTTTGTGAATCGTGCTTGGTGTGAGTTAGGATGATGGGTGAATGGATCTTGGTGTGAGTTTGGATGAAGTGTGAATGGGGCTTGGTGTGAGTTAGGGTGATGTGTGAGTGGGTCGTAGTTTGAGATAGGAAGTTTTGTGAATGGGTCTTGCTGTGAGTTCGGAGGATGGGTCAATGGATCTTGGTGTGAGTTAGGATGATGGGTGAATGGGGCTTGGTGTGACTTAGGATCATGTGTGAATGGGTCTTGGTGTGAGTTAGAATGATGGGGGAATAGTTCTTGTTGTGAGTTAGGATAATGTTTGAATGGGGATTGGTGTGAGTTAGGATGATGGGTGAATGGGTCTGGGTGTGAGTCGGTTGATTGGTGAATGGGGCTTGGTGTGAATTAGGATGAAGGGTGAATGGGGTTTGGTGTGAGTTAGGATGATGGGTGAATGGGGCTCGGTGTGAGTTAGGCTGATGTGCCAGTGGGTCATGGTGTGAGATAGTAAGTTTTTTGAATGGGGCTTGGTGTGAGTTAGGGTGATGGGTGAATGTGTTTTGGTGTGAGTTAGTATGATGGGTGAATGGGTCTTGGTGTGAGTTAGGATGATGTATGAGTGGGTCTTTGCGTGAGATAGGAAGGTTTGTGAATGGTGCTTGGTGTGAGTTAGGGTGATGGGTGAATGGGGCTTGGTGTGAGTTAGAATGCTGGGTGAATGAGGCCTGGTGTGAGTTACGATGATGGCTAATTGGGTCTTGGTGTGCGTTAGGATGATGGGTGAATGTGTCTTGGTGTGAGTTAGGATGATGTGTGAATGGTTCTTCGTGTGAGTTACGATGATGGGTGAAAGGGTCTTGGTGTGTGTTAGGATGGTGAGTGAATGGTTCTTGGTGTGAGTTAGGATGATGGGTGAATAGGGCTTGCTGTGAGTTAGGAGGATGGTGAATGTTTCTTGGTGTGAGGTAGGATGATGAGTGAATGTGCTTGTTGTGTGTTAGGATGATGGGTGATTGGGGCTTGCTGTGAGTTAGGATGATGGTGAATGCTTCTTGGTGTGAGTTGGGATGATGGGTGAATAGGTCTTGGTGTGAGTTAGGATGATGAGTGAATGGGGCTCTGTGTGAGTTAGGATGACATGTGAATGGTTCTTTGCGTGAGTTAGGATGATGGGTGAATGGGTCAAGATGTGAGTTAGGATAATTGGTGAAAGGGTCTTGGTGAGAGTTAGGATGATGGGTGAATGGGTCTCTGTCTGAGTTAAGATGATGGGTGAATGGGTCTTGGTGTGAGTTAGGATGGTGGGTGAATAGGGCATGCTGTGAGTTAGGAGGATGGTGAATGTTTCTTGGTGTGAGGTATAATGATGGGTGAATGTGTCTTGGTGTGTGTTAGGATGATGAGTGAATGGGTTTTGCTGTGAGTTAAGATGATGTGTGATAGGGGCTTGCTGCGAGTTAGGAAATGGTGAATGGTTCTTGGTGTGAGTTAGGATGATGGGTAAATGGGTCTTGGTGTGATTTAGGTTGATGGGTGAATGGGTCTTTGTGTGAGTTAGGATGATGTGTGAATGGTTCTTTGTGTGAGTTAGGATGATGGGTGAATGGGACTAGATGTGAGTTAGGATAATGGGTGAATGGGTCTGTTGTGAGTTAGGATGGTGTGTGAATGGGCTTGGTGTGAGTTAGGATGGTGGCTGAATGTGTCCTGGTGTGCGTTAGGATGATGGGTGAATGTGGCTTTGTGTGAGTTGCATGGTGGGTGAATGGGTCTTGGTGTGAGTTAGGATGATTGGTGAATGTGGCTTGGTGTGAGTTAGGCTGATGTTTGAGTGGGTCTTGTTGTGAGATAGGAAGGTTTTTGAATGGGGCTTGGTGTGAGTTTGGATGATGGGTAATTTGGTCATGGTGTGAGTTAGGATGATGTGTGAATGGGTCTTGGTGTGAGTTAGGATGATGGGTTAATGGGTCTTGTTGTGAGTTATGTTGATGGTGAATGGGACTTGTTGTGAGTTAGGATGCTGGGTGAATTGGTCTTGGTGTGGGTTAAGATGATATGTGAATAGGTCTTGTTGTGAGTTAGGATGATGTGTGAATGGGGCTTGGTGTAAGTTAGTAAGGTTTGTGAATCGGGCTTGATCTGAGTTAGGATGAAGGGTGAATGGGGCTTGGTGTGAGTTAGGGTGATGTGTGAGTGGGTCGTAGTGTGAGATAGGAAGTTTTGTGAATGGGTCTTGCTGTGAGTTAGGATGATGGGTGAATGTATCTTGGTGTGAGCTAGGATGATGGGTGAATGGGGCTTGGTGTGACTTAGGATCATGGGTGAATGGGTCTTGGTGTGTGTTAGGATGATGGGGGAATGGTTCTTGTGAGTTAGGATAATGGTTGAATGGGGCTTGGTGTGAGTTAGGCTGATGGGTGAATGGGTCTGTGTATGAGTTAGGATGATTGGTGAATGGGGCTTGGTGTGAATTAGGATGAAGAGTGAATGGGGCTTGATGTGAGTTAGGATGATGGGTGAATGGGACTCGGTGTGAGTTAGGCTGATGTGTCAGTGGGTCATGGTGTGAGATAGGAAGTTTTTTGAATGGGGCTTGGTGTGAGCTAGGATGATGAGTGAATGTGTTTTGGTGTGAGTTAGGATGATGGGTGAATGGGACTTGGTGTGAGTTAGGATGATGGGTGAATGGGGCTTGGTGTGAGTTTGGATGATGGGTGAATAGGGCTTGCTGTGAGTTAGGAGGATGGTGAATGTTTCTTGGTGTGAGGTATAATGATGGGTGAATGGGTCTTCATGTGAGTTAGGATGATGGGTTAATGGGTCTTGGTGTGAGTTAGAATGATGGGTGAATGGGGCTTGGTGTGAGTTAGGATGATGGGTGAATGAGGCCTGGTGTGAGTTACGATGATGGCAAATTGGGTCTTGGTGTGAGTTACGATGATGGGTGAATGTGTCTTGGTGTGAGTTAGGATGTTGTATGAATGGTTCTTCGTGTGAGTTAGGATGGTGGGTGAATGGGTCTTGGCGTGTGTTGCGATGATGTGTGAATGGGTCTTGGTGTGTGTAAGGATGGTGAGTGAATGGGTCTTGGTGTGAGTTAGGATGATGGGTGAATAGGGCTTGCTGTGAGTTAGGAGGATGAGTGATTTGGTCTTGGTGTGAGTTAGGATGATGAGTGAAGGGGCTTGGTGTGAGTTAGGATGATGGGTGAAGGGGCTTGGTGTGAGTTAGGATGATGGGTGAATGAGGCTTGGTGTGTGTTAGGATGATGGGTGAATGAGGCTTGGTGTGAGTTAGGATGATGCTGAATGTTTCTTGGTGTGAGTTAGGATGACGGGTGTTTGGGGCGTGCTGTGAGTTAGGATGATGCTGATTGGTTCTTGGTGTGAGTTAGGATGATGGGTGAATTGGTCTTGGTGTGAGTTAGGATGATGGGTAAAGGGGTCTTTGTGTGAGTTAGGATGATGCGTGAATGGTTCTTGGTGTGAGTTAGGGTGATGGTGAATGTTTCTTTGTGTGAGTTAGGATGATGGGTGGATATGTCTTGGTGTGTGTTAGGATGATGAGTGAATGTGTCTTGCTGTGAGTTTGGATGATTTGTGATTGGTGCTTGCTGTGAGTTAGGATGATGGTGAATGATTCTTGGTGTCAGTTATGATTGTGGGTGAATGGGTCTTAGTGTGAGTTAGGATGATGTGTGAATGGGTCTTAGTGTGAGTTAGGATGATGTGTGAATGGGTCTTAGTGTGAGTTAGGATGATGTGTGAATGGATCTTGATGTGAGTTAGGATGATGGGTGAATGGGTCTGTTGTGAGTTAGGATGGTGGGTGAATGGGCTTGGTGTGAGTTATGATGGTGTGTGAATGGGTCTTGGTATGTGTTAGGAGGATGGGTGAATGTGTCTTGGTGTGAGTTCGGTTGATGGGTGAATGTGTTTTGATGTGAGTTGGGATGATGGGTGAATGTGTTTTGGTGTGAGTTAGGATGATGGGTGAATGGGGCTTGGTGTGAGTTAGGATGATGGGTGAATGGGTCTTGATGTGAGTTAGGATGATGTGTTAATGGGTCTTGGTGTGAGTTAGGATGATTTGTGGATGGGTCTTGGTGTGAGTTAGGATGATGTATGAGTGGGTCTTTGTGTGAGATAGGAAGGTTTGTGAATGGTGCTTGGGGTGACTTCGGATGATGGGCGAATGAAGCTTGGTGTGAGTTAGGATGATGGGTGAATGGGGCTTGGTGTGAGTTAGGATGATGGGTGAATGAGGCCTGGTGTGAGTTACGATGATGGCTAATTGGGTCTTGGTGTGAGTTAGGATAATGGGTGAATGTGTCTTGGTGTGAGTTAGGATGATATGTGAATGGTTCTTCGTGTGAGTTAGGATGGTGGGTGAATGGGTCTTGGTGTGAGTTATGATGATGTGTGAATGGAAATTCGTGTGTGTTAGGATGGTGAGTGAATGGGTCTTGGTATGAGTTAGGATGATGGGTGAATGGGGCTTGATGTGAGTTAGGAGGATGGTGAATGTTTCTTGGTGTGAGGTAGGATGATGGGTGAATGTGTCTTGGTGTGTGTTAGGATGATGAGTGAATGGGTGTTGCTGTAAGTTAGGATGATGGGTGATTGGGGCTTGCTGTGAGTTAGGATGATGGTGAATGCTTCTTGGTGTGTGTTGGGATGATGGATGAATAGGTCTCTGTGTGAGTTACGATGATGTGTGAATGGTTCTTTGTGTGAGTTAGGATGATGGGTGAATGGGTCTAGATGTGAGTTAGGATAATTGGTGAATGGGTCTTGGTGTGAGTTAGGATGATGGGTGAATGGGTCTCTGTCTGAGTTATGATGATGGGTGAATGGGTCTTGGTATGAGTTAGGATGATCGGTGAATGGGTCTCTGTGTGAGTTAGAATGATGTGTGAATGGTTCTTTGTGTGAGTTAGGATGATGAGTGAATGGGTCTAGATGTCATCTAGGATAATGGGTGAATGGGTCGTGGTGTGAGTTAGGATGATGAGTGAATGGGTCTCTGTGTGAGTTAGGATGATGTGTGAATGGTTCTTTGTGTTAGTTAGGATGATGGATGAATGGGTCTAGATGTGAGTTAGGATAACGGATGAATGGGCCTGTTGTGAGTTAGGATAGTTGGTGAATGGGCTTGGTGTGAGTTAGGATGGTGGGTGAATGTGTCCTGGTGGTGCGTTAGGATGATGGGTTAATGGGGCTTGGTGTGAGTTAGGATGGTGGGTCAATTGGTCTGGGTGTGAGTTAGGATGATGGGTGAATGGGTCTTGGTGTGAGTTAGGATAATGGGTGAATAGGTCTTGGTGTGAGTTAAGATGATGGGTGAATGGGTCTTGAGTGTGTTGGATGATGGGTGAATGGGTCTTGGTGTGAGATAGGATAATGGGGGAATGGGCCTTGGCATGAGTTAGGATTTTATGGTTGAATGGATCTTGGTGCCAGTTAGGATGATAGGTGAATGGGTCATAGTGTGAGTTAGGATGATGGGTGAATGGGTCTTGGTGTGAATTAGGAAGATTGGTGAATGGGGCTTGGTGTGAGTTAGGATGATGTGTGAGTGGATCTTTGTGTGAGATAGGAAGGTTTGTGAATGGTGCTTGGTGTGAGTTAGGATGATGAGTGATTTGGTCTTGGTGTGAGTTAGGATGCTGAGTGAAGGAGCTTGGTGTGTGTTAGCATGATGGGTGAATGGGTCTTGCTGTGAGTTAGGATGACGAGTGTTTGGGGCTTGCTGTGAGTTAGAATGATGCTGAATGTTTCTTGGTGTGAGTAAGGAAGGCGGGTGTTTGGGGCTTGCTGTGAGTTAGGATGATGCTGAATGGTTCTTGGTGTGAGTTAGGATGATGGGTGAATTGGTCTTGGTGTGAGTTAGGATGATGGGTAAAAGGGTTTTTGTGTGAGTTAGGATGATGGTGAATGATTCGTGGTTTTAGTTAGGATTGTGGGTGAATAGGTCTTAGTGTGAGTTAAGATGATGGGTGAAGGGGTCTTTGTGTGAGTTAGGATGATGGGTGAATGGGTCTTGATGTGAGTTAGGATGATGGGTAATTGGGTCGGTGTGAGTTAGGATGATGGGTGAATGTGTGTTGGTGTGTGTTAGGATGATGGGTGAATGGGGCTTGGTGTGAGTTAGGATGATGGGTAAAAGGGTTTTTGTGTGAGTTAGGATGATGGTGAATGATTCGTGGTTTTAGTTAGGATTGTGGGTGAATAGGTCTTAGTGTGAGTTAAGATGATGGGTGAAGGGGTCTTTGTGTGAGTTAGGATGATGGGTGAATGGGTCTTGATGTGAGTTAGGATGATGGGTAATTGGGTCGGTGTGAGTTAGGATGATGGGTGAATGTGTGTTGGTGTGTGTTAGGATGATGGGTGAATGGGGCTTGGTGTGAGTTAGGATGATGGGTGAATGGGTCTTGTTGTGCGTTAGGATGATGGGTTTTGGTGTGAGTTAGGATGATGGGTGAATAGGTCTTGGTGTGAGTTAGGATGATGGGTGAATGGGTCTCTGTGTAAGGTAAGATGATGTGTGAATGGTTCTTTGTGTGAGTTAGGATGATGGGTGAATGGGTCTAGATGTGAGTTAGGATAATTGGTGAATGGGTCTTGGTGTGAGTTAGGATGATGTGTGAATGGGTCTCTGTCTGAGTTAAGATGATGGGTGAATGAGACTTGGTGTGATTTAGGATAATGGGTGAATGGGCCTTGCTGTGAGTTAGAATGATGGGTGAATGGGTCTCTGTGTGAGTTAGGATGATGTGTGAATGGTTCTTTGTGTGAGTTAGGATGATGGATGAATGGGTCTAGATGTGAGTTAGGATAATGGGTGAATGTGCCTGTTGTGAGTGAGGATGGTGAGTGAATGGGCTTGGTGTGAGTTAGGATGGTGGGTGAATGTGTCCTGGTGTGCGATAGGATGATGGGTGAATGGGGCTTGGTGTGAGTTAGGATGATGTGTGAATGGGTCTTGAGTGAGTTGGATGATGGGTGAATGGGTCTTGGCGTGAGTTAGGATTATGGTTGAATGGATCTTGGTGCCAGTTAGGATGATGTGTGAAAGGGTCATAGTGTGAGTTAGGATGATCGGTGAATGGGTCTTGGTGTGAGTTAGGAAGATTGGTGAATGGGGCTTGCTGTGAGTTAGGCTGATGTTTGAGTAGGTCTTGGTTTGAGATAGGAGGGTTTTTGAATGGGGCTTGGTCTGAGTTTGGATGATGGGTAAATGGGTCTTGGCGTGAGTTAGAATGATGGGTTATTGGGTCTTGGTGTGAGTTAGGATGATGGGTGAATGGGACTTGGTGTAAGTTAGGTTGATGTGTGAGTGGGTCTTTGTGTGAGAGAGGATGCTTTGTGAATGGTGCTTGGTGTGAGTTAGGATGATGAGTGATTTGGTCTTGGTGTGAGTTAGGATGATGAGTGAAGGGGCTTGGTGTGAGTTAGGATGATGGGTGAATGAGGCTTGGTGTGTATTAGGATGATGGGTGAATGAGGCTTGGTGTGAGTTAGAATGATGGAGAATGGGTCTTGGTGTGAGTTAGGATGACGAGTGTTTGGTGCTTGCTGTGAGTTAGGATGATGCTGAATGTTTCTTGGTGTGAGTTAGGATGATGGGTGAATTGGTCTTGGTGTGAGTTAGGATGATGGGTAAAAGGGTCTTTGTGTGAGTTAGGATGATGTGTGAATGGTTCTTGGTGTGAGTTAGGATGATGGTGAATGTTTCTTTGTGTGAGTTAGGATGATGGGTGAATGGGTCTGTTGTGAGTTAGGATGGTGGGTGAATGGGCTTGGTGTGAGTTAGGATGGTGTGAGAATGGGTCTTGGTATGTGTTAGGAGGATGGGTGAATGTGTCTTGGTGTGAGTTCGGTTGATAGGTGAATGTGTTTTGATGTGACTTAGGATGATGGTTGAATGTGTTTTGGTGTGAGTTAGGATGATGGGTGAATGGGGCTTGGTGTGAGTTAGGATGATGGGTGAATGGGTCTTGATGTGAGTTAGGATGATGTGTTAATGGGTCTTGGTGTGAGTTAGGATGATGTATGAGTGGGTCTTTGTGTGAGATAGGAAGGTTTGTGAATGGTGCTTGGGATGACTTCGGATGATGGGCGAATGAAGCTTGGTGTGAGTTAGGATGATGGGTGAATGGGGCTTGGTGTGATTTAGGATGATGGGTGAATGAGGCCTGGTGTGAGTTACGATGATGGCTAATTGGGTCTTGGTGTGAGTTAGGATAATGGGTGAATGAGTTTTGGTGTGAGTTAGGATGATGTGTGAATGGTTCTTCGTGTGAGTTAGGATGGTGGGTGAATGGATCTTGGTGTGAGTTACGATGATGTGTGAATGGGACTTGGTGTGTGTTAGGATGGTGGGTGAATGGGTCTTGGTGTGAGTTAGGATGATGGGTGAATGGGGCTTGATGTGAGTTTGGAGGATGGTGAATGTTTCTTGGTGTGAGGTAGGATGATGGGTGAATGTGTCTTGGTGTGTGTTAGGATGATGAGTGAATGGGTGTTGCTGTAAGTTAGGATGATGTGTGATTGGGGCTTGCTGTGAGTTAGGATGATGGTGAATTCTTCTTGGTGTGAGTTGGGATGATGGGTGAATAGGTCTTGGTGTGAGTTAGGATGATGGGTGAATGGGTCTCTGTGTGAGTTACGATGATGTGTGAATGGTTCTTTGTGTGAGTTAGGATGATGGGTGAATGTGTCTAGATGTGAGTTAGGATAATTGGTGAATGGGTCTTGGTCTGAGTTAAGATGATGGGTGAATGGGTCTTGGTATGAGTGAGGATGATCGGTGAATGGGTTTCTGTGTGAGTTAGGATGATGTGTGAATGGTTCTTTGTGTGAGTTAGGATGATGGGTGAATGGGTCTAGATGTCATCTAGGATAATGGGTGAATGGGTCTTGGTGTGAGTTAGGATGATGAGTGAATGGGTCTCTGTGTGAGTTAGGATGATGTGTGAATGGTTCTTTGTGTGAGATAGGATGATGGATGAATGGGTCTAGATGTGAGTTAGGATAATGGGTGAATGGGCCTGTTGTCAGTTAGGATGGTTGGTGAATGGGCTTGGTGTGAGTTAGGATGGTGGGTGAATGTTTCCTGGTGGTGCGTTAAGATGATGGGTGAATGGGGCTTGGTGTGAGTTAGGATGGTGGGTGAATGGGTCTGGGTGTGAGTTAGGATGATGGGTGAATGGGTCTTGGTGTGAGTTAGGATAATGTGTGAATGGGTCTTCATGTGAGTTAGGATGATGGGTGAATGGGTCTTGAGTGACTTGGATGATGGGTGAATGGGTCTTGGCGTGAGTTAGGATTTTATGGTTGAATGGATCTTGGTGCCAGTTAGGATGATGGGTGAATGGGTCATAGTGTGAGTTAGGATGATGGGTGAATGGGTCTTGGTGTGAATTAGGAAGATTGGTGAATGGGGCTTGGTGTGAGTTAGGCTGAGGTTTGAGTGGGTCTTGGTTTGAGATAGGAAGATTTTTGAATGGGGCTTGGTGTGAGTTTCAATGATGGGTAAATGGGTCTTGGTGTGAGTTAGAATGATGGGTTATTGGGTCGTGGTGTGAGTTAGGATGATGGGTGAATGAGTCTTGATGTAAGTTAGGATGATGTGTGAGTGGGTCTTTGTTTGAGATAGGAAGGTTTGTGAATGGTGCTTAGTGTGAGTTAGGATGATGGGTGAATGAGGCTTGCTGTGTGTTAGGATGATGGGTGAATGGGTCTTGCTGTGAGTTAGGATGACGAGTGTTTGGGGCTTGCTGTGAGTTAGGATGATGCTGAATGTTTCTTGGTGTGAGTTAGGAAGACAGGTGTTTGGGGCTTGCTGTGAGTTAGGATGATGCTGAATGGTTCTTGGTGTGAGTTAGGATGATGGGTGAATTGGTCTTGGTGTGAGTTAGGATGATGGGTAAAAGGGTCTTTGAGTGAGTTTGGATGATGGTGAATGATTCTTGGTGTTAGTTAGGATTGTGGGTGAATGGGTCTTGGTGTGAGTTAGGATGATGGGTGAATGGATCTTTGTGTGAGTTAGGATGTTGGGTGAATGGGTCTTGATGTGAGTTAGGATGATGGCTGAATGGGTCTGTTGTGATTTAGGATTGTGGGTGAATGGGCTTGGTGTGAGTTAGGATGGTGTGTGAATGGGTCTTGGTGTGTGTTAGGAGGATGGGTGAATGTGTCTTTGGTGTGAGTTCAGTTGATGGGTGAGTGGGGCTTGGTTTGAGTTAGAATGATGGGTGAAAGGGTTTTGTCTTGAGTTCGGATGGTGTGTTAATGTGTCCTGGTGTGCGTTAGGCTGATGGGTGAATGGAGCTTGGTGTGAGTTAGGATAATGGGTGAATGGGTCTTGGTGCGAGTTTGGATGATGGGTGAATGGATCATAATATGTGTTAGGATGATGGGTGAATGTGTCATGGTGTGAGTTAGGATGATATGTGAATGAGTCTGGCTGTGAGTTAGGATGATGTGTGAGTGGGTCTTGGCGTGATTCAGGCTGATGTGTGAGTGGGTCTTGGCGTGAGTTAGGAAGGTTTTTGAATGAGTCTTGGTGTGAGTTTGGATGATGGGTAATTGGGTCGGTGTGAGTTAGGATGCTGGGTGAATGTGTCTTGGTGTGTGTTAGGATGATGGGTGAATGGGGCTTGGTGTGAGTTAGGATGATGGGTGAATGGGTCTTGTGAGTTAGGATGATGGGTTTTGGTGTGAGTTAGGATGATGGATTAATGTGTCTTGGTGTGAGTTAGTATGATGGGTGAATGGTTCTTGGTGTGAGTTAGGATGACGTGTGAGTGGGTCTATGTGTGAGATAGGAACGTTTGTGAATGGTGCCTGGTGTGAGTTAGGATGATGAGTGATTTGGTCTTGTTCTGAGTTAGGATGATGGGTGAATGTTTCTTGGTGTGTGTTAGGATGGTGGGTTAATCGGTCTTGGTGTGAGTTAGGATGATGGGTTTTGGTGTGAGTTAGGATGATGAGTGAATGTGTCTTGGTGTGAGTTAGGATGATGGGTGAATGCTTCTTGGTGTGTGTTAGGATGGTGGGTGAATGGGTCTTGGTGTGAGTTTGGTTGATGGGTGAGTGTGTCTTGGTGTGTGTTAGGATGGTGAGTGAATGTGTCTTGGTGTGAGTTAAGATGATGATGAATGTTTCTTTGTGTCAGTTAGGATGATGGGTGATTGTGTGTTGGTTTGTGTTATTTTGATGAGTGAATGGGTCTTGCTGTGAGTTAGGATGATGGGTTATTGGGGCTTGCTGTGAGTTAGGATGGTGGGTGAATATGTCTTGGTGTGAGTTTGGATGAGGGGTGAATGGTTCTTGGTGTGAGTTAGAATGATGGATGAATGGGTCTTGGTGTCAGTTAGGGTGATGGGTGAATGGGTCTTGGTGTGAGTTAGGATGGTGGGTGAATATGTCTTGGTGTGAGTTAGGATGATGGATGAATGGGTCTTGGTGTCAGTAAGGTTGATGCTGAATGTTTCTTTGTGTCAGTTAGGATGATGGGTGATTGTGTCTTGGTTTGTGTTATTTTGATGATTGAATGGGTCTAGCTGTGACTTAGGATGATGGGTGATTGGTGCTTGCTATGAGTTAGGATGATGGTGAATGGTTCTTGGTGTGAGTTAGGATGATGGGTGAATGGGTTTTGGTGTGAGTTAGGATGGTGGGTGAATATTTCTTGGTGTGAGTTAGGATGAGGGGTGAATGATTCTTGGTGTGAGTTAGGATGATGGATGAATGGGTCTTGGTGTCAGTTAGGATGATGGATGATTGGGTCTTGGTGTGAGTTAGGATGATGGGTGAATGTGTCTTGATATGAGTTAGGATGGTGGGTGAATGGGTTTTGGTGTGAGTTAGGATGTGGGCATTAGAGCTTTGATAGATCTCAAGCTCACAGAAGGTGTAACATATGAGGCCGGCCAGGAGGCCATTTGATATTCGAGTCTTGATGACAGACCCGGCTACCAAGAGAGGACAGGATATGCTCTCAGTGCAGTCAGGGAGTGGCGAAGAGAGAGATGCACTTCCTCACAGCTTGTAGAAAATATCAGGGCATAAGGGAGAATTTCTACCCAAAATTCACAAAAATATGCCCGGAATTCAGAAATTTGAATGACGACCAAAAACTCCCATACCTACTAGGGGAAGAGAGAAATTGCATAACACTAGCGGCACTCTATGTTACAGCAAGCCATAAACAGAGGGACAACCAGTAAATATAAGAAAAGAGTATATATAAATTATATGAATGTATATATTTATACACTCAGGGATATATCTGTTTATACACTGTATGGATAGATCTATATTTTTGTGAACAAACATGAATGTTTTCCGATGCTTTGGCAACATAAGATGTAACTTGTCATGCCAATAAAGCGATTTGAATTGAATTGAATTGAATTGAGTTGAGTGGCGGAGTCGGGTGGTATTGCACAGGTGGATACCAGCGGTCTTGGTGATGGAGCGGATATGTGGTTTGTACCACAACTCCGGGTCAAATATAATGCCAACATGTTTTGTACAGGCCAGTTTCTGCTTCAGATAGAAGCCAGGGAGAGGGATGCATTAGGGAACGGAGTTTGTGGGGGGACCAAGTATAATTTCCCAGAATTTGCGGCCGGGCAGCATAGATACTGAGTACGTCGCCGATTTCCATTAAGATACTCAGCCTGTGCGAGGCCCAGAATGGAGACGGGCTCCGCGGCACTGCAAAGTTCTGCACAGTGTATGACAACAGGAAGGCAAGGAGCACAGCGTACCGCCTCTCAGTGTGGGAGGACACGCCCACAAAAGCTGTCAAAACTAAACTTCGCCCAGAGAAACTTCTCTCCGTCTCTTCCATGGAAATTAAATAATTTTTTAAAACTTCAAAAATTTTCAATTAAACTGTTACTTCGACTTATTTCATATATCTGCTTTTGTTTGTCCCTCCAAGCTCACAATTTATTGGTCCCCAAGTATAAAATGACCTGTTTTGAATATCAGTACCGGTCTAACAATGATATATGTCTCCTGCAACGAAATGATTCTGAAATTCAGAAAGACATTGCCAGCCATATATTCAATGTTAATTTTCAGGAGTAAAATTCGCAAAAGCGATTTGAAGTCACGTCATCGGATTATTAGTACAAGCCCATGGATTACTAACGCAGTAACATATCCAATATGCTACTGTATCCCTGTGTATTATAAAGAAAGACATGGACTTGTGCTGTAATAACTGAGTGAGGGTCTAGCGTAATATAAACCGAGACAGAGCCTAGGGTAATTTAAACAGTGACAGTTTCTAGTGTAATATAAACAGAGACCGGGTCTAGTATAATATAAACAGAGAGAGGGTCCACTGTAATATAAACAGAAAGAGGATCTAGTGCAATGTAAACAGAGACACGCTCTAGTGTGATATAAACAAAGACAGCGTCTAGTATAATATAAACAGAGACGGTATCTAGTGTATTTTAAACAGAGACAGAGCCTAGTGTAATTTAAACAGTGACAGTTTCTAGTGTAATATAAACAGAGACAGGGTACAGTGTAATATAAACAGAGACAGGGTCCAATGTAATTTAAAGAGCGACAGGGTCTAATGTAATATAAAGAGAGACAGGATCTAGTGTGATATAAACAGAGACAGAGTCTAGTGTAATATAAACAGAGACGGTGTCTATTGCAGCAATAAATGAGACAGGGCCTAATGTAATATAAATTGAGACAGCGTCTAGTGTAACACAACCAGTGACAGGGTCTAGTGCATTATAAAGAGAGACAGGGTCTAGTGTCATATAAACTGAGACAGGGTCGAGTGTAATGTAAACAGACAGGGTCCAGTGTAATTTAAACAGAGACAGGGTCTAGTGTAATATAAAGAGAGACAGGATCTAGTGTAATATAAACAGAGACAGGGTCTAGTGTAATATAAACAGAGACAAGGTCTAGCGTAATATAAACAGAGACGGGGCCTAGTGTAACATGAACAGAGACAGGGTCTAGTGTAATATAAACAGAGACAGAGTCTAGTGTTATATAAAGAGAGACAGGGCCTAGGGCATTAATAACTGAATCAGGGTCTAGTTTAATTTAAACAGATATTTATTCTGAACTATGTCAATGAATCTGCTCTCACTTCATGTCCCTGCTCTCAGACTGCGGGGTTCACGTTTAATTTTCTATCCAATCATTCTCGAAACATTGTGTTCGTTGAAGGGTGTCACTTTCCAGTTGTGCCATGCCTGTTTAATTGTATTGTTGTAATGTTAGAAGTATTGGTCTGAAATTGTTAGCTTGGTCTGTTTGTTTAACGAGTGTAATTAATGTCAGTTCCCAGGGAATCTGCTCGTCTCTCTGGAGTTTTGACTCTAATATAAATAAAATGCTCCTTTGAATTCTCTATTCCACTGATTCAGTGGGAGCGGTGCCCCGAGCACTGATAAGTTCATCCTTTCCCGCCAAAAGTGGAATCATGTTTCAGGATATCCCACTAACTCATCGGGTGCTACGGGCAATCTGGGACATACAAAAGATTTACTACCCCATCATCGCTGCCGCTGGTATTCCCAGTAAGTCCAACTGTTAACTGTGTGAAGCATGTTTAACTGTATAACTGTTGTTCGGTGTTTCCATTATCTTCCACAGTCTCGGATCATTGATGTTCCTGGGAAGTCGAACTATTAACTCCATGCACCATTTTAATTGTGTTACTGTTCCTCTGTGATTCCCATTTCCTGCCACAGTCTCAGGTCGCTGATGTTCATAGAATCATAGAAACTTACAGTACAGAAGGAGGCCGTTCGGCCGCTTGCATCTGTACCTGGCTCTGTGAAAGAGCAGTCATTCTTAGTCCCACATTCCCGCTTTTTACCGGTAATCCTGTAAGTTCCTCATTCTCAAGTTCCTGTCCCACTCTCTTTTAAAACTATTGTTGGAATAGCTTCCACCACTTCAGTGAGAGCGTTCCCAATCCCGAAATGTTCCTGGCAAGTAACTTTTGGTTCAGTATAGTTGTTTATGATGAAGGACATGAAAGCTTATTTTAACCCAGGTTCCCACTCACTGATCTGAAATCAGTTAACTCCTCTTTTAAGCAGTGAGCTAAGAAATGCTAAATGAAAGCATTAAGGTTTTTCCACTTCATGATCAACAGTAATGGCCCAGAAATTCAGGTCGAGGGCTTCCCGCGGGTGTAAGCCTCTGACCTGGACTTACCTAGCATGCCGGTCATTGAGCTGTGGGCCCGCATGGGATTCTGATCCTGGGTCTGTCCCAACTGCCGGTGCACAGTGCTAGCATATCCCAGGGACGCAGTTAGTTCGAAGCATCCTCTGGGATCACCTGGGCCATGGAGAGCCAATGGTAGCAGGAAATGCCCATTCATAAAATTAACAGGAAGAGCTGTCAAAACTATAAATATTATAAGCCCCAAAAATCACTAAAACTTCAAATAAAGTTTAAAGGAAACATCTCATTTTTAAAATAAATATAAATTACATAAAATAACTATTTCAAACAATAAATTACATTTTTGAAAAAATTAAATACATTTTCTTACGGGGCTAACAATAAACTTACCTCTCTTTAAATATTTAAAAATAATGGCCCAGAAATTCGGGTCCTCAACCGCAGGCCCAATGGAAGTGCCGGTTTCATGCATGCACTGCACATGCGTGGGAAACTGGAACTTCTATTCCCTTAAAGAACAGGGGTTCAGAGGTGGAATGCATGTGCTGGAGAGGCAGCGCGTGCGCATGGATTTTAGGATTTTTTTCCAAATTTATCCAGGAGGGTAAGTCTCCAGGTGTTACACATGTACAAAGCAGGTGCAAGACCTGTTTTTAACAAGGTAAGTGGTGAATTAATTAACATAAAACATTTTTTCCACAGGTTTATTGGCCCAGAAATTCGGGTCCCAATGCGTGAGTACGGACGGAGTACGCACGCGTGGACCCAGATGGAAGTGCCAGAATCTTGCATGCACTATGCATGCACGGGAAACCGGCACTTCCAATCCTCTGAACCAAGGGGTTAAGAGGTCGAACGCATGCGCGCGGGAGTCTGCACGTGCGCGTTGAACTTCCTTTTTTTTTTACAGGTTTTCATGTGCGTGTAAGTCTGTACATTTTAGAAATGTAAAAAGCAGCCGTAAGGACTTCATTTTCAAAGGTAAGTGGTCAATTATTTAAAATTAAAACATTTTTCCACAGGTTTTTTACTTTTAAATACTTTAAAGCAAGGTAAGTTTATTTTTAGCCCCGTTTTTTAAAAAATTATTTTTTTCAAAAATTTAAATTTTTGTTTAAAATAGTTATTTAATGGCCCAGTAATTCCATTCCAAGCGCATGAGTACGGTCGGGGTACTCACGCATCTGGCTGGAGGAAATGCCGGTTTTCAGCATGCACAGCGCATGCGGAGAAAACCGACATTTCCTGTCCTCTGAACGAAGGGGTTCAGAGGCACAGTGCGTGCGACTGCACAGGCAGCGCATGCGCAGTGAACTTCATCGATTTCATTCATGGATTCAGTGAGGTTAAGTCCTTACAACTTACACATGAAAAAAGCATGTGTAAAGTTGCTCCAGAGGCTGCGGAGGAAGATATATTTTATCGTGGAGCTTCTGAAAGGCAATATTTTTGTTTGGGAAAGGGAGAAAAGTTATTTTAAGAAATGATGAGGTAAGTTTTAAAGTTATTTTTTTTTTTTAAACGGGTTTTCAGTACTGTAGGTAGAAGGAGCAATTGTGGCTGTGTGAATTGAATTTGCTGTGTTTATTAAATGTGAAAATGACTGTTCTAATATGAGTAATGTAACATTTCCAACATTTTTAAGAAAGAAACTTTTCATCAGTAATATATTCTTTTAAGTAATTATGTATGTATATCCGTATATATTCCTTTACGTATATGTATATATTCCTTTACTTATGTGTGTGAATGTATGTATTTAATTATGATTTTCCAATAAGTTACTTTCTCTGAAAGTCATAATTAAATACATACATTCATACACATAAGTAAAGGAATATATACATACATATATGCAAAGGAATATATACAGACATACATACATAATTACTTAAAAGAATATATTACTGATGAAAAGTTTCTTTCTTAAAAAGGTTGAAGTCATTTTCACATTTAATAAACACAGCAAATTCAATTCACATAGCCACAATTGCTCCTTCTACCTACAGTACTGAAAACCCGTTTTAAAAAACAAAAGTAAACTTTAAAACTTACCTCAGCATTTCTTAAAATAACTTTCCTCCCTTTCCCAATCAAAAATATTGCCTTTCAGAAGCTCCACGATAAAATATATCTTCCTCCGCAGCCTCTGGAGCAACTGTACTCATGCTTTTTTCATGTTTAAGTTGTAAGGACTTAACCTCACTGAATCCATGAAGGAAATCGATGAAGTTCACTGCGCATGCGCTGCCTGTGCAGTCGCACGCATTCTGACTCTGAACCCCTTCGTTCAGAGGACAGGAAATGCCAGTTTTCCCCGCATGTGCTGTGCATGCTGAAAACTGGCATTTCCTCCGGCCAGATGCCTGAGTACCCCAACCGTACTCACGCGTTTGGAACGGAATTACTGGGCCAACAGTTTACATGTCAATAAAATGAAAAATTTAACAATTGCATGATTTGCCCCCTCGCATCTGCGACTGAGGGTCCAAGGAGGTGCATTGTGCAAGAGGTCATCGTCATACGTATCCTCACACTGTTCCCTTTTGGGAACTGTATGAAGTGGTGGAAGGATTTCTGGCCACGTTAATGCTCCTTCCGTGACCATAACCATCTTCATACCAGCCATTAGGGTGGTTAGTCCTATGGGGTGAGGATTTTACGGGCTTCCACAACCCATCTGAGGGGTGGGGGCACCCACACCCGCGGACGCAAGTATCCCACTGGATGTCCACCCAGAAATTATAGTTGGAGCTCCAACTCCACTTGCTGGGGCTGTCTGGAGTGGGGTTCAAAACCCTACTCCTTCTGGCCAAGCAGCGGGGATGCTTACCGCTACGCAAAAGGCCCACTCCGCGCAATTGGTGACACCCATACGTTTCCTGCACCTTTTTCCTCCCCGTGACTGGAGTCCTATGCTGCCACTTGAAAGACCAAGCTATCATCTGTCCTTTTTGCGGTGCCTTTGACTTCGCATTACCAATGATGAGCAGGCGCTGCACATCCACCTCGTTGAGGAGATTGCTGAGGTCATCATCAGTTCAATTGTGAGTTCTTTTAATGCCGTGAATTGTGCTCATTCAAGCCATTTCACGTTGCTAATCGGAGTGGGCCTTTGGCGTAGCGGTAGGATCCCCGCCGCTGGGCCAGACAGGGTAGAGTTTCATACCCCGCTCCAGACAGTCCCAGCAAGTGGAGTCAGAGCTCTGGCTCTAAATTCTGGGTTGACATCCAGTGGGATATTTGCATCCGTGTGTGTGTGTGTGTGGGTGGCCCCCCCTCCTCGTATAGCTTGTGGGAGCCCGTAAAACCCTCCCGCCATAGGACTAACCACCCTAATGGTTGGTTCAAAGGTGGTTACGGTCACGGAATGAGCGTTAATCACGGCCATAAATCCTTCCACCACTTCATACAGTTCCGCAAAGGGAACAGTGTGAAGACACGTACAACGACGTTGCAAAATAAATAAATGGAATGAAAAAAATTCTTTCAGGGCTTTTAAAAGTCTTTAAATTGCTTTAATTCTGTTTAAAACTACTTCAGATTCTTCAAAATAATGTAAACGTTTTTAAAAGTTTATAAAAGTTACCAAAAGCTTCATAAAAATACCAAAAACCTATTTGAAATGCTGCTCTGCATGTAAAAATGCTTTTCAGCTTGTGAGCAACATTGGGGGCATGTCCTATTAAACTGAGACCTCAAGGGGCGTGTCTCAGTTGCACTGCACGCTCCAGGCTTCGCGCTGGCTGCACTCCTGGGCGGCGTGACATCAGACGCTGCCCGGGATTCTTCTCTTTCAAACAGGAATTCCAGGCGTCCCTGGAGGTGAATGGCAGGCGCGTCAGTAAGTGCAGATTGGGGGCTTGCACGCGCGGCCCGACCCGAATTTCTGCCCCAATGTCATTTATAGTTTATTTACAAAGTGTGATTTAAAAAAAAATTATTTGAAGGTAAAGTACAGTTTTACAGCCTCAGCATTTATACGTTTTGACAGGTCTATCTGTCAAGACTTATGAATGGAGCATTCCCTGCTCCGATTGGCTGACTGTTGCTCACGTGATCCCAGGGGATGCATCGCACTAACTACGCCCCTGGGACATGCGAGCATAGCGCGCCAGCCTCTGGGACAGGCCTCGGAGAGGATTTCCACGCAGGCCAAGACGTCAACTGCCGGCGAGCTAGGTAAGTGTAGGTCGGGGGCTTGCACCCGCGGGAAACCCCCGACCCGAATTTCTGGGCCAATATCCATTAAATGCAATAATATTTCCTATATTATTACATCCAGTTCCCAATATTATAAGTTTTTGATATCAGCCCGCTCTGTAGGTATTTAGTGAATTGAGTACATCCGCTGGGCAGAAATGTAGCTAGTAATCATGGTAATCATTTTAGAAATCCAGTAGTTAATTGATGGTTAAACCAGGTCAATGTTATAGCTGTACATTAGTGAGTGATGAATTACTTTCCAAAGCCTGTGCAGTATGACGCCTCACAACTTTTATGGGAATACACATAATCAGATGCTGTATATCTGGAGTGTCTTTCAGAGACATCAAGGGGTTGGTCTCATATGAACTGAGATGGAAGTTTTTGCCTAAACCTCAGGAGCGCTGCCTGATTTTCGAATAGATGCTGAGGATTCTTAAAGGGCCGCTGACTCAACATAATAGGGAATCGAGGCTGAGATCTTAACATCTCATCTGATAAATAGCAGCTCTGACAATGCCGCTCACCATCAGCCGAAATTGGAAGTACAAATCCCGGAGATCCAGGCTGAGTCTTCTCTCTGTGTATACAGATTACAGTGTAATCCCACCATCACTCTATTGTTATAGAGGATCGCACGAGATTGGGAAGTCAAATCCCAGAGATCTGCACTGAGATTCTGCTCTCTTAATAAAAAAATCACAATATATTTTCACCATCATTCTGTTGTTATGGAGGATCGCCCTAGATTGGGAACTCAAATCCTGGAGATTTAAACTGTATTCCTGCTGGCTTAATGCACAAATAACAATGTATTTTCACCATCATACTGTTAAAATTCATTTCTGTATAAAAAGAAAAAGGGTGGCTAAAGTAAATGCTGGTCCCTTAGAGGATGAGACCGGGAAATTAATGGTGGGAAATATGGAGATGGCAAAAACACTGAATGAATATTTTGTATCAGTCTTTACAGTAGAAGACACTAAGAATATCCCAACACTGGACAAACAGGGGGCTATAGGGGGAGAGGAGCTAAACACGATCAAAATCACTAAGGAAGTGGTACTCGGTAAAATAATGGGACTCAAGGCGGATAAATCACCTGGACCTGATGGCTTACAACCTAGGGTCTTGAGGGAAGTGACGGTAGGGATTGTGGATGCATTAGTAATACTTTTCCAAAACTCCCTGGACTCAGCAAAGGTCCCGGCAGACTGGAAAACTGCTAATGTAACACTCTTATTTAAAAAGGGCAGTAGACAGAATGCTGGAAACTATAGATCGGTTAGCTTAACATCTGTGGTAGGTAAAATTTTGGAGTCCATTATGAAGGAGACATTAACAGGACATTTGGATAATCATAATTTAATAGGACGAAGTCAGCATGGTTTTATGAAGGGGAAGTCATGTTTGACATATTTGCTGGAGTTCTTTGAGGAAGTAACATATAGGGTGGATAAAGGGGAACCAGTGGACGTAGTGTATTTAGACTCCCAAAAGGCATTTGACAAGGTGCCACACAAAAGATTATTGCTTAAGGTAAAAAATCACGGGATTGGGAGTAATATTCTGGCATGGATAGAGGATTGGATATCTAACAGAAGGCAGAGAGTTGGGATAAATGGTTCATTCTCAGACTGGCAATCAGTAACTAGTGGTGTTCCACAGGGGTCAGTGCTGGGTCCCCAACTCTTTACAATCTATATTAACGATTTGGAGGAGGGGACCGAGTGTAACATATCAAAGTTTGCAGATGATACTAAGATGGGAGGGAAAGTAGTGAGTGAGGAGGACATAAAAAACCTGCAAGGGGACATAGACAAGCTAAGTAAGTGGGCAGAGATTTGGCAGATGGAATACAATACTGGAAAGTGTGAGGTTATGCACTTCGGCAGGAAGAATCGTTGAGCAAGTTATTATCTTAATGGCAAGAAACTGGAAAGTACTGAAGTACAAAGGGATCTGGGGGTCCTGGAGCACGAAACTCAAAAGTTTATTATGCAGGTGCAGCAAGTGATTAAGAAGGCCAATGGAATGTTGGCTTTCATTGCTAGGGGGATAGAATATAAAAATAGGGAGGTATTGCTTCAGTTGTACAAGGTATTGGTGAGACTGCACCTGGAATACTGCATACAGTTTTGGTGTCCATACTTAAGAAAAGTACTTGCTCTCGAGTCAGTACAAAGAAGGTTCACTCGGTTAATCCCGGGGATGAGGGGATGGACATATGAGGAGCGGTTGAGTAGATTGGGACTCTTCTCATTGGAGTTCAGAAGAATGAGAGGCGATCTTATTGAAACATATAAGATTGTGAAGGGGTTGGATCGGGTGGATGCGGGGAGGATGTTCCCGATGATGGGTGAAACTAGAACTAGGGGGCATAGTCTTAGAATAAGGGGCTGCTCTTTCAAAACTGAGCTGAGGAGGAACTACTTCACTCAGAGGGTGTTAGGTCCATGGAATATGCTGCCCCAAAAAGCTGTAGAAGCTACATCATTACATAAATCTAAAACAGAAATAGACAGTTTCCTAAAAGTAAAGGGAATTAAGGGTTACGGGGAGCGGGCAGGAATTTGGACATGAGTCTAGGTTCGGATCGGACATGGCCCTGTGGGTAGCGGAGCGGGCCCAGGGGCCGTTTACCTGATCCTTCTCCTATTTCATGTGTCTAATTCTGTTAGATTCAGGAGATGGTTCTGTGATAGTAGATTGGCGGTTAGGATCAGATCAGCCATGATTTTATTGAATGGCGGTGCAGGCTCGAGGGGCCGATTGGCCTACTCCTGCTCTTATTTCTTATGTTATTATGTTCTTAAGTTATGGAGGATCGTCCTAGATTGGGCTTTCAAATCCCGGAGATCTACACTGAGATCCTGCTGTTTTAATACACAAATAACAATGGCCCAGAAATTCGGGTCGGAGGCTTCCCGCAGGTGCAAGCACCCAATCTGCAATTACCTTGTGCGCTGGCCGTTGAGTTGTAGTGCCCCGTGGAATTCTGATCCGGGGCCTGGTCCAGCTGCCGGCGCGCAGTGCTTACGTATTCCAGGGGTGCAGTTAGTTTGATGTGTCCCCTGGGATCACGTGGGCCATGGGCAGCCAGTCGGAGCAGGGAAAAGTCCATTCATAAGTCTGACAGGAAGAGCTGTCAAGACTTATAAATAATACAGCCCCAAAATAGCACTAAACATTCAAATGAATTTTTAAAAAAATCAAATTTTTTAAATAAACTATAAATTACATGAAATAACTACTTTAAACAATAACTTAAATTTTTGAAAAAAATAATTTTATATTTTAACAGGGCTTGTACGGATAACTGTAGCTGTCGTAAAGGCAGTGGGGTTTGATTGACAGCTGGTTGACGGCTGACGTCATATCCGGGGGTGAGATCCGACGCCATCTTGTCCATGCTGGCAGTACTGTACTACGAGGCACAGAGTCAGGACTGAATAAATGGCACTCCACTACAACTGCTTGCGAGACTCATAATTACGTTATTAAGATAACATTACATGGAACCAGGATTTATAGAACTCACGATAAGGACATACTACAACAATGGAAGGAATAAAACCTCTGGCTAGCCTGCAACTTGAAGGAAATGTGGATGAAAATTGGTGTGTCTTCAAGCAACACTTTCTTCTCTACCTCACAGCAACTGACGCTTCGACTAGCTCTGGAACACGTAAAGTAGCTTTGTTGCTAACAATGGCTGGCTCGCAGGCAATCGAGCTGTTTAACACAATTATGTTTGCAGCCAAACATGATAAAAATGATCTGGACAAAGTGATAGAATGGTTCAACGAATACTGCACTCCAAAGAAGAATGAAACGTATGAGTGATTCATGTTTCGCTCCCACGTGCAAAAGCAAGGAGAATCCTTTTATTTTTTTTGACGGACTTGAAAATAAAAGAACAAACATGTAACTTTAGGGACCTGAAGGAATCGATGATATGCGATCAAGTCATTTTGGAATACTCGACAAGAAAGTGAGGGAGAGAATGCTTAGAGACAATGACCTAAATTTGGTTGCAGCAGTGAAAATATGTAATGCTAGTGAACTCTCAGCCATGCACACGAAAACTTTCGAAGGGAGCAGCACAGCAGCGGGCGGGAACGCCCTGGGGCTGAAAAACCTGCTGGTGGATGTGGTACACAAAAGGGACAAAAGAGGGCCCACGGAGTTCAAGATGATGATGCCTTACGAATGCAGACGGTGTGGTAATAAACATATAGCCAGACAGTGTCCTGCTTATGGGAAGAACTGTGTAAAATGTAAAGGCAGGAATCACTTTGCCAAGGTGTGTTTTTGGGAAGAGAAAACTGAAGGTAAAGAGATAGTGCATGCTATTGAGACTGAAGAGACAGGAGCAGAGACTTTGTTTGTTGGAATGGTGCAAAATGAGTCAGAACAGGGCAAAAATGCTAATGAAGTGCACTCTGTAGGACCAAAGACTGAAGTTTGGATAGCTCCTTTGCTGGTAAATGGCACCATTGTTCCCTTGAAGCTAGATACAGGTGCTAAGGCAAACCCCATAAGTTGGAGTGATGCACGGAATCTCAAAGTGCGACCTAAAATACTGAACAAGACAGTGTCTTTGAAGGCATACAATGGACAAAGCATTGAAACAAAAGGAACGTGTAGGCTGAATGTTAAGGTAAAAAATCACATTCACACTTTGACCTTTGTTATAGTGCCTGAAGGACATGAGTCACTGTTGGGGGATAAGGCCTGTGTGGATTTGGGCTTGGTAAAACGAGTCTATACTATCAATGAACTGAACTGTGTGCAGAGTGCCCCCCAAGATAGTACAAATCTGACTCATGAGACTATAGCACACAAATATGCAGATGTATATCAGGGTTTCGGAGCGCTGCCCTTTACATACTCCATCAAACTGAGAGAGGATGCACAACCTGTGATTCATGCACCCAGGAGAGTTCCAGTGGCTCTCCATGAAAAACTGAGGAAAGAGCTAGACCGCATGGAGGGACTAGCTGTCATAAAGAAGATTGAGGAACTGACTGACTGGGTAAATTCCATGGTCTGCGTCAATTCAAAGAAAACTGATAAATTGCGTGTCTGCATGGAACCCAAGGACCTTAACGCCAATATCAAAAGAGAGCAGTACCAAATTCCAAAGAGAGAGGAAATATTCAGCGAAATTACAGAAGCGAAAGTCTTCTCCAAGATGGACGCCTTGCATGGTTTCTGGCAGTTGAAACTTGATGAAGAAAGTGCTAAGCTGTGCACTTTTAACACCCCGTTTGGTCGATACTCCTACCAGCGTCTGCCCTTTGGTATTTGCTCCGCCCCAGAAATCTTTCACAGAGCAATGGAGCAAATCATCAAGGGCCTGGAGGGAGTGCGGGTTTACGTGGATGATCTGGTAGTATGGGGCTCCACTCAGGGGGAGCACGACACCAGACTGGAGAAAACACTTCAGAGAATACAACTGTATGGACTCAAACTAAATAAAGACAAATGTCAGTTCAGTGTCAAAGAAATCACATTCCTCAGAGACAAGATCTGTACAGAGGGGATTCAGCCAGACAAGTCAAAGGTAAAGGCTATACATGACATGGAGAAACCAAAGGACAGGAAAGGGGTTCAGCGGGCCCCTGGCATGGTTAATTACCTAAGAAAATTCATTCCAAATCTAGAAGTGAAAACTGTTCATCTGAGAAAACTGCTGCAGCAAGAGACAGAGTTCCAATGGGGACATGAACATGAGAGAGAATGGAAGGGGCTGCTACACATTCTAGCAAGTGAACCCCTACTGAAGTTCTACTGCCCTAAAAAGAGGACAACATTTTCCACAGATGCCTCTAAGAATGGATTAGGGGCTGTCCTTCTACAGGAAGATGAAGGAGAATGGTGACCAGTGGTGTATGCATCACGCTCCATGATGGCTACAGAGTGCCGGTATGTGCAAATCGAGAAGGATTGCCTTGGCTTGGCATTTGGGTGTGAAAAATTTCATACCTATATCTATGGTCTTCCCAAGGTTATCCTAGAAACGGACCATAAGCCACTGCTAGGGATCGCAAAGAAGAATATGTGTGACATGTCACCACGGATACAACGCCTAACGATGAGCCTTCAACGTTACGATTTTGAGCTAACATATGTGCCAGGGACACAAATGTTCATTGCAGACACAATATCCAGGGCTGCGCCTTACATCACAGAAAACAGTGAATCAGAAGAGGATGTGGCACTTCATGTGGATATGTCCTACGCAGCATTGCAGGCCACACAGGAACAACTATCAGTGATAATCACAGAGACATCAAAGGACCCAGTCCTGAGTAAAGTAATGAGAAAACTTCAAGAGGGCTGGAAGAAAGGGTCATGCAAACAATAATGTCACATTCAGTCTGAGCTCTCGGTGGTCAATGGACTACTGCTTAATTGTGACAGGATAGTAGTGCCCACCTCTATGCGATGATAAATGCTCAACAGGATACATGAAGGGCACCTGGGTGCAGAAAAGTCAAAAAGGAGAGCACGTGAGGCACTCTACTGGCCAAACATGAACTCTGATATTGACCAGTTCATCAGCGAGTGTGCTACATGTCAGGAGAATCACTACAAGCAAACAAAAGAGCCCCTCATTACCACAGAGCTCCCATGATAACCTTGGGAAAAGGTCGGAACTGATATAGAAACATAGAAACATAGAAGATAGGAGCAGGAGTAGGCCACTTGGCCCTTCGAGCCTGCTCTGCCATTCAATGTGATCATGGCTGATCATCCAAATTCAGTACCCTGTCCCTGCCTTTTCCCCATATCCCTTGATCCCTTCAGCCTCAAGAAACATATCCAACTCTTTCTTGAATATATTTAATGAACTGGCCTCCACCGCCCTCTGTGGCAGAGAATTCCACAGGTTCACCACTCTCTGGGTGAAGAAATTCCTCCTCATTTCAGTCCTAAATGGCTTACCCCTTATCTTTAGATTATGACCCCTGGTTCTGGACTCCCTGGCCATCAGAAACATCCTTCCTGCATCTAGTCTGTCCAGACCTGACACAATTTTATAGATTTCGATGAGATCCCCTCTCAATCTTCTAAACTCCAGTGAGTATAAGCCCAATTGACACAATCTCTCCTCATACGTCTTTCCTGCCATCCCAGGTAACAGCCTGGTGAATCTTCGCTGCACTGCCTCCATGGCAAGAATGTCTTTCCTCAGGTAAGGTGACCAAAACTGCACACAATACTCAAGGTGCGGTCTCACCAAGGCCCTGTACAACTGTAGCAAGACATCCTTGTTCCTGTACTCGAACCCTCTTGCTATGAAGGCCAACATACCATTTGCCTTCTTAACCGCCTGCTGCACCTGCATGCTTACCTTCAGCGACTGGTGCACAAGGACACCCAGGTCTCTTTGCACTTCCCCTTCTCCCAATCTATTGCCATTCAAATAGTAATCTGCCTTCCTGTTTTTGCCACCAAAGTGGATAACCTCACATTTATCCACATTATAGTGCATTTGCCATGTTTCTGCCCAATCACCCAACCTGTCCAAATCGTACTGGAGTTTCCCGACATCCTCCTTGCAGCTTACCCTCCCGCCCAGCTTTGTGTCGTCTGCAAATTTGGAGATATTACATCGAATTCCCTCGTCCAGATCATTAATATATATTGTGAACAGCTGGGGTCCTAGGACCGATCCTTGCAGTACCCCACTAGTCACTGCCTGCCACTCAGAAAACGACCCATTTATTCCAACTCTTTGCTTTCTGTCCGCCAACCAGTACTCTATCCAAGTCAATACCTTGCCCCCAATCCCATGTGCCTTAATTTTGCACGCTAATCTCATGTGTGGGACCTTATCAAAAGCCTTCTGAAAGTCCAAATACACCACATCCACTGGTTCTCCCTTATCTATTTTAACAGTTACAGCCTCAAAAAATTCCAGTAAATTAGTCAAGCATGATTTACCTTTTGTAAATCCATGTTGACTTTGTCCAATCCTGTCACTGCTTTCCAAGTGCTCTGCTATTACATCTTTTATAATAGTCTCTAGCATTTTCCCCACTACCGATGTCAGGCTTACCGGTCTATAATTCCCCGCTTTTTCTCTACCAACTTTTTTGAACAGTGGGGTAACATTAGCTACCCTCCAATCCATGGGTACCGTTCCAGAGTCTATCGAGTTCTGGAAGATGATCAGTAATGCATCTACTATCTCTAGGGACACTTCCTTAAGAACCCTGGGATGTAGACCATCAGGCCCTGGGGATTTATCGGCCTTCAGTCCCATCAATTTTCCTAACACCATTTTCCTACAAATGCTGATTTCTTTCAGTTCCTCGCTTTCATCAGACCCTATGTTCCCCAGCATCTCTGGGAGGTTATTTGTGTCCTCCTTTGTGAAGACAGAACCAAAGTATGCATTTAGTTGGTATGCCATTTCCTTGTTTCCCATTATAAATTACCCTGATTCTGACTGCAAGGGACCTACGCTTGACTTCACTAATCTTTTTCTCTTCACATATCTATAAAAGCTTTTACAGTCAGTTTTTATGTTCCATGTAAGCTTACTCTCATATTCTATTTTCCCTTTCTTAATTAATCCCTTTGTCCTCCTTTGTTGACTCCTAAACTGCTCCCAATCCTCAGGATTATTGCTTTTTCTAGCCAATTTATATGTCCTCTCCTTGGATCTTATGCTATCCCTAATTACCCTTGTTAGCCACGGTTGAGTCACCTTTTTTGTTTTATTTCTACGCCAAACTGGGATGAACAAATTCTGCAGCTCATCCATTCGATCTTTGAATGTTTGCCATTGCCTATCCACCATCAACCCTTTGAGCGCCATTCCCCACTCAATCCTACCCAACTCGCTCCTCATATATTTCACTATGAAGGAAAAGACTATTTGTTAGTTATTGATTATTATTCCAATTATCCGGAGATGGCTCTCTTGTCCAGTACCACATCAAGAGCTGTGATAACTCACCTGAAGTCAATCTTTGCCAGGCAGGGCATCCCTCTAACCCTGGTCTCTGATAATGGCCCTTCCTATGCCAGTCATGAGTTTCAGTCATTTGCATCAGAGTATGCATTTAATCATGTAACCTCCAGACCACTCTATCCTCAGGCCAATGGAAAAGCGGAGAAGGGGGTACAGATTGTGAAAAGACTATTAAAGAAAGCGGCACAGAGCCACACTGACCCATATCTGGCCCTGATGCCGTACTGGGCGGGCCCGCTAGCAAGTGGCAAATCTCCAGCTGAGCTCTTACTGGGTCAGAAAATCCGTACACGACTTTCCAGTTATGTCACACCTGACCACAGAGATGAGGTGTGGGCAGACAAGGCTCAGAAACTACAACAGAAACAAAAATCACTTCATGTCCGCACAGCCACTACACTAGTGCCTCTACAGGAGCAGGATATAGTTCGCATTGAAGGGCCTGAGTCATGGCCTAAAAGAACCACCGTTCTACAACAGGTCACCCCCAGGTCATACAGTGTCATGACAGAGAACAGCAATGTGTTTCGCAGGAACAGGAGGCACCTACTGAAAATCACAGAGACCTTTCAGCCTCAGGAGGACAGAGAGGAAGACGAGATGAGGGAAATGCCACAAATTGACGAATGCAGCAGCGATAATGTGACAAAGGACCTGTATGGTACAGACATGAACTTAAGGGATACAACTGGGGTGGTTCAGCAAACACCCGTTCAGCCACGCAGGTCACAGCACACCACAAAGCCTGTAGTTAAACTTGACCTGTAGACAGGGATTGATAAGACTGTAAACAGTTAATGGACTCCTGGGTGTGGGTAAGGTTTGTACCTACCTGCAATTAGTTCAACGGTGTAGTTACACTGACTGCTTCTATATGGTGTTAACAAGTGTTCTATGTGTTATGTTATGTTGTGTGGTAAACCACTGTTATACCTGTCTGTATGTGTATGTGTATTCCACCAGGTGCAGGTCTGGACATGCCTCGGCTGACTCCTCCCACTATTCCAGGTATATAAGTGACTACCTCCCAGTCCCTTAGTATTCTGGATGGGTCGACCACTCGAGACTAGACCTTCATTCTTTAGTTAATAAAAGCCTGGCTGTTACTCGCTTAACCTCAGTCTTTTGAGTAATTGATGGCGCATCAATTTTATTAACTATATTTTTTATAATGGAGAAGATCCTCACACCAGCATGCCTGGACCTGGACAGTCGGGAAGTGGACGCTTCCACCAAGTTTGCTCACTGGCTCATGTGCTTCGAGACATTCCTGACTGCCTCCACTGCGGTCGTAACAGATGCGAACAAACTGTCTGTCCTGATCTCCAAGGTGAACCACCGAGTGTACTCAGTCATCCGGGACGCGACCTCGTACACAGCCGCCCTCCAGCTCATCAAGACCCAGTACACGTGCCCTGTGAACGAAGTTTACACCAGGCACCTCCTGGGGAGTCGCAAGCAACAACCTGGGGAATCGACTGAGGAATACCTCCAAGCACTGTCCGTGCTTGGCCGGGCCTGTGGGTGTAAGGCAGTAACGTCCACTAAGTACACGGAGGAACTGATCCGGGATGCCTTCGTAGCGGGCCACAGGTCCAACTGCACCCAACAGTGACTGCTGGAGCAGAGTGACCTCACCCTCGACAAAGCCTCCGAAATCGCACTAACGCTGGACGCAGCCTACCGGGGCATGGATGCCTACTCCTCTGCACCGTGGACGCCGCAGGGAACGACAACCTGGGACACGGTAGGACAGCCCCATAGCACCGTGCCACCCCAGCCACAGCCCAAGAACGGCCCAACCACCGCAGCAGTGTCCCAAAGCCAGACAGCAGTATCCCAAGGCCAGAAATGCTACTTCTGTGGCCAGGCCAAACACCCCAGAGCGTGCTGCCTGGTGAAGAATGCGACCTGCTCAGGCTGCGGGAAAAAGGGACACTACGCTAGCATCTGCAAGGCCAAAGCCACCCCGAACGCCAGCAGTGCCGCGTGTGGGCCATGCGAGCCACCATCTTGGGCCCCCAACAGCGCCGCATGTGGGCCGTGCGGGCCGCCATCTTGGGCCTCCCCAGCCATGTGCGAACCACCGCAGCAGCAGCCATCTTGGACGACTCCAGCCACATGGGAATCATGGACGCCGCCATCTTGGACACCAGCCGGGACACAGCAGGCCGCCAACCCCCCCCCAACCTGATACCCGCAGTGACACACCAACCCCTACGCTGGCCTCTGTTACGCTGGACCAAACGAGACCGCACCAACTAGCTTGGTCCAAAATGGACATTAAGGTAAACGGCCATGCAATAAACTGCCTTTTTGACTCCGGGAGCACAGAGAGCTTCATCCACCCCGACACGGTGCGGCGTTGCTCTCTCCCGGTCCGGCCTGCGCACCAGCGGATTTCTATGGCTGCCGAGTCCCAGTCAGCGGACATTGGCGGCTACTGCGTGGTGACACTAGCAGTAGATGGGACTGTGTTCAATAATTTTAAACTCCTGGTCCTGCCGCAACTTTGCGCTGCCGTTCTACTGGGGTTGGATTTCCAGTGCCACCTCAAAAGCGTTACGATGGCATACGGTGACCCCCTCCCCCCACTCACAGTCCGCAGCCAGCAGCCTCCAAATTGCCCGCCGCGCACCAGATGCAACCTCTCCACACTCAGAGTCCCACCCTCCCCACTGTTTGCTAACCTCACCCCCGACTGTAAGCCCATCGCCACAAAGAGCAGGTGATACAGTGCCGGGGACAGGGTTTTCATCAAAACCGAAGTGGAGCGGCTCCTGAAGGAGGGGATTATTGAAGGCAGCTCCAGCCCCTGACGAGCCCAGGTTGTGGTCATTAAGGCCGGCGAGAAACAACGCCTGGTCATCGACTACAGCCAAACAATAAACTGCTACACCCTGCTGGACGCCTACCCACTCCCCCGCATAGCTGACATGGTCAACCAGATCGCGCAGTACCGTGTCTTTTCGACCAGTGACCTGAAATCAGCGTACCACCAGCTCCCCATCCTCCCCGAAGACCGCCGGTATACTGCTTTTGAGGCAAACGGCCGCCTCTATCACTTCCTTAGGGTTCCCTTTGGCGTTACCAACGGGGTCTCCGTCTTCCAAAGGGAGATGGACCGGATGGTCGATCAAAATGCGCTGCAGGCCACTTTCCCTTACCTAGACAATGTGACCATCTGCGGCCATGACTTGCAGGACCATGACGCAAGCCTCGAGAAATTCCTCCAGAGACCAGACACTCCGTGGTCGTGAAGGAGGCCCAGGCTATTGTGGAGGCTGTGCATCATTGGAGGCACTACCTGGCCGGAAAACGATTTACCCTGCTCACTGACCAGCGTTCAGTTGCTTTTATGTTCAACAACAAGCAGAGGGGCAAAATCAAAAATGACAAGATCTTGAGGTGGAGCATCGAACTTTCCACCTACAATTACGAGATCTTGTACTGGCCTGGGAAGCTCAATGAACTGCCAGATGCCCTTTCACGTGGCACCTGCGCCAGCGCACAGATCGATAGGCTGAGGGCCCTCCACAATGACCTCTGCCACCCGGGGGTCACCAGGTTCTTCCACTTCATCAAGGCCCGCAACCTGCCTTACTCCATTGAGGAGGTCAGGACCATGACCAAGAACTGCCAAGTCTGCGCTGAGTGCAAACCGCACTTTTATAGACCAGACAGAGCCCACCTGATAAAAGCCACTCGCCCTTTCGAACGCCTGAGCGTCGATTTTAAATGGCCTCTCCCCTCCTCCGACCGCAATGTGTACTTCCTCAACATCATTGACGAGTACTCCCATTTCCCGTTCGCTATCCCCTGCTTGGATATGACCAGTGCCACGGTCATTAAATGTCTGAACAGCCTCTTCACCCTGTTCGGTTTCCCCAGCTATATCCATAGCGACCGGGGCTCATCGTTTATGAGCGATGAACTCCGCCAGTACCTGCTCGCTAAGGGTATAGCCACAAGCAGGACCTCCAGTTACAACCCCCGGGGGAACGGACAGGTGGAAAGAGAGAATGCAACAGTTTGGAAGGCCACCATACTAGCCCTAAAGTCTAGGGGCCTTCCGACCTCCCGCTGGCAGGAGGTGCTCCCCGATGCACTCCACTCGATTCGGTCACTGCTCTGCACTGCCACCAATGCCACCCCTCACGAGAAAATGTTTGTCTTCCCAAGGAAGTCCACATCGGGGACAGCATTACTGCCATGGCTGACGTCCCCATGGCCGGTACTACTGAGAAGACACGTGAGGACCAGTAAAATGGACCCCCTGGTCGAGAGGGTTGACCTCCTCCACGCCAACCCCCAGTATGCTTACATTGCGTACCCGGACGGGCGGGAGGACACAGTCTCCATACGAGACCTCGCACCCTCGGGGACCGCTGTAAGCCACTACCCATTACCACACCCCCCACGACACCCTCGGGGACCACTGTAACCCACTACCCATTACCACCCCCCCCCCACGACCCGATATCCAACCCCAGCAGCCGGCTCGCCTTGGACCGTCACCCATGAGGACTACACTCCAGTGCCCCAGCCTACACGGGACGCGACGCCGGAAGCTCCACCACCCCTGCCGTCGCCACGTTGATCACAGCGGCAGACAAGACCTCCGGAGAGACTCCAATACACGAACTTTTAAATATACTTCACCCCGCCGGACTCATTTTTAAACAAGGGGTGAATGTGGTAAACCACTGTTATACCTGTCTGTATGTTTATGTGTATTCCACCAGGTACAGGTCTGGACTTGCCTCAGCTGACTCCTCCCACTATTCCAGGTATATAAGTGACTACCTCCCAGTCCCTTAGTATTCTGGACGGGTCGACCACTCGAGACTAGACCTTCATTCTTTAGTTAATAAAAGCCTGGTTGTTACTCGCTTAACCTCAGTCTTTTGAGTAATTGATGGCGCATCATTTTGTTACTGCGTTATGTCTTCACTGAAGGGGGAAGATGTACGGATAACCATAGCAGTCGTAAAGACAGCAGGGTTTGATTGACAGCTGGTTGACGGCTGATGTCATATCCGGGGGTGAGATCCGACGCCATCTTGGCCATGCTGGCAGTACTGTACTACGAGGCACAGAGTAAGGACTGAATAAATGGCACTCCACTACAACTGCTTGCGTGACTCGTAATTACGTTATTAAGATAAAATTACAGGGCTAAAAATAAACTTACCTGGCTTTAAATATTTAAAAATAATAAACCTGTGGAAATTTTTATTTTATTTTAATTAAATCACCACTTACCTTGTAAAAAGCAGGCCTTATACCTGCTTTTTACATTTCTAAATCCTGCACACTTACGATCCCGGAGAAAACTGTAAAAAAAAACGTAAGTTTGATGTGCACGCGCAGCCTCCCCTGCACACGCGTTCGAACTCTGAACCTCTTCGTTTAGAGGAATGGAAGTGCCGGTTTCCCACGCATGTGCAGTGCATGCAGGAAACCAACACTTCCATCGGGCTTACGGGTGAGTACCCCATGCATACTCACCCGTGGAGACCCGAATTTCTGGGCCAATGTATTTCCACCATCACTTTATTTTTAAGGGGGATCGCCCTAGGTTTGAACTCAAATCCCAGAGATTTAATCTAAGATTCTGCTGTCTTAATACTCAAATAACAATGTATTTCCACCATCACTCTATTGTTATGGAGGATCGCTCTAGATTGGGAACATAAACCCCAGAGATTTAAACCGAAAACCTGCTATCTTAATACACTAATAACAACGTATTTCCACCATCACTCTGTTGTTATGGAGGATCGCCCTAGATTGGGAACCCAAATCCCAGCAATTTAAACTGAGATAATGCTGTCTTATTACACAAGTAACAATATATTTTCACCATCATTCTGCTGTTAAGGGGGATCGCCCTAGATTGGGCTTTCAAATCCCGGAGATTTAATCTGAGATCCTGCTGCCTTAGTAAACAAATAACAATGTATTTCCACCATCACTCTATTGTTATGGAGGTTCTCCCTAGATTGGGAACTCAAATCCCAGGGATCTACACTGAGATCCTGCTGTCTTCATACACAAATAACAATGTTTTTCCACAATCAATCTGTTGCTATGGTGGATCGCCCTTGATTGGGAACCCGAATACTAGAGATTTAAACTGAGACCCTGCTGTCTTAATACACAAATAACAAAGTATTTCCACCATGACGCTATTGCTATGGAGGATCGCCCTAGATTGGGAACCCAAATCCCAGAGATCTAAACTGAGATCCTGCTGTCATATTACATAGAAACATAGAAACATAGAAACTAGGAGCAGGAGTAGGCCATTCGGCCCTTCGAGCCTGCTCCGCCATTCAACAAGATCATGGCTGATCATCCAAACCCTAGCACCCGGTCCCTACACTGACTGCCATCGCACCCAAGCCCTATCCCCGTAACCCCGTAACACCACATATTTAATCCCCCCCTAACACTAAGGGCCAATTTTTACCATGGCCAATCAAGCTAACCCGCACATCTTTCGACATAACACAAATAACAATGTATTTTCACCATCATTCTGTTGTTAAGGAGGATCGCCCTAGATTGGGAACCGAAATCCCACAGATGTACTCTGAGGTCCTGCTGTCTTAATACACAAATAATAATGTTTTTCCACAATCACTCTGTTGCTATGGTGGATCGCCCATTATTGGGAAATCAAATCCTAGAGATTTAAACTGAGATCCTGCTGTCTTAATGCACAAATAACAACGTATTTCCAGCAACACTCTATTGTCATGGGGAATCGCTCTAGATTGGGAACACAAACCCCAGAGATTTAAACTGAAAACCTACTGACTTAATACACAAATAACAATGTATTTCCACCATCGCTCTACTGTTATGGAGGATCGCTCTGGATTGGTAACCCAAATCCCACAGATGTACGCTGAGAACCTGCTGTCTTAATGCACAAATAATAATGAATTTCCACCATCACTCTGTTGTTATGGAGGATCGCTCTAGATTGGGAACAAAAACCCCAGAGATTTAAACGGTGAACCTGCTGTATTAACACACAAAAAACAACGTATTTCCACGATCACTCTCTTGTTATGGAGGATCGCCCTTGATTGTGAACCCAAATCCTAGAGATTTAAACTGAGATCCTGCTATCATAATGCACAAATAACAATGTATTTCCAACATCACTCTATTGTTATGGAGGATCGCTCTAGATTGGGAACCCAAATACCAGAGATCTAAACTGAGATCCTGCTGTCATATTACACAAATAACAACGTATTTCCACCATCACTCTCTTGTTATGGAGGATCGCCCTAGATTGGGAACCCAAATACCAGAGATCTAAACTGAGATCCTGCTGTCATATTACACAAATAACAACGCATTTCCACCATCACTCTCTTGTTATGGAGGATCGCCCTAGATTGGGAACCCAAATACCAGAGATCTAAACTGAGATCCTGCTGTCATATTACACAAATAACAATGTATTTTCACCATCATTCTGTTGTTATGGAGGATCGCCCTTGATTGGGAATCCAAATCCTAGAGATTTAAACTGAGATCCTGCTGTCTTAATGCACAAATAACAAAGTATTTCCACCATCACTCTGTTGTTATGGAGGATCGCTCTAGATTGGGAACACAAACCCCAGATATTTAAACGGTGAACCTGCTGTCATAACAGTCAAATAACAACGTATTTCCACCATCACTATTTTGTTATGGTGGATCACCCTAGATTGGGAACCCAAATCCTAGAGATCTAAACTGACATCCTGCTGTCATATTACACCAATAACAATGTATTTCACCATCATTATGTTGTTAAGGAGGATCGCCCTCGATTGGGAACTGAAATCCCACAGATGTACTCTGAGATCCTGCTGTCTTAAAGCACAAATAACAAAGCATTTCCACCATGACTCTATTGTTATAGAGGATCGCCCTAGATAGGGAACCTCAATCCCAGAGATTTAAACTAAGACACCTCTGTCGTAATACAAAAATAACATTGTATTTCCACCATCACTCTATTGTTATAGAGGATCACCCTAGATTTGGAATACAAATCCCCGAGATGTACACTGAGATCCTGCTGTCTTAATGCACAAATAACAATGAATTTCCACCTCACTCTACTGTTATGGAGGTTCGCCCTAGGTTGGGAACACAAATCCCAGAGATTTGAACGGTTAACCTGCTGTCTTAACACACAAATAACAACTTATTTCCACCATCACTCCCTTGTTAGGGAGGATCGCCCTAGATTGGGAACCCAAATCCCAGAGATCTAAACTGAGATAATGCTGTCTTATTACACAAATAACAATGTATTTTCACCATTAATCTGTAGTAAAGGAGGATCGTCCTAGATTGGGCTTTCAAATCCCGGAGATTTAAACTGAGATCCTGCTGCCTTAATAAACAAATAACAACGTCTTTCCACCATTACTCTATTGTTATGGAGGATCGCCCTAGATTGGGAACTCAAATCCCGGATGTCTACACTGAGATCCTACTCTCTTAATACACAAATAACAATGTATTTTCACCATTACTCTGTTGTTATAGAGGATCACCCTCGATTTTGAACCCAAATCACAGAGATATTCACTGAGTTCGTGCTGTCTTAATACACAAAAAACAATGTATTACCACAATCACTCTATTTCTATGGTGGATCGCCCTTGATTGGGAACCCAAATCCCAGAGATCTAAACTGAGATACTGCTGTCTTAATGCACAAATAACAATGAATTTCCACCTCACTCTGCTGTTATGGAGGATCACGCTAGATTGGGAACCCAAATCCCAGAGACTTAAACTGAGATAATGCTGTCTTATTACACAAATAACATTGGCCCAGAAATTAGGTTCGGGGGCTTGCCGCGCGTGCAAGCCCCCGATGTGCACTTACCTAGCGCGCCGGCCGTTGTGCTCTCGGCGAGTGTGGAATTTCGTTTTCCTTGAGGAGCACTCCCGGGCTTCATCTGACATCACGCCGCCCAGGAGTGCAGCCTGCGGGAAGCGTCCAGCGCGGAGTGTGAGGGAGACACGCCCTGTGTGGTTGCATTAGCATAGTACATGCCCCAATCTTTCTCACAAGCAACAAAGCCTTGTTAGTATCAGAAGCAGCATGGTAAGTTGGTTTTTTATATTTTTATGAATCTTTCGTAACTTTTATAAAGTTTTAAATACTTTTAAATGAATTGGAATAATCTTAAATAGTTTTAAAGAGATTTGAAGCAACTTAAAGCATTTTAAAAGCCCTGAAAGCATTTTTTCTTTCATTTTATTTAATTAGCAAAGTGAAATGGCTGGAATGAGCACAATTCACGTCATTAAAATAACTCAGAATTTCACTGACGATGACCTCAGCAATCTCCTGAACGAGGTGGAGGTGAATCACCTGCGCATCATTGGGAATGAGAGGTCCAGGGTGCCGCGAAAAGGACAGATGATAGCTTGGTCAGAAGTTGCCCAGCACTAACTGCACCATTCCACCTACAGCGGAACAATGCCGCAAGAAATTTAGTGACTTATTGCGATCTGTCAAGGTTTGAACAGTTATATAGAAAAGTCAACTGTACCATTGCTTTAAATTTAACTGAACTAGTTTTAAAAAGCTATTCAATGCATGTAGTATAGTCAAGTGACTTCTTGGTCCAGTCACCTGAGTTTGCAATAACATTTTGTTGCTTTGGGGCCAGCTCAGGGTCATCTATTGTGCTCTTATCTTGAGCTGTAAAAAGTCAATCAGTGAGTTAAAAAAGCACCCAACCCAGTCTTCAAAGCATTTGGTGTCCCTGTCTCAAATGCAGGTGGGTGCTTAATATTTTCTGCTTTCATTTTAGAGTAAAAGTGCTCACAATGCCAGAGAACGTGCACTGACAGGCGGTGGTGTTGCCACGCTAAGGGATTTAACCAAACATGAGGAAAGGGTCCAGCAGCTGTTTGGAAGTACTAGCGATTGCCCCTCGGCTGGTTCTCAGTCAGAGATTGTTGCACCTGATCGTGAGTTGCGCTGGCCAGCTATATCTTTAAAAAAGTTAGGTTTGTGTTGAATATCTGTGATGTGGCAGATCATGCTTTACCTTTGCAAATGTTTACTGTTTCCTTTCCACAGTTGGACAGCATACCTCTCACACACGGGATGAGCAGTGCATTGAGTCTGCGGCCGCAGAGGGCATTGGGGGAGGGGTAAGTGAGTTGGTGGAGGAGCAGGAGCAACTTGTGCTATGTTAGCTAGTGCAAGAGGAGTGTATGGACCCTGCGTTGCTGCACAGTATCTCACCAGCTCCTGGCCCCTCTGGCTCTGTGCGAGTCACTGATGACTGTAGCCCCACAGAGAGACACCAACTTGATACTTCAGCGCAGGTGGGAGGAGCAGAAAGACATTTACTAGAACAACACTTACAAGCTGAGGAGCAACAGATTGGTTTCAGTCAATTGATGTGTTCTCTAACTGAGAGGGATGTTGACTCTAGAGCCTCTATCAAGCAGGGAATCGATAATCTTGGCAGTACACTTAATCAGATAACGTTTCAGTTGGTGGCGCTTAATGAGAATATCATTACACTATCTAAGTCGCATGAACCACATTCTGCTGCCATTACTGTGACTCCTGCAGAAGCGCCCTTACCTGCTCACAGTGCAGAAACAGTGCAGGCCCAGGAGCCAGCTGGTCCGCCAGTCATGATGCAAGCAAACGTTGACTTGCAGCAGCAGCAGCAACCCTGTCATGAGGCAATTGCTGCAGGGCAAGAGATGGCACACAGGGGCCTTTCAAGTGGCAGCAGAGGGCGGGGAGGGAAAAGGCGCAGGAAACGTTAGGGTGTCACCTTTTGCGCAATGCACCTTTTTGGACCCTCAATCACAGATGCGAGGGGGCAAAGCGTTCAATTGTTTAATTTTTCATTCTATTTACATGTTTAATGTTGTATTTGCTTTTTGCATTGAAATGTTTATTTGTGGCTGAAAGGATATGTAACCTTTTCGTTTAAAAAGTAAAGCCTGTAGTCACTTTGAAAAAAATTTAAAATTTTATTTTAGCAAAAATATTTTTACAACTGTTTGAAAATTAGAAAATAGCTAGTTTCCATCTTGAATGTCTTTATTGCACTAAGAAACCAAAAAAAGTTACTTTAAACTGTTTACAAAGTTTTTCCCAAACTTTTTATGTTTGTGCATGTTTGAAAAGTTGAGAATAGGTAGTTAACTTCTTCCATGTCTTAATTGCATTAAGAAACGAAAAAAGTCACTTTAAATTGTTTACAAAATTTTTTCTGAACCATTCCTGTTTACAAATGCTTGAAAAGTAGAAAATAGCTAGTTAACATTTAAAAGTTATAAACTATCTACATCAAAACTGAACCTGAAAACTCTTTGCTGCTGCAATAAAAGTTCACTGTTTCACTTTAAATTGTGTCTGCTTCTTTCTTTGCCTTGTTACCTCGTGAAGGAGTTGGCTACTAGCAGTTCCCGAGCTGCCTTACTTTCGGCAGCACTTGGCTCCTCCCCATGAGGCCTGGCCACAGGCACATTGGCATCGCATTCATCCTCCATTTCAGCAGGGAGCTCTTCTGCAGTGTCAAGGGTCAGTCCTTCCTGCAGGGCAAAGTTATGCAAAGCACAACAGGCCATCACAATCCTTGTCACTTTCTGGTGAGAATACCTATCCAGGCACCAGAAGCTTGATTTAAGAACTCCGATTGTCCTCTCCACCACTTGACTTTGGACACGTGTGCCTGGTTGTATCTCTCCTGAGCCTCATTATTGGTCTTGTGGTATGGAGTCATCAGCCATGGTCTTAGCGGGTAGCCCTTGTTGCCCAATACCCATGCTGATCCTGGAGGCAATTTGCTGAGGGCATCATATAAGTTAGAGTTACGGAGGACGAAGGAGTAATGATTACTTCCCTGGTGCACTGCATTCACATTTAGGATCCTGAGGTGCGCATCACATACTATCATTACATTCAATGAATGACACCCCTTCCTGTTGATGTATGTCACAGGTGCATCCAATGGTGCCTTCAATGCAATATGGGTTCCATCGACGGCCCCAATCACTTTGGGGAATCCAGCAACGCGATGAAATGCAAGGGCCATCTCCTTTTGATGTCGAGTGGACAAGTCATACTTAATGAACTCTGAAAGCCTATGGAAAATGGCATCTGTGACCTGGTGAATGCAGACCCTCACAGCATTCTTGGAGATGTTGCTTATGTCACCGGTGCCTGCTTGAAATGACCCACTTGCAAAGAAGTTCAATGCTGTGGTTACCTTCATGTTCACTGACAAGGCAGTGCGGGTCTTCGCTCGTGGTTGCAGGTCCTCCTTCAACATGTCTCATAGTCGGCCGATTGCCTCTTTACTGAAGTGCAGCCTCCTCACACACAACTCCTCCGACAGCATCTCAAATGATCGCCTCTCCCTGTACACTCTCTGGGGTGGGTAGTAGTTCATTCTGATCAGGAGACGGTTATGGTTCCTCACTCTTCTAAGCTGTTCCCTGGTGTTTCGAATTCTTTGAAGCAAAATCACACAGAGCATCAGGGCACCATTTCTAGAGGGCATTTTTCTCGCTCACAGGCCTCCTCTTTACACAGGCGTCCTTGTAAGGAAAAAATGGAAAGACTTGTTAAAGTAATTTTAATAAAGTGAATGGCTAGTAAATGACCTCATGCTATGGCAGGAAGCATGCGTTATCGGCTTGGGAACACATCATACCCGCCTGATGAATATCACAGCACGAGATGATTTTCCAATAACTAACAATTTCTGAAAGTCATAATTACATTCATACATTCATGCACATAATGAAAGGAATATATACATACACACATACACATACATAAAGGAATATATACAGACATACATACATACTCCCTTAAAAGAATATATATTACTGATGAAAAGTTTCTTAAACATTTTGTAAATGTTAAATTATTCATTTTTAAACTGTCATTTTCACATGTAATAAAAAATTCAAATTCAATTGGGCCTTGCACACAGCAAGAGTTGCTCCTTATACCTCCATTACTCCTGCTTTTCAAATGTGTAAATGCTGGGGACTTTCCTTCACTGCACCAATTCATAAGAACGCCGAAGTTCAATGCGCACACGCTGCCTCATACGCTGCACGCATTCTACATCTGAACCCCTGCTTTCAGGGGGATGGAAGTGCCGATATGCCACGCATGCACTGCGCATGCAGAAAACCGGCACTTCCATTGGGCCCACACATGAGTACCCCGTGCGTACTCACACGTTGGGACCCGAATTTCTGGGCAAATGTATTTTCACCATCATTCTGAAGTTAAGGATGATCGCCTTAGATTGGGCTTTCAAATCCCAGAGATTTAAACTGAGATCCTGCTGCCTTAATAAACAAATAACAATGTCTTTCCACCATCACTCTCTTGTTATGGAGGATCGCCCTAGATTGGGAACACAAATCCCAGAGATCTAAACTGAGATACTGCTGTCTTAATGCACAAATAACAATGAATTTCCACCTCACTCTACTGTTATGGAGGATCACCATAGATTTGGAACCCAAATCCCAGAAATTTAAACTGAGATAATGCTGTCTTATTACGCAAATAACAATGTATTTTCACCATCATTCTATTGTTATGGAGCATCACCCAAGATTGAGATCTGAAATCACGGATATCTACACTGAGATCCTGCTGTCTTAATACTCAAATAACAATGTATTTTCACCATTACTCTTTTGTTATAGATTTGGAACCAAAATCACAGAGATGTACACTGAGTTCCTGCTGTCATATACACAAATAACAATGTATTACCACAATCACTCTGTTGCTATGGTGGATCGCCCTTGATTGGGAACCCAAATCCCAGAGATCTAAACTGAGACCCTGCTGTCTTAATGCACAAATAACAATGAATTTCCACCTCACTCTACTTTTATGGAGGATCGCAGTAGATGGGGAACCCAAATCCCAGAGATTTAAACTGAAATAATGCTGCCTCATTACACAAATAACATTGTATTTTCACCATCTTTCTGAAGTTAAGGATGATCGCCTTAGTTTGGGCTTTCAAATCCCAGAGATTTAAACTGAGATCCTGCTGCCTTAATAAACAAATAACAATGTCTTTCCACCATCACTCTATTGTTATGGAGGATCGACCAAGATTGGGAACTCAAATCCCGGATATCTACACTGAGCTCCTGCTGTCTTAGTACACAAATAACAATGTATCTTCACCATTACTCTGTTGTTATAGAGGATCGCCCTAGATTTGGAACCCAAATCCCAGAGATGTACACTGAGATCCTTTGCCTTAATGCACAAATAAAAATGTAGTTCCACGATCACTCTGTTGCGCTGGTGGATCGCCCTTGATTGGGAACCTAAATCCTAGAGATGCAAATGAGATTCTGCTGATCTAATGCACAAACAACAATGTACTTCCACAATGATTCTGTTGCTATGGTGGATCGCCCTTGATTGGAACCCAAATCATAGAGATTTAAACTGAGATCCTGCTGTCTTAAAGCATAAATAACAACATATTTCTCCTATCACTCTGTTGTTATGGAGGATCGCCCTAGGTTGGGAATTCAAATCCTGGCAATGTACACTGAGATCCAGCTGTCTTAATGCAGAAATAAAAAGGTACATTCACCATCATTCTGTTGTTAAGGAGGGTCACTCTAGATTGGGCTTTCAAATCCCAGAGATTTATACTGAGATCATGCTGTCTTAATAAACAAATAACAATGGCCCAGAACTTGGTGTTTGGGGCTTGCCACACGTGCAAGCCCCCGACCTGCACTCACTCTGCGTGCTGACATCTGAAGCCCAGGCCTGCTTGCATTTCCTCTCTCAGGCCCGGTTCAGATGTCAGCACGCAGTGCTTACCTGATCCAGCGGCGTAGTTAGTGCGATGTGCCGGCTGGGATCAGGTGAGCACTGTGCAGCCAATCAGTGGAGGGGAAGGTTCATTCATGAGTTTGAGAGTAAGAAGTGTCAAATTCATGAAAACTACGGGGGCCCAAAACACTATTTAAACTTTAAATAAATATTTAAAAAACATCCCCATCATTAAATTAAGTATAAATAAGTAAAAATAAATAATTTAAACAATAATTTTATTTTTGGAAAAAAATAATTTTTTATTAAACATGGTCTAAAACTAAACTTACCTTATTGTAGTTTCTTTAAAATAATAAACCTGCCGAAATTTTTTTATAAATTACACTAAAACACCACTTACCTGTAAAAATAAATATTTACGTGTGCTTTTTACAAGCCTAAATACCGGAGGCCTTTAGACATGCGCAAATCCTCCAAAACTGAGGGAATCCAAGACCCACACGCTGCCCCCTACAGCGCACGTGCTAGCCTCTTCACCTCTTGGGTTAGAGGAGAGGAAATGCCGGTTTTCAGTGCATGCGCTGTGCATGCTGAAAACCGGCATTTCCTCCGGCCAGACGCGTGAGTACCCTTTCCGTACTCACGCGTTTGGGGAGGAATTTCTGCCCCAATGTCTTTCCACCATCACTCTACTGTTATGGAGGATCGCCCTAGATTGGGAACTCAAATCCCGGATATCTGCACTGACATCCTGCTGTCTTAATACACAAATAACAGTGTATTTTCACCGTCACTATGTTGTTAAAGAGGAAAGCCCTAGATTTGGAACCCAAATCCCAGAGACTTTAATGGAGATCCTGCTGTCTTAAACAAAAATAACGATGTATTTCCACCATCACTCTACTGTTATGGAGGATCGCCCTAGATTGGGAAATGTAATCCCAGAGATGTACTCTGAGATCCTGCAGTCTTAACTAGCAAATAACAAAGTATTTCCACCATGACGCTATTGTGATAAAGGAACGCTCTAGATTGGGAACCAAATCCCAGAGATTTAAACTGAGATCCTGCTGTCTTAAACTCAAATAACATTGTATTTCTCCCATTACTCTATTATTATTGAGGATCGCCCTAAACGAGCACTCAAATACCGGAGATCTAAACTGAGATCCTGCTGTCTTAATACACTAATAATAATATACTTCCACCATCGTTCTACTGTTATGGTGGATCGCCCTAGATTGTGAACTCAAATCCCGGAGTTGTACACTGAGATCCTGCTGTCATATTACACAAATAACAATGTATTGTCACCATCATTCTTTTGTTAAGGAGGGTCGCCCTAGATTGAGATACGAAATCCCAGAGTTTAAACTGAGATCCTGCTGTCTTAATACACAAATAACAATGTATTTCCACCTTCACTCTGTTGTTATGGAGGATCGCCCTAGATATGGAACTCATATCCCGGACATCTACACTGAGATCCTGTTGTCTTAATACACAAATAACAATGTATTTTCACGATTACTCTGTTGTTATAGAGGATCGCCCTAGATTTGGAACACAAATCCCGGAGATATACACTGAGAACCTGCTGTCTTAATGCACAAATAATAATGTATTTCCACCATCACTCTTGTTACGGAGGATTGCCCTAGATTGGGAACACAAATCCCAGAGATTTAAATGGTGAACCTGCTGTCTTAACACGCAAAAAACAACGCGTTTCCACCATCAGTCTCTTGTTATGGAGGATCGCCCTAGATTGGGAACCCAAATCCCAGAGATCTAAACGAAGATCCTGCTGTCATATTACACAAATAACAATGTATTTTCACCATCATTCTGTTGTTAAGGAGAATCGCCCCAGATTGGGAACCGAAATCCCACAGTTGCAAAGGAAGATCCTGCTGTCTTAATGCACAAATAACAAAGCATTTCCACCATGACTCTATTGTTATAAAGGATCGCAATGGATTGGGAACCCAAATCCCAGAGATTTAAACTGAGATCCTGCTATCTTAATACACAAATAACATTGTATTTCCACCATCACTCTATTGTTATTGAGGATCGACCTATATTTGATCTCAAGTCCCGGAGATATAAACTGAGACCCTGCTGTCTTAATGCACAAATAATAATGTATTTCCACCATCACTCTGTTGTTATGGAAGATCGCCCTAGATTGGGAACCCAAATCCCAGAGATCTAAACTGAGATCCTGCTGTCTTAATGCTGAAATAACAATGAATGTCCACCATCACTCTACTGTTATGGAGGATCGCCCTAGATTGGGAAACCAAATCCCAGCGATTTAAACTGAGATAATGCTGTCTTATTGCACAACTAACAATGTATTTCATCATCATTTTGTTGTTAAGGAGGATCGCCCTAGATTGGGCTAACAAATCCCTGAGGTTTAAAGTGAGATCCTGCTGCTGTAATAAACAAATAACAATGTATTTCCACCACCACTCTATTGTTATGGAGGATCGCCCTGGATTGGGAACTCAAATCCCAGACATCTACACTGAGATCCTGCTGTCTTAGTCTACAAATAACAACGTATTGTCACTATTACTCTGTTGTAATAGAGGATCGCCCTAGATCGGGAACTCAAATCCCGGATATCTACACGGAGATCCTGCTGTCTTAACACACAAATAAAAGTGTATTTCCACAATATCTCTGTTGCTATGGTGGATCGCCCTTGATTGGGAAACCAAATCCTAGAGATTTAAACTGTTATCCTGCTGTCTTAACACACAAATAACAATGTATTTCCACCATCACTCTGTTGTTATGAAGGATCACCCTAGATTGGGAATTCAAATCCCAGAGATGTACACAGAGATCCAGCTGTTTTAATGCACAAATAAAAATGTACTTTCACCATCATTCTGTTGTTAAGGAGGGTCACCCAAGATTGGGCTTTCAAATCCCAGAGATTTATACTGAGAACCTGCTGTCTTAATACACAAATAACAATGTATTTCCACCATCACTCTACTGTTATGGAGGATCGACTGAGATTGGGAAATGAAATCCCACAGATGTACACTGAGATCCTGCTGTCTTAATACACAAATAACATTGTATTTCTACCATTACTCTATTGTTATTGAGGATTGCCCTATATTTGCACTCAAATGCCGGAGATCAAAACTGAGATCCTGCTGTCTTAAGACACTAATAACAATGTATTTCCACCATCATTCTACTGTTATGGAGGATCGCCCTGGATTGGGAACTCAAATCCCGGACATCCACACTGAGCTCCTGCTGTCTTAATACACAAATAACAATGAATTTTCACCATTACGCTGTTGTTATAGAGGATCGACCTAGATTTGGAACACAAATCCAGGAGATGTACACTGAGATCCTTCTGTCTTAATGCACAAATAATTATCTATTTCCACCACCGCTCTGTTGTTATGGAGGATCGCCCTAGATTGCGAATAAAAATCATAGAGATTTGAAGTGAGATACTGCTGTCTTAATGCATAAATAACAATGAACTTCCAACTCACTCTACTGTTATGGAGGATCGCCCTAGATTGGGAACCCAAATCCCAGAGATGTAAACTGAGATAATGCTGTCTTATTAAACAAATAGCAATGAATTTTCACCATCATTCTGTTTTTAAGGAGGATCGCCCTAGATTGGGAACCGAAATACCACGGATGTACTCTGAGATCCTGCTGTCTGAATGCACAAATATCAAAGCATTTCCACCATGAGTCTATTGTTATAGAGGATCGCCCTAGATTGGGAACACAAATCCCGGAGATGTATACTGAGATCCTGCTGTATTAGTGCACAAATAATAATGTATTTCCACCATCACTCTACTGTTATGGAGGATCGCCCTACATTGTGAAATCAAATCCCACAAATGTACTCTGAGATCCTGCAGACTCAATGCACAAATAACAAAGTATTTCCACGATGGGTCTATTTTTATACAGGATCGCACTAGATTGGGAACATAAAACCCAGAGATTTAAACTGAGATCCTGCTGTCGTGATACACAAATAACATTGTATTTCCACCATCACTCTACTGTTATGGAGGATCGCCCTAGATTGGGAAATCAAATCCCACAGATGTACTCTGAGATCCTGCAGACTCAATGCACAAATAACAAAGTATTTCCACGACGGCTCTATTTTTATACAGGATCGCCCTAGATTGGGATCATAAAACCCAGAGATTTAAACTGAGATCCTCCAGTCTTAATACACAAATATCATTGTATTTCTAACATTTCTCTATTGTTATTGAGCATCGCCCGATATTTGCACTCAAATCATGCACATCTAAACTGAGATCCTGCTGTCTTAATACACCAATAACAATGTACCTCCACCATCGCTCTACTGTTGTGGAGGATCGCCTCAGATTGTGAACTCAAATCCCCGAGATGTACACTGAGATCCTGCTGACTTAATGCACAAATAACAATGTATTTCCAACATCACCCTGCACTTATGGAGAATCGCCCTAGATTGGGAAATCAAATCCCACAGATGCACTCTGAGATCCTGCAGCCTTAATGCACAAATAACATTGTATTTCTACCATTATTCTATTGTTATTGAGGATTGCCCTATTGTTGCACTCAAATCCCGGAGATCTAAACTAAGATCCTGCTGTCTTAATACACTAATAACAACGTATTTCCATCATCACAGTGTTGATGGAGGATCGCCCTAGATTGGGAACCCAAATCCCAGAGATCTAAACTGAGATCCTGCTGTCATATTACACAAGAAACAATGTATTGTCACCATCATTCTGTTGCTATGGAGGACCGCCCTAGATTGGGAAACCAAATCCCAGAGATGTAAACTGAGACCCTGCTGTCTTAATACACAAATAACATTGTATTTCCACCTTCACTCTGTTGTTATGGAGGATCGCCCTAGATTGGAACTCAAATCCCAGACATCTACACTGAGATCCTGCTGTCTTAATACACAAATAACAATATATTTTCAACATTACTCTGTTTTAAGGGAGGATCGCCCTAGAGATTTAAACTGAGATCCTGCTGTCTTAATACAAAAATAACAATGAATTTCCACCTTCACTCTGTTGTTATGGAGGATCGCCCTAGATTGGGAACTCAAATCTCGGATATCTACACTGAGATCCTGCTGTATTAATACTCAAATAACAATGTATTTCCACAATCACTATGTTGCTGTGGTGGATCGCCCTTGATTGGAAACCCAAACCCTGGAGATTTAAACTGAGATCCTGCTGTCTTAATACACAAATAACAATGTATTTCCACAATCACTCTGATGCTATGGTGGATCGCCCTTGGTTGGGATCCCAAATCCTAGAGATGTACACTGAGATCCTGCTGTCTTAACACACAAATAACATTGTACTTCCACCATCACTCTGTTATGGAGGATCGCCCTAGATTGGGAATTCAAATCCCGGAGGTGTACACTGAGATCCAGCTGTCTTAATGCAGAAATAAAAATGTACTTCCACCATTATTCTGTTGTTAAGGAGGGTCACTCAAAATTGGGCTTTCAAATCCCAGAAATTTATACTGAGAACCTGCTGTCTTAATGCACAAATAACAATGTATTTCCACCATCACTCTACTGTTGTGGAGGGTCGCCCTAGATTCGGAAATTTAATCCCACAGATGTACTCTGAGATCCTGCAGTCTTAATGCACAAATAGCTTTGTATTTCTACCATTACTCTATTGCTTTGAGGATCGCCCTATATTTGCACTCAAATCCCGGAGATTTAAACTGAGATCCTGCTGTCTTTATACACTAATAACAATGTATTTCCATCATCACTCTGTTGTTGTGGAGGATCGCCCTAGATTGGGAACCCAAACCCCAGAGATCTAAACTGAGATCCTGCTGTCATATTACACAAATAACAATGCACTGTCCCTATCATTCTGTTGTTACGGAGGAGCGCCCTAGATTGGGAACACAAATCCAGAGATTTAAACTGAGATCCTGCTATCTTAATACACAAATAACATTGTATTTCCACCATCACTCTATTGTTATTGATGATCGCCCTAGATTGGGAACACAAATCCCGGAGATGTATACTGAGATCCTGCTGTTTTAATGCACAAATAATAATGTATTTCCACCATCACTCTACTGTTATGGAGGATCGCCCTACATTGGGAAAGCAAATCCCACAGATGTACTCTGAGATCCTGCAGACTCAATGCACAAATAACAAAGTATTTCCACGATGGCTCTATTTTTATACAGGATCGCCCTAGATTGGGAACATAAAACCCAGAGATATAAACTGAGATCCTGATGTCTTAATACACAAATAACATTGTATTTCTACCATTACTCTATTGTTATTGAGGATCGCCCTATTGTTGCACTCAAATCCCAGAGATCTAAACTGAGATCCTGCTGTCTCAATACACTAATAACAACGTATTTCCATCATCACTCTGTTGTTGTGGAGGATCGCCCTAGATTGGGAACCCAAACCCCAGAGATCTAAACTGAGATCCTGCTGTCATATTACACAAATAACAATGCACTGTCCCTATCATTCTGTTGTTACGGAGGAGCGCCCTAGATTGGGAACACAAATCCAGAGACTTAAACTGAGATCCTGCTGTCATAATACACAAATAACATTGTATTTCCACCATCACTCTATTGTTATTGATGATCGCCCTAGATTGGGAACACAAATCCCGGAGATGTATACTGAGATCCTGCTGTTTTAATGCACAAATAATAATGTATTTCCACCATCACTCTACTGTTATGGAGGATCGCCCTACATTGGGAAAGCAAATCCCACAGATGTACTCTGAGATCCTGCAGACTCAATGCACAAATAACAAAGTATTTCCACGATGGCTCTATTTTTATACAGGATCGCCCTAGATTGGGAACATAAAACCCAGAGATATAAACTGAGATCCTGATGTCTTAATACACAAATAACATTGTATTTCTACCATTACTCTATTGTTATTGAGGATCGCCCTATTGTTGCACTCAAATCCCAGAGATCTAAACTGAGATCCTGCTGTCTCAATACACTAATAACAACGTATTTCCATCATCACAGTGTTGATGGAGGATCGCCCTAGATTGGGAACCCAAATCCCAGAGATCTAAACTGAGATCCTGCTGTCATATTACACAAAAAACAATGTATTGTCACCATCATTCTGTTGCTATGGAGGACCGCCCTAGATTGGGGACCCAAATCCCAGAGAACTAAACTGAGATCCTGCTGTCTTAATGCACAAATAACAATGTATTTCCATCATCACTCTGTTGTTATGGAGGATCGCCCTAGATTGGGAACTCAAATCTCGGATATCTACACTGAGATCCTGCTGTCTTAATACTCAAATAACAATGTATTTCCACAATCACTATGTTGCTGTGGTGGATCGCCCTTGATTGGAAACCCAAATCCTAGAGATTAAACTGCGATCCTGCTGTCTTAATACACAAATAACAATGTAATTCCACAATCACTCTGTTGCTATGGTGGATCGCCCTTGATTGGGATCCCAAATCCTAGAGATGTACACTGAAATCCTGCTGTCTTAACACACAAATAACATTGTCCTTCCACCATCAGTCTGTTGTTATGGAGAATCGCCCTAGATTGGGAATTCAAATCCCAGAGATCTAAATTGAGATCCTGCTGTCTTTATACACTAATAACAATGTATTTCCATCATCACTCTGTTGTTGTGGAGGATCGCCCTAGGTTGGGAACCCAAACCCCAGAGATCTAAACTGAGATCCTGCTGTCATATTACACAAATAACAATGCACTGTCACCATCATTCTGTTGTTACGGAGGAGCGCCCTAGATTGGGAACACAAATCCCGGAGATTTAAATTGAGATCCTGCTGTCTTTATACACTAATAACAATGTATTTCCATCATCACTCTGTTGTTATGGAGGATCGCCCTAGATTGGGAACCCAAATCCCACAGATCTAAACTGAGATCCTGCTGTCATATTACACAAATAACAATGTATTTTCACCATCATTCTGTTGTTAAGGAGAATCGCCCCAGATTGGGAACCGAAATCCCACAGTTGCAAAGGAAGATCCTGCTGTCTTAATGCACAAATAACAAAGCATTTCCACCATGACTCTATTGTTATAACGGATCGCAATGGATTGGGAACCCAAATCCCAGAGATTTAAACTGAGATCCTGCTATCTTAATACACAAATAACATTGTATTTCCACCATCACTCTATTGTTATTGAGGATCGACCTATATTTGATCTCAAGTCCCGGAGATATAAACTGAGACCCTGCTGTCTTAATGCACAAATAATAATGTATTTCCACCATCACTCTGTTGTTATGGAAGATCGCCCTAGATTGGGAACCCAAATCCCAGAGATCTAAACTGAGATCCTGCTGTCTTAATGCTGAAATAACAATGAATGTCCACCATCACTCTACTGTTATGGAGGATCGCCCTAGATTGGGAAACCAAATCCCAGCGATTTAAACTGAGATAATGCTGTCTTATTGCACAACTAACAATGTATTTCATCATCATTTTGTTGTTAAGGAGGATCGCCCTAGATTGGGCTAACAAATCCCTGAGGTTTAAAGTGAGATCCTGCTGCTGTAATAAACAAATAACAATGTATTTCCACCACCACTCTATTGTTATGGAGGATCGCCCTGGATTGGGAACTCAAATCCCAGACATCTACACTGAGATCCTGCTGTCTTAGTCTACAAATAACAACGTATTGTCACTATTACTCTGTTGTAATAGAGGATCGCCCTAGATCGGGAACTCAAATCTCGGATATCTACACGGAGATCCTGCTGTCTTAACACACAAATAAAAGTGTATTTCCACAATATCTCTGTTGCTATGGTGGATCGCCCTTGATTGGGAAACCAAATCCTAGAGATTTAAACTGTTATCCTGCTGTCTTAACACACAAATAACAATGTATTTCCACCATCACTCTGTTGTTATGAAGGATCACCCTAGATTGGGAATTCAAATCCCAGAGATGTACACAGAGATCCAGCTGTTTTAATGCACAAATAAAAATGTACTTTCACCATCATTCTGTTGTTAAGGAGGGTCACCCAAGATTGGGCTTTCAAATCCCAGAGATTTATACTGAGAACCTGCTGTCTTAATACACAAATAACAATGTATTTCCACCATCACTCTACTGTTATGGAGGATCGACTGAGATTGGGAAATGAAATCCCACAGATGTACACTGAGATCCTGCTGTCTTAATACACAAATAACATTGTATTTCTACCATTACTCTATTGTTATTGAGGATTGCCCTATATTTGCACTCAAATGCCGGAGATCAAAACTGAGATCCTGCTGTCTTAAGACACTAATAACAATGTATTTCCACCATCATTCTACTGTTATGGAGGATCGCCCTGGATTGGGAACTCAAATCCCGGACATCCACACTGAGCTCCTGCTGTCTTAATACACAAATAACAATGAATTTTCACCATTACGCTGTTGTTATAGAGGATCGACCTAGATTTGGAAAACAAATCCAGGAGATGTACATTGAGATCCTTCTGTCTTAATGCACAAATAATTATCTATTTCCACCGCCGCTCTGTTGTTATGGAGGATCGCCCTAGATTGCGAATAAAAATCATAGAGATTTGAAGTGATATACTGCTGTCTTAATGCATAAATAACAATGAACTTCCAACTCACTCTACTGTTATGGAGGATCGCCCTAGATTGGGAACCCAAATCCCAGAGATGTAAACTGAGATAATGCTGTCTTATTACACAAATAACAATGTATTTTCACCATCATTCTGTTTTTAAGGAGGATCGCCCTAGATTGGGAACCGAAATACCACGGATGTACTCTGAGATCCTGCTGTCTGAATGCACAAATATCAAAGCATTTCCACCATGAGTCTATTGTTATAGAGGATCGCCCTAGATTGGGAACACAAATCCCAGAGATGTATACTGAGATCCTGCTGTATTAGTGCACAAATAATAATGTATTTCCACCATCACTCTACTGTTATGGAGGATCGCCCTACATTGTGAAATCAAATCCCACAGATGTACTCTGAGATCCTGCAAACTCAATGCACAAATAACAAAGTATTTCCACGATGGCTCTATTTTTATACAGGATCGCACTAGATTGGGAACATAAAACCCAGAGATTTAAACTGAGATCCTGCTGTCGTAATGCACAAATATCATTTTATTTCCACCATCACTCTATTGTTATTGAGGATCGCCCTAGATTGGGAACACAAATCCCGGAGATGTATACTGAGATCCTGCTGTATTAGTGCACAAATAATAATGTATTTCCACCATCACTCTACTGTTATGGAGGATCGCCCTAGATTGAGAAATCAAATCCCACAGATGTACTCTGAGATCCTGCAGGCTCAATGCACAAATAACAAAGTATTTCCACGATGGCTCTATTTTTATACAGGATCGCACTAGATTGGGATCATAAAACCCAGAGATTTAAGCTGAGATCCTCCAGTCTTAATACACAAATAACATTGTATTTCTAACATTACTCTATTGTTATTGAGCATCGCCCTATATTTGCACTCAAATCATGGACATCTAAACTGAGATCCTGCTGTCTTAATACACCAATAACAATGTACCTCCACCATCGCTCTACTGTTGTGGAGGATCGCCTCAGATTGTGAACTCAAATCCCCGAGATGTACACTGAGATGCTGCTGACTTAATGCACAAATAACAATGTATTTACAACATCACCCTGCACTTATGGAGAATCGCCCTGGATTGGGAAATCAAATCCCACAGGCGTACTCTGAGATCCTGCAGCCTTAATGCACAAATAACATTGTATTTCTACCATTACTCTATTGTTATTGAGGATTGCCCTATTGTTGCACTCAAATCCCGGAGATCTAAACTAAGATCCTGCTGTCTTAATACACTAATAACAACGTATTTCCATCATCACAGTGTTGATGGAGGATCGCCCTAGATTGGGAACCCAAATCCCAGAGATCTAAACTGAGATCCTGCTGTCATATTACACAAGAAACAATGTATTGTCACCATCATTCTGTTGCTATGGAGGACCGCCCTAGATTGGGAACCCAAATCCCAGAGATGTAAACTGAGACCCTGCTGTCTTAATACAAAAATAACATTGTATTTCCACCTTCACTCTGTTGTTATGGAGGATCGCCCTAGATTGGAACTCAAATCCCGGACATCTACACTGAGATCCTGCTGTCTTAATACACAAATAACAATATATTTTCAACATTACTCTGTTTATAGGGAGGATCGCCCTAGAGATTTAAACTGAGATCCTGCTGTCTTAATACAAAAATAACAATGTATTTCCACCTTCACTCTGTTGTTATGGAGGATCGCCCTAGATTGGGAACTCAAATCTCGGATATCTACACTGAGATCCTGCTGTATTAATACTCAAATAACAATGTATTTCCACAATCACTATGTTGCTGTGGTGGATCGCCCTTGATTGGAAACCCAAACCCTGGAGATTTAAACTGAGATCCTGCTGTCTTAATACACAAATAACAATGTATTTCCACAATCACTATGTTGCTGTGGTGGATCGCCCTTGATTGGGATCCCAAATCCTAGAGATGTACACGGAGATCCTGCTGTCTTAACACACAAATAACATTGTACTTCCACCATCACTCTGTTGTTATGGAGGATCGCCCTAGATTGGGAATTCAAATCCCGGAGGTGTACACTGAGATCCAGCTGTCTTAATGCAGAAATAAAAATGTACTTCCACCATTATTCTGTTGTTAAGGAGGGTCACCCAAGATTGGGCTTTCAAATCCCAGAAATTTATACTGAGAACCTGCTGTCTTAATGCACAAATAACAATGTATTTCCACCATCACTCTACTGTTGTGGAGGGTCGCCCTAGATTCGGAAATATAATCCCACAGATGTACTCTGAGATCCTGCAGTCTTAATGCACAAATAGCTTTGTATTTCTACCATTACTCTATTGTTATTAAGGATCGCCCTATATTTGCACTCAAATCCCGAAGATTTAAATTGAGATCCTGCTGTCTTTATACACTAATAACAATGTATTTCCATCATCACTCTGTTGTTGTGGAGGATCGCCCTTGATTGGGAACACAAACCCCAGAGATCTAAACTGAGATCCTGCTGTCATATTACACAAAAAGCAATGCACTGTCCCTATCATTCTGTTGTTATGGAGGAGCGCCCTAGATTGGGAACACAAATCCAGAGATTTAAACTGAGATCCTGCTGTCGTAATACACAAATAACATTGTATTTCCACCATCACTCTATTGTTATTGATGATCGCCCTAGATTGGGAACACAAATCCCAGAGATGTATACTGAGATCCTGCTGTATTAGTGCACAAATAATAATGTATTTCCACCATCACTCTACTGCTATGGAGGATCGCCCTACATTGGGAAAGCAAATCCCACAGATGTACTCTGAGATCCTGCAGACTCAATGCACAAATAACAAAGTATTTCCACGATGGCTCTATTTTTATACAGGATCGCCCTAGATTGGGAGCATAAAACCCAGAGATTTAAACTGAGATCCTGATGTCTTAATACACAAATAACATTGTATTTCTAACATTACTCTATTGTTATTGAGGATCGCCCTATATTTGCACTCAAATCACTGACATCTAAATTGAGATCCTGCTGTCTTAATACACTAATAACAAGATACATCCACCATCGCTCTACTGTTGTGGAGGATCGCCTCAGATTGTGAACTCAAATCCCCGAGATGTACACTGAGATCCTGCTGACTTAATGCACAAATAACAATGTATTTCCAACATCACTCTACTGTTATGGAGGATCGCCCTAGATTGGGAAATCAATTCCCATAGATGTAATCTGAGATCCTGCAGTCTTAATGCACAAATAACATTGTATTTCTTCCATTACTCTATTGTTATTGAGGATCGCCCTATTGTTGCACTCAAATCCCAGAGATCTAAACTGAGATCCTGCTGTCTTAATACACTAATAACAACGTATTTCCATCATCACAGTGTTGATGGAGGATCGCCCTAGATTGGGAACCCAAATCCCAGAGATCTAAACTGAGACCCTGCTGTCATATTACACAAAAAACAATGTATTGTCACCATCATTCTGTTGCTATGGAGGACCGCCCTAGATTGGGGACCCAAATCCCAGAGATGTCAACTGAGACCCTGCTGTCTTAATACAAAAATAACAATGTATTTCCACCTTCACTCTGTTGTTATGGAGGATCACCCTAGAGATTTAAACTGAGATCCTGCTTTCTTAATGCACAAATAGCAATGTATTTCCATCATCACTCTGTTGTTATGGAGGATCGCCCTAGATTGGGAACTCAAATCTCGGATATCTACACTGCGATCCTGCTGTCTTAATACTGAAATAACAATGTATTTCCACAATCACTATGTTGCTGTGGTGGATCACCCTAGATTGGAAACCCAAATCCTAGAGATTTAAACTGCGATCCTGCTGTCTTAATACACAAATAACAATGTATTTCCACAATCACTCTGTTGCTATGGTGGATCGCCCTTGATTGGGATTCCAAATCCTAGAGATGTACACTGAAATCCTGCTGTCTTAACACACAAATAACATTGTCCTTCCACCATCAGTCTGTTGTTATGGAGGATCGCCCTAGATTGGGAATTCAAATCCCAGAGATCTAAATTGAGATCCTGCTGTCTTTATACACTAATAACAATGTAATTCCATCATCACTCTGTTGTTGTGGAGGATCGCCCTAGATTGGGAACCCAAATCCCAGAGATCTAAACTGAGATCCTGCTGTCATATTACACAAATAACAATGCACTGTCACCATCATTCTGTTGTTACGGAGGAGCGCCCTAGATTGGGAACACAAATCCCGGAGATTTAAATTGAGATCCTGCTGTCTTTATACTCTAATAACAATGTATTTCCATCATCACTCTGTTGTTATGGAGGATCGCCCTAGATTGGGAATCCAAATCCCACAGATCTAAACTGAGATCCTGCTGTCATATTACACAAATAACAATGCACTGTCACCATCATTCTGTTGTTATGGAGGAGCGCCCTAGATTGGGAATTCAAATCCCGGAGTTGTACACTGAGATCCAGCTGTCTTAATGCAGAAATAAAATGTACTTCCACCATTATTCTGTTGTTAAGGAGGGTCACCCAAGATTGGGCTTTCAAATCCCAGAGATTTATACTGAGAACCTGCTGTCTTAATGCACAAATAACAATGTATTTCCACCATCACTCTACTGTTGTGGAGGGTCGCCCTAGATTCGGAAATATAATCCCACAGATGTACTCTGAGATCCTGCAGTCTTAATGCACAAATAACTTTGTATTTCTACCATTACTCTATTGTTATTCAGGATCGCCCTATATTTGCACTCAAATCCCAGAGATCTAAACTGAGATCCTGCTGTCTTTATACACTAATAACAATGTATTTCCATCATCACTCTGTTGTTATGGAGGATCGCCCTAGATTGGGAACCCAAATCCCAGAGATCTAAACTGAGATCCTGCTGTCATATTACACAAATAACAATGCACTGTCACCATCATTCAGTTGTTATGGAGGAGCGCCCTAGATTGGGAACCGAAATCACAGAGATGTAAACTGAGACCCTGCTGTCTTAATACAAAAATAACAATTTATTTCCACCTTCACTCTGTTGTTATGGAGGATCGCCCTAGATTGGAACTCAAATCCCGGACATCTACACTGACATCCTGCCATCATAATACTCAAATAACAACGTATTTTCAGCATTCCTCTGTTGTTATAGAGGCTCGACCTAGATTTGGAACACAAATCCAGGAGATGTACACTGAGATTCTGCTGTCGTAATGCACAAGTAATAAAGTATTTCCAGCATCACTCTGTTCTTACGGAGGATTGCCCTAGATTGGGAACACAAATCCCAGAGATTTAAAGTGAGATACTGCTGTCTTAATCCACAAATAACAATGAAATTCGCCTGACTCTACTGTTATGGAGGATCGCCCTGGATTGGGAACCCAAATCCCAGAGATTTAAACTGAGATAATGCTGTCTTATTACACAAATAACAATGTATTTTCACCATTATTCTGTTGTTAAGGAGAATCGCCCTAGATTGGGCTTTCAAATCTAGGTGACTTAAACTGAGATCCTGCTGCCTTAATAAACATGTCTTTCCACCATCACTCTATTGTTATGGAGGATCGCCCTAGATTGGGAACTCAAATCCCGGATATCTACACTGAGATCCTGCTGTCTTAATACACAAATAACAATGTATTTCCACAATCACTCTGTTGCTTTGGTGGATCGCCTTTGATTCACAACCCAAATCCTAGACATTTAAACTGAGATCCTGCAGTCTTAATGCACAAATAACAATGTATTTCCACCATCACTCTGTTGTTATGGAGGATCGCACTAGATTGGGAAACCAAATCCCAGAGATCTGAACTGAGATCCTGCTGTCATATTACACAAATAACAATGTATTTTCACCATTATTCTGTTTTTAAGGAGGATCGCCCTGGATTGGGAACCGAAATCCCAGAGATTTAAACTGAGATCCTGCTGTCGTAATACACAAATAACATTGTATTTCCACCATCACTCTATTGTTATTGAGGATCGCCCTTGATTGGGATCACAAATCCCGGAGATGTACACTGAGATCCTGCTGTCTTACTGCACAAAAAAAAATGTATTTCCACCATCACTCTACCATTATGGAGGATCGCCCTAGATTGGGAAAACAAATCCCACAGATGTACTCTGAGATTCTGCAGACTTAATGCACAAATAACAAAGTATTTCCATGATGACTCTATTTTTATAGAGGATCGCCCTAGATTGGGAAACCAAAACCCAGAGATTTAAACTGAGATCCTGATGTCTTAATACTCAAATAACATTGTATTTCCATCATCACTCTGTTGTTGTGGAGGATCGCCCTAGATTGGGAACCCAAATCCCAGAGATCTAAACTGAGATCCTGCTGTCATATTACACAAATAACAATGCACTGTCACCATCATTCTGTTGTTACGGAGGAGTGCCCTAGATTGGGAACACAAATCCCGGAGATTTAAATTGAGATCCTGCTGTCTTTATATGCTAATAACAATGTATTTCCATCATCACTCTGTTGTTATGGAGGATCGCCCTAGATTGGGAACCCAAATCCCACAGATCTAAACTGAGATCCTGCTGTCATATTACACAAATAACAATGCACTGTCACTGATGTAAGAAAAAGGAGACTTACCATCAAGTAACTTTAAAGTAAGCTTTAAGTAACTTATAAACACACTATATACACAAGAGAGGTCTTTACCATGCCTCTGGTAGAAGCCTCTTACAATACTGAACAGACCAGTATTTATACCAGTCCAACAGGAAGTGACATATGACAGGAAGTGAGGTATGTACACAGTTCATAGTTCATAGTTCACAGGAAGTGATGACATAACTTCCCGGAAGTTATCATTTTTATCACATTCTTCCCTCCTGCAGGATTAGGAGGCTGTGGTCTACCTTTTGGTCCGCAGCTGCTGATCAAGGAAGAGTCGCACCCATTTGGATTCCCGTCGTAGAGGGTCGCTGGTCCGCTTACATGCGGTTGGCCATTGGTCAGAGTCTGTGTGGCCTGGATTGCCCTGTGAAGGGTCGGGGAGATCATGGCTTCGAGCACGAGCCCCAATAGGTTCAAAGTCGGACTGCCTCTGTTCAGAGGGAGGTGCAGAGCTGGTCTGTGGTGGATCAGTACTTTCATGCGCGGTACTGGGAGGGTCGCAACCTTGAGCACGGGGTTCTACCGGCACCAAGCTAGTTGGTGTCCGATCAGGATCCTGGAGAGGGGTACCTGATAGGTCCCAAGAGTTTCCTGGTGAAATGCCATCACCCGATGTCCCACTAGGTTCTGGTGGGCAGGGAGCCAGATCCCGTAATGATACGGTAGATTCTCGGCCGTCGGAATATCGTATGTTTGCATAGGTGGGGTTGGCATCAGTTAGTTCGACCTCGTCTACAAGAGGGTCATTTTTAGACGTCCGAACGTATCTTCGGAGTAATACAGGTCCAGGAGTAGTTAGCCATGACGGGAGTGATGTCCCATGAGATGAGCGACGCTGGAATCCAAAGAACCGCTCATGAGGTGTAGTATTTGTGGCTGTAGAAAGCAGGGACCGTATAGAGTGCAATGCATCCGGAAGCACTGTTTCCCATTGCTGGTCTGGTAGGCCCCGAGATCTTAAAGCGAGATGTACGGAATTCCAGATGATACCGTTATACCTCTCTATCTGCCCATTTCCGATGGGATGGTATGGTGTTGTTTTGCTTGTAGCAATTCCCCGTTCTGAGAGGTAGTCCTTGAGTTCCCTTGACATAAAGGATGGACTTTTTCACCCAGAGGGTGGTTGGAGTCTGGAACTCACTGCCTGAAAGGGTTGTGGAGGCAGAAACCCTCACAACATTTAAGAAGCATTTGGATGAGCATTTGAAATGCCATAGCATACAAGGCTACGGGCCAAATGCTGGAATATGGGATTAGATTAGACAGGGCTTGATGGCCGGCATGGACACGATGGGCCGAAGGGCCTCTATCCGTGCTGTATTACTCTATGACTCTATGACTCTATGACCCCGATCTGAGTGAATATAAGCCGGCATGCCACAGAGAGAAAATACCTGCTCAAGGCAGCAGATTACTGTGGACGCCAGCATATTGGAGCAGGGGAAGGCAAATGGAAAACGTGAATATTCGTCGATCATGGTGAGCAAATATGTGTTCCGAGTTGAAGAGGGCACTGGGCCCTTAAAATCGATGCTAAGTCGTTGCATCGGTTGGGTTGCATGTATGAGTATACCATCTGAGGGGCGGAAGAACTGAGGTTTTAATTCCGCACAAAGCCGGCATTCTGAGCATATTTTCTTCACATCTCCAGTGGAAAAAGGGAGATTCCGTGATCGTACGAAATGTAGCATGCGCGTAACGCCAGGTTGACACAAATCATTGTGGACATCCATGAGAGTGGAGGATGACATAGTGGAGCAGAATGCCCATGTGAGGGTGTCCGGGGCCACATTCTCCTTGCCAGGCCGATAGAGAATGGTATAACCAAAAGAGGCCAGTTCCATCCTCCAAAGTTGTATCTTATTATTCTTAATTTTGGTTCGTTTTCGGTTATCGAGCATGAAGGCGACTGATCGTTGGTCCGTGATCAATGTAAAGTGCTGGCGAGCTAGAAAATGGTTCCACTTCTGTACTGCCTCTATGATGGCTGTGGCTTCTTTCTCAACCGGAGGATAATGTAGCTCGGCACCTTGTAAGGTCCTGGACATAAATGCTACAGGACGACCTTCCTGATTCAGAGTAGCCGAGATCACCACCTCCGAGGCATCACATTCAACCATGAAAGGGAGATTCTCATCAATGGAGTGAAGAGCCCCTTTCTCCAACTGTTTTTTGAGAAGGTTAAAGGCTGCAACAGCCGCTGTTCCCAGTGGAAATGATCTAGCATGCAGCAAGGGTTGGATTTTGTCTGAAAAATGAGGAATCCATTTAGCGTAGTATGCAAACAGACCGAGAGCCCGACGTAAAGAAGCCGGATTCTTAGGTGACGGGAGCTCTTGGAGCGGGCGAAGTCTTTCTGGGTCTGGCTTAATGATACCATTGCCTACGCAGTAGCCAAGGATGTTGATGGTCGGTTGTGACTCAACAGATTTGGATTCATTCAGGGTCAAATTACGGCGATGGAGGGCATCCCGAAATTTTTGGAGGTTGGAGTCGTGTTCCTGTTGATCGTGACCTGCAATGGTAATGTTATCAAGATAGGGAAAAGTGTCCCTTAGGTTTTCCTGCTTAACCAGGCCATCCATTGCCCGTTGAAAGACAGCCACTCCACTAGTAACCCCGAATGGGAGGCGACGAAATTGGTACAGCCGTCCATTAGCCTCAAAGGCTGTGTACTGCTTATCTGAGACCTTCAAGGGTAACTGATGATAGGCATTTTTTAAATCGTAAGTTGAGAACACTTTGTATTCGGCCAGTTTATTAACCATATCATCAATGCGTGGCAATGGGTAGGCGTCCAAGTCGGTATATTGATTGATGGTTTGCGAATAATCGATGCATAGTCGCTGTTTGTGAGGTTTTAGAGGGTTCTTGACAATGACGACTTGAGCCCGCCAGGGCGACGAACATGGTTCAATGATATCCTCTGCTAGAAGTCGAGAGATTTCAGCTGCAATAAAAGATTGGTCTTCCTGATAAAAGCGCCGTGATTTCGTTATTATCGGTTGGCATTGAGGCGGAATACTGGCAAATAATGAGGGTTCATCAAGTGAAGCTGCTGATAATGCACAAAATGGTAATTTAGACGGTATATTAGAAATAGTAAGTCCGGGTTTGGATCCACCAAACTCAATGGTGAGTTTCTTATGCTGTTTTTGGAAGTCCAGCCCTAAGAGGAGATCACTACATAAGTCCTTGAGCACCGAAAGTCGGGTGGAGGGATACATACGACCATGAAGTGTCATATCAACAACACAAAAGCCGGAGGTTCTGGTATTAAGTGATGACTGGGCCATCGCAATTGCCTGGTCCGATGGGAAGACATGTAGTTTCAATTTCGCAACAATCTGTTCCTTAATGAAACTATCAGTACTTCCTGAGTCAATTAAGGCATCTAAGGTATGCCCTTTAATTGAAATTTTTGTGGCTGCATGAGACAGGTTCTGTGGGCAAACAGCTGTAATTGGTGTCGTTGCACAGAGAGTGGCTAAAACTCTCGGTGTGCTTCTTCAGGAGAGAGCTCGAGAGGAAGCTTGATAGGTCCTAGCTGGAGCATCTTGATAGGCCCTAATGGGGGCAGTTCGGTAGGCCTTAGCTGGATTGGCCCTCGTAGAGGCCCTTGATAGGCAAACTTTAGCAAAGTGTCCTTTTTTCCCGCAATAACTGCAGATTGCATTGCGAGCAGGGCAGGTTTTCCTAGGGTGAAAAGCATCTCCACAAAAGAAGCATTCCTTCCTAGATTGCCAAGAGGCTGCTAAAGTGGGGTCGTCCTCCTCTTCTTCATCAGAATTATCAGAATTAGATTCCCCCATGATAGGGTTCACCTGAGACCGCTTGAATTGCCTGGTTGCAGCTACAGCAGCAGATCGAGATCTGGGCAGCTGATAGAGGTCTGCATTTCTCTTTGCCAAATCCAGTGAACAAGCTAGGTCAAAAGCTTTTTGTAGCTCAAGTGTTTTACTTTCTAGTAGACGCTGGCGTATAAATGGAGAGGCAATCCCGCAGATGAAAGCATCACGAATCGTTTCTTGGCGGTACAGCTCAGCTGAGGCTGCCTGAAAGTTACAATCTATGCTGAGCCTGCGAAGTTCTTGCAGGAATTCGTCATTTGATTCCCCTGGCCCTTGTCGGGCTGTGGCCAGTAGATGTCTAGCATAGACCTCATTTGGGGTCTTCGCATACAGTTTTTTAAGTGCCCGAATCACCTCTTCGTAATTATCCCAGTCATCAACATATTCGAACACTTTTGGGGTCACATAATTGACAAGTATCTTCAATTTAGCAGGAGCATCCACTTTACATTCATCCAGAAAATTCTCAAAAGTACGATACCAATGCTTCCATACCCTGCCAGCTGCTGGTGTATTCGGGTCCAAGTCCAGACGAATAGGTCTAAGGATTTTCTCCATGATGGGTGGTTCCCTGGATCCTTAACTTCCGAGTTTGTCTGAAGGTCTGGTATTTGTCAGTGTAAATATTAAGTTACTTAAATTGATGTAAGAAAAAGGAGACTTACCATCAAGTAACTTTAAAGTAAGCTTTAAGTAACTTATAAACACACGATATACACAAGAGAGGTCTTTACCATGCCTCTGGTAGAAGCCTCTTACAATACTGAACAGACCAGTATTTATACCAGTCCAACAGGAAGTGACATATGACAGGAAGTGAGGTATGTACACAGTTCATAGTTCATAGTTCATAGTTCACAGGAAGTGATGCCATAACTTCCCGGAAGTTATCATTTTTATCACAGTCACCATCATTCTGTTGTTATGGAGGAGCGCCCTAGATTGGGAATTCAAATCCCGGAGATGTACACTGAGATCCAGCTGTCTTAATGCAGAAATAAAAATGTACTTCCACCATTATTCTGTTGTTAAGGAGGGTCACCCAAGATTGGGCTTTCAAATCCCAGAGATTTATACTGAGAACCTGCTGTCTTAATGCACAAATAACAATGTATTTCCACCATCACTCTACTGTTGTGGAGGGTCGCCCTAGATTCGGAAATATAATCCCACAGATGTACTCTGAGATCCTGCAGTCTTAATGCACAAATAACTTTGTATTTCTACCATTACTCTATTGTTATTCAGGATCGCCCTATATTTGCACTCAAATCCCGGAGATCTAAACTGAGATCCTGCTGTCTTTATACACTAATAACAATGTATTTCCATCATCACTCTGTTGTTATGGAGGATCGCCCTAGATTGGGAACCCAAATCCCAGAGATCTAAACTGAGATCCTGCTGTCATATTACACAAATAACAATGCACTGTCACCATCATTCTGTTGTTATGGAGGAGCGCCCTAGATTGGGAACCGAAATCACAGAGATGTAAACTGAGACCCTGCTGTCTTAATACAAAAATAACAATTTATTTCCACCTTCACTCTGTTGTTATGGAGGATCGCCCTAGATTGAAACTCAAATCCCGGACATCTACACTGATATCCTGCTCTCTTAATACTCAAATAACAACGTATTTTCAGCATTCCTCTGTTGTTATAGAGGCTCGACCTAGATTTGGAACACAAATCCAGGAGATGTACACTGAGATTCTGCTGTCGTAATGCACAAGTAATAAAGTATTTCCAGCATCACTCTGTTCTTACGGAGGATTGCCCTAGATTGGGAACACAAATCCCAGAGATTTAAAGTGAGATACTGCTGTCTTAATCCACAAAAAAAGCAATGACCTTCGCCTCACTCTACTGTTATGGAGGATCGCCCTAGATTGGGAACCGAAATCCCAGAGATTTAAACTGAGATAATGCTGTCTTATTACACAAATAACAATGTATTTTCACCATTATTCTGTTGTTAAGGAGAATCGCCCTAGATTGTGCTTTCAAATCTCGGAGACTTAAACTGAGATCCTGCTGCCTTAATAAACATGTCTTTCCACCATCACTCTATTGTTATGGAGGATCGCCCTAGATTGGGAACTCAAATCCTGGATATCTACACTGAGATCCTGCTGTCCTAATACACAAATAACAATGTATTTCCACAATCACTCTGTTGCTATGGTGGATCGCCCTTGATTCGCAACCCAAATCCTAGACATTTAAACTGAGATCCTGCAGTCTTAATGCACAAATAACAATGTATTTCCACCATCACTCTGTTGTTATGGAGGATTGCACTAGATTGGGAAACCAAATCTCAGAAATCTAAATTGAGATCCTGCTGTCATATTACACAAATAACAACGTATTTTCACCATTATTCTGTTTTTAAGGAGGATCGCCCTGGATTGGGAACCGAAATCCCAGAGATTTAAACTGAGATCCTGCTGTCGTAATACACAAATAACATTGTATTTCCACCATCACTCTATTGTTATTCAGGATCGCCCTTGATTGGGAACACAAATCCCGGAGATGTACACTGAGATCCTGCTGTCTTACTGCACAAAAAACAATGTATTTCTACCATCACTCTACTGTTACGGAGGATCGCCCTAGATTGGGAAATCAAATCCCACAGATGTACTCTGAGATCCTGCAGACTTAATGCACAAATAACAAAGTATTTCCATGATGACTCTATTTTTATAGAGGATCGCCCTAGATTGGGAACCCAAAACCCAGTGATTTAAACTGAGATCCTGATGTCTTAATACACAAATATAATTGCATTTCTACCATTACTCTATTGTTATTGAGGATTGCCCTATATTTGCACTCAAATCCCGGACATCTAACCTGAGATCCTGCTGTCTTAATACACTAATAACAATATACCTCCACCATCTCTCTGCTGTTGTGGAGGATCGCCTTAGATTGTGAACTCAATACCCCGAGATGTACACTGAGATCCTGATGACTTAATGCACAAATAACAATGTATTTCCACCATCACTCTGTTGTTATGGTGGATCGCCCTAGATTGGGAACCCAAATCCCAGATATTTAAACTGAAATCCTGCTGTCTTAATGCACAGATAACAATAAATTTCCACAATCACTCTATTGTTATGGAGGATCGCCCAAGATTGGGAACTCAAATCCCACAGGTGTACTCTGAGGTGCTGCTGTCTTAATGCACAAATGACAAAGTATTTCCACCATGACTCTATTGTTATTGAGGATCGCCCTATATTTGCACTCATATCCCAGAGATCTATACTGAGATTCTGCTGTCTTAATACACTAATAAAAATGTACTTCCACCATTGCTCTACTGCTATGGGGATCGCCCTATATTGTGAACTCAAATCCCAGCGATGTACACTGAGATCCTGCTGACTTAATGCACAAATAATAATGTATTTCCACTATCACTCTGTTGTTATGATGGTTCACCCTTGGTTGGCAAGCCAAATCCCAGAGATTTAACCTGAGATCCTGCTGTCTTAATACACAAATAACAACGTATTTCACCATTATTCTATTGTTATGGAGGATCGCCCTAGTTTGGGGACTCAAATCCCGGAGGTGTACACTGAGATCCTGCTGTCTTAATACATAGAAATATAGAAACATAGAAGATAGGAGCAGGAGTAGGCTATTCGTCCCCTCATGCCTGCTCCGCCATTCAATGCGATCATGGCTGATCATCCAAATTCAGTACCCGGTCTTTGCTTTCTCCCCATACCCCTTTATCCCTTTAGCCTTAAGAAATATATCCAACTCCTTCTTGAATATATTTAATGAATTGGCCTCCACTGCCTTCTGTAGTAGAGAGTTCCACAGGTTCACCACTCTCTGGGTGAAGAAATTCCTCCTCATTTCTGTCCTAAATGGCCTACCCCTTATCATTAGACTGTGAGCCCTGGTTCTGGACTCCCCGACCATCGGGAACATCCTTCCTGCATCTAGTCTGTCCAGTCCTGTCAGAATTTTATAAGTTTCAATGAGATCCCCGCTCATTCTCCTAAACTCCAGCGAGTACAAGCCCAATCGTCCCAATCTCTCCTCATACGCCATTCCTGCCATTCCAGCTATCAGCCTGGTGAATCTTCGCTGAACTCCTTCCATGGCAAGAGCATTCTTCCTCAGATAAGGTGACAAAGCTGCACACAATACTCAAGATGTGGTCTCACCAAGGCCCTGCACAACTGCAGCAAGACATCCTTGTTCCTGTACGCAAACCTTCTCGCTACGAAGGCAAACATACCATTTGCCTTCTTAACCGCCTGCTGCACCTGCATGCTTACCTTCAGCGACTGGTGCACAAGGACACCCAGGTCTCGTTGCACTTCTCCTTCTCCCAATCTATTGCCATTCAGATAATAATCTGCCTTCCTGTTTTTGCCACCAAAGTGGATAACCTCACATTTATCCACGTTATATTGCATCTGCCATGCATTTGCCCAATCACCCAACCTGTCCAAATCATCCTGGAGTTTCTCAGCATCCTCCTCACAGCACACACGCCCACCCAGCTTTGTGTCGTCTGCAAATTTGGAGATATTACATCAATTCTCTTGTGTAGATAATTAATATATATTATGAATAGCTGGGGTCCAAGGACTGATCCCTGCAGTGCCCCACTAGTCACCGCCTGCCAGTCGGAAAAAGAGCCATTTATTCCAACTCTTTGCATTCTGCCTGCCAACCAGTTCTCTATCCAAGTCAATACCTTGACCCAACCCCTTGTGCCTTAACTTTACACACTAATCTCTTATACGGGACCCTATCAAAAGCCCTGTGAAAGTCCAAATACACCACATCCACTGGTTCTCCCTTATCTATTTTACCAGTTGCATCCTCAAAAAATTCCAGTAGATAATTCAAGCACGATTTACCTTTTGTAAATCCATGTTGACTTTGTCCGATCCTGTCACTGTTTTCCAAGTGCTCTGCTTTTACATCTTTTATAATGGAGTCTAACATTTCCCCCACTGCCGATGTCAGGCTTACCGGTCTGTAATTCCCCGTTTTCTCTCCAGCACTATTTTTGAACAGTGGGGTAACATTAGCTATCCTCCAATCCATGGGTACTCTTCCAGGTTCCATCGAGTGTTGGAAGATTATCAGCAATGCATCTACTATTTCTAGGGCCACGTCCTTAAGTACCCTAGGATGTAGATTATCAGCCCCATGGGATTTATTGGCCTTCAATCCCATCAATTTCCCTAACACTATTTCCCTGCAAATACTGATTTATTTCAGTTCCTCCCTATCATCAGACCCTATGTTCCCCAACATCTCTGGGAGGTTATCTGTGTCCACCTTTGTGAGGACAGAACCAAAATATGTATTTAATTGGTCTGCCATTTCTTTGTTCCCCATTATAAATTCACCGGATTCTGACTGCAAGGGACCTTTGCTTGACTTCACCAGTCCTGTTATCTTCACCTATTTATAAAAACTTTTACAGTCAGTTTTAATGTCCCCTGAAAGCTTACACTCATATTCTATTTTCCCCTTGTTAATTAATCCCTTTGTCCTCCTTTGGACAAAATAACAATCAATTTTCACCATCAAACTTTTGTTATGGAGGATCGCCCTAGATTGGGAACTCAAATCCCAGAGATTTGAACTGAGATCCTGCTGTCTTAATGCACAAATAACAGTGTATTTCCACCATCACTCTATTGCTATGGAGGATCGGCCTCAGATTGGGAACTCAAATCCCGGAGATTTAAACTGAGATACCTGCTGTCTTAATGCACAAATAACAATGTATTTTCACCATCATACTGTTATGGAGGATCGCCCTGGATTGGGCTTTCAAATCCCAGAGAATTATACTGAGATCCTGCTTTATTAATACTCAAATAACAATGTATTTACAGCATCACTATATTTTTATGGGGGATCGCCCTAGGGTTGAACTCAAATCCTGGAGATTTACACTGAGTTCCTGCTGCCTTAATACACAAAAAGCATTGTATTTCCACCATCACTCTACTGTTATGGACGATCGCCCTAGATTAGGAACCCAAATCCCAGAGATGTACACTGAGATCCTGCTGTCTTAATAAACTAATAACAATGTACCTCCACCATCACTCTACTGTTGTGGAGGATCGCCTTAGATTGTGAACTCAAATCCCCGAGATGTACACTGAGAACCTGCTGACTTAATGCACAAATAACAATGTATTTCCACCATCACTCTGTTGTTATGGTGGATCGCCCTAGATTGGGAACTCAAATCCCAGAGATTTGAACTGAGATCCTGCTGACTTAATGCACAAATAACAATGTATTTCCACCACCACTCTGCTGTTATGGACGATCGCCCTAGATTAGGGACCCAAATCCCGGAGATGTACACTGAGATCCTGCTGCCTTAATGCACAAATAACAATGTATTTCCACCATCACTCTACTGTTATGGAGGTTCGCTCTAGATTGGGAACCCAAATCACAGAGGTTTGACCTGAGATCCTGCTGTCGTAATACACAAATAACAATATATTTTCACCACCATTCTACTGTTATGGAGGATCGTCCTAGATTGGGAACCCAAATCCCAGAGATTTAAATTGATATCCTGCTGTCTTAACACACAAATACCAATGTATTTCCACCATCACTCTATTTTTAAGGAGGTTTGCCCTAGATTGGGAACACAAATCCCAGAGATTTAAACTGATATCCTGCTGTCTTAACACACAAATAACAATGTACTTCCACCATCACTCTATTGTTATGGAGGATTGCCCTAGATTGGGCTGTCAATTCACGGAGATGTACACTGAGATCCTGCTGTCTTAATTCACAAATAACAATGTGTTTTCATCATCATTGTGTTGTTAAGGAGGATCGCCCTAGATTGTAATCCGAAATCCCAGAGATTTAAACTGAGGTCCTGCTGTCTTAATGCACAAATAACAATGAATTCCCACCATCACTCTACTGATATGGAGGATCGCCACAGATTTGAACTCAAATTCCGGAGATTTAAACTGAGATAATACTGCCTTATTGCACAAATAACGATATATTTTCACCATCATTCTCTTGTTATGGAGGATCGCCCTAGATTGGGAACCCAAATCCCACAGATGTGCTCTGAGATCCTGCTGTCTTAATGCACCAATAACAAAGTCTATCCACCATGACTCTATTGTTATGGAGGATCGCCCGAGATTGGGAACTCAAATCCCAGAGGTTTAAACTGAGACCCCGCTGTCTTAATACGCAAAAACAATGTAATTCCACCATCACTCCGTTGTTATGGAGGATCGCCCTAGATTGGGAATTCAAGTCCCGGAGAAGTACACTCAGATCCAGCTGTCTTAATGCACAAATATAATTGTACTTTCACCACCATTCTGTTGTTAAGGAGGGTCACCCAAGGTTGCGCTTTCAAATCCCAGAGGTTTAAACTGAGACCCTGCTGTCTTAATACACAAATAACATTGTATTTCCATCATCACTCTATTGTTATGGAGGATCGCCCGAGATTAGGAACTCAAATCCCAGAAGTTTAAACTGTGATCCTGCAGTCTTAATACACAAATAACAATGTATTTCCACCATCACTCTGTTGTTATGGATGATCGCCCTAGATTGGGAATTCAAATCCCAGAGAAGTACACTGAGATCCAGCTGTCTTAATGCACAGGTATAAATGCACTTTCACCACCATTCTGTTGTTAAGGAGGGTCGCCCAAGGTTGGGCTTTCAAATCCCAGAGATTAATACTGAGATCCTGCTGTCTTAATACACAAATAACAATGTATTTCCACCATCACTCTACTATTATGGAGGATCGCCATAGATTTGAACTCAAATTCCAGAGATTTAAAGTGGGATAATACTGTCTTATTGCACAAATAACAATGTATATTCACCATCATTCTCTTGTTATGGAGGATCGTCCTAGATTGGTAACTCAAATCCCGGACAGCTACACTGAGATCCTGCTGTCTTAACACACAAATAACAATTTATTTCCACCATCACTCTGTTGTTATAGAGGATCGCCCTAGATTGGGAACCCAAATCCCACAGATGTACTCTGAGATCCTGCTGTCTTAACGCACCAATAAGAACGTATTTCCACCATGACTCTATTGTTATGGAGGATCGCCCGAGATTGGGAACTCAAATCCCAGAGGTTTAAACTGAGACCCTTCTGTCTTAATAAACAAATATCAATGTATTTCCACCATCACTCTGTTGTTATGGATGATCGCCCTAGATTCGGAATTCAATCCCGGAGAAGTACGCTGAGATCCAGCTGTCTTAATGCACAAATATAAATGTGCTTTCACCATCACTCTATTGTAAGGGAGGATCGCCCTAGATTATGATCTCAAATCCCGGAGATGTACACTGCGATCCTGCTGTCCTAATACACGAAAAACAATGTGTTTTCAGCATCAAACTATTGTTATGGAGGATCGCCCTAGATTGGGAATTCAAATTCCAGAGATTTAAACTGAAATCCTGCACAAATAACAATGTATTTCCACCATCACTCTGTTGTTATAGAGGATCGCCCTAGATTGGGAAGTCATATCCTATAGGTTTAAACTGAGATCCTGCTGCCCTAATACACAAATAACAATGAGATTTCACCATAATTCTGTTGTTAAGGAGGATCGCCGTAGGTTGGGCTTTCATATCCCGGATATGTACACTGAGACCCTGCTGTCTTAATACACCAATAACAATGTATTTCCACGATCATTCTATTGTTATGGAGGATCGCCCTAGATTGGGAACTCAAATCCCGGAGGTTTAAACTGAGATCCTGCTGCCTTAATGCACAAATAACAATGTATTTCCAGCATCACTCTACTGTTATGGAGGATCATCCTAAATTAGGAACCCGTATCCCAGATATATACACTGAGATCCTGCTGTCTTAATACAGAAATAACAATGTATTTCCACCATCACTCTACTGTATGCAGGATCGCCCTAGATTAGGAACCCAAATTCCGGATATATACACTGAGATCCTGCTGTCTTAATACACAAATATCAATGTATTTCAACCATCACTCTATTGTTATGGAGGTTCGCTCTAGATTAGGAACCCAAATTCCAGAGGTTTGACCTGAGATCCTGCTGTCGTAATACACAAATAGCAATATATTTTCAGCACCATTCTACTGTTATGGAGGATCGTCCTAGATTGGGAACCCAAATCCCAGAGATTTAAATTGATATCCTGCTGTTATAACACACAAATACCAATGTATTTCTACCATCACTCTGTTGTTAAGGAGGTTTACCATGGATTGGGAACTCAAATCCCAGAGGTTTAAACTGAGACCCTGCTGTCTTAATACAGAAATAACAATGTACTTCCACCATCACTCTCTTGTTATGGATGATCGCCCTAGATTGGGAATTCAAATCCCGGAGAAGTACACTGAGATCCAGCTGTCTTAATGCACAAATATAAATTTACTTTCACCATCACTCTATTGTAAGGGAGGATCGCCCTAGTTTATGATCTCAATTCCTGGAGATGTACACTGCGATCCTGCTGTCCTAATACAGGAATAACAATGTGTTTTCACCATCAACTATTGTTATGGAGGATCGCCCTAGATTGGGAATTCAAATTCTGGAGATTTAAACTGAAATCCTGCACAAATAACCATGTATTTCCACCATCACTCTGTTGTTATGGAGAATCGCCCTAGATTGGGAAGTCAAATCCCAGAGGTTTAAACTGAGATCCTGCTGCCCTAATACACAAATAACAATGAGATTTCACCATAATTCTGTTGTTAAGGAGGATTACCATAGGTTGGCTATCAAATCCCGGATATGTACACTGAGAGCCTGCAGTCTTAATACACCAATATCAATGTATTTCCACGATCATTCTATTGTTATGGAGGATCGCCCTAGATTGGGAACTCAAATCCCGGAGATATATACTGAGATACTGCACAAATAACAATGTACTTCCACCATCACTCTGTTGCTATGGAGGATCTCCCTAGATTGGGAACTCAAATCCCGGAGGTTTAAACTGAGATCCTGCTCTCTTAATACACAAATAACAATCTTTTTTCAGCATCATTCTGTTCTTAAGGAGAATCGCCCTAGATTGGGCTTTCAAATCCCAGAGATGAACACTGAGATTCTGCTTCCTTAATACACAAATAACAATGTAGCACCACTATCACTCTGTTGTTATGGATTATCGCCCTAGATTGAGAACTCAAATCCCGGAGATGTACACTGAGATCCTGCTGTCTTCTTACACAATTAACAATGTAGCCCCACTATCACACTATTGTTAGGGTGGATCACCCTAGATTTGAATTCAAATCCCGGACATCTACACGTAGATCCTGCTGTCTTAATACGCAAATAACATTGGCCCAGAAATTCGGGTCCCAACGCGTGAGTACGGACGGGGTACTCACGCGTGGACCCGATTGAAGTGCCGGAATCTTGCATGCACTATGCATGCGCGGGTAACCGGCACTTCCGATCCTCTGAACCGAGGGGTTCAGAGGTCGAACGCGTGCGCGCAGGAGTCTGCGCGTGTGCATTGAACTTCCTTTTCTTGTTCAGGTTTTAACGTGCGGGTAAGTCTGTACATTTTAGAAATGTAAAAAGCAGCCGTAAGGACTTCATTTTCGAAGGTAAGTGGTCAATTATTTAAAATTAAAACATTTTTTCCACAGGTTTATAACTTTTAAATAGTTTAAAGCAAGGTAAGTTTATTTTTAGAGCTGTTTTTTTATAAAATTATTTTTTTCAAAAATTTAAATTTTTGATTCAAATAGTTATTTAATGTCATTTATAGTTTATTTACAAAGTGTGATTTAAAAACAAAATTATTTGAAGGTAAAGTACAGTTTTACAGCCTCAGCATTTATACGTTTTGTCAGGTCTATCTGTCAAGACTTATGAATGGAGCATTCCCTGCTCCGATTGGCTGCCTGTTGCTCACGTGATCCCAGGAGATGCTTCGCACTAACTATGCACCTGGGACACGCCAGCACAGCACGCCGGCATCTGGGACAGGCCTCGGAGAGGAATTCCACGCAGGCCAAGACGTCAACTGCCGGCGTGCTAGGTAAGTGTAGGTCGGGGGCTTGCCCCCGCGGGAAGCCCCCGACCCGAATTTCTGGGCCAATGTATTTCCACCATCACTCTGTTGTTATGGATGATCACCCTAGTTTGGGAAGCCAAATCGCAGAGATGTACACTGAGATCCTTCTGTCTTAATACACAAATAACAATGTATGTCCACCATCACTCTACTGTAATGGAGGATCGCCCTAGATTGGGAACTCAAATCCTTGAGATGTATACTGAAATCCTGCTGTCTTAATACACAAATGACAATGGCCCAGTAATTCTTGTCCAAACGCGTGAGTAAGCACCGTGTACTCATGCATGGGCCCGATGGAAGTGCCAGTTTTCAGCATGCAGAGCGCATGCACGGAAAACTGACATTTCCTTTCCTCTGAACCACGGGGTCCAGAGGTGGAACGCATGCGTGCAGGAGTCTGCGCATGTGCGCTGAAATTCCTTTTTGTTTTTTGCAGGGTTGCCCTTGCGATAAGGCCTCCAGTTTTTCAGCGAGAAAAAAGCAGATGTAAGTACTTGGTTTTAAAAGGTTAGTGGTCTATCAATTAAAGTTAGAAATGTTTTTCCACAGGTTTGTTATTTATAAAAATTTGAATAATTGTTTAAATTAGATTTTTTTACAGTTATTAATATTTTTTAAACTTTTATTTGAAGTTTAAGTGTTTTTTTTTGGGCACCCGGAGTTTTCATGAGTTTGACAGTTCTTACTATCAAACTCATGAATGAACTTCTGCAACGTCTGATTGGTTGCCCACTGCTCACGTGATCCCAGCTGGCTCATCGAACTAACTATGCCACTGGATCACGCAAGCACAGCACGCCGGGAGCTGAACTGGGCCACTGACAGGAAATCCACGCAGTGCCAGGCTTCAAATGTTGGCGCGCTATGTAAGTGCAGGTCGGGGGCTTGCACCCGCGGGAAGCCCCCGACACCAATTTCTGGGCCAATGTATTTCCACCATCACTCATTTGTTAAGGAGGATCACCCTAGATTTGAACTCAAATCCCAGAAATGTACACTGAGATCCTGCTGTCATAATACACAAATAACAATGTATTATCACCATCACTCTATTGTTAAGGAGGATCGCCCTAGATTTGAACTCAAATCCCGGAAATGTACACTGAGATCCTGCTGTCATAATACACAAATAAAAATGTCTTTCCACCATCATGCTAATGTTATGGAGGATCGCCCTAGTTTGGGAACTCAAATCCCGGAGATTTAAACTGAGATTCTGCACAAATAACAAAGTATTTCACCATCACTCTGTTGTTATGGAGGATCTCCCTAGATTGGGAACTCAAATCCCGGAGGTTTAAACTGAGATCCTGCTGTCTTTGTACACAAATAACAATGTATTTCCACCATCACTCTGTTATTATGGAGGATCGCCCTAGATTTGGAACTCAAATCCCAGAGACGTGCACTGCGATCCTGCTGTCCTAATACACGAATAACAATGTATTTCCACCATCACTCTGTTGTTAGGGAGAATCACCCTAGATTATGATCTCAAATCCCAGAGATCTACACTGAGATCCTGCTCTCTTAATACACAAATAACAACGTATTTTCACCATCAAACTATTGTTATGGAGGATCGCCCTATATTGGGAACTCAAACCCCAGAGATATAAACTGGGATCCTGCTGTCTTACTGCACAAATATCAATGCATTTCCAACATCACTCTGTTGTTATGGATGATCGCTCTAGTTTGGGAACTTAAATCCCAGAGGTATAAACTGAGATCCTGCTGTCTTAATACAGAAATTACAATCGATTTTCAGCATCATTCTGTTGTTTAGGAGGGTCGCTCTAGACTGGGATTTCAAATCCCAGAGATGAACACTGACATCCTGCTGTCTTAATGCACAAATAACAATGTATTTCCACCATCACTCTATTGTAAGGGAGGATCGCCCTAGATTAGGATGATCGCTCTAGTTTTGGAACCCAAATCCCGGAAATGTACACTGAGATCCTGCTGTCTTAATGCACAAATAACAATGTATTCTCACCATAATTCTGTTGTTAAGGAGGATCGCCGTAAGTTGGGCTTTCAAATCCGGGAGATATACACTGAGACCCTGCTGTCTTATTACACAAATAACAATGTCTTTCTACATCACTCTATTGTTAGGGAGGATCGCCCTAGTTTGGGAACTCAAATCACGGAGATGCACACTGAGTTCCTGCTGTCTTAATACAAAAATCACAATATATTTTCACCATCAAACTATTGTTATGGAGGATCGCCCTAGATTGGGAACTCAAATCCCGGAGATTTAAACTGAGATCCTGCTGTCTTATTGCACAAAAAGCAATGTATTTCCACCATCACTCTGTTGTTGTGGGGGATCGCCCTAGATTGGGAACTCAAATCCCGGAGGTTTAAACTGAGATCCTGCTGTCTTAATACACAAATAACAATCTATTTTCAGCATAATTCTGTTGTTAAAGTGGGCCGCCCGAGATTGGGCTTTTAAAACCCGGAGATGTACACTGAGATCCTGCGGTCTTTATACACAAATAACGATGGCCCAGAAATTCGGGTCTCCACGGGTGAGTACACACGGGTTACTCACCCGTAGTCACAATGGATTTGCCGGTTTCCTGCATGCACTGCGCATGCGCGGGAAACAGGCACTTCCGTTCCTCTGAACGAAGAGCTTCAGAGATCGAACACGTGCGTGTGGGAGGATGCGCGTGCCCATCAAACTTATTTCCTTACACAGGTTTCATCGGGATCGTAAGCCTGCAGGATTTAGAAATATAAAAATAAGCCGTAAGGCCTGCTTTTTACAAGGTAAGTGGTGAATTAATTAAAATTTTAAAAAAAATTCCCAGATTTATTATTTTTAAATACTTTAAAGCAAGTTAAGTTTATTTTTAGCCCCATTATAATATAAAATTATTTTTTTCAAAGATTTAAATTATTGTTTAAAATACTTATTTCATGCAATTTATGGTTTATTTAAAAAAGTGAACTTTTAAAAAATTTATTTGAATGTTTAGTGCTATTTTGGGGCCGTAGTATTTATAAGTCTTGACAGCTCTTCCTGTCATACTGATGAATGGGCTTTTCCCTGCTCCGATTGGCTGCCCATGGCCCACGTGATTCCAGGGGATGCATCGAAGTAACTGTGCCCCTGGGATATGCAAGCACTGCGCGCCGGCAGCTGGGCCAGGCCCCGGATTGGGATTCCATGGTGCCCTACAGCTCAACTGCCGGCTCGCAAGGTAAGTGCAGATCGGGGGCTTGCACCCACGGGAAGCCCCCGACCCGAATGTCTGGGCCAATGTCATTCCACCACAACTCTACTGTTATGGAGGATCGCCCTAGATTTGAACTCAAATCCTGGAGATGTACACTGAGATCCTGCTGAATTAATACACGAATAACAATGTATTTCCACCATCACTCTATTGTTAGGGAGGATTGCCCTAGATTATGATCTCAAATCCCAGAGATCTACACTGAGATGCTGCTGTCTTAATACACAAATTACAATGTCTTTCCAACATCACTCTGCTCTTATGGAAGATCGCCCTAGACAGGGACCCCAATTCCCAGAGATTTAAATGGAGATACTGCCATCTCAATACACAAGTAACAATGTAACCCCACTATCACTGTATTGTTAGGGAGGATCGCCCTAGATTGAACTCAAAACCCAGAAATTTAACTTGAGATCCTGCTGTCTTCTTACACAATTAAAAATGTAGCCCCACTATCACACTATTGTTAGGGAGGATCACCCTAGATTTGAAATCAAATCCCGGAAATGGACAATGAGATCCTGCTGAATGAATAAACAAATAACAATGTATTTCCACCATCACTCTACTGTTATGGAGGATCGCCATAGATTGGGACTCCAATTCCCAGAGAATTAAACTGAGATTCTAAAGTCTTTATATACAAATAACAATGTATTTTCACCATCACTCTACTGTTATGGAGGATCGCCCTAGATTGAGAACTCAAATCCCAGAGATGTACACTGAAATCCTGCTGTCTTAATACACAAATAACAATGTATATCCACCATGACTCTGTTGTTATGGATGATCGCCTTAGATTGGGAACTCAAATCCCAGAGATTCAAACTGAAATCCTGCTGTCTTAATATACAAATAACAATGTACTTCCACGATCACACTGTTGTTATGGAGGATCGCCCCAGATTGGGAACTCAAATCCCGGAGATGTACACTGAGATGCTGCTGTCTTAATACACAGACAACAATGTATTTCCACCATCAATCAACTGTTAGGAAGGATTGCCCTAGATTGGGATCTCAAATCCCGGAGATGTACACTGAGATACTGCTCTCTTAATACACAAATAACAATGTATTTTCATTATCACTCTTTTGTTAAGGAGGATCGCCCTAGTTTTGGCTTTCAAATCCCAGAGATGAACACTGAGTTCCTGCTGTCGTAATGCACAAATAACAATGTATTTTCACCTTCATTCTGTTGTTAAGGAGCTTCGGCCTAGATTGGGCTTTCAACTCCCGGAGATGTACACTGAGATCCTGCTGTCTTATTACACAAATAACAATGCGTAATCACCATCATTCTGTTGTTAAGGAGGATCACCCTAGATTGGGAACCGAAATCCCAGAGATTTAAACTGATTCCTGCTGTCTTAATGCACAAATAACATACAATTTCCACCATCACTCTATTGTTATGTAGGATCGCTCTAGATTGGGAACTCAAATCCCAGAGATTTAAACTGAGATGCTGCTGTCATAATACACCTATAACAATGTATTTCCACCATCAATCTGTTGTTATGGAGGATCGCCCAAGATTGGGAACTCAAATCCCGGAGATGTACACTGAGATCTTGCTGTCTGAATACACAAATAATAATGTATTTCCGCCATCACTCTACTGTTATGGAGGTTCGACATAGATTGGGAACCCAAATCCCGGAGATCTACACTGAGATCCTGCTGTCTTAATACAGAAATAACAATGTATTTCCACCATCATTCTGTTGTTAAAGAAGATCGACCTAGATTATCAACTCAAATCCCGGCGTTTTAAACTGAGATCCTGCTGTCTTAATACACAAATAACAATGTATTTTCACCAGCATTCTGTTGTTATGGAGGATCGTCCTAGATTGGGCTTTCAAATCCCGGAGATGTACACTGAGATCCTGCTGTCTTAATGCACAAATAACAGTGTAATTTCTCCATCATTCTGTTGTTAACGAGGATCTGCCTAGATTGGGCTTTCAAATTCCAGAGATTTAAACTGAGATCCTGCTGTCTTAATACACAAATATCAATGTGTTTCCACCAGCACTCTGCTGTTATGGAGGATCGCCCTAGATTAGGATCTCAAATCTTGGAGATGTACACTGATATACTGCTGTCTTAATGCACAAATAACAAGGTATTTTCATCTTCACTCTGTTGTTAAGGACGATCGCCCTAGCTTTGGCATTCAAATCCCGTAGTTGTACAGTAAGATACTGCTGTTACTACATATATAACAATGTCTTTCCACCATCACTCTACTGTTATCGAGGATCGCCCTAGATTGGGAATCCAAATCCCGAAGATGTACACTGAGATCCTGCTGTTTTAATGCACAAATAACAATATATTTCCCCCATCACTCGACTGTTATGGATGGTCGCCCTAGATTGGGATCTCAAATCCGGGAGATGTACAGTGAGATCCTACTGTTAATGCACAAATAACATTGTATTTTCACCATCACTCTATTGTTATGGAGGATCGCCCTAGATTGGAATCACAAATCCAGGGGATGTACACTGAGATCCTACTGTTAATGCACAAATAACAATGTCTTTCCACCATCACACTACTGTTAAGGAGGTTCGCATAGATTAGGTTCTCAAATCCCGGAGGTTCAAACTGAGAGCCTGCTGTCTTAATACACAAATAAGAATGTATTTTCACCATCACTCTTTTGTAATGGAGGATCGTCCTAGATTGGGAACCCAAATCCCAGAGATTTAAACTGAGATCCTGCTGTCTTAATACACAAATAGCAATGTACTTCACCATCACTCTTATTATGGAGGATCGCCCCAGATTGGGAACTCAAATTCTTGAGATGTATACTGAAATTCTACTGTATTAATAAACAAATGACAATGTATTTCTACCATCACTCTACTGTTATGGAGGAACGTCCTAGGTTGTGAACTCTAATCCCGGAGATTTAAGCTGAGAAAATGCTGTCTTATTACACAAATAACAATGTATTTTCACCATCACTTTTATTATGGAGGATCGCCCCAGATTGGGAACTCAAATCCTTGAGATGTATACTGAAATCCTGCTGTATTAATAAACAAATAACAATGTATTTCCACCATCACTCTATTGTTAAGGAGGATCGCCCTAGATTTGAACTCAAATCCGGGAAATGTACACTGAGATCCTGCTGTCATAATACACAAATAACAATGTATATCCACCATGACTGTTGTTATGGAGGATCGCCTTAGATTGGGAATTGAAATCCAAGAGATTTAAACTGAGATCCTGCTGTCTTAATACACAAATAACAATGTGTTTTCATCATCACTCTTTTGTTAAGGAGGATCGCCCTAGTTTTGGCTTTCAAACCCCAGAGATGAACACTGAGTTCCTGCTGTGTTAATACGCAAATAACAATGTATTTCCTTCATCACTCTGTTGTTATGGTGGGTCGCCCTAGTTTGGGAAGCCAAATCCTGGAGATGTACACTGAGAGCCTGCTGTCTTAATACACAAATAACAATGTATTTCCACCATCACTCTACTGTTATGGAGGATCGCCGTAGATTGGGACTCCAATTCCCAGAGATTTAAACTGAGATTTTGATGTCTTTATATACAAATAACAATGTATTATCACCATCACTCTAACGTTAAGGAGGATCGCCCTAGATTTGAACTCAAATCCGGGAAATGTACACTGAGATCCTGCTGTCATAATACACAAATAACAATGTCTTTCCACGATCACTCTATTGTTGTGGAGGATCGCCCTAGATTAGCAACTCAAATCCCGGCGTTTTAAACAGAGATCCTGCTGTCTTAATGCACAAATAACAATGTAATTTCTCCATCATTCTGTTGTTAACGCGGATCTGCCTAGATTGGGCTTTGAAATCCCAGAGATGTACACTGAGATCCTGCTGTCTTAATACACAAATAATGTATGTCCACCATCATGCTGTTTTTATGGAGAATCGCCCGAGATTGGGAAACCAAATCCCAGAGATTTAAACAGAGATCCTGCTGTCTTAATACACAAATATCAATGTGTTTCCAACAGCACTCTGTTGTTATGGAGGGTCGCCCTAGTTTGGGAAGCCAAATCCCGGAGATGTACACTGAGATCCTGCTGTCTTAATACACAAATAACAATGTATTTCCACCATCACTCTACTATCATGGAGGATCGCCATAGATTGGGACTCCAATTTCCAGAGATTTAAACTGAGATTTTGATGTCTTTATATACAAGTAACAATGTATTTTCACCATCACTCTACTTTTAAGGAGGATCCTCCGGGTGCTCCGGTTTCCTCCCACAGTCCAAAGATGTGCGGGTTAGGTTGATTGGCTATGATAAATTGACCCTTAGTGTTAGGGGGATTAAATACGTGGGGTTACGGGGATAGGGTGGGATATGTATCGGTGCAGGCTCCAATGGGCCGAAATGGCTTCTATCTGCACTGTGGGGTTCCTGTGATTTCCTGTGATCGCCCTAGATTGGGAACTCAAATCCTTGAGATGTATACTGAAATCCTGCTGTATTAATAAACAAATGACAATGTATTTCCACCATCACTCTACTGTTATGGAGGATCGCCCTAGAATGTGAACTCAAATCCCGGAGATTTAAGCTGAGATAATGCTGTCTTATTACACAAATAACAATGTATTTCCACCATCACTCTGTTGTTAAGGTGGATCACCCTAGATTTGAACTCAAATTCCGGAAATGTACACTGAGATCCTGCTGTCTTACTACACAAATAACAATGTAATGTCTCCATCATTCTGTTGTTAACGAGGATCTGCCTAGAGTGGGCTTTGAAATCCCAGAGATGTACACTGAGATCCTGCTGTCTTAATACACAAATATCAACCTGTTTCCACCAGCACTCTACTGTTATGGAGGATCGCCCTAGATTGGATCTCAAATCCCGGAGATGTACACTGAGATCCTGCTATCTTAATGCACAAATAACAATGTATTTTCACCATCATTCTGTTGTTATGGAGCTTTGCCCTATTTTGGGCTTTCAAATCCCGGAGATGTACAGTGAGATCCTGCTGTTAATGCACATATAACAATGTCTTTCCACCATCACTCTATTGTTATGGAGGATCACCCTAGATTGGGAACTCAACTCCCAGATAATTGATCTGAGATCCTGCTGTCTTAATACAGAAATAACAACGTCTTTCCACTATCACTCTATTGTCATCGAGGATCGCCCTAGATTGGGAATCCAAATCCCGGAGATGTACACTGAGATCTTGCTGTTGATGCATAAATAACATTGTCTTTCCACCATCACTCTACTGTCAGGGAGGATCGCCCTAGATTGGGAACTCAAATCCCAGATAATTGATCTGAGATCCTGCTGCATTAACACACAAATAACAATGTATTTTCACCATCACTCTAATGTTATGGAGGATCGCCCTAGATTGGGAAATCAAATCCCGGAGATGTACACGGAGTTCCTGCTGTATTAATGCACAAATAACAATGTAATTTCACCATCACTCTATTGTTAAGCAGGATCACCCTAAATTGGGAACCCAAATCACGGAGATTTAAACTGAGATCCTGCTGTCCTAATACACAAATAACATTGTACTTCCACCATCACTCTGTTGTTATGGAGGATCGCCCCAGATTGGCAACTCAAATCCCGAAGATGTACACTGAGATGCTGCTGTCTTAATGCAGTGAGTGAGGAGGACATAAATATCCTGCAAAAGGACATAGACAGGCTAAGTGAGTGGGCAGATGCAATATAATGTTGGAAAGTGTGAGGTTATGCACTTTGGCGGAAAAAAATCAAAGAGCATGTTATTATCTGAATGGAGAGAAACTGCAAAATGCTACAGTACAAAGGGGTCTGGGGGTCCTGGTGCATGAAACACAAAAAGTTAGTCTGCAGGTGCAGCAGGAGATCAGGAAGGCCAATGGAATCTTGGCTTTTATTTCAAGTGGGATGGAGTATAAAAACAAGGAAGTCTTGCTTCAGTTATACAGGGTATTGGTGAGGCCACACCTGGAATACTGCGTGAAATTTTGGTTTCCATATTTGAGAAAAGATATACTTGCTCTCGAGGCAGTTCAGAGAAGGTTCACTCGATTGATTCCGGAGATGAGGGGGGCTGACGTATGAGGAAAGGTTGAGTAGGTTGGGACTCTACTCATTGGAGTTCAGAAGAATGAGAGGCGGTCTTATCGAAACATATAAGATTGTGAGGGGGCTTGATCGGGTGGATGCGGTGAGGATGTTTCCACTGATGGGTGAGACTAGAACTAGGGGGCATAATCTTAGAATAAGGGGCTGCCCTTTCAAAACTAAGATGAGGAGAAACTTCTTCACTCTGAGGGTAGTAAATCTATGGAATTTGCTACCCCAGAGAGCTGTGGAAGCTGCAAAATTAAATAAATTTAAAATGGAGATAGACAGTTTCCTAGCAGATAAGGGAATTAGGGGTTATGGGGAGCGGGCAGGGAAGTGGACGTGAGTCTAGATTTGGATCACCCATAATCCTATTGAATGGCGTAGCAGGCCCGAGGGGCCATATGGCCTACTCCTGCTCCTTCTTCTTATGTTCTTATGTTCTTATGTAAACCCCCCAAATGTACACTGATATCCAGCTGTCTTAATACACAAATAAGAAGGTATTTTCACCATCACTCTATTGTTATGTAGGTTCGCCCTAGATTGGGAACCCAAATCCCGGAGATTTAAACAGAGAAATTGCTGTCTTAGTACACAAATAACAATGTAGTCCCAGGATCACTCAATTGTTATGGAGGATCGCCATAGATTGGGAACCCAAATCCCGGAGATGTACACTGAGATCCTGCTGTCTTAATACACAAATAACCATGTATTTCCACCATCACTCTCTTCTTCTAAGTACTGTTTTGGGGGAGAGCCCTAGATTGGGAACTCAAATCCTGGAGATCTAAACTGAGATCCTGCTGTCTTAATGCACAAATAACAATGTATTTCCACCATCACTCTGTTGTTATGGAGGATCGCACTAGATTGGGAACAGAAATCCCAAAGTTTGAAACTGTGATCCTGCTCTCTTAATGCAGAAATAACCTGTATTTCCACCGTCACTCCATTGTTATGGAGGATCGTCCTAGATTGGGAACTCAAATCCCAGAGATTGAAACTGTGATCCTGCTGCCTTAATGGACAAATTAACAATGTATTTCCACCATCACTCTGTTGTTATGGAGGATCGCCCGAGATGGGGAACCCATATCCCAGAGAATTAAACTGAAATCCTGCTGTCTTAATGAACAAATAACAATGTCTTGCCACCATCAGTGTACTGTTATGGAGGATCACCATACATTGGGACTCCAATTCCCAGAGATTTAAACTGAGGTCCTGCTGTCTTAATGCACAAATAACAATGTATTCCACCAGCACTCTGTTGTTATGGAGGATCGCCCAAATTGGGATCTCAAATCCCAGAGATTTAAACTGTGATCCTGCTGTTTTAATGGCCAAATAACAATGTATTTGTACCATCACTCTGTTGTTATGGAGGATCACCCTGGATTGGGAACCCAAATCCCAAAGATTTAAACTGAGATCCTGGGCCTCGAAATTCAGTGCCCTTAGCACCGATTTTGCGGCGCTAGAGGGCCTAGCGCTGCAATTGGCGCCGGTTCCTAAATTGCCTGAGGCCCTTCCGCGGCATTAGACTGGTAGCGCTGCGCCGGCACCGATGACATCATCGGTGTGCGCAGCGTCCCGGTTGCCGTGGTAACCCGGCCCCAAGCCGAAATTCAGTTGCGGCCGCCTCGCCAGTGGCAGCCGCAACTAAGACTCTGGCAAACGAGTGTTGCCGGAGTCTGCGCCAGCGCTTTAAGGAGGCGCGGCAGCCGGCCACTTTCCCGCTGGCCGCCTGCCCGCAGCTCCCTCCCCGGACTTCTCCCCCCCCCGGAACAGATGCAAGCCCGGCACTTGTCCGCGGTGCCGGGCTTATTTTTGCAGAGATTTGCGCGGGCCGCGGCCGGGTGCAGGCAGCTCCTCCTTAACGGAAGGAGGAGGCCTGCACTTTCCGAGCCTGCCGCACCGCAGCGGGCGCCGCAGCACCGGAATAGCGCCGCATTGCGGCGCGTTGCACCAGTTTTCAGGCGCTAACACCCTTCAGTAGCGCCGGCAGCCATTTGGGCGCGGCGCTACTGAATTTTTGGCGCGCGCAAAGGGACTTAGCGCCGGCGCTAACTTCCGGCGCTAAAGCCCTGGCGCAGGCCAAACTCAATTTCTAGGCCCTGGTGTCTTAATACAGACATAACAATGTATTTCCACCATCACTCTATTGTTGTGGAGGATCTCCCTAGATTGGGAACTCAAATCCATGAGATCTAAACTGAGTTCCTACGGTCTTAATATACAAATAACAATGTAGTCCCACCATCACTTTACTGTTATGGAGGGTTAGCTTGGATTTGATACACAAATCCCGGGGTTCCAGGCTGAGATTCCTCCCTCTGAATACAGGGATTGTATTTCCACCATCGCTCTACCAGTTATGCTACAAATACGGAGAAAGGCTCGGGTACCCGAGGGCTGTCGATGCCCTTGGAACTGCTCGGTTTTGCATCAGAGCAGGGAAGAAAACTGGAAAAATGTTATAATTCTGTGATAATGGCGCGAATAATAGAAAAGGGAATTACGAGGGTATGAGACGGGAATTGGGTAAGATTGATTGGGTGGTGTTTCTGGGGGGATTGACAGTGGATAGACAATGGCAAGCATTCAAAGATAGAATGGAAGAATTCCAGAACATGTTTATACCGGTTTGGCATAAAAATAAACCTAAAAAGGTGACTCAACCGTGGATAACGAGGGAAATTAGGGACAGCATAAAATCAAAAAAAAGGGCATATCAACTGGCAAAAAAAAGCACCAGACCGGAAGATTGGGGGCAGTACAGGATACAGCAAAAGAGGACAAAGGGATTAATCAGGAAGGGGAAAATAGAATACGAAAGTAAACTTGCAGCAAACATAAAGAAAGACTGCAAAAGCTTTTATCGGTATATCAGGAGGAAAAGACTGGTAAAATCCCAAGTCGGTCCCTTGCAGTCCGATTCGGGAGAATATATAATGGAGAATAAGGAAATGGCAGACCAATTAAACTCATACTTTGGTTCTGTATTCACAAAGGAGGACACAAATAACCTCCCAGGAATATCGGCAAACATAGGGACTAATGAGAGGGAGGAGCTGACAGAAATTAGTATCTCTAGGGATATGGTGTTGGGTAAGTTGAGGGGACTGAAGGCTGACAAATCCCCGGGGCCTGATAAACTACATCCTAGGGTAATTAAGGAGGTGGCCCTGGAGATAGCAGATGCTCTAAGGATCATCTTCCGGAACTCCATTGACTCGGGAACAGTACCCGTGGATTGGAGGGTAGCTAATGTTACCCCAATATTTAAAAAGGGGGGTAGAGAGAAAGCAGGGAATTATAGACCAGTAAGCCTTACATCGGTTGTGGGCAAAATGCTAGAGTCCATTATTAAGGATAAAATAGCGGAGCACTTGACAAATGGGGAAAGGATCGGACAGAGTCAACATGGATTTACAAAGGGTAAATCGTGTTTGACTAATCTGCTGGAATTTTTTGAGGAAGTAACTGGTAAAATAGATGGGGGAGAGCCAGTGGATGTGGTGTACCTTGACTTCCAGAAAGCCTTCGATAAGGTTCCACACAAAAGATTATCATGCAAAATTAAGGCTCATGGGATTGGGGGCAAAGTATTAACGTGGATAGAGAACTGGCTGGCGGATAGAAAACAGAGAGTTGGAATAAACGGCTCGTTTTTGGAGTGGCAGGCAGTGACCAGCGGGGTGCCGCAAGGATCTGTCCTGGGACCCCAGCTGTTCACAATATATATAAATGATCTGGATCAGGGAATTGGATGCAATATTTCCAAATTCGCTGACGACACTAAACTAGGAGGAGGGGTGGGCTCTGATGAGGATTTCAGGAGGCTACAGTGCGATTTGGCATGTTGGGGGAATGGGCGGATACGTGGCAGATGCACTATAATGTGGATAAATGCGAGGTTATCCACTTTGGGAGTAAAAACAGGAGGGTAGATTATTATCTAAATGGCAATAGATTGGGAGATGGGGAAGTGCAGAGGGACCTGGGTGTTCTTGTGCACCAGTCACTGAAGCAGAGCATGCAGGTGCAACAGGCGATTAAGAAGGCAAATGGTATGTTGGCCTTCATATCAAGGGGGTTCGAGTATAGGAATAGGGATACCTTACTACAGCTGTACAAGGTGCTGGTGAGACCGCATCTGGAGTATTGTGTACAGTTTTGGTCGCCCCATCTGCGGAAGGATGTTCTTGCCATGGAAAGAGTGCAATGGCGATTCACCAGGCTGATACCTGGAATGGCGGGAATGACCGACGAAGAGAGATTAAATAGTTTGGGCTTGTACTCACTGGAGTTTAGAAGATTGAGAGGGGATCTCATCGAAACATATAAAATTATGGCAGGCCTGGACAGGCTGAATTCAGAGAGAATGTTTCCAATGGCTGGGGAGCACAGAACCAGGGGTCACAGTCTAAAAATAGCGGGCAAATCATTTAAAACAGAGATGAGGAAGAATTTCTTCACTCAAAGAGTGGTGAGCCTGTGGAATTCCCTGCCACAGAGGGCTGTGAAGGCTAATTCAATAAATATTTTCAAGAGAGAATTGGATATATTTCTGAAGGCTAAGGGGATTAAGGGTTACGGAGAAAAGGCGGGGACGGGGTACTGAACTGGTAAGATCAGCTATGATCTCAGACGAAGATCAGCCATGATCTCATTGAATGGCGGAGCAGGCTCGAAGGGCCGAATGGCCTACTCCTGTTCCTATCTCTATGTTTCTATGTTTCTAAAACCAACACCACACTCAAAATCTGAACATTTATCCCAGTTTTCCGAGGAAATGAATGGGAAGGAGGCATGAGAGAGGTATGCAGGAAATTGTGAAATGACGGGGTCGGTGTGTACAGTTGGTAAGAGTGGGGGGAATAGACGGCAGACAGGTAGCTGGAGGTCGAAGGAAGCAATGAAGGCCGCTGCAAACATGCTCTCGATCTGGAAGATAACGAAATCCATGAGGTGATTGAGACATCTTGGGATGTAGTTGTTGAATTGAAAGAAGGCCGCCGACCATAGATCCAATATGATCACATTTTCAATGAGCCATGCTCGATCCAGTTCCATGATCACTGGAGGAATTCCCGCCCCTCCCACCACCCGTACCTCACCAACATCGCTATTCTTCATGTATGGCTCTGGACAGCGAGGCCTAGAAATTCGTCTTGGGCGGTGGCACAAAACGGGCGGTTATACGCTGCACCTGAAATGCAGAGTGGACAGACTATTCTACCAGTAGAGCGGAGAGTCACACCTGAGGGTTATCCTGCCTCCAGCCGATGCTCACATACAGGAATTTTCCAACATGCGTGTCGCTGGAGAAAGATTGGCAACATTAACTTTCAAGATTTTTCCTGCGAAATGACCAAGGCGATTCTGGCTATTTCTAACGCCCATTCTGTTGGCTCAACTGATATCCCTTAACTAAACATTTTCTAGAGATAGGGATCTTATTTTTAATTTACTCCTCTAACAGATAAGGGCCTAGAAATTGGGTTTTGGCTTAGCCAGGGCTTTAGCGCCGGAAGTTAGTGCCGGCGCTAAGTCCCCTGCGCGCGCCAAAAATTCAGTGGCGCCGCGCCCAAACGGCTGCCGGCGCTACTGAAGGGTCTTTGCGGCGGTACATCGGCGCTAACTGCCGTTTCGCGCCGCAATTCCGGCGCTGCGGCACCCGATGCGGTGCGGCAGGCTGGGGACGTGCAGGCCTCCTCCTCCCGTTAAGGAGGAGCTGCCTGCACCCGGCCGCGGCCCGCGCAAATCAGCTTAAAAATGAGCCCGGCACCTCGGACAAGTGCCGGGCTTGCATCTGTTCCGGGGGGGGGGTGGGAGAAGTCCGGGGAGGGAGCTGCGGGCAGGCGGCCGGCGGGAAAGTGGCCGGCCGCCGCGGGGCCTTTAATGCGCCGGCGCAAACTGGAGTAAGGCACCTCTGCCAGAACGTTGCTTGCGGCTGCCACGGGCGAGGCGGCCGCAACTCAATTTCGGAGTTCGGGCGGGTTACCACGGCAACCGGGACGCTGCGCACACCGATGACGTCATCGGTGCTGGCGCAGCGCTACCGGTGCAACGCCGATTTAGGGCCCCAGGGAATTTTTAAACTGGCCATAACTCTGGCGCTAGTACCTCTAGCGCCTCAAAAGCGGCGCTAAGGCTAGTGAATTTCTAGGCCAAGGTTCTTAAACATTGAACATTATGGCCTAGAAATTGGGTTTTGGCTTAGCCAGGGCTTTAGCGCCGGAAGTTAGTGCCGGTGCTAAGTCCCCCTGCGCGCGCCAAAAATTCAGTAGCGCCGCGCCCAAACGGCTGCCGGCGCTACTGAAGGATCTTAGCGCCTGGAAAAGGGCGCTAACTGCCGTTTAGCGCCGCAATTCCGGCGCTGCGGCACCCGATGCGGTGCGGCAGGCTGGGGAAGTGCAGGCCTCCTCCTTCCGTTAAGGAGGAGCTGCCTGCACCCGGCCGCGGCCCGCGCAAATCTGTTTAAAAATGAGCCCGGCACCTCGGACAAGTGCTGGGCTTGCATCTGTTCCGGGGGGGGGGGGAGAAGTCCGGGGAGGGAGCTGCGGGCAGGCGGCCGGCGGGAAAGCAGCCGGCCGCCGCGGGGCCTTTAATGCACCGGCGCAAACACATGTTGGACTCTGTTGCCAGAGTCTTGGGCCTAGAAATTCAGTGCCCTTAGCGCCGATTTTGTCCGAGGTGCCGGGCTCATTTTTAAAAAGATTGTCGCGGGCCGCGGCCGGGTGCAGGCAGCTCCTCCTTAAGGGAAGGAGGAGGCCTGCACTTCCCGAACCTGCCGCACCGCAGCGGGCGCCGCAGCGCCGGAATAGCGCCGAAATTCAGCGCGTTGCGCCAGTTTTCAGGCGCAAACAGCTCTCAGCAGCGCTGGCAGCCGTTTGGGCGCAGAACTATTGAATTTTGGGCCCGACCAGCGCGACTTAGCTCCGGCACTAACTTCCAGCGCTAAAGCCCTGGCTGCGCCAAAACTCAATTTCTAGGCCATGGTTGCGGCTGCCACGGGCGAGGCGGCCGCAACTGAATTTCGGCGCTGGGGCCCGTCGGCATGGCAACCGGGACGCTGCGCACACCGATGACGTCATCGGTGCCGGCGCAGCGCTACCGGTGCAACGCCGCTTTAGGGCCCCAGGGAATTTTTCAACTGGCCATAACTCTGGCGCTAGTCCCTCTAGCGCCTCAAAAGCGGCGCTAAGGCTAGTGAATTTCTACGCCAGGGTGTATTATGTTCATTAAGCATACAGTGCATGCACTCATGTTCAAAGATGCACTTAAAAGACAGGACTTACAACCACACCTGAAAATTGTTGCTTGTGAAGTCGAACCTGTTGCAGATGTGAGCTCAGTATCTTAGGTAATTGCGAATTCAAATCCTCATTACAAACAGCAAAGGATTGTGAGTCCAGCAACAATAACTTCCATGTGATCCTGGCCCGAGTGGTTTTATGAACATAAGAACATAAGAACTAAGAACAGGAGTAGGCCATATGGCCCCTTGAGCCTGCTCCACCATTCAATAAGATCATCGCTGTTCATCAACATCAACTCCACTTTCCCCACCTGATCTCCATATCCCTTGATTCCCCTTGTATGAAAAGCTGATATTTAAAGATATTTAGTAGATGAGAACCATATATGTATAACTTTAAATGTAGCCATTGACCAAATAATATTACCCATAATTACTCCTGGGTAACTAGAAAGCTGAGACTTGTTCATAATGTAGCTGCAGACAGTTCAAAAGCAGTTTTGACTAAGTTTTGATGACAAACAGCCACAGACTGCAAGTAAAGGTCAAATCATTAAATTGCTAAGAAAAAACATATTATAATGCTGTTAGAACTTAGAATTCGCTTAACAAAACTAATTGCAACAATATTTAAAGGATAATTAGTATAAATTCCAATAAATGAGAGAGATCATGGAAGTTAAGGTATGTATCTGGTAGATTAAAGTGAGATAGTCTGGATACATCAAGACTAGTGAAACAGCGCTGAAATAGGCCGGGCTCTTGGTGTAGAGAAAGGCCTTGTACTGCTTGAAGCTGGAAATGAAAGAGATAAAGTACATTCCAATGGGGTGAAAAGCTATAAACAAGATAAACAGGGTTCATGGAAATATACTGGAAAAGGAGTGGCCAGGTTACTAGCCTTAACCTGAGTGACCATGGTATTTTGACCATTAGAACCAATTTAAAAACGTGATTTTGTTAAAGACCATATATGGACACTGGCCAACCGAACTGTTGATAAGGAATGGGTTAAAACCTCGATATTCAAAGAACAGTTTCACACAGAATTTTGCTGTGAATATAAAGAACAGACCTGCGACGACGTTGCCTGTGTCCAAAGGGCTCCAGAAACCAAGGGCTGCGAGCTGTTCATAACTATCGCCCAATGATAAGTATTGATTACGCTGTAAGCTTAATAAATCTGATCTATTGCTCAAACATACTGGCTGCTGCCTATTTGTGTCTTGTCCAAGAACTCTGGGTGATCTTACTGACTGACTCACAGCTGGCACCCCAGATGGGACGAGACAAAGCGACTAGTATTGTGTAATAGACCCGACCTCGAGAGTAGCCTCCTGATCAGCTGCTTCTCTTGGGGAGGGATAACCCTTCATGGGGAGTGCCCCGAATTGCGCACCAATAGTTATAGATGTTAGAGGTCTGTTAAGAAAACAACAAGGTGACTAATAAAAGTTTTGTTAACACGCACAAGAATAAGTTAGACAGAGATGCCTGTGAGGAGGAAGTACGGAATGTTTATGCAAAGGAGACCGAGTCACCTTTGACGAAGTGATAAACTTTATTCAGGAACGTGTGGATCTAATAAAGATTAAAAGTGATAAGGCGACTAGGCTACTCGCCTATGCAGTATTTTACTGTGCTCAAAGAGATGATGAGTACTGTAAGAAACAAAGTAAAGACATAGAAGAGCTAAGAGCACAACACAATGAGTCAAAAGGCAAACATAGGCAGGAGGTGGGAGATTTGAAAAAAGCGAATTACTGACTTGGAGAACCAGACCTCTCAAGCTGCAGCAGTTCTGCAACAACAAAGCGTGTGTGCAGTCCAGGCAGGAAGCACTATGCATGAATTAGAAGAAACCAAACAGGCGTCACAATCTTGTGAGATAGAGAGGGAGGGTCTTACGCATGATTTACAAGATGCCAGTGCCCTTATAGAGAGACGGATCGCACTCAGTGTTGGTGGAAGGTATACGAATTAGAGAGAAAGCAGGGAAAACGGGAGTTTGTTGTGGCTGCTGTTACTGCCAGATCGTATGATTCAGCAGTGGGAGCAGCAGAAGGAGGCGAAATGATAGACTGGGATGCTCTAGAAGGCAAGACATATCAACACGGCCAACATGATGGCTGGGGAGACACCGGGGTGTCCTCCATCCATGAGTAGAGGCAGTCGGCACCTGTGAGTGTCATAGTTAGAACCCAGGCCTATGATGACAAGGGGGAGAAAACCTCCTCCGCGAAGCGCTCCATTCCCCTCGATGCTGCCGAAGTACAAGCTTGTGTTAATGAGTTAGGCCCCATAACAATATCTGAATGCCCCATCGGCGCTAAAGTTCGATGGAATGCTTGGAATCGGGGACACAGCGAATTAGAGGACATCGATTTGAAACGCGGCCTCCTCGCCTCCACCAACCCCAAGCTACGGCAAAATCTTCTGTTCCTGGTTTATAATATTGCCACTACCTCAGCAGTAGTCATGGAGTCCATTCAGGATTAGTTAGGCATACACAGCATGGATATGGCTAAGAAATTTTATCAAACAACACAGGGACCAGTAGAATCACCCATTGTATACAGTGATAGGCTCTACGCAGTTTATGGTGAAACCCAAGAGATTGCTCCTGACTCCGATGACGAAGGGAAGGACCAGGTACAATTCTTGAATTGCTTACAAAGCTCATTGAGGCACGCTCTAGGGCACACGGTCTCACCTGTGACTCAGTGGCCTGAGCTACTCCAGACCACCAATCGGGCATGGACTTTTGCAAGGGAGGAGTGTAAACCAAGAAATCCTGTTAGTGTGGTAGTTATGCCCACTGCATCCCCCTACACACGTCGATTAGAAGGAAATTGTTACAGCTGTGGGAGACTTGGGCACTATTTTAAATTTTCCAAGAAACCTCGAAGACAGGGCCAACGGCACCCTCTCTTTCAAGGAAATCTACCCCCACCACCAATAATATCCACTGATCCCCTGGAGACCAAGGTAGATCAATTGGCAGGAGAAATGAGTAACATAACAGCCATATTGAACACACACATTGTTGCAAGAGCTACTCGGGCAGTGGCCATTTTGGATCCGGCTGGACGACAGCCACAGGGATCACAGGCAACGGCCCAATGAAGTGGATGCGCCCCCTCTTGGTCGGAAGTGGGGTTCCAATGTGATGTTAATGGGCGACCAGAAATGTTGGTTGTTCTACCGGGGGCCGACAACAAATCATACTTATTGACACCGGTTCATCCGTTACCATCATCCATACCCCACAACCTGAATGCCATGCTGCGGCGGGCAAGGGCTGCTTGACATTACAAGGCTTTGATGGGAGTTCAACCTCTGCTTTTAAGGGAGAAATAATAACTATGCGCGCAAACGGGATTGATTTCAGTGTTGATGACCCTGCCTTGATGACAACTCCTGATGGAAGGGGCATATTGGGCAGTGATGTTTCGGAAAGTTACGGGACAATTATTGAGTACAACCAGAGGTGTATTTGGATCGGGACAGGAGGTAGTGAATTGGTCGAAATATCGGATGCCCACTCCGTATTTGCGATTAAGAGGACTTGCTTGTACGGGGCACTAGATCACACAGATGAGCGAGTCAAAGTATTAATTCAAATGCACTCACCTGCATTCGCCACTAGTAAGCATGACTGCGGTCGAATGCAGGGTGAGGAGATGATTAATGGCCCGCCCCAGTCCTTTGTTAAACAGCACCCAATTCCCAAAGAAAGTCATCCCTATATTAGAGATGTCATCGACTCACTCTTAAAACAGGGCATTCTGAGAACAGGCACTTTCACGACCAATTCACCAGCTTGGCCGGTTCGGAAGCCGGACAATAGCTGAAGGCTCACTACTGATTACCGAAGTCTTAACAAGGCTACGTGCAAGAGCGCCCCTATTGGTAAGGATGCTCCAACCTTATTATCAGACCTCCCAAATGACTCTAAATACTACTCCACCCTAGACATTGCGAATGGCTTTTGGAGTATTCCCGTCAGAACAGAAGATCAATATAAATTTGCTTTCACCTTTGAGGACCAGCGTTACACATCGGCGTGCCTACCCCAAGGCTTCCACAACGGCCCGACCATCTTCCATACCAGAATGGTACGGATCCTGGAAGCTATTTCTAAGCCCCAGTGTCTGCTTCAGTAGGTCGTCGACTTGTTACTGGCTACTCGTACAATCGAGGAACACCTTGAACTGCTAGATGAACTTTTGACACTGTTAAGCAGTGCAGTCATGAAAATTAACCCTCGAAAAGCTCAGCTTTTGCAGGAACAGGTCACCTATTTGGGAGTGACAATCTCTCCGCAGGGCCTAAGTCCTGACGAGCACAAGATAGAGGTCATTCAAGGACTCCTGCTTCCTTTATCCAGGACAGCGCTCCGATCATTTTTGGGACTAGTGTGATACCAGCGTAGTTTTATTCCTGGATTTGCAGAACTTGCAAAGCCCCTCTATGAATTGTTAAAAGGAAAAGAGGAACAGATTTCCTCCTTGTGGGGGTCAGATCACACCGCTGCAATTAAGAAATTGAAACAGGCTGTTATGCAGGCTACCTGTTTGATATCACCCGACCAAACACAACCATTCCATCTCGATGTCGCATCCACCGACCATAGTCTGACTGTGGTGCTATGTCAAGAACGACTGCACAGGTTACAACCGATCGCATATGCCTCACGGGTTTTGCAGGGGGCAGAACGGATTTATTCAGCATGTGAGCGCCACCTACTGGCGATGATCTGGGCCGGTCAAGACTTTACCTACATTACGGGCTTGCAGAGGATCATCTTGCATTCCCCTCACACCCCACTGTACCTCCTTATCAAACCAGGCAATTCTTTGATCTCATCCCAACGCATCAGTAAATGGACTTTAGAACTATTACACGGGACATTGATATAACCTCGAAACAGACTACTCTTTTACCACTAATGCTTGAGTACGAGGGACACCCTTACAAGTGTCTGCTACCTTTAATCGACTTTGAGTCCCATCCTATTTTAATAGAAGGAACCTCTGAAGTATACGTGGATGGCTCCTCCTACCACATAGAGGGCTCACCTCATACCGGATGTGCTGTGGTCCTACCTGAGAAGACTCTCAAGTTTAAAAGTAACAAACACTCAGGCCAATATGCAGAGATTTTGGCCCTTCTCATCGCCGTTCGAGAAACTTCTGGCTACCCGACAAACATTTGGTCTGACAGGGCCTATGCCATCAAAGCCATGCTGTCCCTTCCCCTCTACCAAAATAATTGCTATTTCTCGTCAGATGGTAAACCCCTAACCCATGGGTCATGTTTATATGGCAGGCCCTAAAGGCACGACAAAAGCCTTGTCAGATTGGTAAGGTTAATGCCCACAAGAGAGGCCAGTCCGCTCACACCCTGGGAAATAATGCGGCAGATGTAGTTGCTAAAGAAGCAGCCCTGACCGGTGATCCCCTCCCTCTACAACTTGTGGAGTTAATCCCAATTGCTGCAGTTAGCAAAGCTCTCAGTTTGGCTTCCCTTCAAACAGGGTATAGAACATATCAGATAGTCATCAATTGGCATGACCAAGGTAAACTCTTACCAGCACCCACTGCATGGGCCCCCAAGACCCTTCTTACTACAAAGGATCCATAACTGTGGTGTATGTGCCTTTAAGAGCAATTATGGTGTATGTGCCTTTAAGAGCCCCAGGTGTGCGTCATGCCGGTAATTGCCACTTGGGCTATATAAGCCTGTGTATTGTGTATATCCTTTAGAAACCCCCCCCAGACTTGCTCAGTAAATACCTATGAACCAACTCCTGTCTTCAGTGTCTTTATCTACACACGGACACTACAGTGGCGACGAAGTGGAAACGGACTTACCTGCAATTTGGCAGCACCTCAAGGACATCGATTCCTCCAGCGTCCAGAAGACTCAAGGAAGTAAGAGAAACTGTGGTTTCACCAGCTGGCCAAGCTGGTGACAGGTACTGCGCTAATCCTTCCTGGGCGTCAGGCTGGAGCTCCAGCGGCGGGCTGTACAGCTGAGACAGGCAGTGAAATCGGAGACAAGCAATAACGGACTGGGAGGGTGCACTCGAGAGACGGCCGGCGCGGCAAGCAGGTCAGCGTTTAGACCTCCGTCGGGAATGAGTCTCCAACAGTGAATAAACGGAAACCACAGTAAAACAGCATTGTTATCGGTAGCAGCGGCGGGAAAGCATGGGAAGTGCCATATCTTTTCTGAAATGCCTAAATCTGGTAGTATTGAGTCTTTTGATGGCGAAATAGAAGACTGGACCACATACGTGGAAAGAGTAGAGGTTTATTGCACTGCAAATGGAATAACAGATGAAAATAAAGCTTCAGTACTTCTGAACTTAATGGGCGCGAAGACATACGGGCTGTTACGAAATTTAATCACTCCAGCCAAACCAAAGGACAAGACTTTTAAAGAAATTGTTGATACCCTGCAGGAGCATTTAAACCCAACACCGCTGCTGATAGCGGAACGATTCAAGTTCTTCAAGAGAAATCAACACAAGAATGAAAGTAATGCTGATTACCTAACCGAATTAAGAAAGCTATCAAAGTACTGCCAATTCGGAGCAGGACTATCGGATTATCTTCGAGACAAATTTGTTTGCGGCCTCTTAAGTGAAGGAACACAAAAAAGACTGCTTTCTGAAAAAGATTTAACATTGGACAAAGCTTTCAGTATGGCTGTATCATACGAAGCAGCAGCAAAAGGAGCTGCAGAGATACAACAAGAGACACAGGACTTCGGCACCCATAAAATGACACAGGAGTTCGGAAGATGTTATCGCTGCGGCAGATCCACCCATAACCAGAGGGACTGCTGGTTCAAGGGCAAAGCATGCAGGCAATGTGGTAAGATTGGACACATTGCACGGGTATGCCAATCTGGACAAAATAAATCCACTGACAGAAAACAAAAAATCAATAAAGAAAAGTACAGGAAGGTACAAATGATGGCGGACAGTAGCTCCGAAGACCAGAATAGCGATAGCGACTCCGGAAACAAGAGACTAAGCTGTCTCAAATTACATAATGTACTTGCCAAAGAGGATTACAAAACCATTTGGGTTACCCTCACAATAGCAGGGTCCCCAGTTAAAATGGAGCTAGATACATGATCAGCTCTAGCCGTAATAAATCAACGAGATTACGAGAGGCTATTTTCACATATACCTCTAAAAGACACATCCATTATCTTAAAAACATATATGGGGCAGAAAGTCTACCCCAAAGGAAAAATAAGGGTGCCTGTGGTATACAACAGCAAAGAAATACAAAAGTTGTATTTATACATTCTACAAGATGGTGGTCCACCGTTGTTGGGACATGAATGGATAAGGAAGATACGTTTAGACTGGCACTCCATTCAGGCACTGACGGTGACCAGTAAGGAAAAAAACAATGATGACATCATACCTGAACGATTAAAAGACATCTTGGCCAACGCCAAAGAAGTGTTTCAAGAGAAACTAGGAACCTTGAAAGGCATCACCGCCTCAATAAAAGTGGAAGATACAGCAATTCCAAAAATTTTTAAGGCAAGACCGGTGCCATACGCAATACGTCCGGCAGTCGAGGCAGAGCTGAAGAATTTGGAAAAGGCAGGCTGATGCGCTATCAATTACTCATAAAAGACTGAGGCCTAGAAATTGAGTTTTGGCGCAGCCAGGGCTTTAGCGCCGGAATTTAGTGCCGGAGCTAAGTCGCGCTGGTCGGGCCCAAAATTCACCAATTCTGCGCCCAAACGGCTGCCGGCGCTGCTGAGAGCTGTTTGCGCCTGAAAACTGGCGCTACGCGCTGAATATCGGCGCTATTCCGGCGCTGCGGCGCCCGCTGCGGTGCGGCAGGTTCGGGAAGTGCAGGCCTCCTCCTTCCCTTAAGGAGGAGCTGCCTGCACCCGGCCGCGGCCCGCGAAAATCTTTTTAAAAATGAGCCCGGCACCTCGGACAAGTGCCGGGCTTGCTTCTGTTCCGGGGGGGGGGGAAGTCCGGGGAGGGAGCTGCGGCCGGCGGGAAAGCGGCCGGCCGCTGCGGTGCCTTTAATGCGCCGGCGCAAAGTCATGTAAGACTCTGTTGCCAGAGTCTTAGTTGCGGCTGCCATGGGCGAGGCGGCCGCAACTGAATTTCGGCGCTGGGGCCCGTCGGCATGGCAACCGGGACGCTGCGCACACCGATGACGTCATCGGTGCCGGCGCAGCGCTACCGGTCTACCGCGGCGGAAGGGCCCCAGGCAATTTCGGCGCCGGCGCCAATTGCAGCGCTAGGCCCTCTAGCGCCGCAAAATCGGCGCTAAGGGCACTGAATTTCTAGGCCTGAGAGTTAGAAGAGTAACAAAATGCTTTTATTAACAACAGATGGAGGTCTGCCTCGAGTGGTCGACCGGTCCAGGATACCAAGGGCTGGGGAGCAGTCACCTTTATACTAGGACCTGTGGGAGGAGTCAGCCGAGGCATGTCCAGGCATGTACACAGTGGAATACAAACAGGACAAACAGGAATACAAACAGTGGTTTACCACATTCACCCCTTGTTTAAAATTGAGTCCGGCGGGGTGAAGTGTATTAAAAGTTAGTGTATTGGAGTCTCTCCGGAGGTCTTGTCTGCCGCTGTGATCGGCGTGGCGACGGCAGGGGTAGTGAAGCTTCCGGCGTCGAGTCCAGCGTAGGCTGTGGCACAGGCGTGTCGTCCTCGTAGATGTCGAGCGGGTCGCGGGTCCCAGGCCTGCCGTCTGCTGGGGCTGGATATCGGATCGTGGGGGGGGGGTGGTTGTGGGTAGTGGGTTACTGCGGCCCCCGAGGGTGCAAGGTCTCTTATGGAGACTGTGTCCTCCCGCCCGTCCGGGTATGCGATGTAAGCATACTGGGGGTTGGCGTGGAGGAGGTCGACCCTCTCGACCAGGGGGTCCGTTTTATGGGTCCTCACGTGTCTTCTCAGTAGGACCGGCCCTGGGGACGTCAGCCATGGCGGTAGCGATGTCCCTGATGTGGACTTCCTTGGGAAGACAAACATTTTCTCATGAGGGGTGGCGTTAGTGGCAGTGCAGAGCAGTGACCGAATAGAGTGGAGCGCATCGGGGAGCACATCCTGCCAGCGGGAGGTTGGAAGGCCCCTAGACTTTAAGGCTAGCAGGACGGCCTTCCAAACTGTCGCATTTTCTCTTTCCACCTGTCCGTTCCCCCGGGGGTTGTAACTGGTGGTCCTGCTTGTGGCAATACCCCTAGTTAGCAGGTACTGACGGAGTTCGTCGCTCATAAACGATGAGCCCCGGTCGCTATGGATATAGCTGGGGAAGCCGAACAGAGTGAAGAGGTTGTTCAGACATTTAATGACCGTGGCACTGGTCATGTCCGGGCAGAGGAAGGCGAACGGGAAACGGGAGTACTCATCAATAATATTGAGGAAGTACACATTGCGGTCGGAGGAGGGGAGAGGCCCTTTAAAATCAACGCTCAGGCGCTCGAAGGGGCGAGTGGCTTTTATCAGGTGGGCCCTGTCTGGTCTATAAAAGTGTGGTTTGCACTCAGCGCAGACTTGGCAGTTCCTGGTCATGGTCCTGACCTCCTCAATAGAGTAAGGCAGGTTGCGGGCCTTGATGAGGTGGAAGAACCTGGTGACCCCTGGGTGGCAGAGGTCATTGTGGAGGACCCGTAGTCTATCGATCTCCACCTCAAGATCTTGTCATTTTTGATTTTGCCCCTCTGCTTGTTGTTAAACATAAAAGCAACTGAACGCTGGTCAGTGAGCAGGGTAAATCGTTTTCCGGCCAGGTAGTGCCTCCAATGACGCACAGCCTCCACAATCGCCTGGGCCTCCTTCTCAACAGCGGAGTGTCTGGTCTCCGGGCCTTGGAGGGTTCGTGAAAAGAAGGCCACGGTTCTCCCCGCCTGATTGAGGGTAGCGGCCAGGGCAAAGTCGGATGCGTCGCATTCCACCTGGAAGGGGATGGATTCGTCCACTGCGTGCATGGTGGCTTTGGCAATGTCCTCCTTGATACGGTGGAAGGCTAAGCGGGCCTCTGCCGTCAAGGGAAAAGAGGTGGACTTGATCAGCGGACGGGCCTTTTCCGCATAGTAGGGGACCCACTGGGCGTAATAGGAGAAAAACCCTAGGCACTTCTTCAGGGCCTTGAGGCAGTGGGGCAGTGGAAGTTCCATAAGGGGACGCATCCGGTCGGGGTCGGGGCCGATGGCTCCGGGTTCCACAACACAGCCAAGGATGGCGAGGCGGTTTGTGCGGAATATGCACTTCTCCTTGTTATATGTCAGGTTTAGGAGTTGGGCGGTGTGGAGGAATTTTTCGAGGTTTGCGTCATGGTCCTGCAAGTCACGGCCGCAGATGGTCACATTGTCTAGATATGGGAAAGTGGCCTGCAACGCATTTTGATCTATCATCCGGTCCATCTCCCTTTGGAAGATGGAGACCCCGTTGGTGACGCCAAAGGGAACCCTAAGGAAGTGATAGAGGCGGCCGTTTGCCTCAAAGGCAGTGTACTGGCGGTCCTCAGGGCGGATGGGGAGCTGGTGGTACGCTGATTTCAGGTCAATGGTCGAGAAGACGCGGTACTGCGCGATCTGGTTGACCATATCAGCTATACGGGGGAGTGGGTAGGCGTCCAGCAGGGTGTAGCGATTTATTGTCTGGCTGTAGTCGATGACCAGGCGCTGCTTCTCGCTGGTCTTAACGACCACAACCTGGGCTCGCCAGGGGCTGGTGCTGCCCTCAATAATCCCTTCTTTCAGGAGCCGCTCCACTTCGGTTTTAATGAAAACCCTGTCCCCGGCACTGTATCGCCTGCTCTTTGTGGCGATGGGCTTACAGTCGGGGGTGAGGTTAGCAAACAGTGGTGGGGGGGTGACTCTGAGTGTGGAGAGGTTGCACCTGGTGCGCGGTGGGCAATTTGGAAGCTGCTGGCTGCGGACTGTGAGTGGGGGTAGGGGTCCACCGTACGCCATCGTAACACTTTTAAGGTGGCACTGAAAATCTAACCCCAGCAGGACGGCAGCGCAGAGGTCAGGCAGGACCAGAAGTTTAAAATGATCGTACACGGTCCTGTCTACTACGAGTGTCACCACGCAGTAGCCGCCGATGTCCGCCGACTGGGACTCGGAGGCCATAGAAATCCGCTGTTGTGCAGGCAGGACTGGGAGAGAGCAACGCCGCACCGTGTCGGGGTGGATGAAGCTCTCCGTGCTCCCAGAGTCAAAAAGGCAGATTGTATCGTGACCATTTACCTTAATGTCCATTGTGGAACTGGCCAGTTGGTGTGGTCTCGCTTGGTCCAGTGTAACGGATGCCAGCGTAGGGGTCGGTGTGTCGCTGCGGGTGTCAGATGAGGCGGTGTCGGGGGCCTGCTGCGTCCCGGCTGTCGTCCAAGATGGCGGCGTCCATGATCCCCATGTGGCTGGAGGCGTCCAAAATGGCTGCTGTACCGGTGATTCTCACACGGCCGGGGAGGTCCAAAATGGTGGCCCGCATGGCCCACACGCGGCGCTGCTGGGGTTCGGGGTGGCTTTGGCCCTGCAGACGCTAGCGTAGTGTCCCTTCTTCCCGCAGCCCGAGCAGATCGCGTTTTTCGCCGGGCAGCGCGCTCTGGGGTGTTTTGCCTGGCCACAGAAGTAGCATTTCTGGCCTTGGGGCACTGCTGTCTGGCCTTGGGACACTGCTGCGGTAGTTGGGCCGTTGTTGGGGTGTGGCTGGGGTGGCACGGCGCTATGAGGCGGTCCTACCATGTCCCAGGCTGTCATTCCCCGCGGCGTCCACGGTGCAGAGGAGTAGGCATCCATGCCCTGGTAGGCTGCATCCAACGATAGTGCGAGTTCAGAGGCCTTGTTGAGGTCGAGGTTACTCTGCTCCAACAGTCGCTGTCGTGTGTAATTAGATCTGTGGCCCGCTACAAAAGCGTCCCGGATAAGTTCCTCTGTGTACACGGCGGCCTTTACATCCTTACAACCACAGGCCCGGCCAAGCACAGACAGTGCCTGAAGGTATTCCACGGTCGATTCCCCAGGTTGTTGTTTACGACTCCCCAGGAGGTGCCTGGCGTACACTTCGTTCACTGGGCGCGTGTACTGGTCCTTGAGGAGCTTGATAGCATCCGCGTACGAGGTCGCGTCTTGGATGACCGAGTACACTCGGTGGTTCACTTTGGAGGTCAGGACATCCAGTTTGTCCTCGTCCGATTTGATTGCTTCGGAGGCGGTCAGGAATTTTTCGAAACACTTAAGCCAGTGAGTAAACTTGGTGGATGAGTCCGCCTCCCGATGATCTAAGTCCAGGCATGCTGGTGTGAGGATCTTCTCCATTATAAAAATGTTGTTAATAAAATTGATGCGCTTTCAATTACTCATAAAAGACTGAGAGTTAGAAGAGTAACTAAAGGCTTTTATTAACAACAGAATGGAGGTCTGCCTCGAGTGGTCGACCGGTCCAGGATACCAAGGGCTGGGGAGCAGTCACCTTTATACTCGGACCTGTGGGAGGAGTCAGCCGAGGCATGTCCAGGCATGTACACAGTGGAATACAAACAGGACAAACAGGAATACAAACAATGGTTTACCACACAGGCGTATTATCCAAAATAGATTGGAGCGAATGGGCAACACCCATCGTTCCAGTCATGAAAAAAACATTGAAAAATAACTCTGAGGAACAGAAAAAAATTCGCATCTGTGGGGACTTTAAGGTGACTGTAAACCCGGTCCTTCACACGGTACAGTATCCTCTTCCGAGGATAGAAGATATTTTCACCTCACTATCCGGAGGGAAACGTTTCACAAAAATTGACTTGGCACAGGCATATCTACAGATGGAGGTTGAGGAGAGCTCTAAAAAGTATCTCACAATAAACACACACAAAGGCCTGTACCAGTACAATCGACTGGTTTTTGGAATAGCATCAGCTCCAGCTATCTGGCAAAGAGCTATGGAGCAAGTCCTGCAAGGGATTCCGGGGACTCAATGCTACCTAGATGACATCCTTATAACAGGAGAAAATGACAACGAGCCCTTTGCCAATTTGGAGCAGGTGCTCACTAGGCTGAAAGAACGGGGCCTACGAGCAAATCGCCCCAAGTGCGAATTTTTCCAAAATCAGATATCATATTGTGGCCACATAATTAATAAGGAAGGGTTGCATAAGTCACCTGAAAAAATTGAAGCAGTTATAAAAGCCCCAGCACCTGAAAATGTTTCACAATTATGGTCATTCCTGGGATTAATAAATTACTATCATAAATTTTTACCGAACTTATCAACTATTCTACACCCTCTTAATGATCTTCTACAGACAGGAGTGATTTGGAAATGGAACGAAGACTGTAAACATGCCTTCCATAAATGTAAAGACTTAATCACATCCGAGAAAATTTTGGCTCATTACAACCCATCACGACCAATCAGACTGGCGTGCGATGCATCCCCTTAAGGCATAGGAGCGGTATTGTCCCATAGATTCCCTGATGGCTCGGAACAGCCGATAGCTTTTGCGTCACGCTCATTGAACTCAGCTGAGCGTAACTATGCCCAGATAGACAGGGAAGCACTCAGCCTGGTATGGGGAGTGAAGAAATTCAATCATTACCTACACGGACAAAAATTTACCTTGCTGACTGACCATCAACCCCTCATCTCCATATTCAACCCTAAAAAAGGTGTCCCCATTATGACGGCACAAAGACTACAGAGGTGGTCCCTTTTTCTAGGGGCACACCAATACAACATTGAATACAAAGGGTCAAAACAGCATGGGAATGCTGACGGTTTATCACGCCTACCGTTGCCAACGATAGAAGAGGCACCTACAGTAGACCCAGTAGTGATATTCCACTCTACCATAGTGGAATGTCTACCGGTGACAAATTCTGCCATTGAAAGGGAGACAAGAAATGACCATACTCTCTCACGGGTCTACGATTTAACAGTGAAGGGATGGCCAGCACATGGCGAACCACTGTTGCCAGCATTCTCGCAAAGAAGAGAACAGCTGTCAGTGTGCCTAGGAACCTTGATGTGTGGATCCAGAGTGGTGATTCCACCCAAACTCCAGGATAAAGTGCTAAAGGAGCTTCACGAGGGGCATCTGGGTGGAGTGAAAATGAAGAACCTAGCTAGGGCGTTTGTATGGTGGCCAGGTATCGATGGAGACATCGAAGACATGACCAAGAGCTGCCTAGGATGCCAGAAGGTCCAAAATGCTCCGCCACAGGCCCCTCTACATCCATGGGAGTGGCCCTCATCTCCCTGGCAAAGGGTGCACATCGACTTTGCTGGTCCATTTATGGACTCAATGTTCTTAATCGCAGTTGATGCACACTCCAAGTGGCCGGAGGTAATAAAGATGTCCTCCATCACCACGGAAAAAACCATCACAGTATTATGACCATATTTGCCAGGAATGGGCTGCCGGAACAGATATGTTCTGATAATGGACCGCAATTTGTGTCCGAAGAATTCAGAAAGTTCTTAAATAACAATGGGGTAAAGCACTACACGTCCGCCCCATACCATCCCGCCACCAATGGATTGGCTTAAAGGTTTGTCCAGACCTTCAAGAAGGCCATCAAGGCCATGGGTAATGAAGACATAAAACTTCAGCACAAGGTGGATAACCTCTTATTTGCATATAGGAATGCAACGCATATGGTTACTAACCAGACTCCCGCCATGATGTTCTACAATAGAAACCTAAGATGCCGGCTGGATTTGGTCAAGCCCAACATCCGAAGGGACGTGGAGAACCGGCAGTTTCAGGGCATGAATGAAAGGCCAACTAGGGTCTTCCAGATAGGCCAACCGGTTTTGGCCCGGGACTACCGTACCGAGAAATGGCAGCCTGGAACTATCTGCACACGATTAGGACCACTGATGTATACCGTGGACATCGGAGACAGCATAATAAGGCGCCATGCTGACCAAAGCATCAAGTCATCCGAAAAAGGACAACCTACACCACCACTCTATACATCTAACGATGAAGTAGAGATACCCATATCTACCTCCGATCCGGTGATACTGGAGCCCGATGAACCCGACACTGGCCTTCAAGCCGAATCAGCCTTGCCAGAAGAATCTACTACACCACCAGAAACTACTACACCCCCGAGGCGTTATCCGGACCGAGTCAGGAAGCCTCCTGAGAGACTAACTTATAATTAATTAATACAGCAATGTATATTATTTTGCATATAACATGTAATTAATAATTACTTAAAATATGATGTACTAGTTAGCTAGAAGGGGAGGAATTGTGGTGTATGTGCCTTTAAGAGCAATTATGGTGTATGTGCCTTTAAGAGCCCCAGGTGTGCGTAATGCCGGTAATTGCCACTTGGGCTATATAAGCCTGTGTATTGTGTATATCCTTTAGAAACCCCCCCCCCCCAGACTTGCTTAGTAAATACCTATGAACCAACTCCTGTCTTCAGTGTCTTTATCTACACACGGACACTACAATAACCATTACTTATCTATCAATATGCCCCAGATAAGTACCCGGTTGTCTGTATTCCCCCACACCTGGCAGAAGAACTTTTGTTCCTATTCCACTCCCACCCTCTCGGAGGTCATTACTCGGCAGAAGTCACTTTCACAAAGATTGCCTCCACAGCCTGGTGGCCTGATATGAAGGAAACTGTAAATTTATAGGTTTCCCGATGCATACCTTGTTTGCAGCAGAACCCCTCCCCCTGTTCCAACCACGCCCTCCTTCGAAGTCAGCCAGGCCCTGATGGGCTCTGGGCTCATGTTCAAATTGATTTTATTGGTCCCCCCTCACCTTCACAGGGCAATTATAAACATGCCCTCGTAGTTATCGACCAGTTCCCTAAATGGATTGAGGCCTTCCCCTCCTGATCCAACACTGCGCTTACTGCGGCCAGATTGTTATTGAGTGAGGTGATCTGTAGGTGGGGACTGCCACTTCAAGTTGATAGTAATCAGGGCATCCACTTCACTGGTGAAGTTTTTTTCCAAATTACGGGAAATTATGGGAATTAAAAATAAGCTACATATAACTCATCATCCCCAATCATCCGGGATAGTGGAAAGAGGGAATCACACACTGAAATCCATGTTGGGAAAATTGTGTACAGAGCACCCCACTTAATGGGTCAATATGTTATCCATGTGTTTAATGGCAATTCGATCCACACCACATAGGACCACGGGGATATCACCTTACCAGGCAATGACTGGGAGGTTGATGAGAACTCCAGGTCATCTAACTTTGACTGGCATCACCCCACTCACGCAACAACCGTGTAACCACTCGTGGTTGGAGCACACAGTAGAGTATATTGATGAAGTTAACCGACACGTGACAAAGAATTTAGGGAAATGTAAAAACCATGTCAATAAATACTTTGACCAGAAGTTTCGACCTTTTGAATATCAGATAGGTGATAAAGTCATGGTACTAAATTATGGGAAAAAGATAAATGCGTTTGACCCAAAATGGAAGGGACCCTACTCGATAGTGGATAAGTTGAATCCAGCGATGTATCTGGTCCAGTACCCTAAAGAGTGAGTGGAAAAGGCAAAAGTAACTAAATGGTACCATATCAATCAGTTAAAGACTGTGAAAGAATAAGTACTGCACTCTTTTTTCCTCCAGCTGGCCAAAATGGCAGGACTCAGACGCATAGTGGGACTTCTGATGCTCGTTGCTATCGACCAGACTTCAAACGTTATCATCATCCAGATTGGAATCAAGATGCCAACCAACGATACACCGTCATTAGAATGGGGAGCGGCTTCAGGAGACGGATGTGATATGATTGAGTACTGTGATTATTGTGAACACGAAAATACGGCCGATGGGACTTTGTATATCTGGGCCAGAGAGGGCGAGGGGATTAAAATAGACTGTCTATGTATAAAGACAATGTTCAAGTAACACCAAAGTTTCAGTCAGGAAAAGGAAAATTTGTAGATCTAGGGTTCAGATTCGACAAAGCGGTTGAGATTACATCAAATAGTGTGGGGATCCCATATCTGGGACAGAGTTTGAATACACTGAATTGGCCTAAAATAGAAAAAAGACATAGGGGACTGATAGGATGTTTTAATGTGGAACACAAAGAGAGACCTAGGCAAGGACAAATACTACAGATAGAAATCAGGGGAAGAACAGAGGAGATATGGTTACAAAGGAAAAGCGACACGCATAAAAATAGGAGATGCCCATTAATAACAAAGGACCATGAAACGGATTGGTTGTCACCCGTACCTATAAACAATTGTATAGTGATGTTTGGAACGAAATTATCCCGGTAATCTTTAATTTTCAGGTATTCCCTTTCCTGGAAATTAATGTCCTACAGGACACCACGGATATTATGACCACTTGGTGAGGGAAATGGTAAAGGATTTATTAGATAAGAACCATGTCCAAAACAGATGGGGTTCGTGGGATGTAGAACAGACTTACGTAATAATCAACGTTTCAAGTCATAATAGTAGCCACTTGAGAACAAAGAGAGGCCTGGGAGAACGGTTAGGGGTAGCAGCCACCGTAGGAACCGCTGCCTTGAATAGTGTAGATATAGAAACTATGTGGGAACATGACGAGGTAATGAGGAGACAGTTGAAAGGCCTTCTGTCTAACATGAATAATGGAGATTCAGGTACCATACAGGAATTGGGGAATATGTTGATAACCACACAACAAACAGAAATATACAGACAAACTCAGGATCATTTTAACAATGCGTCAAGAGGGATTAGTAAAACAGAACAAGACATCTCAAGGGCTATGGTATGTTCAATTTATGGGAGTTACATGATGGACCAAGTGATGGCAGGGTTAAGTGAAATAGAACATAACCGAGTCCCCCCATTTGTCAATGATTCCATGATTAGGAAGTGGCTCCATTATGATAAGGACTATAATGTAAAAGAGCCAAGAAAACAGGGATAAATATATTTAGTGAGAGGAAATTGGGATTATGACAGTCAGCCAATCATTCCTGTCACACTTTGGCTGCCGCAGGTAGACAAGATGAGACCTTGGGAAGTATTTAAGGTGGAATCGATAGCGATGCGAGAAGGACAGTTCCATAAGTCTTTTGCATCATCCCCCCTCACACTGATTAAAAGAAATAATACCTGCGACAGTACAAATATGGGGTGTTGCACCGAATATAGTGGGGGTTACATGCGCAGTTGCGATGTCAGGACACCAAGTCGGCCCGCTTGTGGATTCACACTAGACCCAGACCCACCCCTCTGTAGTATGAATCTGCAGAGGTGGGGATTAGACCGGATAAATTATGCTTATCTACAAATGGGTACCTATTGCGTCACCACTCGTCCTAAATCATACCAGAAAGGGCAGGATGAATGTACAATAGATTATCCTACCTTTTGCTTTAAACCCATACAAACGGTCCAAATAGGCAGCCAAACCCTCCTACCTGTAATAGTTCACAATATTACCAAAGTAAGAGTGAACATTTCAATGCAAGCAGAAGGCCTGAGAGCAGTGGTTAACTTTGGACATCCAATTCCACCCCTATCCCTAAACCTTAAAGCCATTTTAGAGAGAACTTCAACTTCACAAAAACACTTAGTCAAGATGCAACAAAGCAATGGTAGAACCCAGAGAGAGATTATGACCCTAGGGAATAGCAGTTGGTGAAAAACCACATATAACGTGGGACAACACCCACTGTACAGAATGATTTCTATGGCAATCCTACCCATCCAAATGATATTAACATTTACTGTATTGATTATATGTTATCTGTGTAGGGTAATCCGTAGTGTTTCTAGGCGTGCTATAACTGTGCAAAACTTAGACTTACAGCAATGCTTGGTACAAAGTAGATTGAGGTAGTCGAGGAATCAATGATTAAAACATTTCATCCTCGAGGTGGGGATTTGTAAGATATTTAGTAGATGAGAATCATATATGTATAAATTCAAATGTAGCCATTGACCAAATAATATTACCCATAATTACTCCTGGGTAACTAGAACTTGTTCAAAATGCAGCTGCAGACAGCTCAAAAGCAGTTTTGACTAAGTTTTGATAACAAACAGCCGCAGACTGCAAGTGAAGGTCAAATCATTAAATTGCAAAGAAAAACATATTATAATTCTGCTAGAACTTAGAATTCGCTGAACAAAACTAATTGCAACAATAATTAGAGCCAATAATTAGTATAAGGAGATAAAATGAGAGAGATCATGGAAGTTAAGGCATTTATCTGGTCGATTAAAGTGAGATAGTCTGGATACATCAAGACTGGTGAAACAGCGATGAAATGATCTGGGCCCTTGGTATAAAGGCCTTGTACTGCTTGAGGCATGAAATGAAAGAGATATGGTAAATTCCAATGGTGTGAAAAGCTATAAATAAGATAACACGACAGCAGAACAGGGTTAATGGAAATGTACTGGAAAACGAGTGGCCAGGTTACTAGTATTAACCTGAGTGACAATGGTTTTTTCATCATTAGAACCAATTAAAAAAGGTGATTTTGTTGAAGACCATATATAGACACTGACCATCCAAACTGTTGATAATGAATGGGTTAAAACCTCGAAATTCAAAGAACAGTTTCACACAAAGTTTTGCTGCGAAGATGTTGCCTGTATCCCAAGGGCTCCAGAAACTAAGGGCTGTGAGCTATTCGTTACTATCACCTAATGTTAAGTTTTGATTACGCTGTAAGTTTAATAAATCTGATCTAGTGCTCAAACATTCTGGCTGCTGCCTATTTGTGTCTTGTCCAAGAACTCTGAGTGGTCAAACTGATTGACTCACAAAGTCGAACATATCCTCCCTGAGGTGCGTTACTCGGAGCTGATCAGGCTCAGGTGCACAATGGTCAACTCGTGTTGCTATTTTCTTATGTTCATATGCTTGTAATCCAGTGTTGTTGCTTCACCAGTTTGGCATCTCATTGTCAGGTACACAAGGTGATGCTTTTCGACATGCTTTTATACACTCTTCTTTGAACCAGGATTGGTTACCAGACTTGATGGTGATAGATCGTCAGGCATATGCCACGCCATGAGGTTACAGATTGTAGTGGAATTAGTAACAATACTGTAGAGGAGGAATTCCTAGAGTGTATACGGGATGGTTTCCTGGACCAATATGTCGAGGAACCAACTAGAGATCAGGCCATCTTAGACTGGGTAATGAGAAAGGATTAATTAGCAATCTTGTTGTGCGAGGCCCCTTGAGAAGGAGCGATCATATGATAGAATTCTTCATTAAAATGGAAAGTGAAGTAGTAGGCTCAGAGACTAGGGTCCTGAATTTAAATAAAGGAAACTACGATGGTATGAGGCACGAGTTGGCTAGGATGGATTGGGGAATGTTACTTATGGTTGACGGAAGATAGGCAATGGCAAATAATTAAAGGTCGCATGGATGAGCTACCGAATTTGTTCATCCCTGATTGGCATAAAATAAAACAAAAAAAGTGACTCAACCATGGCTAACAAGGGAAATTAAGGATAGCATAAGCTCCAAGGAGAGGACATATAATGTGGCCAGAAAAAGCAGCAAACCTGAGGATTGGGAGCAGTTTAGGATTCGGGAAAGGAGGAGAAAGGGATTAATTTAGAAGGGAAAATAGAATATGAGAGTAAGCTTTCAGGGAACATAAAAACTGACTGTAAAAGGTTCTGTAGATATGTGAAGAGAAAAAGATTAGTGAAGTCAAGCATAGGTCCCTTGCGGTCAGAATCAGGGGAATTTATAATGGAAAAAAGAGAAATGGCAGACTAATTAAATACATACTTTGCTTCTGTCTTCACAAAGGAGGACACAAATAACCTTCCAGAGATGTCGGGGAACATAGGGTCTAATGAGAGGGAGGAATTAAATGAAATCAGTATTTGTAGGGAAATAGTGTTAGGGAAATTGACGGGATTGAAGGCCGATAAATCCCCAGGGCCTGATAGTCTACATCCTAGGCTACTTAAGGAAGTGGCCCTAGAAATAGTAGATGTATTGCTGGCCATCTTCCAAAATTCTATAGACTCTGGGACAGTTCCCATGGATTGGAGGATGGCTAATGCAACCCCACTATTTAAAAAAGGTGGTAGAGAGAAAACGAGGAATTATAGACCGTTAAGCCTGACATCGGTAGTGGGGGAAATGCTAGAGTCCATTATAAAAGATGTAATAGCAGAGCACTTGGAAAACAGTGACAGGATCAGACAAAGTCAACATGGATTTACAAATGGTAAATCATGCTTGACTAATCTACTGGAATTTTTTGAGGATGTAACTGGTAGAATAGATAAGGGAAAACCTCACATCAGTGGATGTGATGTATTTGGACTTTCAGAAGGCTTTCAATAAGGTCCCGCATAAGAGATTAGTATGCAAAGTTACAGCACATGGTATTGGGGGTAAGGTACTGTCTTGGATAGAGAACAGGTTGGTAGACAGGAAGCAAAGAGTTGGAATAAACGGGTCTTTTTCTGAGTGGCAGGTAGTGACTAGTGGGGTACCGCAGGGATCGATGCTAGGACACCAGCTATTCACAATATGCATAAATGATCTAGACGAGGGAACTAGATGTCATATCTCCAAGTTTGCAGACGGCACAAAGCTGGGTGGGCGTGTGTGCTGTGAGGAGGATGCAGAAAAACTCCAGTATGATTTGGACAGGTTGGCTGATTGGGCAGATGCATGGTAAATGCAGTATAATGTGGATAAATGCGAGGTTATCGACTTCGGTGGCAACAACAGGAAGACAGATTATTATCTGAACGGCAATAGATTGGGAAAAGGGCAAGTGCAATGAGAACTGGATGTCTTTGTGCACCAGTCGCTGAAGGTATGCATGCAGGTGCAGCAGGCGGTTAAGAAAGCAAATGGTATGTTGGCCTTCATAGCGAGAGGATTCGAGTACAGGAGCAAGGATGTCCTGCTGCAGTTGTACAGGGCCTCGGTGCTACACCTTGAGTTTTGGTCATCCTATCTGAGGAAGGATGTTCTTGCCATGGAGACAGTGCAGCGAAGATTCACCAGACTGATACCTGGGATGGCAGATATGATGTATGAGGAGAGATTGGGTCGATTAGGCTTATATTCGCTAGAGTTTAGAAGAATGAGAGGGGATCTCATTGAAACTTATAAAATTCTAACAGGTCTAGATAGACTAGCTGCAGGAAGGATGTGCCCGATGGTGGGGGAGTCCAGAACCAGGGGTCACAGTCTAAGGATAAGGGGTAAGCCATTTAGGACTGAGATGAGGAGGAATTTCATCACCCAGAGAGTGGTGAACCTGTTTAATTCTCTACCAAACAAGGCAGTTGAGGTCAATTCATTAAATATATTCAAGAAGGAGTTAGATATATTGCTTAAGGCTAAAGCGATCAAGGGATATGGGGAGAAAGCAGGGACAGGGTACTGAATTTGGATGATCAGCCATGATCTCATTGAATGGTGGAACAAGCTCAAGGGGCCGAATGGCCTACTCCTGCTCCTATCTTCTATGTTTCTCTAAAATTCTGCTGCTGGTTATGGACCACAGACCATCATTGATTCTCAGTTTTGAGCTTCTAGATCTGTTATTAATCTATCGCACTTAATGCAGTCGTAGTGTCACACAAAATGATGGAGAGTGTCCTCAGTTTGATGAAGGGACTTGGTCTCCACAAGGAATGTGCGATGGTCACTACTAGCAATGCTGCCATGGATAGATGTAAATGTGACAGGTAGATTGGTGACGACGAGGTCAAGTATTTTTTTCCCTCATATTCGTTCTCTCACCACCGGGTGCAAGCCCAGTCTGACAGTTATGTCCTTCAGGACTCGGCCAGCTGGGTCAGGGGTGGTACTAACAAGCCACACTTGTTGATGGATATTGAAATCCCCCACCTATAGTATATTCTGTGCCTTTGCTATCCTCAGTGCGTCTTCCAGTGGTGTTCAACATGGAGGAGTATTGATTCATCAACTGAGGGTGGGCGGTAGTTGGTAATCAGCAGGAGGTTTCCTGGCCTATATTTGAGCTGAAACCATGAGCTGCCACGGGATACAACGTCAAGCTGAGGACTCTCAGGGCCACACCCGCTTACTGTATACCAATGTACCTCCACCTCTTGTCGGTCTGTCCTACTGGTGGGACAGGACACACCCAAGGATGGTGATGGAGCAGTTTGGGACCTTGGCTGATTGGAATGATTTTGGGAATATGACTATCAAGCTGTTGATGACCTAGTCAATGAGACAGTTCACTGAACTTTTGTCACCTGTCCCCAGATGTTATTGAGGAGGAATTTGCAGGGTGGACCGGGCTGCGTCTGCCTTTGTTGTATCTGAATTCTAGCCGTAGGTCACAGCCCAAAGGTCCACCCGGTGTTATTCTTTTGTTCCTTTCTAGCTGTTTGATACAACTGCTCGAACCCTTGAGTCAACCACATTGCTGTGGGATTGGAGTCACATATAGGCCAGACCAGGTAAGAACAATAAGGTTTCCTTCCCTAAAGGACATAGCGCTTCCCTTTTTCACTGTGTAACCTCCATTTTATCCATTCTATTGCATCAAAAATAAAGGTAAACGTGACTGCATTAACTTATTTGTTCAGTGATTGTAAGTAACATTAAGGTGATGTACCTAACGTAAATAGTGATGCCACCTAACTTGTTTGTTCAATGTCCGTAACTACCATTAATGGTGATGTCATCTAATTGTGTCTCGGAGGGTTCACATCAGGTATAATAAAGGATCCTTTGAATGTCGAACAGAGTGGGATCCTGAACAGACATCGCTGCTTCTCACAGAAAATGCACTCCCCGCCCAGAGGCCTAGTATATGCCTTTTACTATACTGCCCTTGCAGCTATCGCTGTTCCAGTTAAAGTGTTGCAGTAAGTTATTCATTATCTCATTAAATGTTAGCCTTTATCTCAAGGGGGCTGGGATACTAAAGCTCTGCTTAGACCGCATCTGAAGAACTGCAGTCAGTTCTGGGAACTCACCTCAGGAAGGATTTATTGGCCTCGGAGGGGGCTCGACCCAGATTCACCAGAATGATACCGGGCTGAGAGGGTTAACTTATGAGAACAGTTTGCATTAACGTGGTTTGTATTCCTGAGTATAGAAAAGTATTGGGTGTTTAAGATGATAAAATGGTTTGTTAGGGTAGAAAGAGATCATTTTTCCCTCTGGTGCAGACGTCCAGCAGAAGGGGGTATAATCTTAAAATTAAAGCAAGGCCGTTCAGGGATGATGTCAGGAAGCACTTCACACAATGGGTAGTGGAAATCTGGAACTGGCTCCCCCAAGAAGCTTCTCAGGCTAGGTCAATTGAAAATGTCAAAACTCTGATTGATGGATTTGTGTTCGGGACAGAATATTAAGGTTATCACTGTTCCAATGAAGCTCAACGTAAGCTCGAGGAACAGCAGCTCATCCATAGATTAGGCACTTTACAGCCTTCCAGACTCAACACTGAGTTCAGTAATTTCAGATCATAACAACTGCCCCCATTTATCGGACAGCAGGTGCTGATTCTGTCATTCCCCTTTACTCCTCCTCTAGACCCATCTTTTGTTCCTTTACTTGTCCCATTGCCAACGTCTTTTGCTTCGCACCATCATCCCTTTTGTCATTAGATCTCTCCAGCCTTCCACCCAATCACAGACCTTCCCTTTTGTTCTTCTGTCCTATGCCCACTTTCCCTGCCTAAGTACTGCTTAAAACGCGTTACATCTGTAACATTTTCCAGTTTGGGTAAAAGTTCATCGACCTAAAATATGAACTTCATTTCTATCTCGACAGATGCTGCCTGGCCTGCTGATTATTTCCAGCATTTTATGCTTTCATTTCAGATTTCCAGCATCCGCAGTATTTTGCTTTGGTGAGGATATTAAGGGATTTGGTACCAAGGCGGGTAAATTAAGTTAAGTTACACATCAGCTATGATCTCACTGAATGGTGGAACAGGCTGGCCTCCACCTGTACCTATGTTCCTCAGCTGTTCATCGGCTGTGAAACAAGCAGTGAACGCCAACAGGTGTAAAATTCTGCAGAATGCAGAAAACCCGCCCATCTGTTCAAAGACAATCCCACCATTGAACAGAACAGCCCCCAGATAATGTGAGTGGAAGATGGGGATGGTGAACGTGGATTCATTAATACTCCATTTCCCAGGAACATGCATCCCGGGCTCCTGCTCCCATCCATTCGGTTTCTCTCTCCCTTCTCTCCCCATCCGTTCGGCTTATCTCTCCCTGCTTTCCCCATCCATTCGGTTTATTTCTCCCTACTCTCCCCATCCATTCGGTTTATTTCTCCCTACTCTCCCCATCCGTTCGGTGTATCTCTCCCTGCTCTCCCCATCCGTTCAGTTTATCTCTCCCTACTCTCCCCATCCATTCAGTTTATCTCTCCCTACTCTCCCCATCCATTCAGTTTATTTCTCCCTGCTCTCCCCATCCGTTCAGTTTATTTCTCCCTACTCTCCCCATCCGTTCGGTTTATCTCTCCCTGCTCTCCCCATCCATTCAGTTTATCTCCCCCTGCTCTCTCCATCCGTTCAGTTTATCTCTCCCTGCTCTCCCCATCCGTTCAGTTTATCTCTCCCTGCTCTCCCCATCCATTCAGTTTATCTCCCCCTGCTCTCTCCATCCGTTCAGTTTATCTCTCCCTGCTCTCTCCATCCGTTCAGTTTATCTCTCCCTGCTCTCTCCATCCGTTCAGTTTATCTCTCCCTGCTCTCCCCATCCATTCAGTTTATCTCCCCCTGCTCTCTCCATCCGTTCAGTTTATCTCTCCCTGCTCTCTCCATCCGTTCAGTTTATCTCTCCCTGCTCCCCCCATCCGTTCAGTTTATCTCCCCCTGCTCTCTCCATCCGTTCAGTTTATCTCTCCCTGCTCTCTCCATCCGTTCAGTTTATCTCTCCCTGCTCTCCCCATCCGTTCAGTTTATCTCTCCCTGCTCTCCCCATCCGTTCAGATTATCTCCCCCTGCTCTCCCCATCCGTTCAGTTTATCTCCCCCTGCTCTCTCCATCCGTTCAGTTTATCTCCCCCTGCTCTCTCCATCCGTTCAGATTATCTCCCCCTGCTCTCCCCATCCGTTCAGTTTATCTCTCCCTGCTCTCCCCATCCGTTCAGTTTATCTCCCCCTGCTCTCCCCATCCGTTCAGTTTATCTCCCCCTGCTCTCTCCATCCGTTCAGTTTATCTCCCCCTGCTCTCCCCATCCGTTCAGATTATCTCCCCCTGCTCTCCCCATCCGTTCAGTTTATCTCCCCCTGCTCTCCCCATCCGTTCAGTTTATCTCCCCCTGCTCTCCCCATCCGTTCAGTTTATCTCTCCCTGCTCTCCCCATCCGTTCAGTTTATCTCCCCCTGCTCTCTCCATCCGTTCAGTTTATCTCCCCCTGCTCTCCCCATCCGTTCAGTTTATCTCTCCCTGCTCTCCCCATCCGTTCAGTTTATCTCTCCCTGCTCTCCCCATCCGTTCGGTTTATCTCTCACTGCACTCCCCATCCATTCAGTTTATCTCTCACTGATTCCCCCATCCATTCTGTTTATCTCTCTTTGCTCCAGTCCGTTCAGTTGATATCACTTCTCTCCCAAACCAGCTGCTCCGAGTTTCTCTGCTGCAAACTCCACTCACCCCAAGCGCTCTTTCCAATCGTCGATGGTTCCAATTCCAACACTGTCCTCCAGCCCAGTTCCCATGCTCAAACCTCAGGGCTGGCCCTTGGATTCCTCCGTTAGATTCGAGACCCATTCCTGTCCACCAGATTCCCTGGCTTACTTTTACTTCTTCGTCCATCTGGAAATCCGATTGTAATCTGGAAGCTTCCCTTCCCCGGTTTCACTGTGGCTCCATTATCCGCCTCCCACTGACCCTGGATGTTCTTTGATGCGCCCTTCCATTGAAATCGATGTATTTATTTCCAGCTATATGATGATAGTTCAGTTAGTACAACTCTGGCCTCTCTGTCCGAGAGTTATCACTTTAATGTCCCACTCCAGGCCCTCAGTTCATAGTCCAGGTTGACACTAGGGAGTATTGAGGGAGCGCTGCATTGCGGGACCAGTGGTTCTCCCGTGAGATGTTAAACCGATGTTCCAGTCAGGTGGTTGGGATGGAAGTTCTGAATTGTATTGGAATATTGAAGAAGGACCAGCAGATCTCCTGCTAATCTGGACAAAATACTTTTCAAACAATGCCACCATTCCTAGACTAACAGGTAATGGTCTTCCTGTTATTTATGGGGACTGGCTTATACAGACTGGGCCTCTGAATATGAAGCGGTTCAAATATATTGAGAGACCTGTCAGCGGGTCACATCAATACAAGGCTCCGAAATCATTGTTTCATTGGTGCAATATTCATTTCAAATTTGTTTTGATATGTATTATATTGTTACTATGCTTATTGTGTAATTTTCAATTCATTATCTTAAATCTGTCTGTATTACTGTATCATTCATTTTATTCATCATTATACAATCGAACCATTTAACTTATTTGAATTACCATTTATTTTAATGGCTTTTGTTTCCCTATGAGATAAAATATTATTCTTCAGTGACTCGAGGTCTCTAGTCTGTCTCAGCGCTAATTTGGATATTTATATCAGTTCCAATCGCTATAAGAATCAAAGCTGGGACATAGGATACTAGGAGCAGGAGGTAGCCATTAAACCCCTCGAGCCTGTTCCGCAATTCAGTGAGATCATGTCTGATCTGTAGACACTTTAAAGTGTTCCGGTCAATATATTACTTCTGGGAGTGTCTTCTGTAACTTTGCATCTCCCTCTGTCTCTTTTTACAGTTAATTTAGTGGCGATTGTAATCCTGTCCCGAGGAAGGTGCGGTCTCTCCAGATGTACCACTCGGTACCTGGTGTCCATGGCAGTGACGGATCCCCTGGTCATTATCACCGCAGTGATATTAAAATGGATTCCTAGTATTTATTTTCCAGGTAGCTTCCTGTCCATTATGCCCGTATGTAGTCTCAGCATTACGTTAATTTATGCAGCCAGAGACAGTTCTGTCTGGTTAACGGTCGCTTTCACCTTCGATCGATTTGTGGCCATCTGTTGCCAGAAGCTGAAAACAAAATATTGCACCGTGGAAACTGCGGCTGTTGTTATAGGAACGATTTGTGCACTGGCATGTTCTGAAAGCGTTCCCTGGCATTTTATGCATGAGCCCATCTACATAATTAACAATGCCCCGTGGCATTGCAGACAGAAGGATATCCATTATACGTCAATTGCATGGACAGCATTTGACTGGTCTGATTGTCTTTTAACCCCGTGTCTCCTGTTCCTCCTGATCTTGCTGCTCAATGCTCTGACCGTCAGACACATTCTAGCGGCCAGTAGAGCCCGCAGGAGACTCCGGGCCCACAGCAATGGAGAGAATCAAAGCGACCTAGATATGGAAAGCCGGAGAAAGTCCACCGTCTTACTCTTCACCATCTCGGGCAGTTTCATCCTGTTGTGAATGACGTATGTTGTAGATTTCTTTTATCAGCGTTTTACAATTGATTATAAAATCAAAGGCTTCACTGACCCTAAATATATTCTGCAAGAAAGTGGAAATATGCTTCAGCTGTTGAGTTCTTACACCAACACCTTTATTTATGCAGTGACTCAGAGTAAGTTCAGAGTGGAGTTAAAGAACGCTGTCACATATCCACTGAATGTACCGGGTAAATTAATAAAACAATGAAAGTGTAAACCCCAGGATTAATTCTGCCTTCTGAGAATTGTCCATGGACTGCTTCAGAGTTTGGGAAACAGTGTTATTGATGTAAGGTGAATTCAATAAATCTGTACATTTGTGTGTTGGCACCTGATCAAATAGACATGAAATCTGCTGGATTGTTGTATTGTGAAACAGAAAAGGGAAACTTCCTCTGACCCCTACCTTGTCTGGCCAATATGTTCTCCAGTCCCACACTAAACAAGCGAATCTTCGTACTGGCATGAAAATTATTTGCACTAATAATTCACGATAATTTTTCACAATTTTTGTTCAGGATTTAGACTTTGGAATCAAAAACATAATTTCTAAATTTGCAGGTGACACCACATTGGTGGGATAGTCAATACTGAGGAGGACTGCAACAAATTACAGGAATACATTAATAAACTTGAAGAATGGGCATGTAGTTGGGAAATGCATTTCAAAACAGCTAAATGTGAGGTCACTTATCACTTGGAGGGTACAACACTGGGTGGGGTAGAGGAGCAAATTGATCTCGGAGTACAAATACACAAATCACTAAAAGTAGTGAAGAAGGTTAACAAGGCCATATAAAAAGCAAACAAATCACTAGAGTTTATTTCTGGAGGGATATATTTGCAAAGTAGTGACGTTATGCTCAACTTGTATCAAACATTGGTCAGATCACACTTGAATTTTGGTCAATTCTGGTCGCCATATTAAAAAACGGTTTAGAGGCACTGGAGAGGGTGTTAGAAATCTATCTATATTTAAGAATTGATAGCTGGATTTCTAGACACAAAAGGCATCAAGGGGTATGTTAGAGAGCGGGAATATGGTATTGAGTTGGAGGACCAGCCATGATCGTATTGAATGGCGGAGCAGGCTCGAAGGGCCGAATGGCCTATTCTTGCTCCTACTTTTCTATGTTTCTATGTTTCTAAAGTAGTGAAGTAATGCTCGCCTTGCATCGAACTTTGGTCAGATCACACTTGGATTCTGGTCAATTCTGGTCGCCATATTACAGAAATGATATAGTGGCACTGAAGTGGGTGAAAAGAAGATTTACATGGATGATAGCATAAATGCGAGGGTATACCAGGGAAGGAGGAACAGGTTGGGTCTCTTTTCTCTTGAAAAAAGAAGGCTGTGCTGAATTAATAGATGTCTTTAAAATGATGAAAGGTTTTGAATGAGTAGGTACAGAGATTGTGTTTCAATTTGTGGGTAAGAACATCACTAGAGGGCATCAATATAAGTAAGTAACCAAGAAATCAAATAGGTAATTCAGAAGAAACTTCGTACCCAGAGAGGTGAGAATGTGGAACTCGCTACCACAAGGAGTGGTTAAAGTGAAGAGTATAGATGCATTAAGGAGAGATAAGCACATCAGCGAAAAGGGAATAGAGGGTTATGCTGATAGTTAGATAAGGAAAGATGGGAGGAGGCTCGAGTGGAGCAGTAACGCTGGCATGGGAAGGTTGAGCGGAATGGCCCATTTTCTGAGCTGTATATCAGATGTAATCCTATGTAATATAGGGATGACCAGTAATTGCTGCTTTGGCAGTGTCACCCATATCCCAAGATCATGTATATGTAAAACTTATACGTATCAAAAAACCACCATCAATAATTTAGTGTAAAGATGAGACTCAAAAGCTGATAGAGGCATAATCGTGGGGAACAAAGCCAACGATGAATGGGACTTGTGACCTGACCGTTCCAGGGAAACAAACCATCCCAATTTGCTGACAGGTAAACTTCCTGTACCACTGACACAAACATCACAATTTACTGACAGGTGACCTTCCTGTACCAGAGACACAAACATCCCAACTTACTGACAGGTGACCTTCGTATACCAGAGACACAAACATCCCAAATTACTGACAGGTGACCTTCTTGTACCAGAGACACAAACATCCCAATTTACTGACAGCTGACCATCCTGTACCAGTGAAACAAACCATCCCAATTTACTGGCAGGTGAACTTCCTGTACCAGAGACACAAATATTCCAACTTACTGACAGCTGACCTTCCTGTACCAGAGACACCATCAACCTAATTTACTGACAGCTGACCTCCCTGTACCAGAGAGATAAACATCTCTATTAACTGACAGGTGACCATCCTGTACCAGGGAAACAAACCATCCCAATTTACTGAGAGGTGACCTTCCTGTACCAGAGACACAAACCATCCCAATTTACTGACAGGTGACCATCTTGTACCAGAGACACAAACATCGCAATTTACAGACAGGTGACTTTCCTGTACCAGAGAGACAAACATCAAAATATATTGACAGCTGTCCTTCCTGTACCAGAGACAGAAACATCGCAATATATAGACAGGTGACTTTCCAGTACCAGTGACACAAACATCCCAATTTACAGACAGATCACCTTTATGTACCAGAGACACAAACGTCCCAAATTACAGACAGATCAACTTCATGTACCAGAGACACAAATATCGCAATTTTCTGACAGGTGATCTTCCTGTTCCAGACACGCAAACATCCCAATTTATTGACAGGTGACCTTTCAGTACCAAAGATAAAAACATCCCAATTTACTGACAGGTGACATTCCTCTACCAGAGACACAAACATCCCAATTTACTGACAGGTGATCTTCCTGTAGCAGAGACACGAACATCAAAATTTACTGACAGGTGTCCTTCCTGTAGCAGAGGCACAAACATTCTAATTTACTGACAAGTGACCTTCCTGTACCAGAGACAGAAGCATCCCAAAATACCGACAGCTGATCTTCCTCTACCAGAGGCAGAAAAATCCGAATTTACTGACAGGTGACATTCCTGTACCAGAGACACAAACATCCCAATTTACTGACAGGTGACCATCCTGCACCAGAGACAGAAGCATCCCAATTTACTGACAGGTGACCTTCCTGTACCAGATACACAAACATCCCAATTTACTGACAGGTGACCTTCCTGTACCAGATACACAAACATCCCAATTTACTGACAGGTGACCTTCCTGTACCAGAGGCACAAATATCCCAATTTACTGACAGGGAATCTTCCTGTAGCAGGGACATAAATATCCTAATTTTCTGATACGGTGACCTTCCTGTACCACAGTAACACACATCCCAAATTACTGACAGGTGTTCTTCCTGTATCAGAGACACAACGATCCCAATTTACAGACAGGTGATCTTCCTGTACCAGAGGCACTAACATCCCAATTTACTGACAGTTGTCCTCCCTGTTCCAGAGGCACAAACATCCCAATTTAATGACAGGTGACCTTACTGTACCAGAGACAGGACCATCCGAATTTATTGACAGGTAATCTTCCTGTATCAGAGACATAAACATCCCAATATATTGACATCTGGCCTTCCTGTATCAGAGATATAAACATCCAAATTTACTGACATCTGACCTTCCTGTACCAAAGACACAAACATCCGAATATACTGAGAGCTGACATTCCTGTACCAGAGACACAAACACACGAATATACTGACAGGTGACGTTCTTGTATCAGAGACACAAACATCCCAGTTTACTGACAGCTGACCTTCCTGTACCAGGAACCCAAACATCCCAATTTACTAACAGTTGACATTCCTGTAACAGGGACAGAAACATCCCTAATTTACTGACAGGTGACCTTCCTGTACCAGCGACACAAACATCCCAATTAACTGACAGGTGACTTTGCTGCACCACAGACACAAATATCACTATTTACTGACATGTGTCAGAGATACAAACATCCCAATTTACTGACAGGTGACATTCCCGTAACAGGGAGAGAAACATCCCATATGCTGACATTTGTCCTTCCTGCACCAGTGACACACACATCCCTATTTACTGACAGGTGATCTTACTGTAACAGAGACAGAAACATCCGAATTTAGTGACAGGTGACATTCCTGTACCAGAGACAGAAACATCCGATTTAACTGACAGGTGACTTTCCTGTACCAGAGACAGAAAGATCCGAATGTACTGACAGGTGATATTCCTGTACCAGAGCCACAAACATCCCCAATTACTGACAGGTGACCTTCCTGCACCACAGAAACAAACACCACAATTTACTGACATGTGTCCTTCCATTACCAGAGGCACAAACATCGCAATATACTGACAGGTGACTCTCCTGTTCCAGAGGCACAAACATCCCATTTTCTGACATGTCTCCTTCCTGTACCAGAGGCACAAACATCCTAATTTACTGAGAAGTGACCTTCCTGTACCAGAGACACAAGCATCCCAATTTACTGACAGGTAACATTCCTGTATCAGAGACATAAACATCCCAATATACTGACATGTGTCCTTCCTGTACCAGTGACACAAACATCCCAATTTACTGACAAGTGACATTCCTGTACCAGAGACACAAACATCCCAATTTACTGACGGTGACCTTCCTGTACCAGAGACACAAACATCCCAATTTACTGACGGTGACCTTCCTGTACCAGAGACACAAACATCCCAATTTACTGACGGTGACCTTCCTGTACCAGAGACAGAAACATCCCAATTTAATGACAGGTGACCTTCCTGTACCAGAGGCACAAACATCCCAATTTACTGACAGGTAACCTTCCTGTAGCAGGGACAAAAAAAACCTAAATTTCTGATACCATGACCGTCCTGTACCAGAGACACAATCATACCAATTTAATGACAGCTGACCTTCCTTTATCAGAGCCACAACCATCCCAATATACTGAGAGGTGATGATCCCGTACCTGAGACCCAAACAACAACATTTACTGACAGCTGACATTCCCGTCACAGCGACAGAAACATCCCATTTACTGGCAGATGATCTTCCTGTGCCAGAGACACAAACATCCCAATTTCTGATAAGATTACCTTCCTGTACCAGAGACACAAACATCCCAATTTACTGACAGGTGACCTTCCTGTATCAGAGACACAAATATCCCAAATTACTGACAGCTGAGCTTCCTGTATCAGGGACACAAATATCCCAAATTACTGACTGGAGACATTCCTGTATTGGAGACACAAATATCCCAAATTACTGAAAGCTGAACTTCCTATATCAGAGACACAAATATCCCAAATTACTGACAGCTGACCTTCCTGTAGCAGCGACACAAACATCCCAATTTACTGACAGATGACCTTCCTGTATCAGAGACAAAAACATTGCAATTTACAGTCTGTTGACCGCCCTGTACCAGACACATAAACATCCCAATTTACTGACATCTGACCTTCCTGTACCAGATGCACAAACATCCCAATTTACTGACAGGTGACCTTCCTGTACCAGTGACACAATCATCACAATTTACTGACATGTGTCTTTCCATTACCAGAGGCACATCATCCCAATTTACTGACAAGTTACCTTCCTGTACTAGAGACACAAACATCCCAATTTACTGACAAGTGATCTTCCTGTACCAGAGATAGAAATATCCGAATGCACTGACAGTGACCTTCCTGTACCAGAGGCACAAACATCCCCATTTACTGACAGGTGGTCTTCCTGTAGCAGAGGCTCAAATATCCCAAATTACTCGCAGCTGACCTTTCTGTATCAGAGACACAACCATCCCAATATACTGACAGGTGACCTTCCTGTACCAGAGATACAATCATCCCAATATACTGACAGTTGACCTTCCTGTATCAGAGACACATTATCCCAATTTACTGACAGCTGACATTCTTGCATGAGAGACACAACCATCCCAATATACTGACAGGTGACCTTCCTGTACCAGAGATACAAACATCCCAATATACTGACAGTTGACATTCCTGTACGAGAGAAACATTATCCCAATTTACTGACTAGAGACCTTCCTGTATCATTGACACAAACATCCTAATTTTGTGACAGGTGACCTTCCTGTACCAGAGACACAAACATCCAAATTTTCAGACAGGTGACATTCCTGTACAAGAGACACAATATTCCAATTAACTGACAGTTGAAATTGCCGTTAGAGGGACAGAAATATCCCATTTACTGACAGGAGGCCTTCCTGTACCAGAGACACAAACATCCCAAATTACTGACATGTGCCCTTACATTACCAGAGGTACAAACATCCAAATTTAATGACAAGTGACCTTCCTGTACCAGAGACACAAACATCCCAATTTACTGACAGTTGTCCTCCCTGTTCCAGAGGCACAAACATCCCAATTTAATGACAGGTGACCTTACTGTACCAGAGACAGGACCATCCGAATCTATTGACAGGTAATCTTCCTGTATCAGAGACATAAACATCCCAATATACTGACATCTGGCCTTCCTGTATCAGAGATATAAACATCCAAATTTACTGACATCTGACCTTCCTGTACCAAAGACACAAACATCCGAATATACTGAGAGCTGACATTCCTGTACCAGAGACACAAACACACGAATATACTGACAGGTGACGTTCTTGTATCAGAGACACAAACATCCCAGTTTACTGACAGCTGACCTTCCTGTACCAGGGACCCAAACATCCCAATTTACTAACAGTTGACATTCCCGTAACAGGGACAGAAACATCTCTAATTTACTGACAGGTGACCTTCCTGTACCAGCGACACAAACATCCCAATTAACTGACAGGTGACTTTGCTGCACCACAGACACAAATATCACTATTTACTGACATGTGTCAGAGATACAAACATCCCAATTTACTGACAGGTGACATTCCCGTAACAGGGAGAGAAACATCCCATATGCTGACATTTATCCTTCCTGCACCAGTGACACACCCATCCCCATTTACAGACAGGTGATCTTACTGTAACAGAGACAGAAACATCCGAATTTAGTGACAGGTGACATTCCTGTACCAGAGACAGAAACATCCGATTTAACTGACAGGTGACTTTCCTGTACCAGAGACAGAAAGATCCGAATGTACTGACAGGTGATATTCCTGTACCAGAGCCACAATCATCCCCAATTACTGACAGGTGACCTTCCTGCACCACAGAAACTAACACCACAACTTACTGACATGTGTCCTTCCATTACCAGAGGCACAAACATCGCAATATACTGACAGGTGACTTTCCTGTTCCAGAGGCACAAACATCCCATTTTCTGACATGTGTCCCTCCTGTACCAGAGGCACAAACAGCCTAATTTACTGACAAGTGACCTTCCTGTACCAGAGACACAAGCATCCCAATTTACTGACAGGTAACATTCCTGTATCAGAGACATAAACATCCCAATTTACTGACAGGTGACCTTTCTGTATCAGAGACACAAATATCCCAAATTACTGACAGCTGAGCTTCCTGTATCAGGGACACAAATATCCCAAATTACTGACTGGAGACATTCCTGTATTGGTGACACAAATATCTCAAATTACTGACAGCTGACCTTCCTGTAGCAGCGACACAAATATCCCAATTTACTGACAGGTGACCTTCCTGTATCAGAGACAAAAACATTGCAATTTACAGTCTGTTGACCTTCCTGTACCAGACACATAAACATCCCAATTTACTGACATCTGACCTTCCTGTACCAGATGCACAAACATCCCAATTTACTGACAGGTGACCTTCCTGTACCAATGACACAATCATCACAATTTACTGACATGTGTCCTTCCATTACCAGAGGCACATCATCCCAATTTACTCACAAGTTACCTTCCTGTACTAGAGACACAAACATCCCAATTTACTGACAAGTGATCTTCCTGTACCAGAGATAGAAATATCCGAATGCACTGACAGTGACCTTCCTGTACCAGAGACACAAACATCCCCATTTACTGACAGGTGGTCTTCCTGTAGCAGAGGCTCAAATATCCCAAATTACTGGCAGCTGACCTTCCTGTATCAGAGGCACAACCATCCCAATATACTGACAGGTGACCTTCCTGTACCAGAGATACAATCATCCCAATATACTGACAGTTGACCTTCCTGTACGAGAGACACATTATCCCAATTTACTGACTAGAGACCTTCCTGTATCATTGACACAAACATCCTAATTTTGTGACAGGTGACCTTCCTGTACCAGAGACACAAACATCCAAATTTTCAGACAGGTGACATTCCTGTACAAGAGACACAATATCCCAATTAACTGACAGTTGAAATTGCCGTTAGAGGGACAGAAATATCCCATTTACTGACAGGAGGCCTTCCTGTTCCAGAGACACAAACATCCCAAATTACTGACATGTGCCCTTACATTACCAGAGGTACAAACATCCAAATTTAATGACAAGTGACCTTCCTGTACCAGAGACACAAACATCCCAATTTACTGACAGCTGTCCTCCCTGTTCCAGAGGCACAAACTTCCCAATTTAATGACAGGTGGCCTTACTGTACCAGAGACAGGACCATCCGAATTTATTGACAGGTAATCTTCCTGTATCAGAGACATAAACATCCCAATATATTGACATCTGGCCTTCCTGTATCAGAGATATAAACATCCAAATTTACTGACATCTGACCTTCCTGTACCAAAGACACAAACATCCGAATATACTGAGAGCTGACATTCCTGTACCAGAGACACAAACACACGAATATACTGACAGGTGACGTTCTTGTATCAGAGACACAAACATCCCAGTTTACTGACAGCTGACCTTCCTGTACCAGGGACCCAAACATCACAATTTACTAACAGTTGACATTCCCGTAACAGGGACAGAAACATCCCTTATTTACTGACAGGTGACCTTCCTGTACCAGCGACACAAACATCCCAATTAACTGACAGGTGACTTTGCTGCACCACAGACACAAATATCACTATTTACTGACATGTGTCAGAGATACAAACATCCCAATTTACTGACAGGTGACATTCCCGTAACAGGGAGAGAAACATCCCATATGCTGACATTTGTCCTTCCTGCACCAGTGACACACACATCCCTATTTACTGACAGGTGATCTTACTGTAACAGAGACAGAAACATCCGAATTTAGTGACAGGTGACATTCCTGTACCAGAGATAGAAACATCCGATTTAACTGACAGGTGACTTTCCTGTACCAGAGACAGAAAGATCCGAATGTACTGACAGGTGATATTCCTGTACCAGAGCCACAAACATCCCCAATTACTGACAGGTGACCTTCCTGCACCACAGAAACAAACACCACAACTTACTGACATGTGTCCTTCCATTACCAGAGGCACAAACATCGCAATATACTGACAGGTGACTTTCCTGTTCCAGAGGCACAAACATCCCATTTTCTGACATGTGTCCTTCCTGTACCAGAGGCACAAACATCCTCATTTACTGACAAGTGACCTTCCTGTACCAGAGACACAAGCATCCCAATTTACTGACAGGTAACATTCCTGTATCAGAGACATAAACATCCCAATATACTGACAAGTGACATTCCTGTACCAGAGCCACAAACATCCCAATTTACTGACGGTAACCTTCCTGTAGCAGGGACAAAATTGACAGTTGTCTTTCCTGTGCCAGAGACACAAACATCCCAATTTACTGACAGGTATCATTCCTGTACTAGAGACAAAAACATTCCAAATTTCTGACAGGAGACATTTCTGTACTGGAAGTCATAAACAACCCAATTTACTGACAGGTGACATTCCTGCACCAGAGGCACAATCCACCCAATTTACAGACAGGTGACCTTCCTGTACCAGAGACACAATCATCCCAATTTACTGACACGTGACATTCCTGTACCAGAAGAAAAAATCATCGAATTTACTGACAGGTGACCTTTCTTTACCAGCGATTCAAATATCTCAACTTAATTACAGGTGACCTTCCAGTACCAGAGACAAAAACATCCCAATTTACTGACAGATGATCATCCTGTACCAGTGATACAAACATAACAATTTAGAGACAGATGACCTTCCTGTAGCAGAGACAAGAACATCCCAATTTAATGTCAGGTGACCTTCCTGTACCAGGGAAACAAACTTTCCAATTTACTGACAGGTCACCTTCCTGTTCCAGAGCCAATTACATCACAATTTACTGACAGGTGACCTTCCTGTTCCAAATTCACAACCATCCCAATTTACTGACAGATGCCCGTCCTGTACTAGTGAAAATAATAATAAAATTTACTGACAGGTGATCGTCCTGTCCAAGAGACACAGACATCCCAATTTAGTGACAGGTCTTCTTCCTGTACCAGAGACACAAACATCTCAATTTTATGACAGGTGACCTTCCTGTACCAGAGACAAAAACACCCCCATTTACAGACAGATGACTTTCCTGTGCCAGAGAAACACACATCCCAATTTACTGACAGGTGACATTTCTGTACCAAAGACACAAACATCCCAATTTACTGACAGTTGAGCTTCCTATACCTGAGACACAAACATCCCAATTTACTGACAGGAAACCTTCCTGTACCAAAGACACAAACATCCCAATTTACTGACAGGTGACCTTCCTGTACCAGAGACAGAAACATCCTCATTTACTGACAGGTGTCCTTCATATACCGGAAGAAATTTACTGACAGGTATTCTCCCTTTACCAGAGACTAAAAAATCCCAATTTACTGACAGGTGACCCTCCTGTACCAGAGGCACAAATATCAAAATTTACTTACAAGTGACCTTCCTGTTCCAGCGACACAAACATCCCAATTTACTGACAGGTGACCTTCCTGTACCAGGGACCTGAACATCCCAATTTACTGACTGGTGACCTTCCTGTACCAGAAGAAAAAATCATCCAATTTACTGACAGGTGACCTTTCTTTAACAGCGCTACAAACATCTCAACTTAATTACAGGTGACCTTCCTGTACCAGAGACACAAACGTCCCAATTTACTGACAGGTGAACCTCCTGTACCAGAGACACAAATATCCCAATGTACTGACAGGTGACCTTCCTGTACCAAAGACCAAACTTCCCCATTTACTGACAGATGACTTTCCTGTACCAGAGAAACAAGCATCCCAGTTTACTGGCAGTTGAGCTTCCTGTCCCGGAAGAAAAAAACTATCCATTTACTGACAGGTGACCTTTCTTTACCAGAGAAACAAACATCTCAACTTAATTACAGATGACCTTCCTGTACCAGATGCAAAAACATCCCAATTTACTGACAGATGATCAACATGTACCAGAGACACAAACAACCCAATATACTGAGAGGTCATCTTCCTGTACCAGAGACACAAACATAACAATTTACAGACAGATGACCTTCCTGTACCAGAAACACAAACAGCCCAATTTACTGACAGGTGACCTTCCTGTACCAGTGACACAAGCATCCCAATATAGTGACAGGTCATCTTCCTGTACCAGAGACACAAACATCCCAATTTACTGACAGGCGACATTGCTGTACCAGAGACAGAAACATTCCAATTTTCTGACAGGTGAACTTCCTTTAGCAGAGGCACAATCATCCGAATTTACAGACAGGTGACCTTCCTGTACAAAAGACACAAACATCGCCATTTAATGACAGGTGGCCTTCCTGTACAAGAGACACTAACATCCCAATTTACTGACCGATGACCTTCCTGTACTGGAAGACAAAAACATCCTTTTTACTGGCAGGAGACCTTTCTTTATCAAAGGTACAAATATCTCAACATATTTACAGGTGATCTTCCTTTATCAGTGACACAATAATCCCAATTTACTGACAGGTGACCTTCCTGTACTTGGGATTCAATCAGCCCGATTTACTGTCAGGTGTCGCTCCTGTACCAGTGACACAAACATCACAATATACTGATTGGTGAACTTCCTGTACCAGAGAAAAAGCCTCCCATTTTTCTGACAGGTGTTCTTCCAGGAACAGTGACAAAAAGTTTCCTATTTACTGACAGGTGACCTTCCTGCACGACAGACTCAAACATCACAATTTACTGGCACGTGTCCTTCCTGTACCAGAGACACAAACATCCCAATTTACTGACAGGTGACCTTCCTGTTCCAGAGAAACAAACATCACAATTTACTGACAGGTTACCTTCTTGTACCAGAGACACAAACAATCCAATTTACTGACAGGTGACCTACGTGTACAAGAGACAAAAACATCCCAAAACACTGCCAGGTGACTTTCCTGTACTGGAAGACATAAACAACCCAATTTACTGACAGGGGACATTCCTGTACCAGAGACAAAATGCACCCAATTTACAGACAGGTGAACTTCCTGTACCAGAGACACAAACAACCCAATTTACTGACAGATGACCATCCTGTACCAGCGACACAAACATCCCAATTTACTGACAGGTGACCTTCCTGTACCAGAGAATGAAACAACCCAATTTTCTGACAGGGGAGCTTCCCGTTCCAGAGAAACAATCATCCCAATTTACTGACTGGTAACTTTCCTGTAGCAGAGACACAAACATCACATTTTACTGACAGGAGACCATCCTGTACCAGTGACACAGCAACCCAATATACTGACAGGTGACCTTCCTGTACCAGAGACACAATCATCCCAATTTACTGACACGTGATGTTCCTGTACCAGAAGACAAAATCATCCAATTTACTGACAGGTGACCTTCCTGTTCCAGCGATACAAACGTCTCAACTTAATTACAGGTGACCCTCCTGTACCAGAGACAAAATCATCCCAATTTACTGACAGATGATCATCCTGTACCAGAGACAGAAACATCCTTATATACTGACAGGTGAACTCCTGTACCAGTGACACAAACATAACAATTTAGAGACAGATGACCTTCCTGTAGCAGAGTCAAAAACATCTCAATTTAATGTCAGGTGACCTTCCTGTACCAGGGAAACAAACATCCCATTTTACTGACAGGTGACCTTCCTGTTCCAGAGCCAATTACATCAGAATTAACTGACAGGTGACCATCCTTTACCAAAAATCACAAACATCCCAATTTACTGACAGATGCCCGTCCTGTACCAGTAAAAATAATATCCAAATTTACTGACAGGTGATCTTCCTGTACAAGAGACACAAACATCCCAATTTAGTGACAGGTCTTCTTCCTGTACCAGAGACACAAACATCCCACTTTTATGACAGGTGACCTTCCTGTACCAGAGACAAAAACATCCCAATTTACAAACAGATGACCTTCCTGTACCAGAGAAACACACATCCCAATTTACTGACAGGTGACCTTTCTGTACAAGAGAAAGAAACATCCCCATTTACTGACAGGTGTCCTTCATGTACCGGAAGACATAACGTCCACATTTACTGACAGGTGTTCTCCCTTTATGAGAGACTAAAAAATCCCAATTTACTGACAGGTGACCCTCCTGTACCAGAGACACAAATATCCCAATTTACTGACAGTTGATTTTCCTGTACCAGGGACCTAAACATCCCAATTACTGACTGGTGACCTTCCTGTACCAGAGACACAAACGGCCCAATTTACTGACAGGTGACCTTCCTCTTCGAGAGACACAAACATCCCAATTTACTGACAGGTGACCTTCCTGTACCAAAGACCCAAACTTCCCAATTTACTGACAGGTGACCTTCCTGTACCAGAGAAACAAGCATCCCAGTTTACTGGCAGTTCACCTTCCTGTACCAGAAGAAAAATGCATTCCGTTTACTGACAGGTGACCTTTCTTTACCAGAGATACAAACATCTCAACTTAATTACAGATGACCTTCCTGTACCAGATATACAAACATCCCAATTTACTGACAAATGATCAACATGTACCAGAGACACAAACAACCCAATATACTGACAGGTGTACTCCTGTACCAGTGAAACAAACATAACAATTTACAGACAGATGACCTTCCTGTACCAGAAACACAAACATCCCAATTTACTGACAGGTGACCTTCCTGTACCAGTGACACACATACCCAAATTTACTGACAGGTGATCTTCCTGTATCAGTGACACAAGCATCCCAATTTTGTGACAGGTCATCTTCCTGTACCAGAGACACAAACATTGCAATTTACTGACAGGCGACTTGCTGTACCAGAGACAGAAACATTCCAATTTTCTGACAGTTGACCTTCCTGTAGCAGAGGCACAATCTTCCGAATTTACTTACAGGTGACCTTCCTGTACAATAGACACAAACATCCCAATTTAATGACAGGTGGCCTTCCTGTACAAGAGGTAGTAACATCCCAAATTACTGACCGATGACCTTCCTGTACCGGAAGACAAAAACATCCAATTTAGTGCCAGGTGACCTTTCTTTATCAGAGGTGGAAGTATCTCAACCTAGTTACAGGTGACCTTCCTGTACCAGTGATTCAATCATCCCAATTTACTGACAGGTGTCATTCCTGTACAAGAGACAAAACATCACAATTTTCTGACAGGTGGTCTTCCAGGACCAGTGACCAAAATTTCCCAATTTACTGACAGGTGTCCTTCCTGCACCACAGACTCAAACATCACAATTTACTGGCATGTGTCCTTCCTGTACCAGAGACACACATATCACAATTTACTGAGAGGTGACCTTTCTGTACCAGAGACAGAAACATCCGAATTTACTGAGAGGTGACTTTCCTGTACCAGAGAGACAAACATCCCAATACACTGACAGGTGACATTACTGTACTGGAAGATGTAAACAACCCAATTTACTGATAGGTGACCTTCCTGTACCAGAGACACAATCATCCCAATTTACTGACTGGTGACGTTCCTGTACCAGCGACACAAACATCCCAATTTACTGACACGAGGCCAACCTGTACCAGTGAAACAAACATCCCAAATTATGGACATGTGACCATCATGTACCAGAGACACAAAGAACCCAATTTACTGACAGATGACCGTCCTGTACCAGCGACACAAACATCCCAATTTACTGACAGGTGACCTTCCTGTACCAGAGACACAAACAGCCCAATTTTCTGACAGGTGAGCTTCCCGTTCCAGAGATACAATCATCACAATTTACTGACTGGTAACGTTCCTGTACCTGAGACACAAACATCACATTTTACTGACAGGAGACCATCCTGTACCAGAGACACAAACATCCCAATTTATTGACAGGTGAACTTCCTGTACCAGAGACACAAGCAACCCAATATACTGACAGGTGACCTTCCTGTACCAGATACACAAACATCCCAATTTTCTAATAAGCTGACGTTCCTGTACCCGATACTCAATCATCCCAATTACTTGACAGGTGACCTTCCTGTACCAGAGACACAAACATCCCAATTTACTGATAGGTGACCTTACTGTATCAGAAGACAAAAATATACCAATTTCCTCGCAGGTGACTTTCCTGTACTCGAGACACACACATCCCAATTTACTGACAGGTGACCTACCTGTACAAGAGACAAAAACATCCCAATACACTGACAGGTGACATTCCTGTACTGGAAGACATAAGTAACCCAATCTACTGACAGGTGACATTCCTGTACCAGAAACACTATCCACCCAATTTACAGACAGGTGACCTTCCTGTACCAGAAGACAAAATCATCAAATTAACTGACAGGTGACCTTTCTTTACCAGCGATACAAACATCTCAACTTAATTACTGGCGACCTTCCTGTACCAGAGACAAAAACATCCCAATTTACTGACAGATGATCATCCTGAACTCCTGTACCAGTGACAAAACCATAACAATTTAGAGACAGATGACCTTCCTGTTCCAGAGGCAATTACATCACAATTAACTGAGAGGTGACCTTCCTGTACCAAAGTTACAAACATCCCAATTTACTGACAGATGCCCGTCCTGTACCAGTGAAAATAATATCCAAATTTACTGACAGGTGATCTTCCTGTACCAGAGACAAAAACATCCAATTTACAGACAGATGACCTTCCTGTACCAGAGAAAACACATCCCAATTTACTAACAGGTGACTTTTTGTACCAGGGACACAAACATCCCAATTTACTGACAGGTGAACTTCCCGTACCAAAGACACAAATATCCCAATATACTGACAGTTGAGCTTCCTGTACCGGAGACACAAACATCCCAATTTACTGACAGGAGACCTTCCTGTATCAGAGTCAAAAAAATCCCAATTTATGGACAGGTGACCCTCCTGTACCAGAGACACAAATATCCCAATTTTCTTGCAGGTGACCTTCCTGTTCCAGAGGCACAAACATCCCAATTTACTGAAAGGTGACCTTCCTGCACCAGAGACACAGACGTCCCAATTTACTGACAGGTGAACCTCCTGTACCATAGGCACAAATATTCCAACTTACTGACAGGTGGCCTTCCTGTTCCAGAGACAAAAATATCCCAATTTTCCTGCATGTGACCCTCCTGTTCCAGAGGCAAAAAATCCCAATTTACTGAAAGGTGACGTTCCTGCACCAGAGAGACAAAAGTCCCAATTTACTGAAAGGTGACCTTCCTGCACGAGAGACACAAACGTCCCAATTTACTGACAGGTGACATTGCTGTACCAGTGGCACAAATACCCAAATTTACTAACAGGTGATCTTCCTGTACCAGTGACACAAGCATCCCAATTTAGTGACAGGTCATCTTCCTGTACCAGATTCACAAACATCCCAATATACTGACTGGCGACCTTGCTGTACCAGAGACAGAAACATTCCAATTTTCTGGCAGGTGCCCTTCCTGTAGCAGAGGCAAAATCTTCCGAATTTACTGACAGGTTACCTTCCTGTACAATAGACACAAACATCCCAATTTAATGACAGGTGGCCTTCCTGTACAAGAGATCGTAACATCCCAATTTACTAACCGACGAACTTCCTGTACCGGAAGATAAAAACATCCAATTTACTGCCAGGTGACCTTTCTTTATCAGAGGTGCAAGTATCTCAACATATTTACAGATGATCTTCCTGTATCAGTGACAAAATAATCCCAATTTACTGACAGGTGACCTTCCTGTACCAGGGATTCAATCATCCCAATTTACTGACAGGTGTCATTCCTGTACCAGTGACACAAACATCACAATATACTGCAAGGTGAACTTCCTGTACAAGAGACAAAACATCCCAATTTTCTGACCGGTGGTCTTCCAGGACAAGTGACAAAAATTTCCCAATTTACTGACAGGTGACCTTCCTGCACCACAGACTCAAACATCACAATTTACTGGCATGTGTCTTTCCTGTACCTGAGACACACATCACAATTTACTGAGAGGTGACCTTCCTGTACTAGAGACAGACACATCCGAATTTACTGAGAGGTGACTTTCCTGTACCAGAGAGACAAACATCACAATTTACTGACAGGTGATCTACTTGTACAGGAGACAAAAACATCCCAATACACTGACAGGTGACATTTCTGTACTGGAACACATAAACAACCCAATTTACTGACAGGGGACATTCCTGTACCAGAGAAAGAATCATCCCAGTTTACTGACTGGTGATGTGCCTGTACTAGTGACACAATCATCCCAATTTACTGACAGGCGGCCATCCTGTACCAGTGATAAAAACATCCCAAATTCCGGACAGTTGACCATCCTGTAACAGAGACAGAAACAACCCAATTTACTGAAAGATGACCTTCCTGTACCAGGGAAACCATCATCCCAATTTACTGACAGGTGATCTTCCTGTACCAGGGAAACCATCATCCCAATTTACTGACAGGTGACCTTCCTGTACCAGGGAAACCATCATCCCAATTTACTGACAGGTGATCTTCCTGTACCAGGGACACAATCATCCCAAATTACAGGCAGGTAGCCATCCTGTACCAAAGACACACAAATATCCCAATTCACTTACAGGTGACCTTCCTGATCCAGAGGCACAGACATCCCAATTTACTGACAGGTGACCTTCCCGTACCAGAGACACAAGCATCCCAATTTCCTGATTGGTAATGTTCCTGTACCGGAGACACAAACATTACAGTTTACTGACAGGAGACCATTCTGTAGCAGAGACACAAACATCCCAAATTATTGACAGGTGAACTTCCTGTACCAGAGACTTAAGCAACCCAATTTACTGACAGGTGACCTTCCTGTACCAGATACACAACATCCCAATTTTCTAATAAGCTTACCTTCCTTTACCAGAGACAAAAACATCTCAACTTACTGACAGGTCTCTTTCCTGTACCAGAGACTCAATCATCCCAATTAGCTGACAGGTGCCCTTCCTGTACCAGAGACACAAACATCCCAATTTACTGATAGGTGACCTTCCTGTATCAATAGACCAAAATATACCAATTTCCTCACAGGTGACCCTGCTGTACTCGAGACACACACATCCCAATTTACTGATCGGTGACCTTCATGTCCTGGAAGACAAAACTATCCCAATTTGCTGACAGGTGACATTCCTGCACCCGAGACACACACATCCCAATTTACTGACACGTGACATTCTTGTACCAGCGACACAAACATCCCAATTTACTGATCGGTGACCTTCCTGTACCAGAGACACAAACATGCCAATTTACTGACAGGTGACCTTCATGTCCTGGAAGACAAAACTATCCCAATTTGCTGACAGGTGACATTCCTGCACCCGAGACACACACATCCCAATTTACTGACACGTGACATTCTTGTACCAGCGACACAAACATCCCAATTTACTGACTGGTGACTTTAATGTACCAGAGACACAAACATCCCAATTTACTGACTGGTGACTTTAATGTACCAGAGACACAAACATCCCAATTTACTGACCTGGTGTGGAAAAATGGGTTTTGCTTCTTGGCACACTGGCACCAGTACTGGGACAAGAGGGAGCTGTTCCTTTGGGACGGACTTCACTTGGCCAGTGCTGGGACTAGAATCCTGGCGAATCGTATAACTAGGGCTGTAGAGAGGGATTTAAACTAATTAGTGGGGGTGAGGTTTCTAAAGAGCAAATCATAAAAATGACTACGGAGATGGTCATAGACTGAGGTAGCAGTGGGGGAATTAAAAAACAGAGCGTGCCAGGAAGGGACAGAAGGTATGGAGTAAAAGGTAAAGTAGTAAATGGGAAATAGCAGGAGCTAAGTGTCACAAAACATATTTGAAAGTTCTTTATCTGAATGAACGTAGCATTCGTAAAAAAATGGATGAGCTAACGGCACAAATAACTACATATGGGTATGATCTTGTAGCCATTACAGAAACATGGCTGCAGGGTAACCATGACTGGGAATTAAATATACCAGGTTTTTAACAATCAGGAAGGAAAGGCTGGAAGGAAGGGGAGGTGGGGTGCCTATGTTAATAAAGGAGGGAATCACTGTAATACAAATAAATGATATTGGGTCAAAAGATCAGGATAGTGAAACAGTTTGGGTGGAGATATGGAATAATAAGGGAAAAAAACATTCGTGGGCGTAGTCTATAGGCCTCCGAACAGTTGCAACTCTGTTAGATGGAGTATTAATCAGGAAATAGTTGAGGCTTGTAATAAGGGATCAGCTATAATTATGGGTGATTTTAACTATCATATTAACTGGACAATTTTAATTGGGCAGGGCAGCCTTGAGGATGACTTCATTGAGTGTATTAGGGATGGGTTTCTTGAGCAGTATGTAACTGAACCGACCAGGGGGCAAGCAGCCTTAGATTTGGTCCTGTGTAATGAGACAGGATTAATTTAAAATGTCCTAGTAAAGGATCCCCTTCGAATGAGTGACTATAACATGGTTGAATTCCATAATCAATTAGAGGGTGAGAAGGTTGGATCACAAACAAGCGTGCTGAGCTTGAATAAAGGAGACTATGAAGGTATGAGAGCGGAATTGATTAGAGTGGACTGGGAAAATAGATTAAAGGGTAAGACGGTACATGATCAGTGGTGTACATTTAAGGAGTTATTATACAACCTCCAAAAAATATATAATCCACTGAGGAAAAAAGGGTGTAAAAGAAAAGATAGCCATCCGTGGCTAAGTAAAGTAATTAAGTATAGTATCCGACTAAAAACAAGGGCATATATGGTAGCCAAATCTAGTGGGAGGATAGAAGATTGGGAAGTCTTTAAAAGACAACCAAAGGTAACTAAAAGATTGATTAAGAAAGGGAAGATAGATTATGGAAGTAAATTAGCAAAAAATATAAGAACAGATCGCAAAAGTTTCTATAGTTATATAAAAAGAAAAAGGGTGGCTAAAGTAAATGTTGGTCCCTTAGATGATGAGACCGGGAAATTAATGGTGGGAAACATGGAGATGGCAAAAACGCTGAACAATTATTTTTTATCAGTCTTTACGGTAGAGGACACTAAGAATATCCCAACACTGGACAAACAGGGGGCTCTAGGGGGGGAGGAGCTAAATACGATTAAAATCACTAAGGAAGTGGTACTTGGTAAAATAATGGGACTCAAGGTGGATAAATCCCATGGACCTGATAGCTTACATCCTAGGGTCTTGAGGGAAGTGGCGGTAGGGATTGTGGATGCATTGGTAATAATTTTCCAAAACTCCCTGGATTCAGCAAAAGTCTCGGCAGATTGGAAAACTGCTAATGTAACACTCTTATTTCAAAAGGGTAGTAGGCAGAAGGCTGGAAACTATAGACCTGTTAGCCTAACATCTGTGGTTGGTAAAATTTTAGGGTCGATTATTACGGAGACAGTAACAGGACATTTGGATAAACATAATTTAAAAGGACAAAGTCAGCATGGTTTTATGAAGGAGAAGTCATGTTTGACAAATTTGCTTGCGTTCTTTGAGGAAGTAACATACAGGGTGGATAAAGTGGAACCAGTGGACGTAGTGTATTTAGACTTCCAAAAGGCATTTGACAAGGTGCCACACAAAAGATTATTGCTCAAGATAAAAAATCATGGGATTGGGGGTAATATTCTGGCATGGGTGGAGGATTGGCTATCTAACAGAAAGCAGAGAGTTGGGATAAATGGTTCGTTCTCCGACTGGCAATGAGTAACTAGTGGTGTTCCGCAGGGGTCCGTGCTGGGTCTCAACACTTTACCATCTATATTAATGATTTGGAGGAGGGGACCGAGTGTAACATATCAAAGTTTGCAGATGATACAAAGATGGGAAGGAAAGTAATGTGTGAGGAGGACATAAAAAACCTGCAAAGCGACATAGACAGGCTAAGTAAGTGGGCAGAGATTTGGTAGATGGAATACAGTACTGGAAAGTGTGAGGTTATGCACTTTTGCAGGAAAAATCATAGAACAAGTAATTAATTTAATGGTAAGAAACTGGAAAGTACTGTAGTACAAAGGGATCTGGGGGTCCTGGTGCACGAAACTCAAAAAGTTAGTGTGCAGGTGCAGCAAGTGATCAAGAAGGCCAATGGAATGTTGGCTTTTATTGCTAGGGGGATAGAATATAAAAACAGGGCGGTATTGTTGCAGTTGTACAATGTATTGGTGAGACCGCACCTGGAATACTGAATACAGTTTTAGTGTCCATACTTAAGAAAAGACATACTTGCTCTCGAGTCAGTACAAAGTAGGTTCACTTGGTTAATCCCGGGGATGAGGGGGTGGGCATATGAGAGGTTGAGTACATTGGGACTCATAAGAACATAAGAACGTAAGAAATAGGAGCAGGAGTAGGCCAATCGGCACCTCGAGCCTGTTCCGCCATTCAATAAGATCATGGCTGATCTGATCCTAACCGCCAACCGACTCTACTCATTGGAGTTCAGAAGAGTGAGAGGCGATCTTATTGAAACATATAGGCCTAGAAATTCAGTTTGGGCCCGCCAGCTCCTTTGCGCCCAAAAGTTACCGCTGCGCGCGGAGCCACTTGCGCCCGCCGGAAATTCAGTTTCAGCGCCCCAAGTCGAAGCCGGCCGCTAGTCAAGGGTGTGGCCGCCCCCGCTTGGGGCGCTGAAACTGACTTTCGGCACGCTAGGTGCCGCAGCGGCACCTGCTGCGGAGCGGCAGGCTGCAGTACTGCAGGCCTTCCTCCCTCTCTTAAGGGGGAGGTGCCTGCAACAGCTCGATCGCCGCTCGCTAGTGCCGGAAAATGAGCCCGGCACCACGGAGAAGTGCCGGCCTCCCGGAAAACAGCTGGCAATGCCACGGGGGGGGGAGGGTGGAGGAGGCCGGGGAAGGAGGTGCAGGCAGGCGGCCGCCGAAAAAGCGGCCGGCCGCACCTCCGCCTTAACTCGCCCCACTAAGGCTGCAGGACGGCGCCGTTTTCAGATCGCTGTTTGCGGCTGCTGCGGAAGAGGCGGCCGCAACTAAATATGGCGGTCGGGCCGGTAGCGGGGAACTGCGCACACCGATGACGTCATCAGTGGCGGCGCAGTGCTACTGGCTAATGCCGCCATTACCGCAGCGCTGAATATCGGCGCAATCTCAGCAAGTGGCGCAAAAGCCCTCTTTGGGCGAAAACTGGGCGCAAAGCCTACTGAATTTCTAGCCCATAAGGTTGTGAAGGGGCTTGATCGGGTGGATGTGGTGAGGATGTTCCCAATGATGGGTGAAACTAGAACTAGGGGGCATAATCTTAGAATAAGGGGCTGCTCTTTCAAAACTGAGATGAGGAGAAACTTCTTCACTCAGAGGGTAGTAGGTCTGTGGAATTTGCTGCCCCAGAAAGCTGTGGAAGCTACATCATTAAATACATTTACAACAGAAATAGACAGCTTCTTAGAAGTAAAGGGAATTAAGGGTTATGGGGAGCGGGCAGGAAATTGGACATGAGTCAATGTTCGGAACGGTCATGGCCCTGTGGGTAACGGAGCGGGCCCAGGGGCCGTGTAGCCTGGTTCTGCTCCTACTTCTTGTGTGCTAATTATGTGTTAGATTTCAGGAGATGGTTCTATTCCTGTTCCTGGCTGGGGTGGAGATCACCTTTTACAGAAGGTAAGTATGGCAGAAAATATAGGGACAGTGATCTCCTGGACGAGTTTCGATCGCCTAGATGGGTCGGAGAGGAATTTCCCAGATTATTTTCTCCCAAATTGGCCATTGGGTTTTTTATCTGTTTTTTTGCCTCTCCCAGGAGATCACATGGGTTCGGGAGGGATGTAGAGTGATAGTAGATTTGAGGTTAGGATCAGAGCAGCCATGATCTTATTGAATGGTGGAGCAGGCTCGAGGGGCCGATTAGTCTACTCCTGCTCCTATTTCTTATGTTCTTAGGTTCTTATGTTCTTATGTTCTTATAGTAGCAGAGACACAAACATCCCAATTTACTGACAGTTGACCTTCCTGTACAAGAGACACAAACATCGCAATTTACTGTCAGGAGACCTTCCCGTAACAGTGACACAAACAACCCAATTTACTGACATGTGACCTTCCTGTACCAGAGACACAAACATCCCAATTTTCTGACAAGTGATCTTCCTGTACCAGAGACACAAATATACCAATTTACTGACAGGTAAACTTCCTGTACCAGAGACACAATAAATCCCAATTTTCTGATAAGCTGACCTTCCTATACCAGAGACACAAACATCCCAATTTACTGAGAGTTGAACTTCCTGTACCAGAGACAGAAACATTCCAATTTTCTGACAGGTGACCTTCCTGTACCAAAGGCACAATAATCCGAAATTATTGACAGGTGACCTTCCTGTACCAGAGACAAAAACATTCCAATTTACTGACCGATGACCATCCTATACTGGAAGACAAAAACATCCAATTTACTGCCAGGTGACCTTTCTTCATCAGAGGTACAAACATCTCAACATATTTACAGGTGATCTTCCTGTATTAGAGACACAATAATCCCAATTTACCGACCGGTGACCTTCATGTACCTGGGATTCAAACATCCAAATATACTGACATGTGACATTCCTGTGCCAGTTTAACAAATAACCAAATTTACTGACAGGTGACCTGCTGGACCAGAGGCACATATATTGCAATTTCCTGACATCTGGCCTTCAAGGACCAGTGAAAAACTCTTCCCAATTTACTGACAGGTGACCTTCCTGCACCACAGACACAAACATTACAATTTTCTGAAATGTGTGCTTTCTGCACCAGAGACACAAATATCCCAATTTACTGAGAGGTGAACTTACTGTAACAGAGGCAGAAATATCCGAATTTACTGAGAGGTGATCTTCCTGTATCAGAGACACAATAATCCCAATTTTCTGACAGGTGATCTTCCTGTACCAGAGACACAAACATCCCAATATACCGACAGGTGAACTTCCTGTACCAGAGATTCAAACATCCCAATTTACTGACAGGTGACCCACCTGTACAAGAGACAAAAACATCCCAATATACTGGCAGGTCGCCTTCCTGTACAGGAAGACACAAACATCCCAGTTTACTGACAGGTGACCTTCCCGTACCACAGGCACAAGTAACCAAATTTACTGACAGATGACATTCCCGTACCAGGGACACAAACATTCCAATTTCCTGACAGGTGACATTCCTGCACCACAGACACAAACATCACAATTTACTGACATGTGTCCTTCCTGTACCAGAGACAGAAAAATCGAATTTACTGACAGGTGAACTTCCTGTACCAGAGAAACAAACACCCGAATTTACTGACAGGTTATCTTCCTGTACCAGAGACACAAACATCCCAATTTACTGACGGGAGGCCATCCTCTACCAGAGACACAAACATCCCAATTTACTGATGGTTGACCTTCCTGTACAAGAGACACAAACATCGCAATTTACTGTCAGGAGAACTTCCTGTACCAGAGACACAAACATCCGAATTTTTTGATAAGCTGACCTTCCTGTGCCAGAGACAAAAACATCCCAACTTACTGATAGGTCTCTTTCCTGTCCAGAGACATAATCATCCCAATTCACTGTACGGTGACTTTCCTGTACTAGAGACAAAAGCATCCCAACATACTGACAGGTCTCTCATCTGTATCAGAGACACAAACATCCCAATTTACTGACAGGTGACCTTCCTGTACCAGTGACACAAACATCACAATTTACTGACAGGTGACTTTAAGGTACCAGAGACACAAACATCCCAATTTACTGAGAGGTGACCTTCCAGTAGTAGAGACACAAATATCCCAGCTTACTGACAGGTGACCTTACTGTTCCAGAGACACAAACATCCCAATTTACTGACAGGTGACCTTCCAGTAGCAGAGACACAAATATCCCAACTTACTGACAGGTGACCTTGCTGTACCAGAGATACAAACATTCCAACCTACTGACAATTGACCTTCCTGTTCCAGAGACACAATCATCCCAATTTACAGACAGATGACCATACTGTACCAGTAAGACAAACATCCCAATTTACTGACAGGTGACCTTCCTGTACCAGTGACACAAATATTCCAATTTCCTGACAAGTGGTCTTCAAGGGCCAGTGAATAAATCTTCCAAATTTCCTGACAGGTGACCTTCCTGCCCCACAGACACAAACATTACAATTTACTGAAATGTGTCCATCCTGTTCCAGACACAAATATCGCAATTTACTGAGAGGTGAACTTCCTGTAGCAGAGACAGGAATATCCGAATTTACTGAGAGGTGACCTTACTGTACCAGAGACACAAACATCCTAATATACTGACAGGTGACATTCCTGTCCCAGCGACAGAATCATCCCAATTTACTGACAGGAGGCCATCCTGTACCAGTGACACAAACATTGCAAGTTACTGACAGGTAACCTTCCTGTACGAGAGACACAATCAACCCAATTTACTGAGAGTTGACCTTGCTGTAACAAAGACAAAAACATCCCAATTTACTGACAGGTGACGTTCCTGTACCAGCGACACAATTATCCCAATTTACTGACAGGTGACCTTCCTGTACCAGAGACACAAACATCCCAATTTACTGACTGGTGACCCTCCTGTACCAGGGACACAACCATCCCAATTTACTGACAGGTGACCTTCATGTACCGGAAGACAAAAATATCCCAATTTGCTGACAGGTGACTTTCCTGCAGCCGAAACACAAACATCCCAATTTGCTGACAGGTGACCTTCCTGTACCAGAGACACAAACATCCCAATTTACTGACAGATGACTTTCCTGTACTAGAGACACAAACAACCCAATTTACTGACAGGTGACATTCCTGTACCAGCGACACAAACACCTAATTTGCTGAAAAGCTGACCTTCCTGTACCAGAGACAAAAACATCCCAGCTTACTTACAGATCTCTTTCCTGTACCAGAGACACAAACATCCTAATATACTGACAGGTGACATTCCTGTCCCAGCGACACAATCATCCCAATTTACTGACAGGAGGCCATCCTGTACCAGTGACACAAACATTGCAAGTTACTGACAGGTAACCTTCCTGTACGAGAGACACAATCAACCCAATTTACTGAGAGTTGACCTTGCTGTAACAAAGACAAAAACATCCCAATTTACTGACAGGTGACGTTCCTGTACCAGCGACACAATTATCCCAATTTACTGACAGGTGACCTTCCTGTACCAGAGACACAAACATCCCAATTTACTGACTGGTGACCCTCCTGTACCAGGGACACAACCATCCCAATTTACTGACAGGTGACCTTCATGTACCGGAAGACAAAAATATCCCAATTTGCTGACAGGTGACTTTCCTGCAGCCGAAACACAAACATCCCAATTTACTGACAGTTGACTTTCCTGTACCAGCGACACAAACACCTAATTTGCTGAAAAGCTGACCTTCCTGTACCAGAGACAAAAACATCCCAGCTTACTTACAGATCTCTTTCATGTACCAGAGACATAATCATCCCAATTAATTGACAGGTGACGTTCCTGAACCAGCGACACAATCATCCCAATTTACTGACAGTAGGCCATCCTGTACCAGCGACACACACATCCCAATTTACTGACAGGTGACCTGCCTGTAACAGAGACACAAACAACCCAATTTACTGAGAGGTGACCTTCCTGTACCAGAGAAAAAAGCATCCCAACTTACTGACAGGTAACTTCCCTGTACCAGAGATATAATCATCCCAATTTACTGAGAGGCGAACTTCCTGTACCAGAGGCAGAACCATCCCAATTTACTGACCGGTGACCTTCATGTACCGGAGACAAAAATATCCCTATTTGCTGACAGGTGACCTTCCTGTACCCGAAAAACAAACATCGCTATTTACTGACAGGTGAACTTCCTGTACCAGAGACACAAATATCCCAATTTACTGACAGGTGACATTCCTGTGACAGACACACAAACAACCGAATTTACTGACAGGAGTCCAACCTGTACAAGAGAACATAACTTCCAAATTTTCTGACAGGTGACCTTCCTGTACCAGAGACACAAACAACCCAATTTACTGACAGGTGACATTCCTGTACCAGCGACACAAACACCTAATTTGCTGAAAACATGACCTTCCTGCACCAGACACAAAAACATCCCAACTTACTTACATGTGAAATTCCTGTACCAGAGACATAAACATCCCACTTTACTGACAGGTGACCTTCCTGAACCAGAGAAAAAAACATCCCAACTAACTGACAGGTCCCTTTCCTGGACCAGAGACATAATTATCCCAATTAACTGACAGGTGTCCTTCCTGCACCAGAAAAACAAACATCCCAATTTACTGAGAGGTGAACTTCCTGTACCAGAGACAGAAACATCCCAATTTACTGACAGGGGACCTTAATGTACCGGAAGACAAAAATATCCCAATTTGCTGACAGGTGACCTTCCTGTACCCGAAACACAAACATCCCAATTTACTGACAGCTGCCCCTCCAGAAGCAGAGACACAAACATCGCAATTTACTGAAAAGAGACCTTCCTGTACCAAAGAAACAAACATCCCAACTTACTGACAGTTGACATTCCTGTACCAGAGACACAAACATTCCACTTTGCTGACAGGTGACCTTCCTGTACCAGAGACACAAACATCCCAGTTTACTGACAGGTGAACTTCTTGTACCAGAGACACAAACATCCCAATTTTCTGATAAGCTGCCCTTCCTGTACCAGATACAAAAATATCCCAACTTACTGACACGTGTCTTCCCTGTACCAGAGACACAATCATCCCAATTAGCTGTCAGGTGACATTCCTGTACCAGGGAATAAAGCATCCCAACATACTGACAGGCCTCTTTCTTCTACCAGAGACACAAACATCCCAATATACTGACAGGTGATCTTCCTGTACCAGAGACACAAACATCCCAATTTACTGACAGGTTACCTTCCTGTACCAGAGGCAAAATCATCCCAATTTACTGACAGGTTACCTTCCTGTACCAGAGGCAAAATCATCCCAATTTACTGACAGGTTACCTTCCTGTACCAGGGACACAAACATTCCAATTTCCTGACAGGTGAGTTTCCTGCACCACAGACACAATCATCACAATTTACTGACATGTGTCCTTCCTGTACCAGAGACACAAACATCCCAATTTACTTACAGGAGGCCATCCTGTACCAGCGACACAAACATCCCATTTTACTGACAGGTGAACTTCCTGTACCAGAGAGACACTCAACCCAATTTACTGACAGGTGACCTTCCTGTAACAGAGACACAAACATCCAAATTTACTGACAGGTGACCTTCCTGTACCAGCGACACAATCATTCCAATTTTCTGACAGGAGGCCATCCTGTACCAGCGACACAAACATCCCAATTTACTGACAGGTGACCTTCCGGTACCAGAGACACAAACAACCCAATTTACGGACAGGTGACCTTCCGGTACCAGAGACACAAACAACCCAATTTACTGACAGGTGACATTCCTGTACCAGCGACACAAACACCTAATTTGCTGAAAACCTGACCTTCCTGCACCAGACACAAAAACATCCCAACTTACTTACATGTGAAATTCCTGTACCAGAGACATAAACATCCCACTTTACTGACAGGTGACCTTCCTGAACCAGAGAAACAAACATCCCAACTAACTGACAGGTCCCTTTCCTGTACCAGAGACATAATTATCCCAATTAACTGACAGGTGTCCTTCCTGCACCAGAAAAACAAACATCCCAATTTACTGAGAGGTGAACTTTCTGTACCAGAGACAGAAACTTCCCAATTTACTGACAGGGGACCTTCATGTACCGGAAGACAAAAATATCCCAATTTGCTGACAGGTGACCTTCCTGCACCCGAAACACAAACATCCCAATTTACTGACAGCTGCCCCTCCAGAAGCAGAGACACAAACATCGCAATTTACTGAAAAGAGACCTTCCTGTACCAAAGAAACAAACATCCCAACTTACTGACAGTTGACATTCCTGTACCAGAGACACAAACATCCCAGTTTACTGACAGGTGAACTTCTTATACCAGAGACACAAACATCCCAATTTTCTGATAAGCTGCCCTTCCTGTACCAGATACAAAAATATCCCAACTTACTGACACGTGCCTTCCCTGTACCAGAGACACAATCATCCCAATTAGCTGTCAGGTGACATTCCTGTACCAGGGAATAAAGCATCCCAACATACTGACAGGCCTCTTTCTTCTACCAGAGACACAAACATCCCAATATACTGACAGGTGATCTTCCTGTACCAGGGACACAAACATTCCAATTTCCTGACAGGTGAGTTTCCTGCACCACAGACACAATCATCACAATTTACTGACATATGTCCTTCCTGTACCAGAGACACAAACATCCCAATTTACTTACAGGAGGCCATCCTGTACCAGCGACACAAACATCCCAATTTACTGACAGGTGAACTTCCTGTACCAGAGAGACACTCAACCCAATTTACTGACAGGTGACCTTCCTGTAACAGAGACACAAACATCCAAATTTACTGACAGGTGAGGTTCCTGTACCAGCGACACAATCATTCCAATTTTCTGACAGGAGGCCATCCTGTGCCAGCGACACAAGCATCCCAATTTTCTGAGAAGTTGACCTTCCTGTACCAGAGACAAAAACTTCCCAACTTACTTACAGATCGCTTTCCTGTACCAGAGACACAATCATCCCAATTAACTGACAGGTGACGTTCCTGAACCAGCGACACAATCATCCCAATTTACTGACAGGAGGCCATGCTGTACCAGAGACACAAACATCCCAGTTTACTGACAGGTGAACTTCTTGTACCAGAGACACAAACATCGCAACTTTATGATAAGCTGCCCTTCCTGTACCAGGGACAAAAATATCCCAACTTACTGTCACGTGTGTTTCCTGTACCAGAAATACAATGATCCCAATTGACTGTCAGGTGACATTCTTGTACCAGGGAATAAAGCATCCGAACATACTGACAGGTCTCTTTCCTCTACCAGAGTCGGAAACATCCCAATATACTGACATAAGAACATAAGAACATAAGAAATAGGAGCAGGAGTAGGCCCATCGGCCCCTCGAGCCTGCTCCGCCATTCAATAAGATCATGGCTGATCTGATCCTAACCGCCAATCCACTACCACAGAACCATCTCCTGAATCTAACAGAATTAGACACACGAAATAGGAGCAGGATTATGCTACACGGCCCCTGGGCCCGCTCCGCTACCCACAGGGCCATGACCGATCCGAACCTAGACTCTAGTCCAAATTCCTGCCCGCTCCCCGTAACCCTTAATTCCCTTTACTTCTAGGAAACTGTCTATTTCTGTTTTAAATTTATGTAATGATGTAGCTTCTACGGCTTTTTGGGGCAGCATATTCCATGGACCGACCACCATCTGAGTCACGTAGTTCCTCCTCATCTCAGTTTTGAAAGAACAGCCCCTTATTCTAAGACTATGCCACCTAGTTCTAGTTTCACCCATCATCGGGAACATCCTCCCCGCATCCACCCGATCCAACCCCTTCACAACCTTATATGTTTCAATAAGATCGCCTCTCATTCTTCTGAACTCCAATGAGTAGAGTCCCAATCTACTCAACCTCTTCTCATATGTCCATCCCCTCATCCCCGGGATTAACTGAGTGAACCTTCTTTGTACTGACTCGAGAGCAAGTATGTCCTTTCTTAAGTATGGACACCAAAACTGTACGCAGTATTCCAGGTGCGGTCTCACCCATACCTTGCACAACTGAAGCAATACCTCCCGATATTTATATTCTATGCCCCTAGCAATGAAAGCCAACATTCCATTGGCCTTCTTAATCACTTGCTGCACCTGCATACTAACCTTTTGAGTTTCGTGCACCAGGACCCCCAGATCCCTTTGTACTTCAGTACTTTCCACTCTCTTGCCATTAAGATAATAACTTGCTCTACGATTTTTCCTGCCAAAGTGCATAACCTCACACTTTCCAGTATTGTATTCCATCTGCCAAATCTCTGCCCACTTACTTAGCCTGTCTATGTCCCCGTGCAGGTTTTTTATGTTCTCCTCACTCACTACTTTCCCTCCCATCTTAGTATCATCTGCAAATTTGATATGTTATCCCTCCTCCAAATCGTTAATATAGATTGTAATGAGTTGGGGACCCAGCACTGACGCCTGTGGTACACCACTAGTTACTGATTGCCAGTCTGAGATTGAACCATTTATCCCAACGCTCTGCCTTCTGTTAGATAGCCAATCCTCTATCCATGCCAGAATATTACCCCCAAACCCGTGATTTTTTATCTTAAGCAATAATCTTTTGTGTGGCACCTTGTCAAATGCCTTTTGGAAGTCTAAATACACTACGTCCACTGGTTCCCCTTTATCCACCCTATATGTTACTTCCACAATGAATTCCAGCAAATTTGTCAAACATGACTTCCCCTTCATAAAACCATGCTGACTTTGTCCTATTAAATTAAGTTTATCCAAATGTCCTGTTACTGTCTCCTTAATAATGGACTCCAAAATTTTACCTACCATAGATGTTAGGCTAACCGGTCTATAGTTTCCAGCCTCCTGTCTACTGCCCTTTTTAAATAAGGGTGTTACATTAGCAGTTTTCCAGTCTGCCTGGAGCATTGCCGAGTTCAGTGAGTTTTGGAAAATTATTACCAATGCATCCACAATCCCTACCGCCACTTCCCTCAAGACCCTAGGATGTAAGCCATCAGGTCCAGGTGATTTATCCGCCTTGAGTCCCATTATTTTACCGAGTACCACTTCCATAGTGATTTTGATCGTGTTTAGCTCCTCCCCCTCTTTAGCCCCCTGTTTGTCCAGTGTTGGGATATTCTTAGAGTATTCTACTGTAAAGACTGATATAAAATATTCATTCAGTGTTTTTGCCATCTCCATATTTCCCACCATTAATTTCCCGGTCTCATCCTCTAAGGGAACAACATTTACTTTAGCCACCCTTTTTCTTTTTATATAACTATAAAACTCTTACTATCTGTTTTTATATTTATTGCTAATTTACTTTCATAATCTATCTTCCCTTTCTTAATCAATCTTTTTGTTATTTTTTGCTGCCTTTTAAAGTTTTCCCAATCCTCTATCCTCCCACTAGATTTGGCTACCTTATATGCCCTTGTTTTTAGTCGAATACTATCCTTAATTTCTTTACTTAGCCACGGATCGCTGTCTTTTCTTTTACACACTTTTCTTCTCAGTGGAATATATTTTGTTTGGAAGTTGTAAAATAACTCCTTAAATGTACACCACTGATCATCTATCGTCTTACCCTTTAATCTATTTTCGCAATCCTCTCTACTCAATTCCGCTCTCATACCTTCATAGTCTCCTTTATTCAAGCTTAGCACGCTTGTTTGAGATCCAACCTTCTCACCCTCTAATTGAATATGGAATTCAACCATGTTATGGTCACTCATTCCAAGGGGATCCTTTACTAGGACATTTTTAATTAATCCTGTCTCGTTAGACAGGACCAGGTCTAAGGTTGCTTGCCCCCTGGTCGGTTCAGTTACATACTGCTCAAGAAACCCATCCCTAATACACTCAATCAACTCATCATCAAGGCAGAGACACAAACAACCGAATTTACTGACAGGTGACATTCCTGTACCAGCCAAACAAACATCCCAATTTTCTGATAAGCTGACCTTCCTGTACCAGAGATAAAAACATCCCAACTCACTTACAGATCTCTTTCCTGTACCAGAGACTCAATCATCACAATTAACTGACAGGTGACGTTCCTATACCAGCGACACAATCATCTCAATATACCGACAGGAGGCCAGCCTGCATCAGCGAATCAAACGTCCCAATTTACTGACAGGTGACCCTGCTGTACCAGGGACACAAACATCCCAATTTACTGACAGGTGACCTTCCTGTAACAGAGGCACAAACAACCCAATTTAATGACAGGTGACCTTCCTGTACCAGAGACAAAATCATCCCAACAAACTGACAGGTCCCTTCCCTGCACCAGAGACATAATCATCCCAATTAACTGACAGGTAACCTTCCTGCACCAGAGACACAAACTTCCCAATTTACTGAGAGGTGACCTTCCTGCACCAGAGACACAAACATCCCAATTTACTGAGAGGTGACCTTCCTGTACCAGAGAAACAAACATCACAATTTTCTGACAGGTGAGCTTCGTGTACCAGAGACACAAACATCCCAATTTACTGACAGGTGACCTTCCTTTAACAAAGACACAATCAACCCAATTTACTGAAAGGTGACCTTCCTGTACCAGACAAAAACTTCCCAACTTACTGACAGGTAAGTAACTTTCCTGTACCAGAGACATAATCATCCCAATTAACTGACAGGTGACCTTCCTGCACCAGAAAGACAAACATCCCAATTTACTGAGAGGTGAACTTTCTGTACCAGAGACAGAAACATCCCAATTTATTGACAGGTGACCTTCCTGTACCGGAAGACAAAGTCATCCCAAATAACTGACAGGTCCCTTGCCTGTACCAAAGACATAGTCATCCCAATTATCTGACAGGTGACCTTCCTGCACCAGAGACACAAACATCCCAATTTACTGAGAGGTGACCTTCCTGTACCAGAGACAGAAACATCCCAATTTACTGACAGGTGACCTTCATGTACCGGAAGACAGAAATATCCCAATTTGCTGACAGGTGACCTTCCTGTACCCGAAACGCAAACATCACAATTTACTGACAGGTGACCTTCCTGTACCAGAGACACAAACATCCCAATCTACTGACAGCTGACCCTCGTGTACCAGAGACACAAACATCCCAATTTACTGACAGGTGGCCTTCCTGTAACAGAGACACAAACAACACAATTTACTGACAGGTGACCTTCCTGTACCAGGGGCAAAAACATCCCAACTTACTGATAGGAACGTTTCCTGTACCAGAGACATAATCATCCCAATTAACTGAGAGATGACCCTCCTGCACCAGAGACACAAACATCCCAATTTACTGACAGGTGAACTTTCTGTACCAGAGACAGAAACATCCCAATTTACTGACAGGTGACTTTCATGTACCGGAAGACAAAAATATCCCAATTTCCTGACAGGTGACCTTCCTGTACCCGAAACACAAACATCAAAATTTACTGAAGGTGACCTTCCTGTACCAGAGACACCAACATTCCAATTTACTGACAGGAGGCCATCCTGTACCAGCGACACAAACGTTACAATTTACTGACAGGTGAACTTCCTGTACCAGAGACACAGTCCACCCAATTTACTGACAGGTGACCTTCCTGTACCAGAGACACAAACATCCCAATTTACTGACAGGTGATATTCCTGTGCCAGAGACTCCATCCGAATTTACTGACAGGAGGCCATCCTGTGCCAGAGACACAAGCAGCCCAATTTTCTGACAGGTGACCTTCCTGTACCAGAGACACAAACAACCAAATTTACTGACAGGAGATATTCCTGTACCAGCGACACAAACATCCCAATTTTCTGATAAGCTGATCTTCCTGTACCAGAGACAAAAACATCTCAACTTACTGACAGATCTCTTTCCTGTACCAGAGACACAATCATCCCAATTAACTGATAGGTGACTTTCCTGTACCAGCGACACAATCATCCCAATTTACTGACAGGAGGCCATGCTGTACCAGAGACACAAACATCCCAGTTTACTGACAGGTGAACTTCTTGTACCAGAGACACAAACATCGCAACTTTATGATAAGCTGCCCTTCCTGTACCAGGGACAAAAATATCCCAACTTACTGTCACGTGTGTTTCCTGTACCAGAAACACAATGATCCCAATTGACTGTCAGGTGACATTCTTGTACCAGGGAATAAAGCATCCGAACATACTGACAGGTCTCTTTCCTCTACCAGAGACAGAAACATCCCAATATACTGACATAAGAACATAAGAACATAAGAAATAGGAGCAGGAGTAGGCCCATCGGCCCCTCGAGCCTGCTCCGCCATTCAATAAGATCATGGCTGATCTGATCCTAACCGCCAATCCACTATCACAGAACCATCTCCTGAATCTAACAGAATTAGACACACGAAATAGGAGCAGGATTATGCTACACGGCCCCTGGGCCCGCTCCGCTACCCACAGGGCCATGACCAATCCGAACCTAGACTCTAGTCCAAATTCCTGCCCGCTCCCCGTAACCCTTAATTCCCTTTACTTCTAGGAAACTGTCTATTTCTGTTTTAAATTTATGTAATGATGTAGCTTCTACGGCTTTTTGGGGCAGCATATTCCATGGACCGACCACCATCTGAGTCACGTAGTTCCTCCTCATCTCAGTTTTGAAAGAGCAGCCCCTTATTCTAAGACTATGCCACCTAGTTCTAGTTTCACCCATCATCGGGAACATCCTCCCCGCATCCACCCGATCCAACCCCTTCACAACCTTATATGTTTCAATAAGATCGCCTCTCATTTTTCTGAACTCCAATGAGTAGAGTCCCAATCTACTCAACCTCTTCTCATATGTCCATCCCCTCATCCCCGGGATTAACTGAGTGAACCTTCTTTGTACTGACTCGAGAGCAAGTATGTCCTTTCTTAAGTATGGACACCAAAACTGTACGCAGTATTCCAGGTGCGGTCTCACCCATACCTTGCACAACTGAAGCAATACCTCCCGATATTTATATTCTATGCCCCTAGCAATGAAAGCCAACATTCCATTGGCCTTCTTAATCACTTGCTGCACCTGCATACTAACCTTTTGAGTTTCGTGCACCAGGACCCCCAGATCCCTTTGTACTTCAGTACTTTCCACTCTCTTGCCATTAAGATAATAACTTGCTCTACGATTTTTCCTGCCAAAGTGCATAACCTCACACTTTCCAGTATTGTATTCCATCTGCCAAATCTCTGCCCACTTACTTAGCCTGTCTATGTCCCCGTGCAGGTTTTTTATGTTCTCCTCACTCACTACTTTCCCTCCCATCTTAGTATCATCTGCAAATTTGATATGTTATCCCTCCTCCAAATCGTTAATATAGATTGTAATGAGTTGGGGACCCAGCACTGACCCCTGTGGTACACCACTAGTTACTGATTGCCAGTCTGAGATTGAACCATTTATCCCAACGCTCTGCCTTCTGTTAGATAGCCAATCCTCTATCCATGCCAGAATATTACCCCCAAACCCGTGATTTTTTATCTTAAGCAATAATCTTTTGTGTGGCACCTTGTCAAATGCCTTTTGGAAGTCTAAATACACTACGTCCACTGGTTCCCCTTTATCCACCCTATATGTTACTTCCACAATGAATTCCAGCAAATTTGTCAAACATGACTTCCCCTTCATAAAACCATGCTGACTTTGTCCTATTAAATTAAGTTTATCCAAGTGTCCTGTTACTGTCTCCTTAATAATGGACTCCAAAATTTTACCTACCATAGATGTTAGGCTAACCGGTCTATAGTTTCCAGCCTCCTGTCTACTGCCCTTTTTAAATAAGGGTGTTACATTAGCAGTTTTCCAGTCTGCCTGGAGCATTGCCGAGTTCAGTGAGTTTTGGAAAATTATTACCAATGCATCCACAATCCCTACCGCCACTTCCCTCAAGACCCTAGGATGTAAGCCATCAGGTCCAGGTGATTTATCCGCCTTGAGTCCCATTATTTTACCGAGTACCACTTCCATAGTGATTTTGATCGTGTTTAGCTCCTCCCCCTCTTTAGCCCCCTGTTTGTCCAGTGTTGGGATATTCTTAGAGTATTCTACTGTAAAGACTGATATAAAATATTCATTCAGTGTTTTTGCCATCTCCATATTTCCCACCATTAATTTCCCGGTCTCATCCTCTAAGGGAACAACATTTACTTTAGCCACCCTTTTTCTTTTTATATAACTATAAAACTCTTACTATCTGTTTTTATATTTATTGCTAATTTACTTTCATAATCTATCTTCCCTTTCTTAATCAATCTTTTTGTTATTTTTTGCTGCCTTTTAAAGTTTTCCCAATCCTCTATCCTCCCACTAGATTTGGCTACCTTATATGCCCTTGTTTTTAGTCGAATACTATCCTTAATTTCTTTACTTAGCCACGGATCGCTGTCTTTTCTTTTACACACTTTTCTTCTCAGTGGAATATATTTTGTTTGGAAGTTGTAAAATAACTCCTTAAATGTACACCACTGATCATCTATCGTCTTACCCTTTAATCTATTTTCGCAATCCTCTCTACTCAATTCCGCTCTCATACCTTCATAGTCTCCTTTATTCAAGCTTAGCACGCTTGTTTGAGATCCAACCTTCTCACCCTCTAATTGAATATGGAATTCAACCATGTTATGGTCACTCATTCCAAGGGGATCCTTTACTAGGACATTTTTAATTAATCCTGTCTCGTTAGACAGGACCAGGTCTAAGGTTGCTTGCCCCCTGGTCGGTTCAGTTACATACTGCTCAAGAAACCCATCCCTAATACACTCAATCAACTCATCATCAAGGCAGAGACACAAACAACCGAATTTACTGACAGGTGACATTCCTGTACCAGCCAAACAAACATCCCAATTTTCTGATAAGCTGACCTTCCTGTACCAGAGATAAAAACATCCCAACTCACTTACAGATCTCTTTCCTGTACCAGAGACTCAATCATCACAATTAACTGACAGGTGACGTTCCTATACCAGCGACACAATCATCTCAATATACCGACAGGAGGCCAGCCTGCATCAGCGAATCAAACGTCCCAATTTACTGACAGGTGACCCTGCTGTACCAGGGACACAAACATCCCAATTTACTGACAGGTGACCTTCCTGTAACAGAGGCACAAACAACCCAATTTAATGACAGGTGACCTTCCTGTACCAGAGACAAAATCATCCCAACAAACTGACAGGTCCCTTCCCTGCACCAGAGACATAATCATCCCAATTAACTGACAGGTAACCTTCCTGCACCAGAGACACAAACTTCCCAATTTACTGAGAGGTGACCTTCCTGTACCAGAGAAACAAACATCCCAATTTTCTGACAGGTGAGCTTCGTGTACCAGAGACACAAACATCCCAATTTACTGACAGGTGACCTTCCTTTAGCAAAGACACAATCAACCCAATTTACTGAAAGGTGACCTTCCTGTACCAGACAAAAACTTCCCAACTTACTGACAGGTAAGTAACTTTCCTGTACCAGAGACATAATCATCCCAATTAACTGACAGGTGACCTTCCTGCACCAGAAAGACAAACATCCCAATTTACTGAGAGGTGAACTTTCTGTACCAGAGACAGAAACATCCCAATTTATTGACAGGTGACCTTCCTGTACCGGAAGACAAAGTCATCCCAAATAACTGACAGGTCCCTTGCCTGTACCAGAGACATAGTCATCCCAATTATCTGACAGGTGACCTTCCTGCACCAGAGACACAAACATCCCAATTTACTGAGAGGTGACCTTCCTGTACCAGAGACAGAAACATCCCAATTTACTGACAGGTGACCTTCATGTACCGGAAGACAGAAATATCCCAATTTGCTGACAGGTGACCTTCCTGTACCCGAAACGCAAACATCACAATTTACTGACAGCTGACCCTCGTGTACCAGAGACACAAACATCCCAATTTACTGACAGCTGACCCTCGTGTACCAGAGACACAAACATCCCAATTTACTGACAGGTGGCCTTCCTGTAACAGAGACACAAACAACACAATTTACTGACAGGTGACCTTCCTGTACCAGGGGCAAAAACATCCCAACTTACTGATAGGAACGTTTCCTGTACCAGAGACATAATCATCCCAATTAACTGAGAGATGACCCTCCTGCACCAGAGACACAAACATCCCAATTTACTGACAGGTGAACTTTCTGTACCAGAGACAGAAACATCCCAATTTACTGACAGGTGACTTTCATGTACCGGAAGACCAAAATATCCCAATTTCCTGACAGGTGACCTTCCTGTACACGAAACACAAACATCAAAATTTACTGAAGGTGACCTTCCTGTACCAGAGACACCAACATTCCAATTTACTGACAGGAGGCCATCCTGTACCAGCGACACAAACGTTACAATTTACTGACAGGTGAACTTCCTGTACCAGAGACACAGTCCACCCAATTTACTGACAGGTGACCTTCCTGTACCAGAGACACAAACATCCCAATTTACTGACAGGTGATATTCCTGTGCCAGAGACTCCATCCGAATTTACTGACAGGAGGCCATCCTGTGCCAGAGACACAAGCAGCCCAATTTTCTGACAGGTGACCTTCCTGTACCAGAGACACAAACAACCAAATTTACTGACAGGAGATATTCCTGTACCAGCGACACAAACATCCCAATTTTCTGATAAGCTGATCTTCCTGTACCAGAGACAAAAACATCTCAACTTACTGACAGATCTCTTTCCTGTACCAGAGACACAATCATCCCAATTAACTGATAGGTGACTTTCCTGTACCAGCGACACAATCATCCCAATTTACTGACAGGAGGCCATGCTGTACCAGAGACACAAACATCCCAGTTTACTGACAGGTGAACTTCTTGTACCAGAGACACAAACATCGCAACTTTATGATAAGCTGCCCTTCCTGTACCAGGGACAAAAATATCCCAACTTACTGTCACGTGTGTTTCCTGTACCAGAAACACAATGATCCCAATTGACTGTCAGGTGACATTCTTGTACCAGGGAATAAAGCATCCGAACATACTGACAGGTCTCTTTCCTCTACCAGAGACAGAAACATCCCAATATACTGACATAAGAACATAAGAACATAAGAAATAGGAGCAGGAGTAGGCCCATCGGCCCCTCGAGCCTGCTCCGCCATTCAATAAGATCATGGCTGATCTGATCCTAACCGCCAATCCACTATCACAGAACCATCTCCTGAATCTAACAGAATTAGACACACGAAATAGGAGCAGGATTATGCTACACGGCCCCTGGGCCCGCTCCGCTACCCACAGGGCCATGACCGATCCGAACCTAGACTCCAGTCCAAATTCCTGCCCGCTCCCCGTAACCCTTAATTCCCTTTACTTCTAGGAAACTGTCTATTTCTGTTTTAAATTTATGTAATGATGTAGCTTCTACGGCTTTTTGGGGCAGCATATTCCATGGACCGATCACCATCTGAGTCACGTAGTTCCTCCTCATCTCAGTTTTGAAAGAGCAGCCCCTTATTCTAAGACTATGCCACCTAGTTCTAGTTTCACCCATCATCGGGAACATCCTCCCCGCATCCACCCGATCCAACCCCTTCACAACCTTATATGTTTCAATAAGATCGCCTCTCATTCTTCTGAACTCCAATGAGTAGAGTCCCAATCTACTCAACCTCTTCTCATATGTCCATCCCCTCATCCCCGGGATTAACTGAGTGAACCTTCTTTGTACTGACTCGAGAGCAAGTATGTCCTTTCTTAAGTATGGACACCAAAACTGTACGCAGTATTCCAGGTGCGGTCTCACCCATACCTTGCACAACTGAAGCAATACCTCCCGATATTTATATTCTATGCCCCTAGCAATGAAAGCCAACATTCCATTGGCCTTCTTAATCACTTGCTGCACCTGCATACTAACCTTTTGAGTTTCGTGCACCAGGACCCCCAGATCCCTTTGTACTTCAGTACTTTCCACTCTCTTGCCATTAAGATAATAACTTGCTCTACGATTTTTCCTGCCAAAGTGCATAACCTCACACTTTCCAGTATTGTATTCCATCTGCCAAATCTCTGCCCACTTACTTAGCCTGTCTATGTCCCCGTGCAGGTTTTTTATGTTCTCCTCACTCACTACTTTCCCTCCCATCTTAGTATCATCTGCAAATTTGATATGTTATCCCTCCTCCAAATCGTTAATATAGATTGTAATGAGTTGGGGACCCAGCACTGACCCCTGTGCTACACCACTAGTTACTGATTGCCAGTCTGAGATTGAACCATTTATCCCAACGCTCTGCCTTCTGTTAGATAGCCAATCCTCTATCCATGCCAGAATATTACCCCCAAACCCGTGATTTTTTATCTTAAGCAATAATCTTTTGTGTGGCACCTTGTCAAATGCCTTTTGGAAGTCTAAATACACTACGTCCACTGGTTCCCCTTTATCCACCCTATATGTTACTTCCACAATGAATTCCAGCAAATTTGTCAAACATGACTTCCCCTTCATAAAACCATGCTGACTTTGTCCTATTAAATTAAGTTTATCCAAGTGTCCTGTTACTGTCTCCTTAATAATGGACTCCAAAATTTTACCTACCATAGATGTTAGGCTAACCGGTCTATAGTTTCCAGCCTCCTGTCTACTGCCCTTTTTAAATAAGGGTGTTACATTAGCAGTTTTCCAGTCTGTCTGGAGCATTGCCGAGTTCAGTGAGTTTTGGAAAATTATTACCAATGCATCCACAATCCCTACCGCCACTTCCCTCAAGACCCTAGGATGTAAGCCATCAGGTCCAGGTGATTTATCCGCCTTGAGTCCCATTATTTTACCGAGTACCACTTCCATAGTGATTTTGATCGTGTTTAGCTCCTCCCCCTCTTTAGCCCCCTGTTTGTCCAGTGTTGGGATATTCTTAGAGTATTCTACTGTAAAGACTGATATAAAATATTCATTCAGTGTTTTTGCCATCTCCATATTTCCCACCATTAATTTCCCGGTCTCATCCTCTAAGGGAACAACATTTACTTTAGCCACCCTTTTTCTTTTTATATAACTATAAAACTCTTACTATCTGTTTTTATATTTATTGCTAATTTACTTTCATAATCTATCTTCCCTTTCTTAATCAATCTTTTTGTTATTTTTTGCTGCCTTTTAAAGTTTTCCCAATCCTCTATCCTCCCACTAGATTTGGCTACCTTATATGCCCTTGTTTTTAGTCGAATACTATCCTTAATTTCTTTACTTAGCCACGGATCGCTGTCTTTTCTTTTACACACTTTTCTTCTCAGTGGAATATATTTTGTTTGGAAGTTGTAAAATAACTCCTTAAATGTACACCACTGATCATCTATCGTCTTACCCTTTAATCTATTTTCGCAATCCTCTCTACTCAATTCCGCTCTCATACCTTCATAGTCTCCTTTATTCAAGCTTAGCACGCTTGTTTGAGATCCAACCTTCTCACCCTCTAATTGAATATGGAATTCAACCATGTTATGGTCACTCATTCCAAGGGGATCCTTTACTAGGACATTTTTAATTAATCCTGTCTCGTTAGACAGGACCAGGTCTAAGGTTGCTTGCCCCCTGGTCGGTTCAGTTACATACTGCTCAAGAAACCCATTCCTAATACACTCAATCAACTCATCATCAAGGCAGAGACACAAACAACCGAATTTACTGACAGGTGACATTCCTGTACCAGCCAAACAAACATCCCAATTTTCTGATAAGCTGACCTTCCTGTACCAGAGATAAAAACATCCCAACTCACTTACAGATCTCTTTCCTGTACCAGAGACTCAATCATCACAATTAACTGACAGGTGACGTTTCTATACCAGCGACACAATCATCTCAATATACCGACAGGAGGCCAGCCTGCATCAGCGAATCAAACGTCCCAATTTACTGACAGTTGACCCTGCTGTACCAGGGACACAAACATCCCAATTTACTGACAGGTGACCTTCCTGTAACAGAGGCACAAACAACCCAATTTAATGACAGGTGACCTTCCTGTACCAGAGACAAAATCATCCCAACAAACTGACAGGTCCCTTCCCTGCACCAGAGACATAATCATCCCAATTAACTGACAGGTAACCTTCCTACACCAGAGACACAAACTTCCCAATTTACTGAGAGGTGACCTTCCTGTACCAGAGAAACAAACATCGCAATTTTCTGACAGGTGACCTTCATGTACCAGAGACACAAACATCCCAATTTACTGACAGGTGACCTTCCTTTAACAAAGACACAATCAACCCAATTTACTGAAAGGTGACCTTCCTGTACCAGACAAAAACTTCCCAACTTACTGACAGGTAAGTAACTTTCCTGTACCAGAGACATAATCATCCCAATTAACTGACAGGTGACCTTCCTGCACCAGAAAGACAAACATCCCAATTTACTGAGAGGTGAACTTTCTGTACCAGAGACAGAAACATCCCAATTTATTGACAGGTGACCTTCCTGTACCGGAAGACAAAGTCATCCAAAATAACTGACAGGTCCCTTGCCTGTACCAGAGACATAGTCATCCCAATTATCTGACAGGTGACCTTCCTGCACCAGAGACACAAACATCCCAATTTACTGACAGGTGACCTTCATGTACCGGAAGACAGAAATATCCCAATTTGCTGACAGGTGACCTTCCTGTACCCGAAACGCAAACATCACAATTTACTGACAGCTGACCCTCGTGTACCAGAGACACAAACATCCCAATCTACTGACAGGTGACCCTCGTGTACCAGAGACACGAACATCCCAATTTACTGACAGGTGGCCTTCCTGTAACAGAGACACAAACAACACAATTTACTGACAGGTGACCTTCCTGTACCAGGGGCAAAAACATCCCAACTTACTGATCGGAACGTTTCCTGTACCAGAGACATAATCATCCCAATTAACTGAGAGATGACCCTCCTGCACCAGAGACACAAACATCCCAATTTACTGACAGGTGAACTTTCTGTACCAGAGACAGAAACATCCCAATTTACTGACAGGTGACTTTCATGTACCGGAAGACAAAAATATCCCAATTTCCTGACAGGTGACCTTCCTGTACCCGAAACACAAACATCAAAATTTACTGAAGGTGACCTTCCTGTACCAGAGACACCAACATTCCAATTTACTGACAGGAGGCCATCCTGTACCAGCGACACAAACGTTACAATTTACTGACAGGTGAACTTCCTGTACCAGAGACACAGTCCACCCAATTTACTGACAGGTGACCTTCCTGTACCAGAGACACAAATATCCCAATTTACTGACAGGTGATATTCCTGTGCCAGAGACTCCATCCGAATTTACTGACAGGAGGCCATCCTGTGCCAGAGACACAAGCAGCCCAATTTTCTGACAGGTGACCTTCCTGTACCAGAGACACAAACAACCAAATTTACTGACAGGAGATATTCCTGTACCAGCGACACAAACATCCCAATTTTCTGATAAGCTGATCTTCCTGTACCAGAGACTAAAACATCTCAACTTACTGACAGATCTCTTTCCTGTACCAGAGACACAATCATCCCAATTAACTGATAGGTGACTTTCCTGTACCAGCGACACAATGATCCCAATTTACTGACAGGAGGCCAGCCTGCATCAGCGAATCAAACTTCAAAATTTACTGACAGGTGAACCTCCTGTACCAGGGACACAAACATCCCAATTAACTGACAGGTGACCTTCCTGCACCAGAGACACAAACAACCCATTTAACTGACTGGTGAAGTTCCGGAGCAAGCGAAACAAACATCCTAATTTACTGACAGGAGGCCATCCTGTACCAGCGACACAAACATCCCAATTTACTGACAGGTGACCCTCATGTACCAGAGACACAAACACCACAATTTACTGACAGGTGAACTTCCTGTAACAGAGACACAAACAACCGAATTTACTGACAGGTGACCTTCCTGTACCAGACAATATCATCCCAACCTACTGACAGGTACATTTCCTGTACCAGAGACATAATCATACCAATTAACTGACAGGTGAAATTCCTGCACCAGAGGCACAAACAGGCCAATTTACTGACAGGTGACCTTCATGTACCGGAAGACAAAAACATCCCAACTAACTGACAGGTCACTTTCCTGTACCAGAGACATAATCATCCCAATTAACGGACAGGTGACCTTCCTGCACCAGAGACAGAAACATCCCAATTTACTGAGAGCTGACCTTCCTGTACCAGAGACAGAAACATCCCAATTTACTGACAGGTGACCTTCATGTACCGGACGACAAAAATATCCCAATTTGCTGAAAGGTGACCTTCCTGTACCCGAAACACAAACAGCCCAATTTACAGACAGGTGACCTTCCTGTACCAGAGACACAACCATCCCAATTTACTGACAGGTGACTTTCCTGTACCACAGACACAAACATCCCAATTTACTGACAGGTGACATTCCTGTGCCAGAGACAAAAACAACCGAATTTACTGACAGGAGGCCATCCTGTACCAGAGAAACAAACATCCCAATTTTCTGACATTTGACCGTCCTGTACCAGAGACACAAACAACCCAATTAACTGACAGGTCCCTTTCCTGTACCAGAGACACAAACATGCCAATTTACAGAGAGGTGACCTTCCTGTTCCAGAGAAACAAACATCGCAATTTTCTGACAGGTGTCCTTCCTGCACCAGACGCAAACAACCCAATTAACTGACAGGTGAAGTTCCGGAACCAGCGAAACAAACATCCTAATTTACTGACAGGAGGCCATCCTGTACCAGCGACACAAACATGCCAATTTACTGACAGGTGACCCTCGTGTACCAGAGACACAAACACCACAATTTACTGACAGGTGAATTCCTGTAACAGAGACACAAACAACCGAATTTACTGACAGGTGACCTTCCTGTACCAGAGACAAAAATATCCCAACTTACTTACTGATCTCTTTCCTGTACCAGAGACACAAGCACCCCAATTTACTGACAGGTGACCCTCGTGTACCAAAGAAACAAACATCCCAACTTACTGACAGTTGACATTCCTGTACCAGAGACACAAACATTCCACTTTACTGACAGGTGACCTTCCTGTACCAGAGACAAAAATATCCCAACTTACTGACACGTGTCTTCCCTGTACCAGAGACACAATCATCCCAATCAACTGTCAGGTGACATTCCTGTACCAGGGAATAAATCATCCCAACATATTGACAGGTCTCTTTCCTCTACCAGAGACACAAACATCCCAATTTACTGACAGGTGACCGTCCTGTACCAGAGACACAAACATCCCAATTTACTGACAGGTTACCTTCCTGTACCAGGGACACAAACATTCCAATTTCCTGATAGGTGACATTTCTGCACCACAGACACAAACATCACAATTTACTGACATGTCTCTTTCCTGTACCAGAGACAGTAACATCCGATTTCACTGACAGGTGACCTTCCTGTACCAGAGACACACACATCCCAAGTTATTGACAGGTGACCTTCCTGTACCTGAGACACAAACATCCCAAGTCACTGACAGGTGACCTTCCTATACCAGAGACACAAACATCCCAAGTTACTGACAGGTGACCTTCCTGTACCAGAGCCACAAACCACCCAATTTACTGACAGGTGACCTTCCTGTACCAGAGACAAAAACATCACAATTTACTGACAGGTGACCTCAGGTACCAGAGACACAACAGTCCCAATTTACTGACATGTGACCTTCCTGTCCCAGAGACACAAACCTTCCAATTTACTGACAGGTGACCTTCCTGTACCAGAGATAAAAACATCACAATTTACTGACAGGTGACCTTCCTGTACCAGAGACACAATCATCCCAATTTACTGACAGTTAACTTCCTGTACCAGTGACACAAACATCCCAAATGTACTGACAGGTGATTTTCCTGTACCAGGGACACAAGCATCCCAATTTGTGGTATCTGTCCTTCCTGTACCAATGATACAGTCATAACGATCTAATGAGCATTAATTTCTCGGTCATTTGACTAGAGCTCTGCAGATTTTTAACTTGAATTTCTCTGCTGCAGTCGGGAATCCTCATGTGAACTTGAACTCTACGTCTGTCCCTGGTTGTCCCACGTCCCGCCCTACCGCTATGGATAGCATGTCATTATTTTATTTTTGTTTCATCTGGTAGCTGCTTATTTAATCTGGAATAAATCTGTTCATTTTCAATTGATCTTTTAATGCTTTGCACGTTTAATGGCATTGAGGAGCCCATTGCTCTGGGATCTCTGTCAGCCAGCATAGTTCATGGTCCCTCTGACTGTGATTAGTTTGGGACTGACGCAGATCTATCAGGAGAGAATGGGACTGTGGGGATTCTTCAGGACTGTTCCAGGCCTTTGGAAAGAGTATCGGGGCAGAATTATGAGTTTGGGATTGATACAGGATTATGGGGAGGGAGCAGGGCATTGGGATAGTTTGATATTGAACAAAGTCTCTGGGGAGAGAGTGGAAATTGAGATTGGTTTTTGATTGCTTTGGGGAGAGAGCTTGGCAATGAGGTTTGCTTTGGATTGATATAGGGCTACGGGGGAGAGTGGGCGGTGTAATTAGTTTGGTATGGGTACAGTTTTATAGAGAGAAAGTGGGACAGTGAGGTTATGTTTGCATTGATAGAGGTCTACGGGGAGAAAACGGGGCAGTGGGAACTTTTTCAGATTCATCTATCAATTGAAAACCAGAATCACCGTTCGCTTTAGGACGTCTTGAGGTCGTGCAAGGATCTATATGAATGCAAGTCTAATAGCCGGGCCAGATATCGATGGGCCGAATCGTCCCCTTCTATAAATTTAATTAATGATCCAATCCCCGACACTGACATCCTCACTTTAATTCACACGGGCACGTTAGTTTACAGCCACTGATTTAGGAACTTTGATAACTATGCCTGTTACTCATATTAATTGATACAATTGATCCTTTGCACACATCCTCACAATAACAACGCGAAATCAGATTAATATTAACAATGATAAATACAAATATATACAGGAAACACCAAGCACAAGAATTATTGTAATTCTACACAGGCCGCTGCCTGTCCACGACTCAGTGCAATGCAGAGACAACATTGTATATGGTTAGAGTAAAATATTGTGGATGTGGGGACAGAGATACAGAATTAAATGTAACCTGTTTAGGACAGAGAGCTTGGAGAACACTATTTACGCAAAGTATTGTGAGGCTCTGTGACTCACTATCAGAGGTAGTGACTGAAGCAGAGATCGTGTTAATATTGAATAATAAATTAGAGGGGTGTTTGAAGGGAAGGGATAAAGGGAACTGGGAACAGGGCGGGTGCATGGGATTAGGATAAACACCAACAGTGTACTGATAAATCCGAATAGCCTGTTTCACTGTCATAATTTCCATGGCCTAGAAATTCATCTCGGGTGGTGGTGCAAAACGGGCGGTATCGGATCGGTGGCCGGTTATATGGAGTGCCTGATATTCAATGAATCAGAATTCCGCCTCCATCTGCAAGTGGCAGCAACATGTTATTGGTAATTTCGAAAAAAAATTGTTTCCAACACAATCTTACAGGGAAGATTATGGAAGAAACAAATTTAAAAGGGCTAGGAATTCATCTTGGGCGGTGGCGCAATGTGGGCGGTATCGGATCGGCCGCCCGTTAACGCAGCGCCTGATATTCAGTTCTGTTGCAGCCAATGAAACTGAATATAAGGCGCTACGTATAACAGGCGACCGATCCGATACTGCCCGTTTTTTGCCACCGCCTGAGCCGAGTTTCTAGGCCCAAGAATATAAAGGGATCCTGACACTGGGAGTAAGCTGATAAAAAGAGTATTGGGGTGAAATTAGTCTTGGGCTGGAGCGCAAAACGGGCAGTAGTGATTCGGCCGCCTGTTTCACACTCCGCCCGATTTTCCCCTCCATTCGCCGCATTGTCTCCGGTGAGAAGAGGGAACAACTAATTGTCTTATGGGGAACTCCAACACTGAGTGCCAGCACCGACTGCCGGGTAAAGAGAGTCTGACGGGAGATTGGAGTCTTGCGGCCATTTTAATGGATAGGAAGCCGGTTTAAACTCACCAACAGAACAAACTCGAATAGGCTGAGTCTGAACAATTCATTCCCACAGATTATTTCCACAACATTTCCTGTTTCAGCTCCCAAAACAAGGAGGTGAAACAACTCACATCCCATGATAAGTTGACCCATTTTAGTCACCTTTTTAAAAGTTCTTGTTTTCTCCTGGGGTCTTTACCACCTCTTCAAATATTTCCCAATGATCCACCGCATCTGTTTTGTGTCAATGCCGTTTGTAATGGGATTGCAAATCGGGAGAGTTAATGCAGCGACAATCAAGGTCAAAATGAGGGAACTGCGGAAAACTGATGTCATTCTGTAGGAGGCCGTAATAAATAAAAAAAAAGAACTAGGAACAGGAGTAGACCTTTCTGCCCATAAAGCCTGCTCTGCCATTCAATAAGATCATGGTTGATCATCTATCAGAACTCTACCTTCCCGCCTTTGACCCATATCCCTTGATTCCCTCATTATCCAAAAATCTATCGATCTCTGTCTTGAATATACTCAGCAACTGAGCATCCACAGCTCTCTGAGGTAGAGAATTCAAAGATTGACAACACTTTGAGTGAAGAAATTTCCCTCATCTCACTCCTAAATATCCGACCCCTTATTCTGAGACTGTGACCCCTGGTTCCATGCTCCAAAGCCAGGGGATGCATCTGCATCTACCCTGTCAAGCCGCTAAAGATTTTTATATATTTCAATGAGATCACCTCTCATTCCTCTAAACTCTAGGGACTATAGGCCCATTCAACTCAATGTCTCATCAGAGTAAAATCCCCACATCCCAGCATTCAGTCCAGTGAACCTTCCTTGCGCTCCCTCTAAGGCAAGTATATCCTTCCTTAGGTAAGGAGTCCAAAACTGTACACAGTACTCCAGGTTTGATCTCGCCAAGGCCCTATATAATTGCAGTAAGGCTTCTTTACTATTATTATCCAATCTCTTTGCAATATAGTTTAACATATCATTTGTTTCCCTCATTGCTTGCTGTATCTGCACTTTAACTTTCAGTGATTCGTGTACGTGGACACCCATGTCCCTCTAAATTGCAACATTTCCCTTTCTCTCTCCTTTTTAAATTATATTCTGATTTTCTATTTGTCCCACCAAAGTGCATAACTTCACTTTTCTCCACGTTATTTTCCATCTGCCACCTTCTTTCCGACACACCTAACCCTGTCTATATCCTTTTGCAGCCTGTTCACATCCTGCTCACACCTTAAATTTCCACCCAGCTTTGTACCATGAACAAACTAAAATACATAATACTCCATCCCCTCATCGAATTTATTGATATAGATTGTAAATAGCTGAGGCCCAAGCACTGATCATTGCGGTACCCCACTAGTTGCAGCCTGCCAACCCGAAAATGACCAATTTATTTCTACTCTCTGTTTTCTGTCCATTAACCAATCCTCAATCCATGCTAGTATATTACCACAAATCCCACGAGCTCTAATGTAGTGTACAAACCTCTTGTTTGGCACCTCATCGAATGCTTTTTAAAAATTCAAACACACTACATCCACTGGTTGCACTTAATCTACCCTGCTCGTTATAACCTCAAATAATCTAACAGATTTGTCAAACACGATTTCCCTTTCGTAAGTCCGTGTTGTACGCCCTATCATGCTATGATTTTCTGAGTGCTCTATCGCCACGTCCCTAATAATAGATTCCATCATTTTCCCTAGTACTGATGTCTGGTTAACTGGCCTATAGTTCCCTGTTTTCTCTCTCCCTCGCTTCTTAAATATCGGGGTTAAATTTGCTACTTCCAATCCACAGGAACCATTCTAAACTCTAGGGATTTCTGGAAGAGCAAAACAAATGCATCCACTATCTCTGCAGGCTACTCTTTCAAAATCCTAGAATGTAAGCCATTAGGTCCATTAATTTCTCTACCTTATATCTTTACTTATAGTAACTTCTTTGTGTTTCTCATTCTAAATAGACCCTTGGTTCCTCATTATTTTCAGAAAGTGTTTTGAGTCTTCTACCGTGAAGACTGATACACAGTATTCATTGTATGTCTCTGCCATTTCCTTATTGACCATTATAATTTATCCTGTCTCTGACTCTAAGGGACCCACGTTTACTGTCGCTAATCTCTTCCTTTATACATACCTATAGAAGCTTTTCAGTCTGATTTTATGTCTCTCCCTAGTTTACTCTCATTCTATTTTCCCTTTCTTTATCAATTTCATGGTCATCCTTTGCTGAATTCTAAAATCCTCCCAATCCTCAGGCTTACTTCTCTTTTCGGCAACTTTATAAACCTCTTCCCTTAATCTAATACTATCTTTAACTTAACTTGTTAATCACGGTGGGACCACTTTTCCCGTGGGGTTTTAGTTGTGAATTGTGAATTAATTTAACTGTTTGCCCTTATCTACCAACCAATCTACATTCTGCAACACGCCCCACATATCTATGTAGTTCAGACTTAAGACCGTAGTTTCCGACTTAACTAAATCACTGTCAAACGCAATATAAAAGTCTAGCATATTATGATCACTCTTCCACAGCGGCTCCTTCACTACAATTTTATTAATTAACCCTGTCTCAGTGCATAATACCAGATCCAAAATAGCCTGTTCCCCAGTTGGTTCCTTGACATACTAATCTAGAAATCTCTCTTGAATGCATTCCATGAAATCGTCATCCACACTTTTAATGGAAATTTGGTTTTCCCACTTTGCACAACTAATGAATCTTCCATGATTACTTTATTGCCCTTGCTACATGCACTTCTAATCGAATTTATACTCTGCGTGAAACTACAGCTAATGTTAAGGGGCCTGTACGCTATTCCCACCAACGTTTTCTGCCAGATGTGCATTGACTTTTTCCTTACTGCATTTGAAATGATCCTTTCCTGAATCCACCCACACCCTCCCCGCCACCCCACACCCTTCATTAGTTTAAAGCCCTGTCTACCGCCCTAGTATTTCGATTCGCCAGGACACTGGTCGCAGCCTTGATTAAGTGGAGACTGTCCAAAAGAAACAGCTCCCTCTTTCAGCAGAACAGGTGCCAGTTCCCCATGAAACAAAATCCCTGCCTCCGACACAACACCATGAGCAGCGCAGTTAACCTTCTAATCAGTTTGACCCCCTGCCAATTTTCTCACAGAATATTACCTGTGAAGATCTGCATTTTATTTTGGATTCTAGCTCCTCAAACTCTGTCAGCATAAACTCATTCCTAGTTCTACCTAATCGCTGGTTCCTACGTGGACCACGACAGCTGGATCATTGACCTCCCACTGCAAGTTCTTCTTCAGCCATTAGGAGATATATTTAACCCTGGAATCGGGCAGGCAACATAGCCTTCTAGACTCCCGGATTTTTTCCATTCATTCATGGAATGTGGGCGTCGCTGGTAAATCCAACATTTTTTGCCCATCCCTAAATGCCCTTGAGAAAGTGGTGGTGAGCCACCTTCTTGAATTACTGCAGTCTGTGTGGTGAAGTTACTCCCACAGTGCAGTTAGGGAGGGAGCGCCAGGATTTTGACCCAGTGACAAGATAATTATAAGTCAGGATGGTGTGTAGCTTGGAGGGAAACTTGCCATTGATGGTGTTCCCATGCGTCTGCTGCGCTTGTCGTTCATGCTGATAGAGGTTGTGGGTTTGGGAGATGCTGCCGAAGAAGCCTTGGCGAGTTGCTGAACAGAATCTTGTAAATGGTACACACGGCAGCCATGGTACGCCGGTGGTGGAGTGAGTGAATGTTTGATGTGGTGGATGGGGTGCCAGTCCAGCGGGTTGCTTTGTCCAGGATAGTGTCGGGCTTCTTGGTTGTTGCTGGAGCTGCATTCACCCAGGCAAGTGGTGAATATTCCATCACCCTCCTGAATTGTGCCTCGTAGATGGTGGAAAGTCTTTGTGGAGACTGGAGGTGAGACATTCGCCACAGAATACCAAGCCTCTGACCTGCTCTTGCTGCCACGGTATTTATGTGGCTGGTCCAGTTTCTGGCGAATGGTGACACCCAGGATGTTGATGGTTGGGGATTCGGCAATGCTAATGCCAGTGAATGTCCAGGGGCGTGGTTAGACTCTCGCTTGTTGGAGATAGACACATGCAAGAAGCTCGACACCATCCTGGACGAAACAGACTGCTTTGTTGGCACCGATCCACCACCTTAAACATTCAATTCTTCCACCACCAGCGTACCATGGCAGCAGTGTGTACCATGTACAAGATGCACTGCATGCAACTCGCCAAGGCTTCTTCGACAACACCGCCCAGATCTGTGACCTCTACCACCTCGAAGGACAAGGGCAGCAGGTGCATGGAAACACCACCACCTCCAAGTTCCCCTCCAAGTCACACACAATCCTGACTTGGAAATATATCGCCGTCCCACCATCATCGCTGTGTCAAAATCCTGGAACTCCCTACCTAACAGCACTCTGTGAGTGCCTTCACCACACGGACTTCAGCGGTTCCAGAACGCAGCTCACCACTATCTTCTCAAGGGAAGTTAGGGATGGGCAATAAACGCTGACCTTGGCATCAATGAATACATTTTAAAAAAACTGCTGAATTGCTTGGCAATAAGTTTTAGGCTATATCCCCTAATCCTAGATTGCCCAAACAGCAGAAATAGTTTCTTTCCATCTAACTTATCAGTAAATTTCGATCAAATCACCCCTTAATCTTCTAAATTCTCTCCTCGTAATTTAACTGCTGGAGTCCAGATATCGCTCTATTAAATGCACGCTACATTAACTCCAGCCCAACATATCTCCCCTAATGTGTGGGGCTCAAAACTAAAGCTAGGCTTACCTACTAACAGGTCAGCCCAGTTTAAGGAGTTAATCTTACAGCTTACACCGTCTAAATCATCCTCACTTATTTTTAAACCTCGGTTAGTGTGTGATGTTTCATCTGCTCCAACTTAATGTCAAACTCCATCATATTATGGTTACCATAATATTGGCCAGCTGTTTCTTTACTTTTAGACGTAATTCTGGCTCCTTCATCATTACTAGGTGTATTATCAGTTCCCTGTATCTTTACAGACCATTGTATTATCAGCCCCCTTGTATTCTTACTGACCATTGCTTTATCTGCCCCCTTGTATCATTACTGACCATTTCAATATCGGAAGCCAGGAATCCTTACTGGCAATTTTATAATCTTCCCGGGTATCCAAATATTATCAGTCCCCACATATCATTACTGACCATTGTATTATCAATGCCCATGTATCCTTACTGACCATTGTATTATCAGCACCCAGATATCCCTACTTAACTTTGCCTCATCAATCCCCACATACTTAATATACCATTGCATTATCAGTCCTCATGTATCCTTACTGGTCAATGTGTTAGCAGTCCCCATGTATCCTTACTGACCATTGTATTATTAAGTCACATGTATCCTTACTAACCATTGTATTATCAGTCCTCTTTTATCCTTACTGATCCTTGTATTATTAAGCCCCATGTATCCTTGCTGACCATTGTATTATTAGCCCCAATGTATCCTTACTGACCATTGTATTATCAGTCCCCATGTATCCTTACTGAACATTGCATTATCAGTCTCCATGCACCCTTACTGACTTTTGTATTATCAGTCCCCATCTGCTTCTTTCTTAGACAGTCCCTCGGAACCGAGGATGACGTGATTCCACGTTAAAAATGAGTTATCAGGTGACTGATGAGTCCAATGCAGGACCTACAGTCTCTGTCACAGATCGGGCAGACGGTGGTTGAAGGGGCAGGTGGGTGGGGTGCTTGGTTTGACGGGCGCTCCTTGCACTGCTTGTGCTTGGCTTCCGCTTGCTCCTGGGGAAGAGACTCGAGGTTTGCGGCGCCTTCTTGGATGTTTCTTCTCCACTTTGTGCCGTCTTGGGCCAGGGATTCCCAGGTGTCGATGGGGATGTTGCCCTTTTTCAAGGAGGCTTTGAGGGTGTCTTTAAAGCATTTCCTCTGCCCACCTGGGGCTCTCTTGCCGTGCTGGAGCTCCGGGTAGAGCGCTTGTTTTGGAAGTCTCGTATCGGACATGTGGACGATGTGACCCGTCCATTGCAGCTGATCGAGCGTGGTCAAAGCTTCGATGCTGGGGATGTTGGCCAGACCGAGAACACTGACAATGATGCGCCTATTCTGCCAATTAATTTGTAGGATCTTGCGGAGGCATCGTTGGTGGTACCTCTCCAGTGCTTTGAGGTGCCTGCTGTACATGGACCATGTTTCTGAGGCAGAGAGGAGGGCGGGTATCACAGCTGCTCTGCAGACCATGAGCTTAATCCCTATGTATCCTTACTGGCCATTGTGGTAGTAGTCCCCATGTATTCTTACTGACCATTGTATTATTAAACCCCAAATATCCTCACTATCCATTGCATTCTCAGTCCCCATGTATCTTTACTGAACATTGTATCAGCAATCCCCATGTATCATTACCGACCATTGTTATATCACTCCCCATGTATCCATACTGAACATTGTATTATCAGTCCCCATCTATCCTTACTGACCATTGTATTATCAGTCCCCATGTATCCTTACTGACCATTGCATTATTAAGCCCCATGTATCCTTACTGGCCATTGTATTATCAGTCCCCATGTATCCTTATTGACCATTGTATTATCAGTCCCCATGTATCCTTACTGACCATTGTATTATCAGTCCCCATGTATCCTTTGGACCATTGTATTATCAGTCCCCAGATAACCTTACTGACCATTGTACTATCAGCCCTAGATATCCCTACTTAAATTTGCTTTATCAGTCGCCACGTACCTAACATACCATTGCAATATCAGACACCAAGTATCCTTACTGACCATTGTATTATCAGTTCCCTGATATTCTTACTGTCCATTATATTGGCAGATCCCAGCTCTCCTTATTGGCCATTGTATTATCAATCCTCATGTAAACTTACTGACCATTGCATTATCAGTCCCCAGGTATTCTTTCTGACAATTGTATTACCCACGCCACATATGCTTACTGATTCTTGTATTATCAGTCCCCATGTATCCTTACTGACCATTATATTATCATTCCCCATATATTATTACTGTCTATTGTGTTATCAGTCCCCATTGATCCTTATTGACCATCGCATTATCATTCCCCGTGTAACCTTACTGACCATTGTGTTATCATTCCCCATGTATCCTTACTGAGTATTGTACTATCTGTCCCCATTGATCTTTAATGACCATTGTATTATCAGTCCCAATTGATCCTTAATGACCATTGTATTATCTGTCACCATGTATCCTTAGTAACCATGGTGTTATCATTCCCCATGTATTCTTACTGACTATTCTATTATCAGTCCCCATGTATCCTTACTGACCATTGTATTATCTGTCACCATGTATCCTTACTGACCATTGTATTATTAATCCCTATGTATCGTAGCTGACCATTGTATTATCAGTCCCCATGTACACTTATTGGCCAAGTATTCTGTTAATGAAGCTGCTCACTTCACATTCATTCTGTGAGACTGCGGGATTCACTATTTCTGTTTTTAATAATAGTGTTTACAGTAATGGTCTTGGTTTTGGATTAATTCACTTGGTATGAATCTCACGTTGCTTTTTATATAATGTGGTATAGAAAGTGATGGAATGAAACGGTTAAACCAACTTGTTTGTTCAGTGACAGTAATTAAAGTGTAGTTTACTTGTCTCACTGGGAAGTTCCCTCAGGGTATAAATAGGAACAGTTTTCAGTGTGTCCATCATTATTTGACTGAGCGTGGTCTCCAATATAAACAGCAACCAATGGATCTCACTGAAAGTCAAATCATGTTCTGGGAGATTCCACCTGAACTCCTGATACTGTGGACATTTTGTGAAGTACAAAGGATTTACTATCCACTCCTCGCTGCTGTTGGGGTTGCTGTTGAGCCACTATTTCAGCAATTAATTCTGTAAACCATGTCTCACCGTATTTACTGTCCTTTAGACCCGGTTATTAATTGAATTCAGTTTAATTCCCTCGTTCTGTGTCTGGTAATGCACCGTGTTTCTCTCATGTGATGTTTGATCAGTTGCCGATTCACTGCTCCCAGTTCACTGAAAAGTTTGTACTTTTCACAACTTGCTTCCACTGATATTCTTTTTTAAGTTTTGACTGTTATTTGATTGTTTTAAACAAGAAATGTTAGTGATCGATTCTCTTTATTAATCAGTCTGCAGTCTGCTCTCTGCACTGAACCCTGGTATCGGATCAGAAATATGTGTTCAGGGGTAACAGGAGTTTTAAGGTTCGCTGGATACAGTTAATGACACTGATCTGTGGAAACCAGCGCTGACAGATAGATCACAAATACACTGAAATATGGGACAATATCCACTAATGATTCAGCTCCAGGCAGCTGTCTTACTTTCCACCATCTCCCGCTCTGCCTTACGGTCACTAATTCCAAATGGTCAGGTCAGGATTAAACTGTAATATATGTTCCAGTAAAATGTTTATTCAGTTATGTTTGAACTGATTTATTTCCATTGTTCAGTCACAGTTCAGGAGATCTCAGTGAGGTCCGCACGGACTGTCCAACATCTCCTGCCGGTGGAAATTAGTCCAGTCGAATGAAAACGGTGGAATGAATAGCCAAATCTTTAGTTATTTCCAGTCTCATAATCCCTCTGTCAATTGGTGATCGGTTCAGTTCTCACAGCAGGTGAAAGGCAGCCGGTTAACACGGCTCCAGCTGTGTTCAGACACTTTCTGAAACTCCACCGTGACAGATTACAATGTGGGTCATATTATCAGTCTATTTAAAGTGACAGTCACTTCTTTACAGGTCATTTATAATGTACTCGGAAAGCCTGACTTCAGCCGTTTACAATGTGTGTATTAAATACATTTGTTGTGAATGTTTTAATTCAGCAAATAATTCAATTATTGATTACATTTTCAGGAAAAAATTAAGCCATTGTCTTCGGTCCTCGCCACAACCTCCGTACCATCGTCACTGACTCCATTTCCCTCCCTGGACACAGACTCCATTCCCCTCCCTGGACACAGACTCTATTCCCCTCCCTGGACACAGACTCCATTCCCCTCAGGCAATTCACAAGGGCGGTTTAAAATTCTACCCCAACTGATTATTTTTTGCAATGTATTCTTGCGTTGTGGGTGACTCTGGCTCCATTTATTGTCCATTCCTACTGGAACTGAGAATCTGGTGGTGGGAAGTAGTTTTTCTGCTGATGGTGCTCCCACCTGGTGTTAGTTAGGGAATTCTATGCACTGATTGAGCACTGATGAAGGGACATGGATATATGTCCCAGGCAGGATTGTATGTTGGACCTGATGCTTCTCACGACATTACTGCTCTTCTCCTCGCTGTAAAGGACACAGGGGAGGGAGGTGCTGCTGCAGAAACCTCGGCCAGTTGCCGCAGTTCATTCTGTACACCGGATTTACTGCAGCCACAGTGCTGGAGGGGGTGTATAGGATACAGGGGAGGGAGGTGCTGCTGCAGAAACCTCGGCCAGTTGCCGTCGTTCATTCTGTACACCGGACTTACTGCAGCCACAGTGCTGGAGGGGATGTAAAGGACACAGGGGAGGGAAGTGCTGCTGCAGAAACCTCGGCTAGTTGCCGCAGTTCATTCTGAACACCGGACGTACTGCAGCCATAGTGCTGGAGGGGGTTTAAAGGACACAGTGGAGGGAGGTGCTGCTGAAGAAACCTCGGCCAGTTGCCGTCGTTCATTCTATTGACCGGGCTTACTGCAGCCACAGTGCTGGAGGGGGTGTAAAGGACACAGGGAGGGAAGTGCTGCTGCAGAAACCTCGGCTAGTTGCCGCAGTTCATTCTGAACACCGGACGTACTGCAGCCATAGTGCTGGAGGGGGTGTAAAGGACACAGTGGAGGGAGGTGCTGCTGAAGAAACCTCGGCCAGTTGCCGTCGTTCATTCTATTGACCGGGCTTACTGCAGCCACAGTGCTGGAGGGGGTGTAAAGGACACAGGGGAGGGAGGTGCTGCTGCAGAAACCTCGGCCAGTTGCTGTCGTTCATTCTATTGACTGGACTTACTGCAGCCACAGTGCTGGAGGGGCTGTAAAGGACACAATGGAGGGAGGTGCTGCTGCAGAAACCTCGGCGAGTTGCCGCAGTGCATTCTGTACACGGACTTACTGCAGCCACAGTGCTGGAGGGGGTGTAAAGGACACAGGGGAGGGAGGTGCTGGCTGAGAAACCTCGGCCAGATGCCGCAGTGCATTCTGTACACCGGACTTACTGCAGCCGCAGTGCTGGAGCGGGTAGATATTGAGTCTAGTGGACACAGACACCGATCAAACATACTGCTCTGTCCTGGATGGTATTGAGCTTCTTTTATGTTGTTGTGGTGACAATCCAGTTGAGTGGTGAGTATTCTATCATAATTCTCACCTGAGGCTTCTGGGTGTTTGATAGACTTTGGGGATCATGCGGTAAGTCACTAGGCACAGAGTTTTGCACTGATTCCCTTGTTGTGGGACCACACATCCTGCTGATGTTATTTAGCATTCAGGTATCCGTGTATAATGCCTTCACTAGGTTTGTATCTCAGTCTAAACTGTGCGTGATTCTGGTTTCGCCCCCTCCCCCCAAACTGCACTCTGAGCTACGATTGGTCTCATGGTTCAGTTCTGACGAAAGGTCATCGTCCTGAAACGTTAATTTTATCTTTCTCTCTCCACAGATGCTGCCTGGTCTGCTGATTGGATCCAGCATTTTCTGTTTGTACTTTTGATTTCCTGGCATGGTGCTAATAATGGAGTGAGGGATGTGTCAGGCCATTAGATTATTGATTGCGGTCGTTCACTGTTCCATTGTTTGTGGTCCAGAGCACATGTTAGAGGTCCATCTTGCGGTCACTATTCAGATCCACTGACATGGGTGGAGGTCTATTTTGGGGCCACTATTCAGATCCACTGACACTGGTAGCGGTCCATTTTGGGGTCAGTATTCAGATCCACTGAACCATGTGAAGGCCCATTTTGGGGTCACTGATCTGTCCCTCTGACCCTGGATGTTTCACCACACTACTTGATGGAGGAGGTTCACACGTTGGTGATGAGAATATTGTTTTCTCAAGGATACTGCGGCCATTTTTTCTAGTAATTCTATAGTGGACAGTCTTGTCTGCGACAAGCATTTCGGTGAAGATAAGTTCAAATAGGTTACTGCCGGTTCCCTCACCACCTAACACAAGCCCAATCTAGCAGCTGTGACCTTCAGGACTCGCTCAGCTCAGCCAATGGTGATACCCCTGGGTTACTCTTGGTGTTGACATGGAAATTCGCAACCAGAGTGCATTCTGGGAACTTGCTACCCTGAGAGAATCTCCAAGTGAAGTTCATCAGCTATGGGGACGGTAGGTAATGATTGGCAGCAGGTATCTATGACCTTTTTTGACCTGAATACTTGAGACATCATGACCTCCAGAGCCAGTTGCTGAGGACTCCCAGGGGATTCCCACCGGCAGTATATAACTGTGCCCCATCACTACACCAATTTCTGCTCCCCTCTCACCGCCAACCGTGGAGCATTGGCTCTTGGTGCCCCAAATCCTCAAATTAAAACTCTTCATTCTTCTGTTTAAATGCCTTCAGGGCCTTGCCAATCCTACTCTCTGTAACCTCATCCAGCCCTGCAGCACCTGCGCCCACCGCGAACTCTCCATTTCTGTAACTGCATTCAACCTCTCAATGCACTCCATCTGTCTGCCCATGTCTCCAGCCTCTTGTCCACCCTCCTCTCCCTTCATTCCACTTGCGGTGGACATGATTCCAGCCGCTGATATCTCACGTGATGGAATTTATTCCCTAAAATCTTCTTTCTCTCCACCTGCCTCTCATTTTTTAAGGCTCTGCATAAAACCCAATTTATTGGTTAACCTAACTAATGTCTCCATCTTTGGCTTGGCGTCCAATCCTATTTTTTGTTTCCCCATGTTAAAGCTGCTATATAATGCAAGTTGTTGTGAAAATGAATACTGACTGAACCATAATTTATATCAATTATTTGCAGTGTTAGATTTTTAAAAATATTCCCTCCCCTCCACACTTGAAGTTTTTATCACTGTCATTGTTTATGGTTCCACCGGTGACCTCTGACTCACTGAGTCCCATCCACTGGTTCATTCAGTCCCTGACCCAACTCCCACACGTCCCATCCACTGGTTCATTCAGTCCTGACCCAACACCCACACGTCACATCCACTGGTTCATTCAGTCCTGACACAATACCCACACGTCCCTTCCATTGGTTCATTCAGTCACTGACCCAACACCCACACGTCCCATCCACTGGTTCATTCAGTCCTGAAACAATACCCACACGTCCATTCCACTGGTTCATTCAGTCCCTGACCCAACACCCACACGTCCCATCCACTGGTTCATGCAGTCCTGACCCAACACCCACACGTCCCATCCAGTGGTCATTCAGTCCTGACCCAAGACCCACATGTCCCATCCACTGGTCCAATCAGTCCGGAGCCAATACCCACAAGTCCCATCCACTGGTTCATTCATTCCTGAACCAACACCCACACGTCCCTTCCACTGGTTCATTCAGTCTGACCCAAAACCCACACGTCCCCTCCACTGGTTTATTCAGTCCTAACCCAAAACCATCAAGTCCCTTCCACCGGTTCATTCAGTCTGACGCAACACCCACACGTCCCTTCCACTGGTTCATTCAGGCTGACCCAACACCCACACGTCCCTTCCACTGGTTCAGTCAGACTGACCCAACACCCACACGTCCCTTCCACTGGTTCATTCAGTCCTGACCCAAAACCCACACTTCCCTTCCACTGGTTCATTCAGTCCTGACCCAACACCCACACGTCCCTTCCACTGGTTCATTCAGTCCTGACACATTACACACACGTCCCTTCCACTGGTTCATTCAGTCTGACCCAACACCCGCACATCCCTTCCCCTGGTTCATTCAGTCCTGACCCAACACCTACACGTTCCATCCACTGGTGCATTCAGGTCTGACCCAATACCCACACGTCCCATCCACTGGTTCATTCAGCCTGACCCAACACCCACACGGCCCTTCCACTGGTTCATTCAGTCCTGACCCAACACCCACACGTCCCTTCCACTGGTTCATTCAGTCCTGACCCAACACCCACACGTCCCTTCCACTGGTTTATTCAGTCCTGACACATTACGCACACGCCCCTTCCACTGGTTCATTCAGTCTGACCCAATACCCGCACATCCCTTCCACTGGTTAATTCATTCCTGACCCAAAACCCACACGTCCCATCCACTGGTTCATTCAGGCCTGACCCAACGCCCACACGTCCCATCCACTGATTCATTCAGTCCCTAACACAACACCCACACGTCCCATCCACTGATCCATTCAGTCCCTGACCCAACACCCACACGTCCCATCCACTGGTTCATTCAGTTCCTGATCCAACACCCGCACGTCCCTTCCACTGGTTCATTCAGTCCTGACCCAACACCCACACATCCCATCCATTGGTTCATTCAGTCCCTGACCCAATACCCACACGTCCCATCCAGTGGTTCATTCAGTCCCTGACCCAACACCCACACGTCCCATTCACTTGTTGATTGTCCCGGTGCTTTCTAGACTGCCACTGGGGGCTCTGAGCACTCTTCAGTGCTCCTGGCTATCCCACAGTGTCCCGCTGGAATTCACTGTGTTTTTATGCTTTATTAAAATTCATTATTGAATTTTCCCAGCCTCTAATAGAGATGCTGTCTGTTACTGGGATACAGTGGAAGGGTTTCCTTCTTTAAGTGCCACTCTTCAAAAGCCATTAATTCGATGCAAAGGCCTTTGCAAAACAAGTCTTTTGTTATTTCTTTCAAAAACAGGCCCTTGATATTCCACCGAGGTGAACTTTTAAAATATTGAACCACTTCCCTTCAGCCCAGCCCAAATATGCGTATCCAAAATTTACACATGCGCCATTTGCAGGGTCACAGGGGAGTGACAAGGTCTAGAAACCCTGGATTATTGTCGCTCCTAACACAAAGCCATTGAGGCCACTGTAGATTCCAATTGCCAGCCCTGTCCAGGCTGGGAATTGGAGCTGGTTTCCTGCTACACCAGGGCGGTGTTTTACTATAAACCTTTTCTCCAGCAGAAAGTACTGTTACTGGTAAAGTCATTAGAGTCTGTCCCTGGATTCTATAATAACGCTGCACATTTCACCCTGAATTTGATCAGACAGCGGCTGTTGCTCTCAGTCTGAAGAATAAGTTCTTTGTTTTTCTCTTTCTTACAGTGAACTTAGTGACAATTGTGATCCTATCTCGGGGACGGTGCGGTCTCTCCAAATGTGTCACCCGTTACCTGCTGTCCATGGCAGCGGCGGATCTACTGGTCGTCATCACTGACCTCATATCCAGGCAGATTCTTTTCGTTATCAGGATCCGTTTCAATTCATGTGGAAGATAAAAGTGTGTAATATCCATGCCATCCTGCTTTAAGCAGTCACAGACTGTTCTCTCTGGTTCACAGACACTTTCACCTTTGATCGATTTGTGGTCAATTGTTGCCAGAAGCTGAAAATATTGCCCCGAGAAAATGGCGGCTGTGGTTCTCGGAACAGTGAGTGTGCTGTTCTGTGTAAAGAACATTTTCTGGTACTTTCTGTACGGAAGTAAATATCAGTTTGCTAAAATCACTGGTTTTGTTATGTAACAAAGGATGCTGTTTATTCACAGGTGTGGACAGTAATTGAACTCCTTCATTATATTTTAACCCCATTTATTCCATTTGTTTTGATTCTGCTGCTTAATGCTTTAACCGTCAGACACAGTTTAGTGTCGAGCAGAGTCCGCAGGAGACTCCGGGTCTACAGCAATGGGGAGAGTCCCAGTGGCCCAGAGATGGAGAAGTGAAAGAAATCCATCATTTTACTGTTTGTTATATCCTGGAATTTTATTCTGTTATGGGCAGTGTTTCTCTTGTTTTCAGTGTGTAGCCGATTGTATTCATTAGCCTTTATTCCTGTTGCTCTACCTGTACCTGTACAGGAACTGGGATTTATGTTTCAGCTCCTGAGTTGCAGCACGAACACGTGTATTTATGCCATGACCCAGGCTAAATTCAGAGAGGAATTGAAGAATGTGATGAAATATCCCTTTACTGTAATTGTTAAATTCATTAAATATTGAGCAGAATATCACAGCATGTTGCTCTGGTGTTCTGCCCAATCCCCTCATCTCTGTGAGACCCACACAGGTGAGGCCGGTTTTCATCTTTCACCACCCGGATTCAGCGACTAACAGGAACGGTAGAGGTGGGGAGTCTGCGCAGATCAGTCCCACTGGATCCCTGCTGGATTTTAGCCGCACGAAGTCCTCTGGTGCGCCCTGGGGCGGGTTTATCATGCTCCCGACCGCCAGGCTCGAGTTTGATGTGTTTAACCAAAGGGGGCGGTGCGGGGAAGGCCGCTCTGTCTGTTTACAGCCCACGGGCAGATGGGCCGCTCAATCCTCAGCACCCCCAGGGAAACCTATGGGGAAATGGCCAAGGACCAACCTGCACCCGGGGAAGGAGGCTTTAAAATGTTCAAATGTCAGCACAGCGAGAGCGGGGCCAGCGACCGAGAGCGGCGAGGAGAAATGAAGTGACTACACAAGAAGTAGCCAGGTAAGTATTACTGTTTTTTTGCTTTATAATCTCGGGCAGTGGGTTTAAACTAATAGCTGGGAAACTATTACTATAACTTTATTTAAATAATAACTTAAATTAGATCAACTAATTTGTTAATACAACTAAAACATCGAGTGAATAAAAGTTTAACTAATTAAATCTATAAAACAAGGTTTGATTTGGATGGCAGAGCAGGTGGTATGTCGCAACTACAGAATGTGGGAGTTGGAGAAGACCAGTGAGATCCTGGGAAATCACATCTGAGGAAGTGTCTGCAACTCGGGAATCTTTAGCTCAGAGTTGTTCAGCTGTAGTCCGATCTGCAAACATTACGATGCATCAGCGAGTGGGAGAGTTGTCTAGACATTTTGACCCAGGAGGCAGTGACACCCCTTAGATTAGGTAGTTGTTTAGGTTTGGTCAGTGGTCAAGAACAGGAGGATGTGACTGCGAGTTAGGCAGGTGTGGTTACACAGGATGTAGCCTTGGACCTTTTCCAACAGATAAGAGATACTTCCTGCCTGTATATCTGAGAACAAAGAATGCAGATGGAATAGACAATTTGATCACGTCACCATGGTACAGGAAACCATTCAAGTGTGGGGAATATAAAGGTAGTGGTAGTGGTAGGTCTTAGTATAGTCAGAGAGATAAATACATCACTGTCTGGAAGGCTGTGTTGCCTGCCCGGTGCCAAGGCTAAGGATATCCCCTCGTGGCTAGAAAATAACTTGGAGCATGAGGGGTAGGATCCAGTTGTCGTGGCTCATGTAGGAATCAACGACACAGTTAGAACTAGGAATGAGGTTCTGCTGAGCGAAACTGAGGAGCTGGGATCCAAATTGGGAAAAGGGGATGTGCAACGACATGTGGGTGTCCTTGTGCACCAATCAGTAAAGTTAAGCATGCAGGTGCAGCAGGCGGTTATGAAGGCAAATAGAATGTTGGCCTTCATAGCGAGAGGATTCGAGTACAGGAGCAAGGATGTCTTGCTGCAGTTGTACAGGGCCTTGGTGAGAACACACCTTGAGTATTCTGTGCAGTTTTCATCGCCTTTTCTGAGGAAGGATGTTCTTACCATGGAGGGAGTGCAGCGAACATTCACCAGACTGATACCTGGGATGGCAGGAATGACGTATCAAGAGAGATTGGGTCGATTAGGCTTATATTTGCTAGAGTTTAGAAGAATGAGAGGGGATCTCATTGATACTTATAACATTCTAACAGGACTAGACAGACTAGATGCAGGAAGGATGTTCCCGATGGCGGGGGATTCAGAAGCAGGGGCCAAAGTCTAAGGATAAAGGGGTAAGCCATTTATGACTGAGATGAGGAGGAATTTCTTCACCCAGAGAGAGGTGAACCTGTGGAATTCTCTACCACAGAAGGCAGTTGAGGCCAATTCATTAAATATATTCAAGAAGGAATTCGATATATTTCTTAAGGCTAAAGGGATCAAGGGATATCGGGAGAAAGCAGGGATATTTTACTGAATTTGGATGATCAGCCATGATCTCATTAAATGGCGGAACAGGCTCGAGGGGCCGAACGGCCTACTCCTGCTCCTATCTTCTATGTTTCTATGTTTCTAAATTTCGAAGTTTTTAGTGATGGTTAATCCAGTCGGGATCAGGGGTTTGGGCTCGTTTGAACGGTATGGGACAGCATAATCTGAAAACTGAACTTGTTATTGACTTCCTATGTGCAATATCATGGGAGATTGCTAGTATATAACACATATACACAGAGACTAGTCTAGCATTCCACAAAGGGAGTCAAGGTTAATGTATTCCACTGATGAGACAGATCTGGAGGCAAATGGACAACAGCGCATAGGCGTAATTGAGTCCCATTTTAAAGTCATGCACTCTGTCCTTATCTATATATATAAACGGATACATCTGTCTGTCTGTCTGTCTGACTGTCTTTCTGTCTATCTGTCTGTCTGTCTTTCTATCTATCTGTCTGTCTGTCTATCTGCCTGTCTGTCTGTCCTTCGGTGTGCGTCTGTCCGGCTATGCACTCGAAAGTTATAGAGCGTACCTATACGTGCATTACATCAAAAGAAAGCTTACCATTCCAAAACGGTCGTAAACATATTTACGTTTCGGCCGGACAAAAATTGCACCCGTGGTATCCAAAAAAGGTTCAAAATTCCGCTCATTAGCATCTCATTATCCGCTCATTAGCAATAGAGTGACGTCGAGGTCGACCAAATCGTATGCCGGGTTCCTGGCGCGTGTGGGCGGGGCCTTACTACAGTCGAGTGACGGGACAATTGACCAATCCTACGCTTTGGTGACCTGACGGTCGACCAATCGGTGCGTGTGTGGGTAGGCCTTATCATTCTGAACCGAGGTGAGTAGCCGCCATCTTGCTTCCATTCTTTTTCCCGCTTTCTGCATCTTTCTTTTCAAATATACATTTCCAGCAAAAAAAAAAAGTTGCTTTTAAAACACAAATTGTTTTTAAAAAAAGTTAATTAATTTGTACATCTTTTCTCTAACCTCTATTATTTCCCTGCCTTTCACCGTTTTTGTAGGCCTCGAAGCCTCGGCCTCTAGGCCTCGAAGCCTCGGCCTCTCCTCCGCACCCACGCACGAGCTAGGCACCTCCCGGCCCCAAAAACAAGCGGCCCCCGATCGCCGCCATCTTTGTGAAGGCTGGAGGGGCGGGCCTCAGACGAGCGTCGCTACTGCCGCCATCTTAGTAAAGGCGGGTGGGGCAGTAGTCAGCCCGCGTGACTTGAGTCCGGCCCGGCCTGACGCGGTAGGTTGCACTCTCTCTGCTCTTGAAGCTGGCTCGGGTGGGGGGCGGGGCTCGGGAGATCGGGGGGGTAGCCTGGGAGATCGGGGGGGCGGCGCTCGGGAGATCGGGCGGGGGGCGGGGCTCGGAAGATCGGGGTGGAGCCTCAGGAGATTGGGTGGGGGGCGGGGATTGAGAGATCGGGCGGGGGGGCGGGGCTCGGGAGATCGGGTGGGGGGCGGGGCATGGAAGATCAGGGGGAGCCTCGGGAGATCGGGCGGGGAGCGGGGCTCGGAAGATCGGGGGGAGCCTCGGGAGATTGGGAGGGGGGCGGGGCTTGGAAGATCGGGGGGAGCCTTGGGAGATCGGGCGGGGGGGGCGGGGCTCGGAAGATCAGGGGGAGCCTCGAGAGGTCGGGCGGGGGGGCGGGGCTCGGGAGATCGGGCTGGGGCGGTGCTCGGAAGATGGAGGGTGCTTCGGGCGTTCGGGGGGGCGGGGCTCGGGAGATCGGGCGGGGGGCGGGGCTCGGAAGATCGGGGGGAGCCTCGGGAGATCGGGCGGGGGGCGGGGCTCGGGAGATCGGGCGCGGGGGCGAGGCTCGGGAGATCGGGGGAGCCTCGGGAGATCGGGCGGGGCGTGGGGCTCGGGAGATCGGTGGGAGCCTCGGGAGATCAGACGGGGGGCGGGGCTCGGGAGATCGGGGGTAGCCTTGGGAGATCGGGCGGGGGGCGGGGCAAGGGAGATCGGGGGGAAGATCGGGAGATTGAGCAGGGGGCGGGACTCGGGAGATCGGGGGGAGCCTCGGGAGATTGGGGGCTTGGGAGATCGGGGGGGGCGGGGCTCGGAAGATGGGGGGCGGGGCTCGGGAGATCGGGGGGGCTTGAAGAGATTGGGGGGGGGCCTCGGGATGTCGAGCGGGGCTAGCCTCGGGAGATCGGGGGGTGGGCGGGCCTCGGGAGATCGGGGGGGGGGGCCAGCCTCATGATATCGGGGATGGGCTGGCCTCAGGAGATCAGGGGGGGGCAGCCTCGGGCGATCGGGGGGGGTGGGCGGGCCTCGGGAGATCGGGGGTGGGGGGGCCAGCCTCGGGAGATCGGGGGGGGCGGGGCCTCGGGAGATCGGGGGGGGGCGAGCCTTGGGTGATCGGGGGGCGGGCGGCCAGACTCGGGAGATCGGGGGAGGGGGCCAGCCTCGGGAGAACGGGGGGGGGCAGCCTCAGGAGATAGGGGGGGGCAGCCTCTGGAGATCGGGGGGGGCGAGCCTCGGGAGATGGGGGGCGGGGCTCGGGTGATCGGGGGGCGGGGATCAGGATGGCGGGGGGGTGGGGCACGGGGGCGGGGCTCAGGAGGGCGGGGGGCGGGGCTCGGGGAGATTGGGGGCGGGGCTCGGGATATCGGGGGGCGGGGCTCAGGGAGGCGGGGCGCGGGAGGCGGGGGGGCGGGTCTCGGGCTGACGGGCCGCTCCTCTTCCCCCTTCTCCCCCCTCTCCCCTCCTTCCCCCCTCCCCCCACATCCCCCCCTCCCCCTTCTTCCCCCCCTCCCATTATTGACCCCCCTCCCCCTCCCGCTTCTTCCCCCTCCCCCTCCTTCCCCCCTCCCCCTTCTTCCCAACCCTCCCCCCTGCCCCCTCCCCCCTATCAACCCCCTTCCCCCTTCTACCCCCCTCCCCCCTTCCTCCCCCCTCCCCCGACCTCCCCCCTCCCCCTTCCTCCCCACTCTCCCTTCTTCGCCCATCCCCCTTTCCTCCCCCGCCTCCTCCTTCCCCCCAGTCACTCTCTCTCTTCCCCCCAGTCGCTCTCTCTTCCCCCCAGTCACACTCTCTTCCCCCCAGTCGCTCTCTCTTCAACCCAGTCGCTCTTGCTCTTCCCCCAGTCGCTCTCTCTCTTCCCCCCAGTCGCTCTCTCTTTTCCCCCCAGTCGCTCTCTCTCTTCCCCCCAGTCGCTCTCTCTCTTCCCCCACAGACGCTCTATCTCTTCCCCCCAGTTGCTCTCTCTCTTCCCCCCCAGTCGCTCTCTCTCTTCCCCCCCAGTTGCTCTCTCTCTCCCCACCCAGTCGCTCTCTCTCTTCCCTCCAGTCGCTCTCTCTCTTCCCCCCCAGTCACTCTCTCTCTTCCCCCAGTCGCTCTCTCTCTCCCCCGTCACTCTCTCTCTTCCCCCCATTCGCTCTCTCTTTTCCCCCCAGTCGCCCTCTCTCTTCCCCCGCAGTCGTTCTCCCTCTTCCCCCCCAGTTGCTATCTCTCTTCCCCCCCCAGTCGTTCTCTCTCTTCTCCCCCCACCCCAGTCGCTCTCTCTTTCCCCCCCAGTCGCTCCCTGTCTCTCTTCCCCCCCCAGTCGCTCTCTCTCTCTCTTCCCCCCTCACAAGTCACTCTCTCTCTCTCATCCCCCCCCCCCCAGTCGCTCTCTCTCTCCCTTCCAACAACAACATGCCCTCGAAAAAGCCTCGGCACCGCCGAGCACGCCAGGTAGTCTATATTCCGTACATTTCGTCTGTCCGGCTATACGCTCAAAAGTTATAGGGTGTACCTGTGCGTGCATTACCTCCAAAGAAAGCCTACCGTTCCGGGACGGTCGTAGGTGTATTTACTTTTCGGTCGGACGAAAATTGTTCTCACCTTATGCAAATAACCTTCAAAATTAAACTCATTATCTGCTAATTAGCATTGATTGACTGACGTCAAAGTTCGACCAATCCTGTGCCATCATGATTGACCAATCCTACAGTTCAGTCACCTGATGATTGGCCAATCGGTGTGTGTGGGGCGGCGGGACTAATCGTTTTCATCTCAGGGATCTGGCAGCCATTGCCTCAAAAACCTCAAAATCTGCTAATCCAGCTTCGAAAAAGTTAGTATCTCTTTTAAAAATAACATAACATTTACCAAAAACGTTTTATAAGTACTTTCACTTTCATCTTGCAAGGTATTAAAAGGTAGAAATGTTGCCCGGCAGCAGATTCACAGAGGGGCAGACAGACAGGGCCCGAAAGCCTGGGACTCGATTTAAAATGTTGCCCGGCAGCAGATTCACAGAGACAGGGCCCAAAAGCCTCGGACTCGATTTAAAATGTTGCCCGGCAGCAGATTCACAGAGGGACAGACAGACAGGCCCCAAAGCCTGGGACTCCATTTAAACAACCCGGACCAAAACAGTTAGTCTCTCTTTTAAAAATAACATAAGATTTACCAAAAACGTTTTATAAGTACTTTCACTTTCATCTTGCAAGGTATTAAAAGGTAGAAATGTTGCCCTGCAGCAGATTCAGAGGGGCACAGAGACAGGGCCCGAAAGCCTGGGACTCGATTTAAAATGTTGCCCGGCAGCAGATTCACAGAGACAGGCCCGAAAGCCTGGGACTCGATTTAAACCACCCGGCCCAAAACAGCCCTGCAGCAGATTCACACAGGGAGAGAGAGACAGGGCCGAAAGCCTGGCACTCCATTTAAACCGCCCGGCTCAAAACAGCCCTGGCAACGTGGCCCCCCCCCCCCCAGCTAATATATCTATATTTCAATATTGCATTACAATGTTCACATTTATCATGGGAACTGCCTATGTAAAATTCGAACGTTCTGATTCAACTCTGCTGTCTCGGATGGGCGGGTGGGAGGTCTGGGGATGGAGGGCTGCCAGAGGAGGCGAAGCAGGTCGAGAGATCAAAGGGGGAAGTGAGGAGAAGAGGAGTGGAATGGGAGGAGAGGATGTGAGAGGAGGCAGAGAAAGAGGCAGCGGAGAGAAAAGGTGTGTAATATCAGATTGAAGAGAGGGGGGAGAATATTGAAAGAGGGAAGGGAGGAGCAGTATGGACAGTGATGGGGGAAGGTGAAGATAGGTGAGAACAAGTGGCAGAGAAACAGATAAAAGTTTGACATAAGGGAAGGGGATGGATGATCGCGAGGAGGCTAAGGGAAATGAGAAGAATGGGAAAACGAGGATAAGGGGAGAAGAGAAATGGAAAGTGGAGAGGGGAAGATCAGCGAAGGAAGAAAGAAGAAAGGAGGAGGAGGAAGAGGAGTGGAGATGAGATTGGAAGAGGAGTGGGGATGAGATTGGAAGAGGAGAGAAGTGGTGGAAGCGGGTGAAGAGAAGCTCGGTAGGTGCAAAGTTTGTCCCAGGGACACTTAAAGCCTTTTATTTCATTCAGTCCACAGGGATTTGATTGAACTCTGGAGTTAATTCAAACCAGCTGACGGTGTGCAAACATTCCCGGGAGGGTTTATGCACAGTGTAAATTAACTTATTTCTATTTTACAGCGACTTTTTAAAGTGCACATAGAGCTGCCTCCAATACCGAGAGCGCAGGTAGGAGCTGATGGGATGAGGCCTTCACTCCTTGATTGAGCTGGCGTTCTGTGGGGAGATTTATGCCATAAATCCTCCCTCTCCCAGGAGCTAACTTCACAATACTAATGAAGAGTGGGTGTACTTTCATCAAGTTGGACCAACAAAAGTTTGACCAATAAATGGCCAATTTAGACTTTATGCTCGGAGCTTGGATTTTATTAACCTCTGATAAATTGGACAGTTTACAAGCTCAGTGTCCCAACCAGCTAAAGCAGCTTGAAGATACAATACCAGTCCATGCGGCAGAAGCATTGCAGAATAAGGTGAAACACGGGAAACATATACTGCCACATCATCCTGTTAGAGCTCTAACATGTGCCGCTGTTTCTGGGGTAATTGTGGCCGTGGGTGCGCTCTGTCTAGTGAGCTGAGTATTGTCAGACACGCTGGAGCATTTCAAGTCCCGATCATAATTAAAACACGGTTTCTGAGACTGTACCTGAATTACATCCATAACCTGATTATCTGTACGTTTATCATGTGTCGAACATATTGAAAAAGGTATTTACAGTGTATACATTGTTTATTGTGGGCACGGTAATATATTTGAACATCACAATGTATATCAGGGCATAGCGGTATGTTACAGAATATCACAAGAATAAATGCTTTATCTCCCGCTGAAACAGATCACAAGGTGAGAATGTCTCTACCCATTGGTAGCCGGGTTGGATAGGGCTTGTTCAGGAATCCAAATCAGCACAAATTAAACTGCACAGTGCACGGCTGCTAATCAGTAATAAGGGAGCCTTTAGTTTAAATCAGGCGCAGAACTCTGAGAGAATATTCAAGCAAGTGCAGCGGGTTCAAGACATTTCCACTTTTGTTTTATTTACTTTGAGGTTCCCACTCATCTTATTACAGTGTCTGTATGGAGTCATTAAATCTCTCTCCAGCACTTCACGCAGTGCTGAATAAATGGACTGAAATATCTAGAATTATCTTTATTTGGCAATAATTTAATTAAGTAGTATGGGGATCAATTTATTATTCTCTGGTCCTATTTTAAAATATCGGGAGCGTGGAATTTACCAAAAATAATTCTTTAGATGGTGTACCATGTGAAATGTATCTTTCTTGTTAGAGCGCTGTTGAATCATTTAATGTTCAAATAGTTAAATATTGTTTTGTGTCCCATTCATATTCCCGTTAATCTGCCCCACACAGTATTTTGCAGCAACCCAGCCGACTGCCATTAGCGAGGCTCGAACGCCCAGTGTCACTGAAAGGAAGCATCTGGGGTTTCTGTGCAGTAAATCAAAGACCTGTTTCCTCACTACTGACCGCTTGGTTGAAAGACAACTTCAAACCCTTTACATTATCAATGCAGCCTATTTATATACAAATCTACCAAACAACAGCACTGGAGTTAAATTAACGTTGTTTAGTTCTGTAACTGTGAGAAACTCTTCCCATCACTCAGGAAAGGAAATATAGCCAACATCTCGGATACCCTGCTAGTCGCAACAGTCCGCTGGAGGATCAGAACAGCATATCACAACCCTGTAATGGACAGAGAGACAGAGAGAGAGAGCGAGAAAGAGTGAGATAGTGAGAGAAAGACAGGCAGAAAGACAGACAGATAGATAGATAGATAGACAGATAGATAGATAGATAGGTAGATATCTGTGCGGTACTGATGCTCCTTCTCTGGTGATGGGGAATCGTCATCCCAAAGATATAAAGTGAGCACGTGACTGGGGTGAAAGGAGACAAGTATAATATTTCGAACATGTGTTTCTTTCATATACAGCAAAGAACTCAACAGATCCTCACGCGAATTATTTCAACCACATCAGGAACATAGCAGATCAATGGATACATAATTTCCCACTTCGCCAACGAAAAACTTGCTCCTCTGTGAGATTGGTGCAGTCAAACAATTCCGAACAGCGCGGAAAAAAGGAGCAACAACTGTAACTTTATTTACTGCCATATATTCATTGTAAACATTGCCACAGTGAATTATGTACTGTGGGATTTGCACATTGTGGTCGAAAATAAAAATGCCCTTAACCCCTTTAACCACTCTCCCAGAGCCTTTCCTTTGAGTCCATTCATACTCTGAATGAATTGTTCACCAGTTGGGCGGATTAGGTCAGTACATCACTGAGATGTGCTCAGGTCGGAGGTAAGGGGTCACTGTGATGGAGATATATGGTTAGAAACATAGAAGATAGGAGCAGGAGTAGGCCATTCGGCTCCTGGAGTCTGCTTCGCCATTCAATGCGATCATGGCTGATCATTCAAATTCAGTACCCGGTCCCTGCTTTCTCCCCATACCGTTTGATCACTTTAGCCTTAAGGAATTTATCCAACTCCTTCTTGAATATATTTAATGAACTGGCCTCCACCGCCTTCTGTGCTAGAGAGTTCCACAGGTTCACCACTCTCTGGGTGAAGAAATTCCTCCTAATTTCTGTCCTAAATGCCTACCCTTTATCCTTTTACTGTGTCCCTTGGTTCTGGAATCCCCGACCATCGGGAACATCCTTCCTGCATCTAGTCTGTCCAGTCCTGCCAGAATTTTATAAGTTTCAATGAGATCCCATCTCATTCTTCTAAACTCCAGCGAGTACAAGCCCAAACGACCCAACCTTTCCTCATACGTCATTCCTGCCATCCCAGATATCAGCCTGGTGAATCTTTGCTGAACTCCTTCCATGGCAAGAACATCCTTCCTCAGATAAGGCGACCAAAACTGCACACAATACTCAAGATGTGTTCTCACCAAGGCCCTGTACAACTGCAGCAAGACATCCTTGTTCCGGTACTCAAACCCTCTCACTACGAAGGCCAACATACCATTTGCCTTCTTAACCGCCTGCTGCAAGAGTGCGAGTCATCAAAGAGTGCTTTGAGTTTTGGTAAGTGTGAGAGTTCTTTAATTGTCATTTCGCTTTAAATCATTCTTGATAAGACTACTTAAGTAGTTTAAGTAAAGGGGAAAAGTTAAATACTTGGGATTCTGTTGGTTTAAGAAGAGTAAAACAAGGTTACACTGCAGTAGGAGTAAATTGGCACAGCAGGCAGTGCAAACGAGTTTGCTAACCAATCAGCAGGGGTGACTCATTTGGCTGTAAACAAACAAACAGTATAAAAAGGCCAGTCCTAGTGCGAGCAAGCACTGAGTGCGAGTCATCAAAGAGTGCTCTGAGTTTGGGTAAGTGTGAGTTAGGGTAAGTGGGGTGTTAGGTGCTCTTTTCAAACTTTAACTCTGTGGGTTGTAGTTAATAAGGCCGTTCTGGTTTGGCAAACCACTTAGCTGCTGTAACTAGAGGGCTTGATTTAATTTAAATCCAATTAATTAAAGGGGATATTAGCATCTCCAATCGGGCAGAGGGTGTCCATAACTAACAATAAAAAATGTAATTAATTACATAGAATGGACCAGGTGATGTGTTACTGTTGTAAGATGTGGGAGCCGGTGAACCCCATTGAGGCTCAGGGTGATTACGTCTGTGACAAGTGTCTGCTGCTACAGGAACTCCAGCTCCGTGTTGATGAGCTGGAATCTGAGCTTCAGACACTGCGACACATCAGGGAGGGGGATAAGTACCTAGACTCTGTGTATCAGGAGGTGGTCACACCTATGAAGTTAATTAATTCAGATGTAGCCCATGGTCAGGGACAGGACGGTGTGACTAGGAGTGAGGCATGTACGGGGATCCATGAGGTAGGGCTGGAGGAGACACAGCCCTTGCTCTTGTCCAACAGATTCGAGGTTCTTACTCCCTGTGGGGACAGGAGCAGGGAATGCAGGGAGGATGAGCATCCTGGCCACAGCACCGTGGAACGGGGGGCCATTCAAGAGGGGGGAGTAAATAGAAATGTTGTAGTGGTAGGGGATAGTATTACTAGGGGGATAGATAGAGTTCTCTGCAGCCGAGAGCGAGGGTCCCGAAGGCTGTGTTGCCTACTCCGTGCCAGGGTTAAGGACATCTCCTCTGGGCTGGAAAGAAACTTGCAGTGGGAGGGGGTGGATCCAGTTGTCGTGGTCCATGTTGGTACAAACGATGTAGATAGGAATAGGAAGCCGGTTCTGTTAAAGGAGTATGAGCAGCTAGGGGTCAAATTAAATAACAGAACCTCAAGGGTATTACCTGAGCCACGAGCGAATTTGGCTAGGACAAATAAAATTAGAGAGTTAAATGCGTGGCACAAAGACTGGTGTGGGAGAAATGGGTTTTGCTTCCTGGGACACTGGCACCAGTCCTTGTGCAGGAGAGAGCTGTTCCGTTGGGATGGGCTTCACTTGGCCAGTGCTGGGACTAGAGTCCTGGCGGATCATATAACTAGGGCTGTAGAGAGGGCTTTAAACTAACTAGTGGGGGGGAGGTTCCTAGAGAGCAAATAATAAAAATGACAACAGAGAAGGTCATACACTTAGGTAGCAGTGGGGAAATTAAAAACCAGAGCGTGTCAGGACGGGGCAGAAGGTATGTAGTAAAAGGTAAAGTAATAAAAAGGGCAAAAGCAGCAACTAAGTGTCACAAAACATCTTTGAAAGTTCTCTATCTGAATGCACGTAGCATTCGTAACAAAATAGACGAGTTAATGGCACAAATAACTACATATGGGTATGATCTTGTGGCCATTACAGAAACATGGCTGCAGGGTGACAATGCCTGGGAATTAAACATACCAGGTTATTTAACGATCAGGAAGGACAGGCAGGAAGGAAGGGTGGCTATGTTAATAAAGGAAGGAATCACTGTAATACAGATAAATGATATTGGGTCAAAAGATCAGGATAATGAAACAGTTTGGGTGGAGATAAGGAATAATCAGGGGAAAAAACACTAGTGGGCGTAGTCTATAGGCCTCCGAACAGTTGCAACTCTGTTGGATGGAGTATCAATCAGGAAATAGTTGAGGCTTGTAATAAGGGAACATCTATAATTATGGGGGATTTTATCTATCATATTAATTGGACAAATCAAATTGGGCAGGGCTGACTTCAGGATGAGTTCATTGAGTGTATTAGGGATGGGTTTCTTGAGCAGTATGTAACTGAACCGAGCAAGGGGCAAGCAACCTTAGATCTGGTCCTGTATAACGAGACAGGATTAATTAAAAATGTCCTTGTAAAGGATCCTCTTGGAATGAGTGACCATAACATGGTTGAAGTCCATATTCAATTAGAGGGTGAGAAGGTTGGATCTCAAACAAGCGTGCTAAGCTTGAATAAAGGAGACTATGAAGGTATGAGAGCGGAATTGAGTAGAGTGGATTGGGAAAATAGATTAAAGGGTAAGACGATACATGATCAGTGGTGTACATTTAAGGAGTTATTTTACAAATTCCAAAAAATATATATTCCACTGAGAAGAAAAGGGTGTAAAAGAAAAGACAGCCATCCGTGGCTAAGTAAAGAAATTAAGGATAGTATTCAACTAAAAACAAGGGCATATAAGGTAGCCAAATCTAGTGGGAGGATAGAGGATTGGTAAAACTTTAAAAGACAGCAAAAAATAACCAAAAGATTGATTAAGAAAGGGAAAATAGATTATGAAAGTAAATTAGCAAAAAATATGAAAACAGATAGTAAGAGTTTTTATAGTTATATAAAAAGAAAAAGGGTGGCTAAAGTAAATGTTGGTCCCTGAGAGGATGAGACCGGGAAATTAATGGTGGGAAATATGGAGATGGCAAAAACACTGAATTAATATTTTATATCAGTCTTTACAGTAGAGGACACTAAGAATATCCCAACACTGGACAAACAGGGGGCTATAGGAGGGGAGGAGCTAAACACGATCAAAATCATTAAGGAAGTGGTACTCGGTAAAATAATGGGACTCAAGGCAGATAAATCACCTGGACCTGATGGCTTACATCCTAGGGTCTTGAGGGAAGTGGCGGTGGAGATTGTGGATGCATTGGTAATAATTTTCCAAAACTCCCTGGACTCAACAAAGGTCCTGGAAAACTGCTAATGTAACACCCTTATTTAAAAAGGGCAGTAGACAGAAGGCTGGAAACTATAGACCGGTTAGCCTAACATCTGTGGTATGTAAAATTTTGGAGTCCATTATTAAGGAGACAGTAACAGGACATTTGGATAATCATAATTTAATAGGACAAAGTCAGCATGGTTTTATGAAGGGGAAGTCATGTTTGACATATTTGCTGGAGTTCTTTGAGGAAGTAACATATAGGGTGGATAAAGGGGAACCAGTGGAAGTAGTGTATTTAGACTTCAAAAAGGCATTTGACAAGGTGCCACACAAAAGATTATTGCTTAAGATAAAAAATCAAAGGGTTGGGGGTAATATTGTGGCATGGATAGAGGATTGGCTATCTAACAGAAGGCAGAGAGTTGGGATAAGTGGTTCATTCTCAGACTGGCAATCAGTAACTAGTGGTTTTCCGCAGGGGTCAGTGCTGGGTCCCCAACTCTTTACAATCTATATTAACCATTTGGAGGAGCGGACCGAGTGTAACATATCAAAGTTTGCAGATGATACTAAGATGGGAGGGAAAGTAGTGAGTGAGGAGGACATAAAAAACCTGCAAGGGGACATAGACAGGCTAAGTAAGTGGGCAAAGATTTGGCAGATGGAATAAAATACTGGAAAGTGTGAGGTTATGCACTTTGGCAGGAAGAATCGTAGAGCAAGTTATTATCTTAATGGCAAGAAACAGGAAGTACTGAAGTACAAAGGGATCTGGGGGTCCTGGTGCACGAAACTCAAAAGGTTAGTATGCAGCTGCAGCAAGTGATTAGGAAGGCCAATGGAATGTTGGCTTTCATTGCTAGGGGGATAGAATCAAAAATAGGGAGGTATTGCTTCAGTTGTACAAGGAATTGGTGAGACCGCACCTGGAATACTGCATACAGTTTTGGTGTCCATACTTAAGAAAAGACATACTTGCTCTCGAGTCAGTACAAAGAAGGTTCACTCGGTTAATCCCGGGGATGAGGGGATGGACATATGAGGAGAGGTTGTGTAGATTGGGACTCTATTCATTGGAGTTCAGAAGAATGAGAGGCGATCTTATTGAAACATATAAGATTGTGAAGGGGTTGGATCAGGGGGATGCGGTGAGGATGTTCCCGATGATGGGTGAAAGTAGAACTAGGGGGCATAGTGTTAGAATAAGCGGCTGCTCTTTCAAAACTGAGATGAGGAGGAACTACTTCACACAGAGGGTGGTAGGTCCATGGAATATGCTGCCCCAAAAATCTGTAGAAGCTACATCATTACATAAATTTATAACAGAAATAGACAGTTTCCTAGAAGTAAAGGGAATTAAGGGTTACGGGGAGCGGGCAGGAATTTGGACATGAGTCTAGGTTCGGATCGGACATGGCACTGTGGGTAGTGGAGAGGGCCCAGGGGCCGTGTAGCCTGATCCTGCTCCTATTTCGTGTGTCTAATTCTGTTAGATTCAGGAGATGGTTCTGTGATAGTGGATTGGCGGTTAGGATCAGATCAGCCATGATCTTATTGAATGGCGGAGCAGGCTCGAGGGGCCGATTGGCCTACTGCTGCTCCTATTCTTATGTTCTTATGTTCTTATGCACCTGCATGCTTAACTTCAGCAATTGGTGCACAAGGACACCCAGGTCTCGTTGCACTTCCCCTTCTCCCAATCTATTGCCATTTAGATAATAATCTGCAAAAACAGGAAGGCAGATTATCACTCCGCATTGATTGACGTTCAAGATCTAGCAATGGTTCCCCAGTCTTTCGTAACTCCCAATCAAATCAAGTATTGGCACCGGGCATGTCGGCCCCGGATGATGGGGCTCGAGTCTCTGGAGTGTGGGGCTCGAACTCACAACCTTCTGACTCAAGGGGCGAGAGTGCCCACACTTCAAATGTACTTCATTGGTGGCGAAGCGCTTTGGAATGATTGAGGTTAATAAAGGTCTCATATCAATACAGTCCTTTCTTACTGATTCGAGCAGAGACAGTGACAACATTAAAGAAATGGTTGGATATGTGGTGGAAGAAACGGGGGATAAAGGGCTATGGACACAGGGCGGGAAAGCGGGATTAGGAATATTACTGTTGTGCTGGGCAAGCACCAACAAGTAGGGCCGATGGGTCTGTTCCCCGTGCTGTAATTTCCATGTTTTTCAGTGATAGGGACCCTTGTCAGCTTGTCGCTAATCTCGCAGTCTGGTTTCTGATCCCAGTCCTCGCCAAATTAAAATGATGCCACCCATGTAATTCACGATTGTTATTATTTAGACTCCCACTAAACCAACATTTCGACACCGACGAACAGAAAAACAGTGACTTTCAGATATTGACTAAACTGCATTTCAGCTGAAATGATGGGCGCTTCATGTCTGACGTGAAGGGGTTGGTTTAACCCAGGTTTAACAAAGGATAAACCTTAAAACGATTAAACAACAACAACAACAGAGACAGTTTTTGGTATTATATAATCAGAGACAGGGTCTAGTGAAACATAAACAGAGACAGGGTCTAGTGAAACATAAACAGAGACAGGGTCCAGTGAAACATAAACAGAGACACGGTCTAGTGAAACATAAACAGAGACAGGGTCCAGTGTAATTAAAAGAGAGACAGGGTCTAGTGTAAAATAAAAAGAGACCAGGTCTAGTATAATGTAAACAGAGACAGGGTCTAGTGTAATAGAAACAGGGACAATGTCTAGTGGAATATATACAGAGACAGGGTCTAGTGAAATAAATAGAGAGACTGTGTCTATTGTAGTACAATCAGAGACAGAGTCTACTGTAATATATACAGAAACAGGGTCTAGTGTAATATAAACAGAGGCAGGGTCCAGTGTAATATAAACAGGGACACTCTCTAGTATAATATAGATGTGGTGTGGAGATGCCGGTGTTGGACTGGGGTGGACAAATGTAAGAAGTCACACAACACCAGGTTATAGTGCAACAGCTTTATTTGAAATCACAAGCTTTTGGAGCGCTAGTCCCTCGTCAGGTGAAGTGGAGAGATGCCTATAGACACAGATTATATATGTCACGCTACATGTAACCCCACCTGACATAGGGTCATCCAGACTCGAGTCGTCATTGGCATGTTCTCTCTACACAGATGTGGCCGGACCTGCTGTGATTTCCAGCAAAGAAAATGTTTTTTGTCTGTTATTTGTTTTTCATACAGACCCCAGCATCTGCAATATTTTACCCCTTGTGACCCCACCTCAGTGTTCTTTGATATAATGTTTTCCTGACTGACCTGTTTGGACACCATTCACATCTTTGATTGCTGTGATTGTCTCTCTGCCGAGGTGTGATAAATGGAAGTTAGATAGATTACCTGTAATCTATTCTCTGACTATATAATCTGTATCTGTAGGCATCTCTCCACTTCACCTGACGAAGGAGCAGCACTCCAAAAGCTTGTGATTTCAAATAAAACTGTTGGACTATAACCTGGTGTTGTGTGACTTGTTACATAGTGTAATATATACAGAGATAGCGACTAGTGAAATAAATAGAGAGGCAGTGTCTATTGTAATACAATCAGAGACAGCATCTACTGTAATATATACGGAAACAGTGTCTAGTGTAAAATATACAGAGACAGGAACTAGTGTAATATAAACAGAGACAGGGCCTGTTGTAATATAAACAAAGACAGGACCAAGTGCAATATAAATAGATACAGGGGCCTAGAAATTCAGCTGCGTTCGCCAGCCATTAACGCCATAAGAGGGGTATATTTCCAGCGCTAGGCACTTAGCGCCCGGGCGCAGACCGATCTGCGCCTACGCCCAAATTCAGTTGACATTTAGCGCCGGCGCAAAGTGTTTGCACCTGCTCAGCTGTGCGCGCAGCTTATGACGTCATTTCGTCGTGCAACGCTGTTTGTGCGTCCCAATCCGGAAATTCAGTGGCGCCTGTCCAATGTGGGCGTGGCGCTGTTAAGAACTGTGAAGTGGAACGCAACAGAGGCCCTGTGGGCCTCGGGGAGCACTAATTAAAGGGCACTTACACTGACCTATAAAGCCCAGCCATTTTGCTGCAATGACTTTACTGCTTTGGATTTCTGGACAGAGACCAAGGGACAGAGCTTACTGATTTGGGACAACATAGGAGAGGTATTTTTGGCTTCTGGCCAGAGCTTTGACATTTGAATCATTGTGATTTCACTGTTTGCAACTTTATTATGGGGGCTGTATGGGGGTGCAATCCTCAGTTGCAGCATTATGTGTGAAGGGCTCGCAGACGCTGTGAGAGAGGGCCAGCCATGCCTAGACGCAGAGGGGCCATCAGGCATCGGCAACGTAGGCCTTACCCACTCAGGCAATACCGGCAGCAGGTGTCCTAACTCACCATGACTGCGGCGCATTCTGTTAAGAGGCTGCGCTTCAGAAGGGAGGTGGTTGCAGAGATCTGCCAGCTGCTTCACAGAGATCTGCGTCCACAGCTGATGTGCAGGACGTCTCTCTCGGTGGAAGTGAAGGTCACGGTGGCTCTGAACTTTTATGCAAGCGGCTCCTTCCAAGCCGCTGCTGGGGACATAGCGAACATCTCCCAGTTTGCCGCGCATCGCTGCATCCGGCAGGTAACCGATGCACTTTTCGTGAGGAGACACCAATTCATTTCCTTCCCCATGACCCTACAGAGGCAGGAGCAGCATGCAGTCAGGTTTGGCAGGATCGCGGGCTTCCCCATGGTGCAGGGCGCCATTGACTGCACGCATGTGGCTATGCGGGCACCTATCGACAATGCCGAGGATTACTGCAACCGGAAGGGCTACCATTCCCTCAATGTACAGCTGGTGTGTGACCACAGGCAGCGCATCCTAGCTGTCAATGCCCGCTTTCCAGGAAGCAGCCACGATGCATTTATCCTGCGCCAGGCTACTGTGGCTGACATGTTCGAGGCACAGCCTCCACCAAGGGGATGGCTTATCGGGGACAAGGGCTACCCTTTGTGTACATGGCTCATGACCCCGCTCCGCGCGCCCAGGACCCCAGTGGAGGAGGCATACAACGAAAGCCATCAAGCCACAAGGAACATCATAGAGCAAACAATAGGCGTCCTCAAGCAACGGTTCCGCTGCCTGGATTGTTCCAGCAGATCTCTACAGTATTCGCCGGATAGAGTCTCCCAGTTCATCGTCGTGTGCTGCATGCTGCACAACCTGGCTATCCGCAGGACTCAGGCACTGCCACCTGACATTGCACCACCACCTCAGGAGGACGAGCAGGAGGACCATGAGGAGAAGGAGGAGGAGGAGGAGTGCCAGCCCAGGAGGGAGCCACAAGGTCCAAGGGACGTCCGCCGGCGGCTTATTGAACGACACTTCTAGGCCCCTTGTCAGGGAATGGCCTGTGGCAATGAACACACCTGAAGGCAGCCGCTCCGCAAGCCCTCAGCTGGTTAACGCAACAACCACTTGAAACATGACACCTGGACATGCTGAATAAATAAAAAGCTTTATTTCACAAACTCAGGGCCCTTCCCACATGAAACAGAAAAACAGACAAGACCCCCAAAAAACAGTCAAAAACATCTTTCACTCCCAAAACCTGGGGAGGACTAGCAAAATTTGCCCATCCAAATGGCCTTCATCATTGGCCTTACAAAAATAAGCCACCCCCTCCACAACACAAACACCCCCATAAAAACAAAAAATGCCTTGATCTTCGGCCTTACCAAAATAATCCCCCCCCAGAACACCAGCCCCCCCATATAAAAAAAACCGCTATCACCACACTCTACTGGATGTGCCGAGAGGGCGAGTCCTTAGACAGGCTTCTCCGGCCCCTGCCCGACCTGCTGCTTCGCCTCAACCTGGGCCCTGTGGCTGTGGCAAGGCTGGGGGAAGGCTCATGAGGGCGACAATGCATGTCGGCAGATGCCCTTGGGGGTCGGCCTAGACGAGGCCCGGCCCGGGAGGGGCCGGCTGGTGACTGCTGCAGCTGTGGCTGGCCAGCATCAGTCTCAGCAGCAGCTCGTCGCACCATGGCTGGGGGAGTGGCAGTGTCGGCTGCATCAATGGGGGCAAGCTGGCTGATGGCAGGCGCGCGCTGTTCGCCAGAGACACTGGCACTCGGCCGGGCTGGCAGTGCAGCAAGCGCAGCAAGCTGGTAGAGGCCAGACCGCTGTGCTGCAGCAGGGCGGCGGGTGCCCTGGCCATGCTTCCACGCCACAGAGAGTGTGGCAGAAGTGAGTGCCCGAACTGCCCTGGTATGTGCCCGCATCAGCTCTGCCAGTGTCTGGACGGCACCACCGCGAGTTGCTGGACACCCCTGTCGTGCGCTGCCGTGAGTTGTTCGACCCCCCTGGCCTGTGATTCACTGAAAGCGACCACACTCTGAGCCAGGGACTCAATGGCCTGAGGCATCTGTTGCACAACCCCCATGAACTCCTGGTGGTGCTGCTGCGACGCCGCCGACAACTCATCGAGGAGGCGCACCTCCTGGACGAGGACCATCTCTGGACTGGAGGGCGGACTCTCCCTCTGCGGAGAAGGCCGCCGAACTGCCCAACCCTTCCCGCGTGCGTCGACCCCACTGGGCCCAGGAACTGCCCTCCCCTGCAACACTTCCCCCTGGCTCTCCTGCAGGCCAGACGTCTCCCCTCCATTGCCATCTCCTGGCGCGGATGAGGGTTCCCCCGATGTGCCGCCTTCCTCCTGGTCCTCGTCGTCCTCCTCCTCCAAGGGCCTGGCACTCTGAGCTTGAGGGACCACCTCCTCCTCACCAGCTGAAAGCAGGAAGGCACAAGAGTAGCTTTAGAGTGAGGACAGGGCGTCAGCGAGGGAGGCCTGAGTGGTGGCATTATGCGCATTTGTCGGACAGTGGGAAAGGATGTAGATCTGAAGCGCAAGGGCAACGAAAGAGGTCCAACCGGTCATGTCCTTACCAGTGGGTCCCAGTACAGGGTCCGCATCTCCGATGGCAACAGGGCCAGTCACCCGGCCACGCATGAGTCGAGCCATGCTCTCCTCCAGCTCACTGAGCGCCTGGTACTCGGGACGGCCTCCACCGGTGAAAGACTGGCTCCTCAAATTCCGTGCCAGCTTGGCCTGCAAGAGAAAGGACGGCCTGTAAGTAGAGTGTGGTGCCCTGTTGCTGTGTGCACTGCCTCCCATGGTGGAATAGCTTGGCCATTGTGGTGCCCTGCTGCTGTGTGCACTGCCTCCCATGGTCGAATAGCTTGGCCAGTGTGGTGCCCTATTGCTGTGTGCACTGCCTCCCATGTTGGAATAGCTTGGCCAGTGTGGTGCCCTGCTGCTGTGTGCACTGCCTCCCATGGTGGAATAGCTTGGCCAGTGTGTTAAGTGCAGAAAGTGCTATTGATGATCATGCCAGTGCCATAGCTGCGGGAGGAGGGCTGCCCATTAGGCCTTTGAGGTCCCTTTGCCCATAATGTGAGGTGCACATGCAAGGATGAGGAGGACATTGGAAAGGGTACTCACCTTCACCAACCGAGTGAGGTCGTTGTACTTCTTCCGGCATTGGTCCGCACTCCTGGGGACATCGCAGGTGGATGACACCCTGCGGGCGATTTTCTTCCAGGCTTTCCTGTACTGCCTCCTGGAAGCCTTCTTGCCACTGTCCGGGCACAAGATCTCTGTTTTGTTTTCCACACCATCAACCAGCACCCTCAGAGCATGCTCTGAGAAGCGCTGTGCTCGTTCACGGGCCCTCTCCATGGCTTCAGGCGCTATTTTGGCCCACCAGCAGTGTTGAGGCCTAGCTGCAGGGCTCCACTATGCAGGGCGTGGCAGCAGTCAAATCGACCCTTCCCCTTTTAAGAGCTGGCCGGTGTCAGGGTGTCTGCTATCAATCAAAACATTCCCGCACCTGTGCTGCGCCCGGCCTCGGCGTTATCAGGCCGCATCTCCGGCTTAGCGCCTGAAGATAGCATTGCAACGCCAGTTTCAGCGCTCGCCCAAACTCTTGGCCAAATCTACTGAATTTCGGCGAAGTGGCCTACACTTTCCGGCGGGCGCTAACTTTAGCAAACGCCCGACTTTAGCGCCCCAAAAGTGTCCAGACTGAATTTCTAGGCCAGGGTCTATTGTAACATAAACAGAGACAGGGTCTTGAATAATATAAAGAGAAACAGGGTCTAGTGTTACATAAGCAGAGGCAGGGTCTAGTGAAATTAAAACAGTGACAGGGTCGAGTGTCTTATATTAGCAGAGCCAGGGTTTAGTGTAATATAAACAGAGACAGGCTCTAGTGTAATATAAACAGAGACAGGGCCTAGTGTAATTTAGAATGAGACAGGGTCTAGAGTAATATAAACAGTGACACAGCCTAGTGTAATATAAAGAGAGACGAGCTCTAGTGTAATATAAACAGAGACAGGGTCCAGTGCAGCATAAGCAGAGACAGGATCTAGTGTAATACAAACAGCGACAGGGTCTAGTGTAAAATAAACAGAGACAGGGTCTAGTGTAATATAAAGAGAGTCAGGGTCTATTGTAACGCAAACAAAGACAGGGTCTAATGTAATATAAACAGAAACAGGGTCTAGTGTATTACAAACAGAGACAGGACCTAGTGTAATATAATCAGAGACAGGGTCTATTGAAATATATTATAAAATAGAATCTAGTGTAATATAAAGAGAGATTGGATCTAGTGTAATATAAAAAGAGACAGTGTCTAGTGCAATATGTACAGAGAGAGGGTCTCCTGTAATATAAACAGAGACACGGTCCAATGTAACATAAACAGAGACCCTGTCAAGTGTAATATAAACAGTGACATAGTCTCGTCTAATATAAACAGAGACAGGGTCTAGTGTAATATAAACATGGACAGGGTCTAGTGTAACATAAAGAGAGACAGGGTCTGGTGTAGTGTAAACAGAGACAGCTTATAGCGTAACATAAACAGACACAGGGTCTAGTGCAATATAAACAGAGACAGGGTCTAGTTTAACATAAACAGAGACAGGGTCTAGAATAATATAAATAGAGACAGGGTCGAGTGTAACATACCCAGAGACAGGGCCTAGTGTAATTAAAAGAGAGACATGGTCTAGTGTAAAATAAACAGAGACCGGTCTAGTGTAATATAAACAGAGACAGGGTCTAGTGTAATATAAACAGGGACAATGTCTAGTGTAATATATACAGAGACAGGGTGTAGTGAAATAAATAGAGAGACTGTGTCTATTGTAGTACAATCAGAGACAGATTCTACTGTAATATATACAGAAACAGGGTCTAGTGTAATTTAAACAGAGGCAGGGTCTAGTGTAATATAAACAGGGACACTGTCTAGTATAATATAGATGTGGTTTGGAGATGCCGGTGTTGGACTGGGGTGGACAAATGTAAGAAGTCACACAACACCAGGTTATAGTCCAACAGCTTTATTTGAAATCACTAGCTTTCGGAGTGCTGCTCCTTCGTCAGGTGAGTGGAGAGATCCCTATAGACACAGATTATATATGTCACGCTACATGTAACCCCACCTGACGTAAGGTCATCCAGACTCGAGTCGTCATTGGCTTGTTTTCTCTACACAGATGTGGACGGACCTGTTGTGATTTCCAGCAAAGAACATGTTTTTTGTCTGTTTGTTGTTTTTCATTCTGACCCCAGCATCTGCAATATTTTACCCCTTGTGACCCCACCTCATTTTTCTTTGATATAATGTTTTCCTGACTGACCTGTTTGGACACCATTCACACCTTTGGTTGCTGCGATTATCTCTCTGCCGAGGTGTGACAAATGGAAGTTATAAAGATTACCTGTAATCATCTGTCATTATTCTCTGACTATATAATCGGTATCTATAGGTATTTCTCCACTTCACCTGATGAAGGAGCAGCACTCCGAAAGCTTGTGATTCCAAATAAAACTGTTGGACTATAACCTGGTGTTGTGTGACTTGTTACATAGTGTAATATATACAGAGATAGCGACTAGTGAAATAAATAGAGAGACAGTGTCCATTGTAATACAATCAGAGACAGGATCTACTGTAATATATATGGAAACAGGGTGTAGTGTAAAATAAACAGAGACAGGAACTAGTGTAATATAAACAGAGGCAGGACCAAGTGCAATATAAATAGATACAGGGTCGAGTGTAAAATAAACAGAGACAGGGTCTAGAATACTATAAAGAGAGACAGGGTCTAGTGTTACATAAGCAGAGACAGGGTCTAGTGAAATTAAAACAGTGACAGGGTCTGGTGTATTATATTAGCAGAGCCACGGTTTAGTGTAATATAAACAGAGACATGGTCTAGTGTAATATAAACAGGGACAGGGCCTAGTGTAATTTAAAATGAGACAGGGTGTAGTGCAATATAAACAGAGACAGGGTCGAGAGTAATATAAACAGTGACATTGCCTAGTGTAATATAAACAGAGACAAGCTCTAGTGTAATATATAGAGAGACAGGGTCTAGTATAATATAAACATAGACAGGGTCCAGTGCAGCATATACAGAGACATGTTCTGGTGTATTATAAACAGAGACAGGGTCTAGTGTAACATAAACAGAGACAGGATCTAGTGCAATACAAGCAGCGACAGGGTCTAGTGTAAAATAAAAAGAGACAGGGTCTAGTGTAATACAAAGAGAGTCAGGGTCTATTGTAATACAAGCAGAGACAGGATCTAGTGTAATATAAACAGAGATAGGATCTAGTGTAATATAAAAAGAGACAGTGTCCAGTGCAATATGTACAGAGAGAGGGTCGTTTGTAATATAAACAGAGACAATGTCTAGCGTAACATAAACAGAGACAGGGTCTAGTGTAATTTTTACTGAGACGGGGACTAATGTAAAATAAACAGAGACCCTGTCCAGTGTAATTTAATCAGAGACAGGGTCTAGTGTAATATAAATAGAGACAGGATCTAGTGGAACGTAAACAGAGACAGGATTTAGTGTAATACAAACAGAGACCGGAACTAGTGTAAAATAAACAGAAACCCTGTCTTGTGTAATATAAACAGAGAAATGGTCTCGTGTAATATGAAGAGAGACAGGGTCTGGTGTAATGTAAACAGGGACAGGGTCTAGTGCAATATAAATAGAGACAGGCTCTGGTGTAATATAATCAGAGACAAGGTCTAGTGTAATATAAACAGAGACAGGGTCGAGCTTAAAATAAACAGAGACAGAGTTTAGTGTAAAATAAACAGAGAAAGGTCTAGTGTAATTTAAACAGAGATGGAGTCTAGTGCAATATCATCAGAGACTGGGTCTAGTGTAGCATAAAGAGAGACATGTACTAGAATAAAATAATCAGGGACAGGGTCCAATGAAATAAAAAAAGTGACAGGGTCTAGTGTAATATATTAGCAGAGACAGCGTTTAGTGTAATATAAGCAGAGACAGTGTCTACTGTAATATAGACAGAGACAGGGTCTAGTGTGATTTAAGCTGAGACAGGGTCTAGTGTAATATAAACAGACACAGGATCTAGTGTAATATAAACAGAGACAGGGTGTAGTGCAATATAAACAGAGACAGGGTCTAGTGTAGTATAAGGAGAGACAGGATCTAGTGTATTATAAACAGAGACAGGGTCTAGTGTAATATAAACAGAGACAGGGTCTAGTGTAATATAAGGAGAGACAGGATCTAGTGTATTATAAACAGAGACAGGGTCTAGTGTAATATAAGGAGAGACAGGATCTAATTTAATATAAACAGAGACAGGGTCTAGTGTAATTTAAACTGAGATGGGGTCTAAAGTAAAATAAACAGAGACCTTGTCTAGTGTAATATAAACGTGGACAGGGTCTAGTGTAATAGAAAGAAAGACTGGGTCTTGTATAACCTTAGCAGAGACAGTGTCTATTGTAAAATAAACAGAGACAAGTTCTAGTTCAATATAAGATGAAACAGTGCAGTATAATATAAACAGCGACAGGGTCTTTTGTAATATAAATTGAGACATGTTCTAGTTTAATATATACTGAGACAGGGACCAGTGTAATATAAAGAGAGTCAGGGTCTGTTGTAATACAAGCAGAGCCAGGATCTAGTGAAATGTCAAAAGAAACAGCAACTAGTGTATTACAACCAGAGACAAGCTCTAGTGTAATATAAACAGAGACAGTGTCTAGTGCAATATATACAGAGAGAGGGTCTCCTGTAATATAAACAGAGACGGGGTCTAATGTAACATAAACAGAGACCCTGTCTAGTGTAATATAAACAAAGACATTGTCTAGTGTAATATAAACAGAGACAGGGTCTTGTGTGACATAAGCAGAGACAGGGTTTGGTGTAATGTAAACAGAGACAGAGTCTAGTGTAACATAAACAGAGACAGGGTCTAGTGCAATATAAACAGAGACAGCGTCTAGTGTAACATATACAGAGAGAAGGTTTAGTGTAATATAAACAGAGACAAGGCCTACTGTAATTTAAACTGAGACAGGGTGTAGTGCAATATAAAAGGAGACAGGGTCAAGTGCAATATAATGGGAGACACTGTCCCGTGTAATATAAAGAGAGAGAGGGTCTAGTGTAATATAAACAGAGACAGGGTCTAGTGTATTTTAAACTGAGACGAGGTCTAATGTAAAATAAACAAGACACCCTCTCTAGTGTAATGTAATCGGTGACAGGGACTAGTGTAATATAAAGAGAGACAGGATCTAGTGCAACTTAAACAGAGACAGGGTCTAGTGTAATATAAACAGAGACAGGGTCTAGTGTAATATAAACAGAGACAGGGTCTAGTGAAATATAAACAGAGACAGGGTCTAGTGTCATATAAGCAGAGACTGGGCCTAGTGTAATTTAAACTGATACAAGGTGCATTGTAATATAAAGAGAGACAGGGTCTCGTGTAATATAAAGAGAGACAACATCTAGAGTAATGTAAACATGGAAATGGTCTAGTGTAACAAAAAGAGAGACAGGGTCTGGTGTAATGTAACCAGGAACAGGGTCTAGTGCAATATAAACAGAGACAGTCTCTAGAGTAATATAATCAGAGACAGGGTCTAGTGTAATATAAACAGAGACAGAGTCTAGTGTAAAATCAATAGAGACAGGGTCTAATGTAATATAAACAGAGACAGAGTCTAGTGTAATATAAACAGAGACAGGGTCTAGTGTAACATAAAGAGAGACCGGTTCTTGAATAAAATAATCAGGGACAGGGTCTAATGAAATTAAAAAAGTGACAGGGTCTAGTGTAATATATTAGCAGAGACAGCGTTTAGTGTAATATAAGCAGAGACAGTGTCTACTGTAATATAGACAGAGACAGGGTCTAGTGTAATATAAACAGAGACAGGATCTAGTGTAATATAAACAGAGTCAGGGTGTCGTGCAATGTAAAAAGAGACTGGGTCTAGCGTTATATAAAAAGAGACACTGTATAGTGTAATATAAACAGAGACAGGGTCTAGTGTAATAGAAAGAAAGACAGGGTCTTGTATAACCTAAACAGAGACATTGTCTATTGTAAAATAAACAGAGACAAGGTCTAGTTCAATATAATATGAAACTGGGCAGTATAATATAAACAGCGACAGGGTCTATTGTAATATAAATTGAGACAGGTTCTAGTTTAATATATACTGAGACAGGGACCAGTGTAATATAAAGAGAGTCAGGGTCTGTTGTAATACAAGCAGAGCCAGGATCTAGTGAAATATCAAAAGAAACAGCGTCTAGTGTATTACAACCAGAGACAAGCTCTAGTGTAATATAAACAGAGACAGTGTCTAGTGCAATATATACAGAGAGAGGGTCTTCTGTAATATAAACAGAGACGGGGTCTAATGTAACATGAACAGAGACCCTGTCTAGTGTAATATAAACAAAGACATTTTCTAGTGTAATATAAACAGGGACAGGGTCTTGTGTAACATAAACAGACACAGGGTCTGGCGTAATGTAACAGAGACAGAGTCTAGTGTAACATAAACAGAGACAGGGTCTAGTGCAATATAAACAGAGACAGCGTCTAGTGTAACATATACAGAGAGAAGGTTTAGTGTAATATAAACAGAAACAAGGCCTAGTGTAATTTAAACTGAGACAGGGTACAGTGCAATATAAACAGAGACAGGTGCCTAGAAATTCAGTCGCGCCACTTCTGGGGCGCTAAAGTCGGGCGGGCGCTAAAGTTAGCGACCGCCGGAAAGTGTAGGCCACTTCACCGAAATTCAGTAGATTTGGCCAAGGAGTTTGGGCGAGCGCTGAAACTGGCGTTGCACTCCTATCTTTAGGCGCTAAGCCGGCGGTGCGGACTGATAACGCCGAGGACGGGCGCAGCGCAGGTGCGGTCATGTTTTGATTGACAGCAGACACCCTGACGCCGGCCAGCTCTTAAAGGGGGAAGGGTCGACTTTGTCTGCTGCCACGCCCTGGATAGTGGAGCCCTGCAGCTAGGCCTGAACACTGCTGGTGGATCCAAATAGCGCCTGAAGCCATGCAGAAGGCCCGTGAACGAGCGCAGCGCTTCTCAGAGCATGCTTTGAGGGTGCTGCTTAAGGCTTTTGGAAAGAGAAGAGAGATCTTGTGCCCGGACAGTGGCAAGAAGGCTCCCAGGAGGCAGTACAGGAGAGCCTGGAGGGAAATCGCCCACAGGGTGTCATCCACCAGCGATGTCCCCAGGAGTGCGGACCAATGCCGCAAGAAGTGCAACGACCTCACTCGGATGGTCAGGGTGAGTACCCTTTCCAGTGTCCTCCTCATCCTTGCATGTGCACCTCACATTATGGGCAAAGGGACCTCAAAGGCCTAATGGCCATCCCTCCTCCCGCAGCTATGGCACTGGCATGATCATCAATAGCACTTTCTGCACTTTACACACTGGCCAAGCTATTCGACCATGGAAGGCTGTGCACACAACAAAAGGGCGCCACGCTGGCCATGCTATTCGACCATGGGAGGCAGTGCACACAACAACAGGGCACCACACTGGCCATGCTATTCGACCATGGGAGGCAGTGCAGACAGCAACAGGGCAACATACTGTACTTAGAGGCCGTCCTTTCTCTTGCAGGCCAAGCTGGCCAAGAATATGAAGAGCCAGAATGTCACCGGGGGAGGCCGTGGCCAGTTCCAGGAGCTCAGTGACCTGGAGGAGCGCGTGGCTCGACTCATGTGTGGCCGGGTGGTTGGCCCCATTGCTATTGGAGATGCCGACCCTGTGCTGGGCCCCAATGGTAAGGACATGACCATTTGGACCTCTCTCGTTCCCCTTGCGCTTCAGATCTACATCCTTTGCCACTGTCCGGCCAATGCGCATAATGCCACCACTCATGCCTCCCTCGCTGACGCCCTGTCCTCACTCTAAAGCTACTCTTGTGCCTTCCTGCTTTCAGCTGGTGAGGAGGAGGTCCATGAAGCTGAGAGTGCCAGTCCCTGGAAAGAGGAGGACGACGAGGACCAAGAGGAAGGCGGCACATCGGGTGAACCCTCATCAACGCCAGGGGATGGCAATGGAGGGGACACGTCTTGCCTGGAGGAGAGCCAGGGGGAAGTGTTGCAGGGGGGTGCAGCTCCTGGGCCCAGTGGCGTCCAGGCAGGCGGGAAGGGTCGGGCAGCACGGTGGCCTTCTCCCCAGAGGGGGGAAGTGTTGCAGCGGAGGGCAGTTGCTGGGCCCAGTGGCATCCAGGCACGCGGGAAGGGTCGGGCAGCTCGGCGGCCTTTTCCCCAGAGGGTGGAAGTGTTGCAGGGGAGGGCAGTTGCTGGGCCCAGTGGCGTCCAGGCACGCGGGAAGGGTGGGGCAGCTCGGCGGCCTTCTCCCCAGATGGAGAGTCCACCCTCCAGTCCGGAGATGGTCCTCGCCCAGGAGGTGCACCTCCTTGATGAAATGTCCGTGGCCTCCGAGCGGCACCACAACGAGTTCATGGGGGTTGTGGGACAGTTGCCTCAGGCCATTGAGCCCCTGGCTCATAGTGTGGCCGCTTTCGGGGACTCATAGGCCAGGGGTGTCGACCAACTCGCGGCAGCACAGGCCAGGGGTGTCGACCAACTTGCGGCAGCACAGGATGCAAGTCGCGAGTTCATGAGTGGTGCCGTGCAGACACTGGCTGATCTGATGCGGGCACAGAACAGGGCAGTTCGGGCACTCACTTCTGCCACACTCGCTGTGTCACGGAAGCATCGACAGGGCACCCGCTGCCCTGCTGCAGCACAGTGGTCTGGCCTCCACCAGATTGCTGTGCTTGCTGCAGTGCCAGCCCGGCCGAGTGCCAGTGTCTCTGGCAACCAGCGAGCGCCTGGCATCAGCCAGCTTGCCCCCATTGCTGCAGCCGCCACTGCCACTCCCCCAGCCAAGGTGCGACGAGCTGCTGCAGAGACTGATGCTGCCCAGCCACAGCTGCAGCAGTCAGCAGCCGGACCCTACAGGGCCGGACCTCGTCTAGGCCGACCCCCATGGGCATCTGCCGTTATGCATTGTGGCCCTCAGGAGCCTTCCCCCAGCCTTCCAACACCCACAGGGCCTAGGGTGAGGCAGAGCAACAGGTCGGGCAGGGGCCGGAGAAGCCTGCACAAGGACTCGCCCTCTCGGCACACCAAGTAGAGGGTGTCGGCAACTGTTTTTTTTATATGGGGGTGTTTGTGTTCTGGAGGGGGGGGGCTTATTTTGGAAAGGCCGAAGATGAAGGCCAATTGGATTGACAAGTTTTGTTATTCCTCCCCAGGTTGTGGGAGTGAGATATGTTTTTCACTGTTTTTTGGGGGACTTGTCTGTTTTTCTGTTTCATGTGGGAAGGGCCCTGAGTTTGTTAAATAAAGCTTTTTATTTATTCAGCTTGTCCAGGTGTCATGTTTCAAGTGGTTGTTGCGTTAACCGGTTGAGGGATTGCGGAGCGGCTGCATTCAGGTGCGTTCATTGCCACAAGCCATTCCCTGACAGGGGGCCTAGAAGTGTCGTTCAATAAGCCGCCGGCGGACGGCCCTTGTACCTTGTGGCTCCCTTCTGGGCTGGTACTCCTCCTCTTCCTCCTCCTCCTCCTCATGGTCCTCCTGCTCGTCCTCCTGAGGTGGTGGCCCAACGTGAGGTGGCAGTGCCTGAGTCCTGCGGCTAGCCAGGTTGTGCAGCATGCAGCAAACGACGACGAACTGGGAGACTCTATCCGGCGAATACTGTAGAGATCCGCCGGATCGATCCAGGCAGTGGAACCGTTGCTTCAGGATGCCAATCGTTTGCTCTATGATGTTCCTTGTGGCTTGATGGCTTTAGTTGTATGCCTCCTCCGCAGGGGTCCTGGGCACGCGGAGCGGGGTCATGAGCCATGTGCACAAAGGGTAGCCCTTGTCCCCAATAAGCCATCCCCTTGGTGGAGGCTGTGCCTCTAACATGTCAGCCACAGTAGTCTGGCACAGGATAAATGCATCGTGGCTGCTTCCTGGAAAGCGGGCATTGACAACTAGGATGCGCTGCCTGTGGTCACACACCAGCTGTACATTGAGGGAATGGTAGCCCTTCCGGTTGCGGTAATCCTCAGCATTGTCGATAGGTGCCCGCATAGCCACATGCGTGCTGTCAATGGCGCCCTGCACCATAGGGAAGTCGGTGATCCTGGCAAATCCGACTGCACGCTGCTCCTGCCTCTCTAGGGTCATGGGGAAGGAGATGAATTGGTGTCTCCTTGCGAAAAGGGCATCGGTGACCTGCCGGATGCAGCAATGCACGGCGAACTGGGAGATGTTCGCTATGCCCCCAGCAGCGGCTTGGAAGGAGCCGCTTGCATAAAAGTTCAGAGCCACCGTGACCTTCACTTCCACCGACAGAGACGTCCTGCACATCAGCTGTGGACGCAGATCTCTGTGAAGCAGCTGGCAGATCTCCGCAACCACCTCCCTTCTGAAGCGCAGCCTCTTAACACAATGCGCGGCAGTCATGGTGAGATAGGACACCTGCTGCCGGTATTCCCTGAGTGGGTAAGGCCTACGTTGCCGACGCCTGATGGCCCCTCTGCGTCTAGGCATGGCTGCCCCTCTCACACAACGTCTGTGAGCCCTTCGCACATAATGCTGGAACTGAGGGTTGGAACCCCATGCAGCCCCCATAATCAACTTGCAAACAGTGAAATCACAAAGAGTCAAATTTCCAAGCTCTGGCCAGAAGCCAAAAATACCTCTACTATGTTGTCCCAAATCAGTAAGGTCTGTTCCTTGGTCTCTGTCCAGAAATCCAAAGCACTAAAATCATTGCAGCAAAATGGCTGGCCTTTATAGTTCAGTGTAAGTGCCCTTTAATTAGCGCTCCCCGAGGCCCGCAGGGCCTCTGCTGCGTTCCACTTCACAGTTCTTAACAGCGCCACGCCCACATTGGGCGGGTGCCACTGAATTTCTGGTTTGGGGCGCACAAACAGCGTTGCACGACGAAATGATGTCATAAGCTGCGCGCACAGCTGAGCGGGCGCAAACACTTTGCGCCGGCGCTAAATGTCAACTGAAGTTGGGCGTTGGCGCAGACCGGCCTGCGCCCGGGCGCTAAGTGCCTAGCGCTGGAAATCTACCCCTCTTATGGCGTTAACGGCTGGCGAACGCAACTGAATTTCTAGGCCAGGGTCTAGTGTAATATAAAGAGAGACTCTGTCCAGTGTAATATAAAGAGAGAGAGGGTGTAGCTTAATATAAACAGAGACAGGGTCTAGTGTAATTTAAACTGAGACGAGGTCTAATGTAAAATAAACAAGAGACCCTCTCTAATGTAATGTAATCGGTGACAGGGACGAGTGTAATATAAAGAGCGAAAGGATCTAGTGTAATATAAACAGATACAGGGTCTAGTGTAATATAAAAAGAGACAGGGTCTACTGCAATATAAAGAGAGACAGGGTCTCATGTAACATCAACAGAGGCACTGTCTAGAATAATATAAACAGAGACTGTGTCTAGTGTAATATAAGCAGAGACTGGGCCTGGTGTAATTTAAACTGATACAAGGTGCATTGCAATATAAAGAAAGACAGGGTATTGTGTAATATAAAGAGAGACAGGGTCTAGTGAAATTTTTACTGAGACGGGGACTATTGTAAAATAAATAGAGGCCCTGTCTAGTGTAATTTAATCAGAGAAAGGTTCTAGTGTAATATTAATAGAGACAGGATCTAGTGGAACATAAACAGAGACAGGGTTTAGTGTAATACCAACAGAGACCAGGTCTAGTGTAAAATAAACAGAAACCCTGTCTTGTGTAATAAAAACAGAGACATGGTCTCGTGTAATATAAAGAGAGACAACGTCTAGAGTAATGTAAACATGGAAATGATCTGGTGTAACAAAAAGAGAGACAGGGTCTGGTGTATTGTAACCAGGAACAGGGTCTTGTGCAATATAAACATAGACAGAGTCTAGTGCAATATAAACATAGACAGGGTCTAGTGCAATTTAAACAGAGACACGCTCTAGTGTAATATAATCAGAGACAGGGTCTAGTATAATATAAACAGAGACAGGGACTAGTGTAATATAAACAGAGACAGACTCTAGTGTAAAATAAACAGGTACAGGGTCTAGTGTAAAATAAACAGAGACAGGGTCTAGTGTGATATAAACAGAGACAGTGTCTAGTGTAACATAAAGAGAGACAGGGTCTAGAATAAAATAATCAGGGACAGGGTCTAATGTAATTAAAAAAGTGACAGGGTCTAGTGTAATATATTAGCAGAGACAGCGTTTAGTGTAATATAAACAGAGACAGTGTCTAGTGTAATATAAACAGATACAGTGCCTAGTGTAATTTAAACTGAGACAGGGTCTAGTGTAATATAAACAGAGACAGTATCTAGTGTAATATAAACAGAGACAGGGTGCAGTGTAATATAAAAAGAGACTCTGTCTATTGTAATATAAACAGAGACCGGGTCTAGTGTAAAAAATGATAAAAACAGGATCTAGTGTAATATAAACAGAGACAGGGTCTAGTGTAATATAAACTGAGCCGGGGTCTAATGTAAAATAAACAGAGACCCTGTCTAGTGTAATATAAACGGGGACAGGGTCTAGTGTAATAGAAAGAGAGACAGGGTCTTGTGTAACCTAAAAAGAGACAGTGTCTAGTGTAAAATAAACAGAGACAAGGTCTAAATCAATATAATATGAAATGGGCAGTATAATATAAACAGCGACAGGGTCTTTTGTAATATAAACCGAGACAGGTTCTAGTTTAATATATTCTGAGACAGGGACCAGTGTAATATAAAGAGAGTCAGGGTCTGTTGCATTACAAGCAGAGCCAGGATCTAGTGAAATATCAAAAGAAACAGCGTCTAGTGTATTACAACCAGAGACAGGATCTAGTGTAATATAAACAGAGACAGTGTCTAGTGCAATATATACATAGAGAGGGTCTCCTGTAATATAAACAGAGACGGGGTCTAATGTAACATAAACAGAGACCCTGTCTAGTGTAATATAAACAAAGACATTGTCTAGTGTAATATAAACTGAGACAGGGTCTAGTGTAATAAAAACAGGGACAGGGTCTTGTGTAACATAAACAGAGACAGTGTCTGGTGTAATGTAAACAGAGACAGAGTGCAGTGTAACATAAACAGAGACAGGGTCTAGTGCAATATAAACAGAGACAGGGTCTAGTGTAATATAAACAGAGACACAGTGTCGTGCAATGTAAACAGAGATAGGGTCTAGCGTAATATAAAAAGAGACGCTGTCTAGTGTAATATAAACAGAGACAGCGTCTAGTGTAACATATTCAGAGACAAGGTTTAGTGTAATATAAACAGAGACAAGGCCTAGTGCAATTTAAACTGAGACAGGGTGTAGTGCAATATAAAAAGAGACAAGGCCTAGTGCAATTTAAACTGAGACAGGGTGTAGTGCAATATAAAAAGAGACAAGGTCTAGTGTAATAGAAACAGAGACAGGATCTAGTGTAACATATACAGAGACAGGGTCTAGTGCAATATAATATGCAACCTGGGCAGTATAATATAAACAGAGGCAGCGACTATTGTAATATAAACCGAGACAGTTTCTAGGTTTATATATATACTGAGACAGGGTCTAGTCTAATATAAACAGAGACAGCGTCTAGTGTGATATAAACAGAGACAGTGTCTAGTGTAACATAAAGAGAGACAGGGTCTAGAATATAATAAACAGGGACAGGGTCTAATGTAATTAAAAAACTGACAGGGTCTAGTGTAATATATTAGCAGAGACAGCGTTTAGTGTAATATAAACAGAGACAGTGTCTAGTGTAATATATACAGATACAGGGCCTAGTTTAATTTAAACTGAGACAGGGTCTAGTGTAATATAAACAGGGACAGGATCTAGTGTAATATAAACAGAGACAGGGTGCAGTGCAATATAAACAGAGACAGTGTCTAGTGTAATATAAACAGATACAGGGCCTAGTGTAATATAAACAGAGACCGGGTCACGTGTAATATAAGGAGAGAAAGGATCAAGTGTAACATTAACAGAGACAGGGTCTAGTGTAATTTAAACTGAGACGGGGTCTAATGTAAAATAAACAGAGACAGGGTCTATTGCAATATAATATGCAACCTGGGCAGTATAATATAAACAGCGACAGGGTCTATTTTAATATAAACCGAGACAGGGTCTAGGTTTATATATATACTGTGACAGGGTCTAGTGTAATATAAAGAGAGACAGGGTCTATTGTAATACAAACAGAGATAGTATCTAGTGAAATGTCATCAGAAACAGTGTCTAGTTTAATACAAACAGTGACAGGACCTAGTGTAATATAAACAGAGACAGGGTCTATTGAAATATAAATAAAATTAGTGTAACCCCTTCACGGTTCTCTAGATATATGTGAGATGTTGTCTCTGTTGTAGACAGTATTCTATAGTCCAGTAAGGAGATCACTACTACAATGGCTTAATTCTAATGATCTTACTTTATTGTTTTAACGTCAGACAGTATAAGAAGATTACGGGTCAATGACATAAATTAGACATTTGCATACATTAGAATGAATCTAGACATAATAAACATACATTCTCCATTTATATGGATTCAAAGGAGAATCTGTCCCTGTGTCCAAATTCGAGTGCACTCTTTCATTGGCGCACTTAAGTTGGAGCTCATGGTATGTATAATGTCTGCAAGACTTACGACTCCGAACCCCTTCGTTGAATTCTCTTCACGATCACTGAATGCCACTTTGAGTTCTGGATGCAGGGCTACTAATACGAAGGGCGGCGGCCGAGTTTGGAAGCCCGGGACGGGATGCAGCAACCATTTGCCTCCTGAGCCCTCTTTTTCAGAGCTCCTGCCCTCTTTTATTCCAGTCGCTCCCGTTTCCCGCTCGAAAAACCCAACTCCACCCCTTCCTCCTGGGGTTTCTGCCTGGAGACTGCGCAGACTCACTCTCTGCAACAGTTGATACTGGTGCAGAATTATGCCATGTCTGCTCTTAGTCACATTGTGTCCTTAAATTTCTTGCCGTACCTTCACATGGGCAATTTTAACCCAGGATTTTATAACAATGATAATACAATGTCTAAGCTAAAGATTGATAACCATACTTAGCGTACATATCATTTCCAGTGGGTATTACACTCCCCCCCTACCAAATATAGTCATGTCCCCATGACTAATGAAATTTAAACATAAGTGGTTGCATGCTTACCAACCATGTATAAAGGGAGGTAACATATCGAACCATAGGGGCTATCATTACACTTGGCACTCCTAGTGTACTGTATGTCCATCTTTCAGGAACCTTCTTAACTCGCTGTGAGCTCCTTATTTCGGATACCCGGTCTTCAGTTCCTTGAACTACGTTGGAGGCGCTGGTTCCTTTGTTATCATGCCTTTCAGTCTCTTTTGTCTCCTTCTCGGAAGCATCTGGTTCTTCCCAGACCATGTCCATATCTGAGCTAAATGGTTCAGAAAATTCATCCAGATTCTGTCTTATGCGTCTTTCTGGGAGGTCGTACCATAGATCCCATCCTTCATCTTCCGACTCATCAGGTTCCTCATGATCCACACACTGTGTCATGGGTTTTCTGTCTTCTGGAACAAAGTTTTCCTGGTTTCTCGTTTTTTTCATTCTTCTTCTCTGCAGGGTTCTCCTACTAGGTGTCGGATCATTATCCGCTGGTGGATCCAGACGCACTTGCTGTCCCAATGGCAGGATATGATTCCGGTGCAGTATTTTTATGGTTCCATTCCCACCTGCAGGTTTTAGCCGAAACACAGCTAGTTGTGACATTTGACTTTCAACAATGTAAGGTGTAGAAGCCCAGCGGTCTGCTAACTTATGTTTCCCTTGAAGTCCTAGGTTCCGTATGAGAACTCGGTCACCAGGCATGAGTTGGGAAAAACGGAACTTCTGGTCATACCTCTGCTTATTTCCTTTATTCTGTTTGGCAGAAACAGACTCAGCAAGTTCATAAGCAGCTTGCAATTCCTTCCTCATGTCAGATACATACATGAGGTAAGTTCTCTGTGATGTGCCATCACTGGATACTCCGAAACACAAATCCACCGGCATCCTCGCTTCACTTCCAAACATGAGGTAGTACGGTGAAAAACCAGTAGCGTCATTTCGGGTACAATTATAAGAATGAACAAGATGTCCAATGTGCCGACTCCACTTGTTCTTTTGCCTTGAATCAAGCGTTCCAAGCATGTCTAACAAAGTACGGTTAAACTGCTCAGGTTGAGGATCTCCCTGAGGATGGTATGGAGTTGTTCTTGACTTCTCAATCCCAAGCATGGACAACAACTCATGTATAAGTCTACTTTCAAAGTCTCTACCTTGATCACTGTGTATTCGCTTTGGCAGTCCATAGTGGATGAAGTATTTCTCCCACAACACTTTGGCAACGGTGGATGCTTTCTGATCCTTTCTGGGAAAAGCTTGGGCATAGCGAGTATAATGATCTGTAATGACCAAGACATTTGCGGTATTGCTGGAATCGGGTTCGATGGACAGAAAATCCATACAGACAAGGTCTAGAAGTCCATCACTTTGCATGTGAAACAGAGGAGCAACTCTTTTAGGTAAAGTCTTTCTCTGGACACAACGTGCACAGGAGTTGCAGAACTCCTCAACCGCAGGCTTCGTACGCGGCCAATAGAATCTGTCCTTGACCAACCCATAGGTCTTATCTACTCCCAGATGACCTGCGTCATCATGCAAAGACTTCATCACTATTTCCCTGTACTTTTCAGGCAGGACCAACTGTGAATGACATGGTTTAGTGGGTGGGTGAGTGATTCTGCACAATACTCCCTCTTTAATTTCCAAGTGGTCCCATTCTCATAGGAGCAGACGACAGTCAGGATGTTTTGATTTGTCGATCAGTGTAATATCACCCAGACGGAGAGCTGAAAACACCTCATGAATACAAGGATCCTCCTGTTGTGCTTTGGAAATTTCAGATGAAAACAACATGGGTAAGTTTTGTACATCCAAACTGGAAAGGTTGCAAAATGCCTGGGGTGCAGCATGCATTGACGCTCCCAAGTGGTCAATCTCTCGGGCATGAAATGAATTCTTTGGTCCAGATACCACGGACATCTGACACATTACTTTCACATCTGCTGAAGCAACATTTTCCACTCTATTTTCTGGTAGTGTGGGCGATGAGACAGAGCATCTGCGTCAATGTTCTGGTTCCCAGGTCTGTACCTGAGACTAAAGTCATAAGCAGATAGTGCAGCAAGCCAGCGGTGGCCGGTGGCATCAAGTTTTGCCGAAGTCAACACATAGGTTAATGGATTATTGTCTGTCCTCACTTCAAACTTCGCTCCATACAGATAATCCTGCAGCTTATCCACCACCCCCCACTTCAACGCCAAGAATTCTAGCTTATGAGCTGGATAGTTACGCTCTGATGGCGTAAGACAGCGACTGATGAACGCTACAGGTCTCATTCCCGCTCCTTGGTCCTGATACAACACACCACCCAACCCTTCTTGACTGGCATCCACGTGTAGCACATATGGCAGCTGTGGGTTTGCAAAAGCCAACACGGGGGCTTGAGTAAGACTTTGCTTTAAGGTGTGGAAGGCCTCTTCGCATTTCTCATCCCATCTAACACCAAAAGGCTCAGAGGGTTTGAAGTAGTCCTTGTTCTCTTTAACTTTAGCCTTTTTCTTCCTCTCGGCTGGTGGGGGGTAACCAGCCAGCAGCTGATTCAGAGGATGGGCCACTTTGGAGTAATCCTGCACAAAGAGCCTGTAATATCCGCAGAACCCAAGAAATGACCGCAAGGCAGTCACTGTGTTCGGTTTGGGCCATGTGGTAACAGCTTCGATCTTGGATGGATCTGTGGCTAGTCCATCCTGTGATACAATATGCCCCACATAGGACACGGATGTTTGGCAAAACTGACACTTGACCAATGATAGCTTGAGACCTTCATCCTCCAGGCGACCAAGCACTTTCAGCAACCGAGCTTCGTGTTCTTCAAGGGTTGCCCCAAACACAATGATATCATCCAAGTACACCAATACTTCGAGCAAGTTCATGTCCCCAACTTTTTGTTCCATTATTCTTTGAAAAGTTGCTGGAGCGCCTGAAACTCCCTGTGGCATCCTTGCAAATTGGTAGAACCCAACTGCACATATAAAGGCTGTCTTTTCTTTGTCCGATTCACTCATCGGTATTTGGTAGTATCCACTTCTGAAATCCAACACACTGAACCACTTGCTTCCATTAAGACAAGCCAGTGCATCCTCAATTCTTGGAATGGTGTATTGCTCGGGAATAGTACGTCCGTGAAGTGTCCTAAAGTCCACACACATCCGAATCTTTCTGTTCTTTTTCCTCACAAGCACTATAGGAGATACATAAGGACTCCGGGACTCGGTAATGATCTCAGCTTCTTTTAACTGCGACAGGTGCTGTCTCACTGCTTCGATGTCAGCCTGTGCCAGCCGTCGAGACCTCTCCCGAAAGGGTTTATCCTCGGTAATTCTGATAGAATGGCGAGTACTCTTACTACAACCAACATCAAACTCATGAGTAGAGAAAACTCCTCTCCGCTCCATCATCTTCCTGACTAATCGGTCCTTCCATTCTTTAGGAACGAATGAATCTCCAAAGTTGAAGGAGGAGTGTGTCAGATCTCCGGTTGAGTTAACTTTGGACTCTTCCTTCACATGTGACGACAGTACATTTACAGGAAACAGATGCGCAATCGGCATTCCTTTACTCAATGTGATTCCTTTGCCTGACATATTCCTCACGGTCACTGTAACTCTCCTTGAAATCACAGCTGTCGGGGTCTGCAACTCTGGTCTCACCAGAAGCTCATTTGGAAACCGTGACTCTTCTGCAGGATCATCAGGTGACTCAATCAGAATGGCTTCAGTACCTGGCGTTCCAGGGAATTTTGGTATCCCAGGGATTCTAGCCACTCCTCCAGGGCGCAGGGTGATAGGTTTGGCTCGAACGTACCACACAGTTCCTCTTTTGCTATCATCTACATCGGAAGAAATTTCAGGCAGTTTTTCAAAAGGCTTTTTGAAAACAGGGTGAATGTGTCTGGTGTTCAAGAAGTTTTCACCTCCCTGCTCTTTGCAGCTTGTCAGGAGTCGTCTCACTATGGGTGTATTACTGCCAACCAGTATGGAAATCTCACCTTTCACCATGGGGTCAGGGCAAACCAACACAAGTGCATCAATGGTCTCAGTGGTCCCTACATCAGCTTCCAAGAACTCCAACCTCAGCGACAAATAGCCATCATATGGGTAATCAGCAGGACTAAGGCCCCAGATCTGCAGAAGACTGATTGGGGTTAACGGCAAATGCGTCAGGTATTGGTCATAGAAGGATCTGTACAGTATGGTAACCTGAGAACTCGTGTCGAGGATAGCTTTAGTATAAATGCCTTCAATCTGTATTGATACAGCAGAACTCGGCCCTACTAAACCTTCAGGTATGATGTCTTTCATATCCCCTCACCTATTATTGCACTTAGCGGAACGTGTCTTAACTATAGGGACAGCAGGCCGTTCCATTACTGTGCCCCTTTGTAGTTTCCCGACTTCTTGGTAAGTTTTATGAGACGGTCATTTACATTTTTTAGATTTTACTCACCTCTACATTCTCGCTTGAAATGTCCATCCTTTCCACAGTTATAACAAAAGACTCCAGGTCTATCTCCTTCATGGGGATATCCTTTAGAGGAATCATTCATTTTGCTGTTAGACTTCGCAGGATGTTCAACCTTTTGCACCCGTGCATCATCCCTTTCTGTGTTGGGCTTAGACCGAAAATATGCCATCTCGGCTCTCATGACATTTATTTCCTTCTTCAGCTGTTCCATCTCAGGGTTGACATCACCCTTAGGAGTAGGAACTGTAACAGGAGTCACAAGCTTGGACATCACAGCAATCTTTGCTACATTCCGGGCCTGAAGCATATCCTCCTCCTCTCTGACTTCCCTTAGCAGCTCAGTGAAGGTAGGTGGATCTCGCAACTTATGGGTCATGCGTATGCGAAGAGCAGTCATGTCTTCGAGCAATGCACCTCGCACAAGCTGTTCAATGCGGAACTGATTCATTTCAGGCGACTCAATCCCTCTTTTCCGTAACATACAATGCAGCAGTTTGTCTATTCTCAGCAGATAACTGGACAGCTTCTCTCCGTCACACTGGAATGTGCTTCTGAATCTGACCATCAAATCTGAAATGGTTTCAATAGTTCCAAAGGCAGTTTCTAGAGCCTGCATGTAGTCAAAGGAAGTAGCAGAGGTGTTCTGCGCCTTTAAGAATCTTACAATATCAGCAGCAGGACCCTAAAGGCTTTCTACTATTCTCTGCCTCTTCACATTGTCACTGCACTGCCATTCCTCTAGCAGAGGCAGGGCCTGCTCAGCCCAGGCGTCGTACTCCTCTTCCCCACTGGGAGTTGGTCTCACTCCTGAGAACATACTGAGCTTACGGTAACCCTGAGCCTCGAAGGGCAGATTGGTGCATTTATCCAACAGAGAACTAATGGCACTGATCAACTGAGTGTTTATATCCAGGGCCGAAGGACCTATCAAAACTTTGACATCAGCAACAGTCTTTCCTTCTTGTCTCAAGAATGACAACAACTTGGTCTGAAACCCTTCGTCTTCCTTAGTAGTAATAGGGACAAACTGATCTGGCCAGGGACCAGCCTCTTCAGAAAGCCCAACTGCCTCAGGTAAACCATGACCTCTCAGGTTCTCTGATGTCTGGATCAACACAAACTGCTTCTTGGTAGCTGTATCCAAGCAGCGCTCAACTATCCTAACCTTTCCAAAGGCTTTGACACAATTCAGAGCCCTTAGCAAGACATCATCAGGGTCATCGTTAGCAACACCATTCAGCACAATGGCATGGATAGTAGCTATCTGCTTCCGTTTGCACCAAGCTTCAACCTCAATAACATCCATTTTTTTTGCTCAAACAGCCCAGTAGAAACCATAAACCACTCTCATAGCAATGAGCATTCAATACTGTTAGTTTACTGCCATAAATAGACCACAATCCCGGACGAGCCCCCAAAATTTAACCCCTTCACGGTTCTCTAGATATATGTGAGATGTGGTCTCTGTTGCAGACAGTATTCTATAGTCCAGTAAGGAGATCACTTCTACAATGGCTTAATTCTAATTATCTTACTTTATAGTTTTAACGTCAGACAGTATAAGAAGATTACGGGTCAATGACCTAAATTAGACATTTGCATACATTAGAATGAATCTAGAGATAATAAACATACATTCTCCATTTATATGGATTCAAAGGAGAATCTGTCCCTGTGGCCAAATTCGGGTGCACTCTTTCGTTGGTGCGCTTAAGTTGGAGCTCATGGTATGTATAATGTCTGCAAGACTTACGACTCCGAACCCCTTCGTTGAATTCTCTTCATGATCACTGAATCCCCCTTTGAGTTCTGGGTGCAGAGCTACTAATACGAAGGGCGGCGGCCGAGTTTGGAGGCCTGGGACGGGATGCGGCAGCCATTTGCCTCCTGAGCCCTCTTTTTCAGAGCTCCTGCCCTCTTTTCTTCCAGTCGCTCCCGTTTCCCGCTAGAAAAACCCGACTCCACCCCTTCCTCCTGGGGTTTCTGCCTGGAGACTGTGCAGCCTCACTGTCTGCAACAGTTGATACTGGTGCAGAATTATGTAAAGTCTGCTCTTAGTCACATTGTGTCCTTAAAAGTTCTTGCCGTACCTTCACATGGGCAACTTTAACCCAGGGATTTATAACAATGATAATACAGTGTCTATGTTAAAGATTGATAACCATACTTAGCGTACATAACATTTCCAGTGGGTCTTACATTAGACAGGGTCTAGTATAACATAAACAGAGACAGGGCCTAGTAAGAACATAAGAACTTAAAAAGTAGGAGCAGGAATAGGCCATACGGCCCCTCGGGCCTGCTCCGCCATTCAATAGGATCATGGCTGATCCGAATCTAGACTCACGTCCACTTCCCTGCCCTCTCCCCGTAACCCCTAATTCCATTATCTGCTGGGAAACTGTCTATCTCCATTTTAAATGTATTTAATGTTGCAGCTTCCACAGCTCTCTGGGGTAGCAAATTCCATAGATTTACTACCCTCTGAGTGAAGAAGTTTCTCCTCATCTCAGTTTTGAAAGCACAGCCCCTTATTCTTAGATAATGCCCCCTAGTTCTAGTCTCACCCATCAGTGGAAACATCCTCCCCGCATCTACCCGATCAAGACCCCTCACAATCTTATATGTTTCGATAGGATCGCCTCTCATTCTTCTGAACTCCAATGAATAGAGTCCCAACCTACTCAACCTTTCCTGATATATCAACCCCCTCATCTCCGGAATCAACCGAGTGAACCTTCTCTGACCCGCCTCGAGAGCAAGTATATCTTTTCTTAAATATGGAAACCAAAACTGCACGCAGTATTCCAGGTGTGGCCTCACCAATACCCTGTATAAGGGCCGCAAGACTTCCCTGTTTTTATACTCCATCCCCCTTGCAATAAAAGCCAAGATTCCATTGGCCTTCCTGATCACCTGCTGCACCTGCATACTAACTTTTTCTGTTTCATGTACCAGGACCCCCAGACCCCTTTGTACTGTAGCACTTTGCAGTTTCTCTCCATTTAGATAATAACTTGCTCTTTGATTTTTTCTGCCAAAGTGCATAACCTCACACTTTCCAACATTATATTGCATCTGCCAAATCTCTGCCCACTCACTTAGCCTGTCTATGACCTTTTGCAGCTTTTTTATGTCCTCCTCACTCATTGCTTTCCCACCCATCTTTGCATCATCCACAAACTTGGATATGTTGCACTCGGTCCCTTCCTCCAAATCGTTAATATAGATTGTAAAGAGTTGGGGTCCCAGCACTGATCCCTGTGGAACACCACTAGTTACTGATTGCCAGCCCGAGAATGAACCATTTATCCCAACTCTTTGTTTTCTGTTAGATAGCCAATCTTCCACCCATGCCAGTATATTACCCCCAATCCCGTGATTTCTTATCTTGATCAGTAATCTTTGGTGTGGAACCTTGTCAAATGCCTTTTGGAAGTCCAAATACACTACATCCACTGGTTCCCCTTTATCCACCCTGTATGTTACATCCTCAAAGAGTTCGAGCAAATTTGTCAAACATGACTTCCCCTTCATAAAACCATGCTGACTCTGCCCTATTAAATTATGTTTATCCAAATGCTCTGTTACTGTTTCCTTAATAATGGACTCCAACATTTTGCCATCCACAGATGTTAGGCTAACTGGTCTATAGTTTCCAGCTTTTTGTCTACTTCCCTTCTTAAATAAGGGTGTTACATTAGCAGTTTTCCAATCTGCCGGGACCTTTCCTGATTCCAGGGAGTTCTGGAAAATAATCACCAATGCAGCCACAATCCCTACCGTCACTTCTCTCAAGAACCTAGGATGTAGGCCATCAGGTCCGGGGGATTTATCCGCCTTAAGTCCCATTAATTTACTGAGTGTCTTCCCCTTAGTGATTTTAATCGTCTTTAGCTCCTCCCCCCCGCCATTGCCCCCTGTTTGTCCAGTGCTGGGATATTTTTAGTGTCCTCTACTGTAAAGACTGATACAAAATATTTGTTCAGCGTCTTTGCCATCTCCATGTTCCCCACCACTATTTTCCCGGTCCCATCCTCTAATGGACCAACGTTCACTTTAGCCACCCTTTTTCTTTTTATATAGCTGTAGAAACTCTTGCTATCTGTTTTTATATTTTTTGCTAGTTTACTTTCATAATCTATCTTCCCATTCTTAATTAACTTTTTAGTTATTGTTTGCTGGCTTTTAAGTGCTTCCCAATCTTCTCTCCTCCCACTAGATTTGGCTACTTTATATGCCCTTGTTTTCAGTGGGATACTATCCTTTATTACTTTACTAAGCCACGGATGGCTGTCTTTTCTTTTACTCCCCTTTTTCCTCAGTGCAATATATTTATCTTGAAAGATGTGAAATATCTCCTTGAATGTAGACCACTGCTCTTGTACCGTCTTACTCTTTAATCTGTTTTCCCAGTCCACTTTAGTCAATTCTACTCTCATACCTTCATAGTCTCCTTTATTTAAGCTCAGTATGCTGGTTTGAGATCCAACTCTCTCACCCTCAAACTGAATTTGGAATTCAACCATATTATGTTCACTCATTCCAAGGGGATCCTTTACTAGGACATTTTTTATTAATCCTGTCTCATTACACAGGACCAGATCTAAGATTGCCTGCCCCCTGGTTGGTTCAGTTACATACTGCTCAAGGAACCCGTCCCTAATATACCCTATGAACTCTTCCTCAAGGCTGCCATGCCCAATTTGATTAGTCCAGTCAATATGAAAGTTGAAATCCCCCATGATTATAGCTGTTCCCTTATTACAAGCCCCAACTATTTCTTGATTTATACTGCGACCAACAGATTTGCAACTGTTAGGAGGCCTATAGACTACACCCACTAGTGACTTTTTCCCCTTCTTATTCCTTATCTCCACCCAAACTATTTCACTATCCTGATCCTTTGTCCCAATATCATTTCTGACTATTGCAGTGATTCCATCCTTGATTAACATAGCAACCCCACCTCCCACTCCTTCCTGCCTGTCCTTCCTAATTGTCAAATACCCTTGTATGTTTAGTTCCCAGTCATGATTATCTTGCAGTCATGTTTCCTTAATGGCCACCAGATCATAGCCATGTGCAGTTATTTGTGCCGTCAACTCGTCAATTTTGATACGAATGCTGCATGCATTCAGATAAAGAACTTTCAAATATGTTTTCTGACAATTTATTCCTGCTTTTACCCCTTTTACTACTTTACCTTGATCATTATACATTCTGTCCCTTCCTGACATGCTCTGGTTTTTAATTCCCCCACTGCTACCTTGCTCTATTGCCTTCTCCGCTGTCATTTTTATTTTCCGCTCTCTTAAAACCTCCCCCCCACTAATTAGTTTAAAGTCCTCTCTACAGCCCTAGTTATTCGATTCGCCAGTACTCTAGTCCCAGCACTGGCCCAGTGAAGTCCGTCCCAACGGAACAGCACTCTCCTGTCCCATTACTGATGCCAGTGTCCCAGGAAGCAAAACCTATTTCTCCCACACCAGGCTTTGAGCCACGTATTTAACTCTCTAATTTTATTTATCCTAGCCAAATTTGCACGTGGCTCAGGTAGTAATCCAAAGATTATTACCCTTCTGGTTCTGCTTTTTAATTTGGCCCCTAGCTGCTCAAACTCCCTCAGCAGAACCTCCTTTTTTTCCTACCTATGTCGTTGGTACCAACATGGACCACGACAACTGGATCCTCCCCCTCCCACTCCAAGTTTCTCTCCAGCCCAGAGGAGATGTCCTTAACCCTGGCACCGGGCAGGCAACACAGTGTAATTAAAACAGTGACAGGGTCGAGTATAGTATTTTAGCAGAGACAGAGTTAGATTAATACAAACAGAGACAGGGTCTAATGTAATATAAACAGAGACAGGGTCTAGAGTAAAATAAACAGAGACAGGGTCTAGTGTAATAGAAACAGAGACAGGGTCTAGTGCAATAGAAACAGAGACAGGGTCTAGAATAACATAAAGAGAGACAGGGTCTAGTGTTACATAAACAGTGGCAGGGTCTGGTGTAATGTAAACAGAGACAGGGTCTAGTGTAAAATAAACAGAGACAGTGTCTGGTGCAAAATAAACAGAGACAGGGTCTAATATAACATAAACACAGTCAGGGCCTAGAATAATCTAAAGAGAGACAGGGTCTAGTGTTATATAAACAGAGGCAGGGTCTAGTGGAATTAAAACAGTGACAGGATCTAGTGTAATATAAAAAGACACAGGGTTTATTGTAATATAAACAGAAACAGGGTTTAGTGTAATATAAAGAGAGACAGGTCCTAGTGTAATTTAAACTGAGACAGGGTCTGTTGTAATATAAATAGAGACAGGGTCTAGTGCAATATAAACAGTGACAGGGTCTAGTGTAATGTAAACAGAGACAGTGTCTAATGCAAAATAAACAGAGACAGGGTCTAGCGTAATATAAGCAGAAACAGGGTCTAGTGTAATATAAACAGAGACACTGTCTAGTGTAGTATAAACAGAGACTGTGTCTAATGCAATATAAACAGAGGCCGGTGTCTAGTGTAATTTAAACAGAGACAGGGTCTAGTGTAATTTATCTGAGACGGGGCCTACAGTAATATAAACAGAGGCAGGGTCTAGTGTAATATAAACAGAGACAGGGTCTAGTGTAATATAAACAGAGACAGGGTCTAGCGTAATATAAACAGAGACAGGGTCTAGTGTAATATAAACAGAGACAGGGTCTAGCGTAATATAAACAGAGGCAGGGTCTAGTGTAATATAAACAGAGACAGGGTCTAGTGTAATTTAAACAGAGACACGCACTTGTGTAATATAAACAGAGGCAGGGTCTATTGTAATATTAACAGAGACAGGGTCAAGTGCAATATAAAGAGAGACAGTGGGGGAAAAAATCGGCATTCCCTGTTTGGGGTGCCGTTATCGGCCGTGCGCAACATTTAATGCCTGGCACTAATTATCACCTCCGACTTCATACTAGGCTTTTATCGCCCCTGGAGGTGATTGATGCATTAATCTGTCGCTACGCACCTCTTTTAAGGCGCTAAGGCCGAGCAGCGAGGCCTTACCTCAGATCATGGGCGCAGTGCAGGTGCTGTCAGTTACGATTGAAAACAGGCACACTGGCACCGGTCAATTCTGGAAGTGAGGGGATCGATCTTGCTCACCAGCCACACCCTGCTCATTGCAGCCTTGAATCTCGGCCTGGACAGACCTGCGGATAAATCTTCCAGTCATGACCTTAGGAGAGGGCCAGTGTGTGAGCACAGCGCTTCAGCGAGCACGCCTTGGAGGCTCTGGTTGGTGCGGTGGAGCGCAGAAGATCTATACTGTACCCAGAGAGTAGCAGGAGGCCTTTGCCACGCGAGTACAGAAGAGTGTGGAGGGAGGTGCCTCAGAGCGTTTCCTCAAGGAGCATGGTGCCCAGGACCCATATACACTGTAGAAAAAATTTCAACGACCTCAATCGTGTCGTCAGGGTGAGTGGCATTTTTTCAAAACCTCTACGTCCCTCCATCTCAACCTCTCTCTATGGCCAGAGTGTCTTAAAAGCCCCAATGCACAACACTCAGCCAACACCGATGGCCCTTTCATCAAACACACACGCACATTCAACACTTTGCAAACAGTAAGGGCTATTCAACTATGTGAGGCTCATCAGGCAAGGCCATGGCTGCATACAATAAGGGCTATACAACTATGGGAGGCATATCAGGCAAGACCATGACTGCATACAGTAAGGGCTATTCAACTATGGGAGTCATATCAGGCTGTATATTTACTCAGACGCCATCCTATTTCTTGCAGGACGAGCTATCTCATAATAGGAGACAGCAGCAATGGACGGGTGGAGGGCGGCCTCAGCTGCAACCCCTCAGCGATCCTGAGGTGCGCTTTCAGAGGATGGTGGAAAACCGGGTGATTGGTCCCATCGCCACTGGAGATGCCAACCCCATTCCGGACAGAAATGATAAGGTCAGCACCTTCTTGTCCTCTCTCCTTCCACTTGTACCTCACAACACCAGCCTTTGACACTTTCAATCCAACTTACTAAATCGCTGCACTCATTCCTCCCTTGCTGCCACCCTGTTCTCACGCTAAATCCAATCTTGTACCTCTCTGCTTTCAGATGGTGATTCACCAGTTGCGGAGACTGGCCCTCAAGCTGCCATTGGGAGTGAAGCTGAAGGAAAGGAGGAAGAGGAAGCCAGAGCATCAGCGCCACCCTCTCCCGAGGAAGACCATACCCACACTCAGATCACGCCTTCCCTGGAGGGGAGCAGGGGGTAATGGTCTGATGAGGGCGAAGCTCCAGGACCCAGCGTGCTGCTGCAACATGATGGGGGTAGGGTAGCTCGGGGGCCTTCTCCCTGGAGCGAGAGTATGCCATCGATTCCTACTGCACTGGATGCAGAGGAGGAGCGGGCCCTCGCTGAAATGAGCGCCCAGGCGATGCACAGGCACACTGAGCTCATGGGTGCAGTGGGGAGGGTGCCCGAATGCATTGAATCACTGCAAGGGGTGTGGAGCACTTCACTGTAGCACACGCAAATGCCACGCAAATGCATAGTGCTGCAATGCAGTCACTGGCTGCTATGAGCCCATCTCAGACAGCTCTCATGCAGACTCAGATTGAGGCCATGTGAGCACTGACTGCTGCCAACCTCGCTGGTTCAGACACATGTCCCCGGGGCTCTCACCGTGCTGCAGCAGGCCAGCAAACTATGCTCCAGTAGATTGCGCCAGATGCTGAAGTGCTGCGCCATGTGAGTGCCAGTGTGTTGGTGGAGCAAGGAGTTGCTGTCCTCTTGAGAGAGGACAGCTTTCCTGCTGCCACCACTGTCACTTCCCCACTGCACTTGCCACCGCCTGTAGGACAGACTGTTGCTGCCCATGCAGAGTTGCTGCAGTCTGCAGCCGTGCCCTCCAGGAACAGAGCTCATCGAGGCCATCTTTCAAGGGCACCTGCGGTCTCAGGTTGTGACAATAAGCATCCTTCCACCAGCCTTGCTGCAGCCACTGGGGTCCCATTTCAGTGGAGCTGCAGGGTGGGAAGGGGGGAAGTGTGCAAGGGAAGGAGATCACCCTCGAAGGGCAAAATGTAGGAGGTGTGTCACAATGCTGTTCCTTGTTTTAGTAAAGGCCGAGGTTTTTCGTCAATTTTTTTTACTGTTTTGGACATTGTCTCCAGGTTGTGAGAGCCAGTTATGTTAATGGCTTTTTTTGTGTTACTTCCTATTAGTTTGTCATGTGGAAATGAGACACACAGAGTTTGTAAAATAAATACGTTTTTGCATTCAAAATGTACATGTTTTGTCTTTGCAATCATTGTTGCTTTCATCGGCTTTGGTGTTGCGGGTTGGTTTCATTCAGGTTGTTCTCAATGGCAGAAGCCATTTCCTCAGAAGGGGCCTAGAAGCAACTTGCTATGAGCCTTTGTTGGACGGCCCTTCTAATTTGTACACTGTGTGCCTCCCTCCTGCCTTGGTGCTGCTGATGATCATCCTCCTCATCTTCTTCCTCCACTTGCTCCTCATCCTCTGGTGGTACTCCAATGCCTGGTGGCATTTGCTAGGTCCTGAGGATTGCAAGGTTATGCAGCATGCAACACACAACAATGAAGTGGGCGGCTCGCTCAGGTGAGTACTGAAGGTCGCCTCCAGAATGGTCCAGACAGCGGAACCATTGCTTGAGCACGCCTGGTAGCTTGATGGCTCTCATTGTATCGCAGCTCAACAGGGAAGTTGGGCGTACGGAGCGGTGACATTAGCCAGGTGCACAGAGGATATCCCTTGTCCCCGAGAAGCCAACCACCTGGGTGATGCGGTGCCTGCAAAAGGTCTGCCAAAGAAGTCTGGTGCAAGATGAAGGCAACTTGGCTGCTGCCAGGAAAGTGGGCATTGACAGCGAGTATCAGCTGTCTGTGGTCACAGGCCAACTGAACGTTTAAGGAATGGAAGCCATTTCGGTTGCGGAAATCCTCAGCATTCTCATGCGGTGCATGCAAAGCCACATGCATGCAATCAATTGCGCTCTGCACCATGGGGAAGCCCGCTATCATCACAAAGCGCATTGCACATTCCTTCTGCTTGTCTGGGGTCATGGGGTAAGAGATGTACTCTCATCTCCTTTTAAAGAGGGCATTTGTGACCTGACGGATGCAGCAATGTAACGAAACTGGGAGGTTTTGGCGATAGTGGTAATTAATGGTATTTTTCCAAAACTCCCTGGATTCAGGAAAGGTCCCAGCAGATTGGAAAACTGCTAATGTAATGCCGTTATTCAAAAAGGGAAGTAGACAAAAGGCTGGAAACTATAGACCAGTTAGTATACATCTGTGGTTGGTAAAATGTTGGAGTCCATTATTAAGGAAGCAGTAACAAGATATTTGGATAAGCATAATTTAATCGGACAGAGTCAGCATGGTTTTATGAAGGGGTAGTCATGTTTGACAAATTTGCTCGAATTCTTTGAGGACGTAACAAATGATAAAGGGGATAAAGGGGAACCAGTGGATGTGGTATATTTGGACTTCCAAAAGGCACTTGACAAGGTGCCACACAAAAGATTACTGCACAAGATAAAAAAATCACGGGATTGGGGGTAATATACTGGCATGGGTGGAAGATTGGCTATTTAACAGAAAACAGAGAGTTGGGATAAATGGCTCATTCTCGGGTTGGCAATCAGCGATGAGTGGTGTTCCGCAGGGGTCAGTGCTGGGACCCCAACTCTTTACAACCTATATTAACGATTTGGAGGAAGGGACAGAGTGCAACGTATCCAAGTTTGCCGATGATACAAAGATGGGAGGGAAAGCAGTGAGTGAGGAGGACATATAAAACCTGCAAAAGGACATTGACAGGCTAAGTGAGTGGGCAGAAATTTGGCAGATGAAATATAATGTTGGTAAGTGTGAGGTTATGCATTTTGGCAGAAAAAATCAAAGAGCTAGTTATTATCTAAATGGAGAGAAACTGCAAAGTGCTACAGGACAAAGGGATCTGGGGATCCTGGTGCATGAAACACAGAAGTTTAGTATGCAGGTACAGCAGGTGATCAGGAAGGCCAATGGAATCTAGGCTTTTATTGCAAGGGGGATGGAGTATAAAAGCAGGGAAGTCCTGCTTCAGTTATACAGGGTACTGGTGAGGCCACACCTGGAATACTGCGTGTAGTTCTGGTTTCCATATTTAAGAAAAGATATACTTGCTCTCGAGGCAGTACAGAGAAGTTTCACTAGGTTGATTCTGGAGATGAGGGTGTTGACTTATGAGGAAAGGTTGAGTAGGTTGTTCCTCTACTCATTGGAATTCAGAAGAATGAGAGGCAATCTTATCGAAACATGTAAGATTGTGAGGGGGCTTGATTGGTTGGAAGCAGTGAGGATGTTTCCACTGATGGGTGAGACTAGAACTAGGGGGCATAATCTTAGAATAAGGGGCTGCCCTTTCAAAACTAAGATGAGGAGAAACTTTTTCACTCAGAGGGTAGTAAATCTATGGAATTTGCTACCTCAGAGAGCTGTGGAAGCTGCGACATTAAATAAATTTAAAATGGAGATAGACAGTTTCCTAGCAGATGAGGGAATTAGGGGTTACGGGGAGAGGGCAGGGAAGTGGACGTTAGTCTAGGTTCGGGTCAGCCATGATCCTATTGAAAAGCGGAGCAGGCCCGAGGGGCCGTATGGCCTACTCCTGCTCCTACTTCTTATGTACTTATGTTCTTATGTCCCCAGTAGCTGCACAAAATGAGCCAGTGGCATAAAAGTTGAGAGCCACTGTTTTCTTCACTGCCACCCACAGAGACATCCTGCTCCTCAGCAGAGGCTGCAGATCTGGCTGAAGCAGGTCGCAGAGGTCAGGGACCACCTCCTTGCTGAAGCGCAGACTTCGCAAACACTGCTCCTCAGATATATTAATGTAGGAGAACTGTTGGCGAAATACCCTGGGAGGGAAAGGTCACCTGTCCGAGGCCTGTTGGCCCTCCTCCATCTGGCCATGATTGCTACTCTCTCTCTGCATCTCTGTGCCCTTCGAATGTAATGGAGCAGGACGACGCCCCCATCCATTGCAGCCCCCATAGTATCTAGGCAATCAAAGTAATGAAGGTCAAAAACTAAAGTATCCGCAAAGTTATGGTCAGAAGCCAAAACTACCTCAGACAGCGTTGACTCAATGCAGAAGTCTCTCTTCGTCTCTCAAAATCTCTCTGTCTCTCTCAGAACGAGTGGTGCAAAAGTGGCTGGCACACAAATGCCAGGAAGTGGCCCCCTTCAAATAGCGCCCCCACCCCTAGCCCCACAGCGACTGGGAAGCATTCCAGTCTGCCTGTCCTTGGTTGCACGAGGCAGAAAGGAGGGGGCGCCACTCAATTTCCATTCCGGGGCCTCACAAGGGTGTTGCACTCTTGAATGACGTCAAGATCCACGTGTGCAGGAGATCGTGTGGTATTGCTTAGCAGCGCTGCAAAATGTCTAGTTAATTTCAGAGTGGCGCAAAAATGGCCGCGCCCAGGTGCTTGTTGCTTTCTGCCGGATTACCGCCCCCTTAAGGTGCTAATGAGAGGGGAAACATCTGAATTTTTCCCCCAGTCTCTTTTGTAAAATAAACAGAGACAGGGTCTAATGTAACCTAAACAGCGACCCTGTCCAGTGTAATATAAACAGAGACAGGGTCTCTTGTAAAACAAACTGAGACCGGGTCTAGTGTAATATAAACAGAGACAGTATTTTTTGCAATATAAACAGAGACAGGGTCTAGTGTAATATAAACAGAGACATGGTCTAGTGTAATATAAACAGAGACAGGGGCTAAAGTAAAATAAAAAGAGACAGGGTCTAGTGTAATTTTAACTGGGACCATTGCACTATAATATAAACAGTGGCAGGGTCTACTGTAATATAATCCGAGACCGGGTCTAGTGTAAAATATACTGAGACAGGGTCTAGTGTAATATAAACAGAGACCGGGTCTAGTGTAATATAAACAGAAACAGGGCCTGGTGCTATAATCACTGAGATAGGGTCTACTGTAATATAAACAGAGACAGGGTCTAGTGTAATATACACAGAGGCAGGGGATAGTGTAATATAAACTGAGACAGGGTCTATTGTAATATAAACAGAGACAGGGTGTAGTGTAATATACACAGAGGCACGGTATAGTGTAATTTAAATGGAGATGGTGTCTAGTATAATATAAACAGAGAAAGGATCTACTGTAGTAATAACTGAGACAGGGTCTAGTGTAGCAAAACAGAGACAGGGCCTAATGCATTAACAAATCAGACAGGCCCATGTGTAAGATAAACAGAGACATGGTCTAGTCTAATATAAATTGTGACAGTGCCTAGTGTAATATAAACGGAGGCACGGTCCAGTCTAATAACAACAGTGACAGTGACTAATGTTATATAAACAGAGACAGGGTCTAGTGTAATATAAATAGAGGTATAGTGTAATATAAACTGTGACAGGGCCTAGTGTAATATAAACAGAGACAGGGTCTAGCGAACTATAAACAGTGGCAGGGTCTAGTGTAACATAAACAGAGACAGGGTCTAGTGGAATATAAACAGAGGCAATGTCTAGTATAGCATAAACAGAGACAGGTCTAGTGTAATGAAAACAGAGACAGGGTCTAGTGTAAAATAAACAGAGACCGGGTCAAGTGTAATATAAACAGAAACAGGGTCTAGTGTAATATAAACAGGGACACTGTTTAGTGTAATTTATACAGAGACAGGGTCTAGTGAAATAAATAGAGAGACAGTGTCTATTGTAATACAATCAGAGACAGGATCTACTGTAATATATACAGAAACAGGGTCTATTGTAATATAAAGAGAGGCAGGATCTAGTGTAATATAAACAGGAATACTGCCTAGTGTAATATATACAGAGACAGGGTCTAGTGAAATAAATAGAGAGACAGTGGCCCAGAAATTCGTGTCCCCACGGGTGAGTACGGACGGGATACTCACCCGTAGGCCAAATGGAAGTTTTGGTTTCTTGCATTCACTGCGCATGCGTGGGAAACCGGCACTTCTGATCCTCTGAATAAAGGGGTTCAGAGATCGAACGCATGTGCAGGGGATGCTGCGTGTGCACTTTGAACTTAGGTTTTTTTTGCAGGTTTTCACGCTAGGTTAAGCCTGCAGGATTTACACATTTAAAAAGCAGGCGTAAGGCCTGCTTTTTACAAGGTAAGTGGTCAATTAATTAAAATTAAAACATTATTTCCGCAGTTTTATTATTTTTAAATACTTTAAAGCAAGTTAAGTTTATTTTTAGCTCCGTTAGAATATAAAATTATTTTTTTCAAAAATTTATATTATTTCATAAAATAGTTATTTAATGTACTTGATAGTTTATTTAAAAAGTGTGATATTTTTAAAATTTATTTGAAGGGTTACTGCTATTTTGGGGCCCGTAGAATTTATAAGTTTTGACAGGTCTTCGTGTCAATCTTATTAATGGGCCTTTCCCTCCTCTGATTGGCTGCCCATGGCTCACGTGATCCCAGGGGACATATCGCACTAAATATGCCCCTGGGACACGCAAGCACAGCACGTCGGCAGCTGGGCCAGGCCCCGCAGCGGAATTCCATGGGGACCTAAAGCTCAACTGCCGGCACGCAAGGTAAGTGCAGGTCGGGGGCTTGCACCCGCGTGAAGCCCCAACCCGAATTTGTGGGCCAGTGTCTATTGTAATACAATCAGAGACAGGATCTGCTGTAATATATATGGAAATATGGTCTAGTGTAATATAAGCAGAGACAGGACCTAGTGTAAAATAAACATTCACAGTGTCTAGTGTAACATAAACAGAGACAGGGTCTAGTGTAACATAAACAGAGTTAGGGTCAAGAATAATACAAAGAGTGACAGGGTCTAGTGTTACATAAACAGAGGAAGGGTCGAGTGTAATTAAAATAGTGACAAGGTCCAGTGTAATGTATTAGCAGAGACAGGGTTTAGTGTGATATAAACAGAGACACGGTCTAGTGCAATATAAACAGATACAGGGCCTAGTGTAATTTAAACTGACACATGATGTAGTGCAATATAAACAGAGACAGGCTCTAGAGTAAAACAAACAGAGGCACTTTCTGGTATAATATAAACAGAGACAGGATCTTGTGTAATTTAATCATAGACAGGGTCCAGTGTAACATACACAGCGACAGGTTCTGGTGTAATATAAACAGAGACAGGGTCTAGTGTAATATAAATAGAGACAGGGTCTAGCATAATACAAAGAGAGACAGGGTCCAGTGTAAAATAAACAGAGACAGGGTCTAGTGTAATATAATATGAAACCGTGACAGTATAATATAAACAGCGACAGGGTCTATTGTAATGTAAACAGAGACAGGTACAAGCTTAATATATACTGAGACAGCGTCTAGTGTAATATAACAAGATTCAGGGTCTATTGCAATAAAAGAGAGAAAGGATCAAGTGAAATATCAACAGAAACAGGGTCCAGTGTAATACAAACAGAGACAGGGCCTAGTTTAATATAAACAGAGACAGGGTCTAATGAAATATAAACAAAATAGAATCTAGTGTAAAATAAACAGAGACAGGATCAAGTGTAAAATAAACAGAGACACTGTCTAGTGCAATATATACAGAGAGAGGGTCTTTTGTAATATAAACAAAGACATGGTCTCATGTAATGAAAACAGAGACAGGGTAACGTGTTATATAAACATGTACAGGGTTTGGTGTAACATAACGAGAGACAGGTTCTGGTGTTATGTAAGCAGAGACAGGGTCCAGTGTAACATAAACAGAGACATGGTCTAGAATAATATAAAGAGAGACAGGGTCGAGTGTAACGTATACAGAGACAGGGTCTAGTGTAATTAAAACAGTGACAGGAACAAGTGTAACATAAACAGAGACAAGGTCTAGTGTAACATAAGCAGAGACATGGTCTAGAATAATATAAAGAGAGACAGGGTCTAGTGTAACATATACAGAGACAGGGTCTCGTGTAATTAAAACAGTGACAGGTTCTAGTGTAACATATTAGCAGAGACAGGGTTTAGTGTAATATAAACAGAGACGTTGGCCCAGAAATTTGGCTCTCCACGGGTGAGTACACACGGGTGACTAAGCCCAATGGAAGTGCCGGTTTCCTGCATGTGTTCCTCTGAATGAAGGGGTTCGGAGGTCGAATGCGTGCACAGGATGGGCTGCACGTGCGCATTGAACTTCGGTCTATTTTACAGGTTTTCCCGGGAACATAAACCTGCAGAATTTAGAAATGTAAAAAGCAGCCATAAGGCCTGCTTTTTACAAGGTAAGTGGTGAATTAATTAAAATTAAAACATCTTTTCCACAGGTTTATTATTTTTAAAAACTTTGAAGAAAGGTAAGTTTATTTTTAGCTCAGTTGGAAAATAAAACTAATTTTTTCAAATATTTAAATTACTGTTTAAAATAATTATTTCATTTAATTTATAGTTTATATAAAAAATGTGATTTCTTAAAAATTTATTTGAAGATATAATGATGTTTTGTAAGAAAAAAGGCTCGTAGTATTTCTAAATTTGACAGCACCTCCAGTCAGATTTATGAATGGAACACTCCCTGATCCGATTGGCTCCCCATGGACCACGTGATCCCAGGGGATGCTTCGACCTAACTGCCCCTGGGATATGCAAGCACTGCGCACCGGCAGCTGAACCAGGCCCCGGATCGGAATTCCACGTGAGCCCACAGCTCAACGGCCGGCGCGCTAGGTAAGTGAAGATCGGTGGCTTGCACCCGCGGGTAGCCCCTGACCCGATTTTCTGGGCCAGTGCCTCGTGTAATATAAACAGAGACAGGGCCTAGTGTAATATAAGCAGAGACAGGGTCTAGTGTAATTTAAACTGAGACAGGGTCTAGTGTAATATAAACAGAGACAGGGCCTAGTGTAATTTAAACTGAGACAGGGTGTAATGCAATATAAACAGAGACAGGGTCAAGTGTAACATAAACAGTGACACTGTCTAGTGTAATATAAACAGAGACAGGGTCTAGTGTAATTTAAACTGGGACGGGGTCTAATGTAAAATAAACAGAGACCCTGTCTAGTGTAATATAATCGGAGACAGGGTCTAGTGTAATATAAACAGAGGGAGGATCTAGTGTAACATAAACAGAGACAGGGTCTAGTGTAATATAAAGAGTGCCAGGGTCTTGTGTAATTTAAACAGAGACAGGGTCTAATGTAATTTAAATTGGGACGGGGTCTAATGTAAAATAAACAGAGACCCTGTCTAGTGTAATATAATCGGAGACAAGGTCTAGTGTAATATAAACAGAGAGAGGATCTAGTGTAACATAAACAGAGACAGGGTCTAGTGTAAGATAAACAGAGAAAGGTTGTGGTGCAATATAATATGAAACCGGGACAGTATAATATAAACAGAGACAGGGTCTATTGTAATATAAACCGAGAGAGGTTCTAGGTTTATATATATACACTGAGACAGGGTCTAGTCTAATATAAAGAGAGACGGGGTCTATCGTAATACAAACAATGAAAGGATCTATTGAAATATCAATAGAAACAGGGTCTAGTTTAATACAAACAGTGACAGGACCTAATGTAACATAAACAGAGACAGCATCTAGAGTAATATAAACAGAGAAAGTGTCTAGTGCAATATATACACAGAGAGGGTCTTTTGTAATATAAACAGAGACAGATTCTAATGTAACACAAACAGAGACCCTGTTTGGTGTAATATAAACAGAGAGATGGTCTCGTGTAATATAAAGAGAGACAGGGTCTAGTGTAATATAAACAGAGACAGGGTCTAGTGTAACACAAATACAGACAGGGTCTAGTGTAATATAAACAGAGACAGGGTCTAGTGTAATGTAAACAGAGACAGGGTCTAGTGTAATGTAAACAGAGACATGGTCTAGTGTAACATAAACAGAGACAGCATCTAGTGCAATATAAACAGAGACATGGTCTAGTGTAACAAAAACAGAGACAGGGTCTAGAATAATAAAACAAGAGACAGGGCCAAGTGTAATATAAACAGAGACAGAGTCTAGTGTAATATAAACTGAGACAGGGTCTAGTGTAACATAAATAGAGACAGTGTCTAGTGTAATGTAAACAGAGACATGGTCTGGTGTAACATAAACAGAGACAGCGTCTAGTGCAATATAAACAGAGACAAGATCTAGTGTAACATAAACAGAGACAGGGCCCAGTGTAATTAAAACAGTGACAGGGTCTAGTGTAATATATTAGCAAAGACATGGTTTAGTGTAATACAAACAGAGACAGTATCTAGTGTAATATAAACAGAGACAGGGCCTAGTGTAATTTAAGCTGAGACAGGACCTAGTGTAATATAAAGAGAGACAGGGTCTAATGTAATATAAACAGGGACAGGGTCTAGTGTAAAATAAACAGAGACGCTGTCAAATGTACCATAAACAGAGACAGTGTCGCATGGAATACAAACAGCGGCAGGTTCTAGTGTAAAATAAACAGAGACAAGGACTGGTGCAATGTAATATGAAACTGGGGCAGTATATTATAAACAGAGACAGGGTCTATTGTAATATAAACCGAGACAGGTTCTACTTTAATATATACTGAGACAGGGTCTAGTGTAGTATAAAGAGAGTCAGGGTCTATTGTAATACAAGCAGAGACAGGATCTAGTCAAATATCAACAGATACATGGTCTAGTGCAATAAAAACAGAGACAGGACCTAGTGTAATATAAACAGTGACAGGCTCTATTGAAATATAAACAAAAACAGAATCTAGTGTAATATAACCAGAGACAAGATCTAGTGTAATATAAACAGAGACAGTGTGTAGTGTAACATAAACAGAGACAGGGCCTGGTATAATGTAAACAGAGACAGGGTCTAGCGAATTAAAAATATGGACAGGGTGTAGTGTAATATAAACAGAGACATTGCCTAGTGTAATATAAACAGAGACAGAGTCTAGTGAATTAAAAATATGGACAGGGTGTAGTGTATCATAAACAGAGACAGGGTCTGGCGTAATGTAAACAGAGACAGGGTGTAGTGTAACGTAAACAGAGGCAGGGTCCAGTGTAAAATAAACAGAGACAGGTTGTGGTGCAATATAATATGAAACCGGGGCAGTATAATATAAACAGAGACAGAGGGTCTATTGTAATATAAACCGAGAGAGGTTCTAGGTTTATATATATATACTGAGAGAGGGTCTAGTGTAAAATAAAGAGGGACGGGGTCTATCGTAATACAAAGAGTGAAAGGATCTATTGAAATATCAACAGAAACAGGGTCTAGTTTAATACAAGCAGTGACAGGACCTAATGTAACATAAACAGAGACAGCATCTAGAGTAATATAAACAGAGACAGTGTCTAGTGCAATATATACAGAGAGAGGGTCTTTTGTAATATAAAGAGAGACAGGGTCTAATGTAACACAAACAGAGACCCTGTTTGGTGTAATATAAACAGAGAGATGGTCTCGTGTAATATAAAGAGAAACAGGGTCTAGTGTAATATAAACAGAGACAGGGTCTAGTGTAACATAAATAGAGACAAGGTCTAGTGTAATGTAAACAGAGACAGGGTCTAGTGTAATGTAAACAGAGACATGGTCGAGTGTAACATAAACAGAGATAGCATCTAGTGCAATATAAACAGAGACCGGGTCTAGTGTAACACAAACAGAGACAGGGTCTAGAATAATATAACAAGAGACAGGGCCAAGTGTAATATAAACAGAGACAGAGTCTAGTGTAACATAAATAGAGACAGTGTCTCGTGTAATGTAAACATGGACATGGTCTAGTGTAACATAAACAGAGACAGCATCTAGTGCAATATAAACAGAGACAGGGTCTAGTGTAAAATAAACAGAGACAGGGCCTAGCGAAATTTAAGCTGTGACAGGGACGAGTGTAATATAAAGAGAGACAGGGTCTAGTGTAATATAAACAGAGACAGGGTCTAGTGTAATATATTAGCAAAGACAGGGTTTAGTGTAATACCAGCAGAGAGAGTGCCTAATGTAATATAAACAGAGACAGGGCCTAGTGAAAATTAAGCTGAGAAAAGGACTAGTGTAATATAAAGAGAGACAGGGTCTGGTGTAATATAAACAGAGACAGGGTCTAGTGTAAAATAAACAGAGACAGGGTCTAGTGTAAAATAAACAGAGACGCTGTCAAATGTACCATAAACGGAGACAGTATCATGTGTAATACAAACAGCGGCAGGGTCTCGTGTAAAATAAACAGAGACAAGGTCTGGTGCAATATAATATGAAACTGGGGCAGTATATTATAAACAGAGACAGGGTCTATTGTAATATAAACCGAGACAGGTTCTACTTTAATATATACTGAGACAGGGCCTAGTGTAGTATAAAGAAAGTCAGGGTCTATTGTAATACCAGCAGAGACAGGATCTAGTCAAATATCAATAGAAACATGGTCTAGCATAATAAAAACAGAGACAGGACCTAGTGTAATACAAACAGTGGCAGGGTCTATTGAAATATAAACAAAAATAGAATCTAGAGTAGTATAACCAGAGACAAGATCGAGTGTAATATATACAGAGACAGTGTCTAGTATAATATAAAAAGAGACAGGGTCTAGTGAATTAAAAATATGGACAGGGTGTAGTGTAACATAAACAGAGTCAGGGTCTGGTATAATGTAAACAGAGACAGGTCTAGTGAATCAAAAATATGGACAGGGTGTAGTGTAATATAAACAGAGACTTTGCCTGGTGTAATATAAACAGAAACAGGGTGTAGCGAATTAAAAATATGGACAGGGTGTAGGGTAACATAAACAGAGACAGGGCCTGGTGTAATGTAAACAGAGACAGGGTGTAGTGTAACATAAACTGGGACAGGGTCTATTGCAATATAAAGAGAGACAGGGTCTAGTGTAACATAAACAGAGACAAGGTCTAGTGCAGTATAATATGAAACTGGGGCAGTATAATATAAACAGAGAGAGGCCTAGTGCATTATAAGAAGAGACAGGGTCTAGTGAAATATAAACAGAGACAGGGTCTAGTGTAATATAAACAGAGACAGCGTCTAGTTAACATAAATAGAGACAGGTCTAGTGTAATATAAACAGAGACAGGGTCTAGTGTAAAATAAACAGTTGACGGGTCTAGTGTAATATAAACAGAGGCAGGGCCTAGTGTAATATAAACAGGGACACTGTCTAGTGTAATACGTAATGAGACAGGGTGTAGCGAAATAATTAGAGAGACAGTGTCTATTGTTATACAATCAGAAACAGGATCTATTATTATATATAAGGAAACAGGGTCTGGAGTAATATAAACAGAGACAGGACATAGTGTAATATTAATATGGACAGGTTCTGGTGTAACATAAACAGAGACGTGGTCTAGTGCAATCTAAGCAGAGACAGGGTCTAGTGTAACATAGAGTCAGGGTCTAGAAAAATATAAAGAGAGACAGGGTCTAGCGTTACATAAACAGAGGCAGGGTCTAGTGTACTTAAAAGAGTGACAAGGTCTAGTGTAATATATTAGCAGAGACAGGTTTTAGTGTAATATAAACAGAAACAGGGTCTAGTGTAGTATAAACAGAGGCAGGGTCTAATGTAAAATAAAAAGAGACCCTGTCTAATGCAATATAAATGGACACAGGGTCTAGTGTAATATAATCAGAGACAGGGTCTAGTGTAATATAAACAGAGACAGGGTCTAGTCTAATATAAACATAGACAGGGTCCAGTTTAACATACACTGTGACAGGTTCTGGTGTAATATAAACCGAGACAGATTCTAGTTTGATATATACTGAGACAGGATCTAGTTTAATATAAAGAGGGTCAGGGTGTAGTGTAATACAAACAGAGACAGGACCTAGTTAAATATAAACAGAGACAGGGTCTAAAGAATAATAAACAAAATACAATCTAGTGTAAACCATACAGAGACAGGATTTAGTGTAAAATAAACAGAGACAGTGTCTAGTGCAATATATACAGGGAGACGGTCCTTTGTAATTTAAACAGAGACAGGGTCTAATGTAACATAAACAGAGACCCTGTCTAGTGTAATATAAACAGACACATGGTCTCGTGTAATATAAACAGACACATGGTCTCGTGTAACATAAACAGACACATGGTCTCGTGTAATATAAACAGACACATGGTCTCGTGTAATATAAACAGAGAAGGGGTAAAGTGTTATATAAACGTAGATGGTCTGGTGTAACATAAAGGGAGACAGGGTCTGGTATAATATAAAGAGAGACAGAGTCTAGAGTAACAGAAACAGAGACATGGTCTAGAATAATATAAACAGAGACAGGGTCAAGTGTAACATATACAGAGACAGGGTCTAGTGTAATTAAAAAAATGACAGGGTATAGTGTAATATATTAGCAGAGACAGGGTTTGGTGTAATTTAAATTGAGACAGAGTCCAATGTAATATAAACTGAGACAGGGTCTAGTGTAACATATACAGTGACAGGGACTAGTGTAATTAAAACAGTGACAGGATCTAGTGTAATATAAACAGAGTCAGGGTCTAGTGTAGTATACACAGAGACAGGGTCTAGAATAATATAAACAGAGTCAGGGTCTAGTGTAACATAAACAGAGACAGGGTCCAGTGTAATAGAAACAGAGACAGGGTCTGCTGCAATATAATATGAAACCAGGAGGTTATAATATAAATTGAGTCAAGGTCTATTTTAATATAAAGAGAGACGGGGTCTATTGTAATACAAACAGAGACAGGATCTAGTGAAATATAAACAGATACAGGGTCTAGTTTAATACAAACAGGGACAGGACCTAGTGTAACATAAATAGAGACAGTGTCTGGTGTAATGTAAACAGAGACATGGTCTAGTGTAACATAAACAGAGACAGGGTGTAGTGCAATATAAACAGAGACAGGTTCTAGTGTAATATAAGCAGTGACAGTGTCTAGTGTAACATAAACAGAGACAGGACCTAGTGTAATTAAAACAGTGACAGGGTCTAGTGTAATATATTAGCAGAGACAGGGCCTAGTGTAATTTAAACTGAGACAGGGTGTAGTGCAATATAAACAGAGACAAGATCTAGTCTAATTTAAACAGAGACACTGTCTATTTTAATATAAACAGAGACAGGGCCTAGTGTAATATAAAGAAGGACAGGGTCTAGTGCAAAATAAACAGAGACAGGGTCTAGTGTAAAATAAAGAGAGACCCTGTCTAGTATAACATTAGCGGAGACTGTGTCTAGTGTAATATAAACAGAGACAGGATCTTGTGTAATACAAAGAGAGACAGGGTCTAGTGTAAAATAAACAGAGGCAAGGTCTGGTGCAATATACTATGAAACTGAGGCAGTATAATATAAAAAGAGACAGGGTCTATTGTAATAGAAACCGAGACATGTTCTAATTTAATATCTACTGAGACAGGGTCTAGTATAATATAAAGAGAGACAGAGTCTAGAATAATAGAAACAGAGACATGGTCTAGAATAATATAAACAGAGGCCGGGTCTAGTGTAACATATACAGAGACAGGGTCTAGTGTAATTAAAACAGTGACAGGATCTAGTGTAATATAAACAGAGACAGTGTCTAGTGCAATATAAACTGAGAGAGTGTCTAGTGTAACATAAACAGAGACATGGTCTAGAATAATATAAACAGAGACAGGGTCTAGTGTAACATATACAGAGACAGGGTCTAGTGTAATTAAAACAGTGACAGGATCTAGTGTAATATAAACAGAGACAGTGTCTAGTGTAATACAAAGAGAGACATGGTCTAAAATAATATAAACAGAGCCAGGGTCTAGTGTGACATATACAGAGACAGGGTCTAGTGTAATTTAAAGAGTGACAGGGTCTAATGTAATATATTAGCAGAGACAGGGTTTAGTGTAACAAAAACAGAGACAGCGTCTAGTTAACATAAATAGAGACATGTCTAGTGTAATATAAACAGAGACAGGGTCAAGTGTAAATTAAACAGTGGCCGGGTCTAGTGTAATATAAACAGAGGCATGGCCTAGTGTAATGTAAACAGCGACACTGTCTAGTGTAATACGTACTGAGTCAGGGTGTAGCGAAATAAATAGAGAGACAGTGTCTATTGTTATACAATCAGAAACAGGATCTACTGTAATATATAAGGAAACAGGGTCTTGTGTAATATAAACAGAGACAGGACCTAGTGTAATATAAACATGGACAGGTTCTGGTGTAACATAAACAGAGACATGGTCTAGTGCAATCTAAGCAGAGACAGGGTCTAGTGTAACATAGAGTCGGGGTTTAGAATAATATAAAGAGAGACAGGGTCTAGCGTTACATAAGCAGAGGCAGGGTCTAGTGTATTTAAAACAGTGACAAGGTCTAGTGTAATATATTAGCAGAGGCAGGTTTTAGTGTAATATAAATGGACACAGGGTCTAGTGTAATATAAACAGAGACAGGGTCTAGTCTAATATAAATATAGACAGGGTCCAGTGTAACATACACTGTGACAGGTTCTGGTGTAATATAAACAGAGACAGGGTCTATTGTAATATAAACTGAGACAGATTCTACTTTGATATATACTGAGACAGGATCTAGTATAATATAAAGAGAGTCAGGGTCTAGTGTAATACAAACAGAGACAGGACCTAGCTCAATATAAACAGAGACAGGGTCTAAAGAAATATAAACAAAATACAATCTAGTGTAAGCCATACAGAGACAGGATCTAGTGTAAAATAAACAGAGACAGTGTCTAGTGCAATATTTACAGGGAGATGGTCCTTTGTAATTTAAACAGAGACAGGGTCTAATGTAACATAAACAGAGGCCCTGTCTAGTGTAATATAAACAGACACATGGTCTCGTGTAATATAAACAGAGACAGGGTCTAGTGTAATACAAACAGAGACAGGGTCTAGTGTAAAAAAAAACCAAGGTCTGGTACAATATACTATGAAACTGAGGCAGTATAATATAAAAAGAGACAGGGTCTATTTTAATATAAACCGAGACAGGTTCTACTTTAATATCTACTGAGACAGGGTCTAGTGTAATATAAAGAGAGGCAGAGTCTAGAGTAACAGGAACAGAGACATGGTCAAGAATAATATAAACAGAGACAATGTCTAGTGTAACATATACAGAGACAGGGTCTAGTGTAATTAAAACAGTGACGGGATCTAGTGTAATATAAACAGAGACAGGGTCTAATGCAATATAAACAGAGACAGGGTCGAGTGTAACATAAACAGAGACATGGTCTAGAATAATATAAAGAGAGCCACGGTCTAGTGTAACATATACAGAGACAGGGTCTAGTGTAATTAAAAGAGTGACAGGGTCTAATGTAATATATTGGCAGAGGCAGGGTTTAGTGAAATATAAACAGAGTTAGTGCATTGTGTAATATAAACAGAGACAGGGTCTAGTGTAATATGAGCTGAGACAGGGCCTAGTGTAATTTAAACTGAGACAGAGTGTAGTGCAATATAAACAGAGACAAGGTCAAGTGTAATATAAACGGAGACACTGTCTAGTGTAATATAAACAGAAACAGGGTCTAGTGTAATATACACAGACGCAGGGTCTTTTGTAAAATAAACAGAGTCCCTGTCTGGTGCAATACAAACAAAGACAGGGTCTAGTGTAATATAAACAGAGACAGAGTCTAGTCTAATATAAATATAGACAGGGTCCAGAGTAACATACACTGTGACAGCTTCTGGTGTAATATAAAAATAGACAGGGTCTATTGTACTATAAACCGAGACAGATTCTAGTTTGATATATACTTAGACAGGATCTAGTGTAATATAAACAGAGGCAGGGTCTAGTGCAATATAAAGAGAGACAGGGTCTAGTGTAACATAAAGAGAGACATGGTCTAGAATAATATAAACAGAGCCAGGGTCTAGTGTAACATATACAGAGACAGGGTCAAGTGTAATTAAAATATTGACAGGATCTAGTTTAATACAAAGAGAGACAGTGCCTAGTGTAACATAAAGAGAGACATGGCCTAAAATAATATAAACAGGGCCAGGGCCTAGTGTAACATATACAGAGACAGGGTCTAGTCTAATATAAACATAGACAGGGTCCAGTGTAACATACACTGCGACAGGTTCTGCTGTAATATAAACAGAGACAGGATATATTGTAATATAAACCGAGACAGATTCTATTTTGATATATAATGAGACAGGAACTAGTGTACTATAAAGAGAGTCAGGGTCTAGTGTAATACAAACAGAGACAGGACCTAGTGTAATATAAGGAGAGACAGGGTCTAGTGTATTAAAAACCGAGCCCGGACCTAGTGTAATATAAAGAGAGACGGGGCCTAGTTAAATATAAACAAATATAGATTCTAGTGGAGTATAACCAGAGACAGGATCTAGTGTAATACAAAGAGAGGCAGTGTCTAGTGCAATATATACAGAGAGAGGATCTTTTGTAATATAAACAGAGACAGAGACAGGGTCCAATGTAAAATAAACAGAGACCTTGTCTAGTTTAATGTAAACAGAGATATTGTCGAGTGTAATGTAAACAGAGACAGGGCGTAGTGTAACATAAACAGGGACAGGGTCTAGTGCCAAATAATGAGAGACAGAGTCTAGTGTAATATAAACAGAGACAAGGTCTAGTGAAATATAGCATGAAACTGGGGCAGTATAATACAAACAGAGAAGGGTCTATTGTAATATAAACCGAGATGGGGTATAGAGTAATACAAACAGAGACAGGGTAGAGTGTAATTTAAATTCTAACGGGGTCTAATGTAAAATAAACAGAGACCCTGTCTAGTGTAATATAAACAGAGACAGGGTCTAGTGTATTATAAACATAGACAGTGTCTATTGTAATACAAACATAGACAAGATCCAGTGTAACATACAGTGAGAAAGGTTCTGGTGTAATATAAACAGAGACATGGTCTAATGTAATATAAAGAGAGACAGGGTCTAGTGTAATACAACCAGAGACAGGGTCTAGTGTAAAATAAACAGAGACAGGGTCTAGTGTAATATAATATGAAACTGGGGCAGTATAATATAAACAGCGACAGGGTGTATTGTAATATAAACCGAGACAGGTTCTAGTTTAATATATACAGAGACAGGGCCTAGTGTAATATAAAGAGAGTCAGAGTCTATTGTAATACAAACAGAGACAGGATCTAACGAAATATCAAAAGAAACAGGATCTAGTGTAATACAAACAGGGACAGGACCTAGTTAAATATAAACAGAGACAGGGTCTAATGAAATATAAACAAAATTGGACTGAGTGTAATGTAATCAGAGACAGGATGTAGTGCAATATAAACAGAGACAGCGTCTAGTGCAATATATGTAGAGCGAGGCTCTTTTGTAAAATAAACAGAGACAGGTTCTAATGTAACATAAACAGAGACCCTGTCTAGTGTAACATTAGCGGAGACCGTGTCTAGTTTAATATAAACAGAGACAGGTTCTAGTGTAATACAAACTGAGACAGGATCTGGTGTAAAATAAACAGAGACAAGCTCCTGTGCAATATATTATGAAACTGGGGCAGCATAATATAAAAAGAGACAGGGTCTATTGTAATATAAACCGAGAGAGGTTCTACTGTAATATTTACTGAGACAGGGTCTAGTGTAATATATAGAGAGACAGAGTCGAGAGTAACAGAAACAGAGACATGGTCTAGAATAATATAAACAGAGACAGCGTCTAGTGTAACATATACAGACACAGGGTCTAGTGTAATTAAAACAGTGACAGGATCTAGTGTAATATAAACAGAGACAGGGTCTAGTGTAACATAAAGAGAGATATGGTCTAAAATAATAGAAACAGAGCCAGGGTCTAGTGTAACATATACAGAGACAGGGTCTAGTGTATTTAAAAGAGTGACAGGGTCTAATGTAATATATTAGCAGAGTCAGGGTTTAGTGTAATATAAACAGAGTTAGTGCATTGTGTAATATAAACAGAGACAGAGTCTAGTGTAATATAAGCTGAGACAGGGCCTAGTGTAATTTAAACTGAGACAGAGTGTAGTGCAATATAAACAGAGACAGTGTCTAGTGTATTATAAACATAGACAGTGTCTAGTGTAATACAAACATAGACAAGGTCCAGTGTAACTTACACTGTGAAAGGTTCTGGTGTAATATAAACAGAGACAGGGTCTAGTGTAATATAAAGAGAGACAGGGTCTAGTGTAATACAACCAGAGACAGGGTCTAGTGTAAAATAAACAGAGACAGGGTCTAGTGTAATACATTATGAAACTGGGGCAGTATAATATAAACAGTGACAGGGTGGATTGTAATATAAACCGAGACAGGTTCTAGTTTAATATATACAGAGACAGGGCATAGTGTAATATAAAGAGAGTCAGGGTCTATTGTAATACAAACAGAGACAGGATCTAATGAAATATCAAAAGAAACAGGATCTAGTGTAATATAAACAGAGACAGGACCTAGTTTAATATAAACAGAGACAGGGTCTAATGAAATATAAACAAAATTGGACTGAGTGTAATATAATCAGAGACAGGATGTAATATAATATAAACAGAGACCATGTCTAGTGCAATATATGCAGAGCGAGGCTCTTTTGTATAATAAACAGAGACAGGTTCTAATGTAACATAAACAGAGTCCCTGTCTAGTGTAACATTAGCGGAGACCTTGTCTAGTGTAATATAAACAGAGACAGGGTCTAGTGTAATCCAAACAGAGACAGGATCTAGAGTAAAATAAACAGAGACAAGCTCCTGTGCAATATATTATGAAACTGGGGCAGTATAATATAAAAAGAGACAGGGTCTATTGTAATATAAACCGAGACAGTTTCTACCGTAATATCTACTGAGACAGGGTCTAGTGTAATATAAAGAGAGACAGAGTCGAGAGTAACAGAAACAGAGACATGGTCTAGAATAATATAAACAGAGACAGCGTCCAGTGTAACATATACAGAGGCAGGGTCTAGTGTAATTAAAACAGTGACAGGATCTAGTGTTATATAAACAGAGACAGGGTCTAGTGCAATATAAACAGAGACAGGGTATAGTGAAAAATAAACAGAGACATGGTCTAGAATAATATAAACAGAGCCAGGGTCTAGTGAAACATATACAGAGACAGGGTCTAGTGTAACATAAAGAGAGACATGGTCTAAAATAATATAAACAAAGCCAGGTTCTAGTGTAACATATACAGAGACAGGGTCTAGTGTAATTAAAAGAGTGACGGGGTCTAGTGTAATATATTAGCAGAGAGAGGGTTTAGTGTAATTAAACAGAGTCAGTGTCCTATGTAATAAAAACAGAGACAGGGTCTAGTGTATTATAAGCAGAGACAGGCCGAGTGTAATTTAAACTGAGACAGTGTGTAGTGCATTATAAACAGAGACAAGGTCTAGTGTAATATAAACAGAGACACTGTCTAGTGTAATATAAAAAGAAACAGGGTCTAGTGTAAAATAAACAGACGCAGGGTCTAAAGTAAAATAAACAGACACCCTGTCTAGTGCAATATAAATTGAGACAGTGTCTAGTGTAGTATAAACAGAGACAGGTCTAGTCTAATATAAACATAGACAGGATCCAGTGTAACATACACTGTGACAGGTTCTGGTGTAATATAAACAGAGACAGGGTCTATTGTAATATAAACCGAGACAGATTCTAGTTTGATATTTACTGAGACAGGATCTAGTGTAATAAAAATAGAGTCAGGGTCTAGTGTTATACAAACAGAGACAGGACGTAGTATAATATAAAAAGAGACAGGGTCTAGTGTAATAAAAACAGAGCCCGGACCTAGTGTAATATAAAGAGAGATGGGGTCTAGTGAAATATAAATAAAAATAGAATCTTGTGGCGTATAACCAGAGATGAGGATCTAGTGTAATACAAAGAGAGACAGTGTCTAGTGCAATATATACAGAGAGAGGGTCTTTTGTAATATAAACAGAGACAGAGACAGGGTCTAATGTAACATAAACAGAGACCTTGTCTAGTGTAATATAAACAGAGATATTGTCCAGTGTAATCTAAACAGAGACAGGGCGTAGTGTAACATAAAGAGGGACAGGTTCCATTGCAGTATAATGAGAGACAGGGTCTAGTGTAATATAAACAGAGACAAGGTCTAGTGCAATATAATATGAAACTGGGGCAGTATAATATAAACAGAGAAGGGTCTATAGTAATATAAACCGAGATGGGGTATAGTGTAATATAAACAGAGACAGGGTCTAGTGTAATTTTAATTCTAACGGGCTCTAATGTAAAATAAACAGAGACCCTGTCTAGTGTAATATAAACAGAGACAGGGTCTAGTGTATTATAAACATAGACAGTGTCTAGTGTAATGGAAACATAGACAAGGTCCAGTGTAACATACACTGAGACAGGTTCTGGTGTAATATAAACAGAGACATGGTCTAGTGTAATATAAACAGAGTCGGGGTCTAGTGTAATACAGCCAGAGACAGGATCTAGTGAAATATCTAAAGAAACAGGATGTGGAGTACAAACAGAGACAGGACCTAGTTTAATATAAAAAGAGACAGGGTCTAATGAAATATAAACAAAATAGAATTGAGTGTAATATAATCAGAGACAGGATGTAGTGTAATATAAACAGCGACCGTGTCTACTGCATTATATACAGAGCGAGGCTCTTTTGTAAAATAAACAGAGACAGGTTCCAATGTAACATAAACAGAGACCCTGTCTAGTGTAACATTAGCGGAGACTGTGCCTAGTGTAATATAAACAGAGACAGGGTCTAGTGTAATACAAACAGAGACAGGGTCTAGTGTAAAATAAACAGAGACAATGTCTAATGTAATATAAACAGAGACCCTGTCTAGTGTAATATAAACATCGACATGGTCTAGTGTAATATAAACAGAGACAGGGTCTAGTGTAATATAAACATCGACATGGTCTAGTGTAATATAAACAGAGACAGGGTCTAGTGTAATATAAACAGAGTCGGGGTCTAGTGTAATACAACCAGAGACAGCATCTAGTGAAATATCTAAAGAAACAGGATCTGGAGTAATACAAACAGAGACAGGACCTAGTTTAATATAAAAAGAGACAGGGTCTAATGAACCATAAACAAAATAGAATTGAGTGTAATATAATCAGAGACAGGATGTGGCATAATATAAACAGAGACCGTGTCTACTGCATTATACAGAGAGCGAAGCTCTTTTGTAAAATAAACAGAGACAGGTTCCAATGTAACATAAACAGAGACCCTGTCTAGTGTAACATTAGCGGAGACCGTGTCTAGTGTAATATAAACATAGACAGGGTCTAGTGTAATACAAACAGAGACAGGGTCTAGTGTAAAATAAACAGAGACAAGGTCTAATGTAATATAAACAGAGACCCTGTCTAGTGTAATATAAACATAGACATGGTCTAGTGTAATATAAACAGAGACAGGGTCTAGTGTAATATAAACAGAGATAGGGTCTAGTGTAACATAAACAGAGACAGCATCTGGTATAATGTAAAGAGGGAAAGGATCTAGTGTAACATAAACATAGGTTATAAGTATATTAAGGGCAAGAGGATAACCAGAGAAAGGGTAGGGCCCATTAGGGACCAAAGTGGCAAGCTGTGTGTAGAGCCAGATGAAGTAGGTGGGGTGTTAAATGAATTTTTTGCCTCTGTGTTCACTATGGAGAAAGACGATGTAGACATAGAAGTCGGGCAAGGGGACTGTGACATACTTGAACATATTAGCATCGGGAGGGAGGAGGTACTAGCGGTTTTAGCAGGCCAAAAAGTGGATAAATCCCCAGGCCCGGACGAGATGTATCCCAGGCTGTTGTGTGAGGCAAAGGAGGAGATTGCAGGGGCTCTGACACAAATTTTCAGAACCTCTCTGGCCACAGGGGATGTACCAGAGGACTGGAGAACAGCTAACGTAGTACCATTATTCAAGAAGGGTAGCAGGGATAAACCAGGGAATTACAGGCCAGTGAGCCTAACATCTGTGGTAGGGAAATTATTGGAAAAAATTCTGAGGGACAAAATTAGTCTCCACTTGGAGAGGCAAGGATTAGTCGGGGATAGTCAGCATGGCTTTCTCAAGGGTAAATCATGTCTGACCAATCTGATTGAATTTTTCGAGGGGGTGACTAGGCGTGTGGATGAGGGAAATGCTGTGGATGTGGTTTACATGGACTTCAGTAAAGCTTTTGACAAAGTCCCGCATAGGAGACTGGTCAAGAAGGTAAGAGCCCATGGGATCCAGGGGGCCTTGGCGCGTTGGATCCTAAACTGGCTGAGTGGCAGGAGGCAGAGGGTGATGGTCGAAGGTTGCTTTTGTGACTGGAAGCCTGTGTCCAGTGGGGTACCTCAGGGATCGGTGCTGGGTCCCTTGCTGTTTGTGATCTACATTAATGATTTGGATGAGAATGTAAAGGGTATGAACAGTAAGTTCGCGGATGACATGAAAATTGGTGGGGTGGTAAATTGTGAGGAGGAAAGCCTCAGGCTACAGGACGATATTAATGGGTTGGTCAGATGGGCGGAAAAGTGGCAAATGGAATTTAACCCGGAAAAGTGCGAGGTGATGCATTTTGGACGGACAAATAAGGCAAGGGAATACACAATGAGTGGTAGGACCCTAGGAAGTACAGAGGGTCAGAGGGACCTTGGAGTACATGTACATAGATCCCTGAAGGCAGTGGAACAGGTAGATAAGGTGGTTAAAAAGGCATATGGGATACTTGCCTTCATTAGCAGAGGCATAGCATATAAGAGCAGGGAGGTTATCATGGAGCTGTAATAAACGCTGGTGAGGCCACAGCTGGAGTACTGTGTGCAGTTCTGGTCGCCTCACTATAGGAAGGATGTGATTGCTTTGGAGAGGGTGCAGAGAAGATTCACCAGGATGTTACCTGGGATGGAGCGCCTCAGCTATGAAGAAAGACTCAACAGGCTGGGGTTGTTTTCCTTGGAGCAAAGGAGGCTGAGGGGGGACCTGATTGAGGTGTACAAAATGATGAGGGGCATAGATAGGGTAGATAAAGAGGAACATTTCCCCTTAGTAGGGGGGTCAATAATAAGGGGGCATAGATTCAGGGTAAGGGGCAGGAGATTTAGGGGGGATTTGAGGAGGAACTTTTTCACCCAGAGGGTGGTTGGAAGCTGGAACTCACTGCCTGAAAGGGTGGTAGAGGCAGGAACCCTCACAACATTCAAGAAGCATTTGGATGGGCACTTGAAATGCCATTGCATACAAGACTATGAACCAAATGCTGGAAAATGGGATTAGACTGGACAGGGATTGATGGACAACGCAGACAAGATGGGCCGAAGGGCCTCTTTCTGCGCTGTAAAACTCTATGACTCGATGACTATGACTCTAGACAGGGTCTCGTGTAATATAAACAGAGACAGGGTCTAGTGTAGTATAAACAGTGACAGGGTCTAGTGTTACATAAAAAGAGACAGGTTCGAGAATAATATAAACAGATACAGGGTCTAGTGTAACATAAACAGAGACAGGGTCTAGTGAAATTAAAACAGTGACAGGATCTAGTGTAATATAAACAGAGGCAGGGCCTAGTGTAATTTAATCTGAGACAGGGTGTAGTGCAATATAAACAGAGACAGGGTTTAGTGTAATATAAACAGTGACAGGGTCTAGTGTTACATAAAAAGAGACAGGTTCGAGAATAATATAAACAGATACAGGGTCTAGTGTAACATAAACAGAGACAGGGTCTAGTGAAATTAAAACAGTGACAGGATCTAGTGTAATATAAACAGAGGCAGGGCCTAGTGTAATTTAATCTGAGACAGGGTGTAGTGCAATATAAACAGAGACAGGGTCTAGTGTAATATAAACCGAGACAATGTCTAGTTTAAAATAAACAGAGACAGTGTCTAATGCAGTATAAACAGGGTCAGCGTCTAGTGTAATATAAACAGAGACAGGGTTTAGTGTAATTTATCTGAGACGGGGCCTAGTGTAATATAAACCGTGACAGGGTCTAGTGTAATATAAACAGAGACAGCTTCTAGTGTAATATAAACAGAGACAATCTCTTGTGTAATATAAACAGAGACAGTTTCTTGTGTATTATAAACCGAGACAGGGTCTATTGTAATAAAAACAGAGATAGGATCTAATGTAATATAAACAGAAACAAAGTCTAGTGTAATATAAATAACGACAGGACCTCGTGCAATATAAACTGAAACAGTGGGGGAAAAACTCCGTATTGCCTGTTTGGGGTGCCGTTATCGGCCATGCACAACATTTAGCGCCTGGCACTAATTATCGTCTTCGACTGCAAACTTGTCTTTTATCACCACTGGAGGTGATTGGAGCGTTAAATCAGTCGCTACACACCTTTCTTAAGGAGCCACGCCCGAGGAGCGAGGCGCTACCTCAGATTATGTGCACAGCACAGGTGCTGTCAGTTACCGATTGAACTCAGGCGCACTGGCGCCGGTCAATTCTTAAAGGGGGGTGAGGGTCGATCTTGCTCTCCAGCCACACCCTGCCCAATGCAGCCTTGAATCTCGGCCTGGACAGAACTGTGCCTAAATCTTCCAGTCAAGAACTATGGAGAGGGCCAGTGACTGAGCACAGTGCTTCAGCGAGCGTGCCTTGGAGGCTCTGGTTGGTGCGGTGGAACGCAGACTATCTATACTGTACCAGAGAGTAGCAGGAGGCCTTTGCCACGTGAGTGCAGAAGAGTGTGGATGGAGGTGGCTCAGAGCATTTCCTCAAGGAGCATGGTGCCCAGGACCCATCGCCAATGTAGAAAAAGTTCAAAGACCTCACTCGTGTCGTCAGGGTGAGTGGCTTTTTTTCAAAACCTCTACATCCCTCCATCTCAACCTTACTCTATGGCCAGAGGGAGTTAAAAGCCCCAATGCCCAACACTCAGCCAACATCTATGGCCCTTTAATCAAACACACATGCACATTCCACACTTTGCATACTGTAAGGGCTATTCAACTGTGGGAGGCACATCAGGGAAGACCATGGCTGCATACAGGAAGGGCTATTCTACTATGGGAGGCACATCAGTCAAGACCATGGCTGCATACAGTAAGGGCTATTCATTTATGGGAGGCACATCAGGCAAGTCCATAGCTGTATATATAAACTCAGACGCCATCCTTTTTCTTGCAGGCCAAGCTATCTCATAATAGGAGACAGCAGCAACAGAAAGGTGGAGGGCGGCCTCAGCTGCAATCCCTCAGCGATCTTGAGGTGCACTTCCAGAGGATGGTGGCAAGCCAGATGATTGGTCCCATCGCCACTGGAGATGCCAACCCCGTTCTGGACAGCAATGGTAAGGTCATCACCTCCTTGTCCTCTCTCCTTCCACTTGTTCCTCAAAACACCAGCCTATGACACTTTCAATCCGACTTACTGAATCGTTGCACTCCTTCCTCCATCGCTGCCACCCTGTCCTCACGCTAAAGCCAATCTTGTACCTCCCTGCTTTCAGATGGTGATTCACCAGTTGAGGAGACGGGCCCTCAAGCTGCCAATGGTAGTGAAGCTGAAGGCGAGGAGGAAGAGGAAGCTGAAGCATCAGTGCCACATTCTCCCGAGGAAGCCCATGCCCACACTTGGAACATTCCTTCCCTGGAGGGGAGCAGGGGGTAATGGTCGGATGATGGTGGAGCTCCAGGACCCAGCGTGCTGCAGCAACGCAATGGAGGTAGGGAAGCTCGGTGGTCTTCTCCCTGGATGGAGAGTATGCCATCGAGTCCTACTGCACTGGACGCAGAGGAGGAGGACGTCCTCGCTGAAATGAGGGCCCAGCCGTTGCACAGGCACACTGAGCTCATGGGTGCAGTGGGAAGTGTGCCTGAATGCATTGAATCACTGGCAAGGAGTGTGGAGCACTTCGCTGTAGCACAGGCGGAAGCCACACAATTGCATAGTGCTGCAATGGAGTCACTGGCTGCTATGAGCCCATCTCAGACTGCTCTCATGCAGACTCAGATTGATGCCACGTGAGCACTGACTGCTGCCAGCCTCGCTGGTTCAGACACATTTCCCCCGGAGCTCTCACCCTGCTGCAGTAGGCCAGCAATCTGTGCTCCAGCAGATTGCTCTGGATGCTGAAGTGCTGTCCCGTGGGAGTGCCAGTATGTCGGTCGAGCAGGGAGTTGTTGTCGTCTCTCAAGAGAACAGCATTCCTCCTGCTAACCACTGTCACTTCTCCACTGCATTTGCTACCGCCTGTAGGACAGGCTGCTGCCGCCCATGCAGAGTTGGTGCAGTCTGCAACCGTGCCCTCCAGGCCCAGAGCTTGTCGAGGCTGTCCTTCAAGGGCATCTGCAGTCTCAGGTTGTGACAATAAGCAGCCTTCCACTAGCCTTGCTGCAGCCACTGGGGTCCCATTACGGAGGAGCTGCAGGGTGGGATGGGGGAAGTGCACAAGTGAAGGAGATCACCATCGAAGGGCAAAAAGTAGGAGGTGTGATAAAATGTTGTTCGTTGTTTTAATAAAGGCTGAGGTTTGTGGTAAATTTTGTTTTACTGTTTTGGACATTGTCTCCAGGTTGTGAGAGCCAGTTATGTTAATGACTGCTTCTTTTGTGTTTCTTTCTATTCGTTTGTCATGTGGAAATGAGACACGCAAGAGTTTGTAAAATAGATAGGTTTTTTTATTCAAAATGTACATGTTTGTTCTTTGCAATCATTGTTGCCTTGGCCGGCTTAGAGGTTGCGGGTTGGGTTCATTCAGGTTGTTCTCAATGGCAGAAGCCATTTCCTCAGAAGGGGCCTAGAAGCAACTTGCTATGAGCCTTTGACGGATGGCCCTTCCACTTTGTACATTGTGTGCCTCCCTCCTGCCTTGGTGCTGCTGATGATCATCCTCCTGATCTTCCTCCTCCTCTTCCTGCTCCTCCTCTGGTGGTGCTCCAATGCCTGGTAGCATTGGCTGGATCCTGAGGATTGCAATGTTATGCAGCATGCAGCATACAACAAGGAAGTGGGAGACTCGCTCAGGTGAGTACTGAAGGGCTCCTCCAGAATGGTCCAGACAGTGGAACCGTTGCTTGAACACGCCGATTGTGTGCTCCACGATGTTCCTGGTAGCTTGAAGGCTCTCGTTGTATTGCAGCTCAGCAGGGGTGTTGGGTGTATGGAGCGGTGTCATCAGCCAGGTGCACAGAGGATATCCCTTGTCCCCGAAGAGCCAACCACCTGGGTGATGCGGTGCCTGGAAAAGTTCTGCCACAGAAGTCTGGCACAGGATGAAGGCAACGTGGCTGCTGCCAGGAAAGTGGGCATTGACAGCGAGTATCAGCTGTCTGTGGTCACAGACCAACTGAACTTTTAAGGAATGGAAGCCATTTCGGTTGCGGAAATCCTTGGCATTCTCATGCGGTGCACGCAAAGCCACATGCATGCAGTCAATGGCGCTCTGCACCATGGGGAAGCCAGTTATCATCACAAAGCCCATTGTGCATTTTTGCTGCTTGTCCGGGGTCATGGGGAAAGAGATGTATGCTTTTCTCCTTTTAAGGAGGGCATTTGTGACCTGACGGATGCAGCAATATACCACAAACTGGGAGATATTGGTGATGTCCCCAGTAGCTGATTGAAATGAGCCAGTGGCATAAAAGTTGAGAGCCACTGTTATCTACACTGCCACCAACAGAAACATCCTGCTCCTCAGTTGAGGCTGCAGATCTGGCTGAAGCAAGTGGCAGAGGTCAGTGTCCACCTCCTTGCTGAAGTGCAGACTTTGCAAACACTGCTCCTCAGACATATTAATGTAGGAGAACTGTTGGCAAAATACCTTGTGAGGGTAAGGTCTCCTGTACAGAGGCCTGTTGGCCCTCCTCCATCCGGCCATGATTGCCACTGTCTCTGTGCATCACTGTGCCCTCCGAATATGAAGGAGCAGGACGATGCCCCCATCCATTGCAGGCCCCATAGTATCTAACCAATCAAAGTTATGAAAGTCAAAAACCAAAGTACCTACAAAGTTATGGTCAGAAGGCAAAACTACCTGACAGTGTTGATTCAATGCAGAAGTCTCTCTTTCTCTCGTTGTCTCTCTCAAAATCTCTCACTCTCTCAGAACGTGTGGTGCAAAAATGGCTACCACACAAAAGCTGGGAAGAGGGCCCCTTTAAATTCTGCACCGCCCCAGCCCCACAGTGACTGGAAAGCATTCCAATCTACCTGTTCTTGGTTGCGCTATGTGGAAAGGAGGGGGTTGCCACTCAATTTCCATTCCGGGACCTCACAAGGGCATTGCACTCTCGAATGACGTCAAGATCTGCGTGCGCAGGAGATTGCGTGGTATTGTTTAGCATCGCTGCAAAATGTCAAGTTAATTTCGTGAGTGGCACAAAAATGGCCACACCCGGGCGCTAGTTGCTTTCCACCCCATTAGCGCCCTCTTAAGGTGCTAACGGGAGGCACAAACAATTGAATTTTTCCCCCAGTGTCTTTTGTAATATAAACAGTGACAGGGTCTAATGTAACCTAAACAGGGACCCTGTCCAGTGTAATATAAACAGAGACAGGGTCTATTGTAAATAAACAGAGACCGGGTCTAGTTTAATATAAACAGAGACAGTCTTTATTGTAATATAAACAGAGACAGGGTCTAGTGTAATATAAACAGGGACAGGGTCTACTGTAATGTAAATCGAGACCGGGACTAGTGTAATCTATACTGAGACAGGGTTTAATGTAATATAAACTGCAACAGGGTCTAGTGTAATATATGCAGAGCCAGGGTATAGTGTAATATAAACTAAGACAGGGTCTATTGTAACATGAACAGAGACAGGGTCTAGTGTAATATACACAGAGACAGGGTCTAGTGTAATATAAACAGAGACAGGGTCTAGTGTAATATACACAGAAGCAGGGTATAGTGTAATTTAAACGGAGACAGTGTCTAGTATAATAAAAACAGAGAAAGGCTCTAGTGTAATATAAATAGAGACAGGTTCTAGTGTAATATAAAGAGAGACAGGGTCTAGTGTAGTAATAACTGCGACTGTGTCTAGTGTAGATTAAACAGACACAGGGTCTAATGCATTAATAACTCAGACAGGCCATAGTGTAAGATAACCAGAGACATGGTCTAGCCTAATATAAATTGAGACAGTGTCTCGTGTAATATAAATGGAGACAGGGTCTAGTGTAATATAAACAGAGACAGTGTCTAATGTTATACAAAGAGAGACAGGGTCTAGTGTAATATAAAAAGAGACAGGGCCTAGTGTAAGAAAAACAGTTACAGGGCCTACCATAACATAACAGAGACCGAAGTAAGGACTGAGACAGGGACCAGTTCAATATACACAGAAACAGTGTCTAGAGCAGTAATACATGAGACATGGTCTAGTATAATATAAACAGAGTCGGCATCTAGCATCATATAAACAGAGGCGTGGTTTTCTTCCATAATATGTGAGACTGGAGCTAATGTATTGTTTAGAAATGTGGTCAAACGTATTATACACAACAACATGGTCGAGTGCAGTAATCATTGAGACAGAGTCTAGTGTAATACAAAAGAGACAGTGCCTGGTGCAATAATAACTAAGAGAAGGCCGAGTGTAATATAAATGGAGACAGGGTTTAGTGGAATATAAACAGAGACCGGGTCTAGTGTAATATAAACAGAGGGAGGGCCTAGTGTAATATAAACAGAGTCAGGGTCTAGTGTAATATATGAGAGACAGGTTCTAGTGTAATATAATATGAGACAGGGGGCTAAAAATTCGGTTCCGCCGCGCCAGGTCTTGAGCGCCCGAAATTTAGCGCACGCCCGGATTCCCCTAGCGCCCGCCTGAAATTCAGTAGCGCCGCCCCAAGACGGCGGCGGGCGCTATTGCAGGGTTTGGACGCCTCGTTTGGGGCGATGACTGTCAGTTTCCGGCGCCCAGCTGCCGTTGCGGCAACCGATGCGGTGCGGCAGGCTGGGGTAATGCAGGCCTCCTCCTTCTCTTAAGGAGGAGCTGCCTGCAGCCGTGAGATCGCCGATGGAACCCCCGGCAAATGAGCCCGGCACCACGGAGAAGTGCCGGCCTCACGGGAGTCACACACCAATGCCGCGGGGGGGTGGTGCAGGAGTCTGGGGAGGGAGCTGTGGGCAGGCGGCGGCCGGCCGCCGCTCCACCTTTATGCGCCGGCCTTTCGGAGCTGCAACGCACCGTTTTGCAAACGCTGTTTGCGGCCGCGATGGGCGAGGCGGCCGCAACTCAATTTGGCCATCGGGACGGTTTATCATTGGAACCGGGGCGCTGCACACACCAATGACGTCATCGGTGCCAGCGCAGCGCTAACGGCTAACGCCGATGTTAGGGACAAACTCAATTTCGGGCGTTAAAAACTTACGGCGCAAACCCACTCTATAGCCAAAAAGTGGGCGCAAACGCAACTGAATTTCTAGGCCAGGGTCTAGTGTAATATAAACACAGACAGGGTCTAGTGTAATATAAACAGAGACAGGGTCTAGTTTAATATAATCAGAGTCCGGGTCTAGTGTAATATAAACAAAATCATGGTCTAGTGCAATATAAACAGATATAGGGTCTAGTGTAATATAAACAGAGACAGCATCTAGTGTAATTTAAAGACATACACAATCTGCACTCTGTCAATTAATCCGCTCACACTTCAAGTCCCTGCTCTCAGACTGCGGGGTTCACGTTTTACTTTCTATCCAATCTTGTCAAAAAATTCTGATTCTTGAAGTATGTCAATTACCATTTGTGCACTGTCTGTTTAATTGTATGTTGTAGTGTTTGAATTGTTGGGACTGAAATGATTAACTTGATCTGTTTGTTTAACGACTGTAATTAATGTCAGTTCCCAGGGAATCTGCTCGTCTCTCTGGAGTTTTTACTCTAATATAAATATAAGATGCTCCTTTGAATTCTCTATTCCATTGTTTCAGTGGGAGCGTTGCCCCAAACACTGATAAGTACATCCTTTCCCTCCAAAAGTGGAATTATGTATCGGGATTTCCCACTAATTGTCCGGGTGCTGTGGGCAATCTGGGACGTGAGAAAGATTTACTACCCCATCATCGCTGCCGCTGGTGTTCCCAGTAAGTCCAAATATTAACTGTGTTAAGCATGTTTAACTGTATTACTGTTGTTCTGTGTTTCCCATTATCTTCCACAGTCTCGGATCATTGATGTTCCTGGTAAGTCCATCTATTAACTCCGTGCACCAATTTTAACTGTGTTACTGTTCCTCTGTGAATCCCATTTCCTGCCGCAGTCTCAGGTCACTGCTGTTCATAGAATTATAGAAACTTCGAGTACAGAATGAGGCCATTCGGCCCCTCGCACCTGTACCTGGCTCTGTGAAGGAGCAGTCGTGTTTAGTCCCATATTCCCGCTTTTTACCAGTAACCCTGTCAGTTCCTCATCCTCAAGTTCCTGTGCAACTCATTTTGAAAACTATTGTTCGAATAGCTTCCACCACCTATTCAGTTAGAGCATTCCCAATCCTGACATGTTCCTGGGAAGTAACTTTTGGTTCAGTATTGTTGTTTATGGATGAAGTGACGTGAAAGCTTAGCATGCCTGAAAAGGCTGCCGCTCTTAAAAATTTAACCCAGGTTCGCACCCACTGATCTGAAGTCAGTTAACTCCTCTTTTAAACAGTGAGGCACGAACTGCTACATGGGAGCGCTAAGGGTGTTCCACTTCCTTGCCAACAGTAATGTCTACTGTTCTCTGCAGATAGAAATTATCTAGACTGTGCCTGTTTGATTGTTACTGTGCTTGTGATTTTGATAATTTCCCCGCTGTTGGTTGTGCTCCGTGTATCTCTCTTGGTGTGCGGTATTGGAAGGTGTCTGTCTCGATGTGTTTGTTACACAGACACCTGTTCACTGGTCTGAGTTTAATGGGCACTGCGGCCTCACCCCTGCCATCTGTTTAACAATGTTTAAGAGTTTACTGTACTTTGCTCCTTTAACACCAGCAACTTTACTCTTTGTCCCAGCCTGATGCTGGAACTGTGCATTTCCATTAGATCAGGAATGTGTTTTCAGGAAGATTTTATATTCGGTATTGTACATAAAGTTCAATAGGCAGAGCAGTAGCGATCTGACAGAGAGTCCAGAAATACACAGAAGCGTTTGAGAAAACCCGCCAGCTCCACTTCACTTTCTGACTTTCCACCATCGCCTCCAATTGGTACATGATGTTTAAGACAGGATTACAAGTGTAATGTTTGTTCCAGTATAATAGTCAATTAATTGTATTTCCACAAACTTAATATTAATCATTTCTGTGACACATCAATGTAAAGTCAAGAGGGCCTTGAACAGTTCAGGGAATCTCTCAGTGAGGCGCAACCTGACTTTGGATAATCACCTATGTCCTTTCTATCATCAATTGGAAACCCAGACAATTGACATTAATAAGGGATTAATTGTTTGTAATTCACTCTAAGAAAGCATATTGGTGAAGTATGGGGAAATCCGCTTTAAAATTAATTGCAATATATATATGAACTGAAAGTACTCATTTTGAATTAAAATAAAGCATTAGATTTACACGGCGTTTTCTTATCTGTGCGAAAAGTAATACGTGTTTCACTTTTACACACATGAAGTAGAGAGAATTTGGAGCAAAATCAGCCGAAATTTGTCACACAGCATGTGGTAAATAGTTTGGTTGATGTTGTCTGGTGCGGGAAGGTTGGCAAATAACAGAGAGGTCCATGTTCTTCTTGAAATAGTCCCAACTTTAACATCCCATGAATGAGAATAGCCGGTCGAGACGATCTCTGATCACACTCTCCCCAGAAGGAGGGCACCTCTGCTCAGTATTTAACTGGAGTGTTAACCCGCTCAAGGCCAGGAGTGGGGCTTGAACCCATAAGCTTCTCACTCAACACGAGCCGAACTGACTCTGAATGAATCCAATGACTGAGTTTTTAATACAATTATTTGTAATACTGATTTGTATTTAATATATTTTCATCCTTCTCCCTCCACTTCCTCTGTTCCAAGCGCAGGCCTAACATCGTCACCTAAGACCTACACATCCTTCGCTCTGCTTCATTCTGCTGCTGCTCATCCGCAGTCCTGCTGGAGGAGACCACCTCATTCATCTCGCTCCTTGTTCATCTCCACGTTTTAGTGTCCCTGCCAATCTCTGTTAGTTTAATGTCTTCCCATCTTCTGCGTGTGTGTTATTTTAAATTTTACCTCCCTCTTTATTCTCCCCTGTTCTGAAAGCGCTGATCTTTTGGACCCAAAGCTACGAGGGTACAAACGCCATCACCGAGAGAACCTAGGCAGTGTCCATAGTCGGTATCAGAACCCCGCAAAAACTGTTCTGATCTCACTGCCACACCTGTGCGCCTTACAGTAAGAGTCTGTGGCCAGTGATAGGATGGAACATCCCTGCCCCTCCCGAACCTACAGCACTGGGACACCTGTAGTAGCGAACGGCCAATTCAGCACAGGCTTCTGTCCGAACCTGGGAACTGTGGGTGATTTGTTTGACAACTTGTTGCTTCTTTTATCGTAAACACTGTCTCCAACAGAAAGCCATCTCACAGGTAAAATAATCAGGCTCTATAACTGGATATAGTAGCAAAGCTTCTAATTTCAGACCGAACTCCATCGGGTTGCTGCTGCTGTTGGAGCCTGATGTATAATTTCTGTTTTATATCCTTCCTTACAGTTAACTTAGTGACGATTGTGATCCTGTCTCGTGGAAGGTGCGGTCTCTCCAAATGTGTCACCCGTTACCTGGTGTCCATGGCAGTGGCAGATCTACTGGTCATTATCATTGACGTGATACTAAGACAGATTCCCATTGCTCACGCTGCACAATTCTTTTTTGTACGGAACATTAAAGTGTGTAATATCCACGCCATCCTGCTCTACGCAGTCACAGACTGTTCTGTCTGGTTCACAGTCGCTTTCACTTTTGATCGATTTGTGGCCATTTGTTGCCAAAAGCTAAAAACAAAATATTGCACCGAGAAAACGGCGATGGTGGTTCTAGGAACAGTGAGTGCGCTGTTCTGTGTAAAGAACACTTTCTGGTACTTTATCTACACAAGTGAATATTTACTTTTTAACATTCCCTGGTTTTGTTATGTAACAGACAGTTTTTTGTTTTCACGCGTATGGGGAGCATTAGAAAACCTTAATTACATTTTAACCCCATTTTTTCCATTTGTTCTGATTCTGCTGCTCAATGCTTTAACCGTCAGACACATTTTTTTGTCGAGCAGAGCCCGCAGGAGACTCCGGGCCCACAGTAATGGGGAGAGTCCCAGTGACCCAGAGATGGAGAAGCGAAGGAAATCCATCATTTTACTGTTTGCTATATCCGGCAATTTTATCCTGTTATGGGTGATGTTTTTGGTGAACTCCATATACTTGCGCATAATGGCAATGCATAATAACGCAACCATTGACACTTCGCATATCCTACAAGAAATTGGATTCATGCTTCAACTGTTGAGTTCTTGCACAAACACTTGTATTTATGCCGTGACCCAGACTAAATTCAGAGAGGAGTTGAAGATTGTGGTGAAATTTCCCATCACTGTAATTGCTAAATTAATGTAGAACAACGAGAGTAAATGAAAACTATCCACATGGCGCTTGTAATACTGAACATAATTTATAAAGTTCATCTGAAACACTTACTAATTCAGTGTTAATATAAATCTATTTGCAACATTTTATACTTAGTGCAGCAACTTGATATAAAATCAGGAGCTGCGCAGGTACTACACTAATAGTTTACCAACATTTTAAGTGTTAATAAAACAAGACAAACATAAAACCTTCCCATTGATAGATAAGACAATCTGAATGTGCTTTCTTCGTTCTTATGTTAATGGCGCTCCATTTACACAAACTGCGCCCATAAAAATCCCGCTGAGAAAGCTCCAGAGATCTCGTGTTACAGGAAGCACCCGGCTGACCATTTACCATCTGCTGGGATCCGTGGTCGTTGTCCTGTGTGCATTCCATTAGTTCAATAGGTGGAGCAATGCGGACCGCTAACAATAGGTGCAAAGAATGCTGTGCAATGGTTTCATTTGTGAATCAATGTTGGCTTCATGTCATTGGAGGTGGACGGGTAACATTTTTAGAAATGCAAACACATCCTATCAATAAAACCTTACTCTGGGTTGTTAGGTTTTATGCCAGGCTTTTCTGTGAACTTTTAAGGGTTATAAATGCCAAGGTCCAGACTTTAATTATTTAGAATTGATTACCAGTTTTAATATAAGCAACATTTTTTCATGGAGAAAATAATGAGAGTAAAGGTAGACAAATCTTCAGTTCCTGATGGTTCCCACCACAGGATATTAAAATAAGCATTTGAGGAAATGTTAGATGTTCTAGCCATGTTCTTCCAAAACTCTCCTGACTCAAGAAGTGTCCCATGGATTGGAACATTGCCCACGTCACTCCATTAGTTAAGAAGGGTAGCGGAGCCAAAATTGGAAATTATAGGCCTATTAGTCTAAGGTCTGTTGTGGAGAAGTTATTAGAATCTGTTATTAGGGACAGAGTGATCCACTTAGACCGATATGAACTGGTCAGAGAGACCCACCATAGATTTGTACCGCGCTAGGCATTTCGAACGAACCAAGTTGATTTTTATTAAGATGGAACTAACGTAGTAGATAAATGAGTCTCTAAGGATATTATTTATGTGGACTTCCAGAAGGCTTTCGATCAGGTTCCACAAAAGGGACTGTTAACAAAAATGAGGCTGCATGGAATTGGAGGCAACGTATTGACATGGGCAGGAAATTGGTTCAGAGGTAGGAGACAAGGAGTAGGGATAATGTGTATGTTGACAGGTTGGCAGGATGTGGCTAGTGGTGCCCCAAGAGATCAGTACAGGGGATTTTCACTCTACTCATAAATGACTTAGATGAAAGGATAGAGAGCCGTATATCGAAGGTTGTTGAAGACACCAAGTTAGGTGGCACAGTAAAAAGTGTAGGTGGGAGCAGAAAGTTGCAAAGGGACATTGAGAGATAAGGTGAATGGGCAAAACTGTGTCAGCTGGAGCTCAATGTGGGGAAGTGTGAGGTCATCCACTTTCGCCCTCAGGAAGATACATCAGAGTATTTTATAAAATGAGAAATTAGGAACTGTGAATGAACAGAGAGATTTGGGTGTCCAAGTAGAGAAATCACTAAAAGCTCGTAGTCAGGTGCAAAAAACAATTTAAAGGTTAATGGAATGGCCGCCTTTTTATCAAAGGGTCTATAATTGAAAGCGGTGGAAGTTCTGTTCCAGCTGTACAGAGTCCAGGTCAGGCCGCATCTGCAGCACTGCAGTCAGCTCTGGGCATCGAACCTTAGGAGAGGAAAAATGGTTTGGGAAGGGGAGCAGCGCAGATTCAACAGAATGATACCTGGGCTATAAGGGTTATATTATGAGGATAGGCTGCATAGACAATTCTTATATTCCCTTTAGTATAGAATATTAAGGGGTTATCTAATTAAGATATGCAAGGTGATTAAAGGATTTGCTAGGGTGGATGGTTCATAGTCATTGAGTCATAGAGTTATACAGCACAGAAAGAGGCCCTTCGGCCCATCGTGTATGCGCTGGCCATCAAGCCCTGTCTATTCTAATCCCATTTTCCAGCACTTGGACCGTAGCCCTGTATGCTATGGCGTTTCAAGCGCTCATCTAAATGCTTCTTGAATGTTGTGAGGGTTCCTGCCTCTACCACCCTTTCAGGCAGTGAATTCCAGATTCCAACCACCCTCTGGGTTTAAAAGGTTTTCCTCAAATCCCCTCTAATCCTCCTGCCCCTTTCCTTGAAACTATGCCCCCTGGTTATTGACCCGTTTACTAAGGGGAAAAGTTCCTTCTTATCTACCCTATCTATGCCCCTCATAATTTTGTACACCTCAAGCAGGTCCCCCCTCAGCCTTCTCTGCTCTAAGGAAAGCAACCCATCCTGTCCAGTCTCCCTTCATAGCTGAAGTGCTCCAGCCCAGGTAACATCCTGGTGAATCTCCTCTGCACTCTCTCCAATGCAATCACACCCTCCTATCGTGTGGCGACCAGAACTGTACACAGTATTCCAGCTGTTGACTAACTAGCATGTTGTACAGCTCCACCATAACCTCCCTGCTCTTATATTCTATGCCTCAGCTAATGAAGACAACTATCCCATATGCCTTTTTAACCACCTTATCTACCTGTCCTGCTGCCTTCAGGGATCTAAGTACATGCATACCAAGGTCCCTCTGATCCTCTGTCCTTCCTAGGGTCCTACCATTCATTGTGTATGCCCTTGACTTGTTAAACCTCCCAAAATGCATCACCTCACACTTTTCAGGGTTAAACTCCATCTGCCACTGTTCTGCCCATCTAACCATCCCGTCTGTATCGTCCTGTAGCCTGAGGCTTACCTCCTCGCTGTTTACCACTCTACCAATTTTCGTGTCATCTGCAAACTTACTGATCATGCCTCCTACAGTCATATCTAAATCATTAATGTACACTACAAACAGCAAAGCACCCAGCGGTACACCACTGGACACAGGCTTCCAGTCACAGAAACAACCTTCGACAACCACCCTCTCCCTCCTGCCACTGAGCCAATTTTGGATCCAATGTGCCAAATTGCCCTGGATCCCATGGGCTCTTACATTCTTGACCAGTCTACCATGCGGGACGTTGTCACATGCCTTACAGAAGTCCATGTAGGCTGCATCAACTGCACTACCCTCATCCACACACCTAGTCACACCCTCGAAAAATTCAATCAAATTGTTCAGACTTGATCTCCCCCCGACAAAGACATGCTAACTATTCCTCATTAATCCCTGCCTCTCCAAGTGGAGACTAATTCTGTCCCTCAGAATTTTTTCCCATAATTTCCCTACCCCTGATGTTAGTCTCACTGGCCTGTAATTCCCTGGTTTACCCCTACTACCCTTCTTGGGCAATGGTACTACGTTAGCTGTTCTCCAGTCCTCTGTCACCTCCCCTGTAGACAGGGAGGTTCAGAAAATGTGTGTCAGAGCGCCTGCAATCTCCTCCCTTGCCTGATATAGCAACCTGGGAAACATCCCGTTAGGGCCTGGGGAGTTATCCACTTTTAAGCCCGCTAAAACCGCTAGTACCCCCTCTCTCTCAATACTAATTTGTTCAAGTATATCACAATCCCCCTGCCTGATTTATATGCCTACATCGTGCTTCTCCATAGTGAACACAGATGCAAAATATTCATTTAAAACCTCACTTACATCTTCTGGCTCTACACACAGTTTGCCACTGTGCTCCATAATGGGCCGTACTCTTTCCCTGGTTATCCTCTTGCCCTTAATTTATATATATAAAATAGCTCTTCTGTCCTTCTATCTGTCTGTACTCTATACACTCAAAAGTTATAGAGCGTACCTACACATGTGTTATATCAAAGGAAAGCCTATGATTCTGGAATGGTCATAAGCGTATTTACTTTTTGGTCAGAAAAAATTGTGCTGACGGTATCCAAAAAAGGTTAAAACCTCCGCTCATTAGCCGCTCACTAGCATTGAGTGACGTGAAGGTTGACCAATCGTACAGTCGAGCGACACAACGGTTGACCAATCGCTGCATCACGGGGGCGGGTTCATTGCGTGTGCGGGTGGGCCATCCTAGAGTTGAGTGACGTGATGATTGACCAATCCTACAGTTCAGTGACCTGATGGTTGACCAATCGGTGCGTGTGTGGGCGGGCCTAATCCTTCTGAGCTGAGTGAGTGGCCGCCATCTTGATTCCTAACGATTTTTTTTCCCACTTTCTGTGTGTTTACTTTTACCACTTTCTGTGTGTACCCCGTTAGGTTCTTTTGTGCAGTTGTCTTCTTAGCTATGGGGTGCTTAAAAACCTAAACTTTAATATTTAGGAATCTCTCTTTATTGTGGTGGATGCGCGGAACCACGGCCTTGCAGCGCGGGAAGCCTGGGCCTCGAGTTCAGTGGATTCCTGGTGCGCCCGGAACCTGTTGAACTTGCTGAAGACCCTCGGCTTCCCACTCTCCCCCCACCCCCACTCTCTCTCTCTCTTCCCCACGCAGCCCGAAAGCCCGGGGGAAGAGTGAAGCGAGCAGGTGAGCGGTGGCATCTCTGTCTCCGGGAAACTGTCGAACCAGCTGAAGGCCCTCGGCATCTCACTCTCCACCCCAAGTCTCTCTCTCTCTCTTCCCTGCACAGCCCGAAAGCCCGGGGGAAGAGGGAAGCGACCAGGTGAGCGGTGGCGTATCTCTCTCTCTTCCCCACGCAGCCCGAAATCTCGGGGGAAGAGGGAAGTGAGCAGGTGAGCGGCAGCGTCTCTCTCTCCCCTGCACCACAGTGAAAGGCGTTCATCTGCCTCCCGGCCAATCGGGTCCAAAGGCCCGCCATGTTCATGATGAGGAACCCTGGGCTCACTTCGGAGCAATTGGCACTCGGCCTCCCGATGTCGGACTGACTCCGTTCTGGTACCGGAAAGGAGGGAGAGACAGGGGGAGGGAGGGAGGGCGAGGGGAGGGAGGGAGAGAGAGCGGGGAGGGAGGGAGAGAGAGTGGGGAGGGAAGGAGAGAGAGCGGGGAGGGAGGGAGAGAGGGAGCGTACGAGGAGGGGGAGCGGGGAAGAGGGGGGATGAAGAGGAAGGGGGAAGAGGGGGGAGGAGGAGGGGGAAGGAGAAGGAGGAGGAGGAAGGAGGAGGAGGGGGGAAGGAGGAGGGGGGAAGAAGGAGGAGGGGGGAAGAAGGAGGAGGGGGAAGCGAGAGGCGGGTGGGAAGAGGGAGGAGGGGGAGGCGGGAAGAGGGAGGAGAAGGAGGGAAGAAGGGGAGTGGGATGAGGGAGGAGGGGGAGGGGGGAAAAGGGAGGACGGGGAGGGGGGAGTGGAGAAGAGGGATGGGGGGGAGGGGGGAAGAGGGCGGAGGTGGAGGGGGAAGATGGAGGAGGGGGAGGAGGGAAGAGGGAGGTGGGGGAGGGGTGGAGGAGGGGGGAAAGTGGGAGGAGGGGGAAGGGCGGAGGAGGGGGAGGGGAAGAGGGAGGAGGGGGAGGTGGGGAGGAGAGGGAGGAAGGAGGGGGGAAAAAGGGGGAGGTGGGGAAGAATAAGAAGGGGGAGGTGGGGAAGAGGGAGGAGGGGGAGGGGGGAAGGGGGAGGGAGGGAAGAGGGAGGAGGGGGAGGGGGTAGAGGGAGGATGGGGAGGGGGGAATAAAGGGGAGGTGGGGAAGAGGGAGGAGGGGAGGGAGGAATAAGGGGGAGGTGGGGAAGAGGAAGGAGGGGGAGGGTTAAGATGGAGGAGGGGGAGGGGGGAAGAGGGAGGAGGGGAGGGGGAAGAAGGTGAAGGTGGGGAAGAGGGGAGGAGGGGAGGTGAGGAAGAGTGAGGGAGAAGAGGGAGGAGGGGGTGGGGGGAAGAGGGAGGGAGGGGAGGGGGAAGAGGGAGGAGGGGGAGGGTGGGAAGAAGGGGGAGGTGGGGAAGAGGTAGCAGAGGGAGGGGGGTGAGGGGGAGGTGGTGAAGAGGGAGGAGGGGGGAGGAGGAGCGGGAGGGGGGAGGAGGGAGAAGGGGGTAGATGGAGGAGGAGGAGGATGGGTGGAGGGGGAGGGGGGAGGAGGAGGGAGGAGGAGAGAGGGGGAGTGGG